>NW_027072125.1:2732400-4098601 GCF_028829755.1 Penicillium solitum | reverse complement strand
AACCCTAAACCCTAAACCCTAAACCCTAAACCCTAAACCCTAAACCCTAAACCCTAAACCCTAAACCCTAAACCCTAAATCAGCGATCAGCATCGGAACTTGCTACTGTACCCTGCCATCCACATACATTGTAAGGAAAGTAACGTGTGTTATCGGCTTACTAAGCTTTCTGTCGAATCCTCGAATAGGATATTCCTATCCTATGCTTTCTACTTTTAATCCGAATCGTTTACCGAGGAGTACACTTAATCCTCGGTTTAAGAACACGTATCTATCTACTCTAGTATCACCCAGTGCTGAAATAGAAAAAGAGCGTCTATTATATATTAGTCTAGTATTGAAAACTAAACTATCTCTAGGACCGCCAATCAATTTATATAAATCCAGCGAGTATAGTGATACCTTCTGTCTACCTAGGCAGGAGACTTAGCCTAGGCATTAACTTTTCCCTGGTTGTCATCTTCATTATCGTTAAGTTCAATGATACGGGGAGATAGGTGAACTATAGTAATAATGCTAGTTGGCTTCTTCTTCGGATATTCACGGGTTATATATCCTTATTCCTTACAGCTGAAGTATCGACCTTCTCTCATCAAGGTATCTCGTTCGGAATTTAAAAGTCTACCGGGGTTGGAACTTTCTTCGTGCTTTATACGAGGAGTATATATCGACTTTATAGTTGTTCCTGTTCCTATACTACTGCTAAGGATGGCTATAGCTCGCGTACGGGAAGTAGTCTTTGCCTCCTGCTAGAGGTTGATCTTATAAGATATACTCTGGTAGGTCTTAGAGAAAGATTCGAATGTCATAGTGTCATGGTTGACCGCCTATATTACCTAGCTTTAGAGTAGGTATGGCAGTTTCGAGTATAGATCACGCTTACGGTTCTCTTCAATCACGGTAGCCTCTTTAGTAAGCTGTATAAACTTAGTAAGGAAGTCGGTAAAGTTGTCCTTCGGTTTTATTATCAGTTTGTGGTATACGGTATAGGCTTTAGCGCGTCGATTCGGATTCGTAAAAACGGTCTTCAGGTAGACAATTATATCTTCAGCGTCTATATACGGGTTACTTAAGTCGGAACTTATTCGGGGTGCGATATATAGCTAAGCCTTCCCTTTACAACGGCTCTATATATAGAGCTTACGGTGCATAGGCAACGGGTAGTGATTAGCATTTACTTCGAGCTTCTATCGTATTACGGTCTCCCAGGTCTCGAATCGGACTTCCTTGCTATTATTGAGCATTGGAGTATCTGGTATCTTCGTAGTCTTCCGAGTAGTAACGGCTTCCACAATCGGTGTGCCGGAACTGCTCTGAGTTTGGAGGTTAACAAAACGGTAGGTAAGGTCACCTCTCTTACGGATTGCGATATCCCGGTGAGCGATAGCTTCGTCGCGCTCCTAACTAAGTGACTCGATGACAATGTCGGTCTCAATTTTTTCGGTGTGAAGGACAGTGACCTCGTCTTCGAGTTCGCGAATTCTCTCCTTCAGCTTCTGGTATTCTTTTGCGAGTTCATAGAATCGCTCCTTTGTTGGGGTCTTATACAATCGTTCACGCATAGAGGACCCTTCTTCAGCATCATTTTCTTCATCAAGTCTACCAGTACCAACTGGTCTCAGTGTCTCGGGACTCGGGGTATTCGGATCGTGAGCAGTCACATCCTACTCATTGCTATCTTCTTCATCAGGCACAACAACGGGTTGCTTGCCGCGGTTCGCGGGTGGGTTTCGTTTCGGTCCGACCATCTTGATTGGTCGGATTTCAGTTTAGGTTCGGTTCGAGTCTTGGCTATACGGTGCCAAGGAACGGAGAGTAGGGTAAAGCGTGACCGAGACCAATCAGGATGATGGTCTGTACAGTCGTACTGCTTTGTTAGAAATGAGAATGGTACTTAGTATTATGTTACCAGCCAATTCTTCAAAGTAAAGAGTGCATTAAACGAAAATACTAAGTACAAAGAAGGAAAAGAAGAAGAAGAGAGGAAACGTGTGCGACAGGACCTTTGTAGATCCTCGTCCTGTCTCTTCGTACAAACATGTCAAACATCTACAAGTCGGAAACATCTGGCAGAAAACTCTAAAGTCAGGGCGGCTAGTTACGGCAGAAAGTACGGTCCAGTCCCGATCGTCACACTCAATATACTTGTTTATTGAAGATATTCCACCACGGCCAGCTCCTGGGTGATCAAGGACTCGGTTGCAATTCCTATATATCATATAAGGTTTCTTATTGCGAATATCGGCTACCTAGTCGAATTTACCCCAGTATTCGGCGGAATATTTCCCATCCTACTTTACCTTCTTCTGCTTCCCAAAATGTGTATAGATCCACTAGGCTATAAAGTCGGTATTATCTTCTATTGTCTAAAGAACGTATTGTTTTATACGATCAGGACCAACCCGTTGTAGATTATCGGGGACGGGAGGGGGTAACGAAGGTCGCGCGAAATCGGAAGGAGGTAATAGACCTTGCCAACTCCCATGGGACTAAGAAAATTTTGGTCCCATTTCCTGGTCCCATCACTCCCATGGGACTAAACTAAGCCTATTTAAGTAATATAATTACCTAAATAGGCGAAGATCACCACTCTTGGCATGCCAAGATATTTTCATGGGAGTGGGTCCATGGGAGTTGGCAAGGTCTAGGAGGTAAGGAGCTTTGGCTCCCTGTAGGTTCAGGTGTCTGGAGCTGGGGAACCAATAGATCGTTAGTAAAGTCGAATGAGGTATTATCAAGCTGACTATCATCATCATAGAGAGATAACTATAAATCAGAGAAAAGCGAACGCTAAGACATAATGATTATATGTCCTTCTAATATAATTAAGTAAAAGATGAAGGAATTAAGGATATACTCTTTTTTTGCGACCGTAGGCCTTGAACAAATATACGATGGGACTCATTATAGATTTTGGTATCCTAGTCACTATGGATAGATGTATCACATCTATAGACCCACTTTAGTTCAATTTTATCGCTAATTGGCTATATGTTTATAGGTTATGAGGGTCACCCGCCGAGTTACCCGCAAAATATGAGGGTCACCCTTATAACCCGTAATGAAGTCTTAGTAGTTTTGAACTCTAGTTTGAACGGGGTTATAATCTTTGATTACTATTTGGAGCTATATTTTATATACTCTAAGGGTTTCTAATAAACCTAAATAAAAGATCTTATAATTAATATTAGAGTAAGACAAAATTTAGTAGGAGATTCACAATTAAAGGTGGAAAGATAAAATGGTAGAATTCAGCTAAAGTATAGACTCTATACTTGTAGGTGAAATATATATTTCTCTTATAACATATATAGACTACTAAAATGTCCTTCCACTATAACCTAAACCTAGATTCTAGTGTTTTTATTCCTTAAAACTAGCATAAGGTATACTATAAATAAGATATATATAATGATTTCCTAAATTTACATATGGTTAGGAAGAGTTGTTGTGAGTAAAGAGAAGGGTGAACAAAATAACAGTAAATAACAGTAATTTATCAAATGAATCATCCATTTTGTGCAGCTCAATTAGGAAATAATTATGTATTTGCGGGTGACGCGGGTCGGTGAGGGTAAGTCTTGGCGGAGCAATGCGGGTTGAGGGTCGGCTCCCAATTCCCTCTGAGAGAACCGACCCGCATGCGGGTCGGTTTTCAATTCCAGTTTGAGGGACTCGGTGCGGGTGAGGACGAGGTCTATGTAGGAGCTTTTACCCTCTTAAGGTGAAAAGGAAATACAATAAGATACAGGTAAGAAATGCACAATTTATGTAGATACGACTCTTCCTATGTTTGCACTGTTTAGTAACCCGCATGGGTAACCCGCAAACCCGCGCGGGTTACCTAAGCTAACCCGAAACCCATTGCGGGTTATGAAAGTCGACCCGAAACCCGACCCATTTGCGGGTTGGGTTTTTTCGGGTTTGCGGGTTTGCGGGTTTTGGCGCAGTCTACTACCGATCCAGTTGAAAAACTTCCACCTCCCACTACAAAATAAATAAAATAGATAAAAATAAGCGGGTTTCACATTCGGATTAAGGTATAGTGCTAGTATATATTAAAAATATAATAACTATAAATATTATCATATAGAGGTTCCAGTATGTGCCTGTATTCGGCTAATAGACGTCATATCGGTTCAAATTCCCTACTGCCTACGAGATCGATAAGACTAGGGCACGTTTTATCAACATCAACGCCTCTGAAGATTTGGAGAGTGAGGCTGAGAATGGGTCTGAAGATGAGACATATTTGTCGGGTGGTTTTTCCAACATAAATTTATCTGAAACACCAAATGGACCCCACCAAAGTGAAGTCACCTTCGATGATTCTACGGAACAAATTACCTTTCAACTTGATAGCCAAGAGCCTTTTAATGAGCGGCGCATCCTCTTCGCTATATCAGACTGTGTCTGTGGTAAAGTATCCAGTGTGAGGAACTACCTAGAACAAACATCCGAAAAATCGATATTTCTTCACGGGAAAGATCACAACGGAGATAATTGTCTCATCATGGCTTCTCGAGAGGAAAATCCGGTCATGGTTTCTCTTCTCCTCGATTTTGGCGCTGAAATAAACGCGGCGAACAAGAGCGGAAGGACCGCACTCATGGAGGCATCCCTTTGGGGTAGACTGGAAAGTGCAACGATACTTCTTTCTCGGGGCGCAGATCGAGATTTGTATGACAAGAAAAGTCAACGAGCTCTCGATCTTACCCATCCAACTCACCGAAACCGCAAAGAGAGGCACACGGTTGCAGGTGGGATCTGGGGTGATCCGTCCAAAGACCCAATTTACAAGGAGGCTGTTCTCAACCGAGATTCTGATCGGCGTGAGATTGCAAGGGTTCTCCGTGGGGGAGAAGTGCGTACCAGGGCCGATTTGCAGCTACAAGAATCTGAGACGACCTATCACTCGTTCAGAAGATCCCTGGATGGTAAGTCAGTCACTCATTATGGTCCGATTCGACAGTACCCCATATCTAGCTCTGTCAAAACAGTTGCCGTCCTGGAAAGGGGCCGGCTTTTTCCTTCTATAGCGGCGATGAGTGGCTGGGGGCATTCGGAATGGCCTTCAACCAGAGTGAGTGGCAGAAATTGGACCGCAATGGTCCTAAAATTAGCTGCTATTGTTGGCCATACTTTGTTTGTCCATGCTGCGAAAGACCAAGGAATTCAAGGACAGTTCCAAGCATCCCATGCCGAGAAGCAGTTGATCGCCTATTTCCTTGACCGGCATGTTTTTCTACGACAGGATAAGACCCTAAACCCGCAATTCGACGAAGAAATCGAGAGTCAAAAATCGGAGATCTCGGAAATGGCCTCCCGATTTCCTAGCATCCGTCAAATGTATCGCCTTCAAGAAGATAGGAAGAAACTGGTATTTGAGCTATTTGACAAAGATGATAAGTTACTCGGGGATGAATATGATGAGGAACTGGTGAAGGGCTTGAAATCAAAAGTTGCATCCCTTGATGAGGAAATTGCTGTCCTCAAACATCGTCCCGAAACAAGGCAAATGAGGGCTCGAGAGCGTCAGATACGGCTGATTGAACGTCAAAAAACGCTTCAAGAGCGCCTTAACCGCATGTCAGCAAAAGAGCCAGTAAGAACATTACGACGGGCAACTATACTGATAAGCGCACCTACGCATGAGGTTTGTGAGGACTGCTTGTTGTTTAAGAATAAGGTCAACAACTTCTTCGGTCTACAGATCGAGTTGCGTGAGTGTACAACGTGAAGCTTGTTGGTGGGCTTCTGACTTTGGGTTTTTCTTTGTCTGTGATCATCTTTCGTAGGCCCCTATCCGAAGCCGCTTTAAACTGTATTTGGCCGAGGCGGATATAATCATTCTCTACATCTGCGACCCGTGTCCACTTAAATGTCTACTAGTGGCTCCACAAATCTACCTTACTGCGTTCCAAGAGCGGTTCGATAAAGACGTGTATGAAAGATGGGCAAACCAGTTGAGACTCAGTAGCTTCGAGTGAGACAGTCTTGGTGCCACATTGGGCATAGGATTCTAGCAATTCTTGGGGATGTGGCAGCATACAGATGGTCGTAAGATGAGTATGGAGGGCACGCAGGTGAAAGCGTATCAAAGCTTCGTGTAATATACAATAGCGTACGTATTGCACTGGTCCTGGTATTACTTCACTCTTCATGCTGCAATCTGTTTGATGCCTGATCTCTGAGGCAATAATGTTTGCCTTAGGCACCACATGGGATTGTATTACTCTTCCATGAATAACTTACTAAGCACGGGGTGAATGCTTTCCATCTGATCACCGTCTTTCATACTGGACGTGCCTTTCCTCTCACAACTCTCATGGTCAGGCGTGAAATCATTCAAATCCGATGGGCTTATCGAATCTTCCGACAGAATTGGTACAAGCCATTGCGGAGCTTTTGAGCGAAAAAGATGTTTCGGTGTTCGCTCAGCTGAATCGCCAATTTTTCGATATCTTAATCGACTACCTTTACGCTCGCAATGCAACGAGATCCAATGCCTCAGCCTTACTATGGGCAGCAGACAAAGGCTATGAGTCAACCGCCCGACAAGCGCTCGCCAATGGAGCCAAGCCCTCAGCAACGAACCGCAAGGGCGACACTTCTCTCCACCTAGCCACAAACGCAGGAAATCTAAGCATGGCTCGATTCCTACTAAATACCGGAGTGGATGTCAATCAGCAGAACAAATATTCGGAAATCCCGCTCAGTGCACCAGCCAGAGATGGCAACAAAGAACTGGTAAAATTACTTCTTAATCAACCAGGGATCGACCCTGATGTGTTGGGCCGTGCCCGAATTCGCCCCCCAAGGCTCCAGGGACAGACTCCATTATCATATGCTGCCATGAATAGTCACGTTGACGTTCTGAAGATTCTTCTTGCTACAAACCGGGTGAATATCGAGTCGAAGGATTCGCGTGGCTGGACGCCGCTGGCATACGCAGCAGCGCATGGACAGGCTAAGGTGATGGAGGTTTTGATCAACGTGCCAGGGATTCAGCTCGAATCGAGAGCACAATGGGGCATAACACCATTAATGCTGGCTGTGATTCATGGCCACGAGGCTGTAGCCAGGATTCTCATCGAACAGGAATCCGTCAAAGGCGATGCTAAATGCGACGGCGAATCTACAGCTCTTTGGTTTGCGGTTGTGCATGGTCACTCAAATATTGCCAAGCTGCTCTTGGAAAAAGGATGCAACCCTCATTATCCCTACCAAATGGGCAATACACCGTTTTCGATAGCTATCACGAATGGACAGGAGGAGATTGTGAAATGGATGCAACAGGCAGGCCACCAGCCAAGGGTTCCGCTTGATCCCGTGGAACGGAGGAAACAAATGATAGCAAATTTAAAGGCTATAAGTAAAATTACAATTCGACGGCGTCCCGAGTGATACTGTCGGATTTCTTAGTCTCTAGTTCTTAACTTCTTCAACCATCAATCCAATCTCTCATTGCATAATGCACTTAGACGTCCACACCACTCCTAATAGATACCAATTCAAACTATCCTAGCGGAGTTGCTTCCCTATTCAATCTCTTACGCACAAATCACAAGCTACTTTCGAACCTCCGTCTATCCCAACCACTCGGCTAATACAGGACTTCCATCAAAGAATGAGGCCCATTTTTTACCACCCCATTCCTGCAGAGAATACCAGTATGCCACAGCAAAGTAGGCGTAGGTTTGCGCATTCATTGTAGCCATAAAGCTATCCACCGGTGTTCCATCTTCGGTATGGAATCCCCCACCTGCAAGCTGGAGAACCTCGACTAGTGCATCTAATATAGATTAGTAACTATGTGCATATGGAAACACTAGCGGGGGCCTAAGTTGGACTCACAGGTCACATCTCCCACCATGTCTCTCTGGCCATTCTCATCTAAACGCCATGCCGTGACGAGATGGGCCAACTCGTGTAACATCATGGCACTTTCTGGCATAACATCCTCGAGAAGAAAGTCGTCATTTTCGGGATTTGTGGGGTCAATATAGGAGATTCTATCAAGCGAGGCCCTCCAGGGCGTGTCATCCGTCAAAAGTTTAGGGCATAGTATGACTCCATCTGGGAAGGAAGAGATAGCCACAGTGTCTCCAGTTTTGTAGATCTCCGTGATCTCCGTATTACCCGGCACTGTAGCAGCTGTAACCGTCGACCTCCCTACTTTGTAATTGCAGATGTTTCCCGGTAACGACTTTGGCAGGAACACATAACCCATATGTTGCTCGACCCAGTAAGGCTCCGTGAAACCTACGTTCTCGAAGTCTTCGTAGATATCTAGAATTGTCGGGATGAACTCGTCCTCCTCGTCATCATCTTCCTCGAGAACGATCCTCTTCCCTGCGCGATCCTTTGCCTCAGCATTCCAAGGGAACCGATTGCCGAAATTGCCGTTACAGAAAAGCTAAGGTCTATCCGTACTGGGACGGTCATAGTTTCCAGTTATTAAAAAGGAATATAACCGATTTGTGGTGGCTGTGGCTATTAATATTCACTCTTTTTTTGTTCTCGACTTGGTAAGATATAAGTTAGGTTATACACACAGCGGAAAGAGTCCCATGCCTCCAAACTCCCAGCCTCTATCTCTTTAGTATCATAATCATATTCGATTCTAAAATAAGTAGTTAGAAGCTTTTACGCTATAATATCATCCTGATAGTTATCGGCAGCATCTTTCATTGCCCGGGCGAGGATTTTGGCTTCTCTAATAAATAGCTCCAACTTCGTTGAATAGGCTGCGCAGTTTCCCGTTTCTGTCAATGCAGTCGAAACCTGGAAAAGGTTTGACACCGAGGGATCATTATCCACCGCGAGCACAAAGCAAGCAGTCACGAAGAGCGAAAGCAATAAGCTAATCGAAAGACGGACCATCGTGAGAGGTCCTAGGAAGAAATGTAACAAAATGCACTAATTACTCTACAGTACTGGATAATTTGCCTATCATATAAGAGACCACTCAGCCTCGATACAACTAGTCCAGCTTATTACAGGGTAGGGTTACATCGAATCTTTCTCTTCTTTATCCTATTTCACTCGATATTCCATATTTCATATGTAATATACCTAAGTAGACTTCGGCACGACCCACTATAACCCGGACCCAACCCAACCCAACCCAACCCAAAATGGGTTTTGGGTCCATTGCCTCGACCCAACGATGGGTTTTGGGTTATAGGTAATAACCTAAAACCCATTGGGTAACCCATTAGGGCCCCAATATAGAGCAAACTAGCCAAACAGCCTTCTAGAGTGGAGCTGTATAATTAATGCACTTTTTGCTTATAATATTGAGTATTTTGTTTACAGACAGGTCTTCCAGAATAAATTAGAATAAATTGGATGATTGTATCTAGGCCTTGACAAGTCCCGCAGCACCAAGGCAATTTTGGTGCTGCGATATGGTGCTGCGAGGTGCTGCGGGACTAAGCCAATTTTGGTGCTATTGTATGGTGCTGCGGCACTAAGTGCTGCAGCACCGTTACAGCACCAGTTTTAGTGCTGCGCTAGCATAATTCTGCCAAGGATTACCCAAAATGGATGGATAAAATGCTGACTTATTTTGATAAATTACTGTTTTTTACTCATATATTGGCATTGGGAGGCAGTTATGGTCAATCACTGCTAATATTCGTATTGTTACGATCTGGAAGAGGTGCGAAGGAGGATTCTGCCATTAGATTCCGACTTCGATGGATGTTTGCATAGTTTGTTTGTTGTTCGACCAGGACCCCACAAAGGTCCTGTGAGACTTGTTTCCTCTCTTCCTCTTTTCTTCCTTTCTCTGTACTTAGTATTTTCGCTTAATGCACTCTTTACTTTGAAGAATTGGCTGGTAACACCATGTTTTTTTTGCGTCCTTCTTGGTATCAATGACAACAAGCGGAGCACCAAGTTGATAAGCGCCCTAATTTCATTTTCTATAGGAAGTTCCACGCGTTATAACCTCAATGCAATTATATAAGTAGACTGACTAGGGTGAAAGAGAGAAAAGGAAAAGAGGCGGAGCTATCTCACAAACGGAGTCATTCGACTCCGTATCCTAACAAAATCCTAGGTCGCAACTAGACTGCGACATTGACCATGGACGGGCACCACCTTATGCGCCCACGGTATATGCATCCGAGAGTCTCTGTAGATCGTGGAGGGTTAGGTGGAGGGTCCAAGGCCATGGACACCCGGAGGGTCACTGCCAGGTCCACTCCTAGTTCCCATGACGCCATATCAACGAACAATACCCACTGCGAAGTAACATTTCGTTAACTGGCGCCGCCGGGGTCGCATAGATAGCGCCCATCCGCCAGATCCTGGATGGTCTCAGGTAGACTGTAAGAGGTTGATTGAACTTTGATTGATTATTTGATTGCTCGCTTGTGTGCACCACTCGCGTGTGAAATATGTTACTTGATTCACTACATATTTTATAGCTTAATGTCGTTCAAATTTAATATTTTTGGACTCAAACCCTAAGACATAGTTCAGGAATGCCCTATCCCATCCCAATAATTTGAACACGTCACTTTCACTCATACCCCCTCACACACCTAATTCTCCCTCAAAGTCAACCTGCACATTAAAGGAGGCTTTTCCCACGCAGTATACGCCGTCTGATTATACCAAGCTAAAGACTCCTCGCAGAGCGCGATATCAAAGCTGCACAGGAGGCGGGTGAGAATTAAGCGCATCTCAATATAGGCCACGTTTCGGCCAATACAGTTGCGTGGGCCCGCCGAAAATGGCTGGACAACATCCCGTTTGTCGAGGAAGAAGGGTGAAGCTGGATCAGTTCTCGCCTCTGGCAGCCATCGCTCCGGAAGGAACTGCTCCGGGGTGTGGAAATTCACTGGTGACCAGGAGGCGCCTAGTGGGTGAACTGAGACTTTTGTCTGGATTTAATATAGAGAATCAGTTTCGTGTAATGAGGGCAAGACAAAATACCCGCAGTCTTAAGAGGGAGGGAACCTACGCCTGGTGGAATTTCATGTCCCGCGATCGACATCGACTCGAGGGTCACGCGTTGCAGTCCTGTTGGGACAGGTGGATAGAGTCGGAATGCTTCCTGGACACAAGCCCACATGTAGGGATAAGGGTGGTTGGCGCTGGCGGAGGTAGGGTTGATGTCTGATTCGGTTTGCGCCACGGAGCGCACCTCGGTGACGACTTTCCTAAGTGTCTCTGGGTTCCGGAGGAGGAAATAGGTGACACCTGCGAGGAGGGTGGCAGTTGTCTCACTGCCGGCGACAATAAGAATGTTCGCATTAGCGACAAGCTCATCGTCGGTCAGACCATCCTTGTCACCGCGATTGCGTGTCATTGAATCCATAAAATCGCCGCGGTTGTAGGCCGAGGTGTTTGCTAGGCGTTTCATCACTGCAGCACGGGTGTGTGCGTTCTGCTGTCTCTGGGCTTCTAGAAGCCGTTGCGGTATCATGAGCGAGATAAAGCTGAAGAGGATAGGGTAATCGTCGCGCATCTTGACGAAGGGAAAGAGCTTGATCGACTCGAAGATAGTCTTTACTGTGTCGTGGTACTCGGAGCTTGCCAAACCCCCGAACGGCTCCCCGAAGGCCAGATCGCCGACGATGTCGAAGGTCGTCAATTCGTACCATTTGCTCATGTCTGTTGATGCCTGAGATTGCGCCACGTCTTTCAGTCGGGCGAGTAGTTGGTCCACATAGTTGTCGATGTACGGTTCCTGTGTCTGCAGTCCTTTGGAAGAGAATGCATGCGAAAGCGACTTACGGTAGCGGCTGTGGTCAACATCATTGGAGCTGACGATGTCTAGCGGGTTGCTGGCCGAATTTTTCACTTTCGGCAACTGGCCATGCTTGTTGTTGTGACCGTAGATATCCTTCCACGCTTCAGGGTCAATGAACGAGACTTCGTCCCGTCCGAAGCGCACGATAGGGCCGTACTTGAGATGAAACCGGGGGATGTCGAGGTCGACTAGGCCCCGAATGGCAGATATGTGCCGGAGAACGGGGAAGGCAATCCACCATTTCGGGCCTGGGATCCGTCGTAGTGGATGGAAATATACTGCGTGTATGATGCTGTAGAAATAGTAAATACAGCAGAAGGCAAGCGCCGCTTGCACCGTCAGACTGACCGGCATCCCGATTGAGTAGACGTCGTCGTGAAGTGGGAATTGGGATAAATTCAGAAGGAGATTCTCCGAATTGTTCTCCAAGTTTTGATGGTAGTATGTCGTCTCTTCTATCGGTTGCTCGAATGGTAGTGGTGTACTGTACTATACAAGTGTACACGTTACATTGACTGTTGTTCTTGCGTGCACCCTTGCCGAGGATTCCTGACCTCTCACATTCCAGACAACTGTGAACCCCCTTATTAGCTTGTGGCAGTCTGTGGCTGATTTGGATTGAATATCAGTGTTTCCAAGAAGTCATTGAGAGAGGAAGAGAGTTGGGCCGGAATGAAGTGATCATGGGACAGGTTAAGCAAAAGAGGTCCGCATGCATTCTGTCTTAAGGCACCGAGGGAAACTATGACGGTCTTGTTCAATACAACCAATGACTAGAGATTATATTTACCCGTTCACACATACTATACTCTAACTATGACCGAAACTCGGAGTAATCACAATGTGGATGAAATTATCCGTGAGACTTTACGGGACTAGATGGCGAAAGCTAGGGGGTGTACCTATCGTTTGCTCGTCTGTCAACTGGACGCTCCCTTCGGTATACCATCCCCGGGCTTAGTGACCGAAGCGCTCTGTCCCTGCTCGCGAAAGCAAATCAGCAAATTGTGCCACGTAATGTTGCATCGGTGGCGGCGAGGCACCCTACCATTTCATGGAGGGGGAATCGCTTTATCCAGCTCCTGCTTGGAAGTAACTGCAAATGACAATAAGGAGGCAACCGGCAGGTCGTTCCACCGCTACGAAACACTCAGGCTATTTGCCGTGGCAACGTGGATGCCCTTTCCGGACAAATATGGTCATCAAATACGCCGCGTTCCAGCTGAGGGCAATTCCCTTCCCATGCGGATGCGGGAACGGTGTGATTGGCACTATGTTCTCGAGACCGGCGCATATCCTCCTGTCGCAAGGTTGACGTTCAAAGGCAGCCCTTGGGGCCGCGCGTTATTTTTAGGCAACGAGGTAAAGAAGGGTGGATCGGTCTCGAACCCTTTCGCAGATGCACGCATGAGGCCAGGATGGCATCGAAGAAGCGATTTGCGCCAAGATCGAGGTTGGACTTAGCGCCTCGGTCATCGCTTGCGACAGTCTGCCTGGCTGCTTACCAGGTGGAATGAAAACAGCACAGTTATGTCGTGCCCTGGAACCCTGGCACCGTGCGCATCAGTTCCCCGTCAGCCCAAGCTACAAACATGCCTCCACCAATCATCTGGTTGAGGTCCGGGTTCTCAGCTGGCAGGTTGGGTGTGTGGAATGCTAGCCGGCAGACCCTACTGTAGATCGGCCCCACTGTAGACCCGTCCAGGGGCGGAACGGATCGCGACCCGCGCCGTCCAGAACGCCCGGCCCGTGCTGACGATCATGTCGAATGTTTCTGGTAAGCTGGTGGTGGTGCTGTTGCTCTTCACTTCTGGAATCCCAAACTTGATGGTGCCTATCGCGTCACCGTTCCTCGGTTAGTAGATTCGAGCACCTTGCTACTCTATCAGCCTCGATCCTCGGAAGCAGACGAGCAAAGCAGCTACGACAACTCGTTAGGCGAGACTGTCTGATGTTACATTCCCGTATTTGTATACAGTATTAATCTGCTCAGCTCACACTGTCGGGATCTTCTGGAACTGAGAGTATAGCCTGCAGGCGTTGAGGGCACACAGATCTAGTCCCATGAGCCGTGTATGCGCTTACCCTGATGCAAGAGGCCCATCCTCGTATGCCTTCGTTATGTTGTAGATACACCGCAGAGTAGCTTTGAGGAGCGCATCGGACACGAGTTCCGACCAACACGCGGGTTGGGTGACGTGTACTATTTCCTAAAGTCCTTGTTTATGCAGAACCTTTTGGTTGAGGCATGCACGGGTCAAAAGCATGTCGCTGCCAACATGACTTTTACAAGGAGTGCCGCTCGTGGAATGAGCCCACCCAAACCCCCTTGCATAGCTCGCCATTAAGTCCGGAAACTGCCGGTAAAATAGGTTTGATGCAGTGCTAGACGTGGCCCCCGGTTGCTCAAGAGGCTAACAATTCTCTCTGTGGTTGTTCTCAGCTATCACATCCAGCGCAACCACCATAACCACCACCACACTCACCACAATCGCCACACTCACCACAATCACCACAATCACCACAACCATGACTAGACAAGAGATCCCCCGTGTTTCTGCCATCAGTGAACCTGGGAAGATATGGCCTACCGTCCAAGAGCATGGCGCCGCCATAATCAAGGACTTCCTTCACTCGGATGTGGTGCATCTATTCAATCAGGAGATGGACCCTCACGTGAAGATCGAAACGGTACCGGCTGCACGAACTAAGGACCGTCCCAATCATGTTTTGTCCACCACGACTCGAATCATGAATGTGCTCACCGAGTTGTCCAAGACTTACCGCGAGGACATCTTGAACAACAAAGTTCTGAATGACATTTCCGAGGAAGCCTTCAAGGTGTACGGAGACTACTGGGTGCTGATGGGCGCGGTGATGGAGCTCGCCCCGACCAATCCAGCCCAACCGCTCCATCGCGACATGCGCTACAGTCACCCCATCGTCAATTATCTTAAGCACGATGCGCCCCCCACTTCGATCAATCTGCTCATTGCCCTGACCCCATTTACCGCGGACAACGGCGCCACCCATGTCATTCTAGGGAGCCATAAGTGGACTGATCTCAGTCAGGCTACCATGGATAAGACCGTTCGTGCTATCATGAATCCGGGTGATGCCCTGTTGATCACGGACAGTACAGTTCATTGTGGAGGTGCCGATATCAGTGGCACTGAAACTCGGCGTGTCCTGTCCCTGACCACGGGTATCAGTCAGCTTACTCCATTGGAGAGTAACTTCACCGTTCCTCGTCCAATCATCGAGAGCATGACCCCTTTGGCCCAGAGACTCGTGGGTTGGAGCAGTCAAAGATCCTCTGTGCCTAACGATATCGGGTTGCTGACCATCAGAGGAAAGTCGATTCAGAAAGTGATGGGCTTGAAATCCGAGCAACCCCTCGAAGAAAATGACTCCATCTGAAGGTCTAGCTGGGTCTTAATCCCAGAGACGGTGCTAGGTGGTGATGGTTCGATCTACGAAGACAACGATACTGGATAGAGGGCCTATTCACCACGGGTACTACATAGATTAGACCAGCAGAAAGCAATATTGAGGAATACAGCTCGAATAATCCGTGCCAATCTCGCCCACACCCCGTATGGGAGTTGATCCGTCCATAGGGCCAAATTCTCCCATCCAAAATATAAACACACTTTATCACCGGTATACCCAGTAACTAGCGCCCGGGGAAACTGATTTCCCATCCTAATAAGATACTATTAATTACGAGGTTTATCGGTAAAGGTTTATTCTTCTGTTTTTGGGTCCCAGCAAAAATGTGACAAAACTTCCTATTATTACACGTCATGATACTGGTTTATTGTTAATTAGATATTAATATTCGTGATTTCATACCAAAAAATGTGGAGTTGCCAGCGTTGTAGAAAAATAATTTTCTGAAGTAGTACAAAATTGTAGAAATATATATTCAATGCCACCTTACCTAGGGTATCCTACTTAGGTATGTAGTTAGTTACATAGTATGTGTGGATATGTTGTATATGCATGTGCAAATTAGGTTGGGCCCGGGTTGGGTCAATACCCAGGTGTAGGTTTCGGTGGGTCCCGGCGTCGGGAAGTGACACTCCCGCTATTCCTGACGTCTCCGTTGCAACTTCAACTCCAGAATGTTTACCGCAAGGTTCACAGTACCCCCTGGGATGATTCGAAGACTACTTTGGTTTGCCTTGCCTTGTCATTCAAATTTGGGGTCTCGTGGTACGACATTGTGGATCCGTGCAGCTGCAATCTGTGCTTGCCTGGACTGTACTTCCCAAGGACGGCAGTGAAACTGTCATACGCTTTGCATCGCTAATATGAACAATGGTGGGGATATAATGGCACATAGGTTAACAGCTGAGCTTTACCTGTAGATCTATTTCTCGGCGTGGACGAATGTCACTCCCTAACACATGTATTTTGATGTGTTGGTTACACAGGAACTCAGGCCCCCTTGCTGTAAGGCCTACCATACCTATACCACCAAGAATGAGGCTTGAAAAAGGCGATGTGACTTTTCACCGCTGATCCAGACAAACCGGTTTCACTTTCAGCTCAGGCTCAAAGTGCGGAATGATGTGATTCTTTTGCTTGTTCGGTTCGAACCGGTCATATCGGAAAAGAGCCATGCCTTCTCCGGCCATGATCACCTATATATTGTGATATCGACGATCTAGGGCACCGGAGCAGCCTTTCTAATACTCCGTTTTGAAAACATTTCCGTGAATAACAGCAGGATTCTGGTCCCTGTTTTTCTGACTCCTCTCATTCGGCGAACAATTGAGACTGCCCATTATTTCACGATGAAGCCTTCAGCCAATCAGTATGACATGTTGCCAGAGCCTTGTGGTGTATGCACAAAAGATGAAAGTGTATCTTCCAACACCACACATGTCATTAACCAAGGCCTGACCCACCCCAACAGCCCCAATGGCGAAATCAAAACCGTCAGCCCGTTACCACAAACCCCGGTCTCTCAATGCAACAGAAATAAACAACAACAGGCGTCTTTGCTTGAGGTGATCCGTGGACATGCAGAATCCCGCCCCGATCACGCAGCCATTTGCGCTACGGACGGAACACTATCGTACGCGCAACTAGAACAAACTACGACGCGGTGGGCCACCTATCTTCAGACCCAGGGAGTCGGACCTGAATGCCTGGTTCCACTCATGATGGACCATTCTAAGTGGGCGGCCGTTGCGGAAATCGCCATCCTGAAGGCCGGGGGCGCCTTTGTGCCATTGGACTCGGCACAGCCAGTAGCCAGACTGGAGGATATTGTCCAACAAATTAATGCCAAAATTGCTGTTTCCTCTCGCAGCCATGTCGATAAGTTATCGAGCCTTGTGGCCACCGTTATTCCGATATCAGATGAGACGACAGCAGGTCTACCTATATCTTCCCTAGCTACTCTGACACCCCCCACCTTTGATCGCACTGCTTATGTTCTCTTCACATCTGGAAGTACGGGACGTCCCAAGGGATGTGTAGTCAGCTACAAGGCTCTGAGCGACGTCATACATCAAACTCCAGCACTGAAAATTGGGCCTGTCAGTCGGGTCCTGCAATTCGCGTCATACACCTACGGAATGTCTCTGATTGAGATATATTGTACATTGTCGGCTGGAGCAACGATATGTGTACCATCAGACGACGAAAGACTGAATGCGTTGAGCAGTGTTATCCAATCCATGCAGGCGACATGGGCCATCCTCACCCCTTCGACAACGTTGTCGATTACGGAGTCAGTGGACCACCTACAGACTTTGGTCGTTGCAGGTGAGGCCTTGACTCTCGACCGTGTTCACGCTTTGGCGGAGAAGGTTGAGCTGATCCAGGCTTTTGGACTAACCGAATGGGGTGGAATCTGCTGTGTGTCACAACGCATTACGTTGGACTCTGATAGACGCGTCATTGGCCGTGCGCCGACTGCGCGTCTCTGGCTCGTCGATCCTAACGACATCAATAACCTGGCCCCAGTCGGCGGAGTAGCTGAGCTCCTGGTTCAAGGTCCAGCCCTCGCAGACGGGTATTTAGGACAGCCCGAGCAAACAGCCGCAGTCTTCCTGAAGGATCTGCCCTGGTTGCCGCCGTTGGCCACTGATAGAGTTTTATACCGATCTGGCGACTTGGTCCAATACACATCCGATGGAGACCTGCGGTATATTTCGCGGAAGGACAGCCAAGTCAAGATCAGGGGTATGCGTGTTGAACTGGCTGAGGTAGAATATCAGATCCGCCAAGCATATACCCAGCTGGATCAAGTAATTGTCGAAGCCGCACCCCCGAAGGATTCCAACGGGATTCCTGTCCTCGTCGCGTTTTTGCATTCCGCAAACCAAAACGAGTTATCGGGGCAGACCTTCTTGAACATGATTGAGAAGATCAAGAATTTCCTAGCGTTGACGCTTTCAGATTATATGTGCCCCGGCGTTTATGTCCCGTTAGACTCAGTCCCCGTGACAATCTCAAGAAAGGTTGACAGAAAGGCTCTCAAGGAGACTATTCTCACTTCGACACGCAAAGAGCTGGAGAGGCAGCAGTCCGCCCCCACGTCGATAGTCTGCCCGAAGACTGATGCTGAACGACTTACACTGCAGTTAGTCGCCGATGTACTCCGTTTAGAGCCACTCTCCTTTGGTCTGGGCCACAACTTTGTCACCCTTGGTGGCGATTCCGTCACGGCTATGCTGTTGGTTAATAGATTGGCGAAGTGCAGCTACACGGTCACTGTCGGGGCACTGCTTAGCCTACAAACCCTGTCTGATATCGCATCTATTCTCCAACCACGGATCAGAGCTGCTGGCGATGAAGGGTGGCAGAACAATCTTGCAGTCGACGCGCAGTTGAAGAGCCACTCTGAAATAAACAGCTCTGTCACTATCCCCAGGTTTGTTCACGACGGTCCTATTGAGCAATCCTTTTCGCAGGCGCGGATGTGGTTCCTGCAAGAGATGCATGCAGACTCGACGTGGCTACTCCTGCCGCACGCCACGCGCTTCCGGGGAGCATTCCAGCTCGAAGCCCTCAACGCTGCCCTTTGCGCGGTGGTCGAACGCCATGAAACCCTCAGAACCACCTTTACGAGCCGCAATGGGGTTGGATGGCAAGTTATCTCCCCATTTCGGCCTCTGTCCTTGAAAGTGGTAGATGTGAACTCTGTATCGAATGACGAGCTCATGAGGTGCATCCACCAGCAGCAAAACACGCCTATGGACCTGACTACAGAGTGCTGGCGTGTCACACTCTTCCAATTGTCCGCCACGGACCACGTCCTCTCAATTGTCCTACACCACATCATCGCTGACGGATGGTCCTTTGACATCTTTGTGAAATCGTTAGGAAAATATTATAATGCGGTTGTGCGAGGACAGTCTCCCCTCGACGTCGACGCGCCTCTTTCAATCCAGTATCGAGACTTCACCGTCTGGCAGCGAAATGAGAAGACTAGCGTCCATGACGAGCAGCTCGCTTACTGGGAAAACCAGCTGGACGGTAGCCAGCCGCTAGAGTTTCTGTGTGATAAGCCCCGACCTGCGATGCTCTCTGGCAAGGCTGGTTGGCTGCCGGTGGAGGTTGACGAGTCTCTCTACCGGGACCTGCAGCGTTTTTGTCGCTCTTACCAGGTCACCCCTTTTTCGGTCCTTTTGGCTGCCTTCCGAGCGACTCACTTTCGGCTCACTGGGGCCGGTGATGCAACAATCGGCATTCCTGCTGCTGCTCGCACGTGCACAGAACTGGAGGACCTTATCGGTTATTTTGGCAACGTTCAGTGCATCAGGACTAAGGTTGAAAGTCGAGATCAGTCCTTCCGCCAACTCGTGGATCAGGTCCAATCGGTGACCACCGCTGCTTTTGAGAACCAAGACGTACCGTTTGACAAAATTGTTTCCCGGCTGATGAAGGAGCGTGATGTTTCTCGCCATCCCTTGGCTCAGGTTACGTTTATTCTCCATCCGCAGACCAACTTTGGTCAGCTACGACTGGACGGCCTCCAAGTGGAACAACTGCATCTTCCACAAGTGTCAAGACTCGATCTCGAATTCCATCTGTATCCTGCAGATAACTGCCTTCGAGGAGATATTCACTATTCCGTGGACCTGTTCAATGCACAAACGATGCAGGGAATGCTCTCGGTGTTTTATGACGTTCTCAGGGAAGGCCTCCGTGAGCCAGACATTGATGTTGGCTCCCTGCCCCTAACCGACGGTTATGACACGTTGAATGAGCAAGAATTGATCTATCCAGACCCTAAGTCTCCTTCTCCCGTGTTGAGTATTATCCACATGTTTCTTGAGCAAGTGGCTGCTCATCCACATGAAATCGCGGTCCGAGATACCAAGACTCAGCTCACCTACTCTGAGCTCGATCAGAAATCCTCATTTCTGGCCGCCTGGTTGACAAAGCGATACTCATTATCATTGGAAACTCCGGTCGGGGTCTACGCTCCTCGATCATGTGAGGGTATTGTTGCCAACTTCGGTATTATGAAGGCGGGGCTGACTTATGTCCCTTTGGATGTCGATGCCCCGATGGACCGCATTGGGACTATTCTATCTTGCCTCCCCGCGTGTAAGATTGTCCTATTGGGATCGCATCAGGTACCCCCTACTATCCCTGCGCCGGGTGTGACATTTCCTTATATCGCGGACTCATTGGGTGAGGCGACGGCGCAGGATGTGCGGACATTTTTGAGCACCACGCCCATCACCCGTCCGACCAGTCTGGCCTGTATACTATTCACATCCGGTACGACCGGAAAGCCCAAAGGAGTGATGATGGAACAATATGGCATCGTTCGGCTCGCCAAAGACCCCCAGATCGTGGCCCACGTCGCCGCCTCTAAGGTGTCGTCCTACATGCTCAACCCCGTGTTTGACGCCTCTGGGTTCGATATCTACCCAGCCCTATTGAACGGGGGCACACTGGTGTGCATCGAACGACAGGCCGTCTGGGACTATACCACGCTGGAAGAAACCTTCATCAAGAACAGGGTACGGCGGGCGGTAATGACTCCTGCCATGCTGAGCCAGTGCCTCGCCTCCGCCCCCGGCATAATGAATGAGCTTGATATCCTGTACGTCGGGGGCGATAAACTGGCACCAGCCGACGTCGAGAAGGCGCGGTGCTCTAGGGGCAACCCGCGGATCTTCAATTGCTATGGACCCACCGAGAACTCGGTCATCAGCACGCGGTACGCCGTCCCCGATAACGAGGCCGGCGTCAATGGCATCCCTATCGGGCGGGCAATAGTCGATTCGGGCGCGTACGTGATGGATCGTAACCTGCGGCTTGTCCCCATTGGTGTTCTGGGCGAGCTGGTGGTCACCGGATTGGGCCTGGCCCGCGGTTATGTCAACCCTGAACACGACCTGAACCGCTTCGTGTCCATCGATATCGGCGGCCGCCCCGTTCGCGCCTACCGGACTGGGGACATGGTTCGATACCGGCCCAGTGACAGACAGATGGAGTTCTTCGGCCGCATGGACCAGCAGGTCAAGATCCGCAGTCACCGCATCGAGCCCGCGGAGATTGACAATACGTTACTTGGCGACGACTTCATCACCGCTGCTGTGACGGTGGTGCAGAAACGAGCCGCGCAGACGGAGCCAGAGCTGGTCAGCTTTGTTACTGTGCGGGACTCCGCCCAGCACTTCGCCCGTTTGGAGGCCGGTATTCAGGACGGCCATGTCGACGCTTGGAGGGATAAAGCGGATGCGGATGATCACTACGGCGGCGTTAATACCATCCAACCGGAAACTCTGGGTCGGGACTTCCTGGGCTGGGTCTCCATGTACACCGGCGAGCCGATTGGGGAAGCGGAGATGAGTGAATGGCTGAGTGATACCATTGCTGCCATCCGCCGGTTGGAGCCCAGTCGGGTTTTGGAGATTGGAACGGGCACGGGAATGATTCTGTTCAATCTCATCGGCAGTCTAAAACAGTATTTTGGCCTGGACCTGTCCAGTCAAGCAGTTCGCTTTGTTCAGGAGGCAGTGGGTTGGGTTGATGGGGCGGCGAAGAAGGTCAATGTGCAGGTCGGCACCGCAGCCGATCTGGCCGCTGTCGAGGGTGCAGGGCCATTGGATCTCGCCATAATAAACTCTGTGGTGCAGTACTTCCCCTCGGTACTTTATCTGCGCACAGTGATATTGGATCTTATCCACAAGCAGGATGTCAAGTGTATCTTCTTCGGTGATATCCGCTCGTATGCCCTCCACCAGGAGTTCCAAGCCAGCAATGTTCGACACCTCTACGGTCACACCTTGACCGCGCCGGAATTTCGGCGGCGAATGGCGGAGGCCGCCCGCTCTGAGCGCGAGCTTTTGGTTGATCCAGCTTTCTTCATTGCCTTGGCCGCGGAGCTGCCAAACCTGATTGAGCACGTCGAGATCCTTCCCAAGCAGATGAAAGTCACCAATGAACTCAGCTGCTATCGATACACCGCAATCCTATATGTCAAACGCTCTAACCAGCCATCGTTGGATATTCGAGAGGTCGACCGGAGCTCATGGATTGACTTTGAAATGCAGGGATTGGACTCCCGATCCCTGGCGCAGCTGCTGACGACGCCCGAAAACCCTTCCGTCCTCGCCGTTAGCAACATCCCTTACAAAAAGACGATTGAGGAGCGCTTCCTGATCGACGCTCTTCAATGCTCAATACCAGGAACCAATAGCGCAGGGTGGAGTCTGGATGCCTGCAAGCGAGCCCACGCTTACCCGGCCCTGGCGGCCGTTGATTTACTGGATCTTGCGCAACAGACAGGTTGGGAGGTAGAAATCAGTTGGGCAAGGCAAGGCTCGCAGCACGGGGGCCTGGACGCCATCTTCCATCGTACTACCGCCACTCCGAAGACAAGGCGTGTGCTATTCCGATTCCCAACTGATTGTCACAAGCCTGGCCCCGCCGACATCTTCAGTAATAACCCGTTGAAACTGCGGCGGAATGAACTGATCGAAAGCCAGCTCCTGGAGAATCTCCGTGCCAAGCTTCCGTACTACATGGTTCCCCAGCTGGTCCATGTGCTAGACCAGATGCCAGTGAATAATGTCGGTAAAGTGGACAGAAAGGCTCTCGCACAACGGAACGACCTGGGCTCCACGCCTGCCGGCGCAACCAAATCATCGCTCTCCAGACGAGCGCCTTCTTCGTTCTCAAATGAGGCCGAGCGCGCCTTGTGGGAAGAGTTTACGAGCGTGCTTGGGGTGGAGGTGGGGATCAAAGATAGTTTCTTCGACCTCGGTGGCCACTCTTTGATGGCCGTCAAGCTGGTTTCCAGGATTAACAAGCGGCTGGGATCCACTCTACGCGTGAGTGAGCTCTTCCAGTATCCTACAATCACTCGACTAGGCAGCCGTTTGCAAGGGTCCGGAGTTTCTCCGTCTGGCGTTGCCGTCACCAACACCTATACACCGTTCTCTCTGCTGGATGACAGTAGCCTCAGTTCAGTGCAGGCACTCAATTCATCCCACTTGTCCGAAATGCAGCTGCCCTCTGGGGTTGTCATCATGGATATTTTCCCGGTCACCGAATGTCAGGCTTGGCTTTTAACGAAGTGGAGCTTAGTGTCACACTCTTTCAAAATCCATGGAGATCTCGACGTCGCTCGGTTCCGGTCCGCCTGTCAGGCGGTGGTGCGGCAGCATTCGATCTTACGCACTGTGTTTACTACCCTCCAGGGGCGCCTAGTCCAGGTCACTTGTGAATCAATGGATGCGCCCTTCGTGCACGAGACCACCGGCCGCGTCCCGGATCCACGCAGCACCATTGACGATGAGAGGGGAGCGTTAGCTCCAGCCCCGTTGACGACCCGGTTCACCCTCTGCTCTGATCTGGGGAAAAACGAGCATCTATTCATATTGCAACTCTGCCACGCACAGTACGATGGACCCTCTTTGTTCTCCATTCTGTCCGACATCACCTCCACGTACCGGGTCCCATCATCCACACCCCTTACCAACACCGTGCCCTTCTCCCACTACCTATATGCATCTCGCGTCTCTCGCACAGACACCTCCCTCGGCTTCTGGAAGGAATACTTAGCTGGCTCATCCGGGCTGACAGCCGTCCCTTCTTCCACCGGTCCGGGAGTGACGAACAGGCATTCACCCATCAGCAGCGTCCAAGAAGCCATTGGTGCACTCCCTCCTCTATCCTCAGGCATCACCTTCCCCACCCTCGTCAACGCCGCCATCGCCCTCTCTCTGGCTAATCTCACCCAGGCCAACGACATTACCTTCGTCTGCCTAATGAGCTCGCGCGATGTTCTCGCCACCTCCACCTCCACCTCCCCTCAGTCCCAAGAAACTGATCTCCTCCTTGGTCCGTGTATCAACCGTACCCTGCTCCGCGTCCAGCTTCCTGAAGCCACATTGAACACCTCAGCTTTAGAATTCTGTCTCCGGCTGCGCAGCGACCAAGCCCGTCTTTCGGGCGAGGGACACCTAGGATTAACTGATGTGGTCGAGAACTGTACTGACTGGCTTCGTCTTTCTTCCTCCACCGCTTCGGGCGCAGACCAACTCCTGAAAGAGACCCCATTCATTATCCATCTCCCCGCTGACACCGCGACCCCATCCTTCTCTTTAACCGAGGATCTTGGGGTGACATGGAAGTCAACGGATGTCCGCATCCACCCCGAGAATCAGATCTTCGTGCGGTCGACCACTTCGATGACCACAGAGAACGAACTGAACGCCTGCATCCAAGTCCAGGCTTCTGGTGCAGTTCTAAGCGCAGAGGATGCTTTTGCGTTAGCCACCCACATCCTAGAGACGGTGCAGCTGTTATCGGCAGCCCCTAAGGTGCTAGTTCGAGATGTCTTGAATAAAGGCGAGATTTGAAGTAGGTTTGCGCTTTCGTTAAGGGTAGTTTTGGGAGCTCTGGAGTTCTTCCCCTTTCATCCATGGACGCTCCAACAATGGCTCCGCCAAGCAAAAAGGCCTCGGCGGACTTCTACTATTTGGGGTCGCACTGCGAAAGGTCTTCCCGAGGCTGAGCCATGTAACACTACATAGTACATGTAGTATAATTAGGGTACGGTCCATTCCGGAACCGGTGGTCCGGCCCGGTGCTAAGCCTTACGCTGAATTAATAATCAACCGTTCGCATCTATCCCAAGTAAACGTGAGATATGTATAAGAATAATAGCTCAGATGGTATGGGTAGTGATGATGATGATGATGATGATGATATTCTATTAACCTGATGCTGCCTAGCTAGAGTCGCAGTGGCAATGCAGGCTCTTCGTCCGTCCGAAGCAAGAATATGCCCAAACGCCGTAACCCTCGCAGTAAGGAATGACTCTGTACAAAGGAAATAGGTATCGCGCTACCCAACAGGTAAAAATGAAGCCCATATGCCAAACAAAGTAAAGTAAAATCCCGCTCAAAGGAATGACGCAATCGCTATAAAGTACGCAATATGCAACATGCAATTTATTCCTTCATATCCCCGATATCCTCCTGTAGATCTCCTTCTGCCCCGCTGGCAGTAGCATACCCCGCTTCGATCGATTGTGGTTCCGTATGTTCTTGCTGTTGTCATGGGCAACATCAGATGGTATGGGTAGTCTAAAAGAAATACTATAATCTGGCTAGAACACCCCTGCTTCAACAAAGCTGCTTCAACCACTATTTCCGCGCACTATACTGTCAAGAGGGGAGATAACAGAGATATATAGAGCTATGGACATCGTTTAGTACCACCAGCCGTTCCGAAGGTAGACTAAAGCGTGTGTAGGCACACACCGAGTTACCTCTCCAATGATCAAGGTGTTAGATTGGAGATTCGTTTAACTTCCAATGCATACATAGCGCGGGGTCGGCTTATTTTCACAGATCCAGATTTGATGATGACCACGTGCAACCTCAACCCCTTCGTTAGGAACAAGTGGGAGATTTTATCCATATAATATCACCGCATTCTATTGTCCGGGGAAGGCAGAAGAGAAGAAAGGCTAGATTATGACCGAGTCGTGCACGTCAATGTTGAGGCCTGACTGTCACCCTGGCCAGTTGATGACTAGGTCACTGCAACCATCAAGATCGCACTGAAGCACTAATGCAGAAGTCCACACCATTTCCTGCGAGATTCCGGATAAACGAGTCTCTCGATGTAACCGGATTGGGGTTTGTCGCCATCTAAATCAATATATAAAGCCCTCCAGTGATGTTCAAAGTTCTAGTGAGATTCATCGAACAGCTTCAGATTATTCCTTTCATCTTCAGCATATCTCCTGGAAGTCTTGGATCGCCAAATCACAATGTCCAACTGTGGTGGATGCCCTCCGGAGTCCATGGGCGGCAGGCAGTGCCCCGCGACTGCTCGTGGCTCAGGTGAAGCCGGCAAATCCAAAGTCGAGGTTAATAAGAACCTCAAAGAAGTGTACTCGCAACCGAGCGCCGATCACCCGGAGCCATATATCCACACGGCACATAATCACCACAATGTACTAGAGGATATGATCGCGAAGCTGCAGGAGGCCGGACCCAAGGTCGAGGATGCGCTCCTCGAGATCAAGGAGCAGCTCAAAGCCGGCTTGAACCCGACCTGCTGCGTGAGGCGATGAGTATCCACCTTACTCATTCATCGGACGCGCAGAACCGCCACATCCACCCACCGGCTCTGAAGGAGCATGCCGCCTTCAAACACCACAAGACTAAGACTGAGTCCAAAGCTGCGGACCCCGTGCCAACCACGGTTTCCGGTGAGATTGTCACAACCGACACCCTGCAGGGCCCCGGATTGCTGTCGTACTGGCGCGACGACTATGACATGAACGATGCCCACTACCACTGGCACATCGTTTATCGCGGTGCCGGCGGCGACAACGCCGTCAACACCCGCACCATCAATCGACAGGGGGAGTTATTTCTGTACACCCACTCGCAGATGCTGGCCCGCTACGAGGCCGAAGGTCTCTGCTGGGGTCAGCCGCTAGTTCGTTCTTGGAACCTGTACGACGAGGTACTGGAGTGGGGATATCAGCCGGTACCCGCGTTGCAGGAATACTACTCGGGCTACGGACCTTTCTCCTCGTGGTACCGGGTCCGCAACCCTGACATGGCCGATATTCCCGGGGTAACCATCGGCGTCGGCGATATGGAGAAATGGCGCGACAACATCTACGAGGCGATTAAAACGGGCGTCATCACAACCAAGAAAGTGACCACGTACGGGACCCAGTCCAACCCCTTGCTGCTGACCGGCGAAAATATTCTGAACTACATTGGGGGCCTGCTAGACGCCCAGTACAAGTTTTTTGACAAGACGGACGATGGCTTTGAGATTGACAAAGACCTCTACGGTATCCTCTACAACTACGGGCTGGGAAAGTTCGCCGAGATGTCATACCGCGCCGCCGAAGACGGGCACTACGGCCTCATGATCTCCAACTTCGGCGCCGCCCGCGACCCCTGTTTCTACCTCTGGACGAAGCATATGCAGGATTTCGGCCGGTTGGCAGGTTCTCGTTACCCGCAGGACATCAAACAGTATCGCGCTCATGTCACTTTGTCCAATTTGGTACTGCGGCTGCAGGACAAAAGCCACCCTCTTTACAACAAAGGCGGGTTAGTCAGTGTCCTCGGGCCCCCAGCCACAGACATGCTTGAAACCAAGGCGAAACTAGACCATGAGCCGTATGAATGGAGTGTGGATATCACCAGCACCAAATCCCCTTCCAAAGAGAGTCCTCAACATGTGACGCTGCGGTTGTTCATCGCGGCCAAGGAGCTAGTCAACCACTACCACCACTGGATAGAGATGGATAAGGTCACCGTAACCCTGACAGACCGTTCGGTCACAACCAAGGTGCGGCTAGACAAGGAATCATCGGTGGCGCGGAAGATGGGCAAGTACAGCGAGCCAGACCCGGAGCACGCCTCGTCATGGTGTCGGTGCGGGTGGCCGCAGAACCTGATGCTTCCGGCAGGACGGACGGAGGGTATGCCGTTCGTGGCCTTCTGCATGGCCACTGACGACACGCTGGATACAGATAACGTCCCGACCCCGTCGATCAGCTTCTGCGGTGCTAACGTCAAGGACCAAACCTACCCGGACCCGCGTGGCATGGGTTACCCCTTTGACCGCGCCTGGCGGCAGCTCACGCTAGCCACAACGGGCAAGATCTCGCTGGCCTCCATCATCGCCCCAGACAACCAGGAGTACCCCTTCCTCACCAGCAGTGAGTTCAAGATATTCCGCACCTACAACTGGCGCAACCCCAAGGCCATCATACCCCCAACCGACGTCACCTGGCACAACTCCATCAAGTACTACTTCAAGGACCAGGACATCGCATGCATGCGCAGCGAGTATGGCTACAATCTCGGTCAGTACGAGGATGTCGTTTACCACCACGCCAACATCTATGAAGCCACGGTCAGTGGCCGCATGCCGCTCCAGATGCCCCCGGCTACCCAGCAGAACCCCGATCCCGACCACCCCCTGTGGACTGCCGAGATGTGTAAGAATTTCCGCGCCTGGATGCTCAACAAATGTCCGCAGGGGGAAGAGAGTGAACCCAGGAAGCTTCCCGTTCGAGGTGGTAAACAGTAATCTTTTGCAGTAGTAACTTGTAACTTAGGAATATATAATTAGGGGGTCGACGAATCATTACACTTTTGAATTTCGAAGCTTTATCCACGGGCTTTTATCTGCTAATGAGTTTGATCACTTTACGTAGCCGATGCGTCTAAAAAATGGTGCTCTGTTATTCTGTTATTTTCTTTTGTTTTGCTCTTCTTTCTGACGTGAAGGACATGTAGGGACATTTTTTGTTCACATGGTCTACGACGGTGTATAGCGCTCAATGACGAATGTCTGAATTTCATGCCTCAATGCCTTGTTCTTATCACTGACCGCTATACACCGTCGTACATGGTCCAAGGCCATATCAACGTTGCTTTGTCTTCTTAAACCCTCGAACCGTCCCTCGGAGGGTCACTCTCCGAGAGTATCGGCTCTCTCGGAGTGAAATTAAAATTAATAAATTATCAAGCTTATAGTTATAAAGATATAAGGGGATTATATAATAGAGAAAGCTAGATTTATAGAAAACAATGATACTAGGACCTTTTAAGGGGAGTTTATAACCTAGATATATATATTATGTCGAATACCAAGTCCGAATACATTGTAGAAACCAGATATTATACACGAAGTCAGGTGATTTCGAGTACTCGGTTTACCATACAAAAGTGCATATTATAGTTAGTCATCATTACCGCACAGATTGCTGAAATTGCGGGTTCTTGTCAATTTAGTTTGAGTTCTTCATATATGCCATTTTACCCATACATTGCAATACAGACAGATTTCTATCATATTATACTAACATAGCCCTAGCAACAGATTCTATATTACTATTATACAAATCTAGGACTGTAGCATATAAAGCCGGTAACACCCAGCAAATAAAACTAAGGTATTTCAAAGGCAATTTACTCAAGTAATCGGTGTATATAGTAACACTCGATCACCCCCTATTGTATTCAAAAGTCTTCCTAAAAAAATGTATCCCTTCTTAATTAGGTCAGACGCTCTCTCGGCCACGGTATAAAGAGTCCTAGTCAAGTGGCTAGAAAGTTGGAAGGGCAGGACAGAAGCGTCAACCACTCGAGCATTTTGCAACATAAAGAAACCTGTAGAATGCTTCAAGTGGGCTTTGCAGAGGACAAATAAAAAAACGAAATATCTTAAAAGCAAGAACTGGAAAAGCAAGAAGTGTGTGATATAAAGCCCTAGCTGCATCACTGCGTACATACCAGCTGAACAGCACACCGAGGTCGAACCTGGTACAATTGGCTCTGGGGATTCTACTTCCAGATAAGTCAAGTTTGTGGGGCATTGGAAAATCAAAGCATGTTATTCTGGTATTCTCCCCCATGAGGGAACAACCTTGGAAGTGATTAATTACCGGATCGGGAATGTAACCTGAGGAAACAGGCTAAACACACAGCCCTATACAATCGCAACACGACTGTAGACGGCAGATATCTTCAATGCGTAAGATTACATGGTATATTTGGCCAGTAGAGCATCAATAATGACTTCTGCATCATCGCTCTCTGACAAGGCGTCATCATCTTCGCCGTCTGTTTGCTGTTCGAATTGATACTTCTCTCGCGTCTGTTTCCAGTCCTCAGTCTTCTCATACTTCACCTCCTCCTTCGTCCCCTCCTTCTCCCCCTTCTTCCTCTCCCCCTTCTTCCTCTCCTCCTTCTTCTTCTTCTCCTTCTTCTCCCCCTCTACGACCGCTGGCTTCCGATTAAGGATCGCCTCAATGTCCTCCTTGGTGTACCCGAACTCGCGGTCAAGTTGCTGCCGGAATTCCTGCTCCTTCATCTCGGCCTCAGCCTTGTCATCTAGAGTTTGCTCCCAGTCTTCCTGCTCTTTATTTCGTCTGTTGATAAGGGGTATGCTTCGTCTGATCTTTGATATGAAATGGCTGCTGCGTCGCGTTGAAGGCTTTCTGCGAGCGGGATACATTTTATCTTTGCTTCGGTCGTTGACCTTCAACTCCGTCATAGCAGACGAGGGCCGAGTTACCATTTCACTCTCCTGCAATCGTCGAGTATGAGCAACCAGCTCTTCTAGAAAATCTTCGTTGATCCATTTCTTGATGATGAGGTGGTCGTCACTATCCTGCTTTTGAGGGGTAGTCAGTGATCAAATGTTGGAACCGCAAAATGGCAGCACAGAAAGGTTTTATCCTTACCTCATCCCATTCCCAGGGCAGGCCATATTCAATCAGCGTTTTCGGACGCATGTGCTTTCGATGAATCTGATTTTTAAGTTATGTTAGCGATCACGGAAACACTGGGCAAAGCTCGTTCCACCATACCCTGATGTGTCTTAACACCTTTTCCTCTTGCTCTTCTTCCGTCCCCTCGAACCTTGGAGTTCGCTGGGGCACCCCGCTCATGACCATAGTAAGTGTCCTAGCCTTGAGATGTGGAATTCCTTCAACGATGGTACGGTACTCTCCGAACTGAATCCACTCGAGCGTCCCTTCGCCGTGGTTCCTCGTGGCGTCTAGCGCTTCATATTCATTGGTATCCAGAGCAGCCAGCTGATCGAGCACATTTGTGTCAAAAGATGCCTTCCACTCTTTGAGCCAGGATTTGATCGTGGAATCTGGGAGGTTTATGCTGCGGGTGTCGTAAGCGATATTGATTTGATGATTTGTGATGGACGCCCGCGGGGATAGGAAATTGATGCTGAAGATGCGCGGTGGCGTCGAGCGAAATATTGGGCACTGAGGATATGGTGGTTGTCTAGAAGAAACAAGGCTTAGAATATCTCTAATATATCATGCTGTCAGACAAGATCTTGCCTTTCGCTGGAATCGCCGTTTGGACTAGAACCCCATGTACTGTTACTTCCTTAGAACCAGTCTCCTGTTTTAACGAGCCACTGGGGCACATACCTGGACGGTTCATATATCTGTGGATCCCTGCTCCGCGTTAATTTTATCTTATTAAGGGGCATCTATATTCGACAAGATCCACCTACTCTTGGGCAGTCACCGTTGTGCCATTTAGTCCGCGGTCCGTGGCAAATAGGCCGTGGTTAAATGACCCCGAACCCCGGGAGAACCGGTGGTGCTCTTTTCCCAATGGTGGTTCCCTACCTGATTCAATATTTGAGGCTGCTGAATGTTCCTTTCCAGGACTACTCAATTGGGCTTTCTGGGCAGCAACAATAGCCCGAACCAGGAACTCCTGATCCTCTCTGGAGTAGGCAACAATTGCCGTTGTGCGCTGACTATTTTCGCCGTATCTATCTGTATTAGCAATAGACCTAACAACTATTGCACGGGAGAAAGTAAGGGTGGCTCACTCCCCCATCATTCTTCTCGAATAAGCCAGCATAGCGACTTGAAGCATCAACATCAAAGTTTCCTTGACATTCCTGAGCTCGTTCCGCAGCGTATCCATTGCCGGGAGTAGGAACGGCCATTTGAACATCTCTGCGCGGCTCAGTTTTACCTTGCCCGATATTTTAGGTTTCGCATGCAACTGTTGGCTGGCTTTGCGTAAGGACTGGTCCAGGGACTCGAAGATCTCTTCGCATTTTTTCGCCAGCTTTATGACTGTCTTCAACCCGGTGGGGTTGAAGATGCTCTGTTTTGATATTGTCGTCTTGGTATCGGGGACCGATTTCACATTGGGGTCGGTAGTATTGTTGCTATCACCGTCTAGTGTCGGATGTTCATTTTCTATATTCTCCGTTGCCAATTCGCCCAGTTGGTGTAGAATACTGGCATTCAAGGACACATCTTCAGCAACCATGGTAATCTGCTCCGGCGCCGTCTTCACCTGTCCTGCAAAAGTCACGAGCTTCACGGAGCATTGCACTCCGGCGGTTGCAATTGCGAGGATGGCAGACGCTGCTCCAATAGCTTCCATTATTTGAATATGACCTGAGCACCTGAATACTCGTCCCTAAAGTTGTTGGAAACCAAAATTCAGCAGAGCCCCTGAGTACATGCAGGTGCGGCTGAGAAGCGGGGCAACAGCTAAGTGTACATTCATCCATGACTTTGGGACATTTCTAGCCCAAAACATTCTGAGACTCATATGCCAAGGAAGTGTATGTACATAAAAAAGGTCTTAACGATCTCCTAGCAGTCTATGCGAGTTCTAGATGCTGTTGTCAATATAAATATTGTGCTCACATGGAGATGCGGATCCTCCAACTACATACTTTGTCACTATTCCGAGCAACAAGCCACCCAAACAATGCCCCAAACGACGGACTTTTGAGCGACTAAGTGCAGGGGAGAAGGGGATAGTAATGTTGTTTCGATTCGTGAACAGATGGGCCTATAAGGCCTACATGAGGCCTGAACATACAGGTGTCAGGGATCTTAACAGATACAAATAACCACACAAATGGATGCTATATCCAACACCAGCTTCATGTTCTTTGCTCCTCTCTTTGGCGTTCCTCCATAAAAGGACTTTGGGGCTTTTACAATCGTCGAAAGAGCAAAATTGTCGGAACTCCACAAAGTTGATATATGGGCCGAATTACAGCCAAAACCCTAATCAGGAATTGAGAGGCTATCCATATGAATATTTTCATTTGGCCAGTTGCATAGACAAGATGTTAGGTAGCTTGAATATCTTGGATTTGATCACTTGAGGGGGGATCCCCGTGGTTCTGGGGCAGGTCCAAGATATCTTTGCGCGAGGAGAAAAAGTGCTGTCAAACTGTAGCTATGACCCTAGTCGGGTCAACTCAGCCTAGATGCACCTCCTGTAATACACCAAGAAAGGGTGGCTATTGTTAACCAATTCTTTGTTTCCGCCTCACCCAAACCTCTTGGTCCGTACTCCCAGGTGCCGCGGAGTCGCGCAGCTGCACCTCCCACACCTTGAGTGTGTAGTTGCCGCGATCAGCACGTCCAGAGAATATATCAAATGACCAGCCATGCTTGGGACATGTGAGACCCGCGCTGAGAACGATGCCAAAGTCTTCAATATCAAAGAGGTTGCCCCGAGAAAGTGGGAACGACGAGTGGGGGCATTGCTAGAAAGGATGAGCCCAACCCTTCCGACTACAAGAAACAGAAGAAACCTCTGACTCACATGATCAATAGCATGGTATTTGCCCTTGTATTTGAATACAAGGACTTGGTCCTTTAGTTCTCCTGGTAGGTCAATATCTTCGACGGGCTCTATGGTGCCATTTGTCTTGGGAATATTGAAAGCCTTGCATCTTGGCACAATCCGGTTGTCATCATCAATGCTTGGGAACTCGGACGCAAGGCCAACCAAGTGCCAGGCTGCTGTTGCCCTTGTGAAGGGATTCATATGTTGCAGTGTGAGAGGTTTGGTCTCGGTTGGTGTCGGGGGAAATCTCCAGGGGACTCCGACTTCCGCCCCACCAATTCCGGTGGGGTCTTTTACAACAATAGCCGATATTCAACATAATGTAGAACATAATATACGATATACGGGTGGAATAAGTTATGTATATATATACATGAACGAAAGTGTTAGAACTTTCAAGGCTGTACTGCAAGTTACGTTGATGATTTTTCACATGGTACAGGGATGAAATGTGGATTGTATCAATTACTCTTTCTAGAGCTGCTTTTACATGGAAGTATGGGCCTATGTTAGCCTGGGCCAAATCATTTGATACACATGAAACCGCAACCTTCGCGAGCACGCTCACAGGCCTTCTTTAGAGCCTGTTCCTCAACGTCGGTCCATTTGTATGTCAGCTCATCCCAGGGCTTGCCAGACCGGAACTCCTCGCGGTGCTGCTTCTGGATGGATTGTAAACGGCCCACTTCACGGGGATCGCCTGTTCCCGAATAAACAATGAAAAGCGTACACGGAGGGAGGGAGTCATAAATGCGCGAAATATTAGAGACAGTTCGGGATACAGTGTCCGCCAAGACATCAGGCTGGGGTAGATCTGTCGAGTGTCCATTTGAAGTGGCTGTGGTCGGTGTGGTCTCTTCGGGAGGAGGGAAAAGGGTCGTAGATTCGTTGGCGTTGTTCGGATCGGGGAGACGGCTACACCAACCACGAAGATATTCGAGATCACGGATGCGAGCCCAGGCAAAATCAACCCCACCTCCAGGAATAGAGGGATTGGATTCGTCGCCATTGATTACCGCTGAGACACCAGCGACGACTGCATCGTCATCCCGGCATCCAATCGAGACAGTTGCCTGGGCACCAAATCCACGTTCTGGGTTGCCCCAGTCAACCACAGCTCCTGTTCGTTCCTCGCCGGGACGAGGGAGATGACTCGGTCGGGTAGAGCGCGATAGTCGACGGAATATGCTCTCGTTGGAAGCTTCACTCGTCCCCCATCGCTCGCCTTTCTCGCACTTTAGCTTCACAAGTTCAAGAACAGCACGGGCATCCTCAATGGAGTCATGCCCAGCCATGCCGTTTTGTATCTGCTTGTTCTGGTATTTCTGGGTAAGCCATTTCAGGCTACATTTGAGTGGGGGACCACGTGGGTGTGGGTAAATGATGCTCGTATCGACAATGAACGGGTGAACAAGCTTGAGTGCGGTAAGATCGGAGTTAAGGGAGTGTCCCACGAGGATCGCACGCGGTGTGAGGAGGGTCAGGAGGCGTTGCTGAATATCATGAAGGGTCGTGGTGACGGGGTCAAGCATCTCTGGAGTGATTCCGGAGTAACGTGTAAGATAGTTTATCACCGGCCGTGCTGGTTTGACCAGTTCATCAAGGACTACCTCGCCGTCCCAGCCGACCATGCTGATACGTGTGAGTTCGGACTGACCACCCTCGGTAATGCACATCTCACAGTCCAGTGCAAAAACATCTCGGCCATCAGTAACACTGCCACTTTCAATTTCAGCATCAGGTGCTTGAGCAGACTCCAGAGTTGGAACATGAGTATCCACCCATCCATCTTCCACCGATTTCCCGCCTCGCTGACGAGCCTCCACCTGGGAAGATTTGTCGTTATCGGAAGAAAAGAAAACAGGATGCAAGATAAAGTCGTTTTCCAGTAGCTCCTCGCGTGAAGTGACAAAGGCTGTGATTGGTGTTCGTTTCGGGACGAAGCCTTTCTCGACTTTTGCGGGCCGTGCGCCCTTCGCACGGGAGTCATCATTTTTGGTCTTGGGGGGCGAGGACATAAGGATTGCCTGCAGTGGCGAATGAACCTTGTTGTATTTGTTGTCGCCTGGCGCCTTCACGGGCCAGATATGGGGGAACATGTCGGCCAGGGGCTGAAGTGGTTCGGGGAGGGTCTCGCGTGTGATCGATCGAGGATTGAAGCGATGCGAGCGGTCCGGCAATGGGAGGCCCTGTTTCCAGCGCTCGTAATCAGCAGCATGTTCGTCTGTGGGTGCCTCATCGGTGGCTCCCTGCGCGTCCATGTTGGGATCCTGCGTCTCTTGTTCCTCGGTGGTTGATTCTCGTTGTACAGAGATTGTCCCATCAAACATGCCCATCTCTAGGCCAGGTACCATCAGTACAACCACCTTACGCACATGGCCAGAATGCTTCATGGAAATCCATTGTGGTGCGATACCATCGGCGAAGCAATAGAGGAGCAACCCCTGCAGGTCGGCGATTCGGATAGGGGACACTAATTTTCCATCGGCGTATGTGAGATCTGGGTACTTCGCTTTCTCGCCATCAACTCTTTTGCGCTTTTTTGACGCATGGCTACCGTTCGAACCTTCGCTGCTCGGGTTATCGCTCTGGAGACGGGACAAGGTATCAGCAACACCGAATGACTCAGGTGTAGAGTGACCAGTCGGGTCGTCCGAGCTGAGCTTTCTCTTTCTATCTCTTCCCATGTTGTTGTCTTCGGGTTTGCAGTTTCCTCGCTGAACTCGCGGCATGGAAATTCAAGATGATACGCGATAAGGTCACGTGATTCAAAAGATTACGGTCACGTGGATAACGGAAAAGAGCTTTCCCGGTGCCGCTAACCATTTCGGCTTACTTAAAACAAACGGCACGCCAGAAACGCCAGAGACGCGAAACGATCTGATAACCGGAAGATTGCAAATCTGGGATCGCCGTGCAGGGGGGCTTATTTTGGTATCCATCACGCCATTTCCTTCAACACGTCTTCTTCACCTCTCGACTTTGACCTCACCTTGACATTTGTTGGACCCTTTCACAGAATACCTCTCACCGTCGAATCCGGGGTTTGTCATCAGTTCCAGTCGTCTCATCTTCGTTTCACACACGCTCCACCATGTCGACACTCACCGAAATCACATCTGAGGCCGACTTCTCGTCGCATCTCTCTTCTCTATCACCTTCTGCATTGGTAGTCCTATACTTCCACACTCCATGGGCTGCCCCGTGCGCGCAGATGGGGGCAGTGCTTTCAGCCCTCGCTTCGCAGTACCCCGCCACCACCCCGCCCACCATCTCGTTTGTCAGCATCAACGCCGAGGAGCTACCTGATATCTCGGAGGAGTATGATGTTTCTGCCGTGCCCTTCGTCGTGTGCCTCCGTAGCGGCCAAATTTTGGAATCGATCAGTGGAAGCGATGCCGTCAAGGTCCGCGACGCTGTCGAGCGCCACGCTGGCCGCGGAAATGTTGCGGGTGGCGCCGGTCCGATGGAAGGTGTGAAAGCCAACATCCCCCCGCCGTTGTCTGCTGTCCCTCGTGAGGATGGTCCCTTCACTGCTACTCAGGCTCCCGTTGCCGCTTCTGAGCCCCCTTCCGCTGATGCGGCTAACGCAACCGCCGTCGCATCTGCCCCCGCCCTGACACCCGAACAATCCCGAGAGGCACTATTTGCCCGCCTCGAACAACTGGTCAAGGCAGCATCTGTCATGCTGTTCATGAAAGGCACCCCGAGCAGCCCACAGTGCGGATTCAGTCGGCAGCTGGTTGGCATTCTACGCGAGCGTAGTGTAAAGTATGGCTTCTTCAATATCTTGGCCGATGAGGATGTGCGCCAGGGTCTGAAGGAGTATGCTGAATGGCCAACTTTCCCCCAATTGTGGGTGAATGGAGAATTGGTCGGTGGCTTGGATATTGTACGTTTTTCTTTTATCCCACGCCGATCATTTAATTCGATTACTAACTCAATGAATGATATAGGTCCGCGAGGAAATCAACAGCGACCCCGATTTCCTCACTGACCACTCGGTCAGCAAGCCCACTACGGCTGCTTGAGTGGCTGGTTGATCGTTGCACGATACCCATGACCCCCCTGTCTCTGGGGCTAGATGCTATAAGTCTAACATAATGATAAACGTTTTTTGTCTTAATACGGCTTATATGCATGTCTGATTATATCGTATCCTTCTCATTGTTGCGGGATGTGCCCTTGCTATAATTTGAAATAAGCAGCATCGAATCAAAGCAATCCATTGTCACAGCTCATCCCTGTTGACCATGACAGATTCAACGCATCCTCAAGAGGCTGGCACTGGCGGTTCAACCTACCTTGTATCCCAACTGTGTTTGCACTAAAGCTGCTCTCGGCTTTCAAGAATACGAATACATTATATTTACAACGTTTGGATATACATATGTAGGGAATGCATCATGGATCAAGAACTCGAAACAGTTCAGACTAACAATACGCCACATTCGTATATTCAGTCGACTGCTAAAAGATGGGAATGATGCCGAGTCTTGAGCACATTCAGATATTGGGTTGATCGATCTTCATCTTTGGAACTGTACTCTCTTCTCTGTTGTTCTCGTGAACCCGATCAATCTCTAGTTCTCCCTCGGGTGTATTTCCGTTCCTCTTCGGCCACTCTCTTAGCCTCTTGATTCTTCTTATGGTTGGCTTCGTTCCTAGTTATTGTCTCTGTTGTTGGCCGCCAATTCTTTCTTGGCTTTCTTCGTCCAAACATATGGATGCTGATTCCTACAGACAGCAAAGCGAGATAGCAGAGCATCGGTATCCACGTAGGCGCCTGCTAACCAGCGAGATCCTATGCTGGCATTGAATTGGCGGCGGGCATGAACGATTCTTCTGTTATCAAAGATGACGCAATCGCCTGGGTTGAGCTTGAGCTCAAAGATGCGCTTCTGATTATCAATAATTGAAGTGAACCTGGCAAGGGCATCCCGTAGCTTGTTCACGGGCTCAGCATCATGGCCTTTCCCGTCGCGTGGAGGGAGGGGAGACTGAAAAGGGGGCGAGTAATTGACGTGGCGCAGCTCGTCTGTGTAGGAATCATGCTCAAAGATGGGTCGTTCGTTGTAGTAGATGTGATCCTTGTGCCTATACTCGTATCCCAGCCGCTGCTCGCGAAGCACTTTATACTCTTCTGGGTGTCGCTCCTGCATGAGTTTTGCAGCCGAAAATGTGTCTGCGAACAGCGACTCGCCCCCCGAACATGAGTTCTCTAGACAGTGGAGGAGCTGGTATCCCGGTGGCTCGTTCATATACATCAAATCCATGTGAAAGCCAAGGAATTGGTTTGTATATGCGACATTTGTGGCCTGTGGAACGGTGCGCACGTCGAATGTTGACCCGTAGAAGGTGTTTCGTAGTGGACCCATGCGTGTTGCAATGGCTTCCACCATCGATCGTGAGTCTGGAACATCCTTCACAAAGATAAGGCCCAGACGCTGCAACTGCTGCATCGCCGAGGCAAATTTGGACTCGTCGGCGATATAGTCCGGGTAAGACACCCAATGTTGACTTCTGTCCATTTGAGCTCGTCCCCATATGATCGGGTTGCAGTTCGCCTTCCAATGTTGACGATGGGTGTTGAAAATGGGGGTTTTCAGGAAGTCGCGGTCCCAGGTTGATTCATGCTCAGTCGTATACCCCCCGATATCATTGGCCCATCTAATTGAAAGCTTTGTCCCATCCCAGTTGATCCAGCGTGGAGCAATGTCCTTGGGAATGTCACTTGTGCGGAACGAGCGCTGCTTCGAGTGTTGATCCTTGCACACTCCACACTGGCAAGAATCCCGCAGATAAGTATATGGCAGTTTGATTGTTGTGTTTTTATCCAAACGCAAGTACAATTCCTCTTTTCCAGCCCAGATCGACTCTTTTTTGCCCACTTTTAGGATGCCATCCACGCGGGCTTTTCTTCTAACCACATCAGTGGTGGAGTTCCGCACATCACCCGTGGAGTTGCTGGATTCTTGTGATATAGGCAATGGATGGTCGATTTTGGGGGTAACAGGTTCCAATATGTCGTGAGAGTCTGGCTCTACAGGGCTGTTGAACCTACTAGAGGGAGCTATCAAGTTACGGCGCGGGATGGAAGATGACAAGGCTCGTGGCAATTGCCAGAGGGTAGGTGAAGTTCGGAGACGATGCATGAAGGGCCTATAAACCCGTTCAGAAGTAGAGATTATTAGTGAAAGGGTAAAGAGGGAGGGCAAAATCTACCTTACGGGACACGCGGGACAAATGGAGGGGAGCTATAAGTTACCTCGGCCCCAATGTGATTCAGGGGGGGGGGGGGGGGGTTGATGTCTCAGGCATTATATTCATACCTCAGGCTGTAATTAATACCTCAGGCTATAAATAACACCTCAGGCAGAACTGTCATTCTTCCCGCAATGACATTCCCCGGGGCCAGGCCGGAACTTACGTAAATTGCCTTTGACGTTGTTTTTGTTTTTTTATCATTCCAAGGCAGAGTCAACGAATCAACATGGATCTTCTTACTTCAATTTTCTTAACTTAACCCAACCATACAGACATCTTTAGTCTGTAAGATAAAAATCACTCTCAACTCATGTCGGCCGGGGGCGAGCATCTCAAAGATGAAGGCACCAAGCGACAGGTCGTATTGGCCGGCGGCGTTGCAGGGCTAATCTCACGGTTCTGTATTGCGCCGCTGGACGTCGTTAAGATCAGGTTGCAGTTGCAAATCCATTCCTTATCAGACCCTGCGTCCCATCACAGTGTCAAAGGGCCCATTTATAAGGGGACATTGTCCACCATGCGGACGATCATGAGGCAAGAGGGAATCACTGTACGTTGAAAAGATTACCTTACTTCTTAATGTCAATGCCAATAGCCTAACCTGAATTTCTTCCCACAGGGCCTCTGGAAAGGCAATATTCCGGCCGAACTGATGTATGTCTGCTACGGAGCCATTCAATTCACCGCGTATCGGGGAACAACCCAAGCCCTCGCTCAACTCGGCTCCTATCGACTCCCCCAACCCGTCGAATCCTTCCTCTCGGGTGCATTGGCAGGCGGATGTGCCACAGGAGCAACGTACCCGCTTGACCTTCTCCGCACGCGATTCGCCGCACAAGGTCCGGACCGGGTGTATGGCTCGCTGCGAGCCTCAATCGTGGAAATCGCTCGACATGAGGGCGCACCGGGATTCTTCCGGGGATGTTCTGCGGCCGTGGCGCAAATTGTGCCCTACATGGGACTGTTTTTCACAGCATATGAGGCACTCAGACCTGTCATGACCTGGGATGTTCTGCCGTTGGGTACAGGGGACGCCGCAGCCGGTGTGGTGGCCAGTGTCCTGGCTAAGACGGGTGTTTTCCCACTAGACCTCGTGCGTAAACGCTTGCAAGTACAAGGTCCAACAAGGACCCGCTACGTTCATAGCAATATCCCGGAGTACAAGGGAGTTCTGCAAACTATTGCCATGATTGTCCGCACCCAGGGTGTGCGTGGTCTGTATCGCGGCTTGACAGTCAGTTTACTCAAGGCGGCGCCGGCAAGTGCGGTGACAATGTGGACTTATGAGCACGCATTGAAAGTCCTTGAAGAGCTCAATGTCGGAACTGACAGTTGAAGGGGATTCTTCAACTTGTATCAACAGTAATAATTTTGCATGGATTATTTGATGGCGTTATCACTAAAGGGTTGAAAAGGATAGTTGTACAATGAAGCGAAAAGCCTCACAAATAGAAAGTCGATTTCCACGTTTTAAGCCATTTTCGACTATATTCTAGCCACTACACCAATGACGCAGAAAATATCGGAGAAAAAAGACATCTAGAAACACTACCAGAGACATCAAGCCACATAAGTGGTCGACTATTCTTGTACTCATACGTTTGATTTGGTAATTTCTTTTTTTTTCTTTTTTTTTAATGATCTTGCTCAGTTTTGATCACATTTTCCGCCCTTCCCTCGAATGTGTGTTCCTTCGAATGTGTGCTGAAAGGAGTAACAAGACAAGCACAGAGTCAAAGTCAGTACTCAACCCCTTCTGGGCCGCTATCCTCAGCCACCTCCTCATAATCTTTCTCGAGAGCCGCAAGATCCTCACGGGCTTCGGAGAATTCACCTTCTTCCATTCCTTCACCAACATACCAGTGAACGAACGCACGCTTCGAGTACATAAGATCGAAGTTGTGATCAAGGCGACTCCATGCCTCGGCAATAGCGGTAGTATTAGACAGCATACTAACCGAACGATCGACACACGCAAGCTCATCGTCAGGACGACGCACCGGCTTTTGGTAGTTGATGCCTAACTTGAATCCGGTAGGACACCACTCAACCATACTGAAAGTACCCCGAGTCTTAACGGCATGAACGGCCATAGTGCAGTCATGAGGTACAACGTCACCCTTGTAAAGTAAAACCACGGCCATGTACTTGCCCTTTCGTGAATCGCAGTTCACCATCTGATTATTGGGTTCAAAGCCTGTGACTGAGTCAGAGGAAAAATACACCATATCGGAAGAGTATCCACGAACACTGGAAGGTGAGATCCTGAACCTTGAAACTCTCGTGAGAGCTGCGCTGGCGATTGATCACCGGGGCATACGAAATCAATGGATAGTGGATACGCGGGTACGGGACAAGGTTGGTCTGGAACTCAGCCAAATCGACATTGAGTGCACCATCAAACCGCAAGCTGGATGTGATGGAGCTCACTACCTGAGCGATAAGACGGTTGAGATGCTCATATCCAGGACGAGGAATATCCAGGTTACGTCGGCAGATATCGTACACGGCGTCGTTGTCAACTATGAAGGTACAGTCGGATTTCTCAATGGTGCTGTGGGTTGAGAGGACGGCATTGTAGGGCTCTACCACGGCAGTCGATGTACGTGGAGAAGGGTAGATTGAGAATTCCAGCTTGGACTTGCGCCCATACATGCTTGTCAGATGGTCCAACAGCAATGAACCAAAGCCAGACCCTGTACCACCACCAAAGGAGTGGAAAATCAAGAATCCCTGCAGGGAATGGCAGTTCTCTATGAAGGCATTAGCTAAAAGTCATCAGGTTGAGGCTCGAGTTAGCAGGTCCGTACCAGTCACATAACGAATGCTGTCAATTACTGGTCCAGAAATCTCCCTGCCGGCGGTGTAATGGCCCCGAGCATCTGCTGCATGTTAGCTCCTCCGTTGCCAGCTTCCACCTCCCAGTTGCTTTGTTCGTACAGTTGTTGGCAGCATCTTCGTTGCCACTGATCAGGTGCTGGGGACGGAAAAGATCACGGTAGGTCCCAGTGCGAATCTCATCGATGGGCTAGCACAGTTGATTTAGCTGGTGGGCTTGACAACTTTGTGGTCTGTCACATACCGATGGGTCAAGATCGACGAAGATGGAACGGGGAACATATTTGCCGCTAGAGGTTTCAGTAAAGAAAGTCTCGTAAGATCCGCTTTTTGCTGCCTCGTCGGTAACATCGGGATCGATAAAGCCATCGGGCTTCAAACCGTGTTCAAGTAGATACCTGTGTTTCATCTTGATCAGCAGGGATATCGGGGATACCAGACAATGAAGAGACTTACAGTTCCCAGGCAGCATTACCAAGCTGTGTGCCGGCCTGGCCAATGTGTATATGACAGATCTGGTAGGTTCAAGTCAATGTGGGTGTTTCTTCCTTTGGTTCGATTTTGGGTATTGAGTGGATGACAGTCAGTGTAGCCTGGCGAGGGGAGGGAAGTGTATAGACAGGTCGACACCATAGACAAAATAGCAGTCCAGTAGAATATTCGAGCATACATACCTCGCCTCGCATGGTGGAATGCACTGACAAGTTGACAAGTGGTGTTAAGATAAAAATGTGAATGAGAGGTCTGGGGGGAGAAGTCGTGGGGAGAGATGTGTTGGTAAAGAGAAGATGTCCGGGGGGGAGGGCACAAAACAAGTTGATCTCTTTGACGTGGAAGCAACCCAGGTCAGACTTACAGACTTACTATGACACAGCCAACTATTCAGGACATTTCCATCAAACTTGTCTCAATTCATGGAGAATTCTAGCATAGTCTCAAATCCTTACATTTGGCCTCAAAATCTCATATATATGATTGGACACCAGCATCACCAGCATACCTCAATGCAAGTTCTTCATCTTATCCAGCAGGCCACATGAACCTGAAACCTCGTCGTCTAGCCTGAACTCAGATCGTGTAGCTAACAATATCTAGAATTGGTCCTAATTCATCAAGGCGATACGGTCAAATCCATATACAGCAATTCACAGCGTAGATGATGGTTTGAGATGCGAACTCCGGCTCAATTATGGCTTGCATCATGTTCTGTTCCTGGTCCACATTAGAATATAGCATGAGTCAACAATATCATCCAGAGAATAGTCGGATATCCCGGTATGTCTGTCGGTTGCTTCGTCTGATACTAGCATTGAGCTTTTCATCACCAACCTATATACTAGCCAAGAAGCTGGCGCTCGCCTACTAATCTAAAATCAAAAGCGGCTGGTTGAGGCCTCTTCACTGTTGGCCATTTTATGAGACATCCATCTGAAACCGGGCCGGTGGCGGAATCGCAGTCTATGTTGAATCTGAGGGTTCCAGACATGAAGAACGGTTCCTGTGACATTGACATCTACTTGGATAAAACCACTTCGCAAATCAATTCATTCGTAGCAACCCGACGTTAAGTCTCCTAGTGTGGGGATGAACATTCATCTTATGGCTATACATAAAGATGTCCTCTGTACCGTCTAGAGTCAATACAATACTGTATATATTATGAAGAAAGCAATCTCTAAAATTCATGGAAAAAATACATGGGAGAGGGATCTTATATACAATCTACCACCTGGGCAGACCAATTGGATTGAATTTCTACGCCGTCAAAAACAGAGGCCGACTACTCCTGTTGGAATAAATATAGATGTAATGCACTAAAACAGGTAGAAAATGAACGTTTTTGTTGGTCTCGTCACCAAGACTCGACATGAATGCTATATATGATCAATAAGCCGCCGGAAATAATGAACAAGAGCTTCAAGGCCGATATGGGGATATATGTATCGTAGAAAGAAAAGTTATAGATATGTCGAGACACGGTGTATATCACGAAGTATGAAAGAGGGGAACGAAAATAAAAAAAGAATATGGCAATAGTGTATGTTCAGTGAATGCAAGATTGGAAGATGACCAAGATGACATCAATAGACGAGATCGAAAATGATTACATCTCAAAATCAATTGGGGTGCTCCTTGGGGCCAGGGGCAGTAGCCGGCAGAGGCGAAGTAGGCTCATCGAAGCGACCCTGCTCCATCAAGTCATCACGGTCATGGCTCACGCTGCTGCGGTGTTGGAAGAACCGGTTGCGACTGAGCGATGACCGGCCACTACGGAAGCTGTGGGCGTCGGTCGACCGGCGACCGCCGTCATTATTGGAGGGAGCACTCATGCTCATGTTGGAGGGGCGACGATGCCGGGAAGAAGATGTGCGGCTCCGGCGCTCCTCCTCGTCCTCGTTCTCTTCCTGGATGCGGCGCTCTGCAGCATCGCGGTTGGCGGTACGGACGACATCATCGACGACCACACCCCGATCCTCAAACACATCACCCATAACATCGTTGGATGCCATGTTGGACATGCCCAAGGAGAAGTCGACGTGCTTGCGCTGTGAGACAGACGGGCCGCGGGCACGGGCGTTGGCAGTGTGCATACCCTTGCGGAGAATGGATGGGTGACGGATAGCGCTGCCGCTGCTGGTTCCGGTATTCTCTGGCAGGTGGTGGGACTCTTCTGAGATAGGGACCTCCTCGGCGTCGATAGGGATTTGTCGCTCGGTGGAGCGTGTATTGCCATAGTTGACGTGGAAGGGAATGTCGAACTTGGCACCCTGGAGGTTCATGCGTGGGCCCTCGATGCCGATCTCCTGGAGGGCGACCATGAGCATACATATGAACTTGTTGCGGCGCTGCAAACGTAGACCCTCATTCTGCCAGTTGGACTTGTAAAAGAAGACGATGTTGAGTGTGAGGGAGAAGTTCTCGGTGACAGCACGCATTTCCGTGAGGATGTTACTCTGGAAGTCACGTTTCTCGCTACGCACAAACTCCAAGAGGCGCTGTCGCAGGGCGTCCAGTTGGTCGATGCTGGTGCCATACTTGATAATGATTGGAACTGCCTCAGCAAGTGCGCCCGAACGGCGCTGGTTGAGGATGAAGAGCCCATTGAGGTAGCTGTTTGGCGCCTGTACGACATGACCTTGCATCTTCTTGAACTCGGTGTAAAGAAGAGTAATCTCCTTCACAAAGTAGTCATCACCAAGACCGGAATCACCAGCGTTGCCGTAGATGGTCACACGGTCACCCACATCGAAGGGGTGCTTGACAAAGACGAAGATAACCGACTGAAGGAACTCCTGAGCAGTAGCAGAGAACAACCAAGACAGGGCCAGAATAGCAGAGCCCGCGGATGTGAGCACACCGGCGGCCGAGGTCGAGATGAGCGACAAGAACACAATCAGCACGATCACAAACACAAAGAACATGAACACGTTATCCAACTTGGATACAACTGAATCCAAATCCTTTAGGGATGCAGTGATGGATTTGCGCTCACGGCCAATGTCAACGCAAACGGCCTCGAGCTCCTCCATGGAGATATCACCATTCATGTCGCGATCAAACATGGCAAAGGCAGCCTCGGCTTCCTCGCCATCGTCAAATGCGGCTTTCAGGTCACCACCAAAAACGGTCTCAAAGCCGTCCCTCACAAAAGTGCGATAGAGACGACGTGCCAAGACTTGACAGCCTCCAGTGGTTCGCAAGAGTGCCAAAATGACCTGGTAGGCATCTGTGCTGCGAGTAGCCGCGCGGCCCGTGACATCAGCCACTACTGCGCCTGCGACATCGCCAACCCGGTTTCCAACTTTGTTCAGGGCACCCTTAGCTTTGCGTTGGGCCAGGCCAGCGTAGTGCAATGGGGTCTTGACTCCAGAAGAAGTCGGTTCCTCGTTCTTCTCCTCAAACGCATCATCTTTCTCACCGAGAGTGGATCGAGAGAAGTCGTACAGCTTGGTCAGACTGCCAATCTGGAACTTGTTGATTTCAATGCGGTCCGCATAGGTCCGCATATGGAAGCTGATGGCAATCAGCTGGATGAGGATCTTTTCGATGAAATTCAGGATAGTCCACACAAAGATGACAATGATAATTTTGTTCAGAGTGATTTCCCAACCCCTGGTATTCTTATTACCATCCACATGATGGTTTTTCATTGTGGGCAGGAAGGAGATCTCCACACCGAGCCACCAGAAAAAGAGCGCCGCGTGAAGCTCGAGCTGCTTGGCCATGTCACGCCACTTCTTCGCGTTATTGGTGAATACACTCGCAAAAATACCAACAATTGGAGGGAAACACTTGCTAGCAAGCTAAGAAAAACGGAAAGAAAAACAAAATATCAGCACAGCTTCTTGACGAGGAATAATGATTCACTGGAACTCACCCGTCCGGCCCAGAGAGTCAACCAGACAATCTCTAACCAAATCGAAAACCACATCAATTCGACACCACCCACGCTAGCATTGGGATACCTGAGAGCGCCGACCAGCAACGGGATCAAGAGGAGGAGAACGATCGGGCAAATGTAGGTCAAGTAGCGCACGATGAAACTCGACTGGTGCAGCTTCTTCACAAAGACGGCAACCTGGGTATTTGGTTTCTCGGGGGGCTTGTAAATTGCGGTCTTTTCGTGCAGAGGGTTTGTAGCTTCATCGAATTCATCCACCGCTTCCGAGCGACGCGAACGGGAGCGTTTGATAGAATTGCGGTCGTGTTCATCGTCTGCTGGGTTGGTCGAATGCGAGGTCATACGCTCAGCTTGCAGGAGCAGCAAATCATCTTCCAGACGAGTAGCCTGCTCCCTACGCGCGGATGGCGTGCGCATGGGCGGATGCTCATCATCATCATGATCATAACGCGTCGTGTCAACCTTCAAGCGACCCGCATCGCGATCAGTGTCGGGCTCGGTCACATAGGTTCCATCCTCGGAGGTGGGGGAGGTGTCCGACTCCTTGCGCTTGTCCTTTGGTTCGGTATAGGTTTTTCGTTCCTCCACGGGGGACGACATAATGGCACCGGGCCAAGTATAAAGAGGGGAATTTGGTCAATGCGGAAGGATTTGGAGTGTGGGGGACGTGTATAAATTATAGGGTGATTCGATAACACTACAACCAAAAGGGAATGAAAAGAAAAAAGCAAAGAAAATGTGTAGAGAAACAGAGACAGAGAGAAAGAGGAAAAGAGAGACAGGGAGAGAGAGAAGAGGAAATGGTCAAGTGGAGTGGGAGTTGAGAAGACCCATAACAGTGCACAGTGCAGAGTCTGGACCTGGTCTCTCGATTAGTCCGATTTTACGATGATCTCGATCTGGTGTTATAAAGTATTCTATTTATGGGAGATTAGTTTCATTTTAATTTCAATTAAATTAATAGTGTAGATTAGCCAAATAGGGGGGATATTCATCATATATTATACGGGTCCAACTATATAGCATCCATAGAACATATAAAGCACTACTCCGTACCTATATACACACCATCTTCATTTCAATACTATTTCAAAACTTCAACCAAGTTAATCAAATATTTCAGCATACGCAATCCAGACCAACGGCCAATGACCTTGGAAACCCTCTAGCCCATCACGGCCCGCCAACGTTTTGCTGATCCACCCGGTGGCGATAAAAGGGTTGGATCTTTTTTTTTTTCTCGTGGAATTGTGCGCATAAAATGAAGAATGCATATTATGGTCATAAATAATCATTACCCTAAGCCTTGGAGGACGCCTCGTTATGTTGTGCAGTCCCCCTGCGTCAGATCAAGGTAAACAACCACTTTGGGTGAACCACGTTGTTAAAGTAGCCAGAATTAACTACATATATAGTTATTAACATGTCTAATAACATGTGATACCACCATGACGTTGCCTCGAAGAAATTCAAACGTCTCCGAACCTATTATTTAAGTGACGAGGTCATTCGAAATCCCATGTCGCATACTTCTTGGCTTTCTTTATTATTGGCGTTAAACTATATATATATGCACGATTACGATCATCATTGACCAGGGAAAAAGTATGAATCTAGTTGTAGACATTTGATAGAAGATCAGTATAGCCGAGCTCTTGTCTACGTAGGTATATTGTAGGACCTGGATCTTCACGAGTAATTAGGATGGTGTCCAATCACAGTTCTGGAGCGGAACGATCATCGGAGGGTCCGGAGGGTGGCTGTGAAGCACTTTCACCCTTCCAACATTGAAGGTTATTACAAGGTGTAGTACAAAATACATATTCTAAATATCGGAAGCCTCATGAGAGGTATCCTATATATATGTATATATGTATGTAAAAAAAAGAAAACAGCGTCAAGCTGATGTTGGAATTTCAATCACATGGTGAGAAAGATGAAGACAACTAACGTCGCTGAAAAGAAAACAAAAAAAAAAAAAAAAAAAAAAAGGCGAGGGGAAAGAAAAGACCGGAACACCTTGCTCCGAGAAAGAAAACATTCAGACATAAGAGACGTGAAGGAGTGGATATGACAATGCATCCACGGGGTACAAGGTATCCCCGGGAGTAGATAAACACAGGAAAAAGTTTACAGGGAAGACAAAGTAGGAGTGCAACAATATGTAGACAGAATAGAGAGACATCGCAAAATCTCTGGTAACTTTTGCCGGAAAAAAGGGAACACGGCATCTATCTTTTGAATGTCAAGCCCAAGTCAGAGCGATGTCGCTCCGCTGGACGAGGCGTCTCCTCCGGATCAAGGTCGGGGGAAGGGTGAAGAGGTCGTGGCGTAGCTTCAGCGTCTGGGGTGGGACTACAGTCGGCGTCCACACTCGAATCAGCGCCTCGGATCAGCGCGCTGCCGGAGATCTTGACTTCAGGGGTGATTGGCGGGCCAGTGGGATGGGAGAGAGTGCTCTGGGGTAAGTCCCACGGGGGTGTGGTTTGACCCTGACTCAACATAGCTGGACTAGTGGTCGATGTACAACGCTGGGAATGTCCGGAGTAGATCGAGGTATCCTGATGGCCCAGAGATGGCCGGTGATGTTGAGAGGCAGATGCTGCAAACCTTGAAGGGGACGTACGAGGACTGGGTGGTTCTTCGCTTTCCGGTTCCTCGGGAATGCTGAGGGCCTCGAACCGATCATCCAGGCTCGTACTGGCCGGGGAACCTAAAGAGCCATCGCTGTCTTCGTTATTGGCGGACTCCGCGGCTTGGTTCCGAAGAGCTTCCATCTCCTTCTTCAAGAGTTCTTCACTGCCACTGACAACGCTGCCCCGACTATTGGTCCTCATCATCTCAATCCCCAGTTTAGAACCAGGACGGCGATTTCGAGAGGGTGGGCTGCGACGTGTTTGGGAATTGCCAAGCTCTTCGTCTTCATCGTCACCCGATTCGGCGCCCTCATACCGCTTCTGCTCAAGGGATTCCTTTTTGGCACGGATGGCTTCACTTGACCGTTGCCTCCGAGGCGTGAGCCCACCGCTTGTATCCATGGCCGCGGGTGCTGAGGCAGCATGGAGAAGGTGAGGCACAGGTACAGCGTTAGGGCTTGGGCTCCCAGGGTGTTCCGCTGGTTCTTCAGATATCCCCAATCCACCGTGGCCTTGATCCCAAGCATCAGAATTTCGCTTGATGATTACTGGAATCTCCTCGGGCTTGAAAGACTCCATATCTCCGAAGACGCTGCTGCTGAGCGAATCATCGCGGCTGGATCCTCGGTAAGAGCTGGGGGGATTGAGGACAAATCCAGAGGATGCGGAACTGGGGCTATCCTCGTTTGTCACGGCGCTAGACCGAGCCCCAGAGCCCGGAACAGGAACAGGTTGGGAGGGAACGTAGTCCGTTGGAGGAGGTTTCCACATGCACCACTGGGAAAGGGCCTCGGTGAGCTTGGGTAGGGTCGGAGGCTTTTGGATCAGGGCATCGAAGTTGTGATTCTCCGGAAGGTCTTTCAAGTAGCCCGTAACAGCAATTATTGGAGTATGCCTGTTAGCGCTACGCGTCTCCCGCACCATTCGAGCAAAATCAACCCCGTTAACTTGGGGAAGTCGATATTCAGTCATAATTATATCGAACTGAACCTCGCTGAGCGCGTATCTGACAGCTTCCGCGCCATTTGTAACGGTAATAGTCCGACAGCGAAGCTTTTCGAATAGGCGTTCCATGACTAGCCGCGAGACAGGATGATCTTCACAAATGAGCACATCCAATGGCCGGAAAAAGGGCCCTTCTAGGACGTTGATTTGCGATAACCGGCGAGAGCTTTGTCGCCGACGTTGGACCTTCAAAAGTGCTTTAGTGCGTGGATCCTCGTTATCAGAAGACGAAGGTGAGATATCAAAGAGTTGACTCCGGCGCTTGTGATGATGGGGCACGAAGGGTTCTTTCGGGAAGGAGGGAACATCTCCATCCTGAGAGCCAATGGTGTGCGATCGGGTGCGGCTCGCTGGCACGCTGCCATGGCGTTGATTATTCCCCGCCTTGTCCGGGGAATGGGTGGGAATTCGGTTTGGTTTGACAGGAGAGGATGCCACCGAACCCAGTCTAAGATTTGGCATGCGCCCCTGGTCGGCAGAGGAAGGCTGGAATGTCCCACTTGATTGGTAGGATGCTGATGAAGAGCCTGACGTCTTGCGCCGTTCTTGGTTAGTCCCAGTGCTGAACTGGACTAATAGGGGAGAGGATGGCTGCGACGGCCTGCTGGGAGATGAGTTTGTCTGACTCAAGCCTGATGGGGAAGAAGGTCGATTATTGCCTTTGTTTTGTGACAAAGTCCGTTGAAGTGACATGGGCAGTGCGCTGCCTTCCAATGAGGGCTGAGATGAAGTGACGGACGTCTGAGCGGCAGACGATGGATTGGGTTGTCGGTGCTGCGCCTGCAGAGCCTCCTGGCGCATCTTCTGGATTACATCTTTGTTGGCCTTCTCCAGCATTGGAAGATTCTTGAAGTTGAAGCTGCCAAAATCATCGGCCAACGCCGGTTCGCTAAGTCTTCGACTTCGTGAATCCCGAGCATCACGAACGTGAGGAGGAATGTGCAGCGGCATCAGAGGTCGTTTCGATGAATTGACCTGGGAGCGGACCTTGAACAGTGCATCATGAGGCCGGTCGGGGCCAGCGGAAACTGACGGTTGCGGCGAGTTTTCGTCTTCTAACTCTTCTGCAAAAGATTGCAGAGTCGCGCCACGGGCGTCAAAGTACTCTGTGTCCTCCGGGTTCTCAATGTTGGGAACGAATTGTGCTTTATCCTCTAGCAGTGTATCCCAGTTAATGTCAGACAACCAAGGATGGCTACAAATCTCTGCACCGCCATTTGGAAACTTCTCTTCCACATTGGCTCCAATTCTGTCACGAGGGTTGAGAGTCATGAGCTTGTTCATGAGATCCAACGACTCTGGTGAAGTCAATTCTTCTGGGTCGTCGGGCCAATTGATCCTGCGATGGAGAATGTTTTCGAACACCTGATCTGGGGTATCCGCATTGAAAGGTGGGTACCCAAAAATGAACTCGAACATGATGCATCCCAATGACCACCAATCACTGATCTCATCTTGCCCAACGCCGTTGATAGTTTCCGGGGCTAGATAGTCAGGGGTGCCGACAAAACGGCGATCGTGATCTTCAGGATCAAAAAGAGCCATCACGGGAGGCATCATACTCTGCTGGGGAGGGGTATTCTGCGCCATTGGATTGCTGAATGTTGGCTGCAGGGGCTGGAGGCGAGGTGACTCGCCAGCTTCGCTTTGACCCTCCTCTTCAACCATGCTGGTTGAAAACATGCTGGGAGATGACGCATGAGGTTCGTGGGCATTGTCATTGAGCGAGAATGTCCTGAACATTCCATTGAGCCCATCGCTGCCCATGCTATCGCTGCGGTATCCCGAAGCTCGACGAGAGCTTTGCCGACTCAAACCACTCTGGTTGAGGCTGAAGTAAGATGGCTGAATGGCATTGGCTGACACCTCTGGGGTAATCAGTGGAGTAGAGCCGGGTGATGAGCTTGCCTGGAAGTCGAATGAGGCCGATCGAGAAGATGCAATCGATATTGCACGGGGGAATGAATTTTGCTTCAGCAGATCAGGAGCAGGCTCATCAGGGTTCTTCAGCACCCGTTTCTGACGACCGACCAACCCCATGCGTGAAAGTCCAAAGTCAGTGAGCTTCAAATGACCCGTTTGGTCGATAAGAAGGTTATCGGGCTTTAGATCGCGATGCACAATGCCTCGGCTGTGAAGGTGTTCAACTCCAAGCACCACCTCGCCAATGTACTTCTTAGCCCAATCCTCGGGCAGACCTCCAAGAACCTTAACAAGTGATGAACAATCACCTCCGTTGAGATATTCCATCACCAAATAAAGATAATCCTTACTAGAAAATGTCCAATAAAGCTTGGCAACGAAGTCACTCTCCCCTTGCCACATCATAATGGCACGTTCGGCTTTGACGTTGGTGACCTGATTCTTGGCAATCATGTCGGCCTTCTTGAGAACCTTCATCGCATAATACTCGCCAGTGGCCTTCTTTTTCACCAAGTAGACACTGCCGAAAGCACCTTTGCTAATTGGTTTGATTATTTCAAAATCGCGAATGGATAATGGAGCAGGCCGAGGCTGTTGTTGGCTCATCGAAGGCAAGCGTGGAGAGGGTGGTGGCTTCGTAACATCCGAAGATGTTGCCGAGGACTGCCGACGATGGTGGCGGCAGTGATGGAGGGCCAGTTCACTTGCGTATGCAGATGGAGATGCCATTGGGGACGGCAGGCTTTCACCGCCACTAGACATTCGGGGTTTCGGCATGCGCAACGGGGAATGCGGGCCTGAAACTCGAGCGGGAGAAGGCTGCCTTCGAGGAGAACTTGAAAGTCCGGGCAGTACCAGGCTCCGGCGCTTTCGATCGAAGCTCCTCTCGGATGAGGGTGAGTCTGTTCTTACAGCTCCCGGGAAGACAGAAGACGGTAAACTGCTATCGCTACTCTCACCAGCATCAATGTCCGCTAGGGAAAGGCCTAGTCGAGAGGGTTGTGATGTACCCAGAAGTCCTGCAGCACTCTTATGAGATCGCGGGGTAGGACATTCCAATGGGCTGTTAGAACCCGTGGATACTGCTGCTGAGGATGGTCTACGTTCAGATTGTGAGAGCAATGACCGATCTGGTGAATTGCGCATTGACAGAGTCAGCGCAGATGTCGGTCGCCGCGGAGAGGCTGCCGCTGGATACGGCTTTTGTTGCAATTCGTGGCTCATGACTTGTGAGAGGGACTCTTCCTCGGCAATGCTATTCCTATCGCCCAGGGCAACATTGCTGTCGACAGTGCTCTCGGGCGCCACTTCCTCGTCGGATGAGCATGAGGAATCGCTGAGCTGACCAGCAGCTATGCGCTCCGCTTTGCTTAGCGCTGCGCCAATGCATTCCTCGACTAGCACTGTGTATTCTATACGAATTCGTTCGGCGTATTCGACAATCTTGCGATGACGTACAACGGCATCAACTTTTGCCTTGGCAACTTGTTCAGTGTCTGCCGACAAAGCGGCCAGACCCTGTTCTTGTTCCAAGGTGTTAGCGCTGGGGGACTGCCACTGAAGAACCTGGGATATCCGCGATTCAGATTGTGGCGATAACGTCCGGAAGTCTTCTGCGTCTGTCCGGGAAGATTCCTTAATCATCGGCATACTAATCTCTAGCGAAGTGTCGCACAGGTCAAGAACAAGTTCCACGATGCGGGCTAGTGGTCTCCGCACTGTAAATGAGCGGGGACGGTTTGGAATAGCACCAGATGCAGAATGCTCTCGCGACCGAGGCGGGGTGCCGGGCGCTGAATTACTGCTTGAAACCAGACCGGACGACGGAGTAGAGCTGGCAGACGACGGGCCGATGGCTAATCCCTTGTACTCCGCTTGAGGGATGGGCATTGGATTTCCGTCGTTCGCGATGAAAGGTCTGCCTTGCCGGGCCTCTAAAGCATCCAAAACCTTGACAATGACATGCCGATGCTCATTGAGGTTTTCCTGTGCCATTTGAACATCCATCTCCGCCCGATGTTCTTGCAGACACAGATCTGAGTGTTTCTCAAACCACCATGGTGTAATCTGGCGTTCGCAGATGCGACAGAGGACCGGGGTTGGGGCGGGATGCTTGGAAGGGTCGGGTTCTGTCGCGGCAGCCTCAGCCAATTCGGTCAAATAATTTGCCAACACCTCCGCTCCAACACCCAAAGACTCCACCAGCAGGGGGGGCAGATCGATTGTCACTTCTCTTGGCTCGGTAAGCGGTCGTAACATCCACATGGTCTGTATTCAGAAGGTGTCAGCGGTATAAACGGCGGTAGGCGTCGAAACCTTGAGGTACGCACATGGCCAGCTTCATCATCTGTCCGGTCATAGACCATGATTCCCTGTCCCTCCATGTTGAGCACATTGTGGTTATGCTCTTCCTCCTGGGACTTCTCAAACCCGTCTTCCGTCCTTGCCTGATTCTCTGTAGCCGCCGGGGGTGGTTCAGGCGCGTACTTTAGAACAGAATCCGGTCCCATCTGGAGGGCAAAGCGAATGAAACGACTCCGCGAATCATCCTGCCTCATGGATTCGATGGCATCACGGAACACATCCTTGTTGCCCAACAGAATCTCCGATATCATGTGGCCCTCAACTGACTCAGGGGATGAGCCGACCACCTGCCTCCACGATGGGCTGACCCATTTGACGCAACCCTCCAAGTCCATATCCACAATGATGTTCAATGTCTGTTCAGCCGCTTCCTTCAAATCCTCACGTTCCTCTCGCATATTATCGCTCAATGTTCGAACCATCTTCGGATCGATATTCCGAGCCTCCTGCCGCAGCGCTGTAACGGCAGGAGGGGCGAGGAATTGTGGTTTGGGGGAATCATTGCTGGCCATACTGACACGCTCGGGCGACCGAGCGGGATTCGAGGTTCAAGGAGTAGGGGGGGAGACGGTGCGATAGATCAAGTTAAATTGAACAAAACAATAATATTGTTCCAGCCAAGCAGAACCGTCTGCTGGGCAGCGCGGGTGCCCTTAATCGAGGTTATTGATTCATCCGTAGCATCAACTGTCCATAGCGAAGTCGTAAGACTCGGGAACTGATCAATTCAAGAGCTCCAGAGTGATGGCAATCGATCAATCCACCGTTAAATTTGTGTGTTCAGAGGTGTCGATACAACACATAGGCTGAAACACGAAACGTTAGACGGAGGATAACGGAAGCCGTGTGTCTCTGCGGGGAATGGCGCGACAGCGACGCGCTGGATCGACAACGTCAACCCCAGGGGAGGCTGACCCGAGAAAGGGAACGAAACTTGATCAAAATTGAGACCTTAAGGTCACAGAAATGAGTAAAAGCGAAAAGGTCGAGAGAATGTTTTGGGAGGAAGAGTCGTGATGGGGGGGGGGGGAATCGAAGGAGTCGAGGGCGGTGATTGGTGAGCTGTGCGTCTTCCTGCACCACGTACTTCCCACCTCTCTTTTTTTTTCTGTCTTTTTTTTTTTTTTTTCTGTGTTTACCTAGATTCTTTATTTGATATCTTGATCATTCTATGCATACAATATAGTATGTATCTAGGGTTTAACTCTTATACTATATTGATCACTTCTCCGGGGGAGATATCCTATAGAGGGCTCCCATATGTACATACATCCCATGTTTGTAACTCAACGTCATGACATTTAAAGTAAATATGGTGTTAAAACACATATCTATAAGCACTATAGTATTAGATATGGATTTGGTACTTTTGTCTACAAGGATCCCACCCATGTACTATCCATGGATTCACCATAATAGGGAGTTTATTTCCCAGATCCCTTCATGCCAGACGACTATCTTTCGACCAAAAACGGTAAACCAAAAAAGAGAAAAAGAAAATATTCCTCCAACTTCATTGGACGCCACCGGATGTGCTTCCTAATTCCCCATACAATGAGAAGTTGGATTTCCTCTCCAACTGCACCACTTGCATCACTTGAACCACTTGCATATTGTGATATTGTGATATTATGACATTATGATAGTAATATATTCGACTAGGTATGGAATGCTTCCTATATTACACCATTTGTTGCACCGGATGAACACTTGTTCCACAAATGCCTGGGGGGGAGGGAAGAAATCATTGATATAGTCCCTTACTGGTGTGAGATCCATATCAGCCTGAGAGCCAGTAATATGGCATTATATCACCACAATTGGAGATACTCTACATGACTCCAATTCTACAGGATCCCGCTTTTGAGTACAAATTCCGAGTTATACATTTGTAAACATGGGAAAGTCCTCTGTACAGTTTATGCTTTTTACCTTCGTGTATTGTATGTCGTAGAGTTTACTCTGTGCTACAACATACATGCGATTCCGATTATTATTTTTCTAGAGCACCAAGAAAAGGATCTAAAAAAGACATTTCCAAAGGCATCGGAGTGTTATCGGCTCATATGACATATAACATCCCTTATGTCATCTTGAACTTGAACCAGATAAATCAAAGTCCTACCTTGTCAACTACAAATGCACACAGAAAAAAAAAGAGAAAAAAAACCATACCCCAAAACATCCCAATCCCAAGAATAGGCCCGGAATGTTCGGCATTCAAAGTTGCTCCGCCTTTTTTCTTCATCTCGGATCTGCGGGGTAGTCAGCTGGTTGACTTTATCGTTTCTGGGGATGATCTTCCATTGTGATTTTTTTATTTTTTAGTATGAAGACAAGCTTGGACTACCGATATGCATAGTCTATGGAAACCTCCATTTCACTGTGACCTTGGAGCTAACAGTAGATACTCCCCGAGTAAACTTTACTCTTCCCCCTTCCCATGTAGCTTGTACTGATCTGCTTCTTATGGGGTCATGTCTGTCTAGTATGAAACTCTACTAGTCTATGACAAGAGGTAATTACGTACAAGAGCATGTCCACTGCTCAGGCACAGCAAACTTTGGGAGAAAGGGATTTTAGTAAATTGTGGAATATTCCCCCAAGTAACTAAGTGCTAGTTAACATCATTTCCACAATATATATCCGCATTTGACCTTTTTTTTTTCTTTCGTGAAAACACCTCTCCTGGATGAAATATAAATTCGTACTCATTGAGTCTATCCAGCTATAGTTTAGATACAAACAAGCCGTTGGGTGATACTATGTATGGAGAGGACAGTATCTGTGGCAACTGAGAGATTGTGGCCTGAATACTAAGGACTCATTAGTTATGCCTTAGCGCCTGAGGCAGTAAGGCGTGAAAGCTTGCTTTGTAATGTCAGATTGAGTCCACAGGTACATCCATGGCAAACATTCCATCCCAAATAGCTGAAGTCCTCTAATCCTAAGGATACCATAATACTAGAGTCTACTGGACGAAAGTAATTCCATCCGCTTTTGCATATCATTCAGCTATGCCCGCGGCACCGGCAGATGATCCTGCTAGGCGTAAGCGACCGGGTAGAAAGTATACCTCCCGAGCCTGTGAGACATGTCGACAACGACGAGCTAAGGTAAGATGATAGTGTTCCACAATTTATCACCCCAAGTCTGTATTAATATCAAAACAGTGTGATGGCGTTCGACCTTCTTGTTCTCGCTGCCTTGACCGTGGCGTTCAATGCGAGTACTCTACAGCAGAGGACGGGCGGCAGCCAGCGCCCAAGTCTTATGTAGTCATGCTGCGCAATCGAATTGAACTCTTGGAGCGTGTACTGCAAACCCATGGCATTGATCCTGATGCCGCCATCCAACTGCTGACGGAAAATGAACCTGACACCGAATGGGCCCCGGCTTGCTCGAATGTTGATGATTTGTGTACTACGTTTGACGGCGCATTGACGCTTGACGAATCATTAAATTTCGATCAAGATGGTGAAGTACGGTATTTTGGACCGACAAGTGGGCGATTACTGTTTCGATCTTCATCAAAAGGCAAGCTGAAGTAGCTCTTTTCCCGTTGAAAATAGAGGGTTGCTAATAATATCTAGATTCGCCCAACGAAGAGGCATATCAGTCCGATTGCCCTTCCATGCGAACTTGTGAAACACCGCTGAATGGGAGCACAGAGGCGGCAGAAGAAAGCTGGACTCCAGAATACGGGCTTCGATCTCACTTGATCGACCTGTATTTTGAGTGGGAACAGCCATGGCATCAGGTGGTGAACGAGAAACTGTTTCGAGATTCCATGGGAAGCGGCGGGCGATACTTTAGCCCCCTTCTTTTAAATTGCATCCTCGCTTTAGGGTCACGGTACTGTGATCGCATAGAAGTGAGATCAGACCCGAATGATCCAAACACAGCCGGCAAGATATTCCTCGAGAGGGCGGAAAGATTGATTCAAAACGATCTCAGGTGGCCCAAGATCACAACAATCCAGTCATTGGCAATTATGGGCATGGCCTATATCGTGAGTCTTATACCACAGACTTTTACCCGAAAACCCAATCAGACTAACACCTGACAGGCAATGGGGTCTGATGCTGCAGGGTGGCTTCATCAAGGTATGGCTAATCGACTGGCCCTGGATATGGGTTTTAACATGGATCCTTCGGTCCTTTCCGGGACAGTTGCTCTTCCACCCATTGAAATTGAGCTGCGAAGGCAGATCTACTGGGCTCTTTATTGCCACGACAAACTGTCAGCAAGCTACACAGGCAGGGTGTGCACATTACTGGTATGCTGTCCCACGAAGAATATTTTCTTTCCTTTTTTTCTTTTTTTGACGTCACATCATACTCACTTTCATTTTTCGCGCAGGACTCCCAGGGTGTCGTCAACAAACCGTTCCCCTTATGTGCCTCGGATGTCTATTTGCCTTCAGCAACCGGCAATGGGCAATTAAGGGCTGCTTCTCAAAGAGACGTGGTACAGTTGCATAGGGCAATGATTGACCTGTGTCGTATATTCGAGAAAGTTCTCCTTTCATTGTGAGTCTACCATATTATTTCTCACATCTATCTGTCTCACTGACATATATCACCCAAGTTGGTCTCCAAAGCCCCTCCTACAACCCAAACAACGCTTTGCATTTTTTGACTCCTGCGTGCTTGAACTCAAAACATGGTACTACGATCTTGCCCCAGAGCTCAAAGTTGACCGTCCATCTGGTCCCTCCCGATTTCCGCACGCCTATACTTTATGCATGGTATACCATACTGTGTGCATTCTACTTTGCGTGCCCTTTCTGAGCAATCAGTCTGCCAGTCAAGATGTTGGCAACCACACTGACCCACAGGCACAACAGAACAATGATCCGGAGTCTGCCTGTAGACAGAAAATTACGACAATATGCAGCAACTCAGCCCGAGGAATGTGCATTGTGGTCCAGAAATATAGACAGACATTTGGCAGTTTCAAGCTGAGCCCTATAACAGCCACACACTGCGTGCTATCAGCGGCATCGCTCATCATAGAAAAATGCTGCGTTGATTACGCCATGAGATCTGGTACAGGCAACCAGGCTTCACGAGGCCCGTCACCACAAGCAGCTGTGGGGCTCTGCCTTCAGGTTCTGCGGGAACTCTCAACGTCCTGGGATATTGCAAAGCGTATCGGACGGAACCTTGAGAAATTATACTGCGAACGACTGAACTGTGATATTGATCATATGCCCCCTCCCCCTCCATTGGAATGCAATGGCATTTGCACAACTGCATATCAACCAGCAGAGGTGGATCTCTATGTAGGGCCTATGGCCCCGACTGAGCCATCCCAAGGTCTGCCCAACCCAAAAGACTTGCATTTTCAAAATACCCCTTTGGCCCCTCCAGTTCCAAATTCTAATTGGTTTGATGTTCCTGCTTCGAGTAATACTTATCATCACGATAACAACAACGGCGTGATTGGACTTGCGGCAGCCCCTAACCCCAATGAGCTGTTTATCAACAACCTCGGCTTTGCATTCTCGGCCAATTGTCTACCCAGTGATTACAACATGTTTGATACATTGAATCAAATGTATTTAGAAGATATATGGTGATAACTTGAAGAATAATGATTACCCGAATTCCGGCTTTCCCTTGGCATTGGCAAAGGCTTGCATCATATTTGGTGTTTCATACGTAGGAAAAACAGGAATACTCACTTTGATCCATTGGAAATGAGATTGACGTAAATCATTTTTGCCAGCAGGTCTTGAGGTCAATTCCAAGGTTAGCAAGTCACGATAGTTGATTTACATTTGGGAAGGGACATTCCAGGCGCAGTTGAGGAGGAAGGTGTGACAATATCCAATAGAGACCATGCAGGTCCACGGGTAGACTCCCAAACTCCCTACTACTAGAGTTACAAGTACAACATAAAATGTTGAATATGTTGGCTTCATTTCTCTCACTATCTATGCATCCCAAGATGATCTCCTTGTTCCCAGCTGTACCGGATGCACTCAGTGCACTCCTAGGAATTCAACGTCTTCGACGAGACATATCATTGCACGGGCTTAGAGAAGCTTTCGTAGGAGGACTCGGAGGACCTTGTCCTGTTTGGCAATGTGACGACCAAAGAACTTGCTATGTGTCTCGGTGTATGTAGCAAGGGCCTTCTTGCTCTTGAATCGAGTTGGGGCGTGGTCCGTGTTCCAACAATCAAGAAGATCAACAAGGTTGACGTGCACACGCACCAGAGCCTACAACAGTGAGTGGGCGGCATCAAATCATCTGGGGCGGGGACCTTACCTTCTTGCACTGGTTGATGGAAGTGAACGAATTTTTGAGGCCTACCTTGGCACACAGCTCCTGCCATGTTGCCAGGTTGGCTACACGATAGCCAATCAGACGGTCATATTCGTCATTCATGCAGGCATTCCAGTTCTTTTTCCAGGTCTTAGATCCTGGCTTCCAGCCTCGCTGCAGACTGACAAGTCCGAAGGCAACGCTGATAGGAAGCTCTGGGTTGTAGGTGGCGCCAAGCTTTCGCAGATGGTTGTTCGGATGCTGCAGAGCAGCGACTGGGGGACCAGCTGGAGGGGGAATCGCAGGAGGAAGCGGGATAAACATATTGGAAGTCGGTGGTCTAAAGTCGACAACACAGGTTAGCCTTGCTAATTAGTAGGAAGGGGATTTGCCTTTACGTTTGTTGTTAAAATGACGAAAGTGACAGAGATGATAAATTGAGAGAGAGAGAGAGAGAGAGAGAGAGAGAGAGAGAGAGAGAGAGAGAGAGATGAAGATGGGTAGTTACGGGTGGGAAAAGGATGGTAGATGAAGGTGACATGTGAGAAAACAAAGAGGCGAACAAAAGAGACACTGTCATAAGAAAAGGAGATGAAAAATGAAGACGCTCCCACATCACTGGGGAAGAGACATTGAACCCACGTACGGCTATACAGTTACAAGCGCCTACAACAATATTCTATACCATGCAGACACTCAGGCTGACATTTTCAATGATTCAAATTGCCTAATATCTCAGCTATGCTAAAAAAAAAAAGGGAAGAAAAAAGGAAAAGACACCTCCTATACCATCGCTGTGCATGTTTCAAGATCATTGTAGTTCACGCTGGACTGAATGCGTCCCGTGCATCTCTAGGGAGCATGTACCTTAGAAGGGACATGTCACTGTACATCTAGAGTAAATGGCTTTTTCAAAGCAGCTTGCGTAACAGGATTCGGAGGACCTTGTCTTGCTTCGCGATGTGTCGGCCGAAGAACTTCTGGTTGGACTTGGTGTACGCAGCCAGAGCCTCCTTGTTCTTGAATCGGATTGGGAGGTTATCGGAGTCCCACGAATCGAGGACATCAACGATGTTCACGTGGACACGAGCTAGGGCCTAAACTAGTAAGCGAGTGATATTAAATTCGTTCGGAGATTAGCGTCTTACCTTCTTGCACTGGTTGATTGACCTGAAGGAACCCTCAATCCCGACTTTGGCACATAGATGTTGCCAGGTTGCGGGGCTGGTCACCCGGCAGCCAATCAGGCGGTCATACTCGTAATTCATACAAGCATTCCAATTGCGCTTCCAGGTCTTGGAGCCGGGTTTCCAGCCTCGTTGCAGGCCGACGAAACCAAAAGCAATGCTGGTAGGCAGGCCCGGGTCATACTCGGCGCCAAGCCTCTGTAGAAGTTGATTGGGATGCTCCGAAGGAGCCATCGGGACCATCATCGTAGTGGTCGTCTAGGGTTGACAACACCAGTTAGCTTAGTCCATCAATAGAAAGTGTGGAAATTTACCCATAGGTACCTTGGTTAACGATACAGAAGGCAATAGAGGTGAAGATAGGCGTTGGAGGGTAAGAAAGGAGTGGCAGATGAAGCGAAAGAGAGAAAAAAGTGAAGAGAAAGTGAGAAGTCAAGTTCGAGAAAAGTTTTGGATGGGCCGGAGAGCAAACGGAAGGCGTTTGACCATATCTCTGTGTCTGTCTATACTGGAGCCATCTAGCATTATCTTTACCTACATATGTGTGCATGCATATGTACCTAAATATATACTGTAGGTATATACTGTAGATATATATATAGTATTACCTATTGTGTACATATTTACGGTATACCCGTGGACTCGAGTAACCTTGGAGGGGATTGGCACGTGGTACCTTGGGGTTTTATCTCTTTTCAACCTTAACAACCACCTGTAAAAGGTTATCATGGCCCAACAGGGAGCCAAAAGTAATGAATCGCCGAATTCAGAACTTTTGTTCAACGCGCCACCCCGACTACTTCTAGCAACAAATCTTGGACAGATGACAGACTCAGCCATCCTCCAACAATCTCTTAGCCTGAAATCTGTTATTTCGACGACCTCTTCCTTCGGTCGCCTTTTTCAAACTGCGCGTACTCGACCCGACTTGCAACAACTCAATCAAATCGGAGCTAGTCTACAGGGGGCTGTCTTCGAACAGGCCGGGAAGCCTCTGGCTCTGAAAAAAAAAAAAATCCCTGGAAACGAAAAGCTACCATCAAACCTCTATCGTGAGTATACGATCCACCGTGATGTTTCGACCGCATTCGAGCATTACCAGTCTATCAATAGGAAGTCCATGTTCCGAAGGCTTTCAACTTTATCTCTAGGAAAGAAAACGACACGTTCTGGGATGAAATCCTACCAAAAGCTCCCTAGGCGTATCGCATACGTGGCGACCTTGTGATAATGGAACGGATTCTTCCATTACCGAAGTTCGTACGCAAAGCCTTGATCTCGCAGTTTTGCGCTCTCGACAATACTGAAATTGAAACAATCCTCAATCACCCTCAAACAAGCACTGTCTCACCCGGGTTTACCTCAGCAAGAGCAACGGTACCATTGACAACAACACCAACAACAACCTACTGCGAAATTTTCCTCTGTACCTTGAGCCAATGGAGCAGATTGGCATCGAGACTGTCCCGCTTGCAAATGCGATAGGCAAAACCTATGCGACCTTGCACTGGGGCGCCGCTATCAACGGCGGTGATGTGGAGTTTGTGCTTGGCACATCGGCGACGGAGGCCCAGGGAGAAGACTATAGGCCAGAGTTCCAGCACCGGGCCATTAAGCTGTATCTCTTGGATTTTGGACAGTGCGAGGCGGTAGACCTGACGCAGGACTCCGATGTTGTTTATCAAGCTTTCAATGGAGCCATGGTAATAGGAGATAATCAACGTTTTATTCCGCATTACTCGAGGAGCCTGGCACTATTTGCGACATTCCGACAGGGATACATTGAAGCAGGGAATATTATTCTATCAGATAAGAAGCTGAACAACATGTTCAACATAGAGGACTTCATGCAGGAGTATGAGGAGTACGCAGAGGATTTCGTGTAATAGCTTAGTCACGATAGCTGGGGATTTGATAGCTGAACTTGCTATACTCCAATCATCTTTGGTCGCAAGAATTGACTAATGGCCGAGTTGCTAGTCCATTCACAATGAGTACACAGGCTAACAACCATACAGTCGAAGGCTCCCACCTCGCAATATCAACATACAACAGGAAAAATCACCCGAGTCATTGATTTTATATCCACATTCCCTGGGGGCTAGCCAGGGACATTGCCCAGCTTACCATAAACAAGCTCGTCCCCAAAAGCGAGAAAGGGACCGCTTCGGCTATCGGGTACCTACGCCAAGCCACAGATTGCAGAGTAGCAGACCGGTATGTTTGGGGGCGGGATCTCGGAGGACTTCTGGATCCTTCGTGCGCTATATCACCTTGCGTGGGATATATAGGCACCAACCACTGTAGTAAGACCATCTATGTCACCGAAGCTGAAGCCTGAGAAGGTGACTGAGTTTATGCTGCAGAATGGTATAGATATTACATGTTCCTACTTCCTACCAGAGGGCGGTTGCAAAACATATGATCCACCGGTCCCAGGGCGAGCAGTGGATAAACCAGCAAGCTGACACCGATATTCCCACGAGTAATATTGACCCGGGACATCTCAGTGTGGTTTCTGTCTCATCACGATCTGAGCCGTGCGGCGGTAAGGGATATCGCCCAGCCACTAGAACTATGTGGCAACCACATAACGGACCAAACGACGCGGGGGCTATTTTAGCTTTCCTGAATCAAACCGTATAGGTCGAGCCTCATGTATGATTTCGATGCATGTGGTGAGAGGTGTGCAAGACGCGCGTTCTGCCTAACGTCAGAAGATGACCAGGGTGTGAAGCGGCACAAGATTTCCTAGTCTCAAGCTGTGACCTATGAGTATGTTCTTTTTTGCTTACCTCCCTTCTTACCTTGTTTTCTTACGCAAATGTATAATCAATATTATTAAGTTTAATAGTATATGTTATAAGAAGACAGATATTTGGGTCGAGACCGAAGCGACAGGCCGAAAGGGGTGATCCGGGTCTTGGCAAAATGCGGAGAGGCTCAACTTGGAATTGCCCTGAATTTATAGACCATACCGAGTGGATATACCATGTTTATAAGAAAATTCCGGCATTCGAGTTGTCTGCATGACATTTTTTGTATTTTTTGTGACATATTCTTGGCTCAGCTTAGGCCTCTGTTGTTCGACAGACAGAACGCTCGGTGATATGGCGTGCTATGGCGTAGCCGACACTATAGGTTGCGTGCTGTATCTCAGCTGGAATGCGGATCGGGTAATTAAGCATCGGAGAGCTTATAGATTTAAAAGCATGGAGGTGTGCCTCAAGCTTTTTTTCTAAAGATTCTCATTCTGTCTTTCGTCTTCTACATTGTCTGTGTGTACTACGTCGTACAGCATGGGCTTACCAGGAACCAGGCTCGGGGCCTTCCGAGCGTATTTATTTGGATACTTCATCTGTACAGCCGGTTTCTTGTTTGGATATGATACTGGAATTGTTGGTAAGTGAGAAAGAAGTCCCGTTTGGGTAGTGATCATCACTAACAGTCTTGATGGATAGGTGGTATCCTCGAGTTCAAGTCCTACATCAATGATTTTGGCTACAAGGATCAGACAACCGTAAGTGCGGTGATGGTAAGCTTGCAAAATGTAGGCGCATTCATATCAGCCTTGGGCATCTTCTGGGTGTCCGAACGGTGTGGGCGAAAGAAAACAATCCAGGCAGCGATGACCGTGTTCTGTCTCGGTGTGGTGTTGCAGGTGGTTCCGTCACACTCACTTGTTTGTTTCTATATTGGGCGGTTTGTCGCTGGTCTCGGTCTCGGTGCAGGCACTGCGGTCGTCCCAGCATACAACGCTGAAATGGCACCCAAGGAAATTCGCGGCAAGCTCGGGTCAGGGATGCAATGGTTCTTTGCACTAGGTGTGATGCTGAGCTACTGGATTGACTATGCTGTCAAGATCACACTACCTGTGTCTTCAAAGCAGTGGCAGATCCCCGTTGGTCTCCAGATAGTGCCAGCTGGAGTTCTTGCGCTCGGCCTTTTTGGTATGCCCGAAAGTGTACGCTGGTTGGCCAAGAAGGGCCGTTTTGACGAAGCGTGGGAGAGCTTGAAATGGATACGAGCTAGTGAAGGTAAGGAAGGAAATATCCCCCAGAGAACCATAAAGGGGCATAGGACTAACCAGCAATCCATGTAAATAGGCCCTGAAGTGAAGGCAGAGTTCAACGAAATCAGAGTCGGACTCGAGGAAGAGATACGAGCAACCGAGGGCTTTAATAAGCGCGAACTCCTCGAGCCCGCCAACCGCTACAGACTGCTTCTCGCCGTTTTCATGTTCTGCGGTCAGCAATGCACTGGAATGACCGCGCTGGCTTACTTCGGCCCGCAGTTCTTCAAACTGATAGTCGGTAACAACACTAACCAGTCCCTTCTCATCACCGGTCTCTTTGGAGCCGAGAAGTTCATCACTGTTGGCATCTATATCTTGTTCTTCTCCGAGATGTGGGGACGGAAGCCGACCCTTTGGATTTCAGCTCTGTTGATGGCTGGGTGTTTCATTATTGTGACAGTCGTCAAGGAAACCACACCAGAGCCTGATGCAAAAGCAACCCCGGCTGGTATCGGCATGGTGGCCATGATCTTCCTGACGAACTCGATCTACCAATTCAGTTGGGGCCCATTGCCGTGGCCATACACTGCCGAGGTACGTTATACTGCATTCGTCTACCTTCAGTTCAACCACTAATTAGTATTCTAGATCTTTCCAACTCGAATTCGGGAGATTGGAACCTCGGTCGCAGTATCAACGCAATGGCTTTTCAACTTCCTTTTCTCCCTGGTGACTCGCTATATGATGAATTCCTGGGGCAGTTATGTTTTCCTTTTCTATGCAGTCTTAGATATCATCATGGCGATCATTGTCTTTTTCTTTGTCAAAGAGACAAAAGGGAAAAGTCTTGAAGAGATGGAAACTATATTTCACAGTAAGGCTGCATTTGATGTTGATGCTGTCCGGCGCGAAACGCTCGATGCGGACGAAGTTAATGTACATAACAAGTCTGTGGACTACCCTTAGGGGTATATCAGCTCGAGAACAGATTCCAATACCCTAAATCACTAGCAGATTCGAATATTCCAAACACTATGGCCTTTTTGGTAGATAACCTCAGATTGACCAATCAGAGATGTCAGGGTCGCTCTAGTAAAACGGGGCCGCGGATACGAGAAAAAACTGACCACTTTGCACTTCTCCTTTTCTTCTCTCTCTTTTGTGAATGGATGGGAAGGAGAGTGCGGAGAGCAAGATTTATCTAAATTGCTAGTCAATTGAAAAATAATAATGGGTAAGTGGACATCTATGTTGTCCGGTGCAAAGTAATCATGTGGATACATCACTGACAATGGTGTGTAGGCTATTCCGAGGTAGAATTTCCTTGCATTGTACATTGTACGTATAGAATGAATCTAACAGTTTTATAGTTCTACTGCCATTTTTGTGGTGTGAGCTTCAATATCATCTTTCGCCTCGAATCTGGGGAGCTAGACGTGCCTGGTCCTCACGACGGCCAATGCGACGAGACAGACCCAATTAATTCTACGGATGATGATGACACAGCTCAAGATCCTGATTATCAATTCCAAAGGGATTATGAAGAGAATGATCCATATGAATATGACTCTGATTACGAGTCTACCGACGGTATGAGCCTTGACGAAGAGGCGCATGAGAAGGAGGGCAGCGAAGGCAACAGTGGTGATGCAAATACCGATTCTGAACGTCAAATGTATTACAATTGGGTGTTGCAAACTTTTGACCCGAGAAGCGCCACGAGGGGAGATCCCCAACCGCGCGTTGGATATTTTGATAGTCCAATGTCGGGCTACTCAGCTGATGCTATCTCACCCGAAGAGGCGAGAGGGTGTCGCACCGCCCAGTTCCTAGTGCATAAAACTGCACCCAGGGATCAATGGCAAGCTGACCAGCTACATGAGCCCTGGGAGATTGATGGAGATTGGTCTTTATCTGGGATATGTGATGGAACCCCGTCGCGTGATACGGACATCCCGACAGTGTGGCCCGTGCGAAATGGAATAGAAGCCGTAGAGACGGACAATGTGGACATGGGAGTAGGTTTATCTACCAAATGCATTCTTGGGCCATGTCGGAGACACAACCCGAAGCTGACAATTGCAAGGTGCAAGCCACATCACCGGATGATATAGCCATGCCCTTCCATCCATGGTGCTTTGATATCTTCTGCCGACAATCGAAAATCCAGTTTCAGCGCATCAATGTTTCCAGACTGATGACCTGGCGGAATGCCGAGTTTGATTGGGCTGCCTTTGGATCATTTCCTCGAGCCAAAGAGGTTAAAGCCTCACAGGAGCAATGGTGGTCCCATGACCCTGGTACCGAGTATCTGGTTTCCAACCCCCTTTATGTGCCGGGGCTACCGGAAATCCTTCTCTCCGCGGTCAAGGACGAAGGGAAGGGTGCCTCATATGGCCCAGATGATAAGACTAGGTCGTCTCAATCCCCGACGAAGCGCCATTCCCCATCTCACAATAGCCAGGCCGACTTGCTCTCCGTCCTCCCGGCAGAAATTCAGCTTATGATTATCGACTATTTAGGCTCTAGTGATATCACGAGTTTAAGCATTGCCTCTAGGGCATTCGCTGAACTCCCAAACAGTGTGTGGTACAGACTAGTACGCAGAGAAATGCCCTGGTTATGGGAAGCGTGGGATGAATCCGAATGCAAACACCGCCCTTTACTCTGGACAAATATAACAACAGCCGAGATCAAGTCTGTTATCAGAGCACGGAGTACCTATGCCAAGGCCTTGTCTGAAGATGTCTATACGGAGCATGCCGCTGAGAGAGTTGCTGAGTACCGATTTCCTCTATCGGTGATCATGCCAGACCAGGTGAAATTGCCTCGAATGAACACTGAGTGGCGTCGTGTACTTGTACAAATTCAACTGAATTGGGGCAGGCTTAAGGGGTTGCAGAATCGACAGCGGATCTGGGTGGATGTGGAGGAGGTTGTGAGACGTATTCGCAAGTTTGATGTATGATAAAACGGGGATTTTGCACATGTGTTCAGGTGGTCTGCGGTCTGTAGTCTGATATTTTGAACAATGCAGACACTTGTCAATGTTTCCACTGTCGAGGTAGACACTTGTGAATTGGCTCGAATAAATTGGCTGTTATACCCAAATAGGAAGGCCCGCCAGCTCTTGGCATTGCTCCACCTCGTCAGCGGCGAATTGTCGGCAAATCACCCCGCTTGGTGACGGACCCCAGTCCATATATCTTGTGTTATCCTGGTCTATTTTATGATCCCTGTTTTTTTTTTGGCTTTTATCAAATATTTGATTCAAAATGGCTGCCACTGAGAAACGTCCTGAGATCATCGAGCTTGCTCGGGGATTGGCAGGAGTGCCCTTGTGCGAGGAGTATGAGTGTATGATATCCGGAATGATGTATGTATCATTCACAATATACTTACACCCTTATGAGACGGTTTATTAACTGGTCAGGTACAACCCCAATGTCCCGAAACTGTTAGAAGCACGGCATCTGTGCCGAGGACTTGCCGCAGACTTCAACAACCTTGACACCAAGACCGTGACATATGACAAGATCGGCGACAAGCGTCTTGAGTTATTGCGGAAACTCGTCGGCAAAGTTGGAGATGGAACATTCATCGAACCACCATTTTTGCCCGACTATGGATGCAATACTGTTATCGGAAAGGATTGCTTCTTCAACTGGAAGTGAGTCTGCCTTCTCGCCATGACTTATCAAAACTTACCAACAATTTCTAGCGTTACTATACTAGATACCAGCCTAGTTGTCATCGGCGACCGTGTGCAGATCGGCACTGGAGTTAGTATCATCACTGCTGGCCATGATACCAGCATTCTTTCTCGTCGCAAGTTCGTCGAGTTTGGTCATCCGATCTTTATCGAAGACGACTGCTGGATTGGAAGTAATGTGATTATTCTTCCTGGTGTGCGAATCGGCCAGGGCTCAACGATTGGAGCCGGATCTGTTGTCACCAAGGATATCCCGCCGTTCTCGGTCGCCGTTGGCACCCCTTGCCGCGTGAAGAAGACGATCCCATCGGCGGAGGAAGAGGAGCAGGATCCTAATAACCAGTACCGCAATTTGACTCGTGAAGACCGATAGAACCAGAGTGAGAGTGGAATAGAATTAGAGAATAGAGCTGATCTTCCCTTTTCTCGACCTGATATCAGAATTCGTTATTATGTCCCTAGCGATGGTGGAATTGACTAAACATGTAGATATCTGGTGTGGAGCCTATAGACTGACTGATAGGAGATTTACATGACATCAATGAAGATTACTCTCTCTCTCTCTCTCTCTCTCTCTTGATATTGTAGAGTTCAAATGTTCGAAGAGAGAAGACGTATAAGTGGGGAGAGACAAGGTATTATCTCACATTCCACAATTTCTTTACTTGACTTTTACTTGCACCTCTGCTCCTTCCTCTCTCCCTGACATAACCACCACATCTTGCATTTACACATAATCTTTACTCACTCCTCGCTCTAAAATGGGACACCATCGCACTCTTGCCCAGCCAATCACTACATGTACAACTATGTCCACCACCGTCCTCGTCCAACGGCAATGATGAAAAACGGTCGCATCAGTGAGAGCTAGTTCGAGACAGAATAAGGTCCGCATTGCTCTTGGAACTCCATCATATCCGGGCCTCTCGAGGAAACAGCCTACTAGAGCAGTCGAAGTTGCGTGGTCAGAGCGAAGGGTAAAAATTGAGAAGGATTCAAAGTGTGGCTACGTGAATCTCACAAAGAAGGACAATTAGACTCACGGTGGCAGTGCATAAGTGTGGAAGAATCTCCATTGAAGAATGGAATATAAGAGGCGCACACACAACTTCCGGACCGAAGGGCCAAATGAAACTGACTAACCATATTAAATGACTTCTTGGTGAATCTATCATTAAAGAATATAATTCTTCTGGTAGTTCTACCTAGAATGACTATACTCTGAAATACGCATTTTTAACCGGGAAATACAGTCCTGCCAAAAAAATGTGAAACGTCTAATGGCATAGTTGCATTGAAAGCAATTGAAATCGTTGATGAATATAAGTTCTGGTGCCGACTATTGTATTCTAACCAGCACTTGAGAACACTTAAACCAGATACCTGAAACCCTTGCGCATACGCAGCGACTCGTCTGGGCTATCGATGATATCGTTCTCAGTAGGCTCTCCTCTAGCAACATCGGCAAGTTCACCCTCTTCGAGCTGGTGGTTCAAGCCGACCAGCATCGAGCGGAAATACCAGCATCCACCGACTGTCACACCAAACATAGCCAGCACGATTCCGTAGCTTGAGCGGTATCCATTTTCTTCCAAGTCCCAGACGTACGAGCCAGCGACGTTGCCGAGTTGACTGAAGGCGTTGATCATGGCAATGGCGACGGCTCGCTTGGCAGGAGGACGGGGGAATGAGGAACTGATCCACGAGTAGAATACGATGAATCCTGCATAAGAACCAGCCTGCAGGAATAGAGCGACGTAGCGAGCTGCGACATTGTTGGTGGCCATGCAGATGACGAAACCAACCGCTCCCATGGCGATCGGGCCGAGGATGTGCCAGACTTTCTCTTGTGTTTTGTCTGCATGCCATGCGTTGATCACCGAGACAATACAGGAGAAAACCCAGGGAGGAGCGCTCATCAGCAGAGTCGGGACATATCCGAATCCGAGAGTGCCAGTGAGGGTAGGCTGTGAAACGAGTCAGTAAAGGGTGCCAATTGGATTTTGATATGAAACGACTTACGAAGAAAGCATTAAAGCTGAGTCCGACAACATAAGCCGTGAAGGTCAGCATCATCACGTAGATCTTCATGTCCTTCAGAGCCATGGTTAGACCCCCAAAGGCACCAAGTTCTTCACCGTCGGTGTCAGCCTCGCCGACGTCCTCGATCATGCGAAGTTGCGCAACTTGGCGCTCTTCCTCGGTGAAGCCGCGTGCATTGTGTGGCAGATCAGGCAAGATAAATGCGGCAAGGATGGCAAGGAACATAGTCACAGAACCCTCGATCCAGAAGAGCCAGCGCCACGCGGCGTGGCCCATAACACCTTGCATGTTGGATAGCACACCGGCACCAACGAGAGCAGAGAATGCATTGGAGATAAGGTTACCACAGAACAAGATGGCGTTCCTGGTAGTCAATTCGCGACGCGTGTACCACTTGGAGAGGATGAGCAGGGCACCGGGCAGGAATGCTGCCTCGACGAAGCCCAGCAAGAAACGGACAGCCACCATGTCACCAAAGTTCTTGGTATTTCCAGACAAGGTGGAGATAACGCCCCATAACAACATAGCCACGGCAATATAGAGTGAGGGCCGGCTGATGCGGTTGATGAACATGTTGGAAGGAACCTGCATGATAATGTAGCCGACGTAGAGAATACTCAGACATGTTGAGTACTCGGTGCTGCTCAGGCCCAGATCTTTCTCCAGACCCTTCAGGCGAGCAGCAGCCATATTGTTTCTATCCAAATAGTTCATAACTGTCCGCGGGAAGTCGTGTCAGTCAGGTGAAGTTGATGTATAGCTCGCCTGTTGAAGGTTGGGGAGGTTTGGGGGTGCGGCGAGGGGTACTCACTGTAGATCGCAACAAAAAGGCTGCAACGGGCATCGAGCTTGCGCTTGAGCTTCTTCTCAACAACTATCCGACGAGCAGGATCCATCTGAGGAGTGCCGTCTTGCTTTGGGGAGGCAATATGTTCGACATTTTCAATCCGTTCTTTCTCGGCGTCAAGCTCTATCCGGTCACGGTTTTCCCGTGAGATATCGTCTGCCATTATATGTGTGTGTGGTTGTGATTGTGAGGAAAACCAAATAATCCGGGGATCAGACAAGAGCAGGTTCTTCTATTTAAGATGAAACAAAACCCTTCTCATGGTTCCCCCCGCGCTAGTATTTTTTTATGGACTTCCCCGGTACGTACCCCCACGCCGAAAATCGAATGTATATTTTACGCGGGGGTCATAGTGGAGCCGTCCGACTGGGCCTCCGAGAACAGCAACCGTTCCGAAGGAGAATTCGGCTTCAACGAATGGCGTCCATGTCCATGACATGGGTATGTGACGATCCCCCGGTGCAAGCCGGAGATGGAGGCATCCTGATATGACAGGAGTAAAGAGGATGTGGTAATACAAGGGCTTCCTTAATCCTTCCCAAAAAAATTATAATTTAAGAACCGTGCAGTTATCACAGACAACCTCATCCCGTGCGTTGTCTCGGCCCGGGAAGTTTTTTAGGGGTCACGCGGTCACGGGATTAGCGATTTGGTCGGCTCTCGGACATCACGGGCCACAAGAAAAGACCAAAACCCCCACAAAAGACTAAACGAAACGGAAGAAACCGGCCAACAAAAAGGGAGCAGAAAAGCCTGAAAACTCAGAAAAGCCGATCTCCACACGGAATCCAAGTTCGGCATACGGCATATGGCCAATCCCCTACTTCCCCTACTTCCCCGCCTCTCCCCAGTTTTGTTTTGTTTTTTTCTTTCTTTTTTGCTTTTGGAAAAACTTACTCCTTTCTCTCACCGAGAGTGTTTAATGAGATCATATCCCCCGCAAAACCATCATAATGCGAGTTTAACATAACGTGGGGAAAGCCATACGCAACATACGACATTGTATAGGGGAATATGGAAACGGGACATACGGTCTGAGGTATCACGGACGTCACCCGCGAACGAAAAAAAAAAAAAAAAAAAAAACCTTGACAAATGAATTCTTGACAAATGAATTCTTGACCTTCTATCCACTGAGGCCTTTTCCACTCCAAGCTCAATCCGGCATTTTCCCGACACCCCACGTTCGGTCTGCCGATATTTTGCCGGTTTCCCAGTCTAGTGTCGACATGTAGTGTCCAGCTTTTTAGTGGTTTATATTCGGTAGATGAACACCGGTAGCTTCGGCCTGTTCCGTCAGCTCAATTTCCTCCATATGGTCATCCTCATGCCATCCCTCCCGATCATCCTTGACTAGTCGAACAAAGCAGACATCAAGTATAAGCGCTAAGATACTGATGGCAACCCCGAAGAAAAGTGCCGCTCGATACCCCATGATTGGGCTACCCGAGCGGCGGGCAATTTGCACTTCAATAGTGGATGCAAACCCTAGTCCGAGGCTGTTTCCATATAGATTCAGGGTACCGATGACGGACGCAGCAATCCCCTGCTGCTTCCGACGGACGGAGTTGCTGGCAATGATTTGGCCAGCCGTGTACACAAAGTCCGGACAGAATGAGAACAGAACCACAGAAGGAAAAATCTGGGGCCAGTAGGATTGGTGGATTGGCACGGTCGCCATGAGCACATTAGAAATTAAGATCGTGACCGTCCCAATGGCCAGGATCCATTGTGCTGCCATTCGGGGGATCATCCATGCTGCGAGACAGGCAGCGCCCGTGGCGCAGATCACGAATGGGGTCCAGCCCACAGCAAATTGCAGAGGAGACCAATGCCAGACCTTTTGGAGCCATAGCACCTGGTACCAGATCAAGGTTCCGACAGCCATATAATTGAGAAGCACGACCAAGAGCAGCATGAGGAAGGATGGGGCTTTGAAGATCTCGAGTGGCATGATGGGCTCCGCGGCGTAGTTCCTTTCCCAAAGCAAGAAGCCCCCGAATAGGATAATTGAGCTGACCAGGAGAGCAATCTCATAGGAAGTTGACCAACCGACACTCGGTGCTTGGCTGTGGGGGTTGTTAATATGCAATGGATCGGGTTGCTATCAACGACTTACTTCCAAACAAAGTTGAACAGAATCAATGAGCTTGTTCCAAGAGCCGACCCAATACAGTCGATCTTTCCATGACGATCGACCGGAGGTTCTCGCGGACTCAAAGCCCAGAGCGGAGTGAATGTGATAACACCAAGACAGGCACTGTGTTACCAAGGTAATATTAGTACTTCTGGACCGGGTCCACAGATTGTATCACCTACATGAAGACGAAAAACCACTTCCAATCTGTCCGCTGTAGAAAAGCACCCAAGAACAAGGCCCCAAAGTATCCTCCTACTGGGGCCGATGCACCAAAGAGACCCAGACTCAAATTTCGCACGCGACCGGGGGGGTTGGTACTGGATATCATAGCCACTGCATTAGGCATGATCAATGCCCCTCCAAGACCAGTTAAAGCCCGCATCGTGACAAAGGCGAAGAAGTCGTTACAAAAGGCATTGGCTAGGGTGCAGATTGTGAGCCAGGCACCCCCGACTAAGACGAGTTCTCGATGGCCATAAACATCTCCCAATCGACCACTAACCAACACGAAGGTACCTTGGGTTAGACTATATTATGTTAGTGAGATAGTTCTATTGTGAATATCTCGATACCGTGTGCCTTACGCATAACTAGCAGCAATCCATGAGGCGTAAGTCTCTTTAGCACCCAATGATTCACTCAAGGTGCTTCCTCCGGCAATGCCTGCAAAATTGACTGTCATCTACTTTTGTCAGTATTGGGGGATTTCTTTTAATGAAGGCAGTTGATGGTCCCAACTGTACCTGTACAAGATTAGCCAAAACAAGAAGTGCAGTAATGACCACTCGACGCGATTTAGTTGTCCGACTGGGCAGCGTCCGTTCAAAGACAGGTTGGCCATCCCTAGGAGTCGAGTTGTCTTCTACAGAAACCGGCGTGTCTGCAACATGTTCGACTGGGGTTGCGGGGGTCAGATCTAGCTCGCGGGGTACAGTAGACGATGCAACGGGCTTAGTTTCATGTCGAAGGGCATGTAAGAGTGACATGATGTGATAAAGAGAGAAATATTTCCTATTCTTTTGAATATTGAAAATATCTGAACAGAAGATCCCGAGGAGATTAAATAGACACCATCATGCGGGGAACTGGGACCCAAGCTACTAATCAATATCAATACGGGGTAGACGTGACTACTTTGACTCATTCTCAATGAGAAGTCACAATCCAATTAGACATGTCTGCAACTCTGATTGATCAGCATGGCGGTGCTAGATCCGTGTGCGGAATTGCGGGGATTTAAATACATATGTATCTCCAATGTACCTCCCCACGTTTGTCAAAGTCGCATGGGAGGCAAGTAACGCGCAAATTACGCCCGCGTTAGTGAGGCATCTATTCCTCGGACGCCATGAGAAATTTGAATCAGGGTCGAACACCCTGGACAGATCCGTAAAGTCGTCCGGGGGCCAAAAAGGCATCTACATGTTAGGACGGTTCAAAATTTGTGCTTTATTGCTTGATCGGCCGAGTTTGTGTAAATTGGATTGGCATACGCGGCCATTTTCAAGCGACATGGGTCAAAATACAAGAATATGGGTGCTGATACACCCAGTTTCGAGTTTTCCCAGTCAGGAGCCCATATGTGACCGCTCTCCACTCGCCCATACAATTATTTATTTGCCTTTCCAATTGCATCTTCGTTTGCAACCTCCGGTATAGGAATTGGCCCTCCTGGAGAGTTCTCCAGTCTCGCCGTCAAAACCTCGACGCCTGTTTCTGTGACGAGCATAGTATGTTCTATCGATTTCCAGGTTAGTATCTAGAGCTTACAACAGGCCTGTGAAAGCTCAATACGCACCGAATTGTGCTGTCCGTTTGCCGTCCACCGTAACGTTTGTCCAGTCATCCGGCCAATATACTTCTCGGCTGCCGCCCAAAGCTAGGATAGGTTCAATCGTGAATGTCATCCCAGGTTTACATGTTCCCACAGCCTTGTTCTTCGCGTAGTGGGGGATCCAAGGAGGGGGGTGGAATTCCGTGTTGATACCGTGGCCGCCCCAAGTCTTGACAACGACAAGGCCCCTAGAGGCTGCGTGCTTCTCAATGATCTTACCAAACTCTCGAATTGGTACACCTGGTTTGATTATCTCGATAGCCATGTCCAAGGCCTGCCGGGTCGTTTCAATGAGTCTGACCGAGTCTGGATCCGCTTTGGCCTTGTCGCCAATGTAGTAGGTCTCGTTCACATCCGCATGATATCCGCCGTGGTACAGAGAAATATCGAGATTAAGAATGTCGCCATCAAGAAGGACTCGCTGATCAGGGATTCCGTGACACACAACCTCATTCGGAGATGTACACAATGACTTGGGAAAGTGGTTATAGTTAAGCGGAGAAGGATATGACTGCCTCACGGTTTAGCAAAAAAGGCCTGACATGCTTCACATAGGAGTAAGACTGGACTTCACTCACCTCTCGCTCGACACAAGCATTGTGGCAGATTTCATCCAGGTAATCTGTGGTCACGCCAGGCTTCATCGCTGCAGCAGTTATGTCGAGTACTTCTCGAGCCAGCCTGCACACCTTGCGCATGGCCTCTTGGCCCTGTGCATCCAACAAATCGACTTTCGACCTGCTCAGGCGCATCTCACGCTGTGGAATGCCATTCTTGGCCCAGTCGGGGTGCTTGATTGTTTTGGGGACAGGTCGTCGCGGGGAGAGTGGGTATACAGGTCTGACAGAGCCAGTGTATGGGTATGCTGGAAAGGGGTCATAAAATCCGCCAGCTATATCGCGATTAGAGAACAAAGCCATGAATAATTGGTGCATAATGGCTACCATTTTGTCTCTTGTGCATCACCTTGTGTGTGGCCTGGGTACGATCAATGTTAGATTCTCCGTCAGGGAAATGTCCACACAGATGTAACTTACCCAATTCCTTTTGAAGCAGTCTTGATCGCAGAAGTAGCTGCCTTTGATATCCAGCTTCAGACAGGTCGGGCATTGCAATGTCCCAGCTTCATTGTCGCAATCGGTCCCGGAGCACTGTTTCTCGGGATCAGACATTGTCACAGCGATTTTATATTTGAGATCTGATGAGTTGCAGGGGAAAATGGGAGATCTGCTTGCTAGTGAATGAAATTTTGTAAAATGTCTTATCGGGTACTAACTAGTACAACACCCCATACATGCCTGTTCCACTTTCACGTGACCATTTAACACTTCGAACCACACTTTTGACAGAGCAAAACCATGGAAAGCGCCCAGGCTCATCCATGGGTGGATATATGGCCCACTTTCCTATTATAGAGAGTCACGTGGTTTCAACATCTATGTATCCAGAACCTCATGTATAACACCTTTATTGCTAATCATTTCTTTCAAAGGGTCAGGGCTTTTATGTTACATATTTATAGACTAATATTTTCAACAATCTATTCTGGCTGACATCTACAAATATATCCCCCTACTGGTTTACCAAATCATTGTAAAAATAGCCACTGACAAACAATGCAAACAAGAATGGTAAACGAATGACCCATTCTACCCAACAGTACGTACCTGATTGGCGTATTCCCGAAACCCCACGAGAATGCCGCCATGGAGGGGACAGGCTTCCTCTTGCAACATCTAGAGGACACCGGTCACCTGCCACATCATGAGGAAGGTGGGTATATATGATCGTTGCGCGTCTGAGTTTGCGGAAAGTCGAGTGTTCACCAACTCAGCACCAAAGGAGGATAACGAGACTGATCTGGTGTGAGCGCTTACGAGTCGTCAAAGGGTAGAAGCTGGTCGTCCACTTTGTCCCCGCCACCACCCTTCAAATTCTGATGTTGGTCTTCAATGGAGAGGATCATCAGCACGGAGCTGGTCACTTAGCTTACCGTCCACGGGTGTGCAAAACCGCTCAGGACATCACTAGTAGCATTGGCCTAGTGAGTCTGAAGGGAGACAGCCCTTCAACTTGGTCTGCGCAGTCAGAGATGCGGTTTGACTGAGAGGTTCTCGGTGCAAAAAGGTGCAAAGAGAGCTTGGCCACAATGTCGCGGTCCTCGGGCTACGAAGAGACCGTCTCGGGGGTGCTGGTGGTGTTCTTTCCACACTCAAACAACTCTGAAGTTCGAATCAGTCGTCCATATAGGGCAGGTCCGACCGAATTCCTGATCTCAGTCAAAGGATCAGTGCCGAGGACGTGCGACTAGAAAGGTGAGGGAATGTAGATGAAATTTGAAAAAATACAAGAGAAGTCGAGTATAGCCCTAAGCCGCTCCTCACTGCCATTACTCTCCTACCACCACTCTCTATTTCACCATAACCTCCTTCCAATACTACCGCCGCGTCAACTTCAAATCGTCCTAACTACATTATGGCGTTCCCAGCTAGCGATATGTCTGACGCGTGGCCGAGCGATTAGAATGACCTTCGGCGGAAATGTGCGAGCTACACCCAACGAGCAAGACAATAACAATGGCAATCCTAAGCCATGACACTGACAAGAATAATGGGACCGATGCCATCTTCGGAAATGCCGATGATAGCCTAATCCTAACACCCGGAGCTAAGAATGGAAGTGTGGAATATGAAGATGCTATGTAGCCACATAACACATGCCTAGGTAACATTTTCCAGGGCAAACAGAGGTGGAGAGACAAAGGGAAAGTAAATAAAGATAATCTCATCGCTGCCAAACGAACGGCGACCTTACGACAAAAAGAATATTGTGGAGATAGAGGCAGGTATATATATGGGAGGTCCAGTGGTAAGCGGCGCCGTGTCGCTTATGATAGCGCCATGTCGCCAGCTTGACCATAGGCCCGATCCCCAGAGAGCCTAGGCATGCACACTTCAATTTATATTCCAATAGGACAAACATAGGCACGCGAGCACAGATATATTGCACTACTCCGTACGTAAAACGGCATTACAAAGCAATATCCCTCACGGAGAATCCATCCGGTCAGCTAACCCCATTCCCACAGGAAGTACATCAAATCGACGTGTCACGAGTGACCAAGTAGATAGCTCGCGTTACATTACGAATTCATCATTATCTTCCACTGATCTACAAAATCAACTATATATGTATTGGTGTCTTTTTGATCTTTTTATCTTATAATCCCGGAAATAGAACTATAACCAAGGTTGTTAGTTTACGATCTCCTGGGCCATAGTATTGACGGCTGTTCTTCTTCTTTGGGGCAAACAGTCATATTAATACAGCATAAGATGCCTTTTTCAATCTCATGATCTAATTTCGGATTACAATGCCTTCTTTCCTGCGTCCGCCTGTTGCTGGGCAACAATGTATCCAACAGCACGGGCAATTCCCTCATCCAAGGGGACAACAGGCAAGTAAGCCAGGCGGTACTTGGCCTTCTCGGTCGAGTAGTAGCGAGTCATACATGAGTATCGCACTGTCCGGGCAGTGAGACGCGGGGTCTTGCCAAACAATCCCATGACAGTCTCAGCGAGACCACCGACGGTCTCAAGGAGACCCTCGGGCAGAGCCCAGACTTGTTCCGGCTCGACGACGCGGTTGATCAGAGCCCACATGGCACGGGTGACATCCCAGAAATAAACAGGGGAATCGTTGGTGATGTTGAAAGCCTCGCCGTCCACGCGCTCGTAGTCGAGGGGCCCGCCCTTGCCAGCCGCGTGAAGGTCATAGCTTGCGAGAAGCCGGTGTGCAGCAAGCAAGTGACCGTAAGCCACATTGCCGACATAGGTGAAATCGAACAGGTTGTCGTTATCACCGAGCTGCATCCGTAACACTCTGTCCGAAGCTTGGGAGCCGTGCTCCAGGATCTTGTGTGTGACTGTTGTATCCTTCTCTCCGTGGATTCCGGCCGGGCGGATAGCAGCTGTGAGCATCTGGTTGGGGGACGTTTTGTTGTACTTCAGGACGAGTTCCTCGGCATCGGCCTTGATAGACGCAAGGGGTCTGATTAGTGATTGATCCCGATTAAACAATGTTTAATAACAATAATAAAAACGCACCTTAGTCTCGGAATAGTACTCCTTCTGCGCAGGACCCCGGATGTATGGCCATTCCTCGTTGACATTCTTCAGATCACTTTGTGTGTCGTGGACCACGGAGCTGGAGCTAGTGTAGACGAACGCCTTGCACTTACCACCCCAATCGCCATGCTCGCCACCAGCGACTTCGAGGAGTGTCCGCGTTCCCTCCACATTAACCTTGTGTAGCAGAGGCTTGTTGCCCTCAATCATAGATGGCGACGCAGTGTGAATAACAAGATCAGGCTTGACGGCGCGGAAAACCTCCAACATGGACTCGACGGAGGTGATATCGCCATCGTAGTACTTAGCGCCGGGAAGACGGTTGTTGGTGGTACGCAAGTCAACGACAGAGACAGTCGAGTTGTAATCCGGGTAGCGCGATCCCAGAGTCGGGTACTCGAAACGCGCATCGCCGACGGGCTTAGGCAGAGCGTAACTGGGGTCGGTCTCGGAGGGGAAGTTCAGCAGGTGATCGACAATGTGCCACCCCAAGAAGCCACAGCCTCCAACCACCAGGACATTGCCTAACTCTAATGTGCGCTTTTTTGCCGACATAATGTGATTTCTTTTTGTAGATTGGGGGGGATGGGAGTTGAGTGAAAAGGGGCCGGGGAAGTTGGCGGAGATAATCAGGTGATCCGTGCGGGTTATGGGCTCGGCCCCAACTTGGCACTCTTCTTTTCTGCTACTTCTTCTACTTCATATTGAGATGAACTCTTTATCTTCTATTTTGCAATGAGCACACTTGTTCTATGGGGCAATCGAACTGACGGCCAGTTTATCTTCGCTATCTACTGGTAACTGAAAAGATTTGCCAAAATAAAACAGAAAGATGAAAATGAAGATAAACCCTTATATATCTATCCATTCGAATTCTCGAAGAGACTTACTGCTGGACCATAATTGAGACTCGTATCCGAGCTTTGTTTGGATCGATCTTAGGTGCCATTGAATACATACTCACATTATCCCTGGTTAACTATAGGAAGGTGCACACAGTATGCTTTTTGTGCCGCCTTCGTATACCTAAAAAAGACATGACAGAATATTCTTGTGCCCATGATTTCCAACTTGAATCGCACGAAGTCTTTGGCCAAAGTCTTTGGACTCCATGTCCTGGGAACAAGTTGAACGGAAATAGAAATGACATTGAACACTGGTTCGGTAATCGTCCATCATGTCGAAAGTGACATGAAGAGGATGGAATTACATACTTGACTCTACATACACACATACATGTACATATGTATGTATGCATCTTATAATATCTAAGATCCTAGGCTATCTAAGGAAGGAACGTCCGACTCTGACTAGGTGAGCGCGGAACCACCTTGGTAATCCTTGACCCTCACCTTCTTCATTGCCCCCCGTTTTCACTTCAGTGTCCCCTATCCACATTCACCAGAATCTTGAGACCTTCAATGTCCCATCGCGACGCCTTCAACATGGAAAACTACTGGAATCGAAAGTTTACATGGTTTGACGCTCCAGACACCACCGGCACCGCCCCTCTCGCTTCCCGAAAGGACCATAAGGTAGCCGAAACAGTTCCTACTGAGGATACTTCCAAGTCACTCGTCAATAAACGCCTTGATACCCTGACAGCAGAGCTTGACAACCACAGGCTCAGGCTTGATGGCCTGGAGATGGACTCCCGATCTTCCAGACAAGATTCCTTCACCATGCCTCCCAAAGTCTCCAAAAGGGCAGATCACGCCGGCCTTCTAACGCAAGCACGAAACCAGATGACTCCAGGTGCAAATATATTGGCAGATCTTAAGGTGATCACTGAGAACCTTGAGGACCCAAAGAAGACTCGGCGTTGGACAGGCATGTTCAAAGACCATTATTCAGTGTCCTGGAAGGAATGCCAAGTATTGGATGGGCTGGCAAGGGTTGAAACCAGGATGATTGATATACTTAACATCCGGGCAAATTTTCACGCACTTCCCAAGTGGCAGAGGCCGAAGAATCGCCCGCAACGCCGACAGATTCAAAGAATTTGTGATTACTGGATTGGTCTGTGGCACCATGATCCCTATATTTCTGTTCCGTCCGAGGCCTCCCGTCAGCTATGGGCGCTCTACCATTCGTGATTGCTATCGAGCTGTGAATGAGATTCCTGGTATGGCTATTCCAACCCTCAGTTTGTACTTTGGCTAACCTTGGAAAACCAAGCCCCTTCGTGGGACAGTTCCAGGAGTATTCAACATCCCCCAGTTGTACCAGACTGGATGAACTTAGCACAGACCATCTATATGGTTACAGTCAAAGGATGGTGCTCGGTTCAGCTCGTGCATCCTAGCTATGGAGCTATACCTCGTGCTGTCTTCCATTATTGTCTCATCCGCTTGTTGTACGTACTTAGTATGCAGGAATTATGTTTTATCACAAAAGTTACGAATGCCCTTTTTGTGTATTTATGAATGCTGTTTGATATCAATATCGATTTTCATGTGTTGAATGGCATTCGAAGCCACATGCCCCACAATCCCCGGTCTCTCCGCCATCTCGAGGGACATCATTCAAAGAAAGACATAGTGATAGCAGGAAAACGATACAGTTCAAGCGAGGTTGGGTTGATAATGATAACAGAATACTGTCATGTAGCCTGCTGTATGACACATTTCTCAGTAAATACGCACATTCCGGGGCAATGAGCTAGCTCACCTCACATTCTTCCAGAGATGTTCGAAGCTTGCGCCTGTAAAGCCTGCGATCTGTTTCTGAACCCCAGCACAGAGCGCTTGCCTCTGGGTTGACTGTCATGAGGGGGTTGTATGGAGGATTGTCGTCTTCCAGCGTGTTGATGATGCCCTCGATGTGTTGGCCGATTTCTTCAGCGTGCGAAGGAAGGTACATCAACACACCCAGTTTGGAGACACGAATGTGGTACAAGGGTGACTCGACGAAGACCCGAGGTTGTTCTTCTGGGTGTCGAGGACTGATGTAAATCTTTATCTTGATAATGCCACCTTCCAGTCTGGACTCGTTGCGACCAACATAGGTGAGTCTCCAGACGAACGGGTTGTCATCAACCAGCGACAGATCAATGACTTGAGGACAAGAGTTCATTTCTGCAGCAATCTGTTCATGTTGACCGGCCAGTTTGACTGCAATCCCGGCATCCTCCTTGACCAAAGCAAGACCCTCGACGGGCCAGTTATGTGTCTCTTCCATCAATCGGTCTCGAAGAGCCAACAAACGGGGTTGCAGGTCGATGTAGTTCCATTCTCCGCTCATAGTATTACCATAGCCTTCAAACGGCATTTGGATGAATGGAGTTCCTTGTCTGCGTGCCTCATCCGCGATACCTTTCTCAATAGCGTTCTGGTAGAACTCAAGGTACCACAGGAAGCGTCGCTTACAGAAGTCGTGGAACTTGCTTTGAGCGAGCAATCCAGCTTCGGGTTCCAGTTCGATATCACTATCTTCTTCCGTGCTCGATTCGTGACAGACCCTCACCGCCACTCGACGAGGGGACGAAGTTTGAAAGGCTTGTTCAAGAGGTGTGATGACTGCCAGTCGTAAATTTTCATGGCGGATCTGGTATAGATGTGAGCATTGCGAAGCTTATTCTGGACAGATCGGATCCCACCTTAGATTTGTAGATCTCCATGTTTTCTGTGTCGTTCGCCCTATCGTCGCCCTCAAACCCGGGTTCCAGTGTATACGGGTTTGATGATAAGAGGCTCTGAATTGACAGCATCACGGATTCGAGTCCCTGTGCAGGCGACCATTGCTCACCCCGAGAACCATGCCAAGTTCTGTTGCGATGTTCAGCGCTCCATAAATGCCACCCATGTTGTTAGACAAGCTTACCCCAAGATCGACCTGGAAAATGTTAGTGTCAAGCTCTGTAGAAATTGAATAGTCCCCAGGGCGCACTTACAAGCAGACCTTGCCATTGGCATACAGATTAGGACCGAAGCGAGTTCGGCCCCTGTTGGTTGTCCGGATTTTCACTATCGGGGGATTTGCTGGGTAATCTATGTCGCTGTAATTTAGCAAGTGCCTGCTACGAGACCGAAGACCATCTTACCTGACGGGATTTTGATCGAGAACTGGTAGACGATTCCAATTGGTTAGCCACCTGGGCATAGTTCAAAGAAGCGAGCTCGGGCCAGTCTTGGATGGGTGGATCTCTTACCTCATAAAAGCCCAGTTCGTATGGGGTGCCTGGGGGTCCGATGATGAGGGCCTGTATGTCACGAATGTTGCTTTCTTCATAACGGACCGTGAAAGCTGTACCGAGGTCAGCATGTGAGTGTCTGTAGAGTGGCTTCAAGTGTCAAAGAGTCCGGGGGACGGAGATCTCGTACCAAGTTGCTCACTCCGCTCAACCTGTCTCAGTTCCTGATGAAGAAAAGCGGAGATTAGTGATTGGTCCGGGTGATTTGCCCAAATGGATCCATGTAGTTAGAAAGGCACCTACTCGGACAAGGCGTAGAGTACACTGGTCACCCATCTTGCAACGTCTATGTTGTAGGGTGAGCCGATCATGCGTCCACACGTGTACTGTAGAAGGAAGAGAGAGAGTAGGAGGAGCTTTGGAAAATTGAAGTTTATCAAAAGCAGGGTGTCCTTAAAGAAGAAAGAGGAGGTAAAGAAGGCAAAACCCAGGTGAAATCAACCCGCAAGGACAAGTTTGTTTCTTCAACCTTTGTCTTGTTCTCTTTTGTTTTTTTTTTTTTTTTTGTTTTTTGTTTTTGTTCTTCTGATTTCTATCTTTTCTTTTCTCTTTTCTCTTTCTTCTAGGAGTTGACTTTATTTCTAATATTCATATCATATCATCTTTTTTTTTTTTTTTTTGGCTATTGTGGTTGTTGTTTACCCACGTCATCTTGCCAGCCTCCCACTTTCTTGTACGGGTAATCATATCAACATCCTATGTCAGTCTACATACATACATAACTATGTGCTCCGTAGATATATATGTAAGGATCAGTCTGATGAGATGCTTATTCCATGGATTTCCCTGGAAACTTTGAGTTACAAAACAATTGGATTGTTTTATATATGTAGATACTAACTAATACATAACTAATTAGTTAGTTATTTATGGATGGTGTATCTACTCCGTATATACATAATGTACCTGATGTATTGATGTATTTATCTCCTGAAGATATCAAATCCGTGGAGTATACGAGCTAACAGAAAATCCCGCTATATAATTAATACATTGACCTTGGATGCTATTTAAGGTTGCATCTATTACGACGACAACACACGAGGGGAAAATATACCTCCATATAAACGAAATATCATTCCTTAAAGTAAATTAATACGAAAACCAAAAAAAAAAAAAAAAAAATTAATCTGCAGAGTGTTCTATAAAAAGCACACTGATGGCACATGGGGGCGGTACGGAGTACACCATAAGCTGTGTCTACTTTGTACATGCACATAGTACACAGTGCAATGTTGATATATCCCAGTTACTTTGATTTAAACAGATCGAATTGAATCTTAAATATCCTCTAATCACATCCAAAATATCACAAATACCCCAATAATCCCTCCATATCCCAGTAGAAATGGAAATTGTATAGACCACGTGACCTCAGGGTCCCGAACTAATATTAGGGGGGGGGGGCAACAAATGCCCAAGCCATCTCCATCTCCATTCCTCCCCAGCCCACTTCTTTTCCCCTCGCCCTTGCACCTTAATTTTTTTTTCCTATCTGGTTCTTGGAGTCCTGGAATTTGCCGGTTCAGTTTGGGATGATTGTTGCCCGATAATCCGCGCCCTCTGTTGGTCTCACCTTGAAAGCTCCCAATCCCCTCGAAAACCGGCCCCCGCGTCCTCTAGCCTGCGCGCTTTCAGACCCTTCGTTCAGAGCAACCTTCCTCTATACCTTCCCAATTCGATCCCGGTGATTCTGCGCGCAATTTCCGTCACTACTGCATCGCCCACCCCCACGTGTCTTTACATGGCGTGAGAGTGAGTATACTCTAGGGAACAACAGTGACCCCGGGTAAACCGCCCCAGGCATATGATTCTAATTTAAGAATCAGACTCTCGACCGTACGCGCCCAGCCTACCTTGATTTCCCCGCCAATCTGTAACCGCGTTACATCTTCGACTTAACCCTTCTCATCAATCTCGTTTACCACGTCGCCTCGCCCGTTTCGTACTATCAATTCTTTGCATGCAGCGTTCGGCGTGATTCAACCCAACAAACCCCACCATATTTCTGCTGACGGGGGACCAAGATGCCCCCCGGTGGACTCCCAGCCAGCCTGGTCGCAGGCAACCCCAGCGGCCGGCCCACCGTTGACACATCTGGCTACGGGGCTAACTACACGAAAAACACACCCACATCTCCCGAAGACAGTTTGATTCCGTTCGATTCACCCTCAACACGAACGGGAGGCCCAAGCCCAATCACTCCGGTGAACCAGGAGGATGGTGGGCGCTCGAGTCGTGCTCTGGGTCCTGACCAGGCTGGCTTCCGCGACCGTTCAACACCCCGAGATCGCTCGCGAGTGAACGGGCGTCCAAATAAGTCCCCCGGCGGCTCATCCCGCCTGTGTCAAAAGTGTGGTGAATCTCTCACGGGCCAGTTTGTGCGAGCGTTGGGCGGTACTTTCCATCTGGAGTGTTTCAAGTGCGAAGTAAGTTGCTTCTTCTGGCTAACCTTTTAGGGGTCTTTTCTAACTTTGATACTTCTATCAGGACTGTGGCGAGATCGTTGCTTCGAAGTTTTTCCCCGTCGATTCAGAAGATTCAAGTTGCCAATTTCCACTTTGCGAAACCGATTACTTTAGACGACTCAGCCTCCTATGCCATGAGTGCGGCGGCGCACTACGTGGATCATACATTACAGCGTTAGACCGGAAGTATCATATTGAGCACTTTACCTGCTCCGTTTGTCCGACCGTCTTCGGTGCTCAAGACTCTTACTATGAGCACGAGAGTAAGGTCTACTGCCACTTTCACTATTCAACCCAGTTTGCCCAGAGATGCCATGGATGTCACACTGCAATCCTAAAACAGTTTGTCGAGATCTTCCGCAACGGTCAAAATCAACACTGGCACCCCGAATGTTATATGATCCACAAGTTCTGGAATGTCCGGTTATCCCCTGCCGGTCAAACATGGGAGCCTCCGCCGGTGGATGAGGATGCCAGCGAAGAGGAGCGCAAGCATATCCGCGACGAAGAAGATATTATGGAAGAGAAGGTCTTTAATATTTGGAACACCCTCTCCACCTTTGAAGAATCATCCGCCGCTTGCATCTCAGATATGCTGCTTCATGTGAGCAATGGCGCTTACATCGATGGTGTTCTCGTGGCCAAGCGCTTCATTGAACACGTAGAAATCCTCTTCGGTGCCGTTGATCAGTTAGCGGATTATATCAAATCGCACGAGTTAAAGGGTAAGTCTCACGTAGCTGATTTTATATCGTCGGGAGCGATCGCTGATTCTTCCAAACCAGAACTTTCCTATGGCCGCGAAGCCAAACTTCTCTGCAAAAAGATTGTCGCCTTCTTCGCCCTCCTATCGAAAACCCAGGAAACCGGAGTACGCAAACTCGGCGTCACCCAGGAGCTTCTGTCCCTGGTGACTGGTCTCGCCCACTATCTCAAACTCCTTATCCGCATCGGTCTACAAGGTGCACTCAAACTTGAACGCGAGAAGTCTGCGCCAGACGGTTTACAAAACTTCCTGGAGCACCTCCGTGATCTAGAGTCATTAGCCGGGCGCGAAGATGATGATACACCCGTCGACCTGATGGCCGGAGTGGAAGGTTTGGCCGATCAACTTTCAGATTGTTGCATTGCCTGCAAAGAACCGATTGACGACGAATGTGTTCAATTGGGACAGAGCCGTTGGCATATCAAGCCGCCTCATCTTTCATGTAAATCATGTGAGAAGGACTTGACCGCTGATATCCAAGACGCATTGTGGAGCGGCAGCGAGGAACAAGTCTACTGCGGAGCTTGCTCCCATCAGATGCAACTTGGCCCTGCTGTGACGGGTGGTTTCACTCAAGTTTCAAAATTGCAACAATTTGTTTTCTTACTGAAAGTGGCCCTCGCACGGCTTCTCGCCGTACTGCGATCCGGGGGAACCTTGCCTCATCCTTCAGGTAGGATACTTTTACCTTACCCCCATCCCGCCGGCAGTTTGTCTAACTTGCTTCGTCCCAGACGACCTCAACCTTAATGATCATGACAACAAAGACGGCCGTCGAATGTCACGCCAGGTTCGACAGTCATATGCCGGTGCCCCGCGAGATGGCTTCGAAGAAACATCCCTTGAGCAGACCGTCGGCGAGATGCGTCGGCTACGCTCTATTCGCAACGAGCGAACCTTATCCACAACATACAAACACGCCCGCGCATCCAGAATCATCAACGGACCAGAAGGCAGAAGTGCCCGACCAGGGTCATCTGGCAATGATGGCAGTGACCCGAGGGGTCACGGTTTCCAGATTGTCGAAGAACGGGATGCCAATGGCGAAACCGTTACGGATCTGACTTTCGGGGCTCAGGATGCTTTGACGCTAGATGACATCCCCCGTATTGTTGCGGCTGAGCAAGCCAAGGAGCAGCGACCTAATGCTTACAGACATGCTGGTACGAAGCTCATTGGGGGGACAGAGCCGATGCCCAGGTACAACCATGGTCACCAACGGGGAGTATCGAGTGGAAATTTGGAGGCCCTCATGGAACCAACTCGAACCAAACGGTACTTCTCGGAATTAACTGCTTTGGAATATTTCATCGTTCGCCACGTTGCTGTGCTACAGATGGAACCCTTGGTAGAGGGTTATTTCAGCATGGAGGAGCTACTTTCTCTTATTGAGTCTCGCAAACCTACCATATGGAACATCTTCGGTCGTGCCTTCAAAGACAACAAGAAGGGTAATAAGAAGAAGGGTGTCTTCGGTGTCGGTCTAGACTATTTAGTCGAGAAGGAGGGCACAGAGTCAAGTCATGGTGTTGGCCCTGGTGCGCTCCGCATCCCGACGTTGGTCGATGATTCTGTTTGTGCTATGCGGCAGATGGACATGTCCGTCGAGGGTGTCTTCCGAAAGAACGGCAACATCCGCCGATTGAAGGATACCGCAGAGCTAATCGACACTAAGTATGAGCAAGTTGATCTGACAAAGGAAACTCCTGTGCAGATCGCGGCTCTCTTGAAAAAGTTCCTCCGCGAGATGCCCGACCCGCTCTTGACTTTCAAGCTACACAGACTATTTGTCATCTCACAAAGTAAGTTTTGACGTTACGGTTATCGGTCTGCTCGCGCAATGCTAACATGTGTCGCAGAAATGGATGACGCGGAGAAACAGAGGCGACTACTTCACTTGACATGTTGTCTCCTTCCCAAAGCCCACCGTGATACGATGGAAGTCCTGTTTGCCTTCTTAAACTGGACATCATCCTTCTCGCATGTAGATGAAGAGTCCGGAAGCAAGATGGACATTCACAATCTTGCAACTGTCATCACGCCTAATATCCTTTACCCCAATGCCAAAAACAGCACAGTGGAGGAGAGCTTCTTGTCCATTGAAGCCGTCAATGCCCTGATCGCGTATAACGACGCATTCTGCGAGGTAAGTCGCCCAGGTTGAGGTATTCTCATACTCACACTAACTCTATCAATAGATCCCAGAAGACCTACAATCGGTCTTGGGTGATCCAACTCTCTTCAGGGAGAATGCCGAAGTGACAACCAAGGAAATCCTTAAACGATATGGCGATATTGCTCGAGGCAGCTTCTCACAGAGACCGGAGAACGGTGGCGAGACATTCACGATCACCACCCCCAACCGAACCAACAGCACTCCAGCTTCCGCGCGTATCGAGACCGATCCATCTCAGGATGCAGCCTGGCAGATGCAAAGTTCGGTTCGCCATGTGCCCGGGCCCGGCGGACACTCTCACTCGACAAGCACCAACCCCCAGGCTGGACCTGATTTCGGTCCTCCTCCCCCAGCAGCGTATCACCGGGACCGTAGCACCAGCAACAGTAGCCAGCCAATTGCAGGGGCGCCTGATGGCCAACCCTCAAATGTGGCCTACAGGCCGCGTCCGAGTGCAGGTGCCATGGGTGTTACTGGGTAGACTGGATCTCCTTATACTCCTGCACAGCTGTAATACTGCGATACATCATCATCATCATCCGACCTCGACATGCATCAATCCGTCTGATTCAATCTCTGTGGGGTGTTTTCGTTTCTTGTTTCTTGGGACCATCTTAGCGTTCTGTTCCTTTTCTTTTCTTTTCTTTTTTTTTGTCGAGTGACAGGGCTGGTTGACGGAGTTTACCCTGTTTCTTTTCCCCTTCCATGAAAATCCCCCAAAAGTGATCAACAAGCACCTTGGTCGCTATTGATCGGTTTCTGTTTTCTCTCTATCTCTATAGTGGCTGGGATGCCTCACTTTTTTTTTTTATCTCTGTTCATTTGCATCTGATTCGAGGGATCAGCCATACCCATACCTGTCCCTCTGGGCATAAATGTCCTGTTTTCTTTGCCATTCTCTCTCGCTTTTGATTTCTGAGCATGCTCATTCTTTTTTTGTGGGCCAGGCTACGGCTATACCTAGACCCTTTTTTTTCCTTTCTTCTTTGATTCTTCTCTCCCCTGGCCTTTTGCTTAACAAGAGCCAGGGAACTTTTATTTCCTTTCTTATTTGTTCAATCGACACGATTGCTATGATATCTGTGCTTGTAGTTGCCTGAGGGAGATATTTGTACTGTAGAGCCTTGCAGATTTGTGGATAAGTCCTGGATAATACACTCACTTCACATTTTCCCCACGAGATGTATATATATACAACCCTCTATACTTTGTTATGTACAGCTCAATCTAGCATTCTTCCAACCGATCCTCCTGGAACAGATACGAATCACCCATAGAACCAAACAGCCAAGTTTTAACTCTTCAAAGGCATCAAGATCATTCTCCTCTAATATAGGCCCATTCTGTAGGCTATGCCAACTGTCCGTCTGTCCAGCTCCGCTGGTCTCCAATGTCTCCCCTATCTTTCGTCAACTCCCAAAATCAATTATCATCGGGATACCATGCTCATCCAGCATGGTATTGGAAGGATTGATATCATTATGCACCAAGCCAAGAGGATGAAGGTGCTTGATCCCCTCGAAAATCCCGGAGTAGTTCTCTCTAAGAGAATCATCGACTTGCTCACGACCACTGGCCAGGAACTGATTCTTGTTCAGGTATCTAGGATTGAGGTTCCCGGACGAGGTTCCTTGTATCGTTTGAAGCAAAGACCAGTAGCTCGACCACTCTCCTCTCGAAGCAATATTCGGATGTGGATGTCTGCGAAGCACTTCACACACTTCAAGCTCGCGTTGAACATCGGCCCCCAGCTCTGAATACAGGAAATCGGTTAAGCCTGGCGCTTTCAGGTACTAGTCTTCCTGTGATGCCACAGCCCATGTTTCCTGGAATTTGGGGCCTCTTTCGTTTGTGTTGATTGGTCTCAATTTCTTAAACTGACCAATATCGGTAGGTTTCGATGATCGATCGTTCCATGTCCCGTAGCATACGATGCTGTCTTTTCGTACGACGAAATTCTTCCAACAAAACTTGCGTTAGCCGTCAACAGTTTCGAATGCCTCACTCTCCTGGATAATCTCCATTCTAGAAGGACTAAGGCTGGTGCTCTCGACATGGTGTGATGTCCATGTTATGACAGTTGGGGGGTACCTGGACAGGAGCCCTGGACGTGACATAAACCCACCGGAAGAGCAGTCCGGGGAGCAAAAGTAGTCCAATTAATTGGCGCCAGGGTGACAAGGGTGTCGTGTTTTCCCCTGACCTTGTTTCAGACTGGCTACACACGAACGGATGAACATCTGTGGACCGACTATGATATTCGTACGGCGAGGATTGATTTAAAAGAACTTCATTCAGATATCCCGGACAAAGCCATGAATGTATACCCCCATCCGAGAAGGAAAAACACCTATTATGATATCACGCCGAAGAATCAAACATGAAAGACAGCACCCAGGCTCAAATTGTTCATTGCAGAGTCTGCAATCACCCACGCTCAAAGAGACAGAATCCCAACCAACTCCAAAACAGCAGACACGTATCTATGCGTTCATGTAAAGAGTCTTAAATCCGCTTGCGAAGCGCTCGAGTCCGAGTCGCAGTTTCAGTCACAGCCGGAGCGGTAGTCTTGCGCATTGCAGCAGTAGTGGGGGCATTCTTGATAGCCATGGATGCCGCCTGCGCGCGAGAAGCTGGCCTCTTGGCAGCCGCAGTAGATGCCGTGGTGGCCTTTCTTGCGCCAGTACCAGTCCGTGTAGACTTGGTTACTGTTGTGCCCGAAGACGCAGTGGAACCTGTGCTATTCTTGCGCTCGCCCTGTCGGGTCGCCGGTCGCGACAAAGGTGACCGAATAGTCTTGGGTCCTGTAGCGGCACGGGTTGCAGTCCTCTGAGCCTGCGAAGGAGGCCGTTGGTCCTTGACGGCAGACACAGTGTGGCCGCGTGACCGCAACGGACTGGACGGTTTTAACGGTGAGGTAGGGCGAGCCAGATATGAGGGCTGACCCTTCTCGGGGGATGCACGGAAGGGCGAGTGAGGGTATGTTCGGGAATTGTTGGACTTGGGAGACAGAATGCGGTTCTCGTTGCCCCGTACTTCCTGAGATGCCATGCGCGAGGCCCCGCCTGGTCCGGCTGGCTTCACGCGACGCTTGGGGTTCTTGAGTTCGGGCTCGCGACCAGCAGGAGCATTCTCTTTGTCGGAGAAGTGACCATCGTGGCTACACATTTCGTCAGTCAGAGTTATAAATTGGGTTTGCGGTATATCGTACCTTCCCCTCCGAGCTCTACCGTCGCGTGTGATAGAGGTTTCTGGGTCTACGGAGATGCTTGTGATATTACGCGACACCTTGATGGGCGAGTATTTCCGAGAAGGCGATGCAACCTGTTGCTTGTTCGTGGCGGCATTGTGCTTTTCGAGGAGCTCGCCGATGTTGGCCTTGCGCAGCGAGACTGGGATCCGATTGACGCGTCGCTCAATGCGCGCCCGGAGGTCGTTTGCTTGTAGGGCATATTGAGCACGAAGCTTACGTGCCCGCCCAGTGACTGTGGCAAAAAAATTAGTGCTGTGTTCACTCTGTAAACCCACAATTCAACCCACTTTCAAGTTGTAGATTGTCCATCAGCGCCTGTTTCTGATGCTGCGTCAAGCGCATCTTTTTAGTAGGACTACCCGTTGGGGTGACGTCCATAGCGTCCGACTTGCGTTTAACAGCAGGCATTGTGTAGAGTTCAAGGGATATAGACTTGAGATGTGTCGAAGTACAAAGGGCTAAAGTTAAGGTGCGGAGCAAGGAGGACCACAACAAACAGCGTGATCGGGCGGAGAGAAGCGGCAGAATACAGAGCTTCCACCTCGCCTTCGTCATCCGTCTTCATCTCCCATACGCTGATCTCCTAATCACTTGCTGTTCTGCCCTTTTTTACATCGTTAATTCCTTTAGATTCCGCCATCATGACGCTGGAAGCTACTATGATCATGTCCGTCATTGTTCGTCCTCTATATTAGCTTACTCTGCTGACTCCAAGCTACAGTGTCGACAACAGCGAAAGCAGTCGCAATGGAGACTACACGTGAGTATATCCCATGGTACTATATTTGCATCTGTGGATGGCATCTAATGGTCACAGAACAACCCGGTGGCAATCTCAAGTCGATGCCGTTAGCATCATCCACAATGCAAAGATGCGTGTAAACGCCCAGTCAGCTGTCGGCCTTATGAGCATGGGCGGAAAGGGCCCCGAGGTGTTGTCAACCTTCACACCCGAGTTTGGCGCAATCCTCGCTGGTCTGCACCAAACAAAGATCCACGGCACATCTCATCTCAGCTCGACCATCCAGGTTGCAGCGGTACGTTCTTCCAGCCAATATCCGAGGCCCGGGCTCTCAATAACTAATATCCATGATATTTTAGTTGGCACTGAAGCACCGTATGGAAAAGTCCCAGCGTCAACGCATCATCGTATTCTCCTGCTCGCCCATCGAAGAAGATGAAAAGACCCTCGTGAAGCTCGCAAAGAAGATGAAGAAGAACAACGTGTCGATCGATGTGGTAGCTTTCGGAGATTTGGAATCCGATCAGACCAAGAAGCTCGAGGCTTTCGTTGAGAATGTCAAGAGCGGCGATGGTTCCCACCTCGCCATCATCCCACCTGGACCCCATCTTCTCAGCGATCAGCTGCAGCTGACCCCGATCCTAGCTGGTGAGGATGTCGAGGTCGGCGGAGGCGGCGGCAGCGGCGAGGGTGAGGCTGGTGGATTTGGATTTGATGACGCCGCCGAAAACGACCCCGAGCTGGCATTCGCCCTGCGTTTATCGATGGAGGACGAGAAGAACCGACAGGAGAAGGAGAAGCGCGATCGGGAAGAACAAGAGGGCAAGACGCAACTGGGCAATATCCCCGAGGAGGGCCATGGCGAGTCCAGCGGTAACAAAGATAAGAAGGACGAGGACAAGATGGACACCGCGTAAGGTCCGGATATTTGAATATGACTGTGATGCATACCCGGCGTTTACTTGTGCTTTTTGTCCTGTATTCTCGAGAGTCGACCTTCGGGTACGTTCTACAGTGTGTGCAAGGGCAATATATTATGTGATTTGGTATTATACGAGACGGAGTGATATCCGGACACAAGTACAGGAACAAAACGTATCTAGTTCGTAAAGTCATGATGTCTATCCCCTTTCTGCGTGGTCCCATAGTCGGTCGGGGCTATGCCCTCCCCCTCAACCACGCCCCCAGATGCCGATCGAATGCCTCACATCGCACTGGCATCTCAATCTGATAGAATGGATTCTTCATCACATAGTCCGCATAGAGCTCGTAGATTTTCTGGATGATTGTGTCCACGCTACCAGTCAAGGGGTCTGTGAACAACAAGAATTTTGTCCCCGTCAGGGTCTGGAAACAGGTCAATCGGAACTTGTCGGTCTCGAGGTAATCCAAGCCGGAGACTGGTACACCGGGGTTTGGGTAGGAGTAACCGGACGCCGTAGGAGGAGTGGTTCCCGTTGAAGAGGTTGCGGGGGAGGGAGCTGGTTGGGCGATGGGGATTTTCGGTGTGATAGAGCGAGTAATGGCGTGAACACTATAGAATCCAAGTCAGGTGGCTGTTCCAGGGGAGTCGTGATATTGGCAGCTTACCCATGAAAGGTGCCAGCTAGGACGAGGTAGTCATTTGTGGAGAGGTTGCGCAGGCCAGACTGGAACTCGCGCTGGTAGATCAGACCACCGGCTTTGTTGATAATGATCAGGGAGAAGACGCCCCTAGTGTTGGAAGGCATGTTAGTTGCTGTGCGATTCAATGAACAGATGGAGCGTACATGGTGAGTGTGGCGCTGGTACGGACAGCGTGGCCGGAGAAGTAAGGGGCGGAGAGCGCTATTGATGTGCCTCAATGTGTTCCGGTCAATTGTGTGGATGAGCTGTATAATCGAAGTTGTTTAAATCGCTAAAAGTAGGTGTTGACATGGAGTTCGCGGGGATTGGAGAAGGAGGTTGTTGATTCCGCGTCGATAAGCGGGGACAACCCCAATCGGGGTCGGTTGTGGTCTACTTTGTATACCTAGGTATATTTTATAAATGCAATATTTGAGATATTCAGATTTAATACATGTCAAATAGGAAGGTTATTTAACTAAATGGCTAAGTTGTACCTGGTGGTTGGTATTAGGGCATATTCTTGACCTTCTGCTGGAAATATATACTGAGTGCATGGGCATAAAATTCAGCATTTGTCAATGAAAATATTCTCAAAACATATTTAAACCGATTAGAACTTACATATATAGTGGCCTTAGCTCAATAAAAATCCAATACACAAGCCAATCTGAGTATATTTCCCCTTGTTGGAGTTTTAGCTAGAATATAGGTGGTCGTTTAGCAAGTTGTCTAAAATCAAGAGAGTGCTTAATCTATGCCAAGTTAATTCAAGAACATTCAAATATCCGAATATCGGGCACTCTAGGCCTCTTTACCCCGCAATCATACAGCAACTTTGCAATATATGCATGGCGAAGCTCTATTGCATATGATAAAGGAGTACGATGCTCCAAATCCGAGGCTTCGATTTCTACATTCGGAACATTCAAAATTTCGGACACAATGCCGACCAAGCCCTTGATAGTCGCGATATGTAGAGGAGTCCTCCGCTGTGAGTTACGTCTATCCACAGATATCTCGTCAAGGCGGATAAGAGAGCGGACCACGTCGAGATAGCCGTTCTCGACTGCGTAATGCAGGGGTATACATGCTTGATCATCGGCCAATCGAGGTTGTGCGCCGTAATGCAACAAAAGGCGGACTGTTCCTAGGTCACCCTTCAGAGTAGCTATGTGTAACGGCGTCTGGCCACGAAGGTCCTTCTGGTTGGCGGCCTCTGGTGCCTCCAGGAGGAGGAAGTGCTTGAGAAATATATGTTCACTTCTCGGGGTGTCTGGCCATGTACGTCACGGGACTTCGCATTTATCTTTCCAGAGTCAAGGAAGAACTTGGTAAGATATCCATCACCAGCCTCGGCGACCAAATGGAGCGGATCATACATGAGTGTTGTGTTATCATCGAGGTAGGGTGTTCTGACAGGATCGAACATGAGTTGGATGATGGCCCTGTTCCCGCGGATTGCTGCTGCGTGAATGATACTCCACACCTCTGGGTTTGAAGTGATATTGACTGGACTGGATGCAAAAATGCCAACTAGCGCCTCATTATCATTGATTACGGCCAAACGTAGGATCTTGAGGGCAAATTGAGAGACTCGGGCATTCAATACTTGGACAGCTTGTGGTAGAAGCTCAATGATTAAGGGATTGGCTTTTTTAGAGACTGATTTGAAGTCCAAATAGGCTTGCACCACAGGAAGATTCCGTCTCTCAAATGCAAGAACTAGTGGTGTTTTCATGTCGACATCTCGAGCCGCCACATTGATATTATCGGACTGAAGGAGACATAGAACTGAGCCTTTGAACGAGCCCATCGTAGCCAAGTATAGTGCTATTCGCCCATTCCTGTCTAAAGGAGAATTGACGGGCACGTTGGATGAACTCAAAACGTGTTCAATCGCATCATCGCAACCGGTTTGCACAGCACGCAAAATAAGCAAAGTCGCATCTTCATCGATTATAATGGGAGACACTCTACCTTGGCTGCACAGTTTTCGAAACAAAGCATCCAGTGACATTTCAAATGGGAGGGATCGAGCAACGTGAAATGACCAATGGGCATTTGCATAGTCCCGAAACTTGAATTGGTTCTCGGATTTGAACCGAAGTCGATTTGCCTCGGCAAGGACCCCGGCCATGTCAAAATCGGAAGTTCCATGATCTCGAAGAAACTTCAAAGCAAGATTAGTGGCTTTTGACGAGAACTGCGATAAGTGAATAGCTTGGTTTAAGACTTGTCCTGCCTTGATATCAGGAATGGCCCCTCGCACCAGCTGATGATCGAATACCCAATAATTGAGGTAGGTGATAATGATACCGGACATCCTATCATGAGCGGATTTCTCAGCTATTGAATGATTCCCATTCAATATGCAATCATTTTGGGTTTCAACAAGCCCACCAAGAAGATATTGCTTCACACTATGGTGTACAAGGCGTAGAGCCAACTCCTCTTCATCGATGCATACAAGACTTCCACAACATGCCAAAATCTTCATTATGTTGTTCAGAAGACGTGAAGGTTCCCAGTTTGTATCACCGGGAAGTACACTCAACGCTTCCCGTAGTTCGTCCACCGTGAGTGGACGTTGAGCTACAGAGAGCAATTCCAATATCGGCCGTTGGTAAGAAGGTGACGATCCGGTCTTCTCTGACATCTAGAGAATACGCTCAAATGTTTCGGGAAGACCTTTTGGGAGGTTCTCAAGCGCCAAACGAATTGCGTTATCGGTTTCCATAGAGCACAGAGACTCTATTTGAAGAACTTCCCAGAGAAACATCCCTTGCGAGTCTGTTTGGAGAGCAAGTCGTATGTCAGAAAGCAATGTGATATCATGAACAACAAGCTTCCTAGACTCCACGCATCTCATCAACTCTTGTGCAACGAAGGTTTCGATTTCACATGTATTATCGGGCATGGGGGTGATCGTAGTACCCATGCTCGGTTTGATTTTCAGCGGACTATTTGGGTCATGGCGAAGTGTGATGCAGATGGATAGTGTAAGTGTCTGTTGTAGTCATGAGAGATGCCGAAGTAGTGTATCCCTCTCAGTTTCTTCGAGCTCATCAAATCCGTCGATAAGTACAAATGCTCGCTCGCCAGTGGAATTACTCAATTTGAGTAACTGAAGAATCTTTGTAAATCGGTCCAGATGGGTGCTTTTTTCAAGTCTTTCGCACTGCTCAAGAATGGCTGGTTCCATAGTCGAATCAAAAGACCTGCTAAGTAACTGTCGGGCTATGGGGCCAATGATGGTCTCGGCTTTCAAGCTTTCAGAAATATCATGACGTGAGAAAAAGAATGCAACTGCCGTATCTCGCGCCCAAAGACATAAATCATCGACCATATTAGCAAGCATGACAGACTTGCCCGCCCCAAGCTTTCCCGAGTAGATGAGCGTGTTGGAGTCTGGCCTCTGCCTCCACATCAAGGAATCCTGACAGTGAGAAAAGAGACTTGTATTACCTGCCTTTCGGATCTGTTTCCACGTTGTCAGATGATCAAATTCGGAGCAGAAATCTAGGATTCGCCATTGAGCATCATTGCTGTGTTGCTTTGACGTAGCTTTAAAGAACTTGGTAGAGATTTCTCTGAACTGATGGTTCATCCTAGCTTTGTCTCCAACCTGAGTCGCTAACAAAACCCTCACTTCGTCCTTGATTGCATTCCCCCAAGAGTCAAGGTCTGCGCGGTACTTTTTGTTTTGAGATTAGAGTCGGACAGGGATGAGCCAACCTTCCCTAAAGTTGTTTTTCTTGTAAATTTCAGAATATCATGGCAGAGGTGAACTGCCACAATAAAGTACTCGTCAAGTGATATTCGTAAATCGCGAGAACGGGGATATAACAGGGCTAAGTTTTCAAAGCGCGGAGCAGATCGACCGATATTCATAATGAGGGTTGACATACTCTTTAAATAGGAGGATTTTGTGGTCAGCAGCTGTCAATATACCCATGTCACTTTAGAATCATATCTTAGGCAAAGGTGTCTCCATGACGCGAATTCCGATACTTACTAGCAAAGACGTACGGAATACCGTCCAAATGCCACAAGCGACAAGGTTTTGTGAGCCTCCAACGATTATATCACCTAGGGCAGTGAATTGTTGAACAGCTTGTGCCATGTTTACTAGTCTCGGCCCAAAGCAGCGCCCCACTTGGCGCAAGATCTATCAAACTCGGCGGTGAGACGCATGGCATCTTGCCTCTTTGGAAGTGATGTGAGGACACTCGATTTATCTTCCCGAAAAACAGCTTTCTGCTCGGTCGAAAGGTCCGCTTCAAAATCCGAACCGGCGTGGGCTAATCGAATGTCAGGCTTCAGCTGGGCAGCGGATGCGAGTGCGAGAGCCATAATGGAAATGACTGCTTTAGTCAAAGACTTGAAAATATTTGTTGGAAGGCAATATGCCAAACCGGGAGGGTTGTGTTCCTTTTAGGACTAGGACCTTGGACTTTCTCACCCGGGTGCCCGAGGACGCGTTGAGGATGAATTTACTAGCGCCATCGATGTGTCGTCCACTTATGCAGGCGCTTATATAATGGTGCTTTGGCGGAATCTGATTTGTTTAGAGTCTGTCACGGCAGATTTCTTGAGTGCATCTGAGCAGTTATTAATGCTTGCACACGCCCAAAGGGTGGAAACACCAATCAGTCTCGTAAAGACACAAGGGTGATGAGGTAGGATGAAGGCAATAGCGCCACATAAACAAAACAGATGGGATGAATGACTGGAAATTCCAACAAAAGTAAAAGAAAAAGGACAAAAATCCACACATAGCCAGCTTTCGCAGGGCTGTCTCTGTAACTATAGGAGGGTGTAGTTAGTTATAGGAGGCTGTGTACATGTCTTTCCCTTTCCGTTTAAGTGCTCATCTCTTGCCGCTTTTTGATCACGGAGTAAAGCTGAGCACGTCCTTGAGTACCCTTAATCACGGACCATTATATAATAACGTGATCTCAGGTGCCCAGCCCTGGGGGTGCCAGGTGCTCACTAAGCATCACCTATTTCCACTTAGCAGAGTCATGCTTCCTATACATACATCAGTAATTTAAATTGTAATATTAAAGTCAGTATTCATTGCAACTAATCAAAATCATCAGGTAGTGTACTTGAATCCCACATTCTCCTTGTCCGTCATATCCAACCAGTCATGGTCAGCAGCCATGCGAGCTTCGATAGCCTCTGCGCGCTTCTTATTGCTCATGTGGCAGACTACACCATATGCTGTGATAGCAAACATCGCAACGATATAGCATATAATCATTGCCACAGTTCCACCAGTATATTCGGGAGCTTGATCTGCCCGGAATGTTTGAGGTCCGATGATGTTTCCGGTGGCCCAGGCAATGTAAAACCAGGCGTAGAGTGTGATTCTAAAATATTGTCAGACGGGGACTTATGTGTGTTAGGGGGCATCCTACTTTTTTGTGTGACCTGCAACATTAGCCTGGTATACCGAAACCAAGGTGACATAAGGGGCCCAGTACGTGCTTGAAGAAGTTAGCAAAAGCGACGCACTCTGGAAATTATGTTGACTTACTACAAGATGCTGTAAAGGGTTGATGTTAGTATGAGTAGGCGATTCAAGGGACTAGGAAAACTTACTATAGCCCAACGAGCTGACCGGCAAGATTCGTTCGCGGTAGTGCATAACAAAGCACAGCACCAAAAAGTGGCAGAAGAATAGAGACGGTCACGATTGCCGTACGATATCGTCTTGTAGTAGCAGCCAGATAAGAGAGACCGATTCCAGACAAAGTACTCATAGCACCAGGAGGCATAGCGAGCAACGATGTCTGAAGGGAGTCGAAGCCAAGCCCGGAAATGATGAGCGTGTTGAAGGTTGTCAACCCGCCATTTGGCACCTGCAAAGCAGCAATAGCAATCCAAATCAACCATGTCTTGACATCGAAGATAGCCTCCCAGACTTGGTCCATCTTGAAAGTCTTAGACTCGATACCGGTGTTATCGGCCGCTTTGCGTTGGATGACGATGTACTTTTCCCGGGGGGTAAGGAATTTGGCTTCTAGGGGGTTGTTTGGCCTATCGAACTTGTCAGTCATTTCTTTTTCTATTCTTCGATGAAATTGGCATCGTACAGTACGAAATACACCACGACAGATGTGACGATGGTTAGACCTCCCACTAGAAGGAAGATAATCTTCCATCTTTCGTATGGGCCTTTGTAATACCCGACGACCCAAGCGACGAAGCCATTAATAATGGGCGCAACCACGTTCAGGATAATGCTGTATTATCACGTCAGGATATCATGTTACTGTTATTGGTCAGGAATGGGTCATCCATTACCTGTTTCTCTTTGGTTGTTCCTCGGGTCGATACCACATTGAGACAACCAATGTGACAGCTGGGATCAACAGAGATTCACAACCACCCAAAAGAAACCTGCACGCAAAAAGGCCACCGAAGCTGGTGCATGCCGCCATGCACATCTCTAGAATACCCCAGCAGAGAACATTGAAAGCGAAGAATGGCACGGCAGGAACCCTAAGTGAGTTAGACACAAGCTGGCCCTGAGTTTTGGAATAAAAACACCGCAGGGTGTCTTACCTTTGCAAACAGTAGGCCAAAGGGCCCATGAATACCAGTCCGCCGAAGAATGGTGCTGATCCAACCCATGAATACTGATCTCCAGTAAGATTCAGATCCGTTTTGATGTTGTAAACTGCAGCTGCCGATATGGCAGTTTTATCAAGACCTGATAGAGTGGCACAAATGAATAGCTATTCCATATTAGTATTGAAAGATATTGGGAAATAGTAAAGAGCTTCGTACCGTGGGGATAAGTCTCCAATCAATTCTGCGGATCAACTTTCGTTCTTCCTCGGCAGACCAGCTTTCACCATCCATTTGATCTGCATAGTCGCTGACGATCTGTGCGGCAATATCAACATCTTTGTTTCGTCCAGCCTTAATGGCTTTGACAGCCGCGTCGGCTGTAACACCGCCCTTAGCCTCATCACTGATGGTGACTTGATCAGCAGCCATCTTCAAAATCCGCAATGTTTCACTCAAATGGCTGTAGTATTATCCAGTGAAGATCCTGGAGTTACCCATGGCCTGGTAATATATGCAATATATGCAATATTCATCTTACGTTTTAAGTATTGGTTATCGGTAGCTTCTTTCGATATAAGATTAAGGTCACTATCTCGGCTAACCTTGGAATGCCTGGGGCTGATTGCCTGTGGACCCCCCTTATCAACCGCTATCGATCCACAGATAAGAAGGTGGGGGCCCACGTGGGGCTGATTTTGAGTTGGCCGCGCGGGCAACTATTCTATCACACGATAATGTATGAGACCATCCATCAGAAGGCTCGGAATGACCTGAGTTTGGAGCCACGGTAGTTATTTTAGCTGTTTTATAATCATCGCGTTGAACGCATCTCTCAAAATTAAAGCCATCAAATTCAAATTTCTCCTGTCTATTGCATCGTTCCGTCAAAATGGTATCAGAGACAGTTGAAGCCAAGGGGCCACTCTACCCAGATTACCTGCGTAAGTCTCGTGTCCGAATATAATCAAAGTTTTATGAACTCACAAGAATCATAGCCTTCTATGACCCCCTCGAAAAGGTCGAGATGGTGGGCTCGTTCGAGCACGATGACCCAGGCCACCGAGCTGATCCATCATTCCCAAATCTTCTGGAGAAAGCGACTAATGTCCTGGAATTGAGCCCTCATTGTGGAACAGAGCTGCAGGGAGTTCAGATTGTGAGATCTTCTGCCCCTACAAAAAAGAAACAGAAACGTCTAATGTATACAAATCTAGTCGGAGCTTTCAAAACAGGGCTTAGATGAATTGGCCCTCATGGTCGCAGAACGCGGATGTTTAGTATTCAGGGACCAAGATTTCACAAATCTGGGGTTTGAAAAGCAAAAGAAGATCGCCTCGTGAGTTGAGTTGGTCAATGAACCCTTCAAATTCTAACATATTTATAGTCATTTTGGCCCCCTTCACAAACACGGTTGGATGCCTCATCCTAAAAATGGCCCCGAGGAGTTTGTCATCGTATATGACTCTAAGGAGTAAGTCCTCCAGGGCTATATGTACAAACTATCTTTCTGCTCCGTACCTAACACACCATTTCCACCAAATAGTGACTTGCGTATTCGCAAATCTTGGGCAAGAAAAAGCCCAATTCAATTTCACGTCGATCAGGTAATATCTACTGCCTAACACTCATAACGAACGAGAACTCACATTTCCCTTCAATAGTCTCCTGAGTCTCAGCCTCCTGGTGCGACATTCTTTTGCATGCTCGAGTCCCCCCCAGGAGCGGGAGGAGATACGATCATTTCAAACGTAAGTCTCGATTCAGAAGGCAAGCAAGCTTCAGCTAACAAATTCCCTGAAGATGACCCGCGCATTTGACCGCCTTTCCCCTTCATTCCGCAAGCGACTTGAAGGCCTCAAAGCCGTTCACACCACAGCAAACCCAATCATGCGTGAGATCCGCGACAACGGCGCGGAGTCAGTCTTGCGTCGCCCGATAACTCGAACCATCCACCCAGTTGTCGTCGTTCACCCCGTCACCAAAAAGAAAGCTCTATTTGTAAACTCCTCTTACACCCAAAGTATCGTTGGTTGGGATGAGGAAGAATCAGACTACATGCTGAAGTTTCTGTTCGACCATATCAATCGCGGCCATGATTTCTGCTGTCGCGTGCGATATGAGCCCGGTACAGTGGTTATCTGGGATCAGAGGGTGACGCAGCATTCGCAAACCTTGGATTATTCCGCTGGTTCTCGACGACATGCTTTCCGGTTGACCCCGCTGGCTAATGTGCCGATTCCGAGTTTGTTTGAGGGGGATGATGGAGAGTGTGCCAAAGATGAAGGGAGGATGATGCTTAACCTGTGCTAGTTCTGTTTGAATATTTGGAATTATTATTTATTATATTATAATCCACAGTTTCTATGTCCCGTTTCCCATTAGAGTCTCTACTTTGATAAATCCGAGGTTTGTTAAGCCTTTGACCCCGGCGGCTCCATTTGCTGAGATGCGCGTTGCCCAGCGCCATCTCCGAATCCAGTCTTGAAGTTCAGTATGTTCTTTCTCAAATGTGTATTTCGAAAATTCCGCCATTGATTGACTTTCAGCCTGATTGGGTGGTGTGACGACTTGTAGAAGATGCACCATGAAGGAACCAGCGATTGCAAAATTAGGTCGACTCCCTGGTAGATTCGTTAGATTTGGAGTTCTTCGCTGTAAAAGTCAAATATACTCACAACTATGCCAAAATGCATTCCACTGAGCTCCAGTGAGCCTTTCGACGAACTCAACAAATTCCTTTACACATAGCAACGCCCCTGTGACAACTGCTTTGGCGCCCTCGTAGGTCGCATCTGGCTCTTCTTTGTTGACCTTGATGATTGTCGGCCATCGATCTAATGGTCGTAACAAAGCGCGGAGAAGAGCCACATGCGTGACGATGTATGAAAGATAAAGTGATCCATTCCCATCGAGGTCTTCGCCAGAAACGACTGCATTAGAGACCGGTTTCAGATTGCTCGGCAAATTGTCGCGCCAGTCTTTAAGCCTCACGCGCATGGGGCGTGCCAGGTCCAAGGAGTATTGGAGGTCATTGGATGTCTTCCCGATAGCCTTCACCGAATAGAAGGACCTTTGAATGTCCGAAAGTATCGTCGACAAATTCGACAAATGATAAATGTGACTCTGCGTATCCGGAGAGTCAGACAGGGCATCTTGTATATCTTCTTGCATGAGCATGGAAACGTCGTAATCGTCATCACCTAAGTGGCTAGGCATTCCTCGTGCGAGGGCGACCCACTTCTCCATGGCATAGAGACCCCACCAGAGTCGACGCCGAAGCCTCTTCTCCCATGCTGGAATAGAGGTCCATGATTCTGCATCGCGATGAAGACCGATAGTCTGTGCAACGGCCAGAGAGGTGGACATGAGTGTCCACGCAAAAGCGGTATCGGAGAGATACATATTCGTAGGAAGTCGCTGTTGAAGAAGGAGACAGGCTTGAAGTGTGGCGAGAGAAGGTGCGTGAAGCTCCTGCGATATACAAAGCCAGCAAAGCCGGTATAATTTCTCGCTAGAAGGCGGGTTTAAAAGCAATGTGTAGAGGCTATCGTCATACATGACGAATGGAAGTGCGGTTGCGCAGATTGCTGTCAATAATGCCAGGGGCATTTTGTTCAACTCGTTTGGTGATGATGGAATTTGATGACTGGATAGAATGGGAAAGTAAGGGTCGACGTAGCGCGAATATAATTTGATGAGATGCCACGCCGCAGTGGAATCCATCATAGCCCATAGACGAGGCCACCCATTTTCCGTAAGTTGTGGATCGAGTTTTGGCTCTGCCTTTTCCAGAAGGGAGTGGTCGGTAATACCAAAAACGGTAGGTGGAGAGAAGTCAACAGTTGCCCTCTCTTTCTGACCTGGGTTGTGCATGATTCGATATTTCAAGCCATTCACCTTTGGCAATGAGAGATTCTGGTCATTGTATTGCTGGTGGCTCAAGATATGGATATCTGACACTCCTGTGGGGCCAATATAGAAGCTAAATGCCTCTGGAATAAATTCAAGTGAATCAACTTGAGAAGGCGAGTCTCTGGGTGCTGGTCGTTTTTGACCTGGTGGAGATCTTCCCGGACTGGATGAGAGGCTGCTTCGCGAGTCAAGCCTCGCTGTACCATCTTGGCTGAGAGACGAGTGGCTTGTTCTGGGGCTTGTTGGCTCGAACTCTTGAATAGGATCCAGAAGGCTCCCCTTTGGTGATAATGCTTCATCACTTTGCCCAACATTTGGTCGGGTCTCGGTTAAAAGATCCAACCACCCGCCAGACTGCTCACAAGTTTCAAAAGGTTCGGTTTGTTCGCATAATCTAGCCCTCTTTCGCGGTCCTGGGCCCTCTTCAAACGTGCATTGTTGATCTTTGTTGGTGCATCGAAGGCATGGCGGTCCATTGGGCATATCACAAGCGACTTTACGCCGGCGACAAGCGTCGCAAGGCCGACATTTTCTAGACTTGTACAAACGACCATTCAGAATCGGAGCAGAAGCAGAAGTAGAAAAGTCCATTATCAGATGAAGCTATAGGAAAAATAAAGAAGAGAAAGAAACGAAGTAGTAAAATGGGGGTCTTATCTCCCGCACAGTCATCGGCTTATCAAGCGGGGCCCCCCGGGGCGAATGTCCACTTTTACCCTTCTCATCCTTTCATCCTTTCATCCTTGACTTTGTTACTGCTTACTCCTTTCACAATGTTGCTTCCAGGTCCAACAATGCTTTCAGATGCAGACTCGATAGAGTCGCGTCCGCCACTTGGTCATCCATCGGCAACAGTGGCAACCGGGGTCTATCGCCGTACCCAAAGTGTCGATGCAACAGCTTCTTCATCCCCGCAATCTGCAGTTATCTCAGTATTTGCATGCGAAAGTATCATTTTTTTCACCGGAATCCACTTACCCCAATCTTCAGCGCCACACCATCGGCAAGAGCAATCAAGTTTTGTAGCTCAGTCGCTTGTTTGCTAGACCCGCTGTCTTGGCACAGATTCCACAGTTTCACGCATGATTTCTAATCGCTTGTCAGCCAGTTCCCCATTTTATTTTCCAGTCAATTGCAAGCTCATACCGGTGCTATGTTTGGCAGACCACTGATGGCACCCGCGGATCCAACAGAAATGGATGGCAGCAAAAAGTCAATAAATCCGTCGATGGCCCGAAAGGGGGTCGCTGACGATCGAGGGAAAGCGCTCTGGAATTCTGGTGTCGAAACTTGAGCCATGATTCGAGTCAATTTGCCGACATTGGCGCATCTGCAGGGCTACGTTAGCCAATTTGATTGCGAGTTGAAGAATATAGAAACGAACGTCAGTTTCACGCCACAAATGTTAGCAGAGGACTGGATTATCTGGACAATCAAATCGCTATCCATGTCAACTCCTCCTGATACGGCGGGGAAATTGTATATGATGCTGCAAGATGTTAGGGACCTGCCATTCTAAGGGCTGGGGTGATACATACACTGGCAACGGCGAGGCTTCTGCGATATCCACGAAAAACTTCTTGATCGATGAGGTATCTGCCAAGAGGGCTCCGGCATAGTACCCTGGTGGGATAATCATCACATAATCTGCGCCGGCTTCTGCAGCATCTTTGCAAAGTTGAATCGACTCGCGAGTACTAGCCCCTCCCGCCCCTGCGATGATTGGAACATCCTGCAGATTGACCTCATCGAGAGCGACACGAGCAGACCGAATAATGGTCTTCTTCTCTTCTCGGTTCTGCAAGGATATAATCCGTTAGCTTTGGAGACTTTTGGAATAAAAGTGTTCTTACCAGATGTATAGCCTCGCCCATAGACCCAGAAACTACAGGAATGGTTCCCGCACTCGCAATGACTTTTCAACCTCGTTAATATTTGGTACAGCTCTATGGGTTTCCATATTCCTACATTTCACATGGCTCTGGAAAGCCTCAATATCTTTATGTCGCATTAGCTTCACTGTAATTCCACCAAAGCATATCAGTCTTACCTATATCCTCATTCTCGCGGAAGAAACACGGCGAAGGCGTATAAATTCCGGTAGGCAGTGGCCGCATGTTTGGTGGCTGATGTTCTGATACTCAAAGGTGACAAAGTATTGGGAAATCTTCGACCAAGCAGAATATTGATTCTGTTCCTTTTCTCTTCAAATCCTTTTTGACATCGAAATTAATATCATATCTAATCATTATATCCGAATAAAGCCGATAAAGGTGCGGCAAAGATAGGAGATCCTGGGCGCGGCGGGTCTGACCTCATCTCCCCGCGCAGCTTATCGAATCGATAGGTGACCTTGGGGCTCGGGACATTCCGAGGATCATTGCCCAGAACACCGTTATCTATGTGAGTACCTGGTGTCCTTTGGCGTTGATTTACAAAGGGAATCCCAATGATCTAAAACGCGAGCTACTAGGGAACTTGGTGGGATAAGCGCGAAGAATGTGCTGAATGTAACGACTGCCCTCGCCGTGCCTCCTCGTTCCGGCCCTTTTGCTATTGTGATATCTGATGTCTCGCTTATGATGCCGCATGATATTACCTAAAAGCTCTTTTATTACGGTTCTATGGTTAGAGATTGGGATTTGAGGGTGGTATCGACGGAGGTATTCAGTAGACAGGAAATGGTCAGGGTTGAAGGTATATTTACTTCTGGGCTATTAGGATAAAAAATAGCACTTCATGGGCAAATATCCATGGATGTATATGTACTAGCTTAGTGCACATCGGCTTTAGGAATTTCCTAGAAAAAGGCCCCAGAGATCCAAGAATTTATGGTCAAAATCTGGGAAATATTATAGCACAAATTGGAACAACGGGCTGTCCTCACCCATCTCTCCGAGCTCCTCGGTAGTGTACGTTCTCTCAATCTCGGCAACGTCCAATCCACCCCGTCGCTTGTTTTCCTTGCGCATTAAATACCAATGTACAGTAGCAGGGATCATAGCTCCCAGCACAGTTGCGCCGACTGAGAAGCCAAATCCAAGGGTATAAGTAGGTGCCTAGGATATGTTAGGCAATTTCTTGATTCCCGAGTTTCTAGACCAACTGACCTCGCTAGAAATATAGATATTAGACCCAATACTACCACCGCCAACGCTACCGAGAAGCATCAGAAGACCAATAGCAGCAGCTCGTTTGGATGAGTTCGTAATGTTAGAAGCTGTCCAAGCGCCGACCTGAATTGAATGGTCAGTCAAGGTTCTAAAGTTGAGTTTCACAGATAGAGCGTACAATAGGAGCTTGCGCCGAGTATCCAGCTGCAGCTAAGAAGATAGCAAAGTAGCTCACGCCGGGGATAGAAGGGTGGTGAACTGTTATCCACAAAATAATGATACCACTAAATTGTTTCAGTCAGTGCGGGCATTCATTTTGGTAGAGAGCAACTTACATCAGACCCAGGGTATACGCACCCATAATGCAGAAATACCGTCGCTGTGTTTGATCACTGATATAACCAACGGCAACACAAACGCACGTGGCAAAGATGTAAGGGGGCGTGGTCATGACTTGCGCTTTCACCGCAGTGTATCCCAAGTTTGCAACCATTGTGGGCAGAGTGTAAGACAGGGAGTATGTAGGTACGGAACCACCCCACCAGAACAGCATCATCCTGAAGGCAAATCAGTTATGAGCGGTCAGGAAGACTCGAAATGGACGTACATGAAATATGTTTTTCGATCCTTTGCAGCTGCAATAACATCACTCCAGCGGAAGGTATAAGTGGAGGATACAGGGCCATTGGCGTATTTGACACGAAGAGAAGCATATTCAAGTTCCTCAGCAGTAAGCCAATTGGTACCTTTGCCAGCCTGATATTGATGAGGAAACGCTCTGTCACCGACCAATTAGTCTATTTTCCGACGAAAGGAACGAGTTTTGGGGGATCCCACGGCAAACAGAACAGGCAAGAAAGCCCGGCAAATATGGTGATGCATCCTTCAATAAGGAAGAGCCACCTCCAGGCTCTCCAGCCAAGGTTCCCATCAAGTGATCCGACTCCGTAGGCAATGACTCCACCAAAGGCACCTGCCGTTGTGTTGGCACCGTAGAAAATAGCCATTCGCGTGCCGATCTCTTTCGGTGTATACCACATGGAGAGAATGAAGTAAGCACCTGGGTAAAGTCCAGCCTCAGCTATTCCTAGCATCAGACGGATAACGACAAATCCAGCGTAAGAGCTCGCTTGTGAGGTGAGAGTTGTGATGAGTCCCCATGCACACACGATGAATGGAAACCATATTTTAGGACCGAGTCTTCGAAGCATGATGTTCGATACTGGCTCAGCGAGCCCGTAGGTGAAGAAAAAGTACATCAGAGCCAGATTATACTGGGTACCACTCATCCCGAGGTCCTCAAGGAGGCCGAATAACTATACATCGAAATATTTAGACTTTTTTGAATGAGATCTAAAGGATATATATGCTTGCTTACCTTGGCATTTCCTGCGTTAGATTTATCCAGCGAGCACATCAAGTATAGAAAACTCAGGGTTGGCAGCAGGCGTAGGTCCACTGAGTTGAAAGTTAGGAAACGGAAATTTGATCGTTGCATTAATCATACATTTTCGGATAAGCTTCTTCCTTGAAGCTCCGCTGAACACATTTTCCAGGCGAAGAAAGCGCCCATACTCCGTTGCCGAGCCTGCATCGGTCACAGTAGTGACTACATCGCCTTTCTTCTCCGTGTCAGTCATGGACGATGGCGGCGAAGAATCAGTCGATTCCATAGTGAAATATATCAGGAACTAGTTTTTACCTCGACTCTGACATTATCTATTGCGAGGGAGATGGAACTTAAAGAGATCTTGAACTTGATATCTCCTAGGGAGAAAGTGAATGGTTGGATTTGATACTGTACACAAGGATTCGGGGGTTGTCCTATCTAACATACACCATCAAGCCTCAATGCAGCCATACCAAACAAGAATAATCCTATCTAATTGTGATACTATTGGTCTCGATTGCCTTTAACCTTGGAAGGTTGGCCGCGCTGAAAGGATTGGGCTGATAAGAACAGCCTGGGGTTTATCGGAGCCTCGAGCTTGCCGAGCGGCCAACTCTATCGTGATACCCCGTAGAATGCGAAATAACGGCATTTGAATCTTTGCTTTCCAATATTCTTCCAAGATGTTATATAGGCCTTGCACATTGGACCGTCGAAATATGTTATTCGAGTCAGCAACAAAATGTCGAGCACTACAGTCATTACGCCCGGTACAATCACACGAGAGAAGAACGAAAATGGCGACCCTCTATATCCCGATTACATGCGTAAGTCTGAAGATAATAAACCAAGTTCTGATTTAATTTCGGAGTGAAAACTAAACTGTAGTCCAACAGCATTCTATGACCCTCTTGAGAAGGTAAAGGATATCGGTGCTTTCGAGCATTTCGATCCCGGTCACCGCGCTGATCCCAAGTTGCCCAATCTTCTGAAAAATACGACCAAAGTCTGGGAATTATCTCCTCATGTGGGAACTGAGATCCACGGAGTTCAGCTCTCTCAACTCGACAGCGCTGGTTTGGATGAACTCGCTCTTCTTGCTGCGCAGAGAGGTGCTTTGGTATTCCGCGATCAAGACTTTGTGAATATTGGCTTCGAGGCACAAAAGAAACTTGTCAGCCATTTTGGTCCTCTGCATATTCATGGCTGGGCCCCTCATCCTGCTGCGGGATCTGAAGAGCACATGATTATCTACGACCATAAAGAGTAGGCATAGCAATCTACCGGACACCATCGTCCAACATCACTGACACCTTTCCTAGTGATCTCCGAGTGCGCCAATCTTGGGCCGGCCGTAGCCCAGTCCAATGGCACACAGATCAGAGTCCCGAGCAACAGCCCCCTGGAACGACCTTTATTGCTATGCTTGAGTCCCCAACTACCGCTGGGGGAGACACTCTTGTGAGTTCCAGCGTAAGGGCATACAGCAGTCTGTCGCCTCGCTTTCGAAAGCGCCTTGAAGGGTTGACAGCTATTCACACGAACAATGACGGCGTCAGCCAAGAGCTCAAACACGGCCAACAAGCCGTTATGCGGCGCGGAGTGCTTCAGGCTGAACACCCCGTTGTACTTGTTCACCCTGTTACAAAGCAGAAGGCTCTTTGTAAGTTTATCTCGGACATGCCTACGTATTCGTATCCGTTTTTTAACATCATGGTTTCTAGATGTAAACCCAGTTTACACGAAGAAGATCGTCGGCTTCGACCAGGAAGAGTCGGACTGCATCCTCAAGTTCCTTTTCGATCACATCGCCAAACGACAGGATTTTTCTTGTCGGATCCGCTATGAAGCTGGCACCGTGCTCGTATGGGATCAACGAGTCACCAATCACTCGCAGACTCTTGACTACCCCATTGGAGATCGTAGGCACGGGTTTAGGTTAACTCCTCTGGCGAACAAGCCAATCCCGGCCAAGATTGAAGAGGATGATGAAGGAAATTAGGATGGTTGGAGGTAGGCTTACGCCGAGAAATCTCCATTTGCAGAGTGGATAGATAGCGCGGGGCTGTGTCGAACACTGTTTTCTAATGAAAATACAAAGAATTAATCTTGGAATTAGAATAAGAGGTAAAGTCATAGTCTACGTATAGAATAAATTCTAAACTTGTAGTAAAATCTTGTGATTTAAGTATATTTTCGTTATATAAATTGCGGGTTTGTGAATCATTCTTTTCTTTCTACGTAGGTTTAGGCCTCACAGGGTTTAGATTGTGTGGAGACAATAGAAATTAGTTTCGGAGATCACCTTCTACACATTGGAATTGCTAAGGTATAAGATAAGTTTGTATGGAACCGATTAGAGAATCTATATGGTGGGTTCTAGCCCAATAACAATCCAGTATCAAGCCGATAAGTACAATTGGTAGTATATGTGTTTAGTTCATCGAGATATTCAGTTAATGTGCTGGGTCACAGCTCACTTAAGTGCCACGGTGGTGTTCCCTAATAGAGAATAACTATAGGACCGTAGGGGTGATCCGCAATCCAACATAGGTGTCATCTTCCTGATTGGTAAGCCTTCCTAATTAGGTAACTCGACTTTTACATCTGGGCGAGTCTCTGGAGCCGGGAACATCTTTGATTGAACAGTGGAAAATGTGAGATTACTGCATAAATCGTGCAACACTAGCTAAGAAGAGGTTAGTATTGGCCTTGACACTCCGAAAAGCCTCCAGAGAATGTCCGAATCTCCTTTTGATCGACAGCACCGCCAAGGGTACGGAATGAAAAGTAAAAAGGTACAATCTCGGTGAAATTTAAGGTGAATTTTTAGAGTGAGATTGATCTGATACCTGAAGAAAGTTTAACTATAACCAATGAAGCCCTTGTGGGAGGACCTTGAGTCCCTCTCAAACGAGGATCAACTCGGGATGCCGACAACGTGTCTCTGATCCTTTCCCTTCCGTTTCCGACGTGCCGATAGCGGTGTTTTTTTATGTTGTATATACTGCAACAAAGGTGGGTCTGTCGATTGACTTGATTTAAAAGGATTCAAAGGGAATTCCTTCGCCTTTCGTTCTAAATTCTCTCTTCGATTTTCGTTTGTTTACATGTGCCATTCCTGCTGAACATTCCTTCATCAAATATCGCAATATGTATCTTAAACAGTGCATTGCAACATGTCTTTTTGTTCCGATCGCTCTCAGTCAGTCATCTCCCACTGCATCCTCTGTGGATCCCTTTAAGGTCTTCACAATCTCCGCCGACAATATCACGGCCCAGTTTATTCCATATGGGGCGCGATTGATCTCGCTGCTCGTCCCAGACAGGGATAGCAATGTGCAAGACATTGTAGTCGGCTACGACGATCCGCGTCAGTATCTGGAAGACACCCAGACTAGCCATACCTATTTCGGCGCCGTCCTTGGTCGGATTGCCAACCGTATCAAAAATGGCACTTTTTCTCTAGATGGAACCGAGTACCACATTCCCAAGAATCAAAAGGGCTTGTATACGCTGCATGGCGGAGACATTGGCTATGATCAGCGGAACTGGACTGTGCTTGCATCTACACCTTCCTCCGTTACCTTCCAGCTCTACGACGCCGCATTCCAAGGCTTCCCAGGCGACGTTATTACACAGGCTACATACAGTGTCGACACCGAGGTCACAGCAGGGAACCCGGAGGGACGTCCCCGGCTGATGACCAAGTTGGTTTCCCAGGCTCTCACTCACTCCACTCCGATCATGCTCTCCAATCATATCTACTGGAACCTGAATGGGTTCAAGGAATCAACTGTGCTCAATGATACATGGCTGCAACTGCCTCTGTCTGAGAGATTCATCGCCACAGACAGTCTTCAAGTCCCCAACGGCGCCATCTCTATCGTTGATGATACGGATCACCAATCCATGGACTTTACTACCGGCAAGATTATTGGTCGTGACATCCAATATACCCAGGGTCTTGTTGGCAGTGACGTGGGATATGACAATTGCTTCATTGTTGACCGCGACCCAACGTACTCGGCCCACGACTCACTTGTTCCTGCTCTCCGATTGAACTCCAGAACCACCGGAATTAGCATGGAAGTTGCCACGAACCAGCCTGCTTTACAGTTCTTCACTTGTCTGAACATGGATGGAACAATTCCTGTGAAGCCTTCTCAGGTCAAGCGCAACTCGGAAAACGAGGAAGCTGCTGGATTTGTTGAAAAATATGGTTGTCTGGCGATTGAGCCCGAGGGCTGGATTGATTCTGTCAACAATCCTCAATGGGGTCAGCGATCCAATGTGATCTACTCTCCCGAGACCACCCCTGCGGTGAACCTGGCCACTTATATCTTCGGAACTGTCTGATATATGTTGCTAATCATGTATCCGATCTTACCCGTATCTTTTTCAGTTAAATAGTAGATGTTGTATTGGAAGTGCTTTGCAAGTGTTGTTGTAACCTGATGCGTTTTTATACGGCTTGACTTTGTATACTACGTAGGTCGTCGATTACAGGGCGCTTTTAGAATAATTCTTCTTGTTAGGGTGCTCGATGCCTAACTTACGGTGATCCCCGAGGTAATTGGTCAAAATCCCGCAAGGAAGCCAGGATCGCCCAGAGTATGGAAACTATTATTCCCAATTTTCTTCGCCAATTATACATAATTTTTTATCAGACAGACGTTCGAGGATACGAGTAGTTAACTAGACGAAACTGCACATATCTAACATGAAGCTCCATTTAATTCCGGTGCATGAGAACTATCGTGCTCCACTTTATAGAACTTATTACCGGACCGGACCGCAGTCCCTGCTGAGTTAAAATGTTTTTATAAAGCACTCATTAGCCGCTGTCACGAATCAGCCCCATGCACATGTGTGATATAACGATACCCCGGCTGCATGATGCCTAGTGGCGCCACTAGGCATCATGCAGGGTGTAGTGGAGCAACGTACTTTGGCTCCGTTACGATCAAGGCCAAGTATTTGACTCCTTTTGAGTTGGGAAAATACTGTTTGGCTGTATCAGAATGCGTTAGATATTTTGTACTTCGTTATAGAAAGAAGCAAAAAAGCACAAAGTGCTACAAAAGAGATAAATTTGAGTAAACTAAGCTTTTGAAAGTTGGCCCCATCTTGCCAATGTTGCGATGCTGTGATACTAATTCAAGCGCCGACGCTAATAAGGCCATGGCTGATCCCTTCAAGTCCAATGTAAAAACTCATTGAATTCAATTCCCTCTTCCTAGGTACTCTTCAGTTTCTAGGTCGACTGCAAGATAATGGTGTCCACTGCCCATCCAACTCGACTGTGGAGGATGGCATTTTTTGAGTCAATGCAAGTGTGCACTATGGCTATCCTCGAGACTATTCAGGCACGGCCCTGGGCCAATAACAACTACCAGCTTCTTGAGGGAGCTGGAGAGAAATCATACTACTACTTTGCCCGCACGACAAAGAGGACTAAGACGAGGATCATGGCTCTTTCGGTATCAACGCTGATTTTCTTCCTTTTGTGTTTCCCATTACTCCCAGCAAACTTCAAACGCATTCCCAATGAGCGTTTGTGCGACCATCCCATCTCCATACTGGCGTCCGATGCCTCACAGGCATTCAATAAAACCCTGGCAGGCCAGTCCAAATCATTGGAAGAGGCAGTCGCGGAATACCATCGACGATATAACATGCCACCACCTCCCCACTTCGATAAGTGGTACGAGTTTGCGATGCAGCGGAACGCGATGTTGATTGACGAGTACGACACGATATACCATTCTTTGCTGCCTTTCTGGGGACTTTCCCCGAGGACAATCCGATCGCGTATGAGAGAGGACTTAGGTTTTGACAACGTGGTGATGGGTATCTCTATCCGAAATGGCGAGCCTATTCACCTAGGCAATGGCCAGGGCGATTTCCAACGGAACGCGACGATGAAGCAGTTTAACAAATTTGCTCAATGGCTGCCCGATATGGATCTCGAATTCAACCTTCACGATGGGCCGCGGGTTGTTGTTCCTCACGAGGAGTTACACAGACTGGTAACAAAAGGATATAAAGCTCAGGCATGCTTGAACGGCAATTCATTGTTAAATCATTTTTCCGACAATAATATCTCTACGGAGCCTATCCCAGAAGTCTTTACAAGTAGGTTTCTTAATCTCGCTCGACAAGAAACCTGGCTTTATTCTCGACTATCATGCCCACCACACAGCCCGGCTATGGACCTGGATGGCAATTCCCCAGATAATACCAGTGCTTTCGCCATCGAGCCTTTAGGATTCGTGTTCAATCAATCCGCGGCTAGCGATGTTTGCAATAGTCCCTCGCTACAGCGTAGCCTTGGAATCTTCGAGTGGCCCAATGCCCTCAAGCTCACAAACCAGCTAGTCCCTATGTTCTCAATGTCACGCCTATCTTCGTTCCAAGATATCCCTGTCCCTTCGCCATGGTATTACGAAGGAGTCGGAGGCTATAAGCTAGAAGCCGATATCCCATGGGAATCAAGGAAAGGGCAAATCTACTGGCGAGGAACAACCAGCGGCGGATATAGTCACAATGGATCTTGGCATAGTCTACAGCGACAACGAGTGGTTGCATCGCTAGAACGGAAATCGGACCATGATATCTTGGAGCGCAAGGCCGAGTCCACTTGCAGCATCGGTGGCGAGGAGGGGTGGAAAGTTCGCAAGGCAAATCAAACAGAGCTCAGCGAATACTTCAACGCCCATTTTGTTGATATCACCGGGTGTGAGGGACAAGACTGTTACGACGAGAGGAGGTTCTTTGATGTCCTGGATCGAGAGGACGAGAATGAGGCGTGGAAATACCGCTACTTATTGGATATGGATGGTCACGCTTACAGTGGAAGATTCTATGCCTTCATTCGTAGCAAGAGCGTTCCCCTGAAGCTGACCTTTTTCCGAGAATGGCACGATAACGTGCTTGTCCCATGGGTTCATTACGTGCCGCTCAACAAGGATACCACCGACATTGCTGAGGTTGTGCGCTTCTTCGAGGGGGATCCTGCTGGACAGGAGATTGCTCGAACCATAGGCGAGCAAGGGCAGTCGTGGGCGGCTAAGACACTTCGGAATGATGATATGGATGTCTACATGTTCCGGCTTATGTTAGAGTATGTACTTTCACAAATGCTGGGTGATATATCATTTATGATGCTAACTAAACTGCAGATATGCTCGTGTGCAAGACGACCGACGAGAGAATTTGGGTTTTATTTCCTTGAATTCATAGCTGGCCAGCCGCGTCACCTATTTGGAACCTGGACAATGGGCGGTTCGATTCCTCGTCCATACTGGATACTTAGACGTGCGAAAGGTTATGGAATAATACAACATTGATTAACGTAAGCTACATTTAATGAGATAATTTGACAAGGTAACACTCTGTGCCGAGATTGACAAAGCAAGAGAATATTTCCGATGAACCCGAAGGAGAAACCCACGGAATCTCTCGGGAACAAAGTCAACTGCAATAAGCCACCCCACAACCCGAAGAAAGAAAGAAAATGACCCTTTTAGGTCTGTTTGAGTTTGCGCGACCAATGCTTGGGCACGCGACACAGCCAGTACATGAAGAGCGCCGCGACAATATTGAACCCTATGTAGGCAAATAGCAAACCGATATTGCGCCCAACATCCGAGTACGACATATTGAGGCTTTCGAGGAACTGGTCTGTTTTCGACATTGGGCAGATCTTGCAATCCACCGAGGCTTCGGGATTGAGCAATTTGCCCTTCACAGTCTGGATGTAAGGGTCAAGATAATGTCCGCAAGTCTGGCCATCTGGAGGAGAGACAGTGAGCCATTCGATGCTAGAACATTCGACTGAAGTCCCAGTCAGACCAGTGGAAAGCACGGAGGATACAAAGTAGGTGAATGGCGAAACGCGGTTCATCCAGATCCAGAAATGAGGCATTTCAGAGGAATTAGCGAGTACCCTACAACTTCAGTCAGCACTCTCACCAATTAACAAGCACCCGCGGATAACTTACCCGTTAAAGACCAAGCAAAGCGAGAACATGAACTGGGCAATGTTGCTGCCAGTATCGGGCTCCTCAATTCCAGCAATCACCATGGAGCTGAAGGTCGACGTGAACATCATGAACTGTAAAATCAACAGGTACATGATGCCGCTTCGTTCCAGGACCGCGTTTGCGGGCTCTGCATTACGATAGAACCCGATTGGGTAGTACCAGCAGAAAAAGATTGGGACGGACATCAGGGTATTCCACGCCAGCTCCACGAGGATGCTGGCCATCATAAATGCTTTCCACGAGTAGGCTTTTGAAGGGCGTTCGCGCACCTCGTACAAAGCACGCTGGGTGACGAAGGTCGGCATCATCTGCTGGACCAGACCCGGGAAAATGACGAGGACCATGAATATTGCAAACATTTGATTCTGGAGTCCTTGGATGCTGTTAGGCATGTGCCAGAAGGTAAATCCGAGGAACAGTGGCTATATCCGTTAGTCTAATCAAGTGAAAGGGAGGAAGATATCTTACCGGGGCAGTGCATGTGAGAACTCTGGCGTACAGATATGACGGAGATCTCCAGTACTGTTGGAACGTGCGTTGAGTACAAATGAGGAACTGATACCAGATTGGCATGGCGAATTCACCAAATCCTGCAGCTCGCAGGGGTACAGGCCGGCTAGACAATTCGTTTTTCATTTTAGCCAATACTCTGCGAACCTCTGCGCGCTCGGGACTGTTGGTCCATTGTTCAGCCCAATCTCTATCCGCGTGAGAGCCCGGCGCAGCACCAATGACCTCGAGCATCCATTCGGCCGGGTTTACGTTTGGTGGGCACTTGAGCGACCCTTTGTCTTCGAAGTATTTGATCAATGTTTCCATGTTCGGGCCAAGGTCTCCAAAGTACACTGTGCGTCCTCCTTTCGCGAGAAACAATAGGCGGTCAAACTGCCGCATCAGCATTGCCGAAGGTTGGTGAATGGTACACAGTACAGCCTGACCATGACCGGCCAAGTTGCGCATCAGGGTACAGATTGACCAAGCAGTTTGACTATCCAGACCCGAAGTCGGTTCATCAAAGAACAGCAGCAAATCTGGCTTAGCAGCTAACTCCACGCCGATAGTCAACCGCTTATGCTGCTCCACATTGAGACCCTCACCGGCAACTCCGACCACGGCATCTGCGTACTCTTCCATACCGAGCATGCGAATAACCTCTTCGACGTATGCAATCCTTTCTCGGCGAGGAATGGTGGCAGGCTGGCGTAGGAGAGCGCTAAAGACCAGAGCTTCACGAACAGTACTAGTCTCCAGATGCAGATCCTGTTGCTGCACATAACCCGTCTTGCGCTGGAAAGAATTGTCACGTAACCGCCCATCGATGAGCATCTCGCCTGAGACAACGCCAATAGTGACCCGATCGGCCAACACGTCGAGCAAGGATGTCTTTCCCGCGCCAGTGACACCCATCAAGGCCGTCAGGGTTCCGGGCTTGACCCAACCATCCACGCTGTTCAAGATGCGTCGGTCAGTCCCGTTGACCTTGATGTCGTAACAAACATTCTCCCAGTGGAAGACGGAAGTTTGGCGAACAATTGCTCCAGTTGATTCTTGGGGTTCGCTAGCAACTGCACCTTTCTCCGATGCAATGACCTCTTCTGGATCATCTTTTCGAGCATCATTGGCAAAAGCAGGAATCTTGCCGCGCGGAAACACCAAAACCTCACCTTTGGATGGTTTGGCGCGGATTAGTTCGCTGCAGAAGATGTACAACCCAAAGAAGGCGACGAAGAAAGCGCAGAGAATTCCGAAGTTCCGCCACAAATGTGGGCTGTAGTATTGGTAGGTCGTGTTGATGTATGTGTCTCCATCAATAAAATCTTGCCCTGCCACAGCACCCTTCTGCGAACAGATTTTGGAGCTGAGAGGAGCATCTTTGTAAACGTCCATGCCACCCGGGACAAAATTCGAGCAAGGGAAGGATCGTCCGCTGAACTCATTGATCATCAGCGCCTCAAAGGCGTACTATCTTGTGTTAGCATATTCTGGTATGGACGCGCACAAACTAAATAATCATTTACAGCAATCGGGTTCACGTAGTTGAGCCACCGGAACCAAGGGTGCATATCTCGGACAGGAATAGTAAATCCGGTGTAAATGACTAAGATAAGCATGAAGACCGAAGCAGGAGGCATGGCTTGGGCCACAGACCGTGAGATTGCGCCGATGAACCGGAAGATATTGGACATCACAAGGGTCGTCGTTATCGAAAAGAGGAAAAATATGAAGAAATGACCTGGACTGCGCCGAAGATGAGGTAGGAAGTAGAATATCAAATTGAACACCACGGATAGCACGATCTTTGACGGAAGCTCCACGATGTACGCACTAATAGCTTCCGCCAAGGGATGGTATAGTGCGTACTTGCGATGCTTTTCCACGATCGGCCGCTGCTGCCACATTATCATGATTTCAAGTGAGCTGGCGAATCCACTGATCATTATGGCAAAGAAGAGCAGGCATCCACGCTTGTAGAAGCTTTCGGTGTTGTTTGGTGTGTCGAAAAAGACACTTGAAATGATCAGAGCCATGCTGATATTTCCAACGAGCGTGGCAAGCGTCATAGTCTTGTCTGCCTTGAGGCGCAAGAAGCCTCGCCAAAGGCACAGCCGGACTTGCATCGGAAACGAGAGTGTGTATGGAGAGGCTACACGAGTAAACCTGGGCTTATCGGCTGCACGAGAGCGACTGAATTGCTCAAACTTCGTTTCTCCAATAGCGTTCTCGGCTTCATTTGCTTGGATCTCAGCAAGAAGCTGCTTACGCTCCGGGCTCTCTTTCCAGCGTGCTTCGAACTCATCGGGTGTACGTGGAACAGTGTCTTCAAACCCGGGGCGAACAACGCGTTCCGAAGGACTGGTGAGAGAAGTGAGGAAGTCCGCGGTGGTTTGTCTCTCTGGGCAATGGAACCCCATCTTGATGAAGAAGCGCCGTGCATTGGACGTACTGCCAAAATAGATCTGGCGGCCTTCGTAGAGGACGATTGCTTTGTCAAACAGGTCGTAAATGGACTGACTCGCTTGGTAGATTGCGACAATAGCGGTGGATCCACTATAGTCAGTGGAAAGGCGAATAGTTTTGACAAATTCCAGGGCCGTTGAGCTATCGAGTCCACGAGTACTGTTGTCCCAACACTGCAAAGGGCATCGACACAGAGTGGTTTCGGCGATACTGACCCGCTTTCTTTCCCCGCCTGATACACCTCGAATGTATTCATTGCCCACCTTGGTGTTCATGGTATGGGTCAAGCCAAGCATCGTCATTACCACATCCCGCATATGCGTCGCATACTGATCGCGTGTGACACCGGGAAGTCGGTTACTTGGCGCTCGAGCATGGGCGGCAAACAGCAGCGTATCACCGACAGTCAGCTGAGGGAAGTGAGTCTCGGTTTCGGCTTGGTAGATGACTTCGCCGCGGAAACGGCTGTGCATGTCGTCCCAGGACATGCCATCATACTGCACCTCAGACCCTTTCTCCTTGTCGATGTGGAGACCATGGGTCTCTCCGGCAATGGTTTTGAGCAAGGTAGAGCATCCGCTGCCGGTCATTAGTGATTAGTCTTTGGCGGGGACGGGGTCGATTCACGTACCTTCCCGGGCGACCTAGTACAACTAGCATCTCACCACTGTGCACAATGCCTTCAAAGTCCCGCAGTATATCAATGCGTACTTTCTTCTGCGAACCAAGAACACTGCGGAACCATCCTGCACCTTTGAGCCAGAAGTTGGCGAAGTCCATCTGGTAATCAGCCGCGGTGCCGTAGCCGAAAACATTGAGGTTGCAAAACGAGACTCCTGTTGTGCGACGCGGGTACCGTTCTGGATCGCGCGAGGTCATCTGGATGATGTTCTTCACCCATTTGCGCGATTTAAATTGGTCACTGTTGGGATCAAGCTCAGGGTCACTTGAGTCGAGGAAGGTGTTGACACCCTCTGTGGGTTCACTGGCTGCTCTGAGACTGTTCTGTCGTGAGATATGTGAGAGAGAACGTGCAAGAGTGGTGATTTGTCTGTCGCGATCCTCTCCGGACTCGGGTACCGGGGTCTCCGAGCCGGGGGTATCAACGGCACCATTGTCAGGCATGTTTCCCACTCGTTCTGGCATGAGAGAAGTCGGCGAGAAGCCCAAAGAAGGAAGAAGATGTGAAGCCATGAAAGAAACACGGAAACACGGCGAAGGGGGTAAACAAGAGTTGTCGACAGAAGGGAGAAACACGAGGTGAGACGTGACTGGTAAGAGTTTTTATTGTAAGGAAGAGGAAAGAAGGAACATAAGAGAGTAAGAGAGGTAAGAATGAAAGAATCAACAGAAACCGGAAAGTGAGAGATCCGAGAAGCTTCAAAAAAGGGAAAGAAGGGAAGTCAACACCCATGGATGCACCGTCACAGCTCTTTCCGAAACGGTCAATGGAAATATTATGCACATTATGCACTGTCTCAGTAGCAGCTGAATATCTGAACATCTGAATATGGGAATCATGAATGTAACATTGCATTATACAGAGTATAAGACAGCACCACATAGCCTATATATTAAGGTGTTTTCGAGTGTCTTGATTGGCTGTGTATGAGCACCGTGTCCCCTCACTCCCCAGGTCTTATATTTACAGCAACTGCTCTTTTGGGTTAATCTCGGATTCGGCCAATATATCAGGTGTCGACTCGGGATTGTGAGGATCCGAGAGTCTAATGAGTGTGGACAGAGAACCCAAAGGTCAGACATCCGGACCTCAAAAGGTCCGGTAAAAAGGATTATCGAATGTGACACCACCGGCTCGGTTGCATCCATCCATGGATGGATTGCTTATAGCTTACTAACTCGGTACATACGGGGCCTAGGTAGGTATTTATATGCTAAACTATATATTTCACTACTAAGCTACTATAAGATTAAGCAGAGGGTTATAGTATCGAGAATCAAAAGTATAGAGAACAAGAATACTTTGCCACTTTTACGGCCTTATCATGTCTTTTTTAGTAGTCTTTCCCCCTTAGTAGCATTATAGCCATAGAATATAGGCTGAACTACTTAAAATATATCAAGACTTTGCCACATACAACATTCAATTCAATTGGAGAATTTAAATTATACGTAGGCAAAAGTCTTATAGGACGTAGTGGTAGTTCAACCTGCCGTACACTCCTTCAACTCACATGCGACAGCATATACCGTCACAATTCTTCTCACATCAGCCCCTCACCACATCTCATTCCCCTCTCCATAGAACCTAGCTCACAGACATGTCTTCATCTATGCCTGCAAGATCAACTGTCTCCAAGACCCGCGATTCTCGGAACCCGCAATAACAGTGCTATAAGGAAGCACCGCGTCCTGGATATGAGCAACGCGAGTTGTAGTCAAGACACGACCATGAGCCGAGACAGCCTCAGCCGCCAAGCCTTGGTATGAGTGACCAGGCAGAGAGAAGGAAGTTTCAAATCCATCGCGTGTAGCCTCGCCCAAGAACTCCCGGGACCCAAATCCATCTGTAACGGCATAGAATCGCCAAACAGCCGTCTCGGTATCGCCATTCCACGAAACAAAGACCTCGGTCCCCGAGGAAGTCTTCTCAGCCACAATGGCGGGTTCTTCGGTGGGAAGGCCGGTCCAGTTGTACCGGAATGCCCGATAGTTCTGGACTCCCTCCCCCAGCAAACCCGAGTCCATGTAAGCGTGGAAGATAGGGGTACCGTCCGCCCGGAATTCGGTTAAAGATCCTTCAGAACCCCAATTGACCAAGGCATTGCCATTGGGTAGAAGCTGGGTGCTGCCTTGGGACTTGGCGAGGAGTCCATCTGGAGGCTGGAAGGCTGAAACAATCTTCGCAGTCCAGGTGGCAGTGTTGACGGAAATGACCTTGCCCTGCGAGAAAGGATGGGTGTGGACCTCTTTGCCGCGGTGATTCTCGGTTCCGTGAGCGGAGTTATCAAAAAGGGATATGACCTCCTCCTCATCACTCTGCTCGACAAAGCGCGCGTGATGCTGGAAGCAAAACTTGACGTTGGGACCCAGCTCAAAGTCAGAGCGGAGACCACCCAACCGCCAGATGATCTCACCGGTGGTACCATTGATCTTGTGAACTGCGCAAGCATCCCGCGCGGAAATCAGGTAATTACCCTCGGCATCCTTGTCCACGGAGTTGATATGGAAGTAGTCCCATGCGTCGGATGAGTTGTAGCCTGCACCCGCTTGTCCTGGGTTGAGAGGGAGGACGGCCTCTGCACGATGTCAGACTAGTCCATCATAAGCGTTAAAGATAACTAAGTTGACTTACCATCAGGAGAGACATGTTCGAGGCTAGACCACTCAAATAGCAGTTCTCCAGTGTCAAGGTCCAACTCTATTGCGGATTAGCATTAGCTTTTCAATATATTCAAGAACCAACATACCCTGGAAGATAGCATCGACAATCCACTGTTGCTCCGCACTAGCACCCCAGCGAGAGAGATCCTTCGGCACGGGCTGATAGACCTGAAGCAACGCAGTCTTCTCGTCAACGACATGGAATTCGTGCTTATCCATGAGCTTGTGGTTGCCCGCTCGGAGCTCCCGAATAGTCTCATAGCGCTGATTCAGAATGGTGGCATGACCATGACCATGTCCATAGGCCGGGTTATGATCACCCTCAAAGCTGAAGAGCACATCCTGACCATTCCATCTGGCCTTCTGGAAGTTGGCAGCCCAGATGGAGAAGTAGGTATAGCCCGACCAGACCAGCTCACCATCATCACGAACAATATATGGAGCTTCCTGGCGTGGACCGTGGAACTGCGGCTCAGCCCACTGGCCCGGGAAAGGCGCGATGAAGAGGTAACCCTTCTCGACATCCTTTGTGGCCGGGATGGTGATATTCAGACGAGGCGGGGCCAGGTCGGTTCGAGATTTGAACTGCCAATCTGCCGCGGTAAGCGGTAACAGCGCTGCGGTGCAGGCGATGGTTTCAAGGAACTTCATGATAAGTACTGGTCCAGCGATCAGTTTCCATGATGCTGGTCATTATGTTCATGATAGGGTACATTAACCTTAGATGGGTACTCTGCACTGAGTCTCTTTGACTTCTTTTTTGGTTCGAATGTGTGAAATGAAATGAAAAAAGAAGGAAATTGTACATATCACATCTCGTTAAATAGTTGACCACGTTAGATCTATAATGTCATAGTGGAAGACGATGTCGTGCTTGGCACTTGGCGGGGGAAGATAATCCGCTGGCATTTCCTCATCGAGTGCCCGCAGTGCCCGCAGTGCCCGCTTTGCTCGGCACTTGGAAATTTGAAATTTCTGAAAATTTCCGATCTTCGGCCTCTTCTTTCGTCTGAATCGCAAATTTGGGATCCGAACATTCGAAACATTCGAAATCGACAATGGCATTAGATCCGAATAAAAGTGTTGCAGGCGTAATGCCAACGCACGAGAATGTAGCCGAAAGATCGACACAAGAAAGCGAAGAGCAACCTTTATTGCGATCGGATCCAATTCCTACGACTTGGAGCCCACCACCAGGATTTCTACTGATCCAAATCGGTAAGTTCAATCAAATTGCATAGAAGTTAAATCAAAAATTTGACAATTTCACAGCAATCATGGCCAATGTATTTCTTGGCGGGTTTGACGGCACGATCACTGCCTCGACCTATGCGGTGATCAGCTCCGAGTTCAACGCCGCGAACACTGCTTCGTGGTTAACCACTTCGTACTTGATCACAAGCACGGCATTCCAGCCTCTCTATGGCCGATTCTCCGATATACTCGGTCGCCGGTCTTGTTTCTTCACTGCAACTATTACCTTCATGATTGGTTGTCTGGGATGTGCCGTGGCCCGCGATGTAATCTTTTTGAACATCATGCGCGCCTTGACGGGCATCGGTGGCGGAGGGTTGATGACTATGGGTAAGTCACCAATCTTTCCATTGATATATCAATCGCTAACAAGTATCCTAGCAACAATCATCAACTCGGATCTCATTCCCTTCCGCCAGCGAGGTATGTACCAGGCAATCCAGAACGTCTCGTACGGCTTCGGAGCCATCTGTGGTGCTTCCTTCGGAGGTGCCATCGTTGATTCCATCGGATGGCGCTGGTGCTTCCTGCTGCAGGTTCCAGTCTCGTTGTTTGCTTTGGTCATGGGCTATATCGTTTTGAAGTTCCCAGCACGAAACGTCGATTCTTCTCCAGATAGGCAGAAAAGAGGAATTTGGCACCAAATCGATGTACTGGGCGCTTGTCTGCTCATTCTGGCTCTCTCGGCGCAACTGGTTGGACTCAGCCTGGGTGGCAACATTCTCCCTTGGACTCACTTGTGGGTGATCCTGCCATTGCTATCTAGCGTGGTATTGCTGGTCGCATTTGTCGTTGTTGAAGCGAAAACAACCGCCGCACCTTTGATTCCATTAAAGATGTTACGGGGACAACTCGCTGTATCCACACAGATCGCCAATGTTTGTGTCGGGATGGCAGCATACGCAGTAAGCTCACATCTTCTACAAGTTCTATAGTCATGACCACGACTAACGCGACACATTTAGTACCTCTTTACCCTGCCTCTCATGTTCCAAGTGATTCTCCTCGATTCGCCAAGCAAGGCTGGTACCCGACTAGTGATTCCCTGTCTATTTACCCCCCTTGGTGGTCTTATTGCGGGAATCGTCATGTCACGCTGGGGCAAGCTAGCCTCCATTGTGCGTGTCGGTGCAGCCCTAATGTTCGTGGGCAATTTGCTCGTCATGCTCCTCCGATTCAACGACTCGGCATGGAAGTATTTCGTCTATGTCATTCCCGCCAACCTGGGTCAGGGGATGGTATACCCCGGAATTCTTTTCACATTCCTAGCAGCCTTCGATCACACCGGTAAGCCAGCCAGCGTTTCTCTCTTTCCGTGTCAATTGCCGTCAGCGCTATTACCCAAATCCGCGAGCGACCGAGCCGTTTTGCCAAGCCAGCCTGCTAACAATGTCGTGCAGATCACGCCGTTTCCGCCTCAACCGTCTACCTCATCCGCTCTCTCGGAACCGTTTGGGGCGTCGCAGTAACCTCCACCATCATGCAGAATACACTTAACTCAGGCCTCGGGGAGGCCTTGAGTGGAATACCAGATAAATGGAAAGTACAATTCCTTCGCCGTTCGATGATGATAACGAGCACTTGAACAAGCCTTGCTGACCTAAACACTCGTTTCTTCTTAGGTGATTGATGAGATCCGCCACTCAGTCTCGGCTATTTATGATCTCCCTCCGGATGTGCAAATGGCTGCTCGGCTGGTGTACTACCGCGGGATCAGACTCTCCTTCATGGCCTCCGCGATCTTTGCATTTATCGCGACCGTCGCTGCTATCTTCACCCGTGGAAAGGGTCTAGAGCGCGCGGGCGGCAAATAAGGAGCCTTGACTTCGCGCCCCGAAGGAACTCCATACCGGAGTATAGGGGATAGGCGTGGTGTTTATGGTGGGGTCAACCACATCTCGCGCAGACTCGATCGAGTGATGCGTGGCCCCCAAATCCGCATTGGTCCAAAAAAGAAACCCCTCCCCGAAATACATTGAGGTGATGGGTGGAAGTAGATAAAGCGATCGCATAGTCCAGAGCGCCGATGCTCAATGCGACAGGTGGTGTATATCGGAAGGATATAGCTTAGAATATAGAAGTTGGCGAGTTGGGAATAGAAATAGTAAGGCTGGTTCGTTCAGTCTCACGAATATCTGCTTCATCTAGGAAAATACTCCTATTAAACACACTTGGCCGTATCAGTGCTAGTGCTGATCCCACTCAAGGTAACCTCCATTGCTAAATAATACCAACATCCCACCTCTTCCATTCTACTCAATTCAGTATACAGACGAAGCAGTTCAACCAAAATGCCTACCGATACATTCCACCTCTACTCATACTTCTGCTCCTCATGCTGTCAACGAATCATAATTGCCGCTCACCTGAAGGGTATCCCTCTTGAATACACCTACATCGACCTCGGCACCAAAGCGCACACAACAGACGAATACAAAGAATCAAACCCCAGCGCCAGCGTGCCCACCTTGGTAGTAACAAGCGCCAGCGGTGAAAAGATCATAATCCGCCAATCCATGACCATCTTGGATTATTTCGAGGAAAGCTTCCCAGATACATCCCCACTCCTCCCTCGCGGATTACAGGAGCGCGTGCAGGTGCGCGATCTCGTGAATATCATCGCGATCGATACGCAACCTACCACCAACTCCCGTATTGTACAGCGGGTGGAGGGTATTCGTGAGAGTAACGAGGATCGGGATAAATTCGTCAAGCAGGCCTTTACCGACGGATTCCAAGCCTACGAGAGCCTGTTGGTGAAGCAAGGTGGGGAGGGGATATATTCCTTTGGGGATGCTGTTTCTATGGCGGATGTGGTGCTGGTCCCTACAGTTGACCAGGCTTTGTTGTACCGAATGGATTTGGATTTCGTGCCTAATCTCAAGCGCATACATTCTACTCTCAAGGAATTGGAGGCTTTCAAGGCTGCGGATTGGCGGAATCAGGGGGATACACCGGAGAAGTTTCGGGTCCAGGATGCTTGAGGCTTGTTTGGCTATGGTCTGGCGGGAGTGAAGCGAAGATAGGGATTAGAGCGACAGGGATCGAAGGAAGTATTTCTGGAACTGGGAGGCAGGCAATATATTTGATTTGAGTCATGCTATGTATGTGCAAGGCTTCCTAAGACTAATGCATACTATTCACGATACATTAATTGGTAGTGAGCACGGCGATACTCAGATTCGGCAGCTTGAAAGAGAACTCGCCCTTCTTGCCAGCCTTGACCTGGGTGGTCTTGCTATTGACGAGGTTAGCCCCGCCGACCTCGTTCATAGAGAATGGATCTGGTGCAGTCAGGATCGTCAAGTCTGCCTTGGCGCCGCGGCCGACGCCCTCGAATGTCAGTGATACAGGCACATCAGATGTGCTGTTGTAGACTGCTGCCTTGAAGATGTGAGAGTTGGTCTTGCTGTTCAGACCTGTCGCATAGTACAAGGGACCGAAGGCGTCAGAGGAAGTGGCGGGGAGGGTGTTTGTCATAATGTTGTGATTGAATAACTATATTTAGTTTGTATGTCAGTAAAGTGTACATTCGGGGTCTGATGGTAGTGTAACATACGCTCCACACATGCCAGCTCGTAGAGCGAGCGGTCTGGTCAGGATCGGAGTTGAAGGACAAGATAGTTGGGGACCATTGGTAGCTGTCCAGGTTCATCAAGAAGGGAGCCTATTACTTTGTCAGTTTCAGCCAAGGGACAGTCTAAGTTGAAACAACTGACGTAGGTAGTTCCAATAATCTTGTCTGCGTTGCGCTCGGCGCCAATAAGGAACACAGCCTCGGCAACGGAGCCGATCCACCAAGGATACAGAGAGAAATGGGTATCATCCCAGTCAATATCCTGTCCGTTTAATGGCGAAGTAACAGCAATCTCACCTAGACGTGTGTTAGCTATGGTCTCATAATTATATCGAGTTACTTACCGAGCAGGATAGGATGCTCGCGCGTGAAATTGTCAAACATGTCGAACTTGCTGACGAAGTTGTCTGGGGTATCATACAAATGGTAATCACCACCTGCAGTTCCAGGAATTGTCATATCGATAGTAGACGCAAGGACCTGGATATCGGGGTATTTGGCCGTGATAGCCTTGTAGAATGCCGAGAAACGGTAGGACTTGTACGTAGGAAGACCGTTGCTCAGCATATCCTCGTTTCCAACCTCAACATACCGAATTGTCCATGGCTCTGGGTGTCCAACCTTAGCACGTAGAGCACCGTACTCGGTGTCCACAGAGCCGGTCAAGAACTCGATCTCATTGAGGGCATCCTGCACATAGAAATCGAGGTCGGCCTCCGGGACAACGTCCCCGTTCAAAGCAAGTCCAGCATAGACCGCCAGGACTAAAAAGGGCTTGTCAGCTTGGTAAATTAAAATGTCGCAGAATGATCTACTCACTGGGTTCCATGCCAAGATCGTCACACCACTCCATGTACTCAATCAAACCCAATCCAAGGGTCTCTTGGTATTGCCAGGTTGTTGCACGCCCAGGTCGGTCGGTGAGTGGTCCAATGGTCTCGTTCCACTTCCAGCGGCCCTCGATGCTGTCACCCTCGAGGTTATTTCCTCCAGGGAAGCGTAGGAATGTCTACCAAGCTTATTAGCATCATTCATCTTGGATCATATTCAGAGCAATAGGTAAACGTCAACTTACAGGACCCATATCAGCCATGGCTTGCATCAAGTCTTTCCGCATGCCATTGGGGCGATCATTCCACGTGGGCGGGAACAGGCTGATCAGATTGAAATCAAGCGAGCCACCCGACGCTTTCTAGAAACAATTAGCCGAGGCGCGTCGCAAGTTCCATGTCAAATCTTACCGAGCCATCAAAGGTCAGCGAGAACTTGTTCTTGGTATCAGAAGCCTTGTCTTTGGGAGTAAGAACAAACTCATGTTGCACCCAGTCGTTTGCAACACTCTTTGAGGCAACCTTGGTAGTGGCCAAAACTTTGCCGCTAGAAGAAAGGAGAGATGCGGTGAAAGAGCCTTTGTAAGCGCCTTTCACATAGAAGGAACCAGTATACTTCTGGGGACGGACGTCAATTCCCCAGAAACCTGCATTAATCAACCCGGCTGTGCCAGTGCCCTTGACATTGACTGAGGTTGGAAGGGCAGTTGACAATGGATCGGTGAGGTTCTTCAGGGACAGCGATGAGCCCCCGGCACCAGACCAGGCCTCCAGTGACGAAGGGAATTTCGTGCTCCCCTGGAACGCTCTGTTGCGGATCAATTCGGCATAGAGACCTCCTTCAGCACAGTGGTTGATTTCCTAGGCCTTCAATTAGATCCAATACTACAATAGACAAGAAGCCGAACATACCTCTTCCATGGCTCCATATTGCAGACCTGATGTGGCATTGCCTCCAGACTTTGCTACCGAAATGGTGACAGCGGCACCATATGATGCCAAAAGCGGCAAAAGAAGGTATTTGTGCAGCATTTTGGTGTGATCAGTCCAAACCTGGCTGTTTGAACTCGCCAATGCTGTTTAGAATGCAGGGAGTATGGTTGAAAGGCGCGCTGTAGTGGATATTTATATGCAAGCAACTCCATGACCCAACGAGTTCCATGCCGGATAATTAATTGTGCTCCTCATTGTGCTCCAATTGACCCGGATGGATCGAGGTGACGTCTGAGGGGTTCGAGGATCATAACACGATCCCTTCCTTTTTGCAGGACAATCTGCCGACAGCGACCGTAATACCGACATTTCATTCCCAATTAGGTAAATCTCCATGAGGGGTTCGAGGACAATAACTTGGTCTCTTCCTTTAGGCGCCTAGGCAGAACAATCTGGTGACAGCGACCCCAATAGCAACACTTCAATCCTAATTAGGTAAATCCCCATGAGGGGTGCATATACCAAGAGGGAGCCCCTGCGAGTAATTGCCATCTGGGGAAACATCGGCACAAGGCAAGGCCGACCTATATCGCAATTAATAATAATGGTCTGCTACTTGCGTTAGCTCATGCAACACTACAGCAGGATCTTGGCGGGAAAGGTGCCAAGCCTTATATCAGCGAGCAATTTCAGGTTCATCACGCTGATTTGAAAATTGGCGCCACATTCCAAATGTTTTCCCTTGGCTGGGCGTTGAGGGGTAGTTGGTCAACGCCATGACAGGGGATGTGAGTTGTGATTGACGGGTAAATCCACACACCCTTCTCCGCTGCAGATCCTCCACTTGTCCCGTGCCTGACTCTTATGTCACGAAGATATCCCCGGAAATTGGAGAAAATATGAAGAAAAATTAGTTAAACTCAAAGATATGTCTCACATCTGGGGTTGTGAAACAGTAAAATCAAAATTGGGTATATGGATAAATTATTACTATTCATGCGTTCCCATATATATAACAGGAGTAGATATCAACAGATAAAAGAGACAAGAAACGGACAAGAAACAGCAGAGAACATATCACAATAGTAACTTTTTACCATGATTGGATCCTCCCAGAGTGCTTGGGAGAATATGAACAGTACGATGCACATAGTCAGATATCCAACCGGAGACCATAACTAGCTATCTTGCCCGATGATTCTTAGAAGACAGTACCCTTGACCTGGGCGGTCTTCTTGAGATCAATATCTCTGATCAAGATGGTCCAGGCAATGGCCAAAGCCATGACACCTAAACCAGCTGAAAGCATACGGACTTCAGCATAGCCGTAGGCCGCCTGAATAGCCAGTCTTACCTCACTTCCCATGGGATAGCTAGTCTGCACTGTGATATCCTCGTAAATGTTCTCAAAGTTTGACATAGCCGACTCTGGGAGATAATTTGCAAGAGCCTTGGGGAAGGTATTGGTCCAAATAGCTGTGCAGATAGTATAACCAGCGGAATCGCCGATAGTACCAACCACATTCAATAAACCCAAGGCAGCAGCAACGTGTTGGTGATCGACAGCGGCTAAAATGGCAATCTGCTCAACGAGAATGAAAATCGAACCGCCGATCGAAATGAAAATCTGGCACATGATCTGGTATCCGACTCCCATACCGGGCTTGCGGAAATAGATCATCAATCCCTGGGAGAAGATGTAAAGCGGAACAGAGATGTATAACAGCCACTTGAAACGGCCGGTCCTTCGGATAATCCAGCCGACGATGAGAAGTAACACACCGGACACAACGTCGAATGTGTTGCTCACATATCCAGCCTCGGCGATCCTCAAGTCGTTGACGACCTGTAGGAAGGATGTATAGTAATTGTTCCAGCAGTAGTAAGATAGCTGGTACGTGGCATCCAAAAGGCAGGCACCGATAACGGTTCGGTCGGTGAGGATGAGGATATTGAGCAAAGGCACCGGGGCCACCCATTTTTCGTAGATAGCAAAGAAAAAGAGCATCGAGAACCCAACCACAAGCATGGCGATGATATAACCCGAGCCCCAACCGTTGGGCGCCTCAGACGCGATATCAAAGGGAAGTTCGAAGAGGACCAGGCCAACGGTAAACATGACAACGCCAGGCACTATTCAAGATTAGTCGTTGTTAGAAGAATTAAACGGTTGAAATTGGCAAGTCATGTCGATAGTGTCCGACTGACACCATATGGGCAGCGCCGAAATGATAGAGAAAGGTGTCACTCACAATCAAACTGGATAATCCAATACCAGACACTTTGCAACAATGTGCGATCACTCTTCTCCTGGATTCGATGACCTTCCCTTTCGGCTTTGCGAAGATTGGTCTTGAGCATGATGTACAAAGGTGCCGCCACGATAGGGAAGATAATGGCCCAACAGCCCAGGCCCCATCGCCAGCTGACCCGATAGTAGAACTCATCTGCTACCTTGGGTCCGGCAAAGGCGGTGATAATGTATGGTGAAGAGGTGAAGGCAAATGCCAGGCCTCGGTTTTTCAATTTGGAGGCATCCGCCGTCATTACATCAATGGCATATTCCATGCCACTGAAACCAATGGAATAAAAGACCTGGTCGAGATGTAAGCATTTACGAAACAAACCTTCTGGGGCGTCACGATGAGCGCCGTTGGTAGTCTTACATATGCAGTGCAGTAGATGGCAAAGCTGTTGCAAGCGGCCAAGAGAATCAATCCCAGAGTAGCGAAGCATGTCATCAGCAAGAATCCCTCCGCACGGCCCCAAGTGTCCATCATCTTTCCGACGGGGATGTAAATTGCCGCCGAGAAAGCATCGGCAAGCGCAGTAGGCACACCGGACAGCGAGTGGGCCGCGAAAGAACTGGAGACGTAGGGGCTCAGGCTGGAGAAAACCGTGGATTGGAAGGCGTTAACGAAGTATAGGAACCAGATACTATGGTCAACAGATTTAGCAAATGTTCAAATTAATTGCATGAGAAAAGGGCTCACTTGAGAAAAACCATAATCAAAGTTCGCTTGGACCAGGTCATGGTGATGGCCTCAATATCCCTGACACCATGCTGGAGATCTTCCGCCGGCGTTTCCGGCTGCTGAATTTCAGTATCGGTGGCAGGATCTCTCTTGCTTTCCTCAGCGGCGGTTCCATCCACTGCAGGTGTGTCAACTGAGCTTGCAGCGTCAGAAGCCGCTACGCGACTAAAGACCGTTCGGGCCCTTCGGACCAAAAGACGAACACCCATAGTCAAAACAAGGTAAAATTAAACAAGGACTTAACACAAGCTTAGAAATAAAGGGACACCGGTGGCACTTATATTACAAAAAACCACCGAGATCGGCAGAGTTCGGATGGGAGACCGAAAAGGTCGTAAAAGACTACGCGGTGTTATGACCCACATAGCAATATCGGGGCCTTTTCGCGGCCACTGGTGCTTTGGTGAAATTGTTTTATCCACTCGGCAAATGCCAGGGCTGCTAGCCTGGTGCTGGATCCACCAAGAAACAACAGCGACAAGGGCAGATCTAATCAGATGTCGCCCTCATCTTATCTAGCGAGCGCTAGGCCATAACGGGTAAGCGTCTTCCACAATAAGCTTCGTATCGTTAGTCTCAAGCTTCGCTTGGCCTCTTGGCTTCCAGAGTTCCGTATTAACTGTGGATACTGTCTCGTTTTCCCGGTCATAAATCATGGAATTCCCTCAAGTGTCTCGCTTGTCGCGCAGGAAATCCAGGAACTCGGATGGATTCCGAGAAAATTCTCTTATCTGATTTGGGCCGGATCCAGGTATAACCAACCGAGATACCCGTCTGATCAGCCGGTGTGTTTTGAGCTTGCTCTAGGGATTCCATTATCCCAGAAGTCATAGTCGAGATATAAATATCACTGCTATGTACTTATTAGTTAATTAATCGGTATCTTATGAACTAGGCAAGTCCCCATGAATCGCAATTGGGATTCGCGCAAATGAAGATTCCTTCGGGTGTCCTGCATGACAACCTAATAGCAAAGCGCACGGGGCAGCCCTCATTTGGGCAATAATTTTAGACGACGGGCTAGCCACTTATTATCGTTTCGTCCGAGGGCTCGCGGGTGGAGACGCGGTCATAGCGAACTCCTCTGCAACGGGTCGAGATTACTCCGTTGGTCCTAGTGTCGTTGTTAATGGGCAAGGATTTCGTTTGCCGTCAACCTTTGGGGGCAATAAGTATGGTTCTTGTGTGCGATAGGCAGAACTCAAGAGCACGGGGTCACTAGACGCAAAAGTAACTCCTTGCGGGCCCTATCACAGATTACCTGGTAGCTTCCCCTCCATGCCGACCGTGTTTCAATGACTGAATATAGGGTTTGCTTATTATTCACATTTTTCTCTTCAGCTATATACAATAGGAGGTTCAATTTGGACGAGGGTGAAAATATATGAAAGTTGTATGGAGAAAGCCCTGAGCTTGAAATAATTTGAGACTTCAAATAGATGATTGGGGGTGTTGTTGAAATGATCCCGTCAAAGGATCCTTTTTGGCCGTCTGGCCATCAACTATAGTGACTGCACCGCTCGAAACTTGTCTCTCTATGGACATACCCTTCACGGCTTCTTGGATCTCGCGAAGCAAGGGATCATTTTTCAACTCTCGCCCGACGTAGTATAGACCATACTTCTTAACTCTAGGATATCGTCTCCTGCATTGCAATATCATATCCGAATGCCGAAAATAACTGAGATTATTGCTCAGGAAGGAGTGGAGTGTTCTTGTTCGTAAATGTCAGCGCATGCACCATCAATTACAGTGCAGTACCGAGAAACTTACTTGGGATTAGTCCATTCCCCCAGAGTTGAGTGCTGAATTCGGGTCATGTAGTGATCTAAACCATTGACGCGAGCACTCAACGAAACACACTCTGTCATTAAGGTAACTGCAATCTTGCGTCGTCCCTGATGTCTCCATGTAGTAGCTAACCATCCCATCGTTCCAATTGGGGTAGGATGCTCAAGCCCATATATCCGTTTTTCCATCTCGAGTTCTTCTGTAAACAACGCTTCAGCCTCTTTTAGTTGCCATCGCTCCAAGTATATTATGGCCACCACGTTCATGATTCTGAGTGTTCCAGGACGCTCCGATCCGGGCGTTCGTCTGGCAATATGCAGCAATTGCATAGATAACTCTGTCGCATCTGAGAGGTGTCCATTGAAGTGGTAGCTCATGGCCAGGCGAGCAATCATATCCATTGTCTCCTCGCAACCAGGGCCCAGTGTCTTGAGGTAGTATGGGATGACTTTCTTGTATAGAGCTTGAGATTTCTTGAGGTCACGGGCCACATAGTAGGCATCTGATAAGCGAGCAAGAGCTACATTCGCTGCAACGCTACCCGGACCATGAAGTCTTGTCTGGATCTCTAGTATCTCCTCGCACAATTTGATCCCTTTCTCCATCTTGCCTTGATACATGTAGCTACTTACAAGTCCGATATGGCCTGGAATAGCCCAAGAACTCTCAGTGCCAAACATTGCCTCCGAGATCTCGACAATTTCGCTGTAAAGGGCCTCAGCTTCTTTGGGCCTGCCATCATGCATTTGACATGTGGCTACGTTGAGTAAAACCTGGAGTCGTTCGGTGGGAGGGTCTTCTCCTGAAGTCAGAGTGAGGGTGCGCAGGGCATGAGGTACTGCTGCTCTCCATTGAGTCCGGTGCATCATATCAACTTTAGGAAAGCGCGATGCCAACCAACCTAACACACACGATTGCCATGTTCGCAGGGAACCGACCGATTGCAGCCAATTCCTTGTTGCAAGGTGAACCAAGCGATGCATATCGAGACGAGAATCTCCATGCCTCAAGCGTACGAATGAATAAGAGCTGAGCAAACCGATCGCCTTTTGCTGTTCAACACTTGGATCCGGGGGGAGAAGCGAAACCAATATATCCTTTTCTTGGATACAGGCCATGAAACAGAGATAGTCGGTAGCAAGGCGATTCTGGCGTCGAATTTGCTCAAAGGATGTGAGCCAGGTGGTTGCGACAGGGTTTCGAATGCTTTTATATCGACCTTTATCTTCAAAGTCCTCGCTCAACAGATCGATGGCGCTTTGCTCTTGTCCATCTAAAAGCTCAACGTAGCTGGCGAGGGAGATTCCGTTTTCGTTGATAAATGAAGCGGCTTGCACAATAGCCAAAGGAAGAAAGGTCAACTGGCAGAGGAGTTTTCGAGTACGTTCAGTATCGTGAAGGACTTCCTTGTCAACCAAAGAGTTTCGCAATACATGAGTGGCTTTATGCTCGTCCATTTCCGGGATTTTGATAATGTTGGTTGCCGCCAGATACTGAGCCACTTTGTTGCTTCGAGTGGTAAAGAGAATGGCGCCTTGGTCACTTGTAGGAAGGTAGTCTTTCAGTCCTCCAGGTGTTGAACCTTTGGCTTCAGTCCAAATATCAATCTCATCGGCATTGTCAAAAATCAGCAACCACCTTCCGGTGCTTGGCTTGCTCAGGTGATCTTTGATAAGGCTCTTCGTATCCACCTTGTCATCGAGGCCGATTCCAAGCTGTTCGGCCACGGTTTGGTATGCCTGTTGGAGACTTTCCATATCAACTGCAGGGAGCCAGAAGATGGCACAATCTGGATAGAGCTCTCGTGTTTGATACGCAAGCTCTAGGGCAATCTGTGTCTTGCCTATACCTCCGAGGCCAAAAATAGCAATTCTTTCGGCTCGGTTCTCGACAAATAATCTGCGTTTTACCTTGCCCACGACATCACGGTCGACATATCGAGGATTCCTGTCGAATGGCACAAACCAGCCCGCATCCTTTCTGTGGCCAAGATTGTTGCATGATGAATGGATCGTTTGCAGGATTCGATGGCGAGCAATTCGAGCTCCATGTTCCTAATTGAGAGTTAGTATTCGACGCGCCAACAAGATGATCCTCTTGGATAATGGACATCCACATCTTACACGTATAATTGTTTCAAAGTCAATGGTAGTCTTTTCTGTAACTGGTCAGCTAAGCAGAACAAAATAAAGATTTGTCGGGTTCAAGTCTTACCCGCTTTGTCTGAAAGATTCAAAATGCAATCACGAAGGCGAACCTTTTGGGAAGAATGATGCAGATAGGCATATGTCGCGGATTCGATGACACTTTGCTTCTCAAACTCGGTCATGTGAACTTGCTGCAGTCCTTGCTCGACGTTGAAGCGAAAGTAACGTTTTCCCTTTGCCTCATTGCTCCATCGAGCCATGAAGCGACGCTCAGTACTCTCAGGTTTAGTTGCCATTCTGACTAATGTTTTTGAAAGAAACTTGAGCACATTGTCATCCATGGGGAGTTTCGCAGGATCGCCAGTTCCAACAGACACCAAACATTTCACTAATGGTTTCAGGGCCCGACTCATAGTGCACCAGATATCGGCCGCTTCTTCCTCTACTTCCTCGATTGGGTTGTTGGCACCGAATGCACCGTCCACAAATTGGTGATTGCCGATCGAAACCGAATCAAAAAATCTGGTCGCGGCGGAGGTTGCCAATGCTGCTTCACAAATCGTCGCTGGCAGCGCAATCCCATTCGAAACAGAATAGCTGCGAAGCCGTGTGACTTGTAATGTGTCTTTGGAGGTTGTGCAGACAAATGTTTTAGAGCGATGGGGCTTCCCGTCATTCATCAGGTCGGTTGGCGACAATCCAGCACGAATGATGACATTTTCAATGGCCTTTTTGAGCTTCTTGCTGTCGTATTGTGATACAATCTTTCCAGACCAGTCAACTGGAACACTGCTGATTTTCTCGCTGAAGACCGATTCCATCAATTCGGTGTATGCAAGGATGCACTCCTCGACACCCATTTCCAGCCGTCCGAGCATTATAGCGATCAGTCTAAATATGTGCCATATGTTAGCGCAGCTTTTGGTCAATATTTTACTGATACATACCCTCCTGTGCTTGTACCTCCAATCAGGTCGAACACATCACACGGTTTGAGCAGTTGGTTATCCTCACGCTCTGAATTGAGTTGTGTCATAACATCCTTTAATATCAGAAGACTTGAGAGTCCCCTCACACCCCCACCATCTAAAGACAGAAGGCATAATCCATTAGTGTCAAGTGGGTTGGGTCCAATCTCCGTAGCCATAACGCAGTCGATATATGTTGAGGTTCCTTGAGCTAACAAATAATTTGTCACAAGACAAAACAGGACAATAACAAGTTCAATAATAAATATCTATATTGCCGGGGGCTTTCTGTGGTTTAATATTCCAGGCAATTTTTCACTAGACTAGACAGCAATGCATAGAACAAGGCGCTTAGGGACAGGACGGAGACTGGCTCTCTGCCAATCACTCCCGAGACTGGCTAGCTTAGACCAAGCGATGCGCCTCCATATTATTAATTTTCCATAAATAAACCTAGGATGAATGTTTCGCGTCTCGAAATAATAGAAGTCCAGAGTGAAACGATTGCATATGTAATGGTATGTCAAGTTTAATGCCTGATAGAATATCAAGAAGTTGAGGTTTGCGGGTTTGGTATCAATATAGATATTTGACTCAAAGCTCGCCGGCATGCGGTGTAACATTATTTCTAGATAACATTATAATGGAGTGCTTTGAGAGAGCAATCTTTTCATGTATTCAATACATATATGCACATGTGCCTCGGCAATGGACCTCCTGTTCTTGTACCTCCAATCAGGTCGAAGACAAAAGTCAATGAAACAAACCTTGTATGGAATGAACGGATATTGGAGTTAAATTGACTGAGCCTGGAGTATTCTGTCCAGAAAAAGCAAACGCGCAATGTAACAGAGACGAAAGTAAATTATTGCAATTGAAAGAGTGCAGTAGTCTGTCCCAGAACGCTGCGGGGCGTATCGAGAAATTCCAACGCCAGCAAGAAGAAAGGTATCGTCGATGTCATTGATCGTAGAACTTAGCAGCACATATCACAGCATTCCATGCAGCATTCACAACTCTCTTCGCACAAGAAGCAACAGCACATCACGGCCAGACTAAAAGAAAAGAGCTCACATTAGCATTGTTCTAACTTTCGATGACAATATGGATACTTACCAACTCATGAGACATCCCTTGTCTGATTTCTGCTCTGGCGCTGGAGCTGGAGGTGCCTGCTGAGGGTAGCCCATCTATAAATCGATAAGTATGGTATGTAAGATGCGGGGGTTGCTGATATCAAGACTAACCTGCTGCTGGGGAGGGTAGCCCTGAGGAGGGTAGCCCTGCTGCGGGTAGCCCTGTGGGGGGTAGCCTTCTTGGGGAGGGTAGCCGTATCTGTATTTATAAATTGATCAGAATCATGTTCAACGTCTCGATCAAGATACAAGCTCGCTGTAGACCAGACTCATTCTTCCGCGGTCGCAAACCACACAGAGGTCGACCAAACTGAGATTCTGCATCTTCAATGGTTGGTGCGAGCAGAGCGGGTAAAATCGAGTGCTGGGTTGATGGGATTGCTTACCCTTGGGGAGGGCCCTGCTGATATCCTTGCGGAGGCTGCTGGTAGGACATGGCGACGAGAGATGATCGTCTAAAGTCGAAGGAGAACGAATTAGCGACTTGATAACAACCAACCTTATAGGGCGTTGCGGCGCCTTGATGTGATGCGACCAGAATCACAAAGGAGGTTTGGCCGCTACAGCGGTTAAACCCACGTACCTGGGACAAGGAAAAGACGGAGATTGGTTGAAAGGGCGAGACTGTGATGAGCCACCGGATAAGTGAGTGAAGCGATGGAAAGAAGATGAAAGGTGAGGTTGATGAAGATGGGAGGTTAAGAGTGTCAGGAAGAAGGAGAAAAAGTTAGGTAAACTCACCTGGAGATGGATTGTATTGCAGAGAAGGAAATTGTTGGGGTACCTGAGAGGTACTTTGCCGGTGCGCCCGATAGGGGATTCTGCCTGCCAAGACCCCAGGGCTGAGGTACCTCCGATGTACCTTTTCGTCTTTCCCCCTTTCCCCTTCTTCTCCACACGGGCCAAGTTTGTGAGTAAATATTGATCCTGGCCAATTTTTTACTTTTCTTTTGGTTTATGAGCTATTTACAAGCCAATATATTCATTTTTATACTAACAAATCATGGGAATAATTACATCTCAGTACCCCAGACTGAATTCCATAAAGAAACCCCCAGGTACCCATCATGTACTTAGGCCACAGTATTATCTCCAACGTTCTGTCAGCCACAGTTTTCCAGCCCTATCGTCGACTAACGCAGTCAGCCACAAATTGCATCCCTTGGGTGGCATTCCATTGGTTGGGGTGCAGCCACCGGGTCACACGGGACTCCACTGCCGGATGTGTTCAGCCACTCACAGCATTGGCCCGCTGCCCAGGCCCCTTGGCACTTGACCGCCGATATTGTTGCTGCCTGGGCAGTACCTGGTACTTGGACCCCTCATACCATGGAACACTCAGATGCTTGTACCAGCTAATTACAAGGGTGGAATACCAAACTTGAATGTCTCAGGACCTCTCATTGCAACGTTGTGACACTCCCAAAGTCTCAACCTCGGGAAGTTCCATTGATTATCAAAGATTAGTTCGAGCTTCTCCACTGTCAGTACTAGTTCACACGAACTAGTCTCCACCGGACGCCATTATCTCATGTCCAAAAATATAATATATCGCTAAAGAAAATATATCCAAGTCAAAAAAGATCCAATCCCCCACTAACCCGGAGACTGACCATTAACCACATCCCAAAGTACAGTACACGAACCCGATGAAACGGTGCTCTGGCCAAACAGTCGCAAAAGAACACACAACAGACAAAAGACGAAACAGACTACGATCGCTCACTTGACATACGAATCAATATCAGGCGGGCAGGATGACTGCGAACCCGAGAACTGGGAACTGATCGAGTCCTGATTGTCGAGGTCAAGATCAAGGTCCAGCTCAAAATCAAACTCAAACGGCGCATCAGGAAACTCGGGGAATTGGTCAGACTCCTTCAGCAGAGCTGACTGCACAACATAGGGAGGCTGACCCTCCACCAGACGACAAGCAGCAACAGCAAGCTGATACCCAGGATCCCTAGTCGAAACACGACTCGGATTCCGAATCAGAAGCCTCGAGGTTGAGCCACCGCCAGCCGCCTCATCGGTAACTTCCTCAGCGGCAATCATCCAATGTTTCAACACATCCATGCCAGGCTGGTTACCTCCACCCTTCCCACCGCGCTTTTCACTATCTTTCCCACGCCCACCACGGCCCCGCTCACAGGGATTGAAATGCGTGCGACGCAGATGCGCAGCAGCATTATAATTGGCGCCATAGCGCTTCCCATTCCGACAAGCTTTGCAGTTCGCAAGGAAGTACTTGCCAGGTGAGATATCATTGCAGACCCAGACTGTGCGGACACTAGCGTGTACACGCTCGATATGGCGACGTAGCTCGTGCTCGCCGTGGAAGCCATCCGGATGGTCTGTGCAGATGCGGCAGTATGTCTTTGGTCGCGGGGGTCGTCGTATTGAGGCCTTAGGGATAGCGGCGACTTCCTTCGTTGTGCCGTTTACTGAGGAGATGCGGAGCATCCTGTGGGGGTCGATTTGGGACATACTGTTTTCGACGGACTCGACTTTTGGAGCAATCGGGCGCGCGGCCTGGGCGATTTGCTCTTTAGTACGGCGTGCCGCGCGGGAGCGCTGTGTTGCCAGGTTATTGCTGTCGATGGAGTCGATGGGGAGGCGGTTGTGGGGCATTGGGTAGCGGAAGGAGGTGGTTGGGGGAGCGGATGCTGAGAATGACGAGTTGGAGAAGGGAGAACGGTGGGAGAATGGGGAAGAGGATATGGGATCTAGGTCAGGGTACACGGGGGAGAGAAAGGGGTCTTGATATGGCAGGCCGGAGGTAGATGTTGGCACCCACTCTGGCGGGACGGAGCTGGTCGGTTCTTGATAGTTGGGTGGTCCAGTGGAGTCGAAGCGGAACATGTTGATTCCGCCAACTAAGGAGTCGGTGGTCGTACTGCGGGACATCTCCGGCGCAACTGCTGGGGCCTGGTCGATCCAGGGGGACGTCCGGTCAAGATATTGAGGGAGCGATGGTCCGGTTTGTCCATGATTTGCAAGTCCCAAAGTCAAGGCCGAGTCAAAGGGTTGACTAGGAGAAGCGTCCAAATACTTCGCGTACTCGGATGGCGAAAATTCGTCGACATGGTCGAGGCGACGATGGGTCCGTACCGGACCGACGGATTGACGTTTACCTATGACGGGACCAGCTAGCTGGTGCTGGTGGGAGACCGGAATTTGCTGGCTCTGGGAGCGCACCATGGCCGTGTGTCGATAGGAGCCTTGTCCCGAGAAAGCAGCGCCGTTCCGAGATATGTCGGGGGAGGAGGCGTGGGAGATGTCGCGTATTGGGTCGAGTGATAGATCCGGGGTCTGCCAATTGTCAATCCAAGGACGAATGGCGGTTGGGATTAGGAGACGAGAGCTCAGGAGGGGCGGAGCAGATAAGGTTGGAGCAAGTAACCAAGGTCACACGTACGGTGGCTCTCCGTTTTGCCTGAGGAAGACCGGAATCACAATATGGCAACGTCCGTGGTGTCGCATCCCATCGAGTCCGTTTCCCCAGGCTTCCAGCATGCTGCCAGTTGGAATCCCCGTCATTGGAGGCCGGGATGAACTGACTTAGCCTTTCAATCCATAGCTGATTTCGTTCAGATTCCGGGAGGTGGGAGTGTTCAACCAAAAAAGCTTCGTAGTATCCGGAGATGGCACTGGTGAACAGTTCGTCATCCAGATTGACAGTCATTGTCACAATGGCCGGGGAAGTAACTGTCTATCAGTAGTCAAATGGATGGAGAGAGGTGGGTTGTATTTCTGTGAATAGTTAGCGCATGGTTTATGAGAACCGGCGAGAGAAAGACGTACGTAGATTTGGAGCGCAATAGAAAAATAAAAAAATTAAATTGAAGCTGATGGCAGGTGGAACAGCAGATCTTATCAATGCAATCAAGATGGAGAAGATCTGCGTTGAGATAAATGTACTTTGTATAGTAAAGGATCGGGGAAGAAAACGATTAGACAATAGTATCGCGAGTTGGGAGATGAAATAGATGCAGATTGGGCAGACGAGTAGATAAAAGAGAAGGAACAAAAGTTCAGATCGACCATGAAGGACACTCCCCACAATGAGATACGAGGATTGGCACTTAGTAGGAGAGACACAACTTGAACAATACTCCAAGAAACATGGAAGTCGATCATCGGTCTGGACTCCAAGATGTTTGGGTAGTGATGTATTTCCTCATTTCGCTATTTTCTCTCCTATTTCTTCCATTCTATGGCCTGAAACTTTATCCGTGTCGAGGTCAGCCATCAGCAAGCCATCTCCAAGCCCTCTCCCCCCAAAGCCATACCCCCGGGTGACAAAACCGACTACTCCTAGAAGCGGAATCCTGCTGTGTGAGAAACTGCAGACGGCCGAGAAAAAAAGAATTAAAAAGTGAGGCAGCGAACCGGATCAGCCCGAGAGTGACCCGAGCCAGCAAATGCGTCCTTGCTTACGAAAAGGTGACCCGATACATGTCGACCCTGGGGTACATGGCACAATACATAAACAAGTCACTTTTCCCTCAGCATGCGCCTACAGCGGGAGCCCGAAAGAAACCGCAAAATCAACCCATTTTTCCGTCTAGCACAGCCATACCCCGAGACCCTCCCTAGGGCCCTAGGGGATCCATTTACTACGGTCGGACCAAGATCGCTCGGGCGACAGACTGCCACGTCGTCTGGTGTGGCAGCCGGGGGCATCCTGCAGACGATGTTTGGCTCCCCAGTTCAGCGCCCAATGCCCAACCAGAGATGTCAAACAATAATAGCGCAGTTATTAATGAAGTAATATCGAAATGCCCGAGGAAATAGAGTGAGTCGTACAAGAACGGTTCAATTCACGTGTTACCGTGGGTCACTCCCGCCGCAGTCCCACGGTTCCCCCCCTTTATGCTTGTGGCTGTTCAGGGATAGCCTATAAAACCAGTTTGCTCTTGTTTGCTCTTGTTTGTTCAAGGTCCTCGGAGAGTTATTTTCGGCTTACGGGGGACTCAACGTGCCCAATAATGGTCTCTTTTAACTGAGGGTCTGCGACACACTAGTGATGGATCATCCACTCCACGTGATGGGCTGTACGGACACTACATTTGGGAGAAACGAGGGTTTACTGGTGCGATACTAGTACGGAGGCTCCACGGTTTTTGGTGGATCAGTCTCCTGATCGGATAATGGGTGGACATTTATGGTTCCATTATGATAATGGTCCTGGGCGTTGGCAACTACTGACATTAGATTCCTCAGACTGAGCGGTAATCTCGGGACCATAAGAAAGAGACAAAAGTACGGAGTACCGCAACCACGTTGTAAGTAGAGGTGATCTATCACGTCAATCTCTGTTTCAGGATAAGATTTCATGAGTGAACACATAGTATGGGGTAGTCAGTGGGGATCGTCGGGCTGGGCATACTCACACCTAACGGGGGGAATCCGTCACTGTAGTTGGCAATTTCGATGTACGACGTATCATTCTTCCCGTCCCGAGACAAGCGGAATAATGTCTCCCGTCGAATAGGCGAATTTCAGCTCGGTGATCTATCGCCTACAGGGTCCTCCCAACATTCAACACGAATTTCGCTCTCACCGTTAATTCACACCCTCATCCCCTGACCTATTTTGGCAGACTTCATCATCTATGGGGAAATGGAGATACAGAATACGGAGTCCCTGTGTCGATCCAGTGCATCATCCATGTCAAAAGCTCGTCTAGGACTGCAGGCGTCACGTAGCCCAGGCGCTGATATGTCTGCCCCTGCATTAATGCTCAGAGCTCTGAGCTGATACCTGCAGTTAGAAGTTGTCTTGAATAGGATAGGTCACATGTGAGACTTGCAAACCTCCAATATGAAGCCACCTTTAAGCCACCTTGGATGATAGGCTATAAATCCCTGGAGGGTGTGTGCACAGGCAGAAGTCATTCCGATGCATGGCACTGAAACCGGAAACATATATTGCTTGAATATGAGTATGCTTCTCATGCCCAAACCTCAGCTGACGGTGTTGACTCCCCGAGCTCACAAGCATATTGGGCTGGGGATAGAGCCGTTTGAGATTCTGTATCTTCTACGCCCGTGCCTTTTCGGTTCGTATACTTCTGCAATACCTCGCAACCACATGCCAACCCTCCCCGGGATTTAAACGCATGCAAATGCAGCCTACTTCCCTATGCTGATCGCGTGACATAGGACAGCTTAGCCAATTTGCCGACAAGCGATAGAAGAAGTGAGCTGGTTCCAATGGAAATAGATCCCAGACGCCGATTCAGTCGAGCTGCAGTGTTTCATGACTCGTAGAAAGCATGTCAGCACAGATCAAGATGCCATGCAAGTTCTATGGCCCAGTTTCCAAGCAGGCTGAATGTTTGAGTCAGTAGGTTAATTTTCTTTGTCTGCTTGCATGATTGGTTTGGTTTTTTATGTATGCAACTGCGCCTCCAGTCTAGGACGCGTCCTTTGAGGCTCTTTAGACCTTCGTCTAGAAGGCCGTGGATATATATTCCTGCTATAAGATAGGGACACCTAGTGTTCGTTTTACTTGACGCCTGTTTGTATCCAGCCGGCACGAGGGTCTATTATAGGCGCATACTATATCTTGTGCGCGTGTAATATCACACTACACTGCGATCCAGCTCGGAAAAGAGAGCCCTTGTCATTACACAAACAAGACACAAAGTACATCCGGTTGTTGGGTACCCTCGGGCAGTGAATAGATTCTTCTTGCTATACTGTTCGAGATAGGCTCGTTATATATCGGTAATTATTTTCCCAAAATGATGTTCCAGTCCAAAACGTTATCAATAGCACTCCCATGATTGGATTACTGGATCTATAAGGACCTCGTGAACCACCATATATATAATAGCCAATAGTGAAAGTGACCGAAGTACTACAAGTGCCCAAAGGCTGTTTCTAGTTGGAGTTCGAAAATCTACTTATTACCCAACGTTTCATAAGTGCCTATACATAGTGCGTAGACATCATGCACTCAGAGCTTAGTCGAGATAATGATGCTTGATAGTGAACATGTGACAGTTATAGCTATCCGTGGCGTATGTTCTTTGGGAATGTCGGGTCATACGTTCACTATATAGTATATAGTACCTAGATCAATAGGCACAGTTTCAGACTGAAACTGAACAAGATGAAATTCACCAGAATATTCCAGGTTATGTGCAACTCTGGATCTGACGTCAAGTTGCCACACTGGGGCCCATTTTCCAGGGCAGATAGCCGTTGGACACATGGAACGGCTCGTATTGTGGGGAGAAGCTACTTGAATGATAGGAATTAGTATACATCATAGACCAAGTATGGGACATAATGATGCTATATAAAAGGAGAGAATCTTGCCGTGAAATCGATAAAGCATCCCACTGCACGTGATACCCAAGCCACGTCATAATAAATCCTCCAGGGGGGAAACAATTTATTTTTCTCCTATAGATGTTCAATCAAAGAAGACGAGACTAACCCCTGAATGAATTGAAACTTCCTCCCAACGACTCTTTCCCTCATCCTTAACCCCCATTAATTCCATCTTGAACACCACACCGCCACACCACCATGCCGGACTCAACCCTCTACCTCTACACTTCCCTGACCGCGGGGTCATCGCACATCATCACCGCGACCTCCCGAATTGAGACAATCCTGAAAGCGAACAAATTGCCCTTCCGCGCCATTGATGTTGCCACCGATGAAGCTGCCCGGAAGCTCTGGGGCCGACGCTCCAAGGGCAAGAAGCTTCCAGGGCTGGTGAAGTACGGCGATATTGTGGGAGTATGTGACCGGCCCCTTGCATGGATGCCAGAATCCAACGCAGCTCTGTTATACCCGGATCACAGTGCTAACCCCACCCGACTTGTAGGATCTAGAAGAAGTCGAAGAATGGAACGAGTTCGGCGAATTACGTATGGTAGTAAACAGCGTGCAGGACCTAGGGGGGATGCCCGCCACCAGTTATCCTGCCCCAGCAGCGACCGAGACCAAAGCCCAGCCGACACCCGCCACCCCGAAACCCTCCACGATCAAGATCCAATCCCCTCCCGTTACCAAACCCGAAGACAAGAAGGATGATACGGCCGTTCTGGCGCTGCGCCAGGCCAGCTCGGAGGCTGCCACCAAGGCCAAGGCCAAGACAGGTGATAAGAAAGAGCCGAAAGAACAGGCTGCAGAGGTACCTGTTGCCAGCCGTGCGCAGCGCGGTTCAGTGGCACCCGAATTGCCCGATACCGCTCCCGAATCACCAAAGTCTACGAAACGCCCGACCCTAGTTCCTGAACAAGCGGCCGTATCATCGGCAAACTTCCACGCGGATAATGCAGAGGTGCTCGGATTGGTTGGACACCATCGCTCGTCCAGGATGTCTACGCTCGAGAACGCGGATCAAGACAAGGCGGTGCATGAGATCAGACAGTCCATTTCTGCAGAGCCCACGGGCAACCTTGATGCCTTGCGCAAAGAGGCCGCAGAGAAGGCGAAGTCCGAGCCGATTGAGGAGGCGCCGAGTCCGATCGTTGAGGTGGCCGTGGAGAATAAGGAAGAGCTTATGGAACCCAATGAGCCCAAGGGCAATGCTATCGCTGAAATGATTGCGACGGCTGTTGCGCCTCAAGCATCCAAGCCGGAGCTTAAGAAGGAGGAGGACAAGAAGACGGAAGATGTGAAGGATGATACCAGGGCAGAGCTGGCTCCCACAAACAAGTCCGCGGAGTAGGCAACTACGAGGATTTGGGGAAGTTGCTGTTCACGAATTCGATGATTATGACATCTGTACATCAAGAATGCCTGACAAGGTTACAATCGATTTTTTCGTACATTCAGTATGAAAATGTAAATAACTTCGAAAGCGTGGACAGTTGACTTCCACATGTAAAATGCCATTCATAACTCGTGATTAGGAATGTATAATATATAAAAAAAAAAAAAATTGAAAGCGAACACCTCTTGAAATGAGGCCAAAGATAAAAAAAAAACACCCAAAACCCCTTTTGTGCTATATACCCATTTAATCTCTACAGCTCCGCGCCGCGACGCTTCTGGACAGCCTGACGCAGCTTCGCGATGACGTCGGCGGGGTCTTGTGCGCCGAAGACCGCTGAGCCCGCAACGATCACATTGGCGCCTGCATCAGCAGCCTGTTCAATTGTACCGAGACCGAGACCACCATCAACTTCAATGTTCAGATCGGGGTAGCGTGCGCGCAGGGCGGCGACCTTGGGAAGCTCAGAGGCCATGAATTTCTGACCTCCAAAGCCGGGGTGCACGGTCATGACGAGAACCATCTGGGAAACGCAGTTAGTACGATTGCAATTGGGAATGAACCGGTATGCAAGAAACGGAAATATAGTCACAAAGGACCTGAAACAAAAGAAAGAAAGGAGAGACTCACGTCTGGTCGTTCGGCGGGGTCATCGCTCTCAATAATATCCCACAACACATCGACGGGGGTATCGGGCTTAATGGCGATACCCGCCTGCATACCCTCCTCGTGGATATAACGAATCAATTGCTTGGGGCTAGTGCGAGCGGTAGTTTCTTTATCGGTAGGATCGGTCGCGGCGACAGAGGAAACAGCCGCCTCATAGTGGAAGCAGTAAAGATCGCAACCGGCCTTCTTAAACTCTCCGACCCATTTATGCGGCTATAATGCAGCGAAGTATGGTCAGCGAGAAGAGCTCATGACGTCCCGGAATGACGTGGGTAATATGGGGGAGGAAAGTCTATTAACTCACCTCCATGATCATCATGTGGCAATCGAAAGTGCCACGACCGCAGGGTTCGGAGGGACGGTCGACGCAGCCGCGAATTTGAGATACGACGGGGCAGCCGATGGTCATGTTTGGCACGAAGTGACCGTCCATAATGTCGACGTGTAGCCAGTCGGCACCCTGCTCCATCTTCTTGGAGCAGTCATGGCCCAGATTCGCGAAGTTCGCGCTGAGAATGGAGGGGGCGATGATAGCTGGAGGGGCCATGATGTATGTATGTATGGGGAGAGGGAGTGGAGGGGAGTAATTGGGGAGAAGCTGGAGGGGTGGAGGGGTTATAAAAGAAAAAAAAAAAAAAGAAAAATAGTTATCTGAAGCTCTCCGCTGTTTACATCAGTGGCGAAGAGTGGATATGTTCGGGTTCACCGTAAATCCAGAAATATACTTGGGACTACTGTTTTTATTCTTTTCTTCTTTCAAGTCCAGAACAGCCTCCTTTCGAAGGTAATGTCATGATGCAACTGATAAGGGTTCTCACTCTCACGTGTCTCTCTGGATCTACGATCTTGACTTCTTAGTATTCTCCTTCAAAGGTGTTCAATCTCATTCTCAGTGACGATCCTAGCTTAGGATTGAAAAATGGAGGATCGGCATATTCAAGACCTTGCATTCTGGATAACCTATTTAGGTGATGCCGGAAGCGAAAAAAAAAAAATCTTCAGTCTGCTGACCTTGATAGACAGGGGTTTACTAGGATTATCCGATCTAAGATCAAATAGGCATCGCCTGGAATCTGCGTCGAAGCTGCGGAAGTCAGGGCTGCAGCCAATCAGGAATGTATTCTTCGTATAGGTTTACCTTTCAACATTCCAAGATTGGAATCCCCGTCTTAGCTATTCCGGTGCAGTCTTGCATGGATTTGACCCGGGGGACTGCTGGTTGTACCACGTTATATATGTCTTACTAGTGGTTTGATCATCGATCGTCTGACTGTACTCCGTATGTACAACGTATTATAGCTACATATGTAATCTCCCCTTCGCCGATCGTCTTACAACACATCCCTCGGACTCGAAGATCGGGTACAAATACTCCAATCCAGTTGCAACCCGGTATCTCAATAGCCGTTAGGATAGCCGCTTCGATGCCCAAAGAGATATGTCGTGCTTAGAAAGTGGGCCATCGTCTGTGCTGGTAGCGGGGCACACTGCTCCGGAGTATCGTCGACATTTTGTATACGGAGTAGACTCCCAACATTTTTACGCTAATATCTTAGCAATAGGCTTGGATTATAACGCCGATGGAATTCTTTAGTTTAAGGCTAGTTCTCAAATGTCGATTTTTGCTTTGGATAAATGGTAGTGATGTATATAATAGCTGGAGTAGCCATAGTGGGGTCGACCGAAGGACATGACTCGCCGTCATTCAATCTGCGAATCCCATCAACACGGATTAGATATCCGCAAGATGGACCCAAAGTACTTTGCATGTATCGATGTAGACTCCCAGAAAAATTTGGTCATGCCGCTTGAAATGACCACCGTCTCATCATTGACTCGACATGCATTCTACGTCTTCGTTCCAATTGAGATGCGGGAGAATCGCCGTTGTTTCCAGGCTTTACCGGAAACGGCCCGTCTCTAGTCTTATTCTATGCTTTGCGGTGATCTACTTCGAATCATCCTCTAACTGCATTGCGGAAGGGAAAAGACTAAAAAGACTGGCTCAAATAACAAAAGGATTCCTGCTACTACTAAGAGGATGGTGCCTGCGATTTGAGTCCAGGCTTCATTGTTTGCTCAGTATACTGGGAACTATACATCGTTTAATTCTTTTCCTTTACTCGTATCGGATCGGTAAGTTCTCGATCCAACCAAGCTAAGTTTCTCGAGGAGACACCCGTTTCACAGCTTTCACGGACTTGCGTGTAACAATTTCATGTTCGCTTGTAGGGATAACCTTAACGAGGCCCATCCCTCCCATTGAAACCAGTAGGAGTTTCTCACGAGACTGCTATAAGCACGAGTAAACCACGTGTCTTTGAGGCAAGTCAGAAATGAGCGAGGTGGCAGGATCGGACACTGTCGATGACCGACTCCCAGTATTCTGTGTTCGGTAACTGTAGGTCCTCATAACTGGGCGCCCGTTGAAACAAGATTTTAGGTCCGTAAGGGGGATATCATTGCATGGTTCGTAATCACATGAAACCCTGCGTCGTATGTTAAGGCGTTCCGGACTGCGTTAATTTCTTCGTCCATTCGAATCGCGTGGTTTGCTCGAGCGGCAAGGGTTTGGTTTCAGGTTTGGGCTCGTCTGTGATGAATGGGGATGGATGGGCCCGTTGGCTATTATGTATCGTGCCACTTGGTTTGGGGACCACGGCTCGGAGGACCACTCTTCACACCACCACTGGCAGAAGACATACCAGATCATCGGGCGGATTATAAGTGAGGTATTGGTCGGTGGTGCTCGGGATACAGAAAGTATATAGGCTGGCCAGCCAGACATGTCGTCTTGACAGGCCCTTTCGTGACTTTCACTCGACCACCGCCTATGGAAGGAACATATTGAGACGTTTCCGAAAACTGAGTTCATTTCAACTCAAAGTCGTGCATGCCAGGGTCATTGAGGCGAGCTGAGATAGCACGGAGCCAAGGCATTTAACGAAGACATTCAATCTTCTCCAACCCTGGCTTGGCGTCATCTGGGTTCTGCTAGTACGCTCGTAACCAGCAGTCGGCGGGGGGTTGAGGGGCAAGTCCTATTCTTGGGATAACTGCTCCATGAGTACCACTTGAGGATGATTCAACGGTGCTTGGCGGTGCCATGAATTCCGCCAATACCGACTTAATCGATTTGAACTGTGACACCAAGGCACTGATGGTCCCATACTCGACCCCGAAGACTCGAGGGATCCTCATTTCCATTATTCGGCTGCGTGTTTCAATATCCATCACTTGAATCGGACATTGGTTTCGATATCCATCACTTGAATCGTACATTGGGGGTGCTGATCTGATGGCTAGTATCAACCTCATTGATTTGAGGTCCGAGAAGAGATGGGTCAACCGATAGTACCGGGGGAAGTCAAATGTCGGTAGAGTGGAGATAAATGGGGACAAAGTCCCTGAGGACTTGGTTGTCGTGTGGAACCAGGTGGATTGGGAGTGAATGGAAGAAATCAACTCGAGGTAAAGTGGAGACGAGCGAGAGAAAAAGGTAGATAGAGTAAAATTTAGAAACTCTGGGGATGTTAACTATGGAGATAGCCCTGGGAGGGGGACCTTCCTAGGAAGTTGGGGTAGAGTGGTTGAAGGAAAGAAGGAGTTGTTTATGTTTGATATCTGATATTTGATATTGGATATTGGACTGGAATTTAGCGAAGTCAAACATCTCAGGCATAAACCATTGATTACATTAATTGCGAGCCACCAGGGCCAAGGCTAAATACATAAATAATAGACCAGTGTCTCTAGATAGACCCAACCTTAGCAAAAGAGACAGAACTCTTCTGCTTTGGCTTCATAGCCCATCCAGAGAGGCAGGTCCAGCCCGCGCCACTCTTCCTCCCCTCATCAAACAACGCACCAAGACCCTCAAGCAACATAGATCGCTCGCGACCCATCTCCACTCGCAATTTCAGTAACCACTGTTCCCACATCCACCCCCCAATCAATCCAGTCATACTGGCAATATCCGCAGTGCTACCAATCGGCCCCTGCACCGCCTCGTAATCTTCAATATGGCTCTGCACACGTGGTGCAGGAGTCTCGCGCAGCGGCTCCTGCTCGACGGGCTCGGTACCCATCGGGAGGAACATCCACGCGCGCTGCGTGTCGACGAATCCGGTGTTACGAAGACGACCGACGAAGCTCTTGGATGCTAGTGGGTCGTACCCGCGGTTGCGCAGGTTGAAGGCGAACTCCACTGACGTTGCGCTGGCGTACGGCCCGGCCTGCGAGATCTCGGCGTCAAGAACTTGGAACTCGAGGTAGCCGCCTGGCTTGAGGCATCGCATGCATTCCTTCAGAACGAGGTCGTACTCGTCGCGATCCTTACCTACGGGACATTCAGTCTTGAGCAGTGCGTGCAAGGAGCGCGCGGAGATGACGTCGAACTGGTTGTTGCCAAAGGGCAGCTCCCAGAGGTTGGCCACGGTTACCTGGCGGTGGTTGGGAGGACCCTTGATGGCATTGTTTACGGCCTGGTTCTTGGAGGAAACAGTATAGACCTTGACGTTTGGGAACTCGTGCGCGGCTTGCCACGCCCAGTCGCAGGAGGAGTGACCACCAAGATCCAGGATGCGGAGGCTGCGCTTGCGTGGTCCCTGCGTGGACTTGGGCTTAGATGGGGCTCGTGCAAGAATGCGCCGGGCAGGACTGGTGAGCAGATTGCCGCCGTTGAGAGACCGAAGAGCATCCATGGCCCACATGGATTGGGACAGCTGGGCAAGAACCAGCTGTTCCTTCTCCACCTTGTCAAATTGGGCCTTCTCGGCCAGCTCAGTGGTAATCACCGAGTTGCGGGGTGTCTTGGCGAAAGGACCCCTGTATGCAGGGCGCTCAGGGCGAACAAGCTCATACTTGCCCAGCAAGCAGTTGATGTGAAGGTCGTTCATGGCGAGCCGCATGGATTGCACGGCATCGAAGCGCATGTTGCGGTGCATGAACCCGTCGGCCTTGGTTGACCGTTCCCGAATAGACTGGAAGCCCTGCCAGTAAATTGAATCCTTGCTAGAAAGGACCGGGGGCTGAGGACTGGGGGACTCGGGGACGCCTTCGACGAACCGCACCATCTTCTTGGAAGAATCTGCTGTGGTGTCTTTGACTTCAGCCTCGACCTCATCACACTCGTCGAATGATTCGACAGGCTCAATATCATTCACGGGATTTGTCTCATTAAGAGCAGAGAGGTAAGATGCTTGGGCAGACAGCCAGATACTGGTACGATCGTGGCTTGCAACTGCACGCTCCTGCAACTCTTGGTCATAGCACTCATCATATTCATATCCGTTCCCAGAACGGGGGATCTCCTGAACCTGAACTGCGTCAAACGCAGCACTCATGGGGCTATCCTGGTAGATAGACCGACGAGTAGGTGTGTCACAGGGAAGTCGAACAGCAGTAAGCGGAGCCTCCTCATCACGAACCGCTGTGACTGGATCTTCGTCAACAGGGCGCTCAGGCCACTCCACTACCTGCTCCACAATCTCTCCTTCATCCCGACGCCAAGGGAGGTTGTAAAACCCCTCTGCAGCCGCCGATGACGGTTGGTAATTGGTGTTGGGGATTGACCACGTGTGGCGCGCCCGGGGCGCCAAAGAGGCAAAGAAGCCACCAGGAGATGGAATGCTCAGGTCACTGAAACTATATCCAGACAGCTCAGATGCGGGGGTGACCCCGTCAGCACTCCTCGGGCGGGTAGGAGGCGCCTGGAGTTGCCACATCTCACCCTTATCCTCCGAGGTCTCGGACCACGAGTCGGGTGTCTCATCCAAGTGAATGTGGTGTAGCATTGCCAGCGCCGGGTTAGGCAGAAAGTCTCGTTGATCAATAGGCTGTGGAGCATCGTATAAGTCATCATATTCGTGAATGGGCTCATTATTCAAATGAAAGGATGGCGACGGTGATGGCGAGAGCGGGGGTGAATATGCCTGGGCAGCGGTGGGAATCCGGGGGAAATTTCCCAGCACATGGCGCCAGTCCTCGTGTGGGTTCTCAATAGTAATGGGCACAGTCTGAATATCTGAATTGGCATCCGCATTGTCTAAGTCGCTTTCGCTTCCGTCCATATCTCGACGAACATGTATATCATGTGCATCCCAGTTAGTGTCCGGCAGAGATTGGGAGTCTGGTGTAGCCAGTGCACTGATGATTGATTCTTGGTCCGAAGTCATACTACCATCTAGTGAAGGCGGGGCATATGATGCAGGTACAGAACGACTGAGCATCGACAGCGCTGCTGGCGAGACTGGGATCTTGGATGGAGGCGTCGGCGGCACTGGAGATCCCTTGAGGGACCCGTTAATTGACGGCCACAATGTAGAAGCGGGAATCTCCAGTGTCAGAGAGCTTAGAGGGCGCTTCCGACTGCCAGTTGAGGTCACCGAGTTTCGAGTGATTGGTGTAATTAAGCTCGATGGCCGCGTATCGGGGGAAAAGCATGAATCGCTAATTTCGGTCCCATTGTCATCACTGTCATCATCTGTAGCATCATACATGTCGTCGTATCCTCGGAGGTCTTGCATCTGAGACTGCCATTCTGTATCTGAGCATGATGAGGTAGTCCCAGCTGAGAGGGGCGACATTAGGCGGGCGAGCCGGGCGTGTGTTGGTACCGCGAACCCGCTGGTCTGCAACTTCAACTTGGGACTTATAGCTGCCGGTGTAAGTCTGGAAGGGGCTGAGCCTTTGGGACTTGTTTGAGCGAAATGAGATTCGCGCGTATCCTCCATTATAGTATTAAGCACCGTCCCCCGGGCCTGCCGAAGGGGCGGAAATCGTACAGTCGAGACGCGGAGTGTGTCGGTCATCTTGAAGACCTGATCAAACTGTTGGATGTTGGTTTTGCGTGACTCGCTCACGGAAATATCTATGGGTATCTCGACTCGTAGGAAATGGCGACACCGATCAACGGGTCTGTGAAGTGAACGATAGAATGCAAGATAACAAGATAACAATAAGAAATAAAAACAGATGCAAAAGCTACCAGAGCTATAGGCACCGAGCATAAGAGAATGAAGTCAACGAAACGAAGAACGCTAGCCTTCACAGAAGTTGTGGCAGTTGGGAAGGGTTTATAGTCAATTGGGCGCTTTCCACCAGCCACGGGGTACGTGCAGTGACCAGCCGATCGCTCTTCAGAAAGAGTCACTCGTTACATAGACTAATGCAGCATTGGGCACAATCCATCCAATAACCCTGGTCTGGAGGGTAGTGGACATTGATATCATTGGCCGTCAGGCAATGGGCGCGTCGCGCTGGGCAGGGGGTTCACCCGTGAGCACAGAGCCAAGACCATTTTTTGAGCAATCATCGAGTAAACGAGAACCAAAAATGTGAGAATGAACGAATGAGGTTTGTAGATAGTGTGATGAACCGCCCGGGGGGTGGGATGAGAGTGAGATGCAGTGTGAAGAGGCTGATGATTGGTCGAGTGTAGGCGCCGGGCTACTATCTTTAGCCAAATTTGTGACCTTCGGAGGTGGATGGAACATTAATTATGCACCTTTCCAGCACCTAAACAGGCCCAAACAGGCAGGAAATCAACATAATTAATGTCGTATGATAGAAAAGTCGGTAAGATAAAGTGACGATCATCGGGCAGAGAAGGGAAAAAAATGAGGGCAAAGAGGGGAAATGGTTGCCAAGTCCAACATAGTTAGTACTCCGTACATGTAGTATACTATACTACTGCACGCTAGAGAAGTACAAGGTCTCTTAGCAAGGAATAATAATAGAAATTATGTGCTAATTGACCTCATTGTCACACTTTCCCCTCTCTTCTTAGTATCGGTGACCATGTACTACTAACATCTACACTCCTTGCTTACACCGATGTGACCCTAAAGGCGCGTAGAGTCCCGGAGTCCAGTTCAACACATACAAATCATACAATCTTGCTCATGTTGGTTTGAACCACTTTCATATACTTTCCTCTCTTACCAGTGTATACTTTTTTCAGAAATTGGCGCTACTGTAGGATTTGAGAAGTCATCACTCAACGCCATGGGAACCCAACATCATGATGTGTGCAGATGGCAATTATTAATATATAACTCTATGGATATTCCTATTAAATTACAATTTGGGTAAAAAGTACCTTTGTTCTGAAGTAAAAAAAACTCCGCCCACAACTAGTCTAGAGTTACGCCGGACTTAGGACATTGCAATATATCTGGCACTCTATCAGAATCATGCGCATGTAGCTAATGCAGGATGGATGGTTTCGGCCACCCTCCGAGATTAGGAGTGACTTTACATACATTGTGTAAAGTATGTAGGTTCGGCAATTACGTTTCAGACTAAGGGCACAATATGCATTGTGCTGAAGCATAAATCATCCGTATAAACCAAGCTGACTTCCGACTACTAGTAAACAGGGGTTCCCTACCGACGGATGTTGTAGAACGATGATTATTTCAAGGTTGTGTCAGCTTGTACGACCAATCTATAACGTCTTGAAGTGTCTCGAAGCAAAACCTGCAAATCCCTCACGCTAATTATATTTTCTATGGTCCAACGAGTCATAGGAAACACATTGTGGCTCCAACATAACCATTTATCGCAGACCTTGGTATTACAACACATCACCAACCAAGATAACATCCTTAGATGCCCTGAGACAGATTTCCTCGTTGAAATCGATGACCCGCGCATCTGGGGTAAGAATTTTATAAGTGCACACGAACCCTAGGAGGACGATGCCCGAGATCTTGACATTGGGCGCCGAAGTCCAGATACCCGCCATGCCCTTTTCGCATGTCTTGTAATCGATCGCATTTGGATCGTTCTGATCCATCCCGAAGTTCCCATTGTCCAGGGTCAAGTTCGTGATGTTGATATCCATCTTGTGATGCCTGTCGAAATCAAAGCCTGAATAAGGCCTTAATGGAACCAGTGTTGTCGGACAAGATAGGGTGGACCGCTTTCTATTCGGTTCCTTCCTCGATCCTCCAGTATGCATAAATCTCGGGGCTGCCAGTGGGGTTGGACTGACAACGGTCATGTACATGAAATCATGCAGATTGATTGAAGTTTGACATAGAACTTGGATTTTCCATAGTTGTGCTGCTGTTTTGGAAGTTGCCAAATACCGCTGCTCCGTGCCTGAATCTTGCTGCAAATCTCGTTAGGTTTGGTGTCATATCGAAGTGTGAATATTTAAGGTCATTGTAGGACTAGATGGACGTGATAGGGCTTGAGGCTTGTTCAACGGGAAAATGGGTTAAAACATGTTTGGAAGGCTGTGGAGCGGATGCAGGTGTGCATAGTCTGTTCAACAGTTTCTGATGTATGGTTATCCACAAGCAAATACGCCCAAGCGTTGAGTTCTTGGAAGTCATCGGCTGCTTGTATGGGGTCGTACACGTGACCACCTCCGACGGCTTCTCTTTTGCACCTTGTCTTACCAACTCTCGAGCGCTGTCGACATTCCTATCTCTAAATATCGTGATACTCATTAATTAAAACCCTTCATATCCAACCTGCAGTATTGTCAGGCATCGGCAGAATACAAATCACCGCTCCGGCCCAGCGCACGTCTTCTCATCCGAGCACCCCTCCAAGCTTTCTTATCCACCGCAACCATGCTTTTCTTCAGGTATGCTATGGCACGAAGCGCAAACTCATTCCGCAAAGATGAATACTAATAGATGCTTCATTACAGCTTCTTCAAGACTCTGACCAACCAGACGGTCACCATTGAGCTCAAGAATGACATCCGCATTCGTGGGATCCTGAAATCTGTCGACCAGTACCTAAACATCAAGCTTGACGATATCGAAGTATTGGATCTGGCCAAGTACCCTCACCTGTCTTCGGTGAAGAACATGTTCATCCGAGGCAGTGTGGTACGTTACGTGATGTTGCCTCGGTCGGAGGTTGACGTGGGTTTGTTGGAGGATGCCACACGGCGAGGTGAGTTGCGCTTCGTTCCCCGAGCTGAGTTCTTGATATCAGTCTATGTTCTCGCCTCTCTTAAAACATTTGCGGAGGTTGCGACCGGAATTGCGATTCGAATCAATACTAATATAGACTCATCATACAGAGGCTGCCAACCAGGCTGGCAAAGCTCGCTAAACGACCACGGCCTCAACTTTACGACAAATCACGCATCGCGCTCTTCAATACCGTTGTTCCCACCGGGTGATATCCAGCAAAGAACATGACTATATGGCCAAAAGTATGGGGTTTCAGGTGGCTTCCCAACATTGAGATGACCCAATTGATGGCAGGGGAGACGGGTTCATGCAACGAAGGATGTTCGAAACTCCCATACCACTCGAGTGCACCCAAGATACCAAACGGACCTTGGATCGCCACTCTTGAATCCTGCTAATAAGCCGCAAAAGCAATTTCGTCGGAGATTACCCGCCTCTAGCTCACGCTGGCACCTGGTCTGCGTTGTTCATGATACCTCGTTAGACATTTTTTTTTGCAATAATGAACAGCAACTTTTTTTTTTGGTCATTTGACTATATCACAATACTCTAAACAGACCAAAATCAAAATGTAGCCCCAGCTGGAGCCGAGTAATACCGACCACGTGACCGCGTGTCGCGATCCTGTTTCTTCGCGCCTCTTGACCCAACTAATCCTGGACATTTTCACTGGCGACTGTGCACAAATTATGGACATATTGTACATCTAACCAGACTGTTTGCGTTTAATCCGACCTAAAACTACCTTGTAACAGCTGCGAACTCTGTTATACCCTCGTCACGACTCGATTATCGGAAACGGTGCAACGGACTCCCACCCCTCTGTGACCGAGCCACAATGGCCGGATCCTACGCGAAGAAGGGGATTACGCCATCCAAGGGATCTTCTGGGGCAAGACAATCCTCAATAAAGCGCAATTCGAGCATCCTGAGTTTCTTTCAGAAGACCGACACGCCACCGGGTGCCACTTCTCGCCAGGCTCGAATCACCCAATTTGCAACGGCGACCTCACGTTCACCGAGCAGCGGCCGGGGGACCCAGACTTTCCAAAGGGGCAACAGTTCAAGAAATGATCCTGCTGGTGGACTTTTCTTGGAAGATAAAAAGGGACTCGCAAAGATTGAACGAGCGACGGCGACGAGTGAAAGAGAGCGATCGCTGACGCCTGATTTTTGGGGCAACGATGATGAGTTCTCGAAACCGGATGCCAAACGATACAATGAGAGCGATACAGCGGTCAAGCGTCGGAAGGTCGACTCACCGGGCAGTCCGGTCAACGAAACACAACAACCAGACACCGAATCGAAGACTGAAAAAGTACCCACACCCGCACCAGCACCTACAAAGACTCAGAAAAGGAGCGGACCATTTATCGATGAGTCCGATAGCGAGGATGATATGGAAGCATATCGGGAGCTTAATGAAACCACACCCGCTGCCCGGGATATGACGAACGAGACATTGCAAATGGATAAAATAGTGGCTACAGAACGCACTTCCGAATCTGCACCCCCGCCACTGGTAAGAGCCGCCACGAATAATGCCGATAATGATGAATACGCGAATTTTGACGATATAGAAGATGAAGACGAGCTTATAGGGGAAGAGTTTCGAAATCGGCCTTGGGAAGGCGAGGAACAAGAGCATCAGATCGACCTTGAGGTAGATCCCGACAAAGACTTAAACGATTGTTCTGGTGTAGAAGATATTGAGGGGGGAGTGAGCACATGCCCTATCTGCCAAATGGTGTTGAAGGACCTCAATGAGACGGTAAGTGCTTATTACTCCCTTTCGGGTGTATTGAAATGCTGATTCCCGGCATAGGCAATTGCGATCCATGTCAACGACTGTCTCGATGTCGATGGAAAAACCAACCCTATACCGGCCACACCCGCTCCTAAGCTCATGGTGAAGCCGACTCCCAAGCCAGCCACCATCGATAAGGGGCTGACGCGTGCGGAGCGCGCTGCCATTGCTCGGCCTGCGCAAGGGGATCCCTACTCACAGAACAAACCCATTGGAGGTTCCGCATTCTCCAAGATGATGGCTGGAAATGCAGAAGATACTGCTTGGGCTACTGCAGCCACAAACGAGGTTTCTTCTCGCGGCAAACAAGCCTACCAACGGACTTGTCCATTTTACAAAATTCTTCCGGGGTTCTCCATATGCGTCGATGCCTTCCGATACGGGGCTGTCGAAGGGTGTAACGCCTACTTTCTCAGTCACTTTCACAGTGATCATTATATAGGGCTTAGCAAGTCCTGGTGCCATGGGCCCATTTACTGCAGTCGACCAACTGCCAATCTTGTCCGCCAGCAGCTTCGCGTTGATCCCAAGTGGGTAGTTGACCTCGAGTTTGAATCAACCACTGAAGTACCGGAGACGGGAGGGGTGCGGGTCACCATGATACACGCAAATCATTGCCCCGGTAGTTCACTTTTTCTTTTCGAAAAGAGTTCCGGGAATGGACCCAATGCCAATAACCAACGGGTGTTGCATTGTGGTGACTTTCGTGCGTCTCCCGCCCAGGTGCAACATCCGCTTCTACGCCCTAATGTGATCAACCCGGTCACTGGTAAGCCGAGACAGCAACATATTGACAAATGTTATCTCGACACCACATACCTGAGCCCAAAATATGGATTTCCCGCCCAGGAGGATGTGATCACAGCGTGTTCGGAGCTATGTGTGCGCCTGAACGAAGAAGCTGGCGTCGGACCTGATGCGGGGAAGAAAGGTGCAGGTGGTTTGATGGGCAAATTTATCTCCGCCGCCACGGGGAGCAACAGAGTACAAGACAAAACCTCGAATACCGGAGGCCGACTGCTGGTAGTGATTGGCACCTACAGTATTGGCAAAGAACGGATATGTATGGGGATCGCCCGAGCACTTGGATCAAAAATCTTCGCGACTCCACCGAAACAACGAATTTGTGCCTGCTTGGAAGACCCCGAGCTCTCCGCGATGCTAACCAGCAATCCACACGAAGCGCAAGTACATATGCAAACTCTCTTTGAGATCCGCGCCGACACCCTGGCAGACTACCTTGATGGCCTCAAACCGCACTTCTCCCGAGTCGTCGGTTTTCGCCCGACCGGCTGGACCTATCGCCCACCAGCCGGGCGACTGGTACACAATCCACCAGTCTCCACTGTTCTGCACGGCGAACACTGGAAGTCACCATTCACTAGCCAAGACCTCACACCGCAGCGCGGCAGCACACGGGAAAGTGCCTGCTTTGGTGTGCCGTACAGCGAACACAGTTCATTCCGCGAATTGACCATGTTCTGTTGCGCTTTGCGGATCGGGCGGGTCATCCCGACGGTGAATGTTGGGAGCCAGAAGAGTCGAGACCAGATGAAGGTTTGGATGGAGCGGTGGGATGCGGAAAAGAAGAAGAATGGGTTGTTTCCTGTCACTAGCGATCGGTGGTGATCAACGGGTTGCATATACGGAGTACGATGTATGGATATTATGATTCTACCGACTATACAACATGTTTATCGCATTGAAATTTACATAACGCAATGATTTGTGTTTTTAATTTTGGATTCGCACGGCTGGTGTTCTTCTCGCTCTCGTTCTGATCCTCTTTCTTGCGTTTTTAGTGGTTTCAAGACTCGGTCGAGTACTCCACCTGGGCACTAAACGAAAGCCTAGGTCCTCGAACCTGGGAACGCTTGTAGATCGTTTCCTTGGATTTCGTTAGATATCGCAACAGTTGGATCTATATTCTCGCTAATGCACCTGTCAGGGGACTGTTTTTTGCAATGAACCCCTCCAATTCCCCCTAACAAGCTCAAAATTAGCATGTGGCGTTGCAGGATATACTACTCCGGACTACTCCGTACTAAATCCCGACTATTCATACCTGCAGTCCCAATTTTGAATATCATCCCCAGTTCCGCTGCATCCGAGGTATTAGCTATAATCTACTCCATATAATATACGTACAATGAACCTGTGTTGATCCAACCTCGGCAGAGATCCGTTATTTGTGTTGGAAGTGTTCTCATTTTTAGGGCTCTCGGACCAAGTGGATCAGCAGAATCAGAGATCGTGAACGATAATTCGTTCCTATTTAGATTCGGATCGACAGTATGCAGCAAGAACTGCAAATTTATACCTGTTTCTTCTCTTCAGACGAAGGTATCAGATCAAATGTAAACGATGATTGGTGCCGTTAGGGCTACATTATGTCAATTGTGAACAAGATCCTCCAACGTCCTTCAGGCTCAGGGCTTAGCACCGGAGAACAACCTTTGATGGGCGTGCACTATCGATATATGCGTTAGTCGGGTTCCACTCCAATCGCAGGGCTTTTGACAAATCATTTTGGGGTCGACTTTTTCGAAATAGACTTGCGTGATTTTGGATAGGTTATTTTGTCGCGGGTGAATCTTTCTGGTGGAAATTCTATATAAGGGAAAGCAACCCCCTTTGCGCTTGTTCGAACTGACTGCAGAGATACCACACAACAAAATTCATTCATGATGCGTACTTCAACAATTGGACTTTGGGCTTTAACGGCTGGTGCTGCCGCTGCAAAGACCTGTTATAATTTCACAGTCGAGGTCCCTGTCACGGCTCGCAACGGCGTGTTCGACAACATCAACACGCCCCAGACGAACTTTGACGCTACTTCCTTCGTCCTCTCCGCGACCAGACAGGGTAGAAATTTGTCAGAAACAGCCTTGTCGGGTTATGCCACTGTGTCGGGCCATTACAATATCTCGACCCAATACTGCATGCCGAAGAACGCTGGTAACTCGGCCTACACGCTTCAGATCCTCACACATGGAATGGGCTTTGACAAGTCGTGAGTTTTGAGACTTGATTGGTCTCCATGTACAGTGGGCTAAAATAATAATATAGATACTGGGATTTACCATACAACAACTATAACTACTCCTACGTGGATTACGTCTTGTCTCGGGGATACCACACACTCTCCTACGATCGATTGGGCCTCGGCAAATCTTCACACGGTGATGCAAAGAACGAGATCCAGGCATTCCTAGAGATTGAAGCTCTTGCTCAGTTGACCCGCATGGTGCGCAGCGGCAAGTTGGCTAATGTCAAGACTCCGGGCAAGGTCGTCCACGTCGGACATTCATTTGGGTCTGCCCAGACAGTTGCTCTGTCCGCGATGTACCCAGAACTCTCCGATGCGCTCGTGCTCACCGGGTACACGACAAGCGCCGACTACATGCCAATGTTCCTCAGCGGCGCCAACTTCCAACAAGCCCGACTCAACGGCAAGAACTCAGACTACACAGCTGGGTACTTGAAGAGTGCGGACATCGGCAGCAACGTATATCTCTTCTTCTACCCGCCCCACTTCGACACCGGCCTTCTGGAATATGCTGAAGAGAACAAGCAACCCATGACTATTGGTGAACTCCTGACCATCACCGGTCTGCCAGCGCAAAGTAACTTCACCGGACCTGTTTATGTCATTGATGGCGCGAACGATGTGCCATTTTGCGGAGGCGACTGTCTGCACATGGGTGGGAAATCGGCTCCTATTCCAGCTGCGGCTAAGGTGATCTTCCCAAAGACCAGTGCTTTCTCTGCCTATGTCCACCCCAACACTGGTCATGCTATTAATTTGCATTATAATGCCACCGGGGCTTATAAGCAGATTAATGACTTCTTGGGGGCTCACGGCTTGTTAAGCAAGAGTCATTATCATGCTCATGCCCGTCATCACCAGTGAAAGATGGGGGAAGTAAGGAGACCTGACTTTTGATTCGTGTACATTTATTATACATCTATATTTTGAACAATTCATAACTATGTACATACTACCTATGTATTTAATTTCCTCTACCACTCCTTGGATGTCCTTGTCCGGATACTCAAGGTCAGACTTATGAATTAGTCTTCTTGCACCACGAAGGGAAGCATCGGACAGCGGTAACATCGACTCCGTACGACGCAGCTGAAAGCCAGTCTAGCCAAAGTGAGCAAACCGTCCATGTGAAGCTTGCGGGCGATCCGACCACCCGCTAATGGACTGTCCATTCCGCAACTTTTACGACCCAACCCAGGCAAAGGCCTCCCTGGCCGCGGCAAATTTATTTCGTTGCAAGTCGCTTTTCGTCTACGGAGTATATTAGTTACAATTGAATAGTCCGGGACCCCTACCACTAAGGCGCCACCGACCTCATATGCCCACTTTTGATGTATATAGGCCGCCCGTTGAGGGTTAAGGCGTGCCCATCTAGAATCGAAGATCACAAACCAAAGCCCACAATAATAGAAGCCTGGCGTAACAGATGAACTGAGAGAGCTTACCATGATTGTAGGTGTTATTTTGACCCAGTGTGAACAGAGAATAACGGTGTAGAAGGATAGAGGTCGATAAGATGGTCTTTGCTAAGGTGGGCTGGAGACCTAGATGTTGAGGTGGGGTGGTCACAGAAGAAGAGTGAGAGAGGTTGAAAAGACAAGTAATAGGTATTTATAGGCATATCTGGGTAGGAATATAAAGTCATATAGATATCAATTGATAGCAAACGAACGACAAGGTGAACTAATATGATCTCAGTTTCCATTCAATTCAACCTGAAAGTCAATTTTCATTGCCCACTCTAGGTCACTAATCTCACAACAGGTAATGAGCATGATGTTTCCTTAAAGAAAACTGAAGATCCAAGTGGTACGTTTCTTGATCGAATCATTCACTTCCTTGCGGTCCTCGCTCTTAACACTCTCAGCACTTGCTCCATATTAGCATTCCTTTGTACTAGGTTACAAGTACTAAATCTTACCAATTGTGCTTAGTGCTCATATCGGAAGTAGTAGTCGCATAACTTCCCTCCGCTTTCTGTGATGTGAGGATCGATGGAGACGCTTCGGGGGGTGGGACGAGCAGCGGAAGGGCGGAGTTCATATATCTTAACGCATGAGGCACAAGAGGCACCGGTGCACGATAAATGGGGGAGTCCCCAGGTTGTGGAAAGGAATTACGGAAACGTGGCTGCCTTTCTTCGACTGAGGTAGCCTGTCGCTATTCAATCTTTAGCACTCGCTCATCGGAAGAATTGTCCCTCCCTATGGACTTGGCTTGACCAAGGACTTTTATCCTACCCGGAAAGATATTGGGCTATTTCTGAGACCCAAAAGGACATCAAATGGGCATTTCGAAATAGTATGATTGCTACTTGTGCAAGTATCGCACTACGCTAGCGCTTCCTGTAGAGATCGATATATTACGTTAGTCACTGGTTGAATCTCGTGAGATGTATAGAAATGGGAAGGTGTGAAACGGATACAACAAACTGTCACTATATAGACTTACATCTCTAGCATCGCGTTCATTGCGTTCATTGGCGCCACTCTGTTGACACTGATAACTCCCGTTGCTAGGAGGAAGTGGGGGTGTCATGATGGAAAGTTGACAGAGAGAAGGAGAGATGAGCAAAAGGTCAATCGTTGGTGACTACATCTGAGCCTTAACATTGGAAGGTGTTTAGATTCAGTTTTTAGATGCAATTTACTCCTACTCGTCCTTTGCTCATATCGTATAATCTAGTGTTTTCCCATTTCTCAACATTGGTTCTCAGCTTCCGCATCAAATCATTTTTCCTTCATTGAGTTTCCACCTACTAAGGAGAATTTACCATAACCCGTCCAGACTCACCGATGGCTGCTACTGATAGACCATGTCACATCCACATCCCGGGTGCTTGTCGAGGCATTCTTACTGTTAGGAGGACATTTTCCAGATAAATGGAAGAACGCCAGGCGAGAAGATTCCCTTGCCGGTAAGTACACGTACAAAGTAGGCACTATGGCAGCTATGGCAGCTATGGTAGTATATGTACGATTTCCATTTAAGCCCAAGACTACAGAATTGCTAAGAATTTACTTTGGATTGAAGCTGAAGGGATGTTGTTCTGTCTCCGGGATATCATCGCATAAATAGTATGCGAGTATCAACAGTATTGGGCAATCTTCCGGTATTCTCTCATAAGGTGCAGGCTTCTGCTACTGCCCAAGAAAAAGAAGAGCTCTTATACAGCCATAGACAGAATTTCCGGCACATGAGTCTCTTTAGTCAAAGGGTAAGGGTATGTCTTTGCTCAGGGATCATATCGAGTAAGCTCAGCAAGTAATTTGTACTGGTCCTGTCCCATAGATATATTACCCAGAAACTGCGGCATACTCAATGGCCTAATTATGATACCCAGAGCATCTCCTATCTCGGGGTCTGAAGCACCCTAGGCTTGCAGAAGCTCGTGGACCTTTTTATCTTTCAGAAGAATGTCCAAACATGCCCATTTTGCATGTTTTGCCGGGTTTTTGACAGCTTTGCTAGTTTGGCTATATTAAGATGCCGATTATTGTCTTTTTCCATCACTTGAGCTCTCGGTATAGTCACCTAATACGCATGTCCATCCATACTCATAGAGTTATGCAAGTTATGCAGGTTATCCAAGCCATATTATGTAATTTTATGTAATATGTTGCCTCACTTCCAAGGCTGCTAGTAATGACGCATATTCTAGCCTTATAGACCAGGCATCTACAGTGCCCTCGTGCCGTTTTCTCCCCCACACTCTTCTCCAACAAATCAAGAACCAATGATTTACACCGGAGAGAGGATGGAGGTAAACCATAACCAATATGCGACCGCTGATTTGCCTAAACTCCTCAATGCCAATAACCGAAACCGGTGTGCCGGAGGTTCGGAGCTTTGAGACGGCACTCTCCACGGATCTTCGCCGCCAGTGTCTGAACTCCACACTACCGAAATTGCTTCCCGTTGCCTTGCATTACCCTCGGGGACGATTTGATGACCACGCATCGGGCTTTTCATAAATAAGTTGGCTTTTCGCGTCTGGTTATGGATCTGAGCTGATTCCTCTCATTTGAACATACTTTCTATATTTATTGATTGGTATTCTCCTTGCTGCATTGGGCTGGTACCTTTTTTCCCCGAGTTGCTTTGTCCAACACTCCTATACAACACTTCACCATGTTTGTGACACTCGAGAATGTTCCGTTGATTCTTCTCGGCCTCGCCGTAGCCTATTACTTGGTGCCGTACGTGCAGAAGTCGCACCTGCGCGACATTCCCTCGGCCGGGTACTCCGCCTTCACCAATGTTTGGCTGCTGCTGCAGGCGCGTCGTGGTCAAAAGTACCTGACGATCGACGAGGCCCACAAGAAATATGGAAAGCTTGTTCGCATTTCACCTACCCAGGTCTCTATTGCCGACGATGAGGCTATCCAGAACGTCTACGGACACGGCAATGGTTTCTTGAAAGCGTACGTCACTGCCGCTGCCCAGAAACACTACACCGAAACTGACATTATCCCAGGGACTTCTACGATGCCTTTGTCTCCATCCGCCGTGGCTTGTTCAACACCCGTGACCGTGCCGAGCACTCCCGCAAGCGCAAGACCGTCTCCCACACTTTCAGTGCCAAGTCCATTGGCCAATTCGAGCAGTATATCCACGGCAACATTGAGGAGTTCGTCAAGCAATGGAACCGTATGTCCGACCTCCAGGGTAACCCCAAGACCGGCTATGTCAGTCTTGACGCCCTCAACTGGTTCAACTACCTCGCCTTCGATATCATCGGTGATCTGGCTTTCGGTGCTCCCTTCGGCATGCTCGAGAAGGGCCAGGATATCGCCGAGATGCGTCTGGACCCCAAGGACCCTCCCAAGTATGTGGCCGCCGTCGAAGTTCTGAACCGTCGTGGCGAGGTCTCCGCCACCCTGGGCTGCATGCCGTCTATCATCCCCTTCGCCAAGTACATCCCGGACCGCTTCTTCTCCGAAGGCTTGGAAGCCGTTGAGAACCTTGCTGGTATCGCCATCGCCCGTGTCAGCGAGCGTCTCAAGCCGGAAGTGATGGCCAACAACACTCGTGTGGATCTTCTCGCCCGCCTCATGGAAGGCAAGGACGGAAACGGTAACCAACTTGAACGCGCCGAATTGACCGCCGAGGCTCTCACCCAATTGATCGCTGGCTCTGACACCACCTCCAACACCGCCTGTGCTATCCTCTACTGGTGCATGACCACCCCTCACGTTCTCCCCAAGCTGCACAAGACCCTTGACGAAGCCCTTCCCAAGGACATTGAAGTTCCCACTCACGCTATGGTCAAGGAAATCCCCTAGTAAGTCCCATCTCGCCATCCCACGCAAAAAAACACCCCAAACTAACAACTCCATAGCCTCCAATGGGTAATCTGGGAAACAATGCGCATCCACAGCACCTCCTCAATGGGTCTTCCCCGTGAGATCCCAGCCGGTTCCGGCCCCGTCGTAATCTGCGGCCACACCTTCAAAGCCGGCGACGTCCTCTCCGTCCCCAGCTACACCATCCACCGCTCAAAGGAGATCTGGGGTGCCGACGCCGAAAAGTTCGTCCCCGAGCGCTGGAGCCCCGAACGTCTCACCGCCCGCCAAAAGGCCGCCTTCATCCCCTTCAGCCACGGTCCCCGCGCCTGTGTCGGTCGCAACGTCGCCGAGATGGAATTGCTCGTTATCTGCGCTACTGTGTTCCGTCTCTTCGAGTTCGAGATGCACCAGGACGGACCTATGGAGACTCGTGAGGGATTCCTGCGCAAGCCGCTTGCTTTGCAGGTTGGTATGCGTCGTCGCCGGGTTTGAGGTTCCATTTTGGAACATAGAAAAGCATATACCGTTGTGAGAAGGGGTTCAGGATTGAAATTGTTTGGACCTAGGGTGGAATTGCATGGGATCTTGGATTACCACATTTTGTCATGATTCGATGAGAATGGCTGGGTTGGTTCTTTGCTTGCCTTGGGTAAGTATGTTACCGCCCAGTCGCTGATGATTTTCCTTTTTTTCGGCTTGTCGATTTCGGACTTGGTTTTTGGTCTTTGTGGCCGTCAGTCGCATATCGGGAATCTGATGAGCGTGTATATATGTCATTTTTTTTATATATTTTTGCATTGAAACTATTTTCAGGTTTTAAAAAGAACTTCTGCATGCAGGGATGAAGAATAAAGTTAAGACAAGGAGTGAAGCTGGTAAGAAGTGAGAAAAGATACATTGCTCAGGACTTGGTTCCTTTGCTGTATGATAGGTGCTCGTTGAGCGTTGGATGGATGAACTGGGTATATGAACTACAGAAAGTTTGAAAAATAAAAATTGAAAGGTATCACTAGATATGGTATCGTGGGTATTCGTGGCTAAAGTGAAATCCGCAGAATTGTACCGTGCCCAGACCCCGACCGCAATTGGCTCCCAAAGTAACAGGCAACACATCGTATGTTCTACCATGTGGCGGGACCAAAGGTCTCGCCCGTAGGAACAGGGTCCCGAATGGCTGAATTAGACATGTCCAGGGTGTTGGCGGTGATGCTGGTGCCCCACCATTTGGGGAAGCTGGTTTTGGTCAAGTTGAGGGTAAAGAAGATGAGTATGGTGCACAGAGCGAGACCGACATCCAGACCAGCGGATAAGACGTAGTTGTATTGCATCCACCACCCACGCCAGCGGTCACGAATCCACTTGTTGAAGACGAAGCCGACAACACCCCAGGAGAGATAGTTCAGAGGGGTAGCGGGAGGAATCAAACTGGCGCCACCGAAGATGATAGGGGCACTGAGATACTTGATGGGGCTCTTGGGGAAGAAACGAGCACCGAGGTAGATCAGGACGGGGAGGATGCCGCCGGCGAGGAAGAAGAACATAAGGGGCGAGTATAGCTGGCCAACAGAGAACATCCGGGCGGGTCCGATCACGCCCCAGATAATGGAGGCGTTGAAGAACACACGACCATTAGGGCAGATAAAGTGGTTAGGCTGGGACTGCTTGCACACGTCCTTGATGGCGCCCAGAGCCCAGTTCATGGTAGCGATTTGGACTAGGGATGACCACAGGCAAGCGACCATCTGGGCCATGAAAGTAACGCGCGGTGGAATTTTCATGTAGTGACCTAATGGAATAAGTTAGTATAACAAATCGACATTAAAAGGCAACGTCGGGACTGACCGATTTTCAAATCCTGTGTGAAGTACATTCCCTGGTACATGCTAATGTAACCGTAGGTCTTGAATAGCATCATGGCCATAGGTTTACCAGGCTGCATGTAACCGATAATGAACTCAGTGATCACGTTAAGGCCGATGTCGATGTTGGTGGCAGCCTTGACGATGCCAATAGGAACAAACCAAACAGCGGAAATGAGAAGGGCAATTATGAAGGACCACCAGCTCATGTGCGTAGGGTAGCCTAAGATAACACCAAAGCCGATTGCGGTCATGGCCGAAAACACACCCAAGTACCACCAGATGGGAACCGTAGCATAGCGAGTCATAAGACGGCCATGGATATCTTCCTCCTCCTTTCCAACGTGACGGAATCGAGCCCAAATATCCGTACCGTAAAAAAGAACGGTCTGAACGAGCACAGCAACGATACTGGCAAATGACAGGCCATAGGACATCATGAAAGTCGTCGGCAGGAAAAGCGGGGAGTAGTTCGAGTATTTGGCGTTGTCAAAGGTAAACTCCGGAGTAAGAATTTTGGAGACGTTGTATACTTTACCGGTGTTGTCATAACTGTTAGAGCCGCTTATGGGTAGGTGCTGAGCGTAGAAGAGATTGGAGTACTGAATGGCAGCGGTGACAATCCAGAACCAGATGACCATGCCGATCAGGGTATTAGAGATTGCATACCAAGGAGCGATGAGGGGGCTGAAGTTGAATCCAGAGATCTGAGTCCAGTCAAATGTCATTGGGATAAAGGAAAGGCCGGTCACTCCACCAAACAACTGATTGATGACCACGTTCTGGGGCTTGATCCAGGTGACCCAGGCAAAGACACTCAGGAATGGCGCAATATATCCGGGGAACCAGTACCAACAGAAAGAGACAATCATGGTATACAGGAACATCTGATATTTGCCGATCCTCCAGCCGGCGACATTTTTTGGATCAGGTTTGGTGCGATCGTGCAGCGCAGCAAAGAGTGAGGTATTGATCAGCGTGGAGGGCCAAATCATGGCGGAGGGCTGTACCAGGAAGCGGGTGAAGAATCCTGCCATGCCAAAGCCCAACATCTGAGTGGAGATACACATAAGGATTTCGAAACCCCAACCGAAGTTTTGGACATAGAAAGCACGTTGAGCCAAGAGGACATCCGTCGCATAGGCGGCGCCACCACCGAATGTGGCGTTTGCCATGATAACGGCAATTGTATGTTCTTTCTTGGTGAACACACCTGGGTTCAGCTCAGCTTTGTAGCCAAAGAAGTTGAAGGTGTAATTGGGCATCCATGCTTCCCATGCCTTTCCCACTGGGTAGGCGACAACTTGTGCAATGTACGAGGGGATGATAATGTAGGGCTGGCGCATGGAAAACAGCATGTTGAGGGCAGAACCAATGGTCGCAAATAGAAGACCAATCGTCCAGGCCCGGATGGTGTTGACAGATCCACCCTCATCGATGTTGGACACGGCGGAGCGAACCTCGGGGTAAGGTGAGTTTTCCAGGAGCTCCTGGGCGATGACCTCTTGGGTATGCTTGTCGGATGTGTGCAAAGCCTCATCAAGTTCCTCGATAACATCCTCTGGCATGTTAGGATCCCAGTGGTGGTGGTTCTTGAGGTCGCGTAGCTGCTTGAGCTTCTCATCAGGCGCAGTCTCGTCGACCATCGCACCGGTGGTGACAGCAACAGGTTCGTCCTTCTCCATGGTGAAGGGTATGGAGCTCAGATATCACATCCACAGGATATTGAAATGAGAAAGGGAAAGCATGAACAGGGGGGTTGAATATGATTCAAAGCTCGTGCTCGAAGACGAGGCCGTCGAAAGTCCGCCTGATCGCCTAAAGAGGGTATCTCAGACTTATGCCGAAGTGGATGTAACAGAGGGGCGGAGGTGAAACTTAGTGGGAAGCTAAGCAATTGATTCGATGAGAAGGGAGAAAGTGGAGGAAGGCAGAGTTGCATGAAGTGAAGTGAGAGATTGGAGGAGAGATGAAGCGGGTGCTGCAAGGCGGAAAGTGGCAACGTGCATGAGAGAATAATATTGCGAGTTGGCCTTGTTTTGGTCTGATAGCTCACACCCCTCTTATGCATCCATTTTATGCACAATTCGAAGAACATCCATCGTATCCAAAGCATCTACGGAGTAGATACTTTGTGGCTTAGGCTTTAGGACGGAGAGTTATAAGAATCTATGACAGGGAAAATAGCTAGAAAGTTAGTACGGAGTGTAACATAGTGTATTGTATAGTATCCCTTGTCTCGAGAGAACACTTGTAGAGTGTTTACTGTTGTATGTATAGAGTGCATAGTCTATACGCGGATTCCAAGATTCCAAGGAACAGAAGCAATTTCTTCAGAGCTTATTAGTGAATGAAAAGGATAACCCTGCCGTTATTGACGTAGCTTGCAGCTAAAAGTGGTGGCCAACCAACCAATATAGTGCATTCAAGACTGGTTGACCCATCTCCGAAGTTAATGATCAGTCTTGGGGAAATGGCGTACATATTCTCAATTGATATGTGCCAAGAATTCAGTCCCTGCCAATGACAAGAACTGCTGTAGCCTCGCATCTCTTAGCATTAGTCAACATTGGCACTCTAGGCGATGCCTGTGCCGCGGTAAAAAAATATATTCTATATATGAGACTTTCCTAGACTTTTCTACATATAACCTTTGACTATATAATAGTACGACCAACCATTAATCTTAAACCCTGTAAAGATCAGATTATATCTCTTTTTTAACCTTCAACTATATAGTTAATTTGTTTCTACTTGTAAAGTGAGAGTGGATCTAAATTAGTTAATGCTTGTGAATTAATCATAGTGCATTGTGGAAAAATACATGTGGACTCCCTGGCATCTAATTTACCGGAGAAACAGGGTTCCGAGACCTATCGCATCAATCTCTTGATCAAGCAAGGAGATAGTGGATAGCGCCAAGCAAAGTGCTAGAAAGGGATCCATAAGCCCGGGCTGCAAGACTACGCATACAGCGCAATCTGCAGGGCATTGCTCCTATGGTTCCTTAACCTTAGTTGTTTTGCTGGCGAGATCATGGAATTGACATCTCGAGGCGGGACCTGCGGTTCGTGGGCATATCGGAATGTTGCTGAAGAAGTTCATCCACTCGGCAGTGAATTTGCCGATTGGCAGATGTCGGCAATGCTGGGCCCTGGGAGTGGCTTTTTCCGTAGCTATTTAGTTTGGATCACGAAGGGCGTAGTCCGTGATCCGAACACGCCCTTCATGTTCAGAATGCTGTCTCACTTCAACGGGAGGATGGAAATGGAGCAGTAAAGTCGACCTTTTCGTATGAGTCAACTTGTGCGCTCACGGTAAATTGTTTGCTAACGACGAATCCGGGGGAAATGAGAAAATTTCATCACTCAGCCACTCAAAGTTGGTGAAGTAGTCCTCGTTGATTTGGAACTCTCCTTGCAGAGGACCCGCATTCTGAAGAATCCCGCCCACGGGCTCCCGAGCGAGATCTGTTCCCATAACACCGCGCCCTGACTCGATGCCAGAAAGCATATTTGGTTGGGAAGAGGGCCCGTCAGCATACTCGGCCCCTTGAATTCTAGTGCGCGCGTTAGGGTCATATTCATCACGCCACCACCAGACAGCATCCAAGATCGGACTGAGGATCAAGCGACTGCGAATTCGAAGCGCCGTGTATTCCGAGCCATCGGTTTTGCGGAATGCTTTGCTGCTATTCCAGAGTTGGTTCAAGACCGTGATCATTTTAGCAGCTGTATCGCTTCTGTCGGTGGACATTTGCTTGGCCAAATTGATCGTGGCGAAGAACGAGGCCTGAGCACGGCTTGTATCTAGTCCGCTGGTGGCATAATCGCTTTTGAGAATCCGCAACAGCGATATCGAAGCCAGGAGTAGACCGAAGCTTATTTGAACAGGTGCCATGAAGAGGGATCCCGTGCGATCCGCCAACGCTTGAACATAGTCTATCAAGTTGCAAGCGGTGACGATAAGACGTGGAAGACAGCCACTGGAGACAAGTGTTTGGGTTTTATAGAAGTGGAAGCTTTGAATTGCCATTCGGCAAAGGATAAGGTGATACCTCTCATCGTCTGCAACAAAGAAACAATCATTAGTGGACGGACTATTGCCGAGGGGATTCATGTTGGAAACAAACCGATTACTGCCTGCAATGCAATATCGTCTACCTCTCCTTCAAATTTCCGCAGCAAAATGTCTAAAGCCAGCTCCTGATCGAGAGACATAGCACGAACCCCATTCTCCAAAACTGCCTCGCTGCATTTCCCAACGACTTCCTGGCATCTGAGTTTCTGAACCAGGTGCGGAGCAATCTTATCAAATAGCACCTGGCGTTGGAGGGTATCCTGTGCTAAACTGACCAGATTTCGCGGGGACTGCCCTTTGATTACACAAGACCTACAATGAATCAGCATAATAATCCCGCTTGGCCACGCTTCGAAAGACAGAAACCCACCGTTGGTAGACTAGGACACAATGAGCCCAGAGTTCAGAGCGTCGGACCATATCCAAATCCGATGACACTGGGATCTTCACTCGGGAAAATTCATGGCTCGACATTGGGATATGGAAACCATGTTGCATCGCTACATGTAAAAGCATTCCACCAAGGGGAAATGTCACATCTGGGCGATTCTCCTTTGGAAACGGCCATGTCAGCAGGAGCAACAGTCCCTGTATGGTGTACCACGGCGCGCGCGTCGACAAAACCGATAGGAGTGCCATTTCCGTGACCTCCTTGGCCAGTGCGGTCTGCAAAGTCGGGTTTCGGGAGTATGACCGACTAGAGACGCCGATGACGGCCCAGAACAGGAATGGAGACTGCGCGTAATACGCATTGGGCTTGGTCTGCACATCGAGGATCGGGAGGAACGAGGCATAGTGGCGGAAGAATCTGGAAGATGTTAGAACCATGCTGATAAGAAGTTTTTAGGAACATATACAATTGGTACAGGTCGTCGATCTCTGGACCTGTAACGGTAACACTCTTCAGTGAACGGGGTTTTGTGGGATCATTTCCTCCCATCATCGAACCCGGCGTGGAGCCGGCTGGGGCAAGATGATATTGGGGATAGGCCAGGGACAAACCATGCGAATCGTCCAACTGAGTATCCGACTTCAGCACGGCCGGCATTACCAGTTCCGTTGCCGCTGTGGATAACGCAATCGGCACGGAATCGGGGTTCAACTGTTGGGAGGTATGCAGTTGTTGGCGCCACTGCTCATTCTCGTGTTCTAGTGCGATGTATCGGCTTTGGAGAAATATAAGTAAGAAGTGGGTCCCGTTGCTCTTACTCGGCTTCAGGCTCTTACCGACGCTTGTGCTCTCTGGTGAAGCTATCATCTATGGTGCACTCGAGGTTGCGCTTACGGCACCGGGAACACGATACAGTCTCATCCCGCCAGACATCGCATTTGGCCTACTAGAGTCAATATGGTTTTTTTAAAGGGGAATTCATCAGCACATACCTTTTGCTGGCGGCACATAGTACATGCCTTTTTTCCTTTTTTTGGTAATCTGTTCGTGGTTACGTTAGCATGGTTCTGTAGATGGAGAACAATGGGTGCTCATACACCTCCATTTCTGAGCTTTGGGCGAACGGGATCTGGTATCGTAACTCGTAGGTAACAAATAAAGCGGAATACGTGATCAAACCCCTGTTTATCGTCTTGACTTGATTTTTTTGATCATAGAACAGGGGAAAGGCAGAGTGGTAGGCCTCAATCCCGGTAACGGGATGATTGCGGGTTTGTGATTGGTCCAATGAGAAGGGTTGGGAACAGGGGTCATGTGATGCTCACCTATAGTGAAACCACACCGCTTTCCATATCGCATTACTGTCATTTTGCCTCAGGCATCAACTGAAAGTGATGTCTTGCCACGTGACCATATATGAAACACAGGATTTTCCCGATCTGAGGTCCTGTCAAGGCTGGAAGTTTAGCAACTCATCTCTCCAGGCCCAATTGTCGCTTATTTTGCTTGGCGTCGTCTTGGTGTATTTATTCCGAGTCTCTTGTTGATGGGCCTCCTGCGACCTATTAAATGTAGCTTGGAGCACACGGGGCCCGCGTGGACGCTTTTATATATTTCTAACTTCTGCTTGGTGGAAGAATTGGTATGGATATTCTTAATTTGTTGGTCTCCTACTTCTGTTTATGGGGTGATACCTCAGCGTAATCTCAGCAGAAGGAATTATATTGACTTTCTGATGATCATATCATCTTTGTGGTGAGACTTGCGCCCTTATTGAAAACAATGACTCCAAAGTTGTATCTTGAAACCTTTGCTCAAGTTCACAGGTTGAACTGCCTAATCCAGTGGGTTTTACTTCAACTGCTGGTATAGTGTATTATATATCTACAAATTCCCAAACAATTGGTAAATATCAGTTTGGTATAAACAGATCCCTAAAGATATCTAGTTAGCAACGCCATCATCAGCGACATTGTCCCGAGGTCCCGAGGCGCCATGTTGGATTATGAAAGCTTGTCCGGTCCGGATTTATCACTCTCAAGGAGTGGCATATACTCGAAAGCGCCATTTCCTCAAAATAAACTCTTGGAATGAGACAAGAACGTGTATCATGAATTGGAACCTAAAAAATTACAAGACGTTTGGATTGACAATACACTACTGTCTCATACAACAGATGGTCTTGTATCAGTGACTGTAGCATAGTTTTAGAGGGCTCCTGCGTATAACCTTTGCTGAGGGGAAATCTAAAAGACCCTGAAAAAGGCTGTGAACCTTCGGCGAGGGTACATCGCCGTGACCTAGGCTAGCCATGCATCTTGCACCACCCATAGCATGAAACTCAATAGACTCGAGGAGGCGTTCTTACTCGTGACAGAGGTCTAGTACATTATCATGCCATGTCACGCAACGTGGAACTTACCAGATCTCGTTGGATATCCGGTTGCCGTCGTTCGGCCGGAGCGGTCGATGACGACGCGAGATGGAGGATGGTTTGTTCTGAGGGTTTTCATTCGACACCAGTTCTTTCCTTTTTCCTTTTTGGGTTTGATTGCGGTGGCACTGACAGGGGCAATCTGCAGCAAGAGACCCATGGAACGGTGCTAAGAAGCTGCCCTACCTAGGTACACCATTGCGAATGGGTCAACCACTAAAACTTGACCAGTCAACGAGACTCGAGCAATCTGTTCTGCCTTGGAGATCTCCAGATAATCTGAACTGTGTTGTACGAAGTGTCTAAGGTCGTTAACCTTACTCCAGATATCGTTTCACCGGGTGATCGTGATTTGGAATGATGTGGTAGGGGGGGGAGGGGAGGTCTTCCTCCAGACGACATGGCAAATTAAGGGTATCGCGCATCCCCCACAATTTTTGTTTGATCGAAGCGTCGAATATTCTATTCAAGTTTGGATATACCCAACGCCCCCACCACTGACGAGGGAAGGCAAATTTCGGTCGATTTGAGATGCCCTCACCGTGACATCACCCACCATGAAGCCGAACTATATAGTAGAACAACAAGATGTGATCGAGCGAAATTCAACAAAGCATGTCATGAATCAACGCCAAGTCATGAGTTTTGATCTTCCTACCGTCGCCGAGATCCAGCTCGCTGCTGAGCGGGGGCAGCGCATCACGCAGGATGATGTTTCGGCCATCTCGCAGGCCGAGAGCGCGCTGACTGGACGCGGACCTTCTCGGGGTGGACCAGCTGGTGAGTTCGATTTATATTCTATCTGCAAGCGACAGATCACTGAGCGAATAAAGCAACGGCCCAGAGTCTTTCCATGCGGCAAATGAATTTCGAAAATAAGGTCGCAGAGGTATCGCGGAAACCATCGAGCGCGATCTCGATAGAAGATGCAGAGGAAATTCAAGCCACAGAGGTCAGGGAATCCCCATGCAAAGTTCAGCAATGTCAAATCACTAACGTGAGGTGCTCATAGGGACGTGCGTTTAACCAACCACCCGGAGTCGGCTACATATCCGCGCAGGTTCGGTCGATCGCCGACAGTAACGACGCGTTGGGACTCACAGCTACAGCTGATGTGCCCGCATATATCACCAAGGATGATGCCCGAGACGCACAACATGCCGAAGCCACTGTTTATGGCGGTCAGAACCCTCGGGGAGGAATGGCAGCTCAGATGCAGGTAAGTGGATAGAGTGAGCTTTGTCACGACGGTAGCTGACAATCGCGTGTCTAGAGTGCAGCGGACAAGATCGACAATACCCGACGGGGTAGTTATGGCAGCTATTAACAGCTTTTGTGTAAAATAGGCATACCGAACATACCAACATATATATATATATATATATTGTACCAACAGGGAACATATGCTGGCATCGCCCACTTTGAACATACCTACCTTGCACTAATGCAATAACGTATACAAGGATATCATGGACAGGGTCCAAAGCTCAATTTGAATTGGCTAATGAACATCCCTAGAGCTATCATCTACTTTTGAGGGGTGGAAGACCAAAAATGCCCTGACCCGCTGTTCCGCCGTGCATGGAATTGACACGTAGAACCTGCAGCCCAAATGTCCCACAAACTCTGTTTGAATCCTCGGGATTTCAGCTTCATGGACGGCCTGCATGAAGTGACAAATATGTACCAGGTCACCGGGTTATGATCCCAGCTTGTTACTGATGTCCTGCACCGCGGTACATATGGGTAGGGACTGATCACAACGCAGATCGCAGAATAGACTTTGAAGCCTCAGGCTACTCCCTGCTTCAATCCACTCACTATATGTTGTAGGTCCCAAACTCTCACGATAATGGAGTCAGGATTGAATTGAAACTTGAGGCGACCCACTTTAGGCCGTGCGAATTGCTAGTGGATGTGTGGGCTGATCATCCCCTCTCGAGTTGTGGATGATTTGGCCGATCGCATCGTGGTCCCCAAGGGACTTTTGGTCTGACAGCTTGAATAGTATGACACCTCGTGGCTTCCAGACCCATCTCATGCGTGGACGTTCACATCTGGAATCATCGGGTGGTCCAATCGGAGAGGGCCGGAGAATGTCGTTGACAGATAAGGCGCAGCGGAGGCGGGTCTCCACCAGTGTGAATTTGCACGGAGTCCGATCAACCAGTCAACATTACCACGTCTCGAAGGCTTGGAGGGGTAAAATGGCCCTAATCCTTGCATGGAGCTCTGGCGGGGCACAATAATTTGGAATTGCCTTGCAGATTTTTGGCACAGAGGGGACGAATAATCAGCACTAGCTGATTTGAAATTCTCCAGGAACATCTATTTGGAATTCCCAATTGCCCGAACTGGGTTAAACTGGAATTGAAAGAGAAGTTGGTCGAATTTGGTGGACAAGTTGTGTGTCAAAAAGCTCAACAATAACACGAAGCGATGACGTACCAGAGGTACTGGATACCTGTTTCACGGGCATTGCCAAAGGGGAGACGCAAGTAGTCGGGACATTTGGACATATCCATGGACAATTACCGACAATGACCACCTCAACTAGTCCAGTGTTGGGGTCAATTATCTCTTAAATACCCTTCCTTCCCCTCTCCAAAGGTACTCACTCTCAAGGACCTTGAAAGAATCAATTACATCAATTACATCCACAATGCCTCTCTCCGGACACTGCCTCTGCAAAGCCGTCACGTATACCGTGGACGTTGACGCCCCTCTGATCACTGCCTATGATCACTGCGATGACTGCCAACGCCAGAGTGGCTCGACCTACTGTTAGTTGTGGGAATACCCGAGGGGAAATACAAATATTGACTTTGTTATAGCTCTCGTCGCTGTCGTCCCCAAGGACAAGCTGACCATTAACGGTCCTACCAAGAGCTGGGCTGGCAAGGGTTCCTCCGGCTTCGCTGTCCACCGTGTCTTCTGCTCTGAGTGTGGCTCCCCGATTGCCCACGACCCCGATGCCGCTCCCGAGATCATTGCCATCAAGGCCGGCACCCTGGATGTTGAGATTAAGAAGACCCTCAAGCCTGTAAGTCTCACAAGTTAGGGCTAGATCGAACCTCGACTGGAGTGTAACTGACCCCTCGTTCTATGTAGGACACCGAGATCTGGACCGTCAGCAAGCTTCCTTTCTGCCAGGAATCCCTTGCCCATCCTTTCAAGAACATGCCGGAGTAAATCCTGCACTCTTGTGAGATTTTAAAAAGGGAGGAGATCTTTTTATGGAGCCTATAATGAGTGATAATGACGAACAAAACGATATAGTCTAATATGACTTGCATGCATCACCAATTAGGATGTCCACAGTAGATCCATGTTCTAGGCCAATCACAGAGGAGATCTCGAAGACAATTGTACGAGGTATCTTTGTCGGCGAGTTGAGGTGAGACAACCTACTCGGTGTCTTTGGGGAAATTATTTTCGCGGGGTTAGTGAATAGCGACAAGCATTTGCAACCAGCGAAAAAAAATACTGTCTCGAGTGAAGAAATCGCGACGCTCATTTTTCATCATAGTATCTTGCCCCAAAATGTCGACTGGCACTCTATTCATCCGCGACTCGCGCACTAATGCTAACTATGAAATCCCCATTAATCGAAATGCAGTACGCGCGACCGACCTTCAACGTATCCGGGCGCCTTCGTTCAACACTAATCGCGCAGATCAAGTTGCCCATGGATTGCGAGTCTATGATCCCGGATTGCAGAATACGGCCGTGACAGCATCGGCTATCTGTTTCTCGTGAGAGAATAGCATGAAGGTGCTTGTGCAGTCTGGCTAATTGGTATCTAGTGATCATGAGCACAACCTACTGCTATATCGAGGGTATACCCTGGAGCAACTCTGGGGATCCGACTTTGAAGAAATGTTCCATCTGCTACTATGGGGGGCATATCCAACAGCAAGTCAACGTGAAGAGCTACGTCAGCGACTGGCACAGTATATGCAAGAAGTCCCTGATATTGTGCGCCAGACCATCTTCAATCTCCCGTACGACGCTTCTCTTACATGTCCGCCATCTTGTCTTCCTTCTAACTGGCGTTGAAACAAGCAGAAAAGCGACCAGCCCACTGCCGTTGATTCTAGCAGGCCTTTCAGCCTACCTGGCCTGTATACCCGACGTGATCCCAGCAACCACAAATGCGACGGTTTACCAAACAGACATCAAACGGGCCGACCAAATTATCCTACAAACTGTCGCCGCCTATGCAGTTATCTTCGGCGCAGTACGGTCCCACCGACTAGGCATTCCCTGGCAGTCTCCGTCTCTCCACCAGACCTACTACGAGAATCTATTCACGATGGCCGGTCTCGTTGGCCCAGAGACAAACCGCCCGGATCCTACCCGCATATCCTGCTTCCGCCGCTTTGGCAACCTAAACGCCGAGCACGGCATTGCCTTAACGGTATTATCAACCCTAGTGACCGCCTCATCCCTGACTGACCCGGTGTCTTGTTTGATATCTGCTGTGGCCGCCGCCCATGGACCCTTACATTTCGGAGCGACAGAGTCCGCCCAACGCGCTCTCCACGACATCGGAGACCCAAATAATGTGCCAGCCTTCATTGAAGAAATCAAATCCGGAAAGCGAAAATTATTCGGCTACGGTCATCGCACTTATAAAGGAATGGACCCACGCGTGCGTCCTATCCAAAGTATCCTGAAGGATTTAGCAGATGTTCATCAACCGCTATTGAAAGTTGCCGAAGCGACCGAGGAGGTTGCTGCCAAAGACGAGTACTTCAGTACACGGGGCTTATATCCCAACGCGGACTTTTATGGTAACTTCGTGTTTACTGGAATGTGAGTGCAATCGTGACATGTGTACTATGATCCTAGGTCCCAATGCACTGATTTAGTGGCTTTGAGCCTGATATGATTCCCGCGGCTATGCTTGCTCATCGCATTATGGGTATTATGGCCCACTGGAGAGAGTACACGGGTAAGGGAATGGTTTGCCCAAGCTTGGTAACCTGACTGACAGTGTATAGTAAACCGTGGCAAGCTGTTTCGACCAATTCATCTATATACGGGTGATGCAGAACCGACTTCGGACCCCAGACCGAAGATCTAGTGGTTGAGATTATGTACTGCGAAGAAGTGTTTATTCCTTTGATATTGTTAGCTGCTGTCTGGGAAAACTAGTGAAACCTCTGTGTAGTAACAAATCTATCGATAAATAAGGTCCTTGGTCTCTAAAGCGCGTAGAATACATATATCTATTTGAAGAGTGATTGGCCCTTCGCCGGCATGCAGTGATATTGGGTTCACGGTTGATTTAAATACCAAAAAGACCCGGGTATTTATTTGCCATCAAGCCCACAAGGAATTTTGTCAGTTTCGTTTGTCCTCTGCCTAAACCAACATGAACAACCAAGATATATATCAACAAATGCAGCGGCAGGATGAAGAGGTCAATGAAGAAACACCTCTACTACATCCTCCTATCACAGAGCCATATTCCGTCTTCACATCAACACAGAAACGCCTGATTATTCTGACAGCGGCACTGGCCTCAAGCTTTTCGCCTCTATCTGCCAACATCTACTACCCGGCATTGAACTCCATTGCAAAGGACTTGCGAGTCAGTCCATCTCAGATTAATCTGACGATCACCACATACATGGTATGATACATTTTAGAGCCTACGGATCCTGCTGGAATAAACTAACATCCCTGGATTTGGAGGTATGCCAGGGTCTCGCTCCAATGTTAACAGGGTCATTGGCAGACCAAGCCGGTCGTCGACCCGCGTACATTCTTTGCTTCGCAATATACATATTGGGGAACATTGCTTTGGCTCTACAATACAGTTTTCCAGCACTCCTAGCCCTTCGTGCCGTTCAAAGCTGTGGTAGTAGCGGAACTGTGGCGCTTGCATCCGCCGTTGCAGCCGACATTATCACATCTGCCGAGCGAGGTATGTACATGGGCTTTACATCTCTGGGAAACATTCTTGCTCCATCCATCGGGCCTATCCTTGGTGGTGTTCTCAGTAAGTATCTGGGCTGGAAAGCAATATTCTGGTTCCTGGCTATTGCAGCCTGTACTTTCTTCGTGCCGCTATTGCTGTTTTTCCCCGAAACATGCCGTGGTATTGTGGGAAATGGCTCAATCCCCGCAGTTGGATGGAATCTAGCCATTTGGAGGTATTTCCAGAATACCACCACAGTGACCCCGCCTGCACCAACTCAACCAAGGAGGCGTGTGAATATTCCCAACCCCTGGTCAACCCTGCGTCTGCTTTCCCACCGACCCGTCGGACTAGTCCTTTTGGCAAACGGAGTTGTATTCAGCAGCTACTATGCTGTCACAGCTGGCATCCCTGCACTTTTCCACAGAATATATGATCTGGATGACTTGGAGATTGGACTATGCTTCATTCCTGCCGGACTGGGGTCATTAGTCAGTACAACTGCCAACGGAGTATTAGTTGACTGGAATTACCGACGGACTCGACGAAATGCCGGTCAGACGGTACACAAGAACCAAAAGCAGGACATCATTGGATTTCCCATTGAACAAGCGAGGTTGCAGATTGGTCTACCAATGACAGTACGTTTCCCTAATACATCCTGGTACTGAACCGGTTCTATTAGTTGACTTTCATTTTCCGTTTTAGGTACTTGCAGCTGTCTCGATAGTCCTTTATGGAGTATCGATACCATTGCAACCCCCACTTCTGGCTGCACTTATTGTGGTGTTTGTAATTTGCTTCTGTATTACGGCCGCATACAACGTGATGAATATTCTCATCGTCGACTTGTACTACGAGACACCCGCTACTGCTATGGCCGCTAACAATCTTGTCCGATGTTTCTTGGGCGCTGGTGCTGCAGCAGTAGTCAACCCTCTGATCAATCGAATTGGTGTGCAATGGACATATTGTTTTGTATCGGGAGCAATTGTTTTAGTTACCCCGATTCTAAGCATTGTTTACCTTCGGGGCTGGGAATGGCGCAAAAAACAAGCCGAAACTGATGCACAACTGCGAACTGTACACGAGGGACCATAGTACCAAGTAGGGCAAGCGCAGGGCAAGCAGGTCTATAAATTGAATCGCAGACATGGATCGAGCTCTCGAATTTTGAATTGAAATGCTATAGTCGAATCTTCCTCTATCTTCTCTTGATTTCACGATAACACAATATGATCTCATTACTTACAGTCCTCTTTGGTGTTCTAACTCCAATAGTCCAGATCTTCCCTTGGACCCCTGGCCAGCAACTCCAAATACGGTACCCTGGTGGTCAATGGATGACTCCTGGTATGGAATTGGATATTCGAGGTATGTGAATGGCGAATAAATTAAATCAAACAGTTTAACATCAGCCCAGAGACCAGCAAGATCCCGGAGATTAGTAGCATGAACCTAGAATGCGACAAAAAATACATCATCCTTTTCATCGATCTCGACGCCATCCTACCAGGAACTCGTATCCAATCAGTCATTCTACACTGGTACCAACCCAATCTAATGATAGATTGCAAAAACCCGCCACCACCTTCCACAATCGTTCCTGGAAAGGACGGCGGGAAGAAGCATCGACCAGCAGCCTCGTACATAGCTCCTCGTGCACCACCAAATACTCACCACCGTTACGTGTATCTCCTTTTTGCGCAGCCTCCAGCCTATCAATTTCCTGATTGCTTCTCACATGTGTTCCCGGAGACTGTTAGCGCGCGCGCCGGATTCGATATCAGGGAGTTTATGCAGGCAGCAGGGTTGGACCCTCCGATTGCCATGAACTATTTCATTGGTAGACATGAACCTGCCGAGGGCGAGACAACTACCATGCCTCAGAGTGCGACGACGACCTCGTTCCGTTCCGTGGATTGTCCCACGAGGACGGCGGGCTTGGTGTCATGAGCTAGGGACTGCGTGGGGGAAATGAATGTTGTGGTTGGTTTATATTACTAGGTAGTAGGGTTTATGGACACCAGGAAATATGACGTTTATGTAGTACTCTATGGTTGAAACCCTCCATTATTTGGAATCATGCATTTAAGTAAGCTGGCCCTGGTGTAGTCCTGAAATCTCCGAAGATGCGAAAGGCTATATACGTCTTGATTGATGTTTGTATTGTCAGTGCATTCGAGGATATGGTTCCTAACACCACTTCTCTAGGATATTTGCGGTGCCATTATGGTATGTCATATTTAATGTGTTATTGATGTAATTGAAATCCTGACCTTGAAGAAGATGGAGTCTGGTATGGCCCGACTTTGCCTGGAGCGTGGAATTCATCGCATAGGGATCATCTGCGCTGCCATGAAATGAAGTAATTTCCGCCTCTAACATCTACGATGGACCCTTGTGTTTAGTTCCAGTAGTAACCGGGCAAGGGACTACTGGAACCAGTTAAGGCTGGTTTGGAAGAGTAGTTGGGAGGGGGGTATATGTTTATATGTAAATATAAGTGTTACATAGTTCTAAGAGGCTACTTAAGGCATTGTAATTAATTAGTAAAGTGTTTCTATGAGAATATTAGGATGGAACGTCAAGTTAGAGTGGGTGTAATGGCCATGGCTTTTGCATAGCCTTTGGCGCTTGGGCTTTAGATTACCTTTAAGGTGATAACACAAATCCCGGTGCTATACCATGTGGAGTTTAAGGAGTAAAGCCAATAGGAGCAGATATTAAAAGGAAGATCTCTTGGCTATGGATAAGACTCAAGCATTGGGATTGTCGAATTGCTTCCGTATTGAAGGCGTAGCAAGTCGCAGATACAATACGAATCACGATCCCAACAAGTATGCTCGCAACAAAACCTCATATATTCATCCATTCATCCAATCTTCGTTTCCCGCAATTATGTCGCAAGGTTTCATTCCAAAGGCCAAATCGTGGTCGCCGTCCAGAGCACGCTGTCACCACATGTGCGTTAGTAACATCGGATGAGACTTGATCATATTAGAAACAACAAATCTGTTTTTCAGGGGGTGATAACGCACCAATCGTTCTCACTGGATAACCATAACCAGGCAACTGTCCTACCGGCTGAAAAGATACTCCGGCCAGGAACAGCATAGAACGAAAGGTCGTCAGGTTAATTGACGGATCCCATTGGTGTGGGACAGCTTCTCGGCCAACGGGCAGACATTGAAGTCCGGCTTCATGTGCTGTTGTCGAATGACGGCCTTGAATTTCCCCCTGACTTTGTTCGCGGTGTCATTAGCTAGAATAGGATGTTGCTCGAGGGAAGAAATTAGCGATTTTCATGTGCAACAACGGATCGGATAGTCTCGCGTAATGAAGTATACGGGCTCCATGAAATATGAATACCATATGACAGCGTTACTGAAATCAATTAGCTTCAAAAGAAAATCGTCAAGTATACTGCACCACATAAATCCTTCATTGATGCATGGTGAGATAAGGTTCGTGATCCTTGAACAGCCAGGACCCCCCCAGACTACAAGTGAGGTACTCGCACGCAGGTCCCAAGGAGGGTAGGACAAAACTATTTGTCAGTAGTAAAGTTCACGATCCATGTAAATTCTGGTGCTTTCGGCAAGTGCTGTCATGGAAGCTCGTTGTGGTGTGGGTAAACAGTGTCTCCTTTCGTGATGAATGCAGGAGTGAAATCAAACGTGGTCCTGTGTGATTGTTGTTGGACAGTAGAGATTATCAACTAGAAACCGGAGGAAGCAATCATGAGATGAAATATAAATACCTCAAATCAACCCAAGTCCAGGCAAGACCAGACTCGTTGATCGTGGAGTCCAGCACAAACATTTCGACTTCCTGTCCACGATTTTCATATGGCTGAGACCTCTACCAAGAGGTCTCCACAGTCCAACGGTCAACTCCTTCCCAACCAAAAGATGCGCACAACCTGTAACGCCTGCCAACAAGCGAAGATTCGATGTAGCCACACATACCCATGTGACCGGTGCGAGGGTCACGGGTATGAGTGTGTGTATTCGATCTCGCAGCCGCTGGGCCGACCGGCCAAGAGAAAGACGACCCGGCTGGCAGCAGCGGGGGCAGTCGTAAAGACGCGCAGGGGGAAGGCGGAGGTAGTTGACCGTCCGACTCGGCGGAGTGTGGGGAGGGCACCAAGGACGACCCCAGCAGCGAGGGCGCAGAGGGCGCGCAGAGTCCGGAGTCGGGTCCCGAGTCCAACAACAGCATCGGGCTCGGGTGCTAGTTCGAGGGAGGAGTCGCACAAGAGCGACTCGAGGACCGGCACTGAAGTCACACCACCGGAGGAAGGCTTTCAGTGGCCGAGTTTCACAGTGTTGTTCTCGGAGGTTCCAGGTGAGCACAGACCTAGTCCATGGGGTATATAGGTGTCGGTAAATGACCATTGGGATGCCCAGAAAACAACACAAATGGAGAAGGAATCCAGGACCAGGATGTCGTCAGCGGAAACGAGGCCTATACCCACGTCGATCCAGGATTCGCCGATACTATCCTGGCCAGGTCGTTTGGAGGAACTGACGGATTCGAAAGTTTTGGGGGTCCCCGTTTTCCTGTACCGCGTGTTGACTATGCCACACAGTGTTATGCTCCCCAGATCGGTTTGATGGTCGATGAACCCCCCATTGGAGCATCCATCCACACCGCTGCGCCGGGCACCCAGTCCGGGTCACTCTTTCAGGGTGGTGCAATCTACCCCTTTAGCCTCGCACCGAACGCAATTCAGGTCTCCGGAACAGTCCAGGATCCGGCCAGAATCATGGAATTGCCCTCCAATGATATTTGGGAGGAACCAACGGAAACTGATTCCAGTCAATCTCTCGAGCCCAGAGAGATCGATTTCGAGACACTGCCGGAAGATGCTTCTTCCCTTCACTGCAATTGCTATGCCCAGGCGTTCAGTGAAGTCGTTCGGCCCGATGAGGTAAAAGGGGCAAACAGCATATTGCTCCACCTGGAAAGGGTGCAGCAACAGGGAGTGGTCATCCTTCAATGTCCAGTGTGCTGTGCTTCAAACGCCAGGGCTAGCATTCTCACTTTATTAGTCATGGCGGTTGAGAAAGCGGCACGGGCGTTGAAGGTGAGGGCCAAATTGGCCACTACCTCGGTGCAAGGCGGGGTTCATTCCGTGTGGGGAGAGGAGGACATCAGCCAGATGCGCCGTTGGCTATCTCATTTGTCAATAATCGTCCGTTTCATCCACCAAGACCTCCAGTGTGCCTCGCCTTCAAAATGGCATATAGTGATGGCGGACGAGACAGACCGTCGGCTGCAGTCGATTATTCGAATCTTCGAGTGATCGCCGGTTGAAAATGTGTGTATATATTAGACGCGGAATGGAACCCGAGAGCTCATGAATCTATCTAAATTGTTCAATCCTTTCATCCGTAGTAGTGACCTGGGGACGAGGGTGATGATTTAGATAGTTCAATTGAAGCTGTAGGCCTCGTTCTTGTAATAAAACCAAGAACATTAATAAATCACCGAGCCGAGCAGATACCGTGCAAGTCCAAGTATCCGGCAAATTATTGGATTATCAGAAGCATCTCACCAGTACTCCGCGTGAAAATAGACAAATCCAACTCCCCGGGATGAGCTGCGTTGCACTGGAAAAGGTCGTCGTGTCAGCTGGCTCGCACAGAAAACTTTAAGCCAAGCAGGATTTTCTCGACTGACCTTTTTAGGGAGCTTTTCGAGCGCAGCATTCTCAAAAGAGCCGACGCCAACAGGTATCATGGGTGTAAATACCATGCGAAAAGACTAGTCTCCAGTGGCAGCAGGTTTGATCTTGGTCCTGGTCTATAGCCAGGTGATGTACTAGCATTCAACCTTCGTGGTTGCCGAATGGTGGAATCTTATATCAATCGACGAGAATATCCGATCCCCGGAATACGCCGAAAGGAAGGGCTTTACGGGAAGGGCAAGCTTTCGGTGGATTTCTGGACCGAAATCTGGAATTATCGCTTTGATTACAAATCAGAGGAGAATATCTGCAGCCCGGTTCTTTTTACTTCACGTTGATATCGGCCGAACGAAGCAGATGTCGCCGAGGTGCTAGAAATGAAGTTCGCCACATCGACCAAAGCCGGAAAATAGAAGGCTTGTGCAGTTCTAGGGTCTTGTCAATCGTCGAATGATAGAATTCGTAGACCCGTTAGAGAGGGAAAGAGGGGCGTTAAATCTCAATAGGACAATGCCTGCCACCATTGACATTTCATGGTAGACCTCATGATCGACATTAACCTATGTATGTAAAGGTTCATTGGTAGAAAAGCCTTTTTCATGCCAGATGAGTACAGAGTATGCAATTCAGCTCTGACGTGAGATATCATCCACGGTATTTGGAACTAGCCCGGGGGTCTTGGGCTACTACTAGTGATGATTGCACAAATTAGTCCTAAAATACAAAACACAATTGAATACGAGGATGTCAAGAGATGTATTTTTCTTAGGACTTTAGTTCCATAATGATACTTACATCAAGAATCCTGGTGAATGTAGGGGAACGAAGTACACACCCGCTGCTGAAGCATCTTGGGCCCATTTGTCAAACCCACACCCATGTCCGTCCCACGCTGGTTGTGCCCGTGTAAGGTGAGTTGAGTTGATAATGCCCTAGCTGGTCCAGGGTTTTTCAAAGGTTCCAGTCCACTGCGCCCATCCGATAACCTTGCCCGTAATAGCGCGCTTAATATCCTTCTTGGTCGCCTTCTCGGGAGCCTTGAACTTGAGCGACTCATTGAGGGCGATAATGGTGAAGACATATCGATGTTTTCCGTGGCCAAGGGGTGCACCAGCACCGACATACGGCAGTCCGAGGATGTTGGGCACAAAGCGCCAACCAGCAACAGTCAGGCGGGCAATCTTGGCGTTTTCGTCGGGGTGGACATTGGCCGCTTCGGCCTTGGTAGTCGAGGGTGGAATTGCCCAGAGGAGGCCGTGGTGGAAGACAAGGAATGGAATCGGTGGATCGAGGTCTTCGCAGAGGAGTATATACTCCTTGACTTCCTCGTGACAGTTTGGAGCAGTCCAGAGTAACTCAGGAAGACAGCCCTTGCCATCAACGGCCTTGCAGGTACAGTGAAGAGGTAGCTTGGAGCCCGAGGGGCCGGCCTCCGGTGAGTCGAGGGTCATGTTGGGCTCGGGAATGTCTTTGAATGCCGGGCAGTGAATGATCTGGCCCGAATCATGGCCACGGATTTGGTATAGCAGTCGCCCTATGATGAACTCCAGATACTGTAGAATCGCCATGGCATATAGATTTGACAGAACTGCGAATCTGAATTCTTTTTGTTTGAAGGTGAAGGAAGAACAAAAGTCGAGATGTTGACTTTCGGGGAAGGGTAGGTGGGGCCCGATTGAGAAGGTGCCCTGTACCGGCCCGGAATCGGAAAGTGCGACTCAGCTCTCTTCTTTTTGCTGTGGAGTTCGGATCTTGGTAGTTCAATACGGTTTAATGTGTATATATGAATTGAAGCATCTAAGCTCTGGAGTTTACTGTGGGAAATCAGTTTCGGGGACAAACAGGTGTTCTTCAAAGCTCGGGCTTTGCTCCCTTCCAATCTGCGTATCACGAAACAGTCATATCTTCCTTTGTGGAAGCTTTACGGTATTTCAAAGTCCACAAAGGAAGCCAAAATACGTCTCTAGTATTTGTGCCGGGATGATGTGCACTCAGTGCATGATTTTGACTTTTCAACCCGACGGTGTAAGTGATATAGGGCGACAGCAAAAGCTCTACCTATCGGTAATGGTCAAGTGACAAAACAACATATTAATGCAGAGAAGAATTCGTAGGCAGAAACCTAGCGGTTGAGTGGTTCCAGTTACGATGCAACAGCACTCGCATAACCTTTGAACTCCCCGGTTTCCTTCGTGATGATTGGAATCTCATCTTCAGCTAGGGAGGCAAGGGTGCCTTTTTCCAATGGTGCCCAGCCCAATTTCCGAAGTCGATTCGCCCTATTTCGTGCATTTGACCCGACCACTATCGCAGAATAATCCCCGAACAAATCTCCCCAGTCTTCCATCGGGATGGGTTTCGGCGTAGATTGATCAATACGCCCTTCCTTCTTCAGTATACGGCCAATCTCAGCAGCGCATTCGCCCCAAGACAACTCCTGGCCGTTTTCACAAAAGAAGTACGGATTCAGCGCAATCTCAGTGACAGGTGCACGTTCCATCCAGTGAAGGAGAACCATGTATCCCCTGGCAAGATCTCTGACATGAATCTGATTCCAAACCGTGCGACCCTTCCCGATCTGACCCGCATAGCCATGTTTTATAGAGTACCGGATGAGCGTTGGCAATTGAATTGACAGGCGGTTCTCCCTAGTGGTCACGCCGTAGATAAGGGGTGGAATCATGATCGCCATTTTGGCGTGTGAGGCTAGCTCGTGACCTGCCCTGGCGATGACCAAGTCGATTTGGCGATGAGATGCGGAATCGGGCAGAGCATCGATCTCTCCGGGAAGTTCATCGTCATATATGGTATCGCTTTTGTACTCCCCTTCGGCGGTATCGGAGAGCAAGGTTGCTCCGCTGTTGTGAATGTAGATTGTCCTTAGCCCTTGTCCCGCTCGTTGTCTGATGCCATCGATGATTGCTTGGACAGATGGCAAGTGGTCTCCAGTTGCGGTGTGGAGGACGATGTCACTAACTGCGACCTGGTCCTTGATCACTGATGAGTCGTCCAGATCACCAACCACTGTTTTTCTACGCCTAAGTTGATGTAATCTGTAACAGCTGATTCGCGACGGACAAGGGTTGTTACTTTATACTTTGATATGAGAAGGAGGTCTAAGATCTCTCCGCCGATGAAACCAGGACCAAGAAGGAAGACAGAAGTAGGCATTTTAAGGCACGTTGAATTAAACGTAAAATATACCTACTGTTCACTGGTCTCGTTAAATATGGTTGACTTCAGGTTGACGTCGCCGCGATTAGTAAGATCTCGCCTCAGCCATCCAGCCAGGGCTGGAGGGAGGATGTCCAAAATCAAAAGGTTATACATAGAAAAGTCTCTTCCACAGATTGTGCTTTCTTTCTGCCTTCATGTACACCTAAAAAGAGATCTGAAAAGACCATCTAAAACGACATGACAAGGCCGCATAAAAGGCCGACTATTCTTTCCAGGGAAGATGTCCATGGATTAGATTGGATTTCAAATCGGAGATACATCGGAAATGGAAATCCTCCTGGAGGGCGTCAACATTTGGCCGGATATGAAGTCTAGAAAATTGTTTGTTTTTAATAGCATAAAAGCCATAGCCTCCTTTTATTAGTAGTAGGTATCTTTGTTAAGAGAAATGAGAAAAGGAGCAAACAGCATAGCAACTCTTCTCCCTACTGCTTCCTGCAGCGCAATCCAACCTCCTACCATCTCCAACCCTTGTCATCATACTGCAAATCGACGCTGGGGATAGGAAAGTACTGGTACATGCCCGTCGGCGGTCGAACGAGACCATAGTTGACATAGAGACTATCCGACCACTGAGTGTCTTCGGCGGTACGAGTCGTGTCGGGCAATCCTGATAGGTGCCTAAGAAGTATTAGCTCGTTCAACCTTCAATGATAGTATAGGACATACATAGTTTTTGTAGGCCAGTCGTATAGGATCTTGCGCATGCCAGTACCTAGGTGGTAGCCGTACGCGTCAAGCTTCCTGGTTCTCGTTTGTTAGCTCTAGATCCAGTATTGTAATCAAGGTGCCTGGAGAACATACTTGTAGACCTCGCAGAACTTGACTCGAATCTCCTCTCTCTTAGAGAACGAGGAAATCCAGAACATTTGCCAATCGAGGGACTCGCCTGGCACCTTTTCCCACATCACATACGTGATGAACCCCCCGGGGACGGTGTCGTCTTCGTCTTGTTGGTCAGACTGATATCCAAGGAGCTGAGGGATGACATCGCAGCCCTTCTCTTTGAGGGACTTATAGGCGGTTAGCTCTGTAGGCTCATGCGACTTGACAGCCTGTGCGGCCCGGATTGGACCCTTCTCAAACTCGGTGCCGGCAATAGGTATCTGCTTATATATTCGCATAAACGAGAGTAAGTTTGGGTTGCCAGGGCTAGCAGGGCGACAAAGAAATTTCCCAGCCACGTATGCGGGGCCAAGGCCATTGGTGACGTCTCGCTGGTTCGGAATATGAGCGCGCTCGTGTACCTTGCTAATAATTTCCTATCTTGTAGGGCCACCATGCAACGGGGAATCTGGCGATGGGTCGATGGTGATGCTGATGGTGGTCCCTTCGAGACGGGTGAGGATTTCGGGTGATGACATGGTGATACCTAGGTAATTGGTGAAATGTGAAGATGGCAGGTACAACATAGCAAATTTCAAAGTTTAAAATGAGGGAACAGCCCTATGTACAGGCGACTAGCTAAGTATGCCACGCACGGACTCTCATTGAATACTGCCTCATATACCAACAAGAATACCCGGCCGCTTGAGCGCCCTTGTGATGTCTTTTTGGTGGTCTTTTTAGATATTCTTTTAAGATACCTTTTGATATGTATATAAAGGCGGTAAAAAAGCATAATGTATATAAAAGACTTTCCTATACATTTAGGCTTTGTAGGCTTTACGGGGGTCTAGTGTATGCATATCCAAAGAACAACTGAAGTTCCTATAGTAAGAGAATATGGCAGGTTACGAGTTGAAGAGTTCGACTCATCCCTAATAAATAACTATATTGAAGCGACGTCTACTCTAAAACAGGACTCTTCAACAGCCATACCTCCAATCTCCCTAAAGCCCCGCGCTAGTGATGCCAGCATATAAAGATTCCTTCAAACTAGTCCAATCAGCCTGGCCGAAGAACGAGTTAAGCAACTCCTTGGACCTGGTTGGCGCCACAATATCGACATATCCCTCACGCGCACCTGGGGGGTTCTTGACAAGTTTGTCGCTGGATGCGGGACGAAGCTCGCGGAGGTGGTCGATAACCTCCGTCCAGATGAGTGGTGCAGCTAGCCCGAAGATACGCTCAGACTTGACACTGGGGTCGAGGAGGGCGATTGCATGGAGGCGAGCGAGATCTTTGACGTCGACGTAGTACTCTGTTAAGAGCATTAGCATCTTCAGCAGATAGATTGTATATAATAAATGAATGCTGCCTCGTTGCTAACAGGAAAATAACAAGGTGAAGAGCCGGGTACTCACGGGAAACAACTGCGTTAATGACCATGTCATTTCCTTCCAATAGCTGGAGAGTCAGAGCTCCAGTCGAGCCACTATTCTTATGCAGAATCTCTCCCATCTGTACAGACGTTAGATGATCATGTCATAGTAGAAAATAAATGCTCTTACTGTGAAATCTGGGAGCACGGAGTTGAAAGTAAACGAAGGGTTATTCTTCTTAACCCAGTTATAAGCAGCGCGTTCGCCTTCAGCCTTGGATGCGACGTAAACCAAGAAGCCCTTGGCCTCTTCAGGGGTGCTCTTGTCCCACACTGCCTCGATAGCGGTCTCGTTCCACGTATCTATGTATTTTAGCCATACTGCAACATCCATTCAGGAAGAAGAGATAGAGCTTACCTTGAGTCAGTTCAATTCTGCCCTCGCCTGGGTAGCGAGCCACGGCTGAAACAGAGGATGAGGTGAGAACAACCCTCTTGATTGATGGTACTTGAGCAGCAGCTTCGAGAACGGCCTCTATGGCGGCCACGACGTAATTAATAATGGTAGGGTCGGGGCTGAAAGATGTATCCGAAGCCTGTATTTCTCTAATGTTAGGACCTCGCAGCAACCAGGGAGATGATCAATTTTACATACCACATGCACAATACCACTGACACTATCCAAGGCTGCCGCTAGAGCGTCCTTGTCATCCAAGGTTGGAAGATTGACTGTTTCAAATTTCCCAGCTCCATACTTCGATTCAAACAGCTCATTAAGCCATGGCTTCTCAGAGCGAACAGTACCACGGACAATATATCCTAGAGATAATAGGACATCAACAATATTGGAGCCGATGAAGCCGTTTGCGCCGGTGACAAGGATACGCTCTCCAACCTTGAGGGCGTAGGAGTCTTGGGAGGCCATGGCTGCTTGAAGGAGTTGCTTGTGTGGATGCTGTGTAAACAAAGATTGTACTAGGTGTGCTTATAAGACTGATGGTGCTCAAAATAATACTCTGTTTCCCTGCGAGATGTATCTATTTATCTTATTTTCTACATACAATGTATTCATCCGTGCTTGATAAGCCTGGAGAGATTCGTTCTCAAGGAAATCAAAGTACCACACAATTGATGGCCGACACATCCCATAGGTAGGTGTCTTGTGTTTGATTTCTTAGTGGTGGCCAGGTCTGTGAACCGGAGGTCCGGGTTGACCTAGTGCAGCTTGTAAATTCTCCGGAGCTCCGGGTTGACTGCAGCTTGTACATTCTCCGGAGCCTGGGGTTTGTATTCTGTATTAACTATGATTACAAACTGTGTTTGATTCCTGATCTCCAAATTTGAAGAGACCAACCCCCCAACAGTTGCGCCCATGACTCATGAGTGAGAGTGAGCTATGGCCCGCGTATATATTGATGATATCCTTGTGGAAGGAATAATGCTTCTTCATCAGCAGACTCTCCCATTGCATCCCATAACATAATACCTTTTTATTTTCCCCATCCAGAATATAAAATGGCCATCGGCGTTTGCTTCTGCGGAAAGATTCGGATTGAGTCTACCGGACAGCCGATTGCAACGGTCAGTCTCAATCCTCGACTCTACTTATAAACCCAACCACTTGTTCTTTGTCTTGATTGGAACTCACCTTGCCTTCTGTTCAGGGCCTCTGCCACTGCACCGACTGCCGCAAACTCACAGGAACGCTCTACACATACAGCCTCATCTTTAAAAGCGCTGAAATCACGATCAGTGGGAATCCGAAAAAGATCACAAAACCAGCAGAGAGTGGCAATATTGTCGAGAATTATTTCTGTTCAGATTGTGGTGCGTGGCTGACATGAAGAGAGAAAGAAAAGAACGAAATTTGAGACGTGAAGAACTAAACCAAACCGAACTGATGGTATTTGGCCTTAGGAACACCTCTTTACGCATACAAGTTCTCGTCTGGCGAGTGGGATAATCTAGTGATTACCCGAGCAGGGATATTTGATGATCTGGAGCTTTTGGAGAGGAAGCCGGCTGTGGAGTTGTACGTCAGAAGCCGCGTGAGCTGGGTATGTCCTCTTGATGGAGTGCCGCAGTTTAAAGCAATGCCACCTGTTTAAAATCAGAGCTGCGCTAATGGAATTTTCTGAAATCTATGTCCAGAGCAATTTATGGAAGAGTTTGGGAGGCTACGCTATGATACGCCGAGAAAAAGCAATAATAATACAATCAACCTGGAGTAATCGTAAAAAGTGTGGAATCAGCCTATTCAATTTGATCCGTTGACTGTATTGTATTTTAGCTTTGCAAGTAATTCATCTTTATTCAAATGGAATTTCTTTTCGGCCTTCCACGGATTTTATATTTCTGCATAGAGTCAACAATGCAGTTTTACAAAAATATATATACAAAGGAAATAAAAATACTTTCCCTATCATCTCGATCCCCCCAATTCTTATGGCAATAATCTTCAAATGTTGCTTTTAAGAAAAGAAAAGGAATATTGAAAATGGGCTGTGGATGATATTATAGGGAAGTGTACAAAGTAGAAGATGAAGATATTCCCAAAAAGGTGTAGACCCTGCCGATCGGATGACATCACCGGGAATGTTGTTGCTTCCGCCCACATCCGTGTCGGTGTGTACCTGGGTTCCCCGAATTTCTGGATCCCTTGAGAGAACTTCAACACCTTTCCGATGCTATCCTACATATCTGCTGCCTTCCAGTCCTCGGACGAAGGCGTACAGCAGCGACCTCCACGGTATGCCGGTGAAGATACCACGCCAACAAGCCGCCGGGAGATCTTAGGATGGTATTCATACGGGATTGCGGCTGAAGTGTTCGCGGTCTGTGGTGTAGGTTCGTAAAGACATATTGCCAAATCCAAAAAAAAATCAAAAAATCAAAAAATCAAAATACTTACTATACCAGGCTCTTTTCTACCCCTCACCTTGGAACAATTAGCCCGAGAGCGCGGCACCTTACAAACGAGCCGCCTTCCCTGTGTCGGATCATCCGCAGGGAACAGCACGAATAATGCTGAAAATGGCCCATGTGTGGTCCCGGTCTTCGGCCTGGAGGTCAACACAGCCAGCTTCGCCATGTACACCTTCTCACTGGCAGTACTTATCCAGGCGCTGACACTGATATCGTTCAGTGCGCTGGCGGATTACGGTATGGTTGCAGCACACCGGATTGAGAATGTATCGTGTGAAAGAAAAGGTTAGGAGCTAACGTCGATTGGATGTCTAGAGAACAATCGCAAGACATTGCTTATGGTATTCGGATTCGCCGGTGCGCTCGCCAGCATGTTGTTCGTATTCATTGCACCACCCGTCTTCGTTCTCGGATCGATATTGGTAGTCGTCGGTGTGACCTGTCTCGGTTCGTCCTTTGTTGTGCTGAACTCTTACCTGCCTGTGCTTGTCGCCAACGATCCGTCACTGCAAGAGGGCAAGGGGGATGACGGCGCGGAAATGTCGAGCTTCGACCGAGACGGAGGTAACTCGGGATGGAATGCCTGGGGTAACGATGATGCCGACGACGATAGTTTAGATGGGCTTCAGCCATCAGGGCAGCCACAGAGCTCACTAGAAGGTGGAATGGGACCCAAGGCCCCGCCTTCGTCTTCACCGGAGCTGCAGCTGTCGACCAAAATCTCCTCCAGGGGGATCGGTCTTGGATATTGTGCAGCTGTTTTTGTTCAAATCATCAGCATTATCATGCTCATCACATTATCCAAGACCTCCCTTGCAAAAGTGTCTGCCACTCTCCCCATGCGCTTTGTTTTGCTCCTGGTCGGCATCTGGTGGGGCGCATTCACCTTGGTCTCTCGTAATTTGCTCAAGACACGACCGGGGCCACCTCTGGAGACTGTCTCCACCAAAGGGGCCAGCGAATGGCGGGCCTGGCTACGAATGGTCGGTTTTGCGTGGAAATCACTATGGGAGACGGTCAAAGTAGCCAGCAAACTGCGTGAAGTCCTCATCTTCCTCGTAGCATGGTTCCTACTCTCCGATGCAATGGCCACTGTTTCAGGAACAGCGATCCTGTTCGCGCGCACGGAACTCAAACTGAGCACGCCGCTGATCGGCCTCCTCTCCATCACCGCCACGGTGTCGGGCATGACGGGCGCATTCCTATGGCCACACGTGTCTCGGTATTTCGGCCTACAACCGAATCACACCATCATCCTGTGCATTATCCTTTTTGAGTTAATCCCACTCTACGGGTTGCTTGCTTACATCCCCTTCATCAAAAACTGGGGTGTGTTCGGATTACAACGGCCGTGGGAGATATTCCCGCTAGCCATTGTGCACGGGGTAGTATCTGGAGGACTGGCATCATACTGCCGATCGTTCTTTGGCCTCTTAATTCCGCCCGGTAGTGAGGCTGCGTTCTATGCTCTTTATGCGGCTACCGACAAGGGGAGTTCGTTCATTGGACCGGCCATTGTGGGGGCCCTTGTTGATGCGACCGGTCAAGTGCGGAGTGGGTTTTTCTTCATCGCGGTGATAATTATTCTGCCTATTCCGCTGGTGTGGATGGTTAATGCAGACAAGGGTCGTCGCGAAGGTTTGGCTATGGCTGAGACCCTGGACAAGTCACATGGTGGGACTGCGGAATACGCCGAAGAAGCCGAAGGGCTTCTTGCTAGATGACTAAGCTACTATATATATTAGATAGGAGAACATAGCGTGAGATATTTATGACCAGATAGATTATGAATATAAACGAATGGATACAAGTGAGACAAAGAGACATGAAAAAAAAGAAGGTTCTCGCCAAGCATTGAGCAACACAGCGGCATTATTGGCACACAATCCACGGTTATTTTAACTAATTCCACATCTCTCTTTCGAAGTTGTCTCAAATTTCAGGGTCTAAAATAGATCAAAGACACGGCAGGGTCTTTTCCACCGCTTTAGCTCCAAGTCAAGCCTTTTAGTCGGTAGTGCGGGATATACTATGTGGGGAGGTCATATATATGTCCAATGAAACATCCCCTTGAGAAAAAGGAAGCCCCAGGAAGCCCATCTCTCCACCAATGACAAGGGGTTAAATCCTCTAGCTTGGCAACTGAGCGGATCGATATGCTTGGTTTGTTGCAGCCTAGAAAGAGAGGACCCCTAATTTACTAGTGAAAGGACCCGGGACTGAATGGGACCCCGAGGAGGAAAAAAAAAATGAGGGTTTTATAAACAAAGTTCGGATTGCATGAAACATGGCCACCGGGTCCAAAGGCAGAAATATAAAGATTCACGCGTTCTCTGTTCGAAAAGATGGCAAAAACTGAGCGTGCTTTCGTATTCTCCCCCGTCACAATCTTCATCATGCTTACCAGCGCTGTCTTCGCATCTCTGTTCATACTCGCCAGTGCGAAGTCAGGGAAACAAGGTCACTTTATCGAGCCCATCACAGACTGCTCTCAGCTCCCATCGTACAACAATGACACGAAGATCGCCGGACCCTGGACGATCAAGATCGACAACTGCTACAATGGAACCGGGCCTCACGGGTTATGCAGCATCGAGGGCTTCGAGTCTAGCAGCGATATCACACGGCAGCGATCTGATACACCTAATACAATCGAACATGGATTTGTAAGTTCTTACCCTTGGTATCGGTGTATTCATGGATGGACAAGGCCCATCCATCAATACATACAAACACCAATACAGAAGACCAAGATGACTAACAGAGATTCAGATCACGATCGTAAGCGACAATAACAACGTCAAAACCGAGCTCCGCTGCAACGGCATCCTAAACACAATGGAAGCATACGTCCTATCTGGTCCCGGCGCCGGCGCCCTGGACTGGCACGCCGTCGGAATAGACCACCATCCCAGCACGGGGCGACTCGTTTGGGGCAAACCCGATGCTCAACCTGTACAAGCATACAAACACTACCATCACGGTGTACCCGTCGAAGGTATCTACCTCGGATCGAACAATGAGTCGAATTGGAGTGTCCATTCGGCTGGGAGGGATGTGAGCATTGTGGATATGAAGCCGTACTGGGTGCCACGATTGATGATTTCCGAGACGAGTATTCGGGATAATGAGTTTAGGACGTTGATGCGGATTGATGGGAGCTGACTTTGTTGGTCTATTGATTTGTTGTATAGCTGTTGTTGTTTTGTTTCCTGTTATTATACCCTCATTTATGCATACTGGTGTCACTGCGCCTATCCTTTACACTACATAGCAAAAATTGCTAACACTGTTCATTTTCGTGGCATACATTGAGAGATTCGTAAGACAACCAGAATTGATCCATGAATGAAGTGCTCTCTGATATTTATAGATATATATATTCAAATTGTTTATACCAGTAGAGGGAAGGCAAAAGCCTTGAGAAACAAACACCCATCTTTGGTGTGTTATCGGAATAGTATCGTTTGTCCTAATATATTCAAGCAACCCAAACAAAATCTTTTCGGGTAGAACTATTTCTTAGTGACATTCGTAGTGCCTTTTTGAATAATAATAGCTACTAGTCCAACCCACCAAAACTTGTTTTTCGTCCTAGTGGAACACGTCGGTCAGGGTTTTTCTTATCCTAGGGGGAAGATCAACATTCGGAACATCTTCGGGGATTTTCACCTCGATTATCGACAATATTTTTGGATTTTCCCATGTCTGGTTTGGTTCCAGAAAAAAGAATTCTAATCCTATAAATAAATATCGCTAAAAAAAAAAGAAATATACTGGTGCCTGAAGTAAACAAGATGAAGATAGCCATGGCCCTTCCGTTGAAATATACAACGACAAGATTCAAGATTTACGATGTATAAACCGACCACGAAAAATCAGTGGTGGTTCTGTGGCCAGCTTTTCGCGCAGGCTATTCTAAGCCTCGCAGTTGCAATGTATGTTTATTATACAGCCCAATTTTACTAATCCCTCTGTAAAAGCATTCTCTAATACCAAACCAGATATATTCTCATTGAATGGCAATCATGGGTTACACCACTGATAACCCAAGTCACCGTTTCCTACACCGTCCCCATCGGTCTCGGAATCGTTATATTCGCCGTTCTATTCACATTCATTCTTTCGCTGGATGCAATTCATCACCAAAACAATGCTCTCCTCATCGCCATCTGCATCTGCAACACGTGCCTCTTGGTCTTCTCCGTTATGCGTTATTCGTCGATACAAGGGATAACCAACAGCCTTTATTCGAGTCGTTATAACAAGCCAATTTTGGTGGATACCTCTAGAAATCTCTGGCCTCGCATTCAGCCGGCCGAGATCATTTTCCCAGTCATCGTGGGTATCAGCAGTCTGAGCTTGTGGCTCTGTGCATATTTCCTAGGCAAAGAGTTTTCATGGACAATTTACAAGAGTGTCCATGGCAGTCTACAGACCAGAAAGCGTTACAGGGCTTATGAGGTACTGTATCTTCTACACTATTCCTTGACGGGTATCTTTAATCTCTCATCTGACTTGCCATATGAATATAGATATACATTGTCCTGATCAAGCTGATCTTTTTCTTCCTGACCGGCTTCATTCTCCAATACAACCTGGTCGATGTTCATTTCGATGAACCCGAGTATAGCCTTACGATGGCTTTGATACCGGCTGCATTCCTTATGATTATGCTCGGTATCTATTTTGTGAAACACGAGAAGACATACCCCATGATTCCTATTCTAGTAAGCTCCTTATTCACGTCCTGGGACTATACGAAGTACTAACTGCGTCACCAAAAAAGCTATGCTACCTAGGTCTGATCGCATACCTCATCAGCCGCATAGTACTTCTATGCGGCCATACACGCCGCGCAAATACCGCTGGAAAGGACATGATGCTGCTGTTTGCGTTTGCTGCTTTGGTATCAACTCTGTCCACGTTTTGCTGTGCCGTTGTTTGCGTACTTAATTTCGACAACGGGTTAAAAGGTGTCGACAAGTGGAGGAAACAAGTTGCGCGAGAGTCGTCCTTGTTTCACAGTGGCGGCTATCGCCCTGCAGGTTATGATTTACCGTCGCATTCACATTCACTGCCGAGACTATCGCTTGAATGAATAATATAAATATTCCCTATTTTAGTTGATCACAGCAAAGGAGCAACACTAGAGAATCTATGGTTTTCACGACGCGCCCTTACTATATGTCGCTAGAAGTGTCAGTAGTGGCACAGGCGGTATGAGAAAGTAAGGATAGGATAGAGGGAAATATTTTAAAGCCAAGGAGTAAATAAGATTAAAAGTAGAACTTACAGCGAGGAAAAACTGAGAGGACGATTGAGATTCACTGCATAAAAGTCTGGTAAATCCGCATTATGTTCCTTTAGTCTCTCTCGAGCCACCATTGTCCAACCAACGGAAGCAAGAGCCAGCTTCAGACTCAAATTATGAGAAGAGAAAGCAAGATAGCGGCTAGCAGACATTGCTTGGCTTTCCCAAATCCGGTTCCATCTGCGATCACGGCACCGTGAAGAGGGAGATTGTGCAGCCTTTCTGCTGCGCACATTCGCTTTGTCGAACTCGCTGGCGGAGAACAGCAGCCCGAGCTCAACTGCACCAACCAATTTGAGGAGCATCATGACCTTGCCTACGATTTGATAATCGAAGAACTCAAAGATGGTTAATACTTGCAGTAATACCGAGTGGTATATATCGGCGCATTTCTCGACTTGGCCATTAAACTTGGCCTCCTCCCATAAAGGAGACTCGTGTGTAAAGTACTGCCGAGTTACGGTGTGGGTCATGTTGATGGTCGAAGCGGACGCGACCATTTGCCGCATGCCGGACATGCTCGCGGTGCTCTTGACCGCTCCGTCGGTCTTTAGGGTGAGATTCCCTAACGTTCTGTGTGAGCACGGGGGACGTAGATCATTGGTAGTCCTTGTGCCCGACCATTGCGAATAAGGATCTTGATTCGCCCTTGAAGCTTTTTCAGATTCCATTAATGCGTGGTGTTATCCCCAACGACGATTAGGATTCATCGAGAGGATGCTGAAAGTAATTCCCCTATGGTTATACAGTTTTACTCCTTTGAATCTTCGTTTGAGCCATTAACCTTGTGGCTGAGGGATAATGTACGCCGGATGTCTTCTGGATTTGACCCCTTCTTCGATCGGAGGATATCCAACAACATTCCTAACCACAATTTGTTGCCTATATCACGACGTCGTCAAGTGAAATCCTCTGCGTAAGGGCTATTCTGTCCGTTGGACTCCATTAAGATTTGAAGAATCCCGTGGACACAGCAGCCGGTCATTGGTAAACGTGTGGACTGGCACTGGTAAAAATGCTACAATATTAACAAAGCATCAAAATAAAAGGAAGGCTAGGAACTAACCGATCCACCAAATGTCTTAACTTCATATAGAGGGCCATATATATCAGATAACCCGCTACAAAACACACAAAGCCTTAAATCACTTGCAGACTGAGAACGACCTTATATCCAGCCTGTACGTTATGATGGAGAACCTTTTCTATCACCCGTAGAAGATACCTGCGGGGTCATAGAAGCTCCTGAAGAAGCATGGTCAATGCATCGGCCTTGCAGATATCGGGCCGAGTGAGTGGATGTTGGAGGCCTTTCTTCAAGGATACCGAGAGCTATGTGAAGGCCCATGGAGGCAGGTGTTGTGAGGGCAGTCACATCAAGCGGCAGACCGAAATGGCTGACATGATGCCAATAGTTCAGGGAGTTTGAGGAGTCAGACGGGCCAGTTGTCGTGGGAATGGCCGAAAGAGCCGACCCGAAGATCGGTTAGAGAACACAGTTTAGGTAACTCGTGATCTGTCGTAGGAAAGTTATTGACACCGCTAGTTGGCCATATCATGGCTTGGCTTTCAGTCAGCTTCCCCTTTAAGCCTGAGGTTGCCCATGATGCGTGATGGTGGCCAATAAGGGGAACCACGCCATGTGCGACACAGATTGATGGAATCCGGTGCCCAGGTGTGTATTCGAATAGGAGATAGGAATGAGTCCTGGTGCGAAAGGTCAAGAGATAGTGTAGAGGCCTGAGGGAAGGATGTTATTGCCCATCGTGCCTTCCCTGTCGCATGTTGGAAGCCTTAGGCAACGGAGCAGAGTCATCCATCACCTAAGCCAATTGCTATTTACTGTTAATCAACCTTCATGTCTCTACATAATCTGTGCAGCCATCGGATTCAGGCTGTTTCAAACGGCTTGCCGGAAGACCTGTCATAGGAGCCCGGGGTGTTCATGGACGAAACACTTCTATGCATAAACACCGGTATTACCCGTGAAAGCCCACATAGTTTGGACCACCAAAGTGGTGTGATTGGCGGGACAGCCCGACATATTCCTTGTGAGACGGGTGAACAGAATTGAAGATTCATTGTCAAGAGTGACAGCCGTTATAAGGAAGTCACATGCATGGATTGCCCCTTGTCGCACCAGACGCAGCGAGTTTTAAGTTGAGATCACAGCATAGATCCCTGTCCAAAGCAAGACAAGCACCCCAGCAAGTGCGAAGAACCCCAGATTCTGCTCCCAGATTCCATTGGAGGGGAAAAAGCCGTTCCAACATCGGATGTCGGGAATCCGAGGAGCTCGCCACATTACTCAAGCCGGCCCGAAACGCCGTGACAGATATATTCGAGGACACCTGACCTGGGTCTTGTTCCAATAGGCGAAAAAGACCTCCTCAATGGGTCCGCAATTTTGTTCTGGGCACCTATTCCCAATTGAATGTGCGGCCTGCTTCCCGTTACAGAAAGGGGATAGCTTCATTTCATACATTCCGGGGGCGTTGACGCTACCCGGCCAGGTCCAATCACATGGCCTCCCCATATTTCCCCAACCTCTCTTCCCCAGACACTAACACTCACTGGCGGCTGAATTGATTCTTACAATTCCCACTTGTCGATATTCTCCCTTCCGATAGGTGTAAATTTCAGACCATTATGTCCGACATTCCAGAGTTGGTCTAGACTCGGTGAACAAGGATATTGTACGACTCGAACATGTCTTCTTCCCACACTCTACCCAGCGCGACAATTAGCCTGAATACCGAGATGGGCTGATGGCAGTCTGGGGATCCGGTGCCAAATCGCCTTTTTATTTCTCCACAGCCCCGGATACACGCTAATGCAGAGTGGATCCTGGCAGTTTGGATGTCGGGATAATTAACGTATATAGACGAGGGGTTCCCCCTCGAGTTTGAATTCCAGTGGGATCCTGTATCACGGTAGTCAACATCAGCCCCTTTATTGACCATGGCGACCACTGGTGATACTGTACTTGCGGTGGAAAAGTCTGCCGCCAACCATGTCGAAGATACCCTGGGCCACGGCGCGATCAGCGAGGCCAAGCAGGCCACTGACGATGAGCACTCGCAGACGCTGATGCAGGCCTTGCGTGAGAACCGCAAGGCTGTCATGTGGTCTGTTTTGATCTCTATGTCCATCATCATGGAGGGATACGATACTATCCTCATGGGCAACTTCTTCGCTTACCCCACGTTCAATCAGAAGTATGGACAGGATTATGGTGGTGATATCGGATGGCAGGTGTCTGCACCTTGGCAAACCGGTCTGAACATGGCCAGTACAGTTGGATGTATCTTCGGTGAGTTTTCCTACCGATCGCCATAGCAGGACAAAGACTGACATTATCACAGGCGGTATATTGAACGGATACTGTGCTTCCAAGTACGGTTACCGACCTGTGATGTTTGTCGCCCTTGGGTTCCTTACTGCTTTGATCTTCATCACATTCTTCGCCAACTCTGCAGCAGTCCTTCTGACCGGCCAGGTCCTTTGCGGACTCTCATGGGGAGTGTTCGCCACCATCGGACCGGCGTACGCATCTGAAGTATGTCCTACCGTGCTGCGTGGTTACCTCACCATCTACGTCAACTTGTGCTGGGCTATCGGCCAGCTGATCGCCTCCGGTGTTCTCTACGGGCTCGTCGATCGAAAGGACCAATGGGGTTACCGTATTCCCTTCGGCCTACAGTGGATCTGGCCCGTTCCTCTGATGGTGATTTGCTGGCTCGCACCAGAGAGTCCCTGGTGGCTCGTCCGCCACGATCGCCTGGAAGACGCCAAGCGCAGCATTCGCCGCCTGGGCGGCAGCAAGACCGAAGACCAGATCAATGGACAACTGGCGATGATGGTACACACGATCAAGCTCGAAGCCGAGATCGAAGCCGGGACCACCTACTACGACTGCTTCAAGGGGGTTGACCTTCGCCGCACTGAGATCTGCTGCATGGCCTTCGTCGGCCAAATTCTATCCGGCAGTACATTCGCCTACTCACCTACCTATTTCTTTACCCAAGCCGGCCTTCCTGTCACACGCTCCTTCCAGCTCGGCGTCGGATGCACTGCCATTGCCTTCGTTGGAACCTGTTTCTCCTGGTGGCTGATCACCGGATTCGGCCGGCGCACGCTGTACGTCGTGGGCCAGGGAATGCTCTGCGCAACACTCTTCCTAATAGGTATCCTGGACGTATCCTCCTCTGCAAACGGCATCATGTGGGCGCAAGCCGGACTGTGCTTCTTCTGGCTCTTGACCTATTCCCTGACCGTCGGACCCATCGCTTACGCCATCGTCTCGGAGACATCATCCGTGCGTCTACGTCCTCTGACAGTCTGTGTCGCACGCACAGCATACCAGATCATCAACGTGGTATCCCAGGTTCTGGAGCCGTACTTCATGAACCCGACCGCATGGAACGCGTCCGGCAAGACTGGATTCTTCTGGGGTGCCACAGCACTCGTTGCCTTTGTCTGGGCATTCTTCCGTCTTCCCGAGGCCAAGGACCGCACCTACGCTGAACTGGATATCCTGTTTGCTAGCAAGATCAAGGCGAGCAAGTTCTCGTCGACTGTCGTCGATCCCTATGCGATTCGGCCTGCTGAGTCGCAGGAGGGCCTTGTGCGTGAGAAGACGCAGGATACTAATCAGTGAGATAATTAATAAACATCGGGGCAACTACCCGGGCGGTTGTATATGATGCCATGTGTGAATTGACTTTGTATTTTTCAGCAAATAGTGAATTTAATGAACAGTTGACTTCCAAGGACCCTCAGTTTGTGTCCGAAGGGGTAGTTGGGATGAATATATAATCGAGAAATAGAGCTAAAATGTATACTATAGTATTATAAAAAATAGCTACTTCTCTATAGAGGTAGCTTGAAGTAGCCCGCGAAGATAATATGTATATTTATAGGTCATATAACTCTTCATCCTTAGTACTCCGTAGGTAGGCAATAAAACATTCATTGGTACCCATGATCCTAAGGTTGCAATGCCACGTGGGTAGACTGGTACCTTAGGCACCAATACCTTTGGGAACTACTGGGGTTCTAACAGTTATCTATTAGAAAAATAATATACATAGGAAAGGATTGTAGATCTGCGGGTACATACTTCAAGACCAAAAATAGGGAGAATAGGCAAGCTCGTTACTTGACTTCTATTTTTGCCTCTTCTGCCACAAGTATTATCTTGTAGATATTCGAATTCTCATTTCGGAGCAATTAGTATATTCCCTTCGAATTGGTAGCTCTTAGAAAACCCATGCTAGTGGTAGTGTCAATATATCGGTCTGGACTACGTAATGATGGAAGTGAAACATATAGTAGAGCCTCGGTTGGTTCGCTTGGTGCCCTATCCGAAGTGCGTAAAGATCGGCTCGTTGCGGCACATCGCGATCGGCTGTTGATCCCGCAATAGCTGGACAAACGGAGTACCCCTGCATAAGGAACCAGCACGTTTCGATAGTAGCGTTTAGAAAAAAAACAAAAAACAAAAAAAACAAATACCCAAATGTTGAACGGAAATAATGAATTGTCGTAAATGTATACGTGAGATTATGAAATAAATTATATACAGAGCCCTCTGGAGGGCGGCCTAGACCCGGTACTTGCCCCGATCTATGGATGTCATGACTTGTGCACGGACACGCGAACAGACCTCTCCACCATCCACCCCGGAGCATCGGAGACGTTACTATATGGAGCCAGGTCCTCCTGGCTGGAACTAAGTTGTTTTTGGTGAGCTCCGGAGATGGTGGTAGTGACGCCGTGGTAGTCGTCACTCCCTCTGCCAGTCCAGAGCTCGTGCGCGTCATCACGGGATATCTGCTTTGATGGCGCAGAGCGGTGGAAGCCGCCGGCGATGTGGTTGGATAGAGGATATGAGTTTGGTGTGCCATCAGAGGAACCGTCGCGAAAAAAGCGGACTAAGGGTCGGAGGGTTGTTAGACAGCCCGCTGTGATACCGATTCCTGCTTCGACGTTGGACCATATGGAGAGTTGGTAAGTGGCGTCTGTTGGTGGTTAGTGGAAGTGTCTGTATTTGAAATTGGGGGGGGGGGGGGGGGCTTTGAGATGGAGAAAATGAATGGGTTATGCGTACATAGGAAGTTTGGATCTCTGTAGGTTTGGATGTAGGGGATGCGAATAATAACCGCAGCACTCGCACTGTAGGGATGTTAGCATTTGCCACCAAATAAATTAACAGGAAGTGCTTCGGAGTCACGAACATGCAACCGATACCCAAAATCGCGACAATGGCAACCTTATTGCGGCGATTCATATGCAAGTTCCAGATCAATGCCACTGGAAGCAATCCAATAGTCAAGTCTGTAATAGCGGCGCCGACACTATACAAGTACGCGATACCGATGAGGGCGGTTTTATCGATGCACGAGCCATGGGCGTGAGGCTGCGCGCGGTTCCAGAAGTAGTTGACAGGGGTGCATTGGAACATGGTCAAGAAGAAGAACAAGAGGCCAATGACGGTGGCTAGGGCCATAGCGGCGTAGAGGATGTAGGCGTGGACGCGAGAGATGGTGATGCGGAGGAGGGCGATGATGATGGAGAGCTTGGCGACGACGCAGGTTAATACGTAGAAGAGTTGGCCTACCCACCAGCACTGTTGGGAGTATGTAAGCTTGAGTTGGGGATGCTAGGGCTAGTATCATACCAGCATTGCGCGGTGGAAGTTGTCTGGGTATAAGATGAAGTAAGATAGTTCCCTCCCGAGGCCGTATTTACATCCAACGATTCCACACATGGCGAAGGCCGTGTTGAGGGACTGTATGGGAAGGGGTCGAATTAGTAGTTGTTCGCCATGTGGATGGTGCAGGGTAGCTCACCATAGCTATTACCATAGTTCCATCATCCCAACCCCAAGCACGAACGACTTGGGTGCGAACGAAGCATCTTAGCATAACGCTGACCAGCGAAATACCGAAGAAGACAGACGTAACGATCAAAATGGCCTTGTTGTGGCTGTTATCGAGGTCGACCCCCTCAAGCGGGTCAATTTTAGCATCCATAGTGAGGATCCCCTCCGCACCTATAGACAGAAAATGCCAAAAAGAATCAGGCAAACAAAATGGGGAACTGCCACATGGTTATATTCGAAGATCCTCCGGCGGGGAATTCTGGCTTCAATGAACTTTGACTTCTTTATTGTAGGGCTCTAGGCCCCTAATTTTTCTATTTCCAACAAAGATTCTCAGAGTGGGCATCGGTCCTGGAAAGAACGGGGGCCCCGCCACAGGGATCAACCGGTGAATCATATCTCGCTAGTGGGGGCAATATGGATATTGGGTATCCGGATCAAGTCTATTTTCAATAGATCGCCACACGAGACCACCCAGACGGCCGCAAGTTTGGGGATCACCTTAGCGCAGCAGAGTTATTTTCTACTTTGTACTGAAATTTGAGTTATTACCTTTGTCGGCTGTGGTGCTGTTGAATGAACACAAAATTCCAGGGTTGTTACCAAGCGCAATTGTGGGAGTGGGCATCCTTTGTATGACTTGATTTGTCGTTATTCGGCCGCATGAACACTGGGTACTAGTGTTCAGTCACCTGGGCACTTGGCACGGTCACAGAGGGGATTCTAATGGTTACGATTTCCAGTGTCCAAGAATTGGAGATTGTGGGGAAATGCTGGTACGATGTAATGCTGGTACGATGTACATTGAGTTTCGCTGGGACGGCTCCCCTCCTCTTCAGGACTCCGGCGCCGCCCGTGCAGTAACAGCCAAATATAACCCTGGGCATTGGTCCTCGGGGAGCAGGGTTCCAGGGTTCCAGGGTTGCAGGGTTGCAGGATTCCAGGGTTTGTAAAATGGAGATTTCTAAGGTCAATGAATGGACGTTTTACTTCCAACCTTATTGATCTCGGACATGCAACGTGGGTTGATTGCATGGCTTGAACTTTAATTGTTTTCTAAGGTTTTTCCCTCGAACCCCTTCCACCCCCTCTCCTAACCGTGGACCAGTACACAACCGTGAACCTTAGTGTTTCGTGAATTTCAGGTTTCTGCAACTTCTTGGCTGTGAAACTCAGTCGTCTATCATATGCGATATAGAAGCCGAGGCACTTCACACAATACCCGAGAGGGAACGGATTTATGCCAATTTATCCAAACATTCAACATGAGGCTCGAGGGATTACTATAACTACGAGAACAGACCTACCCCATCTTCAAATACTGTGGGCATGACATCAATGATCTACCTTAATTGCAGAGGCTTGGCTCAATAAAAACACATGAAAACCTTGCTGTCCGCCCAAATTCGATGATTTCCACGGTCCCCAAAATCTCCCCGTCCGTGCGCGACTAATTACACACTATGCCCGCCACAACCACTTTTTAGCCCGTTGACCCCTAACTCACGTGCCGGGGTTTGGTCATCCCACTAGAAATCACGGGGAACTTCCTTGGGAGGGGAATTAGAAGAGGAAGTTACACAAAAAAATGTCGGTATGAAACGTGATTACTGGCCCTATATACAATGTCTATTTGTTTGTACATGACCGGATAACATTTACATACAGTGTCTAGCAAACATATGCACTGCTGAATTTCCCGAGGCGGGTTTTCACTTCCTCCCCTTGGGCAACCTGCTATCAAGCTCGTCGGAAGGGTGGTTGAGTCCATTCCCTCATTCATCCAATTCCTTAAGCAGACGAGGCAGATGCACTAGGCATAGCGGTACCACTAGGGGCAGAACCAGAGGCACCACCACCACCACCACCACCGCTACCGCCAGTAAACGAGCTATCGGCGTTCTGGTAGCCACCGTCAGCATAGTGGTAGGCGGCAATACTGTAGTACGAGTTATCAGTGTAATCGGCGGTGGTGTTGATTCCAATCTGAATCCAAGCGAACAATCCATCGTCCAAGCCCTCGCCGAGGTAAATGTACTCCGGGAAGGGATCGTAAGCGCTATCAGCCTGCAAGATACTCCACATATCCTCGGCGTTGGAGGTAACAGCCTGGGTGTTGGTGTCATAGGGGGAGGTTTCCTCAACGGCAGTGCGAAGCACCTCATTCCAGAACAGCTGTCCGATGTGTGCGACGCTACCGGTATCGGCCTTGAGGGTCTTGTTGGGGAGCATGGTTGCGTTTAGGTGGGTAAGGAGGTGGGTGTGGGTGGCTCGGCCATCGTAGTGACCTGGGATAATGCTATCGAAGGTCACGACGCCGTCACGATCCGTTTGCTGGATGCCGCGGAGGTAGGTTGAGTCCCAGCCGTCTGCGGCATAGTTACCCGACTCCGAGATTCCACTGTTCATGTCAAAGGGTGGTTAGATGCGTGAGTCGGTTTCAATGGCGATATTTCGACACGTCGATGGGCATTACAAACTTACCTGTAGACACCGGTGGCATTGGCTTGCCAAATATCGACGACTGCTCCAGGAACGGGCTTGCAGGTGTTCACGTCGATGTACTGCACCTCGAGGAATACATCGACACCCTCCGAGTACAGCTCTTCCTTGACATTCTGGCGCACGACCTCACCCCAGACGTAGTATGGACCGTCAGTGATGGTGGGCGACAAGACAAAGCTAGTGTTGGCACCGAAGACAACCGACTCCGGAGTCGCGGGGCTGTAATCAAGGATGCCAGTGCGGTTGTGGTCGATAGCCTCCCATTTCTCCAGAGCGGCAAGGTCACGGCGCCATTTCTGGGGAACTTGATACACATGTTAGTGAGCGTCTTATAGGCGATATGATCAGGGACTTGGCTCACCAGCAGTGATCCCGCGCTTCTGGCGCAGGCTCTGGACGGTGCGGGCGCGACGCGTGATGCTGCGCTTGTTTAATTCGCGGGCGTGGGTAGTGCTCTCGCAACTTCCGAGGGATCGCTTAGCATGGGCGGCCATGGAGTTCCGGGTATGGATCTCATGCTTCAAGGCGTGGGGATCGTGCTTTTCTCCTGGGTGGGCGATGGCAGGAGCCGCCAGGCAGGCAGCTGCAACAGCGAGGAATTTGGAAAGCTGGACCATTTTGAACAAGGTAAAATTGTATAGGCAGTTTTTGGAGGACTGGACTTCATAGCTGCGAGAGCCTGGATTTATATCTCTTCGCAATAATTTTGTTTTGCCCGGACGCGTGTTCTTCTGGAATGGAAACAGCACTTTCAATGAGCGGCATTATCGGCCTATCCAAATATTCAATGGCATAGACTTGAGTGGCAGCAAGTCTGGGGCATCTCCTACACAAGCTTGCTTGGCGCCGCGTCAACCCTTCACGAAAACTGATGATGGGGAATATGTACTCCACGAGCTTATTCCACTTAGGAAAGATCGGCCAGGCTTGACGAATGGGCGTCCATTAATTGGAAACAAGTCTCCTGCCTTCCTAATATAGCCCTACTAGACCTCAGCCGCGGGTGAAAGTAATGGCTGATTAAGCGGAGCATCAGGCCCGAGGCTCCGAGCCCTCCACCTAGGGTGAGGCGGAGTCCCCAAACAAGGGCAATCATTTCGGTTGGGCTCTTAAGCATTGCTTCGGTTTAGTTAGGTAGATGCTGTATCCTGCTGAAGGGGGAAAACCACCAGTGGGATATGTCTTGAGCGCCGAGACTGCGTGCCAAGAAAGTGCTCTCACATCCAACGAAATGGCTGTCTTGGCGCAACGAAGCTTGTGGGGCTGAGATGATCCTTTACACATCGAGCTTAAATTCGCAGTTGGCACCAATAATGTCCACCAACTACATGTATGAGCTGCAGTTGCCAAATTTAGCAAATGACCAATAGAGTATATGCTATTGGAGGAAACAACATATATATACATATTTAGTCTACGTTGCGGCGTATAGTGTCGAAAATGTTCATATATATATACCTCTAGCTATTGTGGACAATCTTGGTCAGTCTACGGAGTATGTATTCTCTACTCTTGAAATGTGTCGGTCAATAGGATTAACCGACCACCTAGCTCAAATGGACGTCATATATCTCATACCCTATCCTTCTGTTTCATGTACCGGCATTCAGTACCGGTATTCAGTGGTGACGCGTGTCCACCAACTAGTTTAGTTTAAAAAGAGTGGCCGATCACACTTCCGTCTTTGCTAGGACGTCGTCCTGTTCACTTTCATCATCGGGCGCAAACATGGCCTCACGCATGAATGGACTTTGCCGACGAATAGCCGGCCCCTTGAGTACGAGCACGACAGGCACAACCGATAGAGCGAGTCCAACAAAACCGAGTAACGACCCAGCCCAACCATAGCCGAGGTTCTCGAAAAGCTGGAAAGAGGCAAGAGGGAGAAAAGCGCCAAAGGTATTGCGACCCAATGAAGCAGCTGACAACGCCGAAGCAGCGTACTTCTCATATGCATCAGTCAAATAGTTGACCACAGCCATGTAAATAGAGTAGATTCCCACGCCAGTACAGCCAATTCCCAGCGCTGGCACAATCCAAGGGACAGAACCGTCCCCAACACTGGCCCAGCCGTACCAGAAGAGACCACCTGCAAACAACAAACTGCCGGGTATAGAAGTATACAACCGGGCTTCTGGGATAGGTTTACCCGGATGCTCACGATTTCGGCTTGCGGATCGGAGGTAGATCCAATCTTGAATAGGATTAAGAACTGTGCCAATCACAGCTCCGACGGATATGGCTAGCTGAACTAGACCGGTCTGGAACGTTCCCCAGCCATAGTTTGAACTGAAGGTCTGGGCAACACTCGAGAAGAAGAGGAAGAGAATTCCCCACGCGAAGCTGACCCACAGGGTAAAAAAGATGACCACAGGTTCGGTGAGGAGCATCCGTGTAGGGCGCTCGAATGAAATCTGCACAAGCTTCAAGACACTGGTGGTGTCTAAATCGGCTTCAGCGTATATAGAGCGGCCAGTCTCATAGCGGAGCTTTTTGGCACGTCTCTTTAATATCACATCTGCACGGGTCTCGCGAAGAATGAACCAGAAGACGGGGATTAATCCCGCATTATAAATGATTTGAACGTAGAAGATCCTGGGTCTTTATTAGCAGTGTTCCACATGTTAATTGGAATATTTGAATGCAAAACGTACCATCTCCACGGGCTGCTTTTATGGATCTGTTGAATCGCTGATCCGATGAATGGACCCAATGCTATCCCCACCACACTGGTAAATCCAAACAGAGACATCGGTAAGCTGCGAGCTTTGGGGCCATACCAGACATCACTGATACTACCCCCGACAATGTTGATCGACACCGAAGACGCGCCTCCGCCAAAGAATCGGGTAACGACCAACGTGGCAAAGTTTTGTGCAAAGGCTGAAGGAAATAGGGATATGACCAGAATGAAATAAGCAACAAAGTATCCAGGCATACGCCCCGAGGATTCGGTCAATGGAACAAAGATCAGGGGCCAGAATGCAGCGCCCATATTCCAAGATGCGGTGGCCCATGCAAGGTTAGGAAAGGGCTCATTTTGGACATGGAATTGTTGCTCCATGTATTTGTTTCCTGCGCCGTAGGATCCAGCTGGGAGACCGGTGAGGATTGAACTATAATCGGTTAGTATCATTTCAGCCAACACGATCGGACACTGACATGAAACAAATCGTTATAGTGAGCACCCATTTATATGTTTTACTCCAATTGAATCTGGGTTGTCAGTGAAATTCCTCTGATCATCCTTTTCTCGTGTCTTACGGGTTATCTGGATCGTCCGGACCATCCCAGGTATGTAGCTCGATGTCCTGGCTGCCACGCAAAGGGTGTCGCCCTACATGACCGATATGACTGTCTCGATGGAAGAAGGAATGGGTTCTACAACATCGTTAGTTGAGCACAAAATTTCTTCAGGTAAATTGCTTGTGCTTACCTTGAGAAAAATGAATCTTTAAACTGGTTATGGTGTAGGGAACTCGCTGTGGACGATCGATGCGGATGTCCGCCTTCTCGGATTGGCTGAGTAGGAGGGATTCCTTCGGCTTGATCTGTCATAGTTGGAATGAAGATAAAAGGTTATTGGATACATGCATGGCCGTGCTAGAAGTGGCCTGGGGATTTCTTTTTGTTTCTGATACAGACAGAGTCAATGACTCGACGATAAATTTACTAGGTCTTGTCGTTTCCGTCATCACTTTTTAGGGATCTTTGGAGAGTCTTTAGTTCTACCTTTCTCTCTACCATTTTATAAGCTATAGTACCCCATAGCGCTCCCATGGATTGCCAGGAAGTATTTCTGCACACAAAATGGGGGGAAAGGCTCGAACCCATTGTCAACTCTACTTCGTATACTTCTCCTTAGCGTGTCGAAGTGGGGCGATCCCCCGCATCCACTGCTGATAGCTTGGGCATGTTCTGATGAAGAGAACATACGAGAACAACTTAAGAAGCTTCCAGAATCATCGGGAAATTATATTCAAGATACCGATGTCATCTAATCTCCAACACGATGATAATTAAACAAGTTGGATGAACTGAATCAACTGATACCGGCTTGGAAGATCCCAGTTCAGGTCATGATGTCACTGCCCCACCACCATCCGTCTCCACTGCGATTGACAAAACTGAAGTCATTCGATGTTATGACTGGATCTGCCAAGTTGGCTGGAACAACAGAGGCCATAACCTGATCAAGCCGGGCGCAGGAGGTCCACAGCTAGCTATACTTACCTGGGCTTCTGATGTCAGCGCTAGGATAATTCGTGGAGCCAACCATGAAGTCATATGAGGGGCGTCAACATATTTAAGCCAGCTTCATGTCCAGAAGTTGGAACAATATAATCAAATAACACTCTTCTCAACTATAACCTCAAGCCCTCCATTCAAACATACACTCTCTCGACTTCTAAACTACCAAACCACCAAACCAAACCTCCCACCATAATGCCTATCCCTGTCCCCAAAGCCGACCGCCTCCTCGACCTCCTTAGCCTCAAGGGCAAGGTTGTCGTTGTAACCGGAGCCTCCGGAGCTCGTGGCATGGGAATCGAAGCCGCCCGCGGCTGCGCCGAGATGGGCGCCGACCTGGCCATCACATACTCCTCCCGCCGCGAGGGCGGCGAGAAGAACGCCAAGGAACTCTCAGAAGAATACGGCGTGACAGTCCGACCCTACAAGTGCGACGTAGGCAACTGGGAGAGCGTGGACACTCTCGTGAAAGACGTGATCAAGGACTTCGGCAAGATCGACTCCTTCATTGCGAACGCCGGACGCACAGCCGACAGCGGCATCCTTGACGGGTCTGTTGATGACTGGAACGAAGTCATCAACACCGATTTGACTGGTACCTTCCACTGCGCCAAGGCTGTTGGCGCCCACTTCAAGGAGCGGGGAACCGGCAGCTTCGTCATTACTGCCTCCATGTCAGGCCACATTGCCAACTTCCCCCAGGAACAGACCTCATACAATGTTGCTAAGGCCGGCACAATTCACCTTGCCCGGTCGTTGGCCAACGAATGGCGCGACTTTGCTCGCGTTAACAGCATTTCTCCGGGTTACATTGACACCGGGTTGTCTGATTTCGTTGAGAAGGATGTCCAGGATCTTTGGAACTCTATGATCCCAATGGGTCGCAACGGTGATGCGAAGGAACTTAAGGGTGCTTATGTTTACCTGGTCAGCGATGCCAGCACTTACATGACGGGCAACGATTTGCTCATTGACGGCGGTTACACCGTGCGGTAAATGATTCTCTTTTGTACTATTAAACGAATTTAAATGACCACATAGTTTCGAATTCTACATATTATGACCCGAATTCTTGGTTCCTGTGCTATTCCTGAACTATTCCTGAGCTATTCCGAGAGACCTGTCTCAAGCATATCCTGTTTGACGTATGACGTCATCGGCAGATCCAGAGTGGGGTAATGTTTGTCAAGTTTGTCAAGTTGTTTGTCTTCATTCTAACACGAGGCCTATCTTATTTATCAAACGACTCCCAAGCGCTTTATAAACAACACTGAAGTTAAGTCTCAAACAGGACCCGCAATAGCAGCCGTGATCGGAGCCTTTTCCACAAAGACGCCAGACCAGAACCAATCCTCCGGAGCGGGATTCACGCCCCCATTAGGGAGTCGCAACTCGCCGATATGCCAATCCGCCGAGTCCGTCGATGTCGACGCGTTGACAGCCGATACAGCCTGCTTTAGGTTATCGGAACCATTCGATGCCCACAATCCAACAGTCTTCGCGTCGAAATCGATGTCGTAGGCGAAGTTGTACCAATTTCCTGCTTTCAACTGAGTTTCCCAGTGAGAGTCTCCATCAACACACCAGCGGAGGGTGTTGTCTTTGCCCGAAGCACCGCTCGCAGTGCCGTACTTGAGCTCTGTGAAATGGCTCTGTGGTGGATATACATGTTAGCTGTGGCTTTCTTACAATGCATTGGGCAGGGGGTTGTTACCTCGAAGAACGCGATCTGGTGCTCGAAGGCCGGATTCGGTGCATTGGTCTCTTTTGTCTTCAGTGAGAAGTGGTAGAACAGATGCCCACTACCAAGATCCGCTTTAGTCGAGGGGATGAGCTCGGAGCGTTCCATGTCCTGTCCATTCCAGAACGATGTGCCGTCCTGACTATTATCAGCTTCCAGTTCCCTTGAGCTTGGGATATGACCTACAATTGTGATTCGAACACCCTGTGCATCACTAGTATCCGCTGGATTCTTGTGGTCAGGCGAGAGACCGAGGTACTTATCCGTTGATGCATTCCCGTGAATATACCACTGCCAAGCGCCGACTTGGTTAGACCACGACCCTTTTCGTATGTCAGTACTAATCAACAGCAACTCCCGGGAGTCACTTACATTTATCGATATCGGCAACCGTTGCGGAGGCGTTGAATCGTCCACTCCATAGGACTTCACCCGCTTCGGCCACCATGGGAAGGGAGACGAGCCATGCAAAAGAGCGCATCTTGGTCAGATGATTGTGTGTTTGGGTTATAATGGGCACTTTAGAGGTGTGGTTGGGCTGCGATGCCTCCATTCCAAAGGCTGTTATATATACCTGTACCCCCAGGTAAGACCGGCTGCGCCGGATATAACACGGAGACTACTTATGGAGACCATGAAACCGGGCAGGATTGTTTGAAGTAAGACATTGTCATCCGGAGATATTCCTTCGCAAATAACCTCACCTACTATCAACGTTCCCAGTTCGTGAATTCCGCGACCGAGGAGTAAACATCACGGGCATAGTACATTGTTTTCACTTTTCTTCACTCTCTCTACTTTGTTCAACAACATACCCCGATGGGGGGGGGGGGGGGGGAATCACTATTCCGCAAGTGATCGACAGGCAGCTCTCCAAATAAGTCAAGGAAATAAGGATGCTTGGCAAGATGAAACTCTGCAGCATAGTCTGAAACGGCGCCAAGTAGAAGTGAGACATTTGCTCGCATCATCGGACCGACATGCCACCCCTCAATCTACCAATTAACCCCCCCTTTTCAATTGAAACAGGAAAATAATCTGCAACCAAAACAATACTTCGTTTGATAAATTCATAATAACCGGTCGCTCAAGGGACACGGTTGGAAATCCTATTTACATATCCCGATAAACCAGCAGGACCCTTATTTCATATCTTCGTGAATGATTTACACCTTGGGCTTTTCGCCGATGGCCTCATCGCCACTTCTAACCTCCTTGGCATCGATATCCACACTATGAGCCTCAGCCACGTGCATGCGTGGAAGCGAGCGAGCAATACGGGGCGGGTCGAAGATACTGCGCGACTGCAAAAAGATCTCATCGATCTCCTCGAGAGTACGGCCATTCGTCTCTGGGAAGAGGAAGTAAACAGTCGGCACGATGGCAGCGTTCAACACGGCGAAGATAATATAGTACTGCCAGTCGATGGTAGCGAAACCGACGGGCGTGACCTCAGCAAGAAGGAAGTTGAACGTCCACACGGCGGCAGCGGAGATGGCGCTAATAGATGCTCGGCATTGGAGTGGAGCGACCTCTGTGGCGTATAGGAACGTCAAGCCCGAGTATCCAACTGTGAAGATAAATTCGAAGACGAAAAGGAATACCACGGCGCAGACCAAGCTGCCTGTGTTATTTTGCACGGAAGTTGTTCCAGCTAGGATTGCCATTGAGATTGACATCCCGACAGCACTCCACAACATAAGCACGCGACGACCGAGACGGTCGATAGTGAAATAAGCCAGGAGGCCGCCCAGCGGCTGTGTTAGGCACATGGATGCAGCGAGGATACGAGACTGGACGGGATCGAGCTTGAGATATTGCTCGAAGATGGTCGTGGCATAGAAAGTGATCAGATTGATTCCACACATCTGCTGGAACATTTGGCCCATACAGGCTAGCACGGTGCGGTGGAATAGTCGCTGCTCGCCCATCTTCAACATATCCTTCCAGGAACCCGTTCCAGAAAGGGCTAGGGACGTCTCGATATCGCGAATATCGAGGGTGATTTGTTCCGACTGAGGGTCGACGTCGTCCAGCGCCGCCAGAACCTCCCGCGCCTCGTCGGTGCGACCTCTTTTTACCAACCACCGGGGCGACTCAGGGAAGAGCATCACAAAGCTCATGACCATCAGCGAAAGCAGGACCTGGAAGACCAAGGGGAATCGCCAGGAAACCGAGTTGGTCTTCACAAAGTAGAAGCCGAAGTCAACCCAGAGCGAGAACGTGATACCAGCGCCGATGAAAATACCGTCTGTTACTACGTGCGCACCGCGTTTGTTGGGCTTCGAGATCTCGGATTGCCAGACGGGTACTGTAGCGACGTAACCGCCGGTGCCATATCCGAGGACGAGTCGTGCAACGATAAATTGTGGAAGTGAAAAGGATGTTGCCATCAAGATTGCACCAATCATCGAGATGAAGGAGGTGAATAGGATGACCTTCCGGCGGCCGAGCCTATCACCGAATTGAATACATGATAGCGAACCAAATATTCCACCAACGGTATATAGTGCGACGACCGTGCCTGAAAGAATATGGTATGAGAAACGAGCCAAGCGGTGGAGGTACAAAGCATCTGGGATCAATATGCGCCCCGAATATAGCGATTGAGCTTACCTTGAATGGTCGAGTTGTAGGTCTTCTCTGCATCGGTTGCAGTAAGAGTGTTCATTTGTGGAAAGGTCTCAGCGAAGGATTCCAAAGTCAACAGACCTCCCATCACACCTTGATTGTATCCATAAGTGACAAAGGCTGGACACACGACCAACCACATGATAGCCCTATTCAGGGAAGGGCCACGGAGGCCAAAATACGGCGCCATGGTGCAATATCGGTATTGAAAAGAGGCGAATCCAAGATCTATTGTTTCGAGATCATGCCACACCCATTGCCCCGCCAAATCGATATGAAGTTGGATATAAAGATCATATATGCACTCATCTGGGTGTTAGACGGCGAACGCCGCCTACCGGACGATCTTGATACCGGTGGAGCCGAGCAGTGCGTGGGGCGGCATACCCCGGAGCGATGGTTAACAACTCCCATTGGCGAAGGTGTGGAACCGAACACATATCCGGACAAGTCTTCAAGAAGAGTGGAGTAGAAGTGCTCGAGAGTCATGAAAAGGAGAGATAATATTAGCTAAAAGTCTTGGTTTCCCCGGATTCCTCCATCGCGGGATGTTGTGATGACTGCTTCAAGCGACATGCGTTACCCCGGGAAGCTTAGCTGAACCCCTGGGGTCCTGGTGAAAAGCCGGGGTAAGCTGCATTCTACTAGGGGATTGGCTAGGCCGTGCTGTAGGGATGTTGCTTTTTCATACACGGTTTGCTCCACATCGGACCTGGCCGATGGGAAATTTGGTGACGATTTGTGCCTCGGTCGCGATAAGATGAACTACGTGTCATTGATATTTGTCTTTTGGGTGGATTTTCGAATTGCTAGCCGAGAACCGATGTAACCGGCTCCATAACTGTGGTCATTGCAATTGCATAAAACTGGACGATGAAACACCAAAGGAGTGATACTCCCCCAGGCCTCGTGCTATTAATACCAAGATGTCGTGAAATACGCATATTCCACTTGATAATACTGGATCAGTTCATACCAATATATTATTTCAGTCAAAATTACAGATATCATTATATCGGATGAAATTATACCATGATTCCGCTTGGCTTCTGCTCCACGGACCCTTCATTGTTCCTTTACAGTAAACCTACTCCACGACCGTATCTTCGGCCCATAGATGAAAAACACAATGGGCACAGGGAACAAGGCGGCGGTTAGACAACCTAGCAAAGTCATCGCCCAATTGACGCCAAGGTTGTGGAACTATGTTGGATGGTAATTAGCCTAATTATTGCAGCACCAGGAAAAAAATACGAAGCTCACCATTGCCGATGCGAACATGGGAAACCCAGCCCCCAACCAAGAACGAAAGAAGGAATTAGCTGCCATCGCAGAATTTGCATACGTGGGATAAACATCCACGATATAGTTGAGGCCCTGTTAATAATCATCAGTATGTGTGAAATAGCCGGTATTCTCCAATAGGGATAACGATACCTGCAAGAAGATCAATAGTACTCCTGAGCCCAAGAAGGCCCCGGATACAACCTGAGGAACCCAAGTGATGTGGTGATTTGACGTCCAGCCAAACCAAAACATGCCCACGGGCAATATGATACCTCCAATGATCATAGGAAGCAATCGCTCCTCTGGCTGAACGCGACCATTACGGATCATGAACGTTCGATACCGCGTCAATGAAAATACAACTATAATGAGACAAGCGCAAAAAACACCACAAATGACAGCGACAAACGGCAATGCTCCAACGCCATCATTCCAGCCACGCTGTTCTTGAAAGGAGATAGGATACGCCACGAAACATAGGTACAGAAACCCATAGATGAAGCCGACATAAAGGGTAATAAGAAGAAGAATGGGTTCGTGCACGAGCATTTGAAAAGGGCGTAGAAGGTATCGCACTGCAATATCTCGAGGACTCACTACCTTCTCTTCTACCTTTGCATGGAGAGCCCAGTTCTCGGTTTTGGTGCGTAGTCGTCTAGCACGTCGCTTGAGTAGTGTCCCCTCGAAGGTCTCGGGAATTACTAGGATTCCGATGCCAGCCATAGCAAACGCCCAGATAGCTGTGATGTACTCCGTCCAACGCCAGCCTAAGTATGACATCGTTACGAACCCGCCGACGATTGGTCCAGCTACCGGGCCAATGAAGGTTGCCGCAGCGAAGATGGCCATTGCAATGCCTCGCTCTACCGGCTCGAACATATCGGCCAGGATACCGGATACCTAAGCAGGGAACAAAGTCCAATGAGCGAGGGTCAATGTGGAGTTGGAAGGGATACAGCAGACTCACAATGGCAAGCGGTGCACTGGCAAATAGTCCGCCTAGAAAGCGACATATGAAGATAGTCTGCAAGTTCTGGGCTACTGCGACGGGGATCTGGAAGATTGCGAAGACAAACATTCCCAGAAACAGCGGACGCTTCCGACCGTACAATTCAGACAGGGGACCGAAGATAATAGGCCCAAAGGCGAAGCCGAGTACAAACAAACTGACACCTAACACCATCAACTCTGAGGAGACGCCGAACTTTTTCGCTGTTGTTTTCGTTGCTGTGCTGAAGACCGAAGAGCCGAAAGTAACGCATATTGTCATCAGTCCTAGCATTATGGTGATCACCCACTTCCTCCATGCGGGGAAGTTCTTCGGCATCTCCTATAATGGTGTTAGACCTGTACATGCACGAAACAGGGAAGTCGGATGCCATGCCAGATCATTTGGACCATCCCAGTCCACGATTATGTTTTCTTTCTCTTTATCGGGTGTGCTTTCTGCAGAGCCCATGTTGTTTTCTAACGCATCGGGGACGTCGTATGTGTCGCCATCGTCGAACATGGTTCGTAAGCTCGCTGAATCATGCTCTGCTCCCCGGGTATTGTGCGGAGACGGTGACGTTTGGGTCTCATTGTTCGCCATTTTACAGACTCGTGGGGGGTGATAAATGAAGGGGTTGATTCGGTCGTAATGTACCAACCGTTGGCACTAATTAGGTGATCACTGCGAGCCCGTTCATATACGCGTTGCAAGTATTGCAGGAGGTCTACCCCGTAGAAGTAGATTATTCGAAGACATTTTTGTAGAACCCAAAACAACAGGTGATCTTGCGAAACGTCATGGCATCGACCCATAGATCCATTTATCGGTGATAGGCTGAGTCATGCGTGGTATAACGACTATATCGTTACGTATTTCCCCACAGAAGTTTAAGATATTGAGGGCAGGTCGAAGGTAAGGCAAGCAAAGAATGACCCCATATGTTGGGATTGCCTACACGAATTCACTAGGAAGAAAGTCGAACTATGTCTGTTCAGGTAGTTTCATACACATACATGGGATTTTGTACACTCAAAGTCCCGGTCTTCATCCCCTAGGACCACATGAAAAGCTGGCACCACTCTTATCATCGTGAATAGCCTTACCAGACACCCAGAGACCCATGCCACACTATATCAAATTAGTATTGTGACAAATGGTCTAGTATTAGAAGCATTGACATACCAAGCAAGCACCAATCGCGACAATCACCAGGTTGATGACAGTTAGAGCCATCTTTTTCCAGGAAGCCACGTACTGGCCTCGGTTCAGGAACAACCAGAACATACCACTCAGGCCGTCTTTGATTCAGGTTAGCACTATCGACGTTTCTTTTGCACGGAATATCACTCACAGGTAAACCAACTAGCAAAAAGCGAAGTCTACTCAGTCAATCCAAGTCAGTAGTTGTCTCACTTGCAATTCCCAGCCACACTCACGATGAGACTGAGCAACGTATTGAACACAGGGATTGCCTCGGAAATAATCCAGGCTATGACCCATAACACAAAAGTGATCCCAATCCAGGACCCGATGGAGAGGAATGTGCGCTTCTTCATGTGATCAGTGCCCCGGAAAAGGCGGACGTAGATGTATTTTGCGGCAACATGCCCATTGATGACACCGGACACGACAATCTACAAGATGAAGTTAGGAACCTTTCATGTGAGGCAGAGACATTTCCAAGATATATCTCACTGTAGGAATAGCAATTCCGTATGCAAGCTTTGCTGTTATCGGCTTTGTCGAACTTAGAGCGGGTGAAGCCACATCCTTCCCACCGTATATGTATATAACAACAGCAGCTATCACATACATACTTGTATCGGTAATTTGAAGCAGGTATAGCGTTTTGGGGTAGTCCGTTGGAGTCTTCATCTCAGAAATAAAGCCGAAGAACGCCACATGGCCAGCTATGTAGGAATTAGTTTGAAGGTTTGGATATCCGATTGGTGCAGGTATTCACCATAAGCAAAGACAATGTTTGTCACGGCTAGGAACCCCTTTGAAAGACTGACTGTTGTAGTCACATCTATCTTGCCATCACCCGGACGCTGAATAGCAATGGAGATCATAGTAATCAAAAGTGCTCCGAGGATACTTGCGAAGGCTATGGTTATTAGCAAGGAGCTCATTGCGGAAGAGGTATCGATATACCTACAAGCAAACGAGAACCAGGAGACCTTGCGAAGAGTTCTAGGCAAGGCAAATATAAACGAGACGATCAATCCAACAATCCCAAATACAATCGAGCAAGTCCCATGATCTGTAATTGTATCCAGCATGACACTAAACGTCAAGATATGACTCCCCATGACGAAGATAAGAAAAAGTAGCTGAGCGGTTCCCAGAAACTCCCTACCAAAGCGAGCTAGGCCCACGGGATGGAACATCACCTCCCCAGCATCTCCCATACTATGGACTTGCGGGTATCGGAGTTTGAATTGGCCGATCACATATCCAGTATAAGTTGAGAGCATACCAAGTCCGACAATGAGAATGATTGCGCTAGAAATTGGTGAGAATATTGTTAGGCGGGCAATAGCTAGAAACAGCAGAAAACGTACGGTACAAGACCTAGCACTGCCATAGCCGATGGAAGGGACAGAATACCAAGAGATATGGTCTCTGCGATCATGATCATGCCGCATTGCCACCATTGCAAGGTCCGATACTTGACTTCGGCAAGTTCTTCATCCCCGAATGGGTCTGCAAGATGAGAGATGTGATCAACTTCCGATCGCTTTCTTTGTTCTTTTTCTATTGAATAACTCCTTCTGTCAATGTCATGACTTGAGGTACCGAGGTGGTGAGGATCTGCCATGGCAGTGACTTGGGTCGCTATTGAGAGGTCCGTAGCAATCACGACCACTTTCGGTGATTATTAGGATGAGAGATAGGAAACAAATGCGTGGCAATGCCCGAACAAAATATTTTGGTCAAAAAGGTCGATTTTAGCTGTAAACTGATGATGTCATAGTGTGGGGAAAGCTTTACGGAGTTGGAAGCCACAGGATGAGAGTTGGGAAATGAACTTCTTTAGTTTGCTGGGGAAAGACCTATAGCTGAATACCGTAGAGCGCTCAGACGAACGGGGTGCGCTGAAATCTTGCAAGTGTATTGCAATTGATCGCTTGGTTCCGCCGCCTAACAGCCCGATATGGAGATGATGTCCTGTGTGTGATGGCTTTGGTGGTACAGCCTCGTGTTTGAAAGGACGGTCCGCTGTCAGTGTCACCAATGATATGTCTAGATCCTTGGTATTGCTGGCTTTCACATGAAATATTGTCCGATGATATCCGAAGTTGGACCTGGCGGATCTGAAGTGAATATATATCTGGTTGTCAACCTTACTCAAGTGGGTGTTAATTCAACTCTACACGTAAATCTTATCACCATCGTAGACTAAATTGCAGGTTAAGCTATTGAGACCACTCTGGGGGCCAATATTGAGAAACAATGAAGGATGAATGGTTCCTAATAGGTGTGGTCATTAAGTGTATATAGTATCCCGGGCCTCCCGTAGAGGGCGTCATCGTCTCTCCAAAAGCTCCACATTGTCGCGATCCACCGATATTTCAATACTCTTCAAAATTCTGTGTTTCGCAGGAGAATTACTCTTCCGCGACCCGGGATATGTCTCATTCGATCGGTCGGAATGTGGGGTGATCTTATGATTGGTTCGTGAATTGGAGGCGTCGTCGGTATAGGCGAGCCCGTTCTCGTCAACGTAGGCCGCGATGAATGGTTTCATTAATGGCGCCGTGAGCACAAGAACGCTGAGTGCCACATGAATTTCCGCCACAACCGTAGCAAAGCTCCCTTCGAGTGTTGGATCTGGCGAATTGACTTGTTGACTCATGTAATGGAGGTGGATCGCGGAGATAGGTATGAGGCTGTAAGTATGTCGGGTTATGGTTAGTGTCGATGTATGAAACTAGTTAGGGAAGAGCATGAACGTACAAAAGCCGACAACTAAGCACCAGAATTACAATGACTTTGTTGCTTAGTGTCGTCTGCAGTTGCATGATTGCCCGGATAGGATAGAGTAACAGTATAGATTCAAAAATAATATCCAATGCTGTGACGGCTTGCCAGTGGGGGAACTAGACGAATATGAGTGAACGAATATATAGTATTGAAAGTTACCTTGACCTACCAAAACGGAGCATTGTTTGTTGATATTATGCCATGGATGCCGATCACAGCGGAGTGACAGTAGAACTATAGTAATAGGAGCACAGAGTAGAGTAACCGTGAGAAGAGCATAGCTCATCCATTGCGAGCTACGTTGAGTAATGGTCCGGTAAAAAAGAGCCGTTGACGCCTTTGATGAGGATAATATTGCAATATAGAGGATATCCGCACTGTAAGCAGCCTAGAAGGAGATGTCAGAAATCATACCCCGTATCCTGATCACAGCCACTCGCCTTCTCGATCGAGTTCCAATACTCATCAGCCATCAGCAACTTTGATTTTCCCCAGCCAAGATAGATCTGCACAAAGATCACAGATATCTGTGCCAAGGCGAGGATCTAGATTTATCCAAGGTCAGTCACCAAGATCTTCTAAAGGAGTCCGCATTAGTTGAGACGGAAAGACATACCACAGTGGCCGCAAAAGTCAAATCATCCAACTGACGGACTCTTCTACTGTATGCAGAATGCACACGAATCCCCAGCGACCCCAGAACCAAAAATAACGAGAAAGATGCGATGACTGTAATTAATCCATTATGGTTTGTTTCGGTATCCACTGTCAGCGGAGGTGACATGCCCGGTGGCACTGGGGAAGGAGTTGACATGGCCAAAAGAAAGAAACATATCCTGACCTCCTCCTAGGAATTCGATGGAGGATATATTCAGCTGGAGCCAAACAACCTAGCTGACTCAGAAAATTGACGCCGTGATGCAGGGTATCCTAATCGCGAATAGCAGATCTCCATCCACTCTCAGCCTGGATGCAAACTGAGGTTTGACCTTGGTGCATTAGCTGATCCACGGGGACATGGGATGTGGATATACCGTTGGATTCTTGTTACGCGTCTTTAGCTTGATTTTCGATTTTGGGAATACGTGGGTTTGCCTTTTTGTGAGATATCTTGATCCTTGGCGGCCCGTATATGGATTGACAAGCCCCACGGAATATTCCGACAAATTAAAACCCATTGTGTCTAGTGGTGGAACCATACATCGGGAGTACATTTGTAGCTATCGAGGTACTGTGTACTGAGTAATCGACGGCTACAATCGGTTGGTCCGACAAACCATGTTGCGGATCACTTGGGCGCTTAATGTTCCAGCAAGCACAAAATGGGGTTCTCCCTAGTGTGGCATACCGTAGATTTAGAAACAAATAAAGTCACCATACTCCGGTGAAAGCAAGTGCAAATTTCTGTTACTTTCCATGTAGGGAGTTGGATATGTACTCGGTGGGTTATGGTGACTCGGAGGGTGGAGTTGCATCGTTACATTTACATTGTGCCGAATACAACAAAGTAAAATGATGCCCAGTACCCTTATAGTAGAACTATCCCGCGCCAAAGATATGGAGTACTTCATAGGGAATACGTGTGTAGCTAATTCTAGTTTGCCTAATTGCAATCGCAACTAACAGGGTACATGGGGGATGACATTGTGCGCAGGCAGGACTCTAAAAATAAAGACATACCGCAATAGGAATCTCGCAAATTTATTTATTTCACTATTCCCAACACCCATGTGATTTTATTTGAGGCACATTTGTTTTAAATTGCCCCAAACTTATCCCCAGTGGCAAGGTCAACCCTCCTCGGAACAACTGCCAAATCAAATTTCATTGTACAACCCTGGGATTGGATTGGTCTTACGTCCACACGGGAACATGCAGATGGAAGCCGACATACGGAATGGAATTAACGTCCTCAACGGACGGGGAGACAATCAAAGCAGCAGCAACCCGCGAGTGGCGTTTTGATAGGTTCGTTAGTGAATTCAGTTGAGACATCGATTTACGTGCTACAACCCGAGGAATGGGCTTGGTGTTGGATTTCCTTTCTTCTTTTCGATGATACACGGGAGCGCTGATGCCAGTAAACACAGTACGGCGGTTGACAGGGATAAAGTATTAGTCCACCCGACGACGAGAGGTCCTTGCCCACCAAATATGGATTAAACCGCGCTGTGCCACTTCAAATTACCCCCAGCATTTATAGAAGTTAAGCCGAATCCGGTCCGACTGTTGGTGAAGGCCCTGCCATGTGTTCTTGTGTACAGTGTCGGTAGATTTCATCGCCCGTCGAGGGGTATGTAACATATAGGTGGGGTGAAATTCGGCTTCAAAGTCGACTCGGTGTATCACTCTAGGGGATGCTTGCAGCGGAACAGCCGAGATTGCCTAGACTTGACAAAGTCCAGTCTGTGTTTTTTCTTTGTATCTCCAATCTCAGGTCGTCTGTTTCATCTTTGATTAATATCTGACATTTGAGGTCAGCTCCTCCATAACTAAACAGTATTGATATGTTAACGCCTCTTTCGACCGACGTCAATTATCAAAATGCCACCAGAAAGCCCGCAAACACAAGGTCATATCAGATCCTTTGACAGAGTTCACACGATGGAAGAAGAAAACCCCACGAAAGGTCGGCCAGAGATGGAGGGCAGCCCACAGGATCAGGATGATATGACACGTATGGGAAAAATACAAGAATTGAAGGTGTTATTCGTCCCCCTGAATGGAAATTTGACACCATGAACTGATGTGTTCGCAGCGCAACTTTCGACCCCTAGCAGCATTGAGCTTTTCAGCGGTCCTTCAAGCTACCTGGGAGTTCATACTCATGTAAGAGGAAGTCTCTGCAAACCGCATCACATAAGCCACTAATCCCCTCGGAATAGCTCAAACACGCAAGGTCTCGAAAATGGCGGCCTCGCTGGTGTATTTTGGTCTTACATGTGGACCTTCGTTGGGTTTGGCTTCATCATTGTTTCACTAGCCGAGATGGCTTCGATGTGAGTTCTAATTGATCGATGTCTTTCATGGTCGGAGATTTCTCACATATCCCTGTTCGATGCACTAGGGCACCTACGTCAGGAGGCCAATACCATTGGGTATCGGAGTTTTCCTCACCTCGTTACCAGAAGTTCCTGAGTTACACCACTGGTGAGATTCCTCGTGTAATGACCCCTCTCAATCGTTAACCGTCGCGATACAGGATGGATGTCCGTATTAGCCTGGCAGGCAGGTGCTGCATCTGGCTCCTTCCTAACCGGGACTATCATCCAAGGTCTCATCTCCCTCCGTGACCCGAGCTACGAGCCCCAAAATTGGCAAGGAACGCTCTTTGTATTCGCGATGATAGCTGCCATTTACTTTTTCAATGTCTACGCAGCAAGCTGGATGCCACGAATCCAGAACCTCCTTCTCGCGCTACATTTGATATGCTGGGTCGTCATTGTGGTTGTCCTGTTCGCTATGGCTCCTCACAACTCCGCAAAAACCGTATTTACCTCGTTCCACAATGGTGGAAGTTGGTCTACTATGAGTATCAGCTTGATGATTGGTCAAATTACCGCTATATATGGCTCTCTAAGTATGTATAGCACTGTATCACTATGTCCAGGTACAACGCTAACATACGCACTGCCTACAGGTTCCGACGCTACTGCACACATGTCCGAAGAAGTCAAGGACGCAGGCCGATACGTACCAATAGCCATCGCATGGGGATACTTTGGTAACGGAATACTCGCATTGGTAATAATCATTGGATACCTCTTCGCTCTACCCTCCGTACCCGACGCGCTCAACGACAGCACCGGGTTCCCCTTCATCTACGTATTCCGCCAATTCCTCTCTACCTCGGGGGTCAATGGCCTCACAGCAATAATATTGGTTCCAGTTATATTCAGTAACATCCTCTTCAATGCGTCAACCGCACGTCAAACATATGCATTCGCACGGGATCAGGGTCTACCATTCGCGGACTGGATCTCGCGAGTTGACCCGCATCGGCGAATCCCAGTGCGAGCCATCGCACTCTCCTGTATGATCAGCGGCTTGTTGTCGCTCATCAACATCGGCTCGCAAGTTGCATTCAACGCGATTATCTCTCTCAATGTTGCGGCGCTCATGTACACCTATGCGGTGTCGATCAGCTGTGTAATTTACCGGAAGATCGCCTGTCCCGAAACGTTGCCTCCTCGACGTTGGAGTCTTGGTACTTTCGGTCTTGCAATAAATATAATTGGGCTGCTTTATGTTCTTTTCGCACTCTTTTGGTCTTTCTGGCCTCCCAGCCCTTTCCCTTCGGAGCGAGATTTCAATTGGAGTGTGGTCATCTTCGTTGGTGTGTTTATCGTCAGTCTTTTGATGTACGCGTTCGAGGGAAGAAGGCATTATGTTGGCCCTGTTGCGACGGTCCAACGGAGCTATTGATATTGAGGTTCGTTTTTGGTTTTCTTATAGGCCCTACCTACACTACATAGTAACGCCATCCTCTAGGACGAGATGATGACCAGGCAATGAATATATGAACTTCGACTTACGTTGTGCAATGGACTCTCCAGAAAAAGCATTATCTCATCATGATCTGGGCTTTGTAGGATCCAAATATAGTATGATTGATCGATATGTGTCAAAAGTTGTTACATGAGGCCATGTTTGTGTTTCGGCCCCGTGGATTGGTGGCATATAAATAGGGAATAGATTTCCTGAACCCTCTTTTCCTCTTCATCCTCCAACACTGGATATCTTTCTTCATCGGCCCCATCAGTTCATAGGCTTTCCGTATCATAATATTGAGTGTTGTACCAGTTGTTAATGAGCACAGTTGGATGCAGGGTTTGATATCAACATGGCCACCGGGAGTCAGTTACCCAGTCCTTGTTTAAATCCGTACAATAGCCATCTAGGTTGGTGCTGACAGTATGGTTTCATAGATCACCTGTTCTATTTGGACCACAATAAGAATGTTAATGTTGAAGACCTAGGAAATAGGTCGCGATTGTGCAAGGTCATATCTGAACTCAAACCTGTCCGAGATGTCGATTGGTCAACATCTCGAGAGGGTCACACCACTCTCTCCACCAACGGGCAGGCCCTTGCTGCCCATGGTCAACGTTGTGGAGATGTAATGACACACAAAGAAGCCTGCCAGTATTGCAAGGCTGGTTTTGGCGCCTTTCAAAGTTGTGTCGTTATTTGGTACGACGGCCCCAGCTCGTATATGAAGGGAGGTAGTTGTATGAACTGTTACTTTGGAGGAAGATGGAGGGGCAAATGCTCGCTATGTAAGTCGTTATCTTCTCAAGATATATTACGTTCTAATAATGTTCCGGGCTAGTGCCTGAGAATCAGAGAGTGAAAGCCGACAGACATCAGGGTAATGACGAAGGGAGTACCGTGAGTTCTGCATCCTTGCTTCCGACTCCCTTTAAAATTTTCAAGCAACGCAGTGTGCGACATGAAGATGAAACAATCTAACAATGGAAAAAGCAGGCTCGTCTGAGTTACGATCCCGTTCAATACCTGCAAGCGAAAAAGCGCAAGAGAAGTCTGGAATATGATAGCACATACTACCAGTCTCCACTTGACCAGCCCAACATCAAAGGGAAAGGGAAATTTGGGGAGAAGCGGCAGGCACTTGAGTCGATCCACTCCGTCTATGAGCGCGTGGTGCAAGACATGGATCGGCTTTTCAAAGTTCTATCCGAGGCAAATGAGCTAGAGTCTGGTGAAGATACAGAGGAAGATGAAGAAGATCCAGTTGTTGTTGGCTCTGATACAGATGAGGAAGATACGAAGGAAACTGCTGTTGAGGCTGTTGAGGCTGTTGTAAAAGTTGAGGAAATCGAAAAGAAGCATGTCAAAATTGCCAAGTCTGACTTGAAAAAGGTGGAAGACGAAGAGCAACCTACGACATCCAAGAAGTCCCGCGCAAGCAGGGGAAAAGGAAAAAAAAGCCATTGAGGCTAAGGAGGAGTGACTGTACACTGAGTCAGTCACCATGGCCGTTATCCATGCTTGGACTTGCTTGGATTGGCTCGTATAGCCTCTTACTATTCCGACCGGGTTTCTTCTGCAATCATGTTCATGCCCAGTTTGGGAATTTGGGGAAGTGTTTCTCTTCGCTGTAATGTTTCTGCTTCTTTCTATTGCGAGTGCTACATGTCCCGTCAACCATTGATATTGCTGCTTTAAAAACGAAAGAGAAAGAAAGAGCAAAGGAGGGAAAAAGAACCATAGTCTAGAATATTTCATTAATTTGAGAAAGGAACTTCACAGAATCATATGTATCGCTATAACCAGGCATATGGGCAATGCCCATTACTTTGTAATAGTATATAACTATGAAAGGCGAGGTACAAGACCATCCCTCACCTTCCCGGCCTCGGCTTTTGAAAGGACTTACTCCAATACTCCAATTTCTCAACATGATCTATCACTATACCAGGTAGAGACGAGGTCAAACCACGGCTTTGGAGACATTTAGCGCGGCACCCCGCATCTCCTCCCCCTGAATTGCCATGGCCCGTGGTTATTAATATAGATATCGAACCTTGGAAGGACCCGATGTATTAACATGATTATTTCAACTCAATGGAAAGAAGGTCCAACCAATTGCATAATAGTGGGAACTAGCACCATTACATACAGCTGAGATAGTATATTTTAGTATCATCATTTTAGTATCATCTATATCAACCCAACATCAACACCAGTACACAATGTATATAGTACCGCGGCCATGCACCTGTCTTGTAAAACTCATTCTGTATCCTCCTCACACTTTCCATTCCAGGCCAACCAAGTGACGACAATCACTAATTTCAAACCCGCCGCGGTCCACAAAGCCCCCATCATCCCCACGGAGCTATGAGCCCAGAGACCCCCCAAGACCACGCCGAGCAACAAACACAAGACTGCGCCAATCCGCCGCATCTCCTCGGCATGACCGATCACCTTCCTCGATAGGAAATCGGGATGCGAAAACAAATCACAATAAGTACTAGTGAGAACAACACTAGTCAAGCCACTGAAGTTCAAAACACGACTCGTCACAGCCTGCCCACTACTCTGGAATGCGATGAGCGCCACCGGGACGAGGACCAACCAACTCAAGGGCGCGCCGCGGGCCGGCCGATAAATCGTAACGATCAAAGCGGCAATACAGACACACAAGGTTTGAGCAAGAAACGACGCACAGAGCACCCATCTCCGTCTCGCCGGGAAGACACGGTGGAAAGTGGCGAAGCACAGCGAGCCCAGACAGAACCCCGCAATAGAGACTCCGGATTTGATCCAGCGATCATCTTCAGTGCCAACGAGACCCAGGCCAAAATATACAGTGTTGCCGGTTTGCATGCTCACGAAGGAGCCCCATATGAGTACCGAGGAGCTGTCCAGGAGGCCGGTGATGACGTAACAGAATATCAGGACCAGGTCGCCGTATGTCGGGTCGAGGTCGCTGCGCAGGTGTTTGGATACCCGGGACAACTGAGATGGCTTAGAGCGTCTGTGGTTGCCCAACAGGGCATCTGTTTCGCTAGACATTGGTGGTGAGGTGAGGTGGTGGACGGATTGAAATGAAGGGAAGTTGTTTTATGTGGAGCCCGCGGTGTAGGAACTCGATCTCGATGTCGGCAAAGACTGAAACTCCGTCATCCCCCTCAAAAGATCATCAGAGGGCGCTGAAATGTAATCGGCAAATCTGTTGGAGTAAATAGTTGGAGACACGATATGCGACCGGGATATGCCCAAGGTCGTGACGTCGATGCGGAGAAACAACATTTTTTGAGTTCAGACGCCGTGCATTTACCTTCTTAGAACTTCCTCTTTTCTCCTCCGTGTAACTCATTCATTTTCAAGCTCATCATGCAGATTACACACATCCTATTAAACCTGGCATGTCTCCAGGCTACATGGGCTATCCCTGCCCCGGATCACAGCCTACAGAAGCTACTCCAAGTACCAGCCGGCCATCCCGCAGAATGGCTCGGTCAACAGCCTATTTCACGACACCCGCCTTTCTCTCCAGGACATCGGGACCCGTATGACCACAAGGTCGACTCTGTTGGCGATGAGCGACAACCACTGCCGTTCCGCAATGGAGATGGTACAACCGTGATGGGACCGCGGAATCGAGATCGCGAACGCCAGAACCCTGATCTTGTTCGTCCGCCGAGTACCGATCATGGCAGTATGCCTAATATGCGATGGAGTTTTGCAGATTCACATATTCGGATTGAGGTATGGTCATTGTAATATGATGTGTTGTACATCGTTATCTAAACATGTATGTATAGGAAGGCGGATGGACTAGACAAACAACTATCCGTGAGCTGCCGACTAGCCGCGAGCTCGCCGGTGTGAACATGCGTCTGGATCAAGGGGTTATTCGTGAACTGCATTGGCACACTGAAGCCGAATGGGCGTATGTTCTTGCTGGAAAAGTACGAGTCACTGCGCTAGACTTGGAAGGTGCCACTTTTATGGACGACCTGGAGGCAGGAGATCTATGGTATTTCCCTGCTGGACATCCACACTCGCTCCAAGGTCTCGGTGAGAATGGCACAGAATTCCTTCTGATCTTCGATGATGGGAACTTCTCCGAAGAGTCCACCTTCGTCTTGACTGATTGGTTGGGTATGTTAACTCGTCTAAGTCTCGATCTATGAATTCCAAGTACTAACCCTGTTCCCAGCGCACACCCCCAAAGCAGTTCTAGGAGAAAACTTCCGGATGTCCCCAGAACAATTCGACAATATCCCGACATCCGAGAAGTACATATTCCAAGGCTCAAACCCCGGAAGCATTGACCAAGAAAAACCACGCACATTCAAGAAGTCAAAGATAAACTTCACTCACCACATGCACGCCCAAGAGCCTCTTGAAACCAGCGGCGGTCGTGTGCGTATTACCGATTCCACCAACTTCCCAATTTCAAAAACCGTAGCAGCCGCACATTTAGAGATTGCCCCGGGCGCACTACGCGAGATGCACTGGCACCCTAATGCCGATGAATGGTCATATTTCAAGAAAGGTCGTGCCCGAGTTACGATATTTGCCGCGGAAGGAAACGCCAGAACATTCAACTACATGGCCGGTGACGTCGGCATCGTGCCTCGGAATATGGGACACTTTGTCGAGAACTTGAGCGACGATGAACCGCTAGAGGTTTTGGAAATCTTCCGCGCGGATCGATTCCGGGATTTCTCTCTGTTCCAATGGCTTGGTAGCTCACCGCGCCGAATGATTGCTGAGAATATTTTCCCCGGCGATGCTAAAGCTGCGGCGGAATTCTTGAAAAAGATCGAAGATGCTGAGAAGGATCCTATCAGGGATACAATCTGATTGCCATTTTTAGATAGCTTGATAGCGGGCTCGGAGGGTTTGCAGATAAAAGGAAATATGAGGTCTTTGAATACATGGCACGTCCGTGTAATGATGAAGTTGCAGGCAGACGATAAACAGATGTCCATTAATTTGTTTGGGAATACACGATACATGGCATTGCTTGCTGTTCACCCTAGTCATAGAATTTCAAGTCCCCACCAAGGTCAATAGTAGGGAATTGGACATGTATGCTATTGCAATGCTTTGCAGCCAACGCCTGACTTTTCAAGGGGGTTACTAAAGCGTAGGTTGCCTCGTGCATTGGCATCCAGTCTGTCTTTGAAGGACCACAGCTCTCATAACAGGGGATTATCTTCCTCGTTGATGTTCGAGCCAAAGCTCCAGTAATCTTGTTAGCTAGGATAGGCTGTTGCTGGAAGGACTGACTGCCTGTAGCCAGTATTCCTATGTCTGTGGCACCTCCCCGAAGATTCTCGCCGGCAGGATGAAGAGCAACTATAGTGTTAGGTATACAGGGGATCACCTATGGGGAAGCTAGTCTAAGCCTTACACGGATAGCCCTCAGAGACTAGTAGGTAGGTATGAAGATCCACGCTGACCTCATGGTACATATTTGTACGGAAGTGAGACTACCACCTGCACTGGGTCCCATGGATAATGGACTGTTGGCCTTGGGTTATCATGCCATGGCCTTGGTAGGTATCCGAGATCCCCGTTCCGGTATTGCAGCGGTGGATGAAGGCCGACTGCTGACCTTGAAGTGTCTGTTCATATGGAGGCCATTCCCTCACATGTGTATTTTGGGGGAACCGCCAGCTCGGGCAAGTTCAGTCTGGGTACCAGACTCTCGATTGATATTCACAGCGCGTAAAAGATGTGATGTTGGACCGGGTATAAGACATCAGCATGTCCTCTGGGTGGTCTTTTGAGTCGTCTTTTGAGTCGTCCTTTTAGTAGAACCTTTCAATAATCCTTTTGTCGATCTTTCTAGGCATGTGGTAGGTGATCTGATTCCCCAGCATAATGGGCAGTTCTTTCGCATATTGATGGGGTATAAATACCCAACTCTTACCTCGATGGTATGTCAGAAATCTCTTTCTCTCTCCTTCGCCCTGTAAGCGGGAAGATGCGATGACCACTGCAGATGCGAGGGAATAGGCTCAGGCAGTGGGCATCTCCCCACTGACAGCTCCCCCACGAGTTCTCTGTTTACTTAGAGTCGACAAGCCTCCAAAAGGCTGTGTACAACATCGTCACTCACCTGAAACCTGAAAGGTTCAAATTTGTGAAGAAGCTTATATCCGTCTTGAGCCTTATACGGCTCTGTTGGATTCACCCACAACACAAAGCGGGAAATCTGAGATGTGGAAAATTCCTCCTACAATCATCCCAGTGGTGATCACCATGGCACGCCTCTCAGATTAATCATGCCCCGAAAAGAAGACCCTTCCAAATCTGATATCATTCTCAATTCAGAAGACCTTGGATTCAATTCATCGCTGAACCTCTCCTAGAATGGGCAATCAATGCCTCGCAAACAAACCTCACTAGACTGAACTCGTCCCACTCCGCAATCTCAATCAAATCCCCCGACGCAAACTCAGATTTCTGGAGCTCTGACCAGGTTGAATGTGTCGCTGGAAAAGACTTGTACCAAGCGCAGAAGACAACAAACTGCACAGCGTGCTGCGGAAACATCCAAAGCTTCCAACGCAATACCGGCTGATCTCCGAAGCCGAACAGGATGAGGGTGAAAATCAATTGATGAAAATCTTGCTAAACAAAGAGGACCCATCTATCCCTTGTGCACCGGGAGGTGAATGCATGGCAAAAAGTGAGAGACTTTCCGACGTGGGTCACAACATATCGCAGCCGTTTGTGCCACTGTCGAAAGAGGAAGTGGAAATCTGGGGTTCAGATGAATGATGTCAGTAGAGTGAAGACAGAATTTATATTATCGACGGCAATATAGTTATCACATAATTGTAGGCTTCTTGGGCAGGTCGGGAATGGGATTGTGTAATAGGTTTCGACCAACCATTATACCTCGAGATGTGACATCCTTAATTCCAACCTCCATCAATATAGAAACAGATGTCATCTGTCTATGCCAAACTAGGGTGACAGGAGATTGAAATATCCCCTGGCCTGTAAGGGTTGGCCATCATCACTAAGCACATTTTGAATCTCATATTACATGTAACAGTACACGAAACCACCGTCATCTACGCGAAGGCTCCCACAATTATCACGGACCATGCGACTCCTATATGCAAGCCCCGTGCTTGCTGGTTGTCTACCCCGTCTCTCATGTTACCATATCTCGATTTAAATTTCATCCTGGTTATAGATGTTACGAGGAAGTAACCCTCCCAGTGGTGATAGATAAAACTGCTCCTAAGGTAAATCGAAATGTTTAGTTTCATTGAAAGTTGCAGGACCCTAATCACAAAGGTCGTCGAACCGATAAAGGGTCATCTAGTGGCATCACAAGCCTGCCTCTGTGATGGCATCTCCCAAGTCCAGGCGATGTCTGTAGAATGAGGACAGTCTCCTAGTTGTCCCTGTGTTGTTCATCGGGAGTTTCCTTTTCGACACTAATTTCGGAATTCGACGTGGCAAGGTAGAGGAGAGGGTCGATGGGAACACTGCCATCCTCATAGATAGAGAGCATTGGATCATCGATGTCGAAAGGTTCCAGGCACACCGCAAGAACAAAATTCGAATGCTCCGGATCTTCAAAGAATTCCCTTAACTTCGTCCAATCCTGGGTGAAAGCATCCGCTTGTTGGTGTCGATCTTCATCTTCATCATAACAGTGGACCCGAATGCTCTGCAAATCTAAACCTAATGCTTCGCAGTTTAGGCAACGACGAATGTTATCACGGAACTGCTGGACACCGGGGAAAACTCGAGGGTCCCAGGGGAATGTGAATTGCGGACCCGGTACAGCCACTTGTCTGCTCTTAGCTTGTTGAATAGCAAGCACCGTTTCGTGGTACATCGCAACGGTTTCGTTGTGCACCCAGAATATCTCGAGCTCGATGGGTCGTGATTGATCGGGGAGTCCAGTCTGTGTCACCGTCTGCATCCACGACGGGGCGTGCGAATCGTTCACAATGCGACCACTTTTCATAACCTCCATATTTGCAAACCGACGCTTCCAGTTTCCCTTATGAAACCCACTGCCCAGATATCGAAGCACTTCCCAGCAACGATTGTAACATTCAAGTTCGTTCTCCCCCTTATCTGTCAGGGGCCCAAGCTCAGGGCATGGGAAGTTGTCCATAGTTTCTGGGAAAGATAAGGTACGGCCGAATTTGTTAGATGCATGGCGTTTCAAAAACTCCGCTTGTTCGATTTGCGTTCGGGACAGATTCTCCGCAAAGCCCGTATCCCTGTATTGCTTGACGTGCAGTACCATCTTCCACAAAGTCCAAGCCACGATCTTCCGTTTCTGGATGGTTTGGTGGTATGCAGGATCTCCTGGCTGCCAGGTCCATACCAACTCAGGAGATGAGTCCACAGCTATGATTTCGCTTCGTGATCCTGAATTGCATAAAAATCCGAAGGCGCCAGCTTTTGTCATCTTTTGAGCCGCCGGTGCGAAGTACTTTTCGGCAATCAAGGTAGGCCACGAGATAGCGAATTCTCGAAGGTCCGAAGAATTCTGAAATCCGAGATATGCTGCCAACTGAGCCTCATGATCTTCCAACTTCGTCCAATTCTTCCCATTTAGTTCGACTGGCTCGAAATTGGTTGTTTTGGTGGGTCCTGCTAACCTCAGTGATTTCGGGGACATTGGTGCCTGTATAAAAAGGTAAGTTGTCAGAATGTGCTGTCAATGCGGCTTATGCGTCAGTGTTCTTACGTTCTCCGGGGGGGGGGGGGGGGGTGGAGTATCAGATGCCGGGCAAGGGACACGCTTGTTTTAGGATTGAAACAACCTCGTTGTGGTCCCAGGCCCCCAAGCTTGTCACGCGCTGATGAATAACACGGTGTTAGTGATACGCAACCAAAAGAATGAACGCGACACGGGGATACTCACTCGTGGGTGACAGTGCTGTCTACGCAAAGTCCTGTCAGGGGCGTAGGGTCGTCGTGCGCTGGGACGAATACAGGGTAAGTGGCTACTGGAGGAGATGGGTGGAGACACCATGTACTCACAGGTAACCGCAGAAGGGTGGTATTGAAGGGGAAGAAGGACGTCGAAGAGAAGTGTCAATGCAGAGGGGACAATAAGTGGACGTTGGGGAGACGAAAGAGATTGGATAAGAAGGTAATCTGCCAGGTTGACCAGTCATTCTTCTCCAAGGTCACTATCATTGCAATTGAAAGTTGTTTTTTGTTGCCCCCTGACATTGGAGGAGACATCCCATATCACGAGGAGAAAGATTAAGCTACTAACTCCTTTCGTTCTTGATACATACTGTGTCTGCTCGTTTGTTTGTTCTACGCTCTAAAGCCTTCACTTAACACCTACCTGAAGTCATGCTGGTACATAGGTGTGTTCAAATGGTGCTTTTGTCGAGTCAGGCTCTGTTGGCGATATATTCTATAACCTCCCGGTAATGCCCTCGATATAAAAGATTCGTCTTCGCCGCTTGTCTATCTCTACTCTCACACTGTTGATGCTGCATATGACCCTGGTTGAAGGGAATTTCTAAGGCCCGTCTGTGCCACTCTTGTCTTCCTTGCAGGCAAACAGACTTTTCTGTCATCATGTTGCTGTATTCTTGGTGGTCGTGGGGCAAATCCTCGACATAATCAGCTCTCAACCAAAGCACAGTTCTATAGAACGACCTTTCCATCTTTCCATATACCATATATTATATACCGAGAGGTGCTTATTAAAACATGTGAGTATTACGCTGTAGTAAGTTGGAAATTTGTATACATGGCGGATTCTCTGCTAGTAATAAAACCGAATAGCAGCGAAACCCTAGTCGTCATTATCTACTCCGATATTGCCTCTTCTTTGACTTGGGACATTATGACAAAAAGTGGAAAGTTGACCGTACTAATCACATCAAAGTCGCTCCACTGATTAGTTACTTTGTCCTTTGTCCTTTGTTTTTGTCGTTTTCAGTTTGATCTAATATCATCAATCTTGTGACTCCTCAGAAACAATGGCCGACTTCAACACGTGAAAGTTGGCGGGAGTCCAAACTTTTTAACAACCTTGGAAGTACTATCTCCACTCTATTGAACTTCCACCACCCATTCCTCTTTCATACTTCTCTACTAAGCCACCTACTGAGATCCTTCCACATAAAACCCCCCAAATATTCCAGTCACGGTCTTCCAAATTCGGAAAACTCTCATCCAAGCCCACATTACCGTGACACCACCAAACATGTCTTCAAACACAACTCCCAACGAATCAAGCGACCATTTGGAGCAGCGCAAGACTCTAATCAAGCTCGAGGCTGCCATCGATGCTCTGAAATTGCATACACTCGACGCGTCACAACTGGATGAATTGAACATCAAGCGCCAGCCTATGGCTCTCAACAAAAGCTCGGACCTTAAGCCTCACTTCTTCGCGCCGAAACCCAACCTCCCGCAACCTCGCAAGAAACTGATTCGCAAAACGGTCGAGCACCTCAATAACAAGAATGCTTTTACAGATGCAATGTCTCGAGCATATCACTTGAGAGAGATTGGAGTGATTATGCTTTTGCCGACACAAATTTGAGATGTGAAAACGAGCTATGGCATTCGATGAGGTCAGTATCCTTAATTGTAATTCTAAGATAATTTTTTGTTGTATCAGTTTATAGTATCTAACGCCCCTCGACAGCGTCGGCGATTACAACCCATTCAAGCATTTGTACAAGTATAACAAGCCTGATTTTGGCGTGTTCAAGATCATGGACATTCCCGGAGAGCAATCCCCACATATGAAAGCAGTCACGTACCATGACTTGGACGGGGAGGATAGCATAGTGTGCCTATGAGAGCTGTTGATCATTCTTCGCTTGATGTTGAGTCAGTTGAGAAAGGTGCGGTTACTTCACCATAACATCGCACCGGTAAGTCTTGGATTCCCCCCGTTCATTGTGCGTTTTTATAGGTTGCTGACTGGGTATTGTGCAGATCTTGATCGTGTCGTTTATGGGCAATAATACGCGTTTGCTGGAGTCTTACTTTGATGGTGAAAGCCTTGTTCTTCGCTCTTCTGATCTTTACGAGTTATCTGAGCAGACAACCACATCGATGGTTTTCAAGGGGTTTGCGGATTGGTTCCTCGGGTGTAACCCAGCGGGAAACACGGTTTAGATTACAGATCCTGTTTCTTCGGGTCGGGAAGGTGTTGGATGGGTTATGAATTGGTCTTTGGTCATGGTCGGTTAGGTTTGATTCCATTGGAGCTGGCTTCTGGCGCTCTTGATGTATGTGACGTATTCTGTGTTTAACGTCATTAATGGAAGCACGCTGAGATTTTGCAATTGTATTTCGCAAGCCCTTGTAATTTTATCTCCGACGGCCGTTACTATTTGGGCCATGCTTTAGCATATAGAGTAAGGGGATAGTCAGTTTGACTGTGGCATAAAGTCGCAGTCGAGTAGAGGTTTATCACTGTGATATCAATGTTAAAGCCATCCGTGGACGGTTCACACAGATGATTCACCTTGGACTTTCCAGGAATTCATTTTCGGTGAAAGGTAAAGTAAGAACAGGCTATATGCTCTAGCTACACACCGTCGCCTATGGCTTTATGTCGAGATCCATTGTATGGGGGCACTGGGCAGACAAAGACAGTTATGAGTATAGCCTAGACAACCAGAATAGGCGATCACTGAGAATGAGAATTATTGTTTGTATCACATCGTGAAACTCAGGAGAATCTCAATAACGCATGGTCGACATCCATCCCCCGTATCGCAATCATCATGTTCCACCCAGAGACCCATCGTAAGTGTCTCATTCAGAGTCTCCCTCATCTCGAACAAAGGCCTCGAGAATTCTCTTTCCTTCTTCAGCGTCATCATTTTCCCATGGCTTAAGCCCGAAGCTTTGCATGAAGGATGTCCAACCGCCATAGGATTTTACAATCGCCCGCTCGGCGGGGGTGAGAGGGGGCTCTATCGCAAAGGGGTCAGCCATGGATTCCACGTTGGGTTAGATGTCAAAAGGGAGGGTGGATCTACGAAGTGCATCAGTCACTGGCATTTTGGCGGTAGATGAGTCTTGACTTTGCTCTTAAGCTTGAGACAGGGGTCCCTAGTCCATGTCCCTATGTTAGCTACTGGAAAACAGTCTTTCTCAAGATATATTGATAAAACTCACGGTAAAACGGGTTGAAGAGTTGTAGTGTGTTGGATGGCAAAATGTTCAAGTGAGAAAGCTAAAATCTGAAAGTGCCCCGCATTCTTGCCTGCGATACCGCATATGTGACTAGGCCCAAGCTAAGCTGTGGGCAAACGGATTTTGCTAGCCATAGGCAATTTCTTTACTAGTATGAAGCTCTAAAATGTCGTAGAGTCGCATCAACTTCCATGAATGCATTCAAACTGGAAATGGGATCAAGAATCAGCGAGGCCTTCTTCTAGGTCTTTCTATTAACGCCGATGACCTTATTGACAACGGTCTTATCATCCACGAGTGAAGTCTCCCGTGAATCGCGAATGCTAGTGGAACCATGGCAACGAACCAATATGTGAGAGCCACATTGAAGGAACTGTACTCTTGATCGCGGGAATCCAATTGTCCCGAAGACGGTGTATAGCATGTCTATATCGGTGCCCAAGGGCAGTCGCCACCGTATGGAGTCTCTGTCCCAGACGACGTACGAATTTGAAACTCTAATTTAACCGATTCAGCGTGTTTTAAGGCGTGATGTGGGAGACCATTCAGATGCTTTTCTTCGATGTATAGCCAGGAATATGTGTACTATCTCCAAGTGTGATACGAGCGGCCTCGGAAATGAGTCAAAACGGGAGGCCCTGGTGGGCCTTTGCCTGTGAAGACATGAAGAGCTTCTAACTACATACCCCGCTACATTGGGGCGTTTCGACAAACTAGGGTTGGGGGTTTTCTTCATCGATAATTCTCACAAACAGCTGCTGTGGGGGTTAGAAGTGGATAACGGTGTTACTCTCCCGACGGACAAATTGCAACCCAAATCACTGTTCTCAGGCGTACCAACGACGAAAACCGCGGGTTTCCCATACGTCGCGGAGACACTGGGTAGCGTGGTACCTTTTTCCAGATCAAACGTGGGTGAAAGTTCGATTCTTGCAGGGGAAGTAGATCTCCACGCTAGTACGACCAGGGTCTAGCACTGGTGCGAGGTACAAATCTCAGCCAAAGCAAGTGTTCTCGGTCAGCAGGCTGTAGCTTTGAGCCAATCAATACGACACCATCCGCGTGTCTAATAGTGATCGGCCAAATTTCCTAACCTGAGTTGTTGATACCAAAAGCTCACGGAGAAATAGGCTCCACAGCCGACAGCCCATCGGCTCATCGTAGAGCGCCCCATCGGCAATAAGCCTTAATAAGATATAATACGAGGATTGGATTAACCTCAGCCCATCGATAGGCCATACCAATACCGATAGCTTTCCATCTGTAGGCCGTGAAGTGTAAATATTGGTACTGCCGAGGTCCCTGATGTGGCTGGAAAGCGAACGGGTCGGCCCCGGAATACCCGGCCTTCGAAGGGAAGTGGGGCGGGCTCCACACGTGGTTGCTGAGATCACGTCTTTAACGCTAAAATGATATTTACTTGCATACGTACACCGTAGATAGAGTGACATTTCCTTGGAAGGTGATAATATGAATGTACGGAGTATTTGGCTAACATGTTAATGATATGCGCCACTTGTTGGGGTCATCTAGTTACATCTCTCAGGCATTCCTCTTAGGCACCCTAACAAGCCGATGTGCCAGAGCACCATCATCCAATTTGAGAACCGTTTGCTCCCACTTGAATCCTTGAAGCCTAGGAAGAAGCTTGATCCAGACATAATAGTAAATCCCACACACTCCGATACTGTATTGGTGGGTCATGTCAGCGATATATACCAATGACGAGTAAGGACGGCAACAACTTACATTCCAAGAGCAACCGCGCAATATGTTGCATACCAGAAGCTCACATCGCCTCCATTGCCCCCAGTACTGGGCGGATACCACGGCATCACAACCATGTACAGGTTAGACAGAATTGCAAATGCCACGGTAACGTGCCAGGCTTGGTAGTCCGGTGGCGGGAGATTGAGGCGTGCACGACGAATTCGAGTGACCACCAGGCCAATTGTGAGTATTGAGCCAAAGAAGCTCGATGCGTAAACTCCGAGGTCCACGACTATTTCCCAAAATTAGCACACCGTCCTTTTGGTTCCCACGGAGTCATCAAACAGCAGGTCAGAAAGGAGACCAGAACGTACCGAAACTGAATGCATCACCCGCAGGCGGCCCCAGGATCATTATAACCGTTAAGCTCCATTTCACAAAGTAGGGACCGAGCGGTGTTCCAAACGGTCTGGTCGAAGTCCAAAATGAAGTGAAAGGCAAAACACCTTGTCTATATCCAATGGGTTAAGGTCACTTCCAAAATATACAAAGCGTTTCATCACTGACCTTCCACACTCCCTCAGCATACGGGACTGTCCAATAAGCACAGCAAGGAGATTTCCAAAAGCACTCATGCAGATAAGGAAATTCAACGCCTTAGAGGCACCACCAGTTCCAAATACCTTCTCGAAAAAGACACCAGCCGCAACGACTTTCGAGTTCAGAATTTCCTCCTTGGTCGCAGCGCTAAAATACGCAATGTTGGCCAGCACATATAGGACTGCCGTAACTCCCAATGAGAGTGGAGCACTCCACTTCAAGGTTTTGGTAGGATTCTAATGCGAGTTAGACAAAAGGATCCTCAAATTCTGATGTGAAAGACATACCCGGACTTCATTGACAACATTGAAAGCATTCTCATAGCCCGCAAACGAGAACCAAACCTTAGTCAATGCATTGGTTGCTCCGTAGGCCGTGGCACCGCTAGTGCCTTCAAAGGCATTCCTAAAATTTGCCTTGGGGTCTTTCACTGAGGTATGACCTCCGAGAACCACCAAGCCAGTTATCCCGATGCTAAGCTTGGTCAGCTCTGCCGGTTAAATATATCTGTCTCTCAAGTATATTTCGGGTGAACACGTACAATATCAATGTCAATAGCTTGACCAACCCGATGGCATTTGCCAGTCTCAAAGACCATCTGGTGTGAAACGCGAGAACTGCGGCGAGATCATTAGCACGTATCACACATATACAAGAATTATCACTCACCCAGTACTGCGACGCTATAGCAAGCTACAGCGACTCCCTTCAACTTCCACGGAGTAGCCTCCGAATCCGCAAGTTTGAAAAGATACTGGGCCAGTACTAGATAAAGTCAGTACTCGTCACTTCGCCATACACCAGAAATGTAATCATACCAACGGCATTACTACTGCTAAACGAGAAAAGCACCGTCTGCATCGCAAAGACAGTAGGGAAGAAATACTTGGGTCGGGGATAGGACTGTTCCAAGTAGACAACCTCGGAACCGGACCGACTGGGGAAAGACGATGCGAATTCCATGTATACTGATAGAGAGCTAGATGCCATCAAATATCCGATCACCCAATAGAACAATGTGAGACCAACAGAGCCGGCACCTTTGAGGACCGTCGATGCTGTTGTATGTAAGCATATCTTCAAATAATCCGCTCACTGTCGAGGTGTACGTACGCGTTGAAAACACTCCCGTTCCAATCATTTTACTCAAATTCAAGAAAATCACCGTAACCCAACCGACCGAATACCCCAGCGGGGAATTAACCTCAACGGGCGCTCCCGATGCCTCCTGGTATGTGGCCTTGGAGGTGTTCCCACCAACTTCGGTGGTAAATTTCAGACTATCATTATCGCTGCTGTCATATTGGGGGAGCTGCTCTGTATGTTCCCGTACGGGAGAGGGAATACCCATATTTGCAGACAGGAGGAAAGTTGAGAACTGGGATCTTCGTGAAACACATGGCGAGACATGCGATGTATATATACTCTTGTTGAACTTGGGCCCCCCACAATAACTGGGGCGCGGTCAGGGGAGCGGCAGGCATCATCTGCCCAGAAACTATAATAACAAGATAAGACGGAATGACCGACAGGAATTTTGGCCCTTGTGGCGTTTATGTTAAATTCTAGCTTCGGTTGGTATTGCCCTGATGCGCGGTCTAATCCTTGTTGGGTATCGTGCATGGTAGCTTCCAGCGGATATAGTTAAATGCTATCGCTAGGTTACAATGAGAAAACGGAGGAATAAATTGGCGACCAGTTAGAAAGTTGATGGGGTAGAACTTTATCAATGGCCAAGGAATTATGTGTTCAGTTGCGAGACGGCATGGACTATGGCGCAATAGTTTGCAACAGATCATGAGAATGAGGTGATACAAAATCAATGAGGGGTTCCGGAAATGATCGTCAGATCCAATTATACACTTGAATAAAATGCAAAATCGACATGGGTACACTGAAGGATCAAACTAGCAGGGAATATGTGGCGATTGATGAATCCCAACGGAGCAGGAAGTCGATGGATGAACGCGGGAAATGGACGTTGGGAAAAAGTACTCGACCAACAGATTCGCACCCAAGAACAATTGAAATATGAAGCGACCTTTCAATTACCAAAACTGGTGATCGCTACCTCCAGTTCGCATCTCAAGTCTTGATTTCTCTGGTGCTTTTGGACCCGCTCCTAGTATCAAGTTTCCCATAACGGGCGAATTCCCCAGGAAGTGGGTGTAGCACTCATTTCAAACTCGATTCTTGCCGCATGCACAATCTGACTGTGCTTCAAAATAGGGGCGTTGACAGGTTTCCCATCCACCTTCAAACCACCAAGGTATGGCTTCGTGGATGCCCCCGGAGCGCTAATTTCAAGCCTCCTCTCTCTACCATTGGCGACGGCTCCACCAGTTCTCGCTCCACTAGGAAGGCGGATGGACACTTCCTCAAATAACGGTGTCCCGACAACATACTCGTCACTGGCAGGGTTGACGGGATAGAACCCCAACGCGGAGAAGACGTACCAAGCACTCATTTGTCCCAAGTCTTCATTTCCGCCCAATCCTCCACTGGTTGTGTTGTAGTTCTCCCAAGCAATGTCCCTGATTATCTCAGCTGCTTGCTTGGGATACCCGAGAGCAGAATACAAATAGGGTACATGGTGACTTGGTTCGTTGGTATGATCATTGTGACCGCCGTGGAAGTGCGCATCCAACTTATCGCGGAAGGCTTCACGGCCACCAAAAAGGTCAGCCAGTCCTTTCAGATCATGCATCACATCAAACGTGTAGACCCAGTCATCGCCTTCGGTCCATCCAAAGGTGTTATTCGCCCAAGTCCCGTTCGCGTTTCGAGCTTGCATAAACTGAGTCTCGTTGTTCCAAAGATACGCATAATTTGCGCTTCGCTTCTTGAGGGCTTGCACGGTGGAGTTATTCTCTCCCGCGTGGGCCGCAACAACTGAGCAGGCGTAATCATTGAATGAGTAGTCCAATGTGCGGCTACCGGCCTCGGACCAGCCATCATTAGACACCCAGCCCTGCTTCATGTATGATGTGAGTCCAGCACGGGCCTCATATGAAGTGCCCGGCTCACGGTCATAGTACAGGGTATCGGTATCGTGATCAGGCGGGGTGTATGCATCCTTCTTGACTGCCTGCCAAGCCTTGCCAATATCAAAGCCCCTAAACCCTCGCTCTAGAGCGTTGGCAAGAACCACGTCTGCATTTGTCGCAATCATTATATTCGTCTCGACCAGGTTGGCCCACATTGGCAGCCAACCGGACCAATCGAAGATGCGTACCAAGGATCGCATCATGCTGTTGACACGTTCCGGCGCGAAAAGAGTCAAGAGCGAGTGCTCGGCTCTGTACGTATCCCAAATTGACCAGGACTGGTAGTATGAGTCGTTCCTGGTGTGAACACTATCGGTGTAGCCCGAGTAGAAAATACGCGGTGCACCATCCTGCTTTGACGTTGGCTCGGAAAAGTCACTTGGATACTGAAGTGCATGAAACAGGCCAGTATACAAAATAGTGCGCGGGTCGTTATCCGGATGAGTCTTGTTGATGCCCTTGATGGATACCCTCCCCAGCTTCTCAAGCCAGGCTGACTTCACCTTTTCAACAGTATCCTCGAAGGTGTGCTCATCTGGAGCCTGAATCTCAAGGTTCTTCCGTGCCTGGAAGACGCTGATGTATGAAACACCAGTGCGCACTTCGACGCGGGATGTCGAGTTAGCAAATTTCACATATGCACCAGTGAAATTCCCGTGCTGGTGGATCTCATCCTTTATAACCGAGCCTCCATTTGCGACACCAAATTCAATAAACGGCTCAGAAAAGCGGGATACGAAATATCCTTTGAACGACGATGCTTTGTCTGGTCCGAGAAGGTAATCCTGACGCTCGGTGTTATAGCCGTAGACCTCCCGACTGTTCGCATTAATATGGACTTCACCCGTCCAGTTCCGACGCGAAGCTTGAATAAATACCCAGGGCTCTCCTTCGACATCCAAATTACTAGAGCTGTGTTGGAAGTCGAATCGAAGATGGCCCACATGGGAATCTGCGGACATGGCAACCTGAAGACCATCAGAAGGAATCCGTGACCATTATCAAAAGCGAACAGATACCTGAATGGATCGCTCATAGTCATCACTATCTGTGCTACGAAGCACAGACTCAATCTGCCTTTTTCGCGTCCGCCCATTTGCACCTTCCTTCACCTCATCCGGCACGGAGCCCGCACCACCGGGAACAGGCCCGTCACCTACAGCCTCAGCCGTGGCATTCCAGTCGCGGTCCAAGAGCTGAGCAGCATCAACAAGGACCTCATAAACATATGGCGTACTCCTCTCATCCTTCTTCCGGAACTGCAATCCTCGATTCTGAAATAGCGGCTGCACTTCGCCAATTCCCGGTGTCAGTACAACCTGACCCGCCTCGCCCATCCAAATAGCGGGTTGGTGAGTGGCCTGGAATCCATGGATGAGACGGTCGCTGTCGCCGTAAGGCACTTGCGAGATGAAGTTCTCGCGTGTCTGCGGTGTCCAGCGGGTCATGCCGAAGGGAGGACTGACTGATGGGATCATGCCGCCATTGCCATTTGGTGTTGTTCCATAGGTGCCGATAAGGGGGTTAACATATTTGAGAACACCGGCATTGTTGTGGTAGGTTGTGTCTGTCTTCGTCTCTGTAGTTACCTGGGAATATGTACCGCCTGCAAGTCCTGCTAGGAGTAGGAGCACGCAGAGCATGGTGATGGAGGAGAGTTGATAGGAGACAAGTTCTCCCCGCATTTACGTGGGTCTCACTTTGTAGATCCAAGTGGCAATGGTGAAGTTGATCCCAATCCCCGAAATGCGGGGTTTGGTAGTACTGGCAGGTAGTAGCAACATTCCTTTTTCATTGGAGACTTTTGAAACTACTTTTTACCATTTTCAGGGAGCTACTATTTTTATTTTATTTCAAATGGGTCTTGTTAGTCACTACCCAGGTGTATAGCGCTCAGGCGTCAATGATGCCTGAAGGCCTAGTTCCTGCCTTATTTTGGCCTGGCAGAAAAACATAAATAGTTACATGAATTACAATAACAGTTGCCTTATTAAGAAAAAAATTGTAAATGCCCAGGTTCAATAGATAAAACGACGCTATTCCCACCATACAAAACATCGTACACCCCCCCCCCCCCCCCCCGGCGGGAACTGGCAGTGAATATACCTCAATTTGAACCACCAAATCTACCCCTTGAAAATATAAGACCCTCTCACATTAGATAATTAGTTAAGCAATTCCCTATTCAATGCAATCGGAATCATATCGATTGACCTAATATTGGTAGGGAAACACCGGGTTGAAAATGTCGGGTTTTGTTATTCCGGTCCGATGCTATTACAATACTCCGTACACTATAAATTGATGCCTAGAAGCGGTCTACATTGAAGCCAAAGTAATGCCAAAGTAATGCCAAAGTAAGGCCAAAGTAAGGCCAAAGTAAGGCATAAGTAAGGCATTCAGGCATGGCACAATCTGTAGGCTCACCTTAGGTGGATTGTAGTTCGATGAGGTTGGGACGGGCACTAGAGTGTATCATTATGAAAGGTTGCATCGTGAATTCTGAAGGTGTACAGGTCAGGAGGAACAGGAGCAGGCTGAGCTTGACATTCAATGGGAAAAGGCGTCCTACTTGAAGAGGAAAGAAGAAAAAAAGAAACAAAGGAAGTACATCAACATGCGGAGTATGTCACATAATTCCAGCAGCAAACACATAATCGGATGGTGTACCACGCCGACATGATAACGTGTGATTCATGGAAACAGCGGCCAGACCAGCCTAAGCTTGCGGCTTACTCGCTCAAAGTCCGATTGATCAATCTCGTGGCGGGAAGCGACTTCAGCCAGTTTGCGATCTTTGCTTGGGTTTACAACCTCATTTACCAGGTTCCAGTGCCGCACATTACAAAGGAGGGCAGCCACTTTGTAAAACGACCATAGCGACGTGTATTTGGCTAACATATACATATAGATCGGGCTGGAGCGGAGGCCGGACAAGCAGGACGGAGTCCGTGTTGGAAACCCATCATATTGGACCCGGGTGATTGAGAAAAGAACATCTGAAGTCTCGCTAAGCTTTTCCCAACTTTTCTCTGCAAGTCGACGCTCGCATAGTTCCTCTCGAAGTCGGTCTCTATGCCACGCGGCATGTGACTGCCGTTGAAGATTTAGCGTCGTAAACCACCATCTTAATCTTATACATCCCAGAGAACTCATTCTGTCTCTTATTTGATACAATATTGGGTTGTACTAGTGGTTGGGGTTGAATGGCGAGTGAAACGATAATGAGGAGTTAAAAATGCGAGTCGCGTTTGCTATGCTAATTAGATACATTGCAGCTTCCTCACATATATATAACCCCAGCCAGTTGGCAGGTGCAACCCGAACATTACAATTTTAGATGATTTGATCTATTATAAGAATAATCCATTATAGGAAATTCCGAAGCTCTACATTGATCTGCAAAGAATAGCATTTCCAATGTTTTGATAGATGGTAGTATGAAAGAGTATAGAGTATGAAACCCTTCAGCCTAAAAGGCCAAGCGGGCCAAGCCGCTAAAAATAGCCACGGCAGATCAGCCACCTGCGCCACGAACAATAACAAGTGGCATGCGCGTCCCTATAGGGACGCGTGGATGATCTCTCTAAGAGTTTAAATAAACTCCACTTGCACTTTCTCGGTCATTTCGCACGTTTGCATTTTCCCATTTCTCGATTTTCCGACCCTGTTTATCGCACACCATGCCAGCCCTATATGCAGCGCTAGCCCAAAGCGCTGTGGAAACGGCCCCGCACCAACTGGCCCGGCGTGACTTGAGTGTCAACCATACCCAAGCCGTCACCTTAGGGGTGATGGCAGCATATGTTGTGATCATCGCCCTACTATGGAACCTACCATATGTCCGCTGGGTACTATGGCCCTTCAAGGTAAATACTCTTTCAGCCCTATATTGACAGGCTGTGACTAACCCCTTGATAGATGCTAGTGATTGCTTTCCATGAATTCGGCCATGCGATTACTGCCTGCTGTACCGGCGGAAAAGTCAAGTCTATCTCACTGGATCCACATGAAGGTGGTGTCACTGTCATGCAGGGCGGTATGAGTGCTATCACGCTGCCTGCTGGGTACCTGGGATCATCGATTATCGGCGCTCTATTGATCTTCGCTGGATTTAATATCGTCGCCAGCAAGGTTGCCAGCATCATCCTCGGTGTCTGCTTTCTGCTCACCCTTTGGTGGGCACGGAGAGACTGGTTGACCATCGTGACTGTTCTTCTTGCAGTCGGGTTGTTGGTGGCATGCTGGTTCATTGTCCATGGTGAAGCCTTGCGCTGGGTCGTGGTATGTCTGACATTTTGATTCCCTCCGTTGTCGACTTACACTAATCACCTTTTTTCTCTCCAGCTGTTTATTGGTGTCATGTCAGCTTTGTACAGTGTTTGGGATATTGTAAGTACCAGTTACGCTCTCTTGGTTTATTTTACTAATACCCCGTGCTCTAGTGCGACGATCTCATCCTTCGCAAAGTAAACAGCTCCGATGCCAGCGTCTTTGCAAAGAGGTATGGTGGATCTTCCCAGTGCTGGGGAGTCATCTGGTCTCTCATCTCCCTTGCCTTTATGGCCATTGGCATCGTTGGTGGGATCGCAGCATTCCCTCAGTCATTCAGCCAACAAGAGTCCGATTCGCAGAACTTCATCTCGACTCGCTAGTTACTCTTACAGTGTTTGGGGGCATTGCAAAGTGAAAATAATGATGTTTAATGAGATATGATAGTGCGTTAGGATATATTCCCACATACCTTAGGAATCCAATTTCCAATTACTCTACCGATATATATGATTTGTCCTTATGGCGATAATATTGTAGATGGCCTTGTGCAGTACCAAAAACGGATTTATATTTGCGCAAGAGGTGATTCGTTGTCAGATTACTCCTACGTTGACTACAGGGAACATCCTATTAGGACCCCAAACAACTCCTTTCTCTGGATACCCAGGTTCCTCATATAGTTCCTCTTCTGCTCAAGAGGGCTATCCGATGCCCCTCTGAGTTAATCTTTTATGACGAGCTGCATTGTAGCAGTCCCATCCTTGCCGACTGTCGCATCAGTCGGGACAAGTACAATCTTAGGTCCATCCGCTGACCATATGAAAAGAGGGGAAATGCAGCATTTAACTTGTATAAGATGCTTTCCCCTCACGCTTCATGCCACCCACTATGAGTCGGCCTGACAGACTGAATTAGGGATCCATGAGATTGGCCAGCAACTACTCGCACCTACCAATCGTTTTTGGTTGGGGCTTTGGTCATAATACAATTATGTCTTGTGTATTGTCTATTGTACAAGTATGTGAATGATAATCGCCGACAATTTATCGTGCATTCTCGGCCTCCAAGGCCTCCTCGTGCTGTAAAGCCAGCTTCGCCATGACGTCCCGCGCCGCGACCTTAGCTTTCCGCTTTTCATTCATAGAGGCCTCATCTTCATCATCATCTGGAGCGCCAGTTCGTTTCCCATTGGGAGAGCCGGTATTACGCTTGCTCTTTTTGTTGGCTGCTGTGTGAGTCCCAGGAGGGGCCTTGGTCAATTCTTGTGACCTTTGCTGGTCCTCTTGCATAGGTTCATGGTTGACATTTGGACCAAGGGATTGTGCACGCAAGCTGCGACGAGACGTGCGACGTCGCACTATGTTTTGCTGGCCGTTTGATTCCACATCCCCTTGCGTGCTAGAAGGCGCGGTACTGGGTGATCCGGTGGAATCGGGGATGGTGGGTTGGCTGATCGATTTCCTCGGCCTGCCAGGCTGTCTTTTCTGGGGAACAGCTTGGGGCTCTGGAGGGGCTGTTTGGGGGCTATCTTCAACCGGCGCACTCAGACGTGGGCGTTTGGCTATGGTTTGCTGTAGGGTGTATGATTGGCATTGAAGGGAGTTAGAGGTGTTTTGGGGCTCTCGAGGAGGCATATGCACCTCCAGGGACCTCAGTTGCTCTTGTGCCGGGGGCCCGTTGGTAATTGTAGCCTGACGTTCGTCATTGAGAGGAACGCGAGAGCTATACATCGGCGGATCTGATAGCGACATTTCGTCCACCATATCGTCTTCGTCGAACGAGTCTGCGATTGCCTGACTGCGATCGCTCGGGAAGGCGTCAGGCCAGTTACGTTTCCGGCCCGCTTGAAGCAAGCCAGGGCTCCGAACTTCGGGGAGCGCAGCGTTCATGTTCATTACCGACAATGACTCCTGCTGCTGTGGCAGGTTGACTCCCATGTAGCGATTCTTCAGTTTCAGCGCTTCAATCTCCAACTTCAGTTTCTCGATTTCATCAGACTTGGACTTTAGCTCCTTCAGAACCATAGCAATCATGTCAAAGTCTTGTCCTTGGAGTATGGAGCCTTCGCCCAGATTTCGACCGGGTCCATTCAACTCAATTCGAAGTGCAGTAAATGAATGTTTGAGATCTGACATTGTGTCTTGGAGGTGGTTCACTGAGTTGGAAATCTGATCGATGCTTCTACCCTGGTGGAGCATCTGCTTTTGCATAGACGGATCGAGGGTGGTGGGGTCTGTGCAGCCAGCTGGCACTAGTGCGCTGCCCTGGACGAGGTCGGGGGTTCGGCGCGGAGGTTCTTTTGGGGGACAAATTAGTCGTTCAAGGGCCCCCTGTTTGAAGACGGGCTCCACCGTTCGCATGGTAACAATCTCCCTAAAAGCGACTTTTGACATTTTCCACAGAATATTCATCCTAGAGCGGATTAGCAGTGAGAAGCGCCAGTCTTGGTCCACAGCCACTTACCCGTTGTCAAGTGGACAAAGTACTCCCATCCGTTGCTGACAGAGTTTACATGACACTTCTTGGATGACACGGCCACGTAAAAGTGTCATATCCGATGTCTGAGGGATTTGTTTCCGCTCTGAAGAAACGGCGATGCGATGGAGGTCGACACTGAGCCACGCCGTTGGGATTGAGTAGGCATTAGATAGTTTGGCCCACTCATTCTCTAGTGCAGCCAGCGAGCTGGAGCACCGAGCACACTGACACAAAATGCCAGGCCGTGTGAGATGGGATAGATCCATCTTTGCGCGACCAGTGTGAGGAGTTAGAGAGTCCGTAAGATTGTGCGGACTTGAACCACTGAAGCGCATTGCCCGCCCGCGGCCAGCCAAAGCTGACTCAGCGGTCGAGGCCGTCCGTTGGCCGCACTAGTCCTAACTTGGTTATCGATAAGGACTACTCCGTACTTGCAGTGGCGTCATAACCGCGGAGGCCTCGAGTTACAGATTATGTATACCCTTCTGATAGGTGAAACACGACTTTTAGGTTGTGGACCTGGACTGGGATAAATTGGGTGGCTTATCCCCCGATCACCAATGTGATCTGCTACACACCGGCGATATCTATATTGCCCGGTTCCACAATGTAGCATCGATTCTGTCCCCGGATCACGTGTCGGCCCCCTCTTTCCCCAATTCCCTCGAGCCATCTGCGCTTGCTGTCGCAAAACTCATCCATGAATCGCTTGTTGCATCCAGTCTGTCGGTCTTCCTCGGCAATTCGAGTAACAGCCCCGCGCGGACGAAAGATAATCCTTCCAGTCGCCATGGCACAACTCTCTACTGATGCCCTGGCTCGTGCCTCGGCAGTCATTGGCACTACCGACAAGAAGCCCACAGCCTGGCACGGGGCTGGAGCTGCCGAGTTCGACCTCCGAAGTATGACTCAACCGGGAAAGGGAATGACGGAATTGAAGCTGATTTGAGTCAGGCGATACAATGACGAAGCCTACACCGTCAATGCTTGAAGCGATCTGCCAGACAACTCTTCTGGATGATGTGTTCGAGGAGGATCCAGTCACCAACGAGCTGCAAAGCTATGTCGCCAAGATTACCAAGCATGAGGATAGTCTGTTGGTCCTTTCCGGGACAATGGGAAACCAGGTGGCCATTCGCTCGCATCTCGCGCAGCCACCTCATTCAGTCTTGTGCGATCATAGATCACACATCATTTGCTATGAAGCTGGCGGTGTGAGCGCCTGGACTGGCGCCACCGTGAGCCCTGTTATCCCCAAAAACGGGGTACATTTGACGTTGGAAGATATCAAAAAGCATGCAGTGCTGGGTGATAATATTCATTATTGTCCGACCAAATTGATCAGTTTGGAGAATACCCTGGATGGGATGATTATGCCGCTTGCTGAGGCGAAGCGCATTGTGGAATGGGCTCATGCTAATGACATCAAGGTTCACTTGGACGGTGCCCGGCTGTGGGAAGCCGTCGTGTCCGGTGCTGGGAGCTTGCCTGAATATACAAGCCTGTTTGATAGCGTTAGTCTTTGCTTCTCGAAGGGACTAGGGGCACCCATTGGAAGTATCATTGTGGGCTCCCAAGAGTTTATCAAGAAAGCGCGCTGGTTCCGCAAATCTATCGGCGGCGGTGCTCGACAGACGGGCGTGATTGCAGCTGCGGCCCGGGTTGCACTTACTGAAACTTTTGGCACGGACCCCAAAGGCCAGACCGGAAAGCTTGCAGAAACACATAAAAAGGCGAAGCGCGTAGCCGATCTGTGGACCAGTCGCGGTGGGAAGCTGGAGTACCCCCTGCACACCAACATGGTTTGGTTGGATCTCGAGGCATCAGGAGTGGGGCCAAATGACCTGGCAGAGATTGGACAGCAAAAAGGGCTGAGATTGATGGGTGGCCGCGTCGTGGTTCATTACCGTAAGTGCTTCCTCAATCTGCCTTGGGTTCGGGAATGCATGACTCAGAATCTGACCTGTCACAGAGGTATCGGATGAAGCGCTCGCACGACTGGAACAAGTGTTCGATACTGCACTGAAGGGTGATTTCAAACGGAGTGAAGATGTTAGCAAGCCGTACGGGAGTAAGTAGTTGAAGAAAATAATAACTGAATCTAGCGTACGTCCAAATGTACATATATGATAGCCTTTCTTTTACTATGTAGTGATGTGTGTATGTATTTTTAATTTTCTCATAGATCGAGCATCAAACGATTCCATGGTTAGCCCCCGCTATATCCCGGTTGACCAATCAACGCGCCTGCTGCCTGATGAGTAAGGAGTTTATGCGCCTTAGGAACGCGTCGTTGCCTCAGGTACCGAGTCACAATTGTTGCGGCTCGTTCTTGGTCTTGTTCCTCGGACGACGACCTTCCAAGGAGTGCGACTTTTCGTCCCGGCATCCCCATTTTTATCTGTCTACTGTCTCAATTTTACTAGCCGTGGACAGGTTGATAGGAAATCTTTCAAGCTGTGTGAGTTCATCCTCGATCTCGAGTCGATACTAAGCAAAGGCCTCTTCAAGCTTCCAAAAAACGTTTGCTAATTTGTTGGAACGGAATTTCACAGACATACCTTTTGGCCCACTCGAAATCACAGCATACAGTCCCTTCCTTAATTCGAGCATTGTTAATACGGAAACACCATTGGGTAGCAACTCATTGAACGGCATCCTGACGGTCCGGTATCCCTCCACCGGTAGACATCTTTAATACCAGAATCGAGCTCTGTATTCTTATGGCTCGCGGACAAGGGCTGGATAAACTCACTTCTAATTCCATGGGCAGCGTCATCATCTCTGTTGACCAACACTGCCTTTGAGGAGAGTTGAGGAGGGACACCCCACTCTGCAAGCCACACGGTTCACTTATCGCTCACCCATTGCCTATTCCGCTCCTTACAATTATTGAGCGAAGCATCTGAGACCAATCCTTTGATCAGGCGACACATGCCCTGGTGAATGCGTCATTGGTCTTGAAGCATACATATCATTATCTTGCCCAACTTTTGCCCGGGTGTGCGGTTCCTCGGCCCTAGTACCTATTCCCCTCGAGGTATATATACAAACTCCCCCTGACCCTTGCTTGTTGGCGCAACCTTGCTGACTCATTATATCTCCAGTCTACGACGTTAATGACCCTTTTATGCAAATTCCCTTCGCTGATCTCGCAGCACATATACCCTACCCCATCGGATCTGTACCTGTAGTTCATTTCTCTGTTCATTCTCCTAGCACCTTCATTTGCACCTGCATTCATCCTCATAATGGAAGCCACTCAGGAATCCACCCAGCCATGTGCTGATCCTCGCCGAATGGGAATGAATAACTCTGGCATCCAAGATTCAGACTTGGCCGACATCATCTGTATCCTCCATCCAAATTCGCATGCTGCCCATGATGCTGTTGGTGCCACTGGAGGAATATGTGCTCAGCATATACTACAAAGGGACATACTAGAGCACGAATCCTCTCACACAGCAGCATTAGATTTGGCATTGAGGCTCTCGTCAAAGGTTCACAACCTGGGACTTGGTTTTTGCTTCGGCCGCAATCGCTCTCGCTGTGATGTTCTTCTGAGTGTTGATGACGATGCTAAACGAGTGTCGAACACTCACTTTCGCATATTTCTAACCGAAGACGGCATTCTTATGCTCCAGGATACGTCGACAAATGGTACCATTGTGGACAATTGCCGCCTGCGAAAATCTCAGAAGGATGGGAACAGTCGAATGCTCACCAATGGATCCGTCATTCAAGTCATTACCGGATCGCAAACCTCCGACGAGGTCCGCTTTGTGGTTCGAATTCCGTCACGAGAAGGATTCGCTGTCCAATACCACCAGAACTTGTTTCGGTATTTCGAAAGAGTCCATGCTCATGCCCCAGCGCATAAAGAACGACAGGGCCCAGGCCCGTCGGCCTTGGCGTGGTCCTCCGCGAACGCATATGGCATGCATTGGACCGGTGGTGCCGAGTACAATGTGACTGGACAGATTGGAAAGGGTGCCTTCGCTACTGTGTACAAGATTGCAACCAAGCAACATGGCGCCATCTATGCTGCAAAGGAACTCGACAAGCGCCGCTTCATGAAAAACGGTATCCTTGATCAAAAGGTCGATAATGAGATGAAAATCATGAGAGATCTCACACATGTAAGCGATATTTTTCAGTTCGCCTTGTAACTAGACAACTAACGTGCTGCAGCCGAATATCGTTCAATACATCAATCACCACGAACATGATCGATGGATCTACATCATCATGGAGTATGTGCCAGGCGGCGAGTTATCGACATACCTGCAGACCCAGGGAAGAATTGCCGAGGAGATGGTGAGAACGATCGCACGACAAACGTTACGAGCACTTCACTATTTGCATAAACGCCGCATCACCCATCGGGATATCAAACCGGACAACATCCTGATCGCCTCGCTGGACCCGCTCAGAATCAAATTATCCGACTTTGGATTGTCGAAAGTGGTGGAGCAGGAAACCTTTTTAAAGACTTTTTGTGGGACGCTTCTCTACTGTGCGCCGGAGGTGTATCCGGACTATGATCAATACCGCCGTGGCGAGCTCCGAAAGAGGCGTCGCGTTGGAGACCCGTAAGTCACTAATTTCTTTTTCCCATGGGAAGCCTCTGCTGATATTCAAAGACCGCCCAAAACATCGCCGTACAGCCAATCCGTTGACATGTGGTCGTTAGGGGCAGTTCTTTTCCATATCCTGTCTGGCGTTCCACCATACTCAGGGCGTGCAGAAGATCGAGGTGTCCAAATGCTTCGTACTATTATGACAAGTGATGCTGATTTCGATGCCTTGCGCAATGCAGGTGTGTCCGAATCTGGCATTGACTTTGTCGCCCAGCTTCTCAACCGGGACCCTTTCTCTCGTCCGACAGAGAAGGAGTGTTTCCAGCACCCTTGGATTGCGGAGGTCGCTGATGTGGATGAGTATGAGGATGATGACGACTTGCTATACGACCGTCAAGATGGGCTTTCAATCATCGGCGAGGATGCTGAGGACGAGCTAGACGCTTCACAATTGTCCATCGCCGAGGGTCCGGGGTACGTACATGAAGCCGACGGTGAAGAAGGTAGCAGCAGTGAAGAAATCTCCAAACGGCCTCGGATTGAGTACATTCCCACCGATGTTCGCTATCCCAGTCTTCCCAATATTGAGAGCTTCCAAGATGGGCAAGCGGTGGTGGACAATCATGCCAAACGTTTGTTTGGGGAAGTTTCTGCCTCAGCTCTGCGCAGCTCCCACGCACTCGGCAATATGGATGCATACGACGCAAACAATTTTCACGTTGACTTTCTCTCTTCCGGTGAGTCGATGATGAGCGACGATCCCAACGAGTCGATTATTTCCCTCCCGGCGGTTCCCTTCGGTGGCACTGCGCCCAGTTTGATGGGCGCAGAGAAGCTCGTTGGGCAACTCAACATGAATTCCTTGAACCCCGCTCTGCAACTCAAGGGTGGCCCGGTTAACAAATCCTCCTTGCGGCAGACCACTCCTGGGCAGATCAAGGACGGGATGCCAGCTAGTACACTCAACAGGGATTCTGTGCCGCCGACTTCGAGTCCCAAGGAACAACCTATCTCGAGTCCCCAGGAGCCAACCCCAAAAGCCAAGTTCACACGTCGGATCGACCTTGCTCTTGCAATCCCGGACACAGCCAGCGAAGCATCTAGCGATAATAGTGCCCACACCAGCCGCCGTAACACTGCTCCCAACGACCCCTCTCTCCCCTCCAGATCACAATACGACGCCGAGTTTGCTACTACCCTTGATGCGCAGACAGGCCAAGCTATCTTGGAGCAGATGAATGCGGAGGAATCAGACCCGTCAGAACCGATTGTTCACCGACCCAACACCCCGCCTATTCCCTCCACGCTGTCAGATCCTGAGTTCGCCAAACCACCAAAGAGATATGGAAAGTTGAAGAGTCTCCCCGGTTCGATATTTGACTTGACAATCTACCTTGAGGATCGGCTCACCTCATGGGGTCGAGGCCCGTTGGCAACTGTCAAGCATGCCGACCCCATGGACACAAGGATCCCCGCCTATGCCCTAGAGGTCACATTCTGGGCTCCAGGAATCGAGGCGAGGATCGCAGCCGGTGAAAGCTGGCTCGAAATTCCAGGTGTGATGGCGATTCTATCAACCAAAGCGCGTTCTGGCATCTGGGTAAACGACACACTTCTGCGCCGTGGCTCTATGACCGAGGATGGTCCCGAGGCTTTACAATTTGGGAAGCTCTACACGGGCGACATCATCACTGTGTACAAAAACAAAGACCGAACCAAGTTCCTCAAGCTCCAGTGCGAGTTCACCCATGGCGACAGCGCCCAGCCTCGACCCGGACACGAAGCCGGGTTCATGGTGCGACAGGCTCTGATGGCCAAGGCTGGCGGGGCGGCGAACCGAATGCCGATTCAGCCCCAATGCAAGGATCGGGATTAGATTGAGATCTGGTGTTATTCGTCTTTCCGCTTTGAATGTAGATTGATAGGAACTGCGTGGTCCGGTGGGAATTAATCGTTACATACTTTCCATACTCCACAATGTCTTTGTCCGCAAGCAGTTGAGTAGATGTAGAGAAGTGGAGCCGATCTCCGCCAATCGATCTACGCTTGAGTAGTTCGTAGGTTAAATTAGGCTAAACTGGACTATGTCAACTGTACTAATTGTCAACTGTACAGTATGTCCATGTAGTGATCAGAGATACCAAATGCAAGATTTAAAGTATTGAGGCTAATTTGAGCTCCAAATCCAATTTCCCCTTTAACCAAGGGAAAGATCCAAACTTAAAATCGCACCTACTCCAAGACCGTGGTATCGGACGTACCGCATTCGGCCTCAAGTTCCTTCGCATCTCGAATCCGGCACATAATGTACAACACACGTTTAATGATGTTCGGCGTGTCTTAACTACTTCCTTCTCTTCACTTCACGTCACTCGTTACATCTCCCTGACCTCACAACAAATTCATCCCTTCGCTCGTACTTTCCCTCCAGTCGACATATTCAAGACTTCACAACAATCACTCTCTAGCAATTCGCTGTTTAGCGCCGATCACCGCGATGACCTTATCGCGATCACCCTCTCCCCACCCGGGCGGGGGGTGGTCAAGCCCGGGACTTGTTCCGGCTAGCGGCACTGTATCACCGAACGGTCCATCGCCCGGTTCAATATCCCCAGGTACACCAGGCAGCATTTCGTGGGCAGCAGCTAAGGCGAAGAGCGACGAGGTGCGCGGATATCCATCATTCTCAACACGCAATGGCGGCTTCTTCTCTCGCCAACGACACCAGATCTCGACTCGGTTTCATAGCGTTCGAAGGTTTTCCTCGCGTGAATACGTCGATAAGGATGATTTTGGCCGGGAATGGAAGCGTTCAGGAAGTGGTTGTGACCTGCTAGGTGCCTTGCGGATACCAGTACGCCGGGGCCGGTTCCGGCTGCTGTTGGCTCTGTTGCTGGTATGGATTGGGTATCTATTTTGCTGGACGAGTAAGTGATTTCTACTAAGATGGATTTTTTTGACCTATTATTTTAACAGCATTCCAGGCATTATCCAAACATACCGACGATCACCCATAGGCGGCGGGAACAAGTTCGTCATCATACTCGGATCGAATGTGGAGGGCGGCGTCATGGAATGGAAGGGTGCACGTGAATGGGCCATTGAACGCAACAGCATATGGAACAAGCAGAGATATGCACAAAACTGGGGCTATGAGCTCGAACTGGCTAATCTACTGGCCAAGAAGCGATATTCACATGAATGGCGCGAGAGCTGGGAGAAGGGCGATGTGATCCGCGAAGCCATGCGCAAGTATCCCGATGCAGAGTGGTTTTGGTGGCTGGACTTGAACACCTGGGTTATGGAATACGACACATCTCTCCAACACCATCTATTCAACGACCTCGAGTCGCACGTTTACCGCGATATCACCGCCTATAACCCTCTCAATATCACCCACCCACTACCCGAGTTCTGGCTCGACGAGCTAGGTCGTTCCCTCGAGGGTGATGGCAAGGCAGATTCACTGAATATGCTTCTGACACAAGACTGCGCCGGATTCAATCTCGGATCCTTCTTTGTGCGCCGATCTGATTGGACAGACCGCCTGCTCGATACCTGGTGGGATCCGGTCATGTACGAGCAGATGCATATGGACTGGGAACATAAAGAACAGGATGCCCTGGAGTACATTTATCAGAGTCAGCCATGGGTGCGGAGCGGTGTTGGCTTTTTACCACAGCGCACCATCAATGCCTTCCCACCTGGCGCATGCGGCGACGGAGATAACCCAGTCATTCACTATCAACAGAACGCACACGATCTCCTAGTCAACATGGCTGGGTGTATGTTTGGTCGTGATTGCTGGTCTGAAATCTACTACTTCCGCGAGCTGAGCAATTGGCTCGGTCGGTCAGGTTGGGAGCGATTCAGGGATGGTGTTACTGATGTATACGACCGAATGACCGGAAAGGTTAGAGACGAGGATGATTGATCCATACTCTTTACTCTTTATGCTTTTTACATTGATTATGCTTGCTTACAGCAGTTTTACATTGTTGTGATTATTCTTCGCATTATGAGAGGTTTTTTGAAAGTTTTGCTTTGTTATGTATATTGCTTTAGTGGTTCCACATTGTACGGTAGCTGGTGTGAACAAGCATGGTCATTGAAAATATGATATTTTTCCAAGGCATTTCTTCTGTACCAAAATAGTTTCGACTCGATCTAGATCAAATAAAAATCTAATCTCGAGTGATCAAAACTTCCCTGTCTGACCTACCGTTTTCGGCTTGTATAGATCCACGTGACCACAAGATCTGCACAAAAGGCCCCCTCTGTCTCCCGTACCAAACCACCCCAGACCGCCCTCATCCCACCCAATCACAAAGCAGGTAATCCAACCTTCAAGATCAACGATCCAGACGACCGCATCAAGCAGCCTCCAAAAGCCGACTCCCTCCCACCAACCCTTGCTGCCATTGTCCTCCGCCCGAGCAAGCAAATCACCTCACTACACCCTAACTACACACCAAACCACACAAACCAACCGCCCACAATGCCAACCGCCGAGTCCGCCGCCTTCCTCGCCAAAAAGCCCACCGTCGCCCCGACCTACGAGGGTGTCGACTTCGAGGACAACGTCGCAGTCCACAACGCCCGCGATGCCATTATCCGCGAGCAATGGGTCCGCAGCATGATGGCGCGTCTGGTTGGCGAGGAATTGGGCAAGTGCTATGCGCGCGAGGGCGTGAACCACCTTGAGAAGTGTGGTGTTTACCGAGGTGGGTTGTTTTCCTTTGTTTTTCTCTCCTATATACGCTACATATCCAGGCGATTGAAGGTTATTGAAGGGTTTGCGGGTGTTTGATTCTGCAATAACCGGATTTTAATGGATTGGGGGCTATGTGGATTGGTTGTGATTGCGATTGCGAGGAATTGTACTGACCTATATATTCCCTACAGAGAAGTACTTCGAGCTCCTTAAGGACAGCAAGATTAAGGGTTACCTCGGACAGGAGAAGAACCGCTTTGGTGGAGAGTCGGCATAAGCGTTTACGTCTTTTCTTGCGTGTTCAGCTATGCGATTGCGTTTCGGGGCTCGGGTTTGATGGTTGATATCGATACCGCGGGGAATGGACAATTTTGATGTCGAGATGAAATGGTCGGCTTTGGACTGAATCCCGTGGTTTTTGATTCGGTTCTGTCCAAACCCGGTCTTATAGCCACCCAGATCGGGTCTGTGTCGGGGGGAGACGAAAAGATGGCAGAAGAGGGTCTGGAGAGTACCTTCTTTGTGCTCTTGTCCGTTTGTACTGTACATAATATCACTTTGTTTGATCACTATTCCTTTTTTTATACGATATTGCAGTGCTGTTCGGAGAGATCGTAGTGACACACTCCATCGGTCCTTGTGTCTTTACCGGTCCCTTGTGCTTGTCCTTCGAGAAGTGATTGAATGCTCCATTCGGTATATATCACCATATACGATGATCTACATATGCACTTATATAGTGGTATCATTCAATAATAAACGCTCGAGGCTGTCGCACTTCGGTCCGGGAATGCACCCGGAGGTCCACGGCCATCAGGCTGTCCTGCCTCGTCTTCACTATCGTCATCACTTCCAAACATAACATCGTCTCTCTCATCTGGTGGGGCACGCATCCGCATGAGTTGATCCTCGTCTAAAGAAGGGGGTTGGTATGGTGCCGGGGGAGAGTGAATATCTCGACCAGAAGGTAGGTTAGAGAGCAATGGTGCAGAGGGTGGAATGGGCTGAGTGTTCATCTACATCGAGTTAGTAAGCCATGCATTGAGACCCGCCTAGATCATGGGGGACATAGAGAATCCAAGCTCACTGTGTCATTCATTTTCACCCATTTAGTCTCAAGCATCGCAAGGACTCTTCCCTCCTCGTTACGACCAGCATCATCCCCCGCATCCAATGGACCTTTTTCACTGCGGCTACCGCCAGCATCTTTAGTGACTCGACGATCTTCACGCCGCTCTGTCCATTCGCGCTTTAAACGGGACAGGCCGCCCTTTGCAGAACCTCCCGAGCCAGCAGCGTCTTCCTGTGAAGACCCTGCCCCACGTAGTCCGAGCGGGGTGCGTGCAGCTCGCAACCACGCAATACCCTCACCCACTTTGCCCGACAGCTCAGCATCTACACCAAAAAATCGGCAGGCGCGTGCCCGAGCAACGCGAGCCAAAACTCCTGTATAGCGGACTAAATCCTCATCCACACGGCCTGCACGACCAGAAGTAGATCCAACAGCACCTAGACCTGCAGCCGCTTGTTCGGCGTACTCTGCAGCACGAACACATAGTCTTGCGAATAGCAGAGCGCGTACTTTCGGAATCGACGGTGCATGGACCATCCACTCTTTATCATTCGGATTGCGCGACTGGATACACGCCGCAACATATGCATCATCTTTAAGAACGGCCAGTAACGTAGCCTCCGCCATGGCCAGAGATGACAGGGCTGACTGTGTAGCAGCCTCGAGATCCGGCACTGTTGACACAGTAGCTGCGGTGAAAGTCGGCGAGGACGCGAGCAGATTATGGACCGAGCTAGCTTGAAGTAGATACCGCGTTGCGGTCTGCACAGCAGCAGTACGGACCTCTGCAGACGGGGTAGACGATGCGTATAGCGCAGCGACGACCCCTGCGCGCGCCATCCTACTCAGTACATACCCCAGAGTTGTGAGCGTAAATGCCAATTCGAAGTGGATGCCCCGGCCGGAGACTCGTCCATTCCGCGTGCGGATACCGTTTCCGCTTGGGTTATTTCCACTAGACCCGAAATTCAATGCGCTTGGGGTTGATAACGTATATCTCCATGCCGACTCTATCTCCGCGCTGATCGTGATGTCGACTATTTCGCCGGTGCGGAGACTCGTCCCCCCTGACGTATAGCCATCTTGGAAGGCAGAAGGATATGCATCGGTTGAAACGGAGCGACCATTCAGTCCATTTGAGATTGCGAATAAAAAGGGGATGTACTCATTCAAGGCGGACAGAACTGTGGGTAGGTGGGCATCCTGGCGCGGGCCGCGGGGTAAACGCTTGTGGGCCTTCAGTGCGAGGCGGAGAGCATGGCGGGCTGTTGAGGCTGATTGGGGGAGGGATGGGTGAGTGGTAGAGAATATGAATGATTGAAATGAGAGAGGCGAGGTGGTTGGGAGGATAAATGCGTAGACCATGGTGAAGTGGTGAACTGGTGAGAGTTGGAGAAGGGCGGGAATCGGAGCTGATGTCACTGCCAAGACCTAAGGTTTTGGACAACAGATATATATCCAACATCTAACAAGACTACTAAAAAGATATGAAGATACGCTAAGGCTTAAGCAAGTATTCTTGTACGATATAATAATCACTTTGGCAGTTCTGATTTACACGCTTAGATGGAAACTTTGAAATTTTAAAAGAATAGATATACCAAGAAAACAAACGAGTCTAGTGTTTAAATCAACAATCCAACAAAACCAACGTAAAAGACAGATATATAGTAGAACGCAAGATATTCGCCACATTGCACTTAAAGAACAAAAGGCCTTCCTTATCAAGGGACTGCTTTTCCTCCTCCTGCTGCTCCTCCTGCTGCTGCTGCTCCTCCTCCTGCTGCCGCTTTTCCTCCTGCTGCCGGCACTGGATCCAGTGGAAGGTCCGGTAATGCGGAGGTCATTTGAACCGGACCTACGGTGGGCACATTCAGGAATCTTGGGTGTACGTCGCCAAAATAGGAATAGCTAGTGCCATCCGGAGCCGACGCTGAATACATCCTGTGTCGTGGCCACGGACCATTCAATCGAAGAATTGCTTTAGTGTTGGTGTCATCATGAATGAGGACTTGAACTGGATGCCACAAGATAGAGAGGAGGGAGTCGGCCACGCTATCGTACATGTTAACCTCAAATTGCCTGCAGATTAAGTTGATGACTCCTCCATTCGCGACTACTATGGACATGCTGCCTAACAGTGGTGGAAGAGGGGGGTCATTTCCTAGGGGGTCACGATTGTCAATTATGAGATTGTCCATATCACTTTTGTTTATCTGCATGGTAGAAGCCCCAGTATCATCCAAGAAGTTAAGGCTATTGGGCAGGGATGTTTGTACAGGGTTAAATGCACCGGAAGGCACAATAGTCGACTCTGGAAGTTGTATGGCGATGTCCATCTTGAAAGTATGTTAGATACAAAAACATCCCTCTTGGCACCTGAACTCACGTAAGCAGAAAATATCGCCGTTCCTGGATATGGCGTAGCTATCCATTCTGCCATTTGGTCTCCTGGACCTGGTCCTTGAAGCTATGCATGTTAGTTTCTGACCACCCCGAGTGTTGGAGGAGACATACCCCTTCTACCCAAAAGCCTGTGTGACCGGCATATTGGGCATTGATGATCTTAAATTCATCCCACCTGAATGGCCTCGGATGGCAGAGCTGTGCGCCTCTAGACCAGTAGGTAACAAGACCTGGATTCCATCTCAATTGGCCTGATCTGTACGCTGCCATGATGTTTGTCACATTGGCAACCAGTTCGTACTGGTCATTCTCGCTTTGGAGCCATGCCAAAGTCCCCTGGAGTGTTTGCAAACGCAGGACGACAGGCCAACTCAATCCAGCTGGCTCCAAGGCCATCATTGCACTAATCATTTATTTAAACCGTGTTACGCAAAAAGGATCCTGGAAATACTCACTCGCGACGTTTCTGCTCTCGCAATAACTCCCTCAACCTGTGGTGAAACGTCCGGGTGATGATATTATCACTGATCCGCTCACGGCACCTTGCAATCTGAGCATTCAAATCACTATATAGTATATATTAGTATCTACAAATGTGGGTATAGTGAGCGGGAATGACGTACTCAGGATCAAGATCGGGTTCTTTGTCATTCCAACCTTTTGGCGTATCCTGGATGAACATAATTGGATTCGCTGCCGGCTGTTGCCATCTTGTCTGCCGTATTGGCCGTGTCGGTGGTGGAATTTGGCCTTCATAGGATTTATTCAAATCCAATGCAAGTGCGGCCGGATCCACAGGTGTCGGTGTAATAACAGGGATGGGGACGGCGGCAGAAGGACCAGGAACAGGACCAGGTATAGACACGCCCATTCCGTCGACCATGGGCTGAGCCTTCTGTTTGCCCTTTTTCCGGGCCGAAGCACTGGCAGTGTCACTGGCCTTCCTCTTTTTTGCGGGAGAGGTGGGAGCATAGTGACCCGGTGGCTTTGTAGCAGCGGCTCGGCGAGGACGATTCATTTCGAAGAGCGAGATGATAGGAGCGATATGAAATGCAGAAGGCGTGGAAGCTCAGTGCAGCCTGAGATAATCGAGACATGTTTTCAGTTGGGCGAGGGAGATATTTGTACTTTGGGACTAAAAGTTACATACTACAATGCACAAACAAAGAAGACTAGATTGAAGAAAAGCCCCCCCCCTCCCCCCCCCAATTTCAAAAGCGCAATAATTCGAACATCAAAGAAATCCTTCGAGGGCACAGTTGAATTTACATGAAAGAAACTGTGAAATTCGGGTTCTCTGATCATTTAGTCGAACTAGAAAGTGTGTCTGTGTAGTTCATCTGAACAAAGAGCTCCAACTCGAAGCCAAAACCGCCCTGTTCAAAGTAAAAGAGGACTAAATTCCAACAGTTCCTTAAGCCATGGTGTGTCAAAGAGCTTGAGCTTCAGGATCTTTTTTTAGCTCCTCGCATTTCATATGAGAGAATCCCGTGGTTCACCTTGGCCTTCCTTTCAGTTCACTTTTGGAATTAAAGTGAGAGACCGGTTGATTTATTTGGCGATGTCGCTAGAGAAGCACTCTAGAAAGACACTCTAAAATACCATTTCAAAACACTATCTGAAAGGCATCTGAAAAGACCAAGCAAAACACGGTAGTATGTTCGTACATATAATGTCCATAATATCATCTCAGGCCAAATAGATGGATCGAATTATTGAAGTCCTAGAAAAGCTGTATAGGCAGCCGACGATTCTGATAATTCCCCATAGTACTCATCTCTTTGTCTTCAATTTGGATCAGCACCATGAGGGGAATGCTGGTTGATCCGTGCCTTGCAATCTGGAATAATATCCCAACTGACCCTGTACGGGCTTTGTGAGACTCAAGTTCATTCCCAACAGACTGAAATCTATTACTGGTCTCCAATGTACCATTAACGATAAACATGCATGATGTCTGAGATAAATCGCTAACTGTAGTCCGTTTCGGTTGGTTCCTTTTCACGTACTATTATTCCAAGTCGAAAAAGAACAAGAGATACATATATACAGTTTTCCATCACCACAAAAATAGACATACCGTCTGTCTGCCAAGTTCAATGCTACCATGCAATCAATGTTCGTACAAATTGAGTCGAAAATGGAGTGTAATCTTCATTCTGTAACTTAAATAGTTTGGTGTAAGCCTTTATTGAACTCCCCTGCTGTCCCGCCTCTCTTTCACTTAGAGGTTAGAGCTTCTGTCTCTCCAGTTTCGGGTATCTGCCATAGACAAAAAAAAGAGGCAATCTGGTTCATTGAGGATCGAAACCTCAGGCATATGAAAACAACAAAGGAAATTCCAAACCAAAGAACTTCAATCACTTTGACTGTCTCTTTCTAGCCAGGTAACATCTTTGAAAGCATACATAGTTAGGTAGTGATAAGTATTCCTTCTCGCACATCCTTCTTCACCTAATTCTGTATTTAGATTTCCTAAGTGATTTATCTCCTAATACTCACTTTAGTCTGGACCGACAACTAACCCCAGGAAACTGGATCCATTTACATTTACATTTACATTACTAACATCATATCCACAGCAATGTCCCAGATGCCCATGTTTGGACCGGCCCTTGAGGCAGAATACACAAAGATAGTCCAGATTGTGGAGACACAGATTGAAACGCTGACATACAAAGCATGGCGACGCCACGAAGTGATCGAGAAACTGGAAACCCTTTGTCGCGAGCTGGTATTCCAAGCAATCTGCGATGAACGCCAGCCTCGCAGCCATCTTCTTGGGTATGCCCAATTCCAACGTTTCTCCATGACACTCAGACTCTGTTTACCCGAGGCAATCCTCGTCCTCGAGAATGACTGGACTAGTTATGAGATAAGTACCCGGGCCTTCGACTGGGAGAGAGAGGATGTCATTGAATACACGGCGGCTTGTATTATCAAGGAAACACTAGACGCTGCACAGTCAACTGACTGGTACCTTTGATATGAGTTGTTCGGAGGATTGATTTCTATAGGATATATTATGAATTCACTGCTGAGTATTTCTGACACATCTGTATCAAACATAGTCGTATATACTGCCATGAATGATCTATTTCGTGTAATTTGCTGTTCCTCTGCAGTATTTTTAGTCTAGGTAGTAAGAAATTCAACGCTGTTATAGCGCCTTTTGAAATCCCAGTGGGGTTGAATTCAGAGATTCATAGAGAGACACGAGCAGATTCTGGTAACTGCAAACTATTCATGGATATGATATCCATATCGAAACACTAGACCCAGATATCCCTTGGACTAAATGCAAAGACAGCCCAAGTCAACATCTGGATAAACTTAAATCCTACGGCCAGTGTCAGAAGGGCGACATAAGCCGAACCCGAGGTAGAAGCCGAGTTGAAAGAACTCGTTGCCGAGCCACCTGTGGTCACGGAGCTCGCTGAAGTCGAATTGGAACCTAGCACAGTGCTTCGTGGCTCGGCGGACGAGGTCGTGAGGGGGGAGCTGGCGGAACTAGAAGAATTGGAGGTAGTGCCCGAAAATCCCGTGGATGAGAGTGAAGACGACAAATCCGTAGCAGTCGAGGTAGATATGGCAATGTCAACGGTGGTTGAACTTTCTGACTTGACTGAACTCGAAGTGACGAATGAGGCTGTAGTAGATAAAACCGTAGAAGAGGAAGTCAACGAAGCAGTATCGGTAGTGGTCGGAATAGCGGAACTGGTCGTGCTGGAAGTCTCACCCGAGGAAACGGCACCATTGATTTCAATGCTGCCCGAAGACCCAGATTTATCGGAATAGACATAGCTCTCCGCCGGAGTGTAGTTGACAATTTCAACCGACTTGACATACATCGTGAAGGGTGCGTTGGAGTAATCGGTCTCGCCACCAGCCCAGTCGATTGTGCCCTTGATTCTGCCCGGATCACCTCCTGCCCAGATACCAATTCTCACGCGCATCGGCGTCTGTGGGAAGCGAGTGCCATCTTTGGCATCAGCATAGTCGACTGTCCGGACAACAGTGCCATCGATCGCCCAGGACAGTTTCTCCTTTGACCAAATCCAAGTGTACTTATGGAACACTTCCTGTGGGCGTGTCACCGGCTGCCAGGCCCAGCGATCGTAATCCTCGCTGTTATCACCCTTGCCGTAGTAATTTGTCTGCAATTTGTCGGTGGAGCCACCCAGTGCTTCCTGTCTAATCATTAGCAGATTTGTTTCCCAGAGGGGCCCAGTGCAAGGTAGAGCTCACCCAGTCAATCTCGTCATTGGCGTCTGAGAGCATGTAAACCGCACTGACAATACCGGTGCCAGGAGAAGCCTTCATTTCAACGGATACCTCGCCGTAGAAGATGTAGTAGTCAGTTACAATTGTCGGGGCATCTCCTCGTTTGTGGATCGTGAATTCTGCACCATCAGGCCCAGTGACTACTGCTCCACCAAGTGATGTCCATTCATTCAAAGCCGAAGTCTGCATCAAGTCGTAGTTGATATGGCCCTTGGTGTTACCTTTGTTTGACGGGCAGGTTTTCTCGAAGGCATTGCAGTCGGGTGCTTGCTGAGCAAGAACAAGGGTGATTGCAGCAGCCAGGGCTGCAAAAAGGAGCTGGTACTGCATGGTGGATATGGATCAGTTGAACTGTGGAACGGACGTGGCTCGTTGACAAGAGAGACGAGACGGGGAGTGACAAATTGACGAGCAATAGGTAAACAAAACAGGCGGATGAGGGTTCGCGAGAGAAAGAGGAAAGAACAAGACAAGAGACTGTCCGATCAGAAGGACCAAGAGCCTGCTGTTTACATCTGCGAAAGCCTTCCGAACGTAGTAAGAGTTGATGCAAATGCTGGGCTCGTGCCTAAGGGCTCAGGTCTTCCTTCAGCATTTCTGTTTATTTTGGCAGGTTAAATATGTAGTTAGATGTAACTATTAAAACACAACATAGTAAGCAGAAAAAATCTCATTCGGCTTGTACGAGATTGTCTCTATCCAAACTCAACGGAGCCTCAATATAGAGCGAGTCCAACTACTTTGGCAAGGACATCACTTGCCTGCCATTTCCTGGAGCCAGTTCTAAAGCAAGTGAATACTTTCAATAGACATAACTGCAGATGGAACAGGGAAATGAAGTGCTTGTCAAAGTAGTTGGCCTCGATCTAAGTTGGTTCCCCATTGGTACTAGGACGGGCCTATATTGTGCAAATATTGTCAGAAAAAAATAGAATATAGATCCCTTTACCTTCATTCCAACAAAAAGAAATCGCACAAATCCGCCAAATATAAGCTTCCTCGGCAAAAGAGAAAGTCACGAATGAAAGAAGCCAAAGAGGCGAGCTGGTTTATTAAATACTCTCCAGGGCTGTTTCGTGGCTTTCGATATTAATCCACTGCGTCTTTTTCAATTTTTTTCCTTTTTCCACTTTTTAATTTCCTCAACTTCTCTTTATGGACAAGCATAGCCAATAATCGGATATTGTTCCTGATATGTTCCTGAGTGCGGATGTTGGCGGGCTTAAACAAAATAACGTGGCCAATCGGCATCGTGAGAAGGCCCAGGTAATTACGCTGCCAGTGGGCCTTTAACAGGCGACTAACTCAATGAGGCCGTTTAATTTGCGCTAAGGAGCTTACTAGTATATAGTGCAGAGTCAAGCTTCGAAAAAGCTTTCCTTTCGGACTCGGAGATAACGTTAGTCTCCATAACTTCAATCTCAACTGGATGAGTCGTCTGCGAGACTTTCCGACGCTAAGCTCGACTAAGTATGGGCAAGGTTCTAATTACAGCATTGGTCGATGCCTTTTGCTATCTCGCTTATTGACCTCCCTAATCTTGATTTTGCTAGTAGTCATGGCGATTTTACCAATTAAACTCACGTCCACGGACTCCCTCATCTCCTTTCGTGGATGAATTTCTTAGATGTTGATTTCTTCACATCCATCCCCTCCAGCTATCGTGACAATCCCGCTGCAGAAATTGCAATATAAAGCGGTATTGTGTGGGTACTAGAATCGGATTTAGCATACCGCGTCGATACAGAATTCCGACATCATGAGATCCTGGTTTTCGTTCTTGCTTCTGCCCCTGACTACCATTGTCGGGGTCGCCAATGCCACCGCCGAATACACTGGAACGGATTGCAACCCCCTCAAGAACACGACATGTAGTGCGGATCCAGCCCTCGGAACCGAGCACACATGGCTCTTCAACTCAACTCTCGACACTGACCTCTGGACCATGAAGACCGGAACTCTGGACTACACATCCTCAGGCGCCGACTTCTCCATGAAAACCGAAAACTCGTCAACTCTTCTCGTATCCAACTTCTACATTTTCTTCGGCGTGATGGAAGCACACGTCAAGATGGCGAAGGGAGCCGGCGTCATCAGCAGTGTTATCCTACAATCCGACGACCTGGACGAGATCGACTGGGAGTGGGTTGGATACAACACGAGCGGAGTGCAATCCGATTTCTTCGGCAAGGGAAATACCACCACGAGTGATCGGGGCGGATATCATTATGTTTCCAATGCAGATACCGAGTTCCACAACTACACCTCGTACTGGGACAAAGATCGTCTTGAATGGTGGATTGATGGCGACTTGGTGCGAACAGTGAACTACTCCGAGCCGTTGACTGTGTACGGCAAAAACTACCCGCAAACACCGTGTCAGGTCAAGATTAGCAATTGGCCGGTTGGAGTCAAGGGACAGTCGCAGGGCAATCTCGAGTGGGGTGGTGGTTTGGTTGACTGGTCCGATGTTCCGTTCACTATGAGTGTATCGAAGGTCCGCGTTCAAGATTTCCACACTGGAAAGGAGTACAAGTACAATGGAACCACGGGCACCCGTGAGAGTATTGAGGTGGTCAGGTGAGTTTTGTTTTTGAAGCCAAGATTCAATGATTTGGGGAACTAACTTCAATTCGCAGTGGAAACTCAACCGCTTTAACACAAATCAACAAGACACCAGCCAAGACACTATCCGAGAAATGGGATGATCTTGGTCAGGGGGCTCATATCGGTGTGTACTGCGGTGCCGCTGTTGCTGGGGCGCTTCTCATCGGTGCATTCTTATTCTATTGTTTGAAGCAACGCCGGAGCGGCCGTTTACAACAGGCCCTGAACGATGGGCAGTACAACGCAGAGCTCACGACGTTGGAGCAGTCGAAGTTGAGATGGAGGCAAAGTGAATTGCGTAGTAAAGGAAGCTACCAGCCAGTTCCTTAACCGGCTTCATTTGTGTACTATGTTTCGGTCATGTATAATTTGTTATTTCACTTCTTGTATATACTATGTTGAAGGTTATATATTGCAAATTCGTCTACAATTGTCAAGCATTTTTCTTCTGTCTGCCTAAATAGAAACCAGAGAAGACCGAGAAGATATCTGAAAACCAAAGACGTCAAGAGACGTACATATGTAGTTTTCTTAAATATGTACTAAAAAGGGTACGCAAAAGACTCAAAAAGCAACTACCAAAAGCACTACCGAAACGACTACTAAAATATAAGCCGCCAAATATTCTTGCAGATACTTAAAAGAGTTCGCTATTCGCCACTCGAATATTTGATATTTCTTGGGGCATCTTCTGCTACTAAGACACAACTAGGGAACGTGTAGATCATATGACGCGTTGCTCGTGAGCTCCTAGGATAGGTAGAGAAATGCCACATCAGAATTCCACGCAGAATAGGATATCCGCTGGAATACTCAGATGCAAAGAAAAATGAAAATACCATGTTAATCCCCGATTAAACGAATTCCGAGCAATTCGCACCTGCTAAACAGACTGAATCCGCTTGCAACTCCACACCGGGCTTTCATACCCATCCCATGAGATATCGTGGGTCATGTAGGTATAGCTCTGGTGGTTGAGTTATTCAGAAGGGTTGTCTCCCTTGAACAGTGAAGTGAGGGCGATGATCATGGTTCGAGTCAAGTCGGAACAATGTAGGCGACCACTGGTGAGGACTGGGTTCGACTGTCCTAGTAGATGGTGGTGGGCTGTTTGTTTTTCAAACAGGGCAGTGGAGATGAAAGATAATCCGAGTGGAAGGACAACCGAAAGGGTGACATGTCAGCTCAGGTCTGGGCACATTGGTGAAGAAGAGATTCAAGCTTTGCGACTCTTTCAAAAGCCAAGCAATTCATGAGGCCGTGTGGCGCCCTTCACGCCCCCATCGCTTCGTCATCAGAGAGATGACTCGGTGCGCTGCTTACACCTGAACTGTCACTATCCATTGCCTCCGGAGCCCGGGCACGAACCTGTGCACCCCAGTCTTGGATGCTAGGGGCACCACCCTCAATGACGACAGGGTGTTCCTCCGCATGTTTTCCCAGGACAGTCCCAGCGTATCGGGACTCCTCGCCCGTCTTGCTGTGTTTCTTCTTCAATGCGGTCAAGTAATCCTCCTTCTCAACGGCGTCAGGGTCCACCATGTCACCCTCGCTGGGCAAAAAACCGGCAACACGTCGAATTTCACGGTGGGCAGGGCCAGTGATCCAGCCGAGGAAAGCATCGAGACCACGCATATCTTCTTCTCCCTGCCATTCCTCTTCCCATTCACGTAATTGTGGTCGGATGGCTCCTGCATCTTGCAGAGCTTGGTAGATGTCTTCGAGATCCGGAACTGGGTCGTATGGGTGTGAATTTGCGGCATGCTCAGCTGCGGATGAGGCGAGAATTATCAGATACCGACCAGTCAGATCCTGAATAGATTCTAGGACTGAAGGGCGTGTCGAGTGGAAGCCTTGAGCACGGAGGATTTGGATGATCGGAGGGCGGAGGAGAGCGTTGTGCAGGTTTGGGCCCGACATTATGGCAGAGAAGCAAGGAGAGGCAAAAGAAAAAGAAAAAGAAAAAAAGAAGGAAAAAAAAAGCACACGATTTTGTTAATGGGATGAAAGCAGTGGCGATTAATATGTAAGTGAGGAAGTGTGAAATGAGCGGGATGTTTTGAAGAGAGCGGGATCCAAGGCGGAGGCGGACAAGCTCTTATCAAGATTGGTCCTCTCTGTCCTGTTGATGCCAGACTCGGTGTGCGAGACTCTCAATGTTCTGATGGGTGATGACAAAGTCGGTGTCATTTGGCCCTTTTGGCCTTAGGTGGATATCTTCAAAGGAGAGTCGCATGCTCCCCTGGATCTTTTCACAGTTTGGCGCGGGGTTCCTGGAGATCTCGAGTTTCTGAACGGGGAATGGAGCGCGGGCGCCCATCCTCCATTGTTCAATTGATATCTTTCCGCGTTTATGTATCTTGACTGTAAGCATGATATTCACCTGTCCATCACATTCGTTCAACCAGAACTGCACGTCCCTAATCATCTTCGCCGGGGGCTCTGTGTATGCGACCTCGACTGCGATAGTCGGCCATTTCCTGTCGAGCCCTGAATGTTCCGGCCTCCATGAACAATCGGCTTTCTTCTTCTTTTTTGAATTGCCTCGAAATATGATTGTTCCTGTGCCTTCAAGCGGATAGTTTGAATTGTACGGCCCTCTCCATGCGAGGAATATCTCCGTGAACGCACTGATTGCTACTCCATGAGGTGGGGACTCCATGATCTTGACGAGAAGCTCGTTAATGGAAGGGTCATAACACTCCCAAGATTTTCCGAGGGATCTTGATGGAGAATTCTCCAAACAATCGAGGAAGGAACGCTCATCAATAGTAAAAATAATATATGGGTTATGACCTTCGCATTGCTCATCTTCCTCCCCTGGCCCCTCCACAATCTGGAGCAAATGTTGGATTCCCTTAAACTCATATTTTGGTGTCGTAGAAGGAAGAACGTCTGCATACATGATGCCGATAAAACAAGTTAGACTAGTGTATGCTATACGTGGACACATAGAAAAAGGTAGGCTTCTATTCGAGGCAAAAAATGACAGAATAACAGCGTCATTTAGCACGTATGTATCTACTGTTGTACTCCGTATATTTTGCTTATTTCCTCCCAGGTGCACAACCTAACCTTGGAACAATTATGAGGCATTACCTACCTATGTACATACATCCATGGATATGTAGTTAGGTACCTAGGTACATGATGATCTTATTTGGTCATATTTTTGCCGTACATTTTTCCAATATAGGTGTACTCCGTATAGCCCTTCTCTCTTACACTACAATTTCATCTCTCTTGATTTATCGGCATCATGTATGAAGACGTTCTTCCTTCGAATACCCCAAAACACGAGTTCAGGGGAGTCCAGGATTGTCTCCAGATTTTAGAGCGTCAAAGGGAGCAATATGAGGGGTACATGGGTATAATAAACCCGTATATTATCTTTATTATTGATGATCGTTCTTTCCTCGAGTATTTTAAGAATGGAGACGAAAGGCGACTCAGAAAATCATGGAAGTTGTATGAACGTTCAACCAATCACCTAGTTATCGAAAGGCCGACAAGTACCGTTCACGAGGCAGCCAAAGGAGCGTTTGAGGCCCTGTTTGCGCTTTGGGCAGCGAGGGACTTGAATCACCCCCTGATTGCTACCGGTAATGCAAGTTTCCAAGGGACCTCGAACACAGAGAAAGCCGCGGATTCAGGGTGGCGCCCGGGATATTCTACAGGTGGTAGAGAAACGGACTGGCCGACTATAGCCGTCGCAAGTTGTGTGGACCGAGAGAAGAATACAGGTGGAAGAGGATGTGAAGTTCTGGTTGACTCAATCCAGTGGTCATGTTAACGTTGCGGTTACAGTGACCGTTCACAACTGGGGCAGAATATCTGTTGAAGAATGGGCGTCCAGAGGGCCAAATCAACATCCTCTTCCTTGCCAGAGAATCGAAATTGTACCTAACCCAGCGCCGAATTGTTCGAGAGTGTCAGGGAGCTTCCAAATACCCTATGAAAAAATACACGCCCAGCAAAGGCCAGGCAACGCATCAGATTTTGTGCTGAGCCCTCAGGAGATGGAATTCCTTGCATACAGATTGTGGGATACCCTGTTCAAGGGCCATCATCCCTAAGAAGGTCGGAAGAAACCTTTCCGCTCTCCGACCCGTTGCCATCCACACCTCCACACCTCACTTCCTCCACCTACATATCCCGACACACCCTCTTTTCGCCTCTCAGTCTTCATTCACTCATTACCTCTTACATGGGCAGATGACTCTCATATTGTCATAATGCCATTAAAAATCAAATTTTCAAGGAGACCAGACCCCCCACCAGCAGAAGAACCAACACCAACACCCGTACCTCCACCCGCGCCTGTACCTGCGCCCCCAGTGGCCGAAACTCCTCAACCGCCGCGCAAGATCACACTTAAGATCGCACGAAAATCACAACCCGAGCCGAGTGAAGAGAAACCAAAGAAGAAGAAATCAACAAAGAAGCGACCGGCCGAAAGTGTCGCGCTGCCTGAGCTCGAGCCAGAGCCCGAACCCGAGACGAGCCTACAAGCCCCCAAGAGAATAAAGCTCCTCCCATCCAAGAAACCCGCCTTACAGTCAATCCGCATCAAAAACAAGGGAATCGTTCCCAACCGGCCGGTGGGCGTTGGATATGACTCCGAAGCCTCGGACACCGAAAATGATCCCGCGATCGAAGAACAATTCATCCTACGAATGCTCCCAGGAGAAGACTGCGACATTGTGAGGAAATCCATCACCGACAGGACATTCAAGACCGGTGAGGTCGGTCTCAAACCCCTCACGCGTGAGGGCCGACGCTCCATCTTGAATGTTCGGGGTCACCAATATGCGGCAGCCCTAGTGGATCTACCCTGCATCATCGAGGGCATGAAGAGTTGGGACCGACGAGGCTGGTACAAGTCAGCAGACATCTGCCAAATGCTCTTGGTGCTGGGACGCGTCAACAGTGACCAAGAAGCTTTGGAATACCCACTTCCCCCGGGCGTTGACTCCCCCGATGAAAAGACACTTCAATACGCACACGGTGTCGCACCACCCCTCCGTTGGGTTCGCAAGCGCCGATTCCGCGACCGTGTTAGCACACGCACAATTGAACAGGTTGAAAAGGCTGTGGAAGAACTCATGGCCCAAGACGAAACTTCGATTTTCCCTCCCAAGTTTGAGTTGGTGGATAGTACATCCCTGAATCGCGTCGAGGGCTTGGTGCAATCGGGAGAATATGAGGATGAATACGATGATGAGCAGGATGCATATGGCGAAGCGGAAGAAGAGATGATGGATGACTTCGAGGATGCCCTTGCTGCTGAGATGGAAGCCGCATTGGCTGCCGGTGATGATGAAGCACCAGGGCCAGGACCGGAGCAAGTGGATACTCCATCCATGCAGCCTTTCACGCCAGCTGGAGGACCGACCGAACGCGGCGACACCTCTGCCGATGAGAGCAACATATCCGACGAGGACGAGGAAGATGAGCTGGATGACGATCAAATTGAGCAGCAACAACAACTCCAGCAACAGCGGGAGGAAGTCGCCGAGCTGGAGGCTCTGATTCGCACAGAAACCGCACAGTGGGAGAAGGTGCAAAATCACATTCTGCGCAACAAGATGGGCCGACGTATCCAGGAACTGAAGAAGGACCTGCAACTGAAGAAGGTCTCTATGGGCATGCCAGCCGGGGACGATATCTGATCTCCCATCCTCTTCGCATCCTATGTTCTATGTTGGGATTTTTCGGCGTTACCGTTTCAATAATCATACCCAGTTTGTTTGACCGAGAGCGAGTCCGGTTTCCATGTTGATACAAGCAGCGCTTAGCTAGCTCGAAATCCTTAATGAATGTTACGTGCAAATATCCTCACTACGTTAGTTAGAACAGGCTCCTTTCAGTGCCATTCCAACATTCAAATCCAAATATACCGCCGAGACACTTTCATTACCTATTTACCTACCACGGGATCACCAGCAGCCTGTTTAACCGCCCCCTTCACATCCAACTTCTCATCCTGCTCCAACTTATGTCGTCTAGCAGTCTCCCTCTCAGCAATCTCCCCCTCCGGCTTCGCCGGACTCCTCCCCACCCTATCACCAAGAATCCGATCATGCTCAACCTTCTTCGCCCCCAGATTCGCCGCCAGATCATCCGCTTCCCCAAACCCAGGATGACCAGGCCCACCCGCACTCCCAACCGGACCAGCATGCGCACCAGCCTGCGCACGCTGCATACCCATCCCCTTACGCTGAACAGTATCCGCAATATACCCCTCAGCGGGCTGCTGTTCTACACCGTATTCTAGATCGACGTCGGGTGCATTGTGCAGTTCCTGTTCGTGTTGTTGATGTTGTGCGCTCAGACGAGCGCGTTCCTCATCGCTGGATGGTCTTGACTCCGCTGTCCGTTTAATTGCCCCGATTGTGTCGCCGTGGTGTCGAACCGACTCGGTCGTTGCTCGTTGCTCTTGTGGGGTGTGTGTGACGGGATTCGAGGATTGGGCGTAGGCGGCTTGTTTGGGGGGTTGGGAAGGTTGGTCTTTGGTTTGTGAGCGAGTTTGCATGGTGATGCGATGTGATGAAATAGATTTTATATTGCAAGACTTGGACTATAATGGGGAAATATGTTCAAAGGATGGTTTTGGCAACTCCAACGGCTGAAGAAAGTGACAGTTATTCTATCCACTTGTGACGTCAGGGTTCTTGGCCAATGAGAACAGAGTGGAAGTACAACAATGCCAATGTCCTCCGGGTGTTTACTTTTAAGGTGTACAATGTTGACCTTTTAGGTAGAATCTATGGAAGATCCTCTATGTGCATGACGAAATACTCTTTACTTCGTATTAAGTCTCCAAATGCGACCCATGAAGGCTACCAAGTCCACTTTCCAAGTGAACGACGAACGCCTCGTTCCGCACAGATCGTCGCATTGACCCAAACCACCGGGTCTCCAAAACGGCTCCTGAGGTCAACAGCAATGTTCCCATCCCGTCTATCCCCGCTCTAGTGGCACCACATCCTTTTCAATGTAGACTAACTCCCAGTCCACCAACTAATCAAACCGACCAACGGGGCCCGGGAGTATGTCACCCAATCCACCCAACGCCCCCTAACCCAGTTCAACGTCCGAGGGTGAATTAGGGGAACTTTATTCGACTCCACAGTCTCACTCGCTTACTCGTGATGGTTCTTCTCCCTATTTTTTACACGGGGTGAATATACACACCCATCGATATATCCTCCATGGCTACACAATCCTACTATCTGCCTCGTGGCTCGCGCATCCTGGTGACCGGCGCCAATGGCTTCATTGGGAGTAATGTTGTCCACAGTTTGCTTGAACTAGGGTTCCGGGTGCGCGGAACTGTCCGCTCGGCCAAACCATGGCTCGATGAGATGTTCCGGGATAAGTTCGGGCGGGACTCGTATGAGTCGGTTGTTTTGGTTAACTTTGAGGATGTGGATACCCTGGCTGGGGTTATGGATGGTGTATCTGGGGTGGCGCATGTGGTATGTGATTGCTAGTGGAAATGGGATGAGAGGATTAGAATGTGTGCTAACGAAACTGGGATGTATAGGCATCAGATGTCACTTTCGGCTCGAATCCAGAAGAGGTTGTGCCGTGGGTATTGAGAGCTACTCACAATTTGCTCGAGGCTGCATCGAGACATCCTGATATCCGTCGGGTTGTCATGACGTCTTCTGCGGTCGCGGCGTTGTTTCCAGAGGCGAATAAAGAGGGTGTTGTCGTTCGAGAGGGTGAGAGATCAGTTCCTAGAGAAGGGAAGAGAAGCATGCCTTGGCTGACACTGTACTTAGATACCTGGAATGACGAAGCTATCAAACAAGCATATAATCCAGATGCTCCAGAGAATCTGAAGGGTATGTTCGTCTATGCTGCCTCCAAGACCGAGGGCGAGAAAGCAGCCTGGAAATGGATGGAGAAGAACAAGCCAGGCTTCCAATTCAATACCGTGTTGCCTGATTTTACCGTGAGTTCTATAGTCCGATGGCCTGCCATTCAAAACATACGATATTGACTTGGAATAGCTCGGGAGAATCCTACACGAAGAAATCTCCGGCTCGACATCGGGCTGGGTCTCCGGCCTACCAAAGGGAGATAGACGTATTTTCGAGTCATTTGTGCCGCGTGAGTGCACATCGACTGGTAATAGATTGGTGGTTGATCATAACACTGACATACAAAAACAGAATACTTCTGCGATGTTATCGACATTGCCCGTCTCCACGTAGCGGGCCTCCTCGACCCAAAGACGGTCTCTCGGCGACTCTTCGGATTTGCTGCTCCAGTGAACCTCACTGATATGATCTCAGTCGTTCGAAAGCTACGACCTAATAATACTCTGATTCCTGAACCTCCTGCTAACGATGGACATGATCTGAGTGAAGTTATCCCTGCCAAGGAAGCGGAAAAGGTTTTGCGGGAATTCTGTGGACGGGAAGGGTGGACTTCGTTGGAGGAGAGCATTGCACAGGGACTTGAGGTATCTCGGAAGAGGTTGTCTTCGTTGTAGTTCCATATTCCATCCGACTTCATTAATCTCGCAAGTACATATGCATGAACAAGAAATAGCGCAAAGGAGGTGACATTCTCTCATTCAGCAATTTCAAAGTCGTTCCCGCGAACTGCCTTCCTGGTGGATTTCTTAACCGTAGGTATTGAACCTTTGTCTTGAGTCTTTTTTAATGTCTTTTTTGGACTCTTTTCTTGGGTCTTTTTTTGGGCACATTGAACGCGTGCAACACGGCACACTGTTGATGTCGAGAGTCCCCCGTCGACACTGGCAGCAATAGCAGCCCAGCTAGGTCGATCATCTTTACTTGCCAAGCGCGCAATGTAACGTGTGGTCTGGTCACTCATCTTAGAGGGACGGCCTGGTCTGGGCTTTGAAGCCATATCTTTGCGTTCTTGAAAACGTGTTTTCGTGCGGTAAACAGTGGATCGCGCGATGCGTAGATCTTTGGCTATTATGATGGCTGAATCACCATTTTCAAGGGCTTTGATGATTGCTGCACGTGTTGTTTCTGATAACTCGGTGCTTGGAGCGGGCTTTTTGGATTTTGTTGATTGAGCCATGGCTAGGGGAGTATTGTTGATGGTTGGGAAGAGTTAGGTTGTGGCTTGGAATTTGCTGTATTCTAGTTATGAGAATTAATTCGCCTCGAAAATAATTCACCCTCTATATTCGTACGACCATTTCATCACATTCTGAGCAATAGCATTTGGTTAAAATTGTAGTATGGGAGTGTCAAATTACTGTGGTAATATGACCACTGCTCTTCCTGTAATACCATCCTCCCTCAGTTTCTCGATCAACGTCGGCACAGCCGAGAAATCAAAAACTTCAATCGATGGCGATATCGTACCAACAGCTGCCGCTTGCAGTAGGTCGGCTAACTGAGCTTCAGTGCCCACAGACGACCCTATAAAGGTGAGACCTATCGTTCCAAGGGTTAGTATATGATTTTGCCCACAAGACCACATCCTCATCTTACCTCTCGCTGTGCAAAGCGTAGCCGAAAGCGGAATATCCAAGTCATTCGGCGGCAAGCCAACATTCACCACAAAACCCATATTCCTCACCAGGTTAGGTGCCATCTTCAACGCTTCCTTCGTACCCGGCACAACGATTGTCGCATGCGCACCCTCTCCAGTAAACTCACGCACTCGAGCAATAACATCCTCAGTCTTATAATCAAAGAAAACCTCCGCCCCAGACTCCAAACTCAACGCTCTCTTATCATCCCCACTATCAACAGCAATAACGCGCAAACCTTTCATCCTCGACGCAATCTGCACACCGATATGACCCAGCCCGCCACCAGACCCCGAAATAACAACAAAATCTCCAGCCTGCAGCTCATTATCAAGTTTCGACAAAGCACCAACCATCGTAAGTCCCGCACATAGCAATGGCGCCGCAACTTCATCAGTAACACCCTCAGGGATGAGTGTCAGGAACCGCGCATCTGCAATAACATATTGCTGCAATGTTCCAGGCACATGGCGACTTGTATTGAGCTGCTGCGCACAATTGTGCGGGAATCCTCGTTTGCAGACTGAGCATTCGTTGCATGCGCTGTAGAGCCATTTGACGCCGACGCGCTCGCCAAGAAGGGATTCCGAGACTTCGGGTCCGGCTTTCACTACGGTTCCGACTCCTTCGTGGCCGATGATGGAGTTGTATGCGCCCCATGCTAATACGGCACGGAGTTCTGAGCGGCTTTTTGGTACGTATTGGGTTAGCTTTTGGAGGGGTTGAATTCATTTCCAAAAGTAAGTGCTTACCATAGACCAGTGCAGGTTAATTTGATGAGAACTTCCTTTTGTCCGGGATTTGCGACAGGTATGTCATTGTGAAGAATGATGGTTGCATTTTCTCCGGGGTTTTGCACCACGGCAGCTTGTTGTAGAGTTGGTGTGGGATTTGCCATTGATGCGAGTGGTCTCGGATGACGTTGTTTAGTGTTAAGGAGCGTTAGATCCGATGTGGTCAATATTCCCAGTGGTTCATTACACTTGCAGTCCGCTTTTCTCTTTTTCTATAGAAAGCAGCGATGTTTAAGCCTGGTTTGTAATGCATTTTGTTCGAGTAGAGAATGGTGTTCGGGTTGCCGAGGTAATTGGTTCTCTTCGGTCAGGATATCGGCAAGTAGGTGGCGACTACTTTGTGATATTATTCCCATTCCTGGTGGCACTTTGACAGCCTATGATTACCTATCTTTTTAGTTATAGTTAAAAGAACTAAAAAATTGAAACTAAAAATAGATATAAATAGAACATCCAAAAAAGACATTGAAGTGTTAACTCACATATAGCGCCACCAATATCATTGAGCCAGATAAATAGGATCATTCAAGTCTTACGTCGTTAAGGTCGCATATACGGCTGATTACTCTAGTACTCGTTCAGTGCAGGGCATGTATAACAACCACCATAAGTGATCAATTCAGAGCATCCTGCACTATTGGCTATAGATACCTAACCTTTACTCACGGATCTATGTCCAATCACTTCGGCAAGTTTACAGGCTCTCCGTTCAGCACGTACCCAGTATAGTAACCTTGCGAAACTAAAGCCTTCGAAACCTGAACCCAGTCTTCCTAGTCCTTGGCGGCTATCAACCACTCTAGATCCGCCATAATTCTCTCGGTTGTTTCCACATCAAGAAGTGCGTACTTGATCAAACAGTCGAAGTCAGTGAAATCCCAGCTCAGTCGAAGCTGACCGAGTTTAAACAAATACCCCAAGAACACATTTGTCTCACCGTATCTCATACTACACGTAAGCAGCGACCGGGCGAGGTCGATAAAGTCGACTACTTCTTCTTCCCCCTCCCCAGTTTTCCTCTCTTCTCTTCCAATATGCTCTCGTAAAACATGCATGTTTTAATAATAAATACTATGGCCCGAGCAGCGAGGACATTCAGTGAATCAAAAGAGGCTCGTACGGGCTAAAGTCGAACTTCAATATGCAGACTCTCAAAGCGATGATATAATCATTGACAATGACAATGTGCAAAAGGCGTTCGATGAGCTTAAGAAGTCTCTTGTGACATTATTCGTTTATTGAAAGTTTTAAATTGTATATATTTTTGTAATCTATACCAGCTCATTTATATATATATTTTGTCAACCCTTAGTGCAGTATGCCAGTTGGCAGCCACCTCCCAAGGAAACTTGAACACCAATACATTGTCTCCGATAGCTCTTGAAAGGGAAAATCTTCCGAGATACTAAATACCACGAGCAATCCTTTGGCTTCCTCCGGAACCAATCTGAATGGCTTCGATCGTCACGTGATGACATCATCGGCGGCAGCATGTGATGGCGCCGAGGTCTGATTAGTATTCAAATACCCGAGTATATTTGAACGTAGTTATCGTGTTTTCTCCACAATTTTCTTATTCCAAACATTATTCCCATCATGACGACTCTTTTCACCGTACCGATCAGCTCTACCGGAGGCTCGATCATCTGCACAAACCCTAGTACAGCAAAAGAGCATGAAACCATCTATGTGCTCACCTTTACTTCACCCCCGGACAACCGACTGACACCTATTTTCATTGATGCTCTCCTGCTCGCCTTGGACATTATCGAGCACCGTTACCCCAAGGGTGTCGTAGTGACTACTAGTGGAATTGTTAAGTTCTACAGCAATGGGCTTGATCTCGATCTTGTCGGGAAAACCGAAGGATTCCTCGAGAACTGGCTCTGGCGCTTGTTCCGACGACTTTTGACGTATGTTTTCATCTCAAATTCTCAGTTTGAGGATACAGTCCAGTCACGCATAATTTTCAAAAAGGGGAAAAAGAAATACTGACCCGCTCCAGATACCCCATGCCAACCGTGTGTCTACTAAATGGACACGCATTTGCCGGTGGCTTCATGTTGGCCATGTACCATGACTACCGGATTATGAACCCGGACCGTGGTTTCCTCTGTGTCAATGAGCTAGAATTCGGCGTCCCGCTTCAAACGCCCATGATGGCTATCTTCCGCGAGAAGCTGACGCCAGTCATTTTCCGAAGTGTGGTTCTAGAAGCTCATCGCTTTGGTGGACGCAATGCCCTCCAGGCTGGTATTGTTGATGCCGTTGGTGGAGCCGAGGAAGCGCTTGCGCTTATCCAGACCCGCAAGCTTCAGACGAAAGCCGCGACGGGTATCTATGGTACCATGAAAGAGGAGATGTATTCTCGGGTTTTGAGCGGATTGGATGATCATGCTGGAAACTTGCAGTGGCGGGAGAAGGTTGAAGATAAGAACAACGTTGTTCGGGAAAGAGGGTTGGAGACTGTACAACAGTTTGAGAAGAATGGGAAAGCGAAGCTTTGAATGGGTGGAACGTAGAAGGTCTCGGATTCTTTTGTTGATATCATATTGAAGTGTGTACATATAACTACCCTTGGTTCAATCATTTAGACCAATGACTCGGCCTCTTGTGTCGGTCGATGTGTTTGAATTAAAGAAGGAATACTGTTATGGCATCTACTACTTGTAGGGCCGGAAAGTGAGGAGGGAGTGAGTTGATTCCTACAGAGGCACGATTTGCCGACTATCTACCTATGGAGAGGTTGATGCTTAAGCCGCCACAACACACCCCCTCAGACACAAGCCCGAATCCTCCAATTCTCTTCAATTCCGATTCCCATAGTAAAATGTCATGTTTTTGTCATGTTTTCTTCATCACAGTTGTCGCTATGGGGGTCAAATTGTTTCCCAACTGCTTTGCAACTGCTTTGCAACTGATTTTCATCCTGCACTCTTCGCCATCATTTTGTCGCGCAATTTTTCAAATAGTTCTCCCAAACGGCTTTTTCAATGATTTCCCGATAGTAAGCACGCACATCGTCGGTTGTCAACTTGCTTCCAGGATCTGGGTTCCGTCCCAATTTGTTGTTTTTCATGTTGATGAAGCTCTCCCGCTCAGGGATTTTGGAGAGATCGAGGGCGATGATTACCATCATGTGGTATGGCACCACATGGCCATTGAGATCTCTTGCCGTCTTGAAACGGGTTTGCACCCCGGTGATAAACTCTTCAATTGTGTTAAGCTCGCTTCGCCGAGTTCCGAAGAATTTTTCTATTGCTATGGTGATAGCAATGTGCCCTTCACCTTTGAACTAGCGCTTACGTTCGTGCATGAATTTGTAGGCCCATCTGATATTGCCACTTCGTAGGTTGATTTCTCTGTTCACAGCTGGGTCCAATCCATATGATAGCCAGCTACAGGCCCTCTCTGACAGTGTGATCCATCGCTCGACATTTCGTGTATTTCGGTATGGACTAAGGATTTTGTCGTCAATCAGGTTGCGAAGTCTCAATGATTTCAGTTGGTTAACAACCATTGCCTCCCATGCATCGTAGTCATCTCGGTGGCTCAATGGAGGCGTGATTGGGAAAAGTTTAATTGTTTTAGGATCAGGCAATTGATACGCTTGATCCGGAGCTTTGTGTTGGAGTTCGTCAACTGCGTCCCAGTTCCTGTCAGCTGGGGCCCCCGGACCATACAACGGAACAGTAGTTGGAACAGTAGCTGGACCGGGAGTTGGGCCGGCAGCTGGGGCAGCAGTAGTGTTGTTCGTGGTGTTAGCGTTGTCCGTCATCTTCATCGATGTCCCCGGTACTCGTTAGTTGATTTGATGATTGATCTGGTCTTCTGTAAACCAAGATCGATGATTGGATGATAAATAAGGTTCTTGTCCCACAGTGGGGCGAACATGTGCTTTTTGCGTGACCCCACAAGTGGGCGGTCCACCAATGAAAAATCCGTTCCGTGACTCTCTCTGCACGGTACAGATGTAAATGAATGTTTAGATGAATTGCCTCCTAAGATGAAAGAGATGAAGAAATGCTCGAAGAGCGAAGGCTCATAACTTGTTGTGGCATCTACTGATTGTAGGGCCGGAAAGTGAGGAGAGAGTTGATTGCTACAGAACTGCTGATCCATGAAGATGTTGATTCCTGAAGCACCAACCTTGCGGCCTAAAGCTGCCACAACAACAACTTCCATATTCATATATCACTCCGTATGTAATATGGCCTTTTGGTGGATTTGGACCGCGCTCAAGGGTTCCTAATTAGGTACAAACTGTACATGGACAACTAGAAGTTGATAGAAAAAAACGGATGTACTCGGGCTCATCTGGAAGATTTCGTCTTATCGTGACCTATGGCTAAACTATGACCATTGTGTAGATATATCCCAGGACAATGCTATTACTCTGAACTGCAGATTTTCACAGACAAGGCAGCCCACATTGCTCTTTTATAATCGCTTCATAATACCTTGATATTTCGTTCACTAGACCTTGAATCCTCCATTTTTTTTCCTCACTAAACGGTCCGCTTTTTTGCTATCATAATACAATATCAATCAGAAAAAGAACTGGTTATGGTTTCCTTCTAAAATTATATTCCAATTTAGGGTGCCCATCAGAGTGTCTATAGATATGGCCATCACTCCTTCCACTTCTATTTGGGAGGAATCGATTGGTATTATGTCAATTGAAAATGCGATTGACGCAGCCAGCATCAACAGGTTGTCAACCTTAATATGGCACCTCTTTTAGACTTTTCTCACTTTTTCATCACATCTCAATTCCTCAAATTTGGCTTGTCAAAATGTTTGAGACCATACCAACAATTACTTGACATTTTCATCTCTTTTAAATATCTGGCTCTTCTTCCAGGAAGTCAACTTGGGAGCAAATGTCTTTAGCCCTGCCAGAATTAAGATCTCTCACTTTCTCATTTGGCTGAGCTCCCTTCTATTCCTCATCTCCAACTTATCGCTGTCTCTGGTGAGTATCCTTCCTTTCCTACCTTTTATCTTCGCCTTCATTCATCCTCACCTTCATCCATCTAAGCTAACACCATAAAGTCACCCCACCAAGACTTACAAGAATGAAGGAACACCACCGTATACCACTCTCCCTTAAGGAGATTATGACCCTTCAGCATTCTGAGGGTCTTACCGAGTATGAGGCCTGGAGGCAGGTGGTGATCTACTACAACCAGGAGCGTGGTGGGCACGCAGATGCCACCACCCTGGCCAGCACCAGCGATGAGATCCCCCTCGGGGAGAGCGTCTTGACCTCAAAGACCGCTCCTGCATCCAGTACCCCTGCTGTAAGATATTTATTCGAGCTCATATCTCCGCGGTCTTTTACTGACTTGGGTAACCTAGACCCACATCCGTCAGCCCCCTGTTAACGCGGCTGGCGAAAGCCATATCCTCTCCGCATGCAAGCCTAATGAATACATTTCTCAGCAATTGGTTAGGGAGAACACTGAGCGTCTTATCGCCTCTGGTGTTGCTACCAAGCCGTGCGTCGACAGCACCTTGGATGCCTCCCTCTTCGAGCCCACCGAGACCACCGACACACGCCAGGACTAGACCGTCTAAGACCGTACCCAGGAGGCCCATGTGCGATACTGGGCAGCAATTGGAGGAGTTGACAAGGACATTGAAAAGCGTCTTTAGAAGCCGTGAATGCACAACGGCTTTGTTTTGGCTTTGGCTTTTCTTCGCATGGGGAAAATCGCGAGAATGCCCCTGAATGAGGACTAGCCGTATGGTACTGGTTAAATCTTCTCTTTTTTTATTCATGAAGTTGGTTAAAATCACCATCTGATTTAGTACTTTTCAGATTCCCGACAATGGTATTTTGATTGGAAGCCATTCCTGATAGTAGACGGCTTTCTTCGACAAATTATGGGCGTCTCTATATGTCGCAAGTGATTGTTCTTATTTCTGTAGACCCTATACAGAGCTCGCCATCAGTCTCGGTGGTGACGCCATCACTTCTTTGATTTAAGCTTTTATAGTTCCACGTGGGGCGGGTATACACCTGGGCAGATGGAGACCCACACCATAAACGACCTCAATTACCTAGGTAATCGGCGTTTCGTAACATAACGAATTGTCTGGTCACCAAGTACAAATCCTTCTACTCTTATTTATGCAACCAATAGCGCCAAAAGCGTGGTTGAAGATGCATTGTTTGGTCAACTCCTAGGTAATCCTTGCATTTCATCTTCTGCGCGAGCAGCTGAGGATCTCCAGGCAACAGGGGCTCGATTGGAATCGAAGGAACTGGTCACTAAACGAGCAAGAAAGACAACGGGTTGCGGACAAAATTAACTATCGTCCGCAGATCTTCCTCCCGCTCATGTTACCATTGGCCAAATATGCTGGTACGTACACTCATGCAGGCCACAAGGATATCACCGTAGACTTGGATAGCGAAGGTATTCTTCGCGCCGGAAGGACATGACTTGGCCAGAAACTATCAGGTTCCAGAATGTCACTGGGGATCATTTCCTGATGCCTTTTGCCCCGAGGTCTACGATGTTGAGTTTCGCATTAGCATTGAAGGAAAGCCCTGAACCCTAGGTATTGCCTGGGAGAGAGCAATGGGAGGTGAAAAGGTTTGGTTTGAAAGTATTTAGGTCTATACGATTCCTTCAGAACCTCAAATGTCCTTCTTCGTGATTGACACAACAAGCCTGACTCGTGTATTGCGGGGTCCCGATTAGGTTTGGTGTGGACTTGATTTTATGAGTCACTATGGAGACTATATAGTTAGATACCTACATATATATAGGTACTTATTTATTTGTTTCAAATGAATGGTATTCTATACACACTTCAAGGTCCAAGTCCTATTTCTTACGCTTACTACAAGATCTCCCTAGATCATCGCATAATTCCTATACCCTGTACATGAATATTCTCTACCCACCTCCATTTTGAACCTCCACAGCTCTTCAACATCCAACACATCCAACAATGGCCTCAAATACCTACAGATCCATCCGAGCCAAACAAACCCCAAGTACAATCACAGTGTACCAAGCCTATTCCCCCGAAATAGCCGAACCAGCACTCAAAGCCCAAAAGTTCGTCCCTCCATTTTCACGCGAGAGAATGACCTGGATCAAGCCCTCTTTCCTATGGATGGCATACCGATCAGGTTGGGCAAAAAAGTCCCGACAGGAGCGTGTCCTGGCAATAGAGATTACCCGCGAGGGATTCGAGTGGGCATTGCGCCATTCCTGTTTGAGTCACTATACGCCTGACGAGGAGATAAGCCAGCAGGAGTGGCAGAAGACACTTCGTGCTAGTCCAGTGCGCGTTCAGTGGGATCCCGAGCGGGATATTTCAATGCGGTCTTTGAGTTATCGAAGTATTCAAATTGGGTTGAGTGGGGAGGCTGTTGGGAGATATATTGATGAGTGGATTGTCTCGGTTACTGATGTGACTGCTACTATGAGGATGATCGATGGATATCTTAAGATTGGAGATGTGCAATCGGCCAAGGGTTGTTTGCCTGAGGAGACTCCGTTTATTTTACCTGAAGATTTGCAGGAGTATCTTAAGATGAAATAAATCACAGTTTTCTTTATTCCCTTTTTCTCTATCAACCGACTGAGACTTAATATCTTGTCCTATGTTCTATGTCCTATTCATACGTGGAGAAAAACGTCTCTGTCCTAGATCATATGTCTAGGGACTTCGGCCAGGACGTCTACGGCAGTGTCTACAGCAGTGAGGAGACGGAGACAGGCATCGCGCGAGCTAGCATCACAAAAATCCAAAGTGATTGAGGTTTTTTCCTGTCAATTGATCTGGGCTCACGGCCAAGGGTCTGAACTCTGTCGATGCGTAGAACAAAGGCACTATACTCGGCTAGTAGGAGACCGGCAAATGGACCTTTTGGGATCTGTTAGTGAGACATCGCAAGGTTCAATATAGTACATATCTGAAGCTAAGCCAAGTAGTTCAATAACCGTGATACCCTTTAATGGCACCATTTCGGGTCGAGTAATGGGGGTTGAAGTGGTATTTAAGTTCCCCGCCGCCACGGTCCATGTAATATTATGACGATTGCGGAGTGCCGGGGCATGTGGGCAATCACTGTTATCAATCACACTCGCCCTTAATATTTTGGTGTTGATATTGATGTATACAGGAGCAAAGCAAGGAAATCAAGCTAGAAGTTATCTTGATTTTGACTATCTGGTATCTGTCGGAAGCGTTCCTTCCAGGGTACAGACCCCCGCAGTCTAGCTAGCTTCCCGTCTCTCGTCTCCTCCCCCAATCCCCGGTTTCCAATCTCGAGCAAAATAGGATTACCACTTCATATTGATACCTTTTTTATTTCTTTCGAATGTTCCTCGTGTATCAATTGCAGCTTGCACCCAGCATCAGCTATTTGTTGTTTGACAAAAGTTTCCATTGAACAAGACTTGACTCACAATATAGTTCCATCTCGGGCTATTCACTCCCTCGCCCTCCCAGACAACAGAGAAACCCAAGACAAGCACTTCAAGCGCTTAAAAGCTGGGGGGGCAATTGACTTCCTCAAAGTCGAGGAGAACTCCCTCCTGACTATTAAATTGAGTATAGATGAAATCCAAACCCGGAAAGATGTGAAGCCCTGTCGTGGGTGGCATGGTAGAATCATGCGCGTAGAGACGAATGGCGCTGTCTGAGTACGAGGCCCGCTCATTCGCACCTCTGAAAACCACAAAGTTCTGACCGCCCGAAAACGCAGGGCACAAAGTGCTACCCTTGAAAGCCGCAATAAACGCGCCACCATTGCTGACCCCGCTGCCCTGGGTGTCGTATAGGTACCACTCATGGCCTGCTTGTACGACCTCGCTTGGATTGTTGCTTGTACACATGTACATGTTCGCACAGACTTTCAAGACGGCTGCGTTGGCACGCCTGCCAAACTTGAGGTTTCCAAAACCCGTCGCGTCGTGGCCGATGTATTCGTGATTGTGGTTCACAAGGTGATAGCATTTCCCATAGCTGATGGGGAGGCTGTACTCGGGGTTCACGGCACCGGGGCTATCTTCCTCGGCATGAGCAACGCCGCTCAGGGTGAGGGCAAAGAAAGCAGCCACGACACTTTTGAGGTGCATTGTAAGAAGAAGTAATTCGGTATACTAGTATGGATCGGCTTGGGTTCGACCACCACGCCTTTAAATAACCTGAGATAGCCCAGCTTTAGCCGCGTCAACAGGATCATGCGCTTCTGAGTTTGGAGGTAATGTAACATGCGAAAGAAGAAGAAACTTACAGTGGTCTCGATTTCTCTCATCCGAGCATGTCAATGATTCAATGACCATCTTAGCTGAACCCAGAGTACGCTTTCAACCAACACAAGTTAACGGAGCTAATCTCCTGGAGGCAAGGTAACGCCAGTCGGTGATCCTTAACCATGGCTATTGACTCTTGAGACATGATAGTCTTAGGGACAGTAACATTGGGAGTGGCAATGACACCTCAATCAGCCCGTTTCAGGATGAGACCTAATATCATCATGCTCCACAACTCAAGGTATAGTCTTCCTGTCAGGAAGTTGGTACGAGTGAATGATACACTGTCAGGGTTGGGACCGTTGGCGAGCATGGAATTGGAGGGGTCTGGGCTCCAACTGGGATGATGCGCTGATGCATGATGGGCCAATACAAATTTCAAAAGTCTTATCGAGCAGCAAAAGTCCGTTGATCATAGATGAAAGTGGAGTCCAACAGATTTTCCATGCCCTGCAACAAATGTTGGAATGCAGAATCCACCACTGTGGAAATAAATCAAGATGATAATGTAGCACAACATTCCACATGGAAATTACTACATACTGCTCAGTGTATGACTCGCGGGATACTATACCCTTAGGATTTTGCAGGTAGATCAGATATGTATGTATGCCAAAGTAATGGACTTATCCAAATTTCCTCAGCCCAAGGTGACATCCTTCGGATTATAAAAAAGAAGAAGACTTATTCGAAACCCATTACAGGACTATTCACAGTAACCTCATACTCTCAATGGGTTTTAAACCCAGGATTTCATTCAGATCCCCTACTATCGTGCGAAGGACTTGATCAGTCTGACGAGGCGTAGACTTAAATCACATACGGTAGTTGGTGGTTGGACCAGCAGGTATGCCCAACTAGTCGGTAGCCTCGGATCCACATCAAAAGAACGCATTCAGAACCACCTCGGATTACCCTAATGGCAATTTTCACACGTAACCGTTCCAACATCGTTGCACCGCGGGCGACGGATATCGCCTTTGAACAAGTTGCGGCAGTGGCAACCCTCCATCCTATACCCATCTGCACAATCAGCGCCACTGCGGTATTGCTCTCGTTCATTCCAGCACCATGGGGTACCAGTTGCGCAAAAGCGGGTGGGCTCTGGCGACGGAATCGGCGAAGGGAGAGGCGTAATGCGAGAGTCGGCGCAGTCGGTTGTGGAGATCACAGTAACAGTGGAAATTGAAGGGTCTTCTCTCTTGGTAATTGTGACTGGCTGTATAGTGGTGGTAGCGGTGATTGTCACAGTCTTGGTGACGGCATGGATCTGGCTGGCTGGACACCGAATGTCGATCCCGAACTCGTAGTGACCGTCTTCAGGGTGGCTTTGGAATTCCAGCACAAAATTGCCGCTGCCTTTTGGTCTGGTGCGATTGTAATATGCCGGTACATTTCCAGCACCGCAGGAGATCTTCCCGTCGGTAGCTTTCGCGTGGGTGTCTGCTTCCATGCAGATAGCGAATAAATCACCCCGCTGAACTGGGACTGAGGCAAGAATTGGCTCTGCTGGGAGCAAAAGGAGGAGTGCAACATATCTAACTCTGGCCCACATACTGATTTCGAAAATTACCAACGCACAGGAATGAAGGATAGCTCCCAAGGTCGTACTAAGTGCTAGGAATACGCATCTTTATATTAGCGGACCCAGAGAGCCTCATGTTGACCTTCCAATTGCCTACCCGGTTGATTCGAGTAATACATTCGGCATGGTGTGGCCAATTCTTTGTGGGCCAGGGAGTTGCATCAATGAAGCACCGACTATCACTTCTGTCATAACCACTTTGAGACTTATATTCGAGGAATCACTTTCTGAAGTCAATGACAGCTATGTTGCACACTACACCGTATTCCGTAATCTAGCGAGAATTCTGAGAGAATACTCGGAGACAAACCTTGGATATCCAATAAATCTTCTGAGTAACGGTGCCATCGAACTCGGCACCGGCTACTGACGTGGAGCTAAGTTTTTGCTTTAACGATTTTGAAATGGCCAAACTACCCAGCGCTATCGAAGGCTGAACGCATCGATCATGTAGAGAGCAGCATCATCGACTACCACAAGTTGCAACTACGAATAATCCTCGAGCCCATATTTCCGTGAGCAGATCTCACGAGGCTCTTAGGTACCTGCTGAAACGGTAGCAATAGCTCAACATGTAATGGACGGGTAACCCGATCATACTCAAGGCCCACTTACAACTCACTGTAATGATTGATCTGGGTATAAAGCAGTACTTTTCAGACCACAATGTTCAATTTTGTCCAAACCAATTCTCATTCTCCATTTCACGTCCATCACAGGTTCTCAAGTGATGATGTGGACCAAACCCGGGGCTCTGGCAGTGATTCTGGCAACCGCATTCACAGTTGCACAGCGGTGCTCTATCTCACCCCCTTGTCAGGACCCGCAGAAATGGGGAATTGATCATATTAAGCCTCTCAAAGACGCGGAGTCAGGAAAGACCGGCTGTTGCCCTGATGGAACAGAGTTTGATGGCATAACCTGCGTCTTGTCTGCTCCTAAGTGTCCGGAAAACACAGTTCGTGACCATGACCGTTGTATCTCGCGGGTGAAACCTTTCTGTGCCGGCGGACTGGAGTATCACAACGGTTTCTGCGTCACAACCGAGCCTCCAGTCTGCGATGGTGGTACTGTACTACAGGGTGATCACTGTGTGACTGGAAAGGGGGCTGTGTGTCCGGATGACTTGATCAAGAAAGGCAATGTCTGCGTGTCGTCCAAGGCCCCCATATGCCGACCCAATGAACATTACAATCATCAGGGGCACTGCGTCAGTAACCAGTCTCCTGAATGCCACGGATCTGCCAGGTTCGAGAACGGCATTTGCATCGACTCGGAACCTCCTGTGTGCGGCGATGGAGCAGAACTTGACAAAGCAATCAACAAATGTCGCTCGACATCCAAGCCAAACTGTCCAATTGGGAGCACCCCAAAGAATGGTCAATGTATCGCTGAGGTTGGTCCTGTATGTGACGGCAGCAAGTACAATACAGAGACCGGTTCCTGCGAGCACATCGTTCAAGTACCCGATTGTCCTGACTTCTCTCAACTGAAAGGTGACAAATGTGTCTACAATGACGGACCCGTGTGCCCACAGAAAGACCTTGAGTACTCTTTCAACCCATCTGACCGTACCGTTCGATGCTGTCCCAGGGGGATGAGTTGGAATGGCCGTGTTTGCCGGAACCGCCCCGTCGACAATACCTGCCCCGATGGACAACCTCCAGTCAAAGGTTGGTGTGACACCCATATCACACCGGAGCCTGAGTGTCCCGTTGGATTTACCTTGCAGAACAACCGGTGTGTTTGGCGATCGAAGCCGAAGTGTGCCGAGGGTTCCTATAGTGATGGAAAATGTGTCACTACAACAACCCCTAAGTGTCCGATTCGCTTTGTGCCTGTTGGAAATGAGTGTGTGTTCAAGGAAGAGGCCAAGTGCCCGCCAAACACCAGACTGGAAGGGGATATTTGCTTGAGCAACATTCCTCCAACATGCCGACGCGGTAGGTGGCAAGAACCTCACTGCGTGGTCGACGATGACACTCCGGATTGTCGTGATGGGGTTCGGAATGGCAACGATTGCATGACTACCACCACGCCCGTCTGTCATCCTGGTACACACCTCAGTGGCGACGTCTGTGTTTCGAATAAGCCTCCAACATGTGAAGGGCCAGCGGTTCTCGATAAGAATGGGAATTGCATCACTACCATCCACCCGCGATGCTCAAATGGCAAGCTCAAGGATGGCAAATGTGTCACAGCCGATATTCCAAATTGCGATGATGGTTCACACCTCGTCAATGGCAAGTGCGAGTCCCTTATCCGTCCGAATTGCGAGACAGGATTCATATTAAGGAACGGACGATGCATCCGCACCAGCGAGCGTCAGGACTGCAAGGCCGGATACACTTTCAAGAATGGCGAGTGTGTTTCCTTGACTGAACCTGACTGTCCGGATGGCATGATTCTCAATGGGGACAGTTGCGTTTCGAAAGAACATCCAGCCTGCCCCCCTGGAACACGCTTGGAAGGAGATGATTGTGTGTCTAACTCTTCTCCCCAATGCCCCGATGGATTGCGTCTCCACAATAACCGGTGCATTTCGACCAGAACGCCCTCTTGTCCCGATGGCACCAGACTCGAGCGTAGCACTCGTGAATGTGTTTCGGTGGAGAAACCCAAGTGCGGTGATGGCCAGGTCTACAAGAATGGTAGCTGTGTGCTGGGAAGTGGCAAGTGTGTGGAGTATCAGTTCTGTCCCACAGGGGCCCCGATCACTGATGGTTTTGACTCTGACTTCACTGGCAACTCTGACTCTGGGTTCATCAACCTGCAAGAGTAGTGGACTTGCCACAGCTGAATTGTGGATACTTTCATTCCTCGAACGGAAGATCGCGATAGGCGCTCGCCTTGGAATGCTGGCAAACCTTAAAAAGGTATGCAAGTTGGGTCTAAACCAATCACTTGTGCGTCGGCCCGAGGCGGAAGTCAAATGCCACGTCTCCAGGGCTGGCTGATTCAACCTCAAGTTTCAATGCCAGCTTGTTTCCACAGGTTAAGGATCACATCTATGGATCATTTGGTTGAAGTTCTCATTGGCAGTATGATTGCATTTTTTATGTACAATTTATGTAGTTTATTGCGAGGACAGGAGGAAACAAAATATATGGACGTTACCAATGCATGGAATGTAATAGCAAAAGAAACTGACAGAGACATCTGATAGGGATAGCATTAGGAAATAGAGGAAGCCCTCCATTTTCTCCCGTCCCCTATAAATAGACCTCCGCAAAACTCACAATGCGAACCTTTTGAACAAGTAGCCACCTTACTTTGTAGTTATGTTTAGATCCCGTTTCTAGCCCTTATATCGGGGTAATATTTTATTATTTTGATTAACATGTAATTAACAATTAGTTAAATTTATATAATACGTTTAAACACGCAACAAAACGCGTTCTTTAGATAAGTTTTAAATTATAGACGTTCACTTAGCGAGAAAGTAGTAGTACTCCTGTATACATCCTCAATATATATCTATCAATATTAGCCTTTTTCTCCCCGCAATATCTCGACCTCTACTAGTTAGATTTTTTTTAAATTAAAAAATATACTTATATAACCATAATAACTCTATATTCCAAATTTGAACTCCGAACAATCAGTAGAAGGCTAGAATATAACTAGCGATTACAAGACGTCGCTTTATAAGCGCCAAGATCCCCTTAATAGGCTATTATAGGCCCTTATCGATAGTCCATCATAGCCCATAGCCCACTGCTGGTTGCCCAGGTGGGCCCTAGGTCCCGGACATTTATATTATATTAGTCATCTTACACGTGACTGGTATGATCTCTTCACGCGCTGATATCTACTCTGAGAGCGAGCTCCCTTATTAAAACGGCAGCCCAAATAGGAAAACCCCACCCGCCAGGGAAAATCCGGTATATATACTCCGTACTCCGTAGGTAAATATATATATTGACATTTTTGTTCCAAGGGACTTCGCACCAGTGTCTAGAAATGGAGTCTCGGTTCTTGGCCACTGGTGGACAAGGGACGAGTCAGACCAAAATTTCGAACCTTGAATGTATGGATAAGTGAGGAATCTTTCCTCTCTCTATCTTTTTATATCCAGTATAGTGTGTAAAACACAGCGGCAACCCACCCAAGAAACCATGCAATAGTCAATGAAACACACAAGTCCAGCTCTGTTCGTAAGTTGTAAAGTACATAACTTCGTAAAAGTCCATAATCCCATAATCATCAAATCCACTTTACAGGCTCAAGTCTTTTTTGCCTTGCTGGGACGACCGAGTCTCGGCGGTCCTTCTAACTGATCTACCAACGGCCGATAGGGCGACGCTAAAACATGCTCCGGCGCGCGCGTTCGTCTCGGTTCCCCGGAGCTTGGGCGATGTAATTGCTCCTCGTGCATGCGATCAAGCGGTTCTCCAACAACCTGATACTTGGCCCAGTTGATTGGGGGCATACGGACGATATTCTGCGGAACGGGGATATGGCCGAAATTCGAGACCGGTGACCCGTCTGGATTCGTGGGTTTTGAACCTTCTTCGTCCTCATCGTCGTCCCTTGCGTCATCCTCAGAGAACTGGATCACAGCACCGTGGTCTTCGGTCTTCAACCGACCTGCTGCCAGCTCACGCGCAAACCCCTCCGGATCAGCAGCGGCAGCCTCTTTCATGCGATCTAATGCCTGGATATCGCGCAAACTTTGCTGCTTCTGCATTTGCAGGATCGAGATGGCGGAACGGAGCGCGATGGCATCTGGATTCTCGCTCTCGGAGATAGGGACAGGGGGCGGTCGGGGTTTGAAGACGGGGGGATTGGGCGGAGGAGGCGGGGCATGTGAATAGTTGGCATATGACTGGGGAGGATGGTGTGATGTTGGAGAGGGAGATGCAGGTGGCGGTACGATTGATGGCTCGTTGGAAGGGACTGGTGCGAGATGAGCAAATACAGGCGTCACCGGGGAATAAGGCGGACGAGGTGGAGTTCCCGGCTGATCTGGGATCGGGGCTTCAGGCCCTTGTTGCTGCATGATGAGATTTGACAGAGTGGAAGAGGATCAAGCAAGTTCCTAAGTGGGGGGACAATCGAGGTCTTTCCGGTGATAAGGCGGGATATGCGGGTTATGACGACAGCGGTGCCTGGATTTGCCGCAATCACATGTGCAACGTGCGATGGCTTCAAAACAAAGACTGGCGCTGATACTGAAGGAACTTTTGCTATTTCAGATTTTGAAGATAAACAAAATATGTGCAGGAATTAGTTTGCCTTCGGATAGGGATGGGCGTATCGGCTATGCGCCACTGATCTACGAAGAGAGGCAGCCCTCCTATAATTCAGGTGTTGGACACGTAACATTGATTGGAATCTAAACTAAATTTAGACTATATATATAAGATCTGTATAACAATAGATTGAACCTTAGACGAACTGTGATCTTCTCTCTCAGAGCTGGAGATGTAACACGAACACAGTTGACCGCCTCATCGTGCGCTCTCACCGCCCGGAAAAATCTATGAAACATCAGACCACTCGCTGGTGAAGCTCCCATTCCTCTACAAACCTCAAAAATGAAGCGCAAGACAGACGCAAGGGCCTCCCTCGATGGCAATGCCATGCCCCAGTCCAAGAAACGGGCTCTCTCCAGCGAGGAGGCTGCTGCCCGCTTCCGCGACGGCTTGTTCGACACCGCGGAGCAGCAGAAGTACACCAGCGAATACGCCAAGTCTTCACCGTATGTATACACTGGAAAATAATCCAATGACAAAAGACTGACATGTCTGAATCTCTAGCTACCTCCACGGCGTCATTCACCCTCTGATCGAGCCCACTCTCCTCCGCTCGGTTCGCGATGAGATCGAAACCCAAGTGTCTTTCACCGAGAAGGAAACAGACATCTACAAGATCTTCCAGTCTGGCGATCTCGCCAACCTTGATGGACTGGATGACTCCTCCCTCTCGAAGCTCCCGTCCGTACTGAAGCTGCGTGACGCTATGTACTCAGCACGGTTCCGCGAGTACCTGTCCTCCGTGACTGGCTCCGGCAAGCTGAGCGGTCAGAAGACCGACATGGCCATTAACGTCTACACCGAGGGCTGCCACCTCTTGTGCCACGACGATGTCATCGGCAGCCGTCGCCTCAGCTACATCCTCTACCTGACCGACCCCGACACACCCTGGCAAGCCGAGTGGGGCGGTGCCCTGCGCCTGTTCCCGACAACAACCGAGAAGGACGCCAAAGGCGAGGACGTCAAGATCCCCAGCCCGGATTACAGCCTCTCCATCCCTCCCGCCTTCAACCAGCTGAGCTTCTTCACCGTCCAACCGGGCGAGAGCTTCCACGATGTCGAGGAAGTGTACCACCCACGCGAAGGCGAAGACAAGACCAAGAAGCGCGTGCGCATGGCGATCAGCGGCTGGTTCCACATCCCGCAAGAAGGAGAAGACGGTTACGAGGAAGGACTGGAAGAGAAGCTCGCTGAGCGCAGCAGTCTCGCGCAGTTGCAGGGCCGCGGCGATATTTACGACCTGCCGCAGCCACAGCCGGTGTCCTGGGAAGAGCCCGAAGTCGAAGGCAAGGGCAAGGGGAAAGTAGAAGAGCAGAATGAGGGCGAGTTCACAGAGAGTGACCTAGCCTTCCTCCTTCAGTACATTGCGCCTTCTTACTTGACACCCGATATTGCCGAGGAGATGTCAGACGCGTTCTCAGCCGAGTCCTCGCTCAGCCTTGAACGGTTCTTGAGTGATAAGTTTGGATCGCGCGTTAGCGCGTACATTGAGGAGCAGGAGAGACAGGCTCTTCCGGCTTCTACGGATGAGATCCAGGCACAGCGCGGGTGGACGGTTGCTCGTCCTCCCCACAAGCATCGATACCTGTACCAGCATGCTTCCGGCGAGAAGGATACCGAGAACCCGATTCAGGAGTTGTTGAACGTGCTGTTCCCGTCGCAGCCTTTCCGGAAGTGGCTTGGACTTGTTACTGGTGTGGATCACCTCACGAGCCACAACTTGCTTGCGAGACGGTTCCGTCGCGGTGCGGATTATACTCTTGCTAGTGCGTACGAAGGTGAGGAGCCTCGACTCGAGTTCACGCTCGGTCTTACCCCGAGCACGGGGTGGGAGAAGCAGGAAGAAGAGGAAGATGAAGATGAGGATGAGAACGAGGATGAAGAAGCCAATGGCTCATCTGCCAAGGCATCCAAGCCGAAGGAGAAGACAACCGACGACGCTGTGGAAGGTCCTGCTCTAGGCGGGTACGAGATCTACATGGCTGGCGATGATGATGAAGATGACGACGAGGAGGAGGACGCTGAGAACGCTGACCAAGTCCTGGGTCGGAAGAAGACCAAGGCCGATCCGGCTGTCTACCGGTCTGCGGGTGCCGACGAGGATGATGGTATTCTCTTCAGCACGCAAGCGGGATGGAACCGCCTCAGCATTGTGCTGCGGGATAGCGGCACCCTCAAGTTCGTCAAGTATGTCAGTGCTGCGGCGAAGGGTGATCGGTGGGATATCACTGGTGAGATTGGGGTTGAGTTTGAGGAGGATGATGAAGATGAAGAAGAGGGTGATGAGGGTGAGGATAAGGACGAGGATGAAGAGTAAATCTTAATCATGATGGCAGCATGACTGTGGTGCATAGGTTTCAAAAAAGATTGTAGATATTATATATGGCGCATATACGACTTGAATTGACTTGATGATATATTACTTGCCTCCGAACACCATCTTTGATTCTAAAGAATACTTTATGCCCACAGAGGTTGACATGGGCATGTATATCAGACACTCTGTCTTCGTATGTGCATTGTGGCAATTGGCCTTTCGAACTGGCCATTCCCAATGTGGTCGTCCTTTGTGGCCTCTTCCTCGGAATCGTCGCCTTTATTCATCTTTACAATTTTAAAGATAACAGGGCCATCTACACCATCTCCCATTTCACGCCGGGTGTCTGCCCAGTCGGGATATTTCTATCTACTTGTTAGCTACTAAAGCAAGAGCAGCGGGCAAGTAGTGGGTATAAACGAGCAACATAAGCAGTGGCTTGAGTTGTTTTCGATTTTTCCCCTAACGAGTTATTCAATAACCTTCGCCCATACAAAGAGCATAAGCCTCTTGATCACCTGCGACGCACTTACACAGCCAATGACAAAGGGAATAAGCTGCCCGGTTGTCTGAATGTCGTTCACGCCTTGGATGTAGTTCCAGTGGATTGTGCACTCAATGCTAGCGATGAACCACGCAATGCTTAGGACAACATAGACATTCCACAGGGAACAGAAGGCTCGATGACTGAATCTATTTTGTCACAGTTAGAGCTTTTTCTTTTTTTTTTCTTTCCACAGAATAGGTGCACTATAAGGGTTTCACGCACCTAGCTTCTTTCCAGCCTGGCATCATCTCCACACCATGCGTAGGTAGTGTGTTTTCCGTCCCATTCCTTGTCACCTTTCCAGTCCCTAGCGACACACAAACCTTAATTACATCAGAAAATCGGATTGCGTTCGCTTTCAGCGTAGCTGAAAACCCGAGGACATCCGTGAATGCTGCAAATGTGATGTCGTATATTAGCCCTGGTGCTATGAATGGCGTCACATTTCCGAATGAGATCGCTTTCTTTTCTAGCAGTGCATTGATTCAGTTAAGAGCCGAAAGAAGGGTATGTGGCCCGGCTGGGTTAAAGAAATAAATAAGATCGCGGTACAGAAAAATGGAAGTGTACCACCAAAATGTGAGCATTAGATACAGTAGGAGGATAGCTGGAGGAAAGACGACGACAGCAATGATAACAGCCGCGGCACGGCATAAAGCAATAACGGAACCGGTTAATTGCTGCTTGTAGAGGAGGAAGATGTAGGGGGGCCCGCATCCTTGTCTCGGTGGTTGTTGTGCACCACCGCCAGAATCGTCAAACCAAAATGCCAGGTTGTATCCGGTGACCACAGCCGCTGTGGTCATTCTCCAAATTACTCCGGACCAGGAGAGTCCAGGGGGCTTCAATTTCGATAAAATGCCGAGTTCTATCCTGAAGAGATAAATGAATTGCTCTAAACATTGCCCCAGAAATCCAAATATTGAGCAAAGGGGCATGAACAACCCGAGAGCGATGTTCATGTTATATCCACCCAATAGATTAGGCCACCACTCCTTCGATATGCCTGTCAATGGCTTAATAGATACGCGGCCTAGCCTAGCCTTTATATGACCCCAAAACGACTTGAGTGCCGTGGCTGTCGATGTTCCCCGCTTCGCGAGTCGATCGGGGCTCATGACCCACAGACGCACGCCCAACGTGCTAAGCGTAGTAACGAAGGAGCCGAGCATAAACTGCAACATAATGTACATCTCGATAGCGGCCGTCCCTTGCTGTGCTGCGATGAGACTTGCCACCATTATCGCGAAAACAAAAACCGAGTTGGTGTCGTAGATGGATTGGGCCGAATTTGGATCTAGGAGTAGGCTGATCCATGCTGAGATCCATTGTAGATAAACTCCAAGGCGAATTCCAAGACCGTATAGATCTGAATTGCCTTCAAATGGCGTGCATGTGTCCATTTCCTCAGCAGTGCATCGTAAACACCACTGATTCGGACGGCAGTCTCTGGAAATGGGAGGTGAATACCTGAGAGCAATAATTCGAAGGCTCAACCGTAGGTGACGCTGAAGGGGTGAACAAGTCGAAGTGGCCGGTCAGAATGTTGGCGCTACATATGCAGTGTTGTGTGAGATGCATGGATTTGCTGTCCCAACCAACATTGCAGCACTGCCCACTACCACCTGGGGGCAGTGTTGGTGTGCCTCATCAAACACAAATTTTGAAAATTAGAGGTATTTGTGTATTGCATAAACTCTGAAAAGAGTATTGTAAATATTAAATATGGCGTATATACGACTTGAATAGTATATTACTTGCATCCGGAACCCCCACTATATCAGTCACTCTGAGCTAGGATCCCCTACAACGTGATATTAGACCCGACATTCCTCTCTTTTAGCGCCATTTTGATAAACCCAAACCAGCCCCCCTTTCGAATCCTCTCTTTCACAACCACTAACGCCACCCTAACTGCACTTTGTCCACATATATTCTAATCCCAATATGAACTTCCCTCGAGAACCGGTGACTGGTTGCTTACCAGAATCTAGAATATCAGTCCAAAGACAAAAGCATAGCCAGGTTCCATTTTCTGATGCTCTCCCCTCAGAAAGAAACCGTATCACGAAAGCCCAGTGCATGCTCACAGACTCAACGTGGTACGTATGGTATCTGACGTGTGAAGTCTTATGCCGGCCCGAATACTCAAGTCTCATGGCCTACAAGCTTAACAAATCATATGTGCGCCACGAGACCAAAAAGGACTTGGCCAGTCTCTGCCTTGCCTCAAAAGCTATGAATGATCTGGCAACTGCTTTTTTATATCGTTCTCTGACCTTCGAGATGTCAGAAGATACCCTGGTAGGGAATGCCGGTGGTCTTTTATATAGGCTGCTAGATACCTCCCACGACTCGCCGCGGTGTTTTGTTCGAGAAATTACTATCTCACCCTATCAGAAGTACACTCCATCCAACACTCCCCCCTACGTTACGAGGCTCCTATGGACAACGGACACAGACAAACAGCCTTTATCCCGGTTGATAGAGTGCCTCCCGAACCTGCGTCAAGTAAGGTATGAATCTTTATGTCAATATTTAGATGGATTTTCTGTACCTAGAGAGACTAACACTCGTAACAGGCTGGGGGTGCCTTGTGATCTCAGCGACAGCTATATGACAAGCATTGACGAGCATCCTCAAAAGCCGGAACTCCACTTGCTCGCAGGGGACGGAGAAAAACCCTGTGTTCGCTCCCTACCATCGGTGACCCTGATCAGAGTCTTGTCGGATACCGAATCTGACATCAACGGGCAATCTCCTCCACTACAGACCGACAACTTCCTAAATTATATCACTTCTTGTCCCAACCTGAAGTCTTGTTCATGGGCAGCAACACACCCGAAGAACTAATTGGTCGAACGACCGACGATTTTGAGGGATCCAGCATTCATAAACTTTTTCCCTTTCTCAAACATCTGGCCCTGTATAAATACTATATCGGTAGTCAAATGTGGCATGGTTGGCAAGATCATTTCAATTGGTCAAGTCTTTCGTCCCTGGAGATCGGCCAGGGGCTGTTTGCGCCTGAGAATCTTGAAGTCATGACAGGACGTCTAAGCAATTTAAAGTCCTTGAGAGTTACAGGAAGCAACATTCAAAATGAAGAGCTGCGCGGTAGCCTCGAAAATTTCTTGATGGCTTTTGACACATTGGTGAATCTGGAAATATTGAACTGCTTCGTTCCAGTTTACGCCATAGCTCGGCATTCTCGTTTGGTCAACCTTCGTGTTCATATTAGCGATACCTGGAATTGTCAAGACTCTCGCACTATATTTGAAAACGTGGACCTGATTTCTTTGGACACACTATGTCCCCAACTTGAAAACCTGGAACTGGATATTGAGCGCGACACCGAGAAGGATGATTGGGTATGTGTATCTCCTGGTATTCTTAAACAATGATCGATCGGCTGATTATTCTCAGCCCCAAGATGTTCTAGACACTTTGGCCTGTGGCTTTTCGCGGCTCAAGACAATAGCGCTCCATTCACGAGTTGGCAACCTGGTGCACGCCAATGTCCCCATCGACATGTGGGATGAACGTCATCATTCCTTCGAGCCCAAATTAACGTATAAGGCGGCAGCAGAGATTGGTTCCAATTTCTTTGCCACCCGATACCGAGGCTCTACCGCAAGCTCCGTATCCACGGTCAGGTCAGAAGGGTCTGGAAGACTCCAAAAGTTGACACTTAAATGCGGACTAAGCAAAACAATGTTCATTCAGCTTCCGGGGGGAATGTCAGAAAGAGATGCCAAATTCAACACCTTGACCTTTGACATGTCACCACCCAAGACTATAGGCGAAGAGCCTGAGATGGTGCATTTGGAAAGGGAAGACCAGGAGAAATTATGCCATAATTGCTTAAGTTCAGCACAGCACCGCGTCTTAGAGGAGATTATATCGATTGCCGAGGATGGTCCACGTCTTGCTTTCAGGCGTAATCCTGGTGGGGGAAAGTCAATTTGCAGGCGTGGACCCGAGCCTCGAGTACCAAGAGTTGCTATTCGTCAGTCAGAGAGGCTTGCACAAAGGCGGGAGGTAGAGTCAACAGTAAATTGAGGAATTGGGATACAGTGTGAGCAAGGTGTCATAAGTTTCAGCTTTGTGAATGAGATTAACCACTAACATATTTTTTATAAATATACGTGCAAGCAGCAAATACTAAGGAGAAGTTGGTGGAAGGCATATGTACCTGATAATGCCTAGCACTCGAGACATTTCCCTTCCGTTTTAGTGCTCACCCCTTTGCCGCCTTTTAATCCCTGAGTAAGACTGAGCGTGTCCCTGAGTATCCCGAGTTAACCACGGGCCATTACACATTAGAGGTCTGGACTAGTTCTTCTCGTGAGGAAAGCATGCGATTACAAAATAGTTTGAGCTGTTGATTCGACCCCGTATTATCACCCAATCAGGTCTAGCCAAGAGATATACATCTTTAACAAAGCAAATCCTGTGGATATCCTTCTCCGCACTACTCCTAGCTAGCATAGGAATTGGCCATCTTTTCAACCATGCTTGTCGAGGTTTCTACGCTATGCTGGGGCTTGAATCCCAAATTGAAATTGAGATAAACCCCCGTTTGCGGCCGCTTGGAGTTGAAGGCCTGATGAATGACCTGAAGTCAATGTATTAGTGGCAGCGAGGGGATTGTGTCGTATGGACTGTGCGCTATGTATGCATGCCATAGGACGTAAGGAGCTCACGCTCCGTGCCGGGGCCGTGCTGCGGCCCGGTTCTGGTGGCATTCTTTTGGCGCATTAAGGCACTGGTCCAAATATGGTTAGAAAGAAGTGATACTAAAAAGAAATGTACCAGACATTATTCACAGAGACACTACATACCTAAATTACATGCGTGAACATAATTTTGTGAACGTCCTTTAGTCCACTAGTGTCATCCCAGTCCCACCTCTTATGCTAAGGATAATACGTAAAACCACCCGAGGAATTAAAGGCTACTTGGCTTGATGAAAACAGCGTCGGTTAGCTTAGTCTAAGACGCGGTTGTATGCCGATCACCTGGTTTATGAAGTGTTGAGATCTAGAAGCTAGTAGCGCGATCATGGAGAGACAATATTGTGTTGTATGGAGCTGTACAGACAGACAAGGGAGGAGAAAGATACTAAGCTAGTGATACTATATAATTCCATGAAAGATTCAAGCATGAAATGCCAGATTGTCGCGAACCTCTTATATGCACTCTTCACACTTAGAAAAGATCTAAGCCTGTAAGGGCTTACCCCAGAAATGTAATGTCAAATATTACAAAGGTGTATACTACAGTTATGCTAGAGTTACCTACATAGAAAGTACAACTATTCATTGATCTTACCATACCTTGACACCTTCCAAGGTTGGATGTCATGTAATTACCTAAGGTACGGCTAGCGGGAATGCGGCCCGCACCGGAGTCTATCCCGTTTTTGTCGTGCAGAGTCAATTGCCTCCACTCTCCTCACACCCCTTCTCCCTTATTCTGTTTTCATTCCTAATCTTTTCGAGGGAACCTTACTGAATTGTTTGTTCACTCGAGTTTAATGTTCACCACATCCGCGGATTCGAATTTTGCGAGGTCTTTGCTCCTCATTCCAGGTCCGATTGAGTCCATTCATGTACATTGTTCTAATAAAAATGTCTCACCCAAGTCGAAGCTTTGCTGTGGGTATTTGATGTTTTCGGACAAGCATAAACAGGGAGAACCAATTCCATTGCAACTATCATTAGGTAGGAAACTTTTAAAATACACGACAAAAAACAATCACCAGAAACACAAATCAAAACAGTACAGCAATATTCAGCAGCAAAGATTCAAACGATGGTCTCTATTTCAGAAAGATTTTCTCAGCGTCTCTGAGTGCCATCAACAACCGGCAAGTCTTCGAAAGTAGCGATTTGCTCTCGGACTTTCACCTTGTCTTTTGGTTTGGCTTGGAAATCGACTCTTCTTTCGAAAACCATCACACAGTCAGATCCGCCAAACTGAAAGTATGAAATGTTGTCCCCTTTCTTGACTTGGTCGCCCTTTTTCACGGTCAACATAACCGATGACACTTGAGCCATTCCGATAGGCAGAATGGCTACCTTGCCATACTTCTCGGTTTGGATCACAATCAATCCCCGAGTTTGACACCACTGGTAGCCAGCATCGTCCGGGGCATCGAGATCGTCATTCTTGGAGGCTCGAAGGCTGACATCTTCACCACCTTCACCATCTTCACCTTCGGACTCGTATTGAACACGCACACCTCGTCGGCGCTTGACTTCAGATGGGGCACGAACCATAGCGCGATCCGCATAGATCTTGCCGGTAGCAGTGTTCTTCGCCACCTGCAAATACACCTGGTTCTGGATGACTCTTGCCTCAATAACCTCCCCACTCACTGGTGCATGTTGACGATGATAATCAGCGGGTCCCAGGAAAGAGTGGGTGAAGTGGCCCTCATTCCAAGTATCTGCCTTGGTCTGCAACAGGTCTTTGACGGGCCAGCGGTAATAGTCCACACCCTTGATCTGGAGTTGAATTTCCCCGTTCTTGATCGGCCAATTTCCAGCATAAGTCGATTCAGCGGGCATCGTGATCACATGGTCATTCGCGAGACCCGCAATGGGCCGCACGCTGTTGATGTTTTTCCACTCACGCGAAAACCAGTGATTGAAGGACTGCCAACCGGATGTTGGCTTTTCCCACGACGCCGCTTCTTGGTTGTATTTCGGATTCAGATAGAAGGTGTACAGAAGCCCTGCGGACTCTGGAGTATTCAAGAATAGTCCCTGTTGTCGTGCAAAGCAGACGAGCCAATACGAAAGCCATGATAGGTCGTGGTTGGAGGTTTCAGGCGAGATCCGAGTTTGGTACCCGAGAACGGACGGCTGGTCGAAGACCCAGTAGAAGACCAAAATCTTGCGCAGCAGTTCATCGCCAGTTGTGTCCACATTGGGCACCCATCGCAAAAGTCTCTCGCAATACTGGAGATAGGAGTCTAGGGTTGTAATCCCTTCAGCCTTCATATCTTCTGGTCCATCATCGACGGCAGATTCAATGGCGGTATTGAACTTCATCACTCGAGTTGGGCAGCGACAGATGAAATTCTTCAAATCGAGAACAAGTCCCTCTTTGGAGTTGTAGGTTGGGGCTTTCGTGTGGTCCATTGTTGCAATTTTTGAAAGTCGGGGCGGACTAATAGTACTTTGTATTCAGAGTATCAATGAGTGCTGCTCCGACTGTGAGATAGGGACTGGCCCAAGATATTTATATTGTGACTTGCCTCTGTGTATAGACAGATTGAAAACTTCACCCGTCATGAAGTGATGCAAATGGCTCGAAGACTTGGAAATATATGACGCTTACTCTAGTGAAAGACATATAGTGCATTCATAAAAAGCCCATGATAAAGTCTATTTACCCACGCCTACGCCGAGCCGAGTGTAGGATAATGTGACATGATGAGCAGACTACTGTTGAATGTTACATGATATCCAATGCACCCTAAATATCTATCGGTGTCCAGTCTAGAGCTATTCTGGATTCAAGAGGCGAGTGCATCGATTGTATGGCATATAGGCTGTTACATGGTGCCAGCAGTGTTGATAGAGAGTATGTGGCTGACAGAAAGAAGAACTATATAACTTCAGGGAGATTCAGCAGCTTGCGCCGTTCCGGGACTCGTGGTATTCACACCGATCAGATTGTATGACACAGAAACAGACTGTTCAATGTAACTCTTTTCATGGCTGGCTGACTTGGGAGGATGTTACCTACTCCACTGATCTTCTACCCATAACATTGGGTCATTTGCTCATTCAGGCTTCCGTGTTCGGTGACATACAGTGCAACTAGTATAGTGGAAGAAGGTTGAATGTGACCGGATACTGGGTTTACCTGTGTCTGGGATCATGCAACTGTGGTACCCTACAAGATCTACGGTCACAACAGCCAATGGCCACTTTGGAGTATGATCGAATATTAGCAGATCTTTTCCATTGCTCGATGGAAGCATTCATCTTAGCTCAGTTTTGTGAGTATTATGGCTCGAAGTGATTGAACACTTCCCAGGCACCACATGGTCAATCAAGGGGTAGTTACACTTTTAACGAAGGTCACAAATCGACCTTGTCTCCATCAATCTGGAGACCAACCATGCCACACAAGAATTCTTGTCGAATATACGAACTATCATTCCCCTAATTCTTTAATAAATATTTGTTTTTATTAGTAATTAATGTGATCTAAACCCTATTAGCTTTTGATTTATAAGAGTTTTGTAATATTACTTATTATAACTAGCGACAGTGTAGGATAGTAATATTTAGTAGATAAACTAGAATAAGTGTAAAAAGATAGTTATTTATTTGAATGATTTCTCAGGTTTATAAACAGTAAGACTAATATTTTAGATAATACTAGGCTGTCGTGGGGGCCTAATAAGGGTTTCGATCCGAGAGTACAATTGTGCCCTCCCAGTCCATATTATTCTTCCCTTATATCTATGTCCACGGTCCACGGTCCTAGCCAAGGCGGAGCAACCAAACGCGTCAACGAAGATCAAGATGCTAGGTCAGTAGAAACTGTAGGGGCGGAAGTAATACACGTTTTCCGGCTGTTAGACAGCTGTCATGTCGGGGAGGAGGATCGGTTGGTCAGGCATTACGGGAAGCAAGGAAATACAGTATTATGACTATAAATATTTGGCGCCAAGTTACTTGATAGCTAGAAGTACTAAAGAGAAGTTCAATTTATTCGCTGAAAAGTTGGACGAAAGCATGTGCTGACTAAATGGGCGACCAAGACCCGGGGGCCGTGACGTTCTAGGCTTCTCCTGTGTAAACAAGCAAAGGAAGAGAGAACGAACTCTATGGAACATGAAATATGCATGTAAAACCATGTGGAAAATGCGGATCATGTATTGGCACAGCAAAAATCACTGCTGGAACAGTGTCTAACCCCTTTTAGGGTTCAACGTAGTCACCTGATGAGGGGTAGAACTGTTGGCGCTTGCCCAGCTACATGGATGTTTATTATCATAACCACTCTTGCCTGCAAGGCCGGGCACCCATGATGGCTTCAGCAGCGTATTTTAATGGTCCGAACAATGGAGCGCAAGTAGGCTACAATAGCGGCAATATCACCAATAATATATATCTGCCCCAAGGTCGGTTAACAATGAAAGGTCCGATACATTCTGGATCAAGCTAATTACCGGTCCACTTCCCACCGCGTGTAGGACAATCAGAAACGTCAGCAGATCAGAATTGTCTACGCGATCTACAAACGACGAACCCACGCGATGATAAGACTCGCATTGAGAAAACCAAGGGAGGACTCCTCAAAGATTCGTATGGCTGGGTGCTGCAGAACAATGATTTCCAAAAGTGGCGCTTGGACGAGGAGGTCCGTCTTCTCTGGATTCAGGGTGATCCTGGGAAAGGAAAGACTATGCTCTTCTGCGGCATTATCGATGAATTAAGAAACTCGATTGATAACGTCACGATGAATGTGTCGTTCTTCTTCTGCCAGGCAACTGACGAGCGCATCAACAATGCCATTGCTGTTTTACGCGGCTTGATCTTCATGCTTGCTTGCGAGCAGCCTTCTGTTATCCACCATATACGAAGACGGTACGATCAGACGGGAAAGCAACTGTTCGAGGATGCAAACGCGTGGCAGGCTTTGTCAGGCATCTTGTCGGACATTCTGGAGGACTCGACTCTGAAAGACACCTATTTCATCATCGATGCACTGGATGAATGTACGACAGATCTTTCTCTCCTCCTTGATCTCATAGTCGAAGCATCGTCTTCTGGTAACGCACGCGTGAAGTGGATTGTCTCTAGTCGAAACTGGCCGATCATCGAAGAGTATTTTGAGGTCGCAACTCAAAACACAAGACTTTCACTGGAGTTAAATGCAACGTCTATTTCCGAGGCCGTTGCTATCTACATTCAGTTCAAAGTTCAGCAATTGGCAGAGAAGAAGAAGTATAAGCCTGCCGTGCGAGACATTGTCACTAGTCATCTTATGTTGAACTCCCAAGACACCTTTCTTTGGGTAGCATTGGTGTATGAAGAGCTCGCCAAGGCCAGACCTTGGAACACTCCTAAGCTACTAACTTCCTTTCCCCCCGGGCTTGATTCCCTCTATATGCAAATGCTGCAACAGATTCGGGACTCCGAGGATGCGGAGCTTTGCAACAGAATACTCGGTCTGGCTTCAACTGTCTACCGGCCTATCACATTGAATGAACTAGGGGTCTTGGTCGATATACCTGACGGCATCTCGACAGATGATGACGACTTCCCACCGGACGACTTTCTCTCGGACATTATAAGACTGTGTGGCTCATTTCTCACATTACGCGAGAACACTGTCTTCTTTGTTCATCAATCCGCAAAGGATTTCCTGACTACTAAGGCTCTAGATGAAGTCTTCCCAAGAGGTGTACTCGCCGAGCACCACGAAATCTTCTCCCGCTCCATATATATTATGTCTAGGTCACTTCGTCGTAATGTCTATGGCATCACATTCCCAGGGCTACAAATCGACCAAGTTACACAGCCTAGTCCAGACCCATTAGCAGCATCACACTACTCTTGTCTGTATTGGGTTCATCATCTTCAAGATGGATATTCCAGTGAGAGCGCAGATATTGAGCCTCCCCATCTCCAGTCTGTGGATACCTTTCTCCAACAGAGATACCTCCACTGGATTGAAGCACTTTGTCTGATAAGGAACATTCCAAGAGGCATAGAGGCAATGCTTAAGCTTGAGGGTTTATTTAAGGTTCGGGGTCACCTTGAGTTGGTATTGAGCATCTCATCTCACTAAATGCACCACCACGATATAATAGGAAAACCAGAAATCATCAACTTTCTTTCAACGAGTCCACGACGCTTCCCGATTCATCCGATACCACAAGGTCGGAATTGAGAGCGGCCCGTTACAGGTATACAGTTCGTCTCTGATATTCAGCCCAACCCAGAGCATGACCAGGCTTTGCTATCAAAAAGAGGGAGTAGACTGGATTATCAGCGGGCCATCAATCGACGATGACTGGAGTGCATGCATTCAAACGCTTGAAGGTCATGATTTGGACGTCCAATGTATTGCTTGGTCCCAAGATGGCCGGCGCCTCGCATCAGCATCAAAAGATAAAACTGCGAGAATCTGGGACCCAACCACTGGACAATGCATATCGGTTCTTCGAGGACACGAAGATGAACTGTGCTCTATTGCCTGGATACAACATGATGAGCGACTCGCCTCGGCATCAAACGATAAGACTATCCGAATATGGAACCCAGTTACCGGCCAATGCATATCAACTCTCCGCGGACATGACAATCATATACGTACAATTGCCTGGTCACCAGATTTCATGCAACTTGCATCTGGATCATTTGATAAAACAGCCAGAGTTTGGGACCCAAACACCGGACAATGCTTAACTATCCTTGAGGGACATAAAAATGACGTTTCCTCGGTGGCTTGGTTGCCACCCAGTAGACGACTCGCCTCAGTGTCAGGTAATACTATTCGGATATGGGATACAGTCAGCTGCCAATGTATCTTCGATCTCCAGGATCACATCAGTGCGGTGTTGTCTGTTTCCTGGTCGCGAGACGCGAGTCGACTCGCTTCAGCGTCAAACGATGAAACTGTGAGAGTCTGGGACCCAAGCAATGGGGCTTGTCTGTCAATCTTGAGTGGACATAGCGGTACTGTTCGTCCAACTGTCTGGTCTCCGGATGGAAGCCGACTGGCATCAGCTGACAAAACAATCAAAATCTGGGACCTAGCGACTGGAGATTGTGTAACGGGGGTTGGGAAACATGATGACGATGTTGTATCAATTTCCTGGTCACCGGATGGAAATCGAGTTGCGACAAGGTCAGGAAGTCTGGATGATAACACAGTTCGAATATGGGATACAGCCACTGGAGATTGTTTGTCATTTTATGAGTTACATCGCTCGGGCGGTTCCTCACTTGCCTGGTCTCTCGATGGAAGACATATCGCATTAGCTGGAAGAGCAATTAGAATCTGGGATCCAAGCATCAAAAAGCCCAGATCAACGTTTCAAAAGTTTGATGGGCTCATGGAGGGAACCTCCGGGGGAACCTTCTCCTGGTCGCCAAATGGAGCCTGGCTTGCATCGTCGGAACACTTCGATGGAGTAAGAATCTGGGACCCGATAACCAGCTGCGCATCAATGCTCCTCGATAGCCTTCATGTTACGTCAATTGGCTGGTCCCATGATAGCCAGCGGCTCGCATCCGGGTCATTTGGTGGAGAAGTGTGGGTCTGGGATCCAGTCACTAGAGAACGCATATCAACTCTCGAGGGCCATGGTCGACCAGTTTTTCACTTGCGCTGGTCGCAGGATGGAAGACTAGCGTCGGGATCAGACGACCAGACAATCAGAATCTGGAACCCGGAGACCAGACAATGTATAGCAGACCTAGGTGAGAGTGACGGTGAGGTGCTATCTATTTCCTGGTCTCTGGATGGACGTTGGCTCGCATCAATGACACACAAGCGTAAGGATGAAGATTTCAAAGTCTGGGACCTGGGCATCACGGTTCAGGATTCAGGCACTGGACAATACATCTCATCGATTGATCTTCAATTGCCTCTCATGCAATCTTGTGATGACATGTTTTCTGAGGTAGACGTGCCCACATTTCTCGAATTTGATAAAAGCACACCGAATCGCCTACATACTGTCGCTGGCACATTCGATTTGGTCAATGATATGTTCATTTCGACCACCCCTCTCAATCTACCCCCTGCCGTGGAACAGCAAATTGGATATGGCCTGAGTGACGACATCGCCTGGATAACATATCGAGGCAAAAGGCTCCTGTGGCTTCCCTCGGAGTATCGCCCGGCCCTTCGACCTTTATTCGCTACATACGAGACAGGGATGGGAGTTTGTGTGGGAATACTCTGTCGGTCAGGTCGTGTAATCACGTTGACGCTCTCGCAAGACATTGCGATCTAAAGTTGATATTCAAGTTGGGCGATTAAATGAGACTAGCGAGCCATTGTTGTATGAATTTTACATACTCTATCTTCACATCTCACTGAGCCCTCAAGCCCCGAGGGGATAAACGAGTAGGCGGAACGTAGGGAAAAGGGTAAAAAAGAATATGGAGTTGGTAAAATTCTTTCATTTGCAAAGTAATCCTTCTTCTGAGAAGGTAAACCCAAGGGTGACAAAAAAGGGCTTGTAGCAGCTGCATCATGATTAACACAATGTGGTTGGACCTATATTTCCACGAATATATATTCGTACTTCCAACCAATTCGTTGAGTTCAACATTCAATATGCAACCAGGCTACAATATACAAGGATGAACATCAAAAATTCAAATATCCAGCGCCTAGCAACGAGGTAAACTCCCAACGAATTCTACAAATAAACATTACGGTTACTCAAAGCAGCAATTGAAACCCATAACAAGACACGCGGGACGATCCCGAGACCCGGCGCGAACTGAAACAAGCACATGGCGGAATAAATGGACCTCAGACGAAACGATCTGAGACACAGCAAGGAAGGAATAATTGAGTAATTAATTAAGGACTATTAACGACTATTTCCGATGATTTCAATACAGGAAAAACAAAACAAAACAAAACAAAATATTATGTTACAGCTAATCTTGGCAGTGGGGGAAGATTCGACAAAAAATATATAAATGCAAATCCAAAAGCCAAACCACAAAATATGTACACAAGTGGAGGCTCTTAGCCCCTGCAACATGATGTCGCATTATGTCGTAGTGCACATGTACGATGCATGCATGTGTTCCGTACCTCGACCTAGAAAAAAAAAAGGAGAGCTACACATGGCGCAAAACATATCCACATATCCGCATACCCAGTAAGGAGGTAACCTGGGAAGCGGCGACGATTCCCCGTGGAATTCTCATGATGCAAGACAAGACATGTTTGGGACGGTATGGCAACTCTGCTCCACCTCACCCCCTTCCTACAGAGTACAGGGTGCTTTGACATTCGACACGCGACAGCACCTAAACCGAGAACGAGAGGAGGATGGATCCCGGTGGAGCTTTGGCAGGCAAGGGGTATGCCACGATGATTTCAAGGGGAGGGAGATCGTGGAATGATCTGCCAATCACACCTGGTTATCGGGGGTGAAGGTGCGAAGTACTAATGGTAGGATCATCCAGACATGGGGGGATGGATGGCTGAAGGCTTCTGATATAACATAAAGTACCGTGGATCGTTGCGGTTCTTGGCTAGGGTGTCAGATGGGGGTGCTTAGCTGAGGCAGCTGTAGCCTCATCTTCGGATGGCGGTTCTGTGGAAATATTCTGCCTTCGGCCGAGTTTGAACTTGCAGGGCTTGCAGGGCTTGTAGTACTTGTGCTGAACAGCCGTTGGGGGCGTGGATCCTTTCCTATAATAGTAGAATGATTACCATATTCTAGATTAGTGACCTCATCCGGAGGGGGGTTCACCAAATGGAGTGGTTAGTTGCGACCGGGTGGATACAAGCCTGATCGTCGCGTCGATCTTGAATTCTGTCTCTATTCTCTGCTCTCATTTTTTGAGGATGACATATCTAATGAACTTGAGGTCTGTTCGACGGGATGGACCGAGGTTAGAGAAAAGTGGTCCCAAGAGGGGCCATTGATCCATGGACACCTGGGAGCCTGAGGTACTATATTGGGATCACGGGTCTAGGTACCAACAGGGGGTCGTGTTTTAATTCCGATAATCCCCTCTTATTGTGTATTATATTATTGGGCTAAAGGATATTCTAGGCGTATGGGTGGTATTCCTCTAGTCGTCCGATTTAGCGCCCTGGGAGCTCGACTTAAACGCGAAACACCCAAGATTAGACCACACCAATGAACTAGTTACTCGGATTAAGCGCTACATGTAAAAGAAGCGTTATGACAACGAACGAGAAAGCGGTTCGGCCAGGCAGACTCATATAGGCCATGTTGTGTTTTCTGTTCATCCACTATCATTACATTTACATCCAAACCGTCACTTTACTTTTACCATCCTAACACACGACTGCTATAATCACCCGATATGTCAACAGTAGAGCACATCAGTCAGTCTGACATAGACGCACTACATCTCACCTTTGAAATAAACGGCCTGTACATCCTCCTACCAAATCGCGGCGATAAGAGCTACACATTCCACTGGCGCCTCTATCTTCACCAGAATACAACATCAGGCTCGATCTACCATCTGCTCAACGACATCGATCCAACCATCTGGCGCTTCGAGCATCTACCCGACCAGACTGTCATCTATGAGGAATCACTCCTCGGAGCTCTTAAGATAGGAGTGTTAGACCCTACGCTCCACGCACATTTTCTTGGACGTCTTCGTCAAATCCTAATCGCCGATTCAGTACGATTCCGCGAGAGAATCACTTGCCGGGTATGGCTCAAGGAAGCTCTCTTTGCGCTAGATGAGGAAGGTTATATCATGCTCACTCGCAGAGTGGATGATATCAAAGCCGAGGCGAGGAACCTCGCGCTTCGGAATAAGAGTTTGGGGAGGCGGACAGTTGTGAGGAATGATGGGAGTCAGGGTTGAGATTCTACATGTTATGTGGAAGTTTAAGTTGACTATGGTGATATCATGTGTAAGGAGGGTGGAGGGAGATTGGGTATTTTATATGATCGGACGAGGTTGGGCGATATTGGACAGGAAGCAATTTTGAAACATTGTGGGAAGCCATTTTGGGTGTTATTTTAGTCACCGGTGGAGCTGAAGCAAAATTATCTCAATGGCGAGCGCCAATATTGTTTTTCAGTGGGGTAGCTAAGAAACTACTTGATGCCCAGGTGGGTACGAAATAGTTGTGTTACGGCGGTGGTTGGGGGGCGACACGCCGGCGGAAGTTACGGATGGACAAAACGGGAGGTTTCTAGCCTCAGTGGATATCTTCGATGATAATTGATTATTGAATCCGTGCTCACATTCTAGTTGAAAAATCCCGGTATGATATTTCCCAACCTTTTTCGCATGTAACCTCTAAGCTTTGGCTGTGCGCTCCCCAGCTTCGGGGAACGGGAGCCGGTGCGAGGATCGTCGGCAGGGGAGTTTGAGTTGGGAGGTACTCCGTCCAGTACACCGTACATACATATGCAAATAGGCAAGTATGTGCAATGTATTCCGTAGGTTGTATACATATGTATAACCAGGTAGTGGGTAGTAGTGCAGAACGCATAGAGGCACGGGATCGGATTTTATGCTGGAGACTTTTTCTGAAGACTATGAGGAGACTATTTAAATGAAGTCATATTCTAGGGCATTATTTGCACGAAGGGGCTACTTCCATGCGAGGGAAGATGATCTAGAATTGGAATTGGAAGAGGCAAATGGAAAAAGAAAAGAGAAAGGAAAAAGAAAAGTACCTACATCCCTGAACGGTACGACCCGTGTGTCAAGACAGACTATTGGGAAAGGGCAGCAAGGCACGGTCCACGAGCACGACCCTCAAAAGAGGCGTGGATGCAGGAATGGGAAAGGGCCACGGTATTGCCATGATGGGACCGAACAGATGGGATGGGAGAGCATGGGTGATTGCCATGGGCGAGCCATGAGCCATGAGAAAAGGAGGGATTCGCATTCGCCATGCACTATTGACATAACGAACTCTAAGGTTGACAATTAATGATGCCCATCCCTTGATCGGGATTAGGCAGGTTGGCGAGGGTGTACAACGTTGTAGAGATAGAGTCGTACCCAGAATTCCCGTTGTGGACGGTTTTTTTTGGGGGACGTTTTGTTTTTTTTTTATCCGGGGTCAGCAGCTGTTTGGCAGAGATCGAACTTGGAGACTCAGATAAACAGTGTCCTTTCGTCAAGTATGGAGAAGTGCTACCGTGTCAGAGGTTCGAGGAATGTGCCGTAGATCGGGTGGCGATCTTCGAGACATTCTGCAAGGCGACGATGGTGCCATGTGGCATGCTGGAAGGGGAAGATGATAGACAGTGGTACTTGACATGCATATTGGTTATATTGAATTTCTGCCTAAATTGCTATAGCCTTGGGTGCAGTGTGGATTAGTGCCCAGGTGGATAGACGACGTGTTATTGCAGCCACAGTGTGGCGGTGTCGGCTAGACCGTCGGTTTGGCCGACGCATTTTCATTTTCGTTTTTAAAAATTGGGGTTTAGTGTATTTTATGTATGTATTTTATATTTACGCGTTACAGTCTAGATCTATTTCTGGACGAACACCCGATCAAACGGAAAGATCAAATCGACACATCAACCCAAAAGCCACCTGGTTCAGGCAACGCGGTTCCGCGATTGTAGTGGCGTAGACCCCCTTGGGTAAATATTCCCATTGTCTCAATGACTATCTTTCCAAAAACAGACAATGAAACTATGTTGGACTATGGAATACTATAGAATAGTACCTGATACCTTATTATGTAGGTGCATCAATATATACGGATATACGGAGTAGAGCAGATCCAGATCCAAAAAAAAACCCAAACAAAATAAGCTTGGTCATATTCGCCAAGACTTCCCAGGTCACACTGGACTGTTCGGAACCGGGATATTACCCTCAACAGCCCCGTGAATAGGTGAAAATAGCCGCGCGACATAGTACTCCGTACTACCCATGGCTCTGATTCTGACAGGTCAACATGTGATGATTTGGGCGGCAGGGACGGGTGGTTGCAGGTCTACGGTATGAAGCTCAAGCTCATGGAAGCGTGGGTGATCTGTGACACACTGTTCTGTCTGTGTCCGAGGTGTTACAAACAGAAAATATGTAGGGGAGAAAGTGGATCATGTTTTAGCTAGAGGGTAATATATACCTAAATATACTATGATTAAGAATTAACCTTGGGAGGAAATATAATATAAGGATTATAACTTTGGAGAATAAAGAAATATGTATATATATATATGCGACGATCAAACGTATCTTCGGTGAGTAAAGGAGACTCTTAACAGATGCCATGTGTGAGACTGAAGAAAAGACATGTTTATTCGCATGGGGGACAAGGATTAAACTGACAGGGATGGACTTCTGTACTTGGTACTTTGCCCAATCTCCCGAACAAACACAAAAGAAGAGAATGTATTTGCGACTATTTGGCCCCCGAGACTGCCGATCAACCCTGCATCCTCATGCCATGTGTCCAACGTCAACATGGTTCTATTTTATTATTATTATTATTATTAGTTTTATATATTTATGTTTGTACTATCTGTACTCGTACTTACAGTACTTAATCTCCCAAGCGGGATTTTGCAGTTAGCCCCGGTCGCGAATGCAGCTTGACTGGATGGAAAGAGAAGGAGACTCCAATAAGTAGACAGAGACTGCAAGGGAGAGAGCCACGTGAAGGTGTATTGTAACAATAGTAATATAGTAATCTAGTATATATAAAAATTCAGTGAAATCCACCCAAAAAGATGACGTGAAGACTCGAATGCAACGAAACGTGTTCTCCTTGCTTTTTCTAGGGATCTTTCTTCAGGAATGTCACTATTATAGTAGTGTATATGGATATGCCTGAATATGTAATTTATAGATATGAAAATATAATAGAGAATAGGGATCATTAAGAGAGAGAAAACAGTAAGTTAATAAGGGTTAATAGGGTTAATCGTGTGAATCGAGGAATAGTCGACCTAACAAGGTATCTGTATAGTCCTTACTCCCCAGGGTCAGCCTCGTGGCACACACAGTTGCAGTAGGGCCTTGGCAGTAATACCAGTACATTCTTTTGAATTTCCCTTTTATTTTTTCATTTCTTTTAGTAGATATATTTTATATATTTTATTTCTGTTATTTCTGTTATTTTTATTTTTAATTCCAAGAAAGGGGATGCCAAAAAAGAAGGTTGAAAAAAAGAAAAAAAGAAAAAAAGAAAAAAAAAAAGAAAAAGAGGAGTTTCAGAGACTCGAGGGTTTCGACTCTCCAATTTTCTATTCTTTAATCTCTCGACTCTCTCACTCTTGGCTACACTCTACACTCTCTACACTCTCTACATTCCCTCTTAACTCTCTCTATTTCCTTCATAATACTCTATATAATACCTTTACGCTTCCGTGCCACGTTCCTTTCGGTAAGCTTGATCTGTGTTGCCTTTACCTCTTTACGTCTAACCTTCAATCTAGCCTTCCTTTTGACCTCGAAGTTCCGCGAACCTCGAAACTTTACAACGAAACGGTTTCACGGTGAATCGTTTCTCGAATTGATATCTCTACCCTCTCGATTTGGAATATGCGATAGTGTGGGAGGAAAAAAAAAAGAGAGCGGGTTAATTTTCGAGTTCTTCGTCACTGTTTCCCCCGCCTGATTCAGACTCTCCCACCATGGATCCCTCTGTCGCACATCGCCCATGGGAGGCAGTCTCAGCGCCTCAGTCTACTGCAGGCTCAACCCAAACCCTCCCTTCCATCTCGACCCTCACCGCGAATATGCCTGGCACCGGAGCCTCTGCGGAGAAATCCCCCGGGAACGGCTCACTGAACACGATCGAGCGTGACTCCGGGAATTGGTCAATGCCGCAAAGCACAAGTAGGAGACCCTCACCTAGTATGGAATGGGAGCGGCGCGGTGCTGACCATGTAGGATCGTCCACCTACTCCACGGCGACCAATGGCACTGGCAACAATTATCCCTCTCTCAGCTTCATATCCGCGTCGCAACCCTCCCCGAATCGCGGACACCCGGCTGTCGATCGCTCCCCTTACCCCCACGATCAATCCACCACGCCTTCTTCCGCTGGCACTCAACAACCCTCTCCAAACTTCAGCCAGCCGACCTCCACACTCCCCTCCATCAACCAGAATTACGAAGCTCCCTCCCAACGCACGAGTGTGGCCGAGACGACTGAATCCCGTCGCAGCAGCGTCGACAGTCGCATGAACCAAGGAATCAGTTCTCTCGCCATCAACCCAGCCTCGCCCTACCACAGCACCAATGCGTCCCAATCGTCGATCGTCTCAAGTCTCCAAAGGGAACGAGGGATTCCGACCGACATGAATTCATACCGGGGACCTCGGTACTCAGGAGGCAGCCAGCCACTCTCTCCGCTGGGCCCTCGCGCCACCGACCAACAGCGGAGTTTCGCCGCCGGTCGCACTGCTCCGGCCATTTCCTCGAATCCTCGGTCGGAGATTTACAACGCTGAAGCACCCACGGCGGGTATGGCATATGCCTTCCCCGACCCGGACATGGCGCGCTCCAGCTCCGTCTCCTCGAAGGGAGAGTCCAATCCTCCGTTCTCCCGAAAAGGAAGCATGGCCGAGTCTATGAACAGCATGTACTCGGAACGGATGCCACGAGGACAACACGGTATGATCCCGCCAGAATAAGACACTGAGTGCACGCGCAATACTAACAATCTCCCAGACCTACCACAAAATGTACACCACCACCACTCCCTCCAACATAAGGCTGTGCGAGAGTTGATCGGCGAAGAAGATGGACCGCCCGGTAGCACCCCCTACAGCCGCACGCCTGAATTACGCGTAACGCACAAACTAGCCGAGCGCAAACGGCGCAGTGAAATGAAAGACTGTTTCGAAGCCCTCCGATTACGTCTACCACCCGGTCAAACCAACAAATCCAGCAAATGGGAAACGCTCACCCGGGCGATTGATTATATCGCGATGCTGGAGAAAACCGTGGCACAATCCCAGCGCGACCGGGCGGTCATGCAGTCCGAGATGGATGAGATGCGCGCCCAACTCAACCAGCAAGCCAACGCCTCCCGGCCCCCATCCATCTTCGAGCACCACCAAATGAGCTCCAACCAGGTCAATGGCCAGGGCCCTGTGTTTGGTGGGTTCGGCAATGGCGTGACTCAGGAGCAGCCGCGCACGCTACCGCCCCTTATGAATGGCTCTAGTGCGGCTATGCAAGGCATTGAATATGAGCGGCGGTAGCGGGTTGGTGTAAGGTGCGAGGAAGCTCAAGCTGTGTATGAGATATGACTAGTCACGCAAAACCTATCATCGACGACTTTGTTTTGGACTTTGTTCTCTTGATATCATATATCCCTCTTATAGATGCAATTCCCGGTTGATTTTTTTCTTCGACTTGGGAGTTGGTTTATACTGAATCTGTTTTTTTGTTTGATCTTATTGGAGTGGTCTCTGTTTTCCCCTGTTCTGTTTATTCATACCCGCAATTGCTTTGCTTCTTTTTTTTTCTGGGCCACTCTACATGGAATACGATAGGAGGGAATATGGAATATGGAATATTGAATAGCTGGAATAGCTGGATTATGATATTCATGTTTCAATTCAAAAGCATCACTTTCTAGTGCATACTATATAACTATAATGTGGAGTATCAACATCTCCCCATAGAAATGAAATCAAATAGATCAAATAGATCAAATAATATAAACAGTAACACGAAAACATCTTGTTTCAGAAAGACAAGTCCTGCTTTAAATAAGTGATTATAATAAGTATCATCATAGAATCTATTTCTGTCCCTCCACTAATTGGCCCCTCGAAGCGCCCGCCCCCGGTCCGGCGCGTAGTGACCGGCCTCAGTCTGACCTTTGCATCCAATCCATCACCTCCATTTCTGCTTCCCCTGGTGATCTCTCTGCCAGTCGTCCAATGACGGACCTTCAAGATGAAGCACGAAGCTAGTTGCAGCGGGCTGTCTGGGATCGCTGCCGAAATTCACCAGGGACGATGATTATTGGCCGGGTTGTTTATAGCTTGAGCTGTGTCCTGTACAGTGCCCGGCCTGGACTCTCTGGCATCTGCACGGTGATGATGCAGAAACGGCAGAAATGCAGACAATGCAGAAATAGAGCTGGACTTAAAGTCTCGGGGCTTTTCTTATTTTTTCGTCTTCATTTGTCTTTCTTTTGTTTTGCATTTGACTCAATCAACTTCTATTCAGGGCTATTGTCCATTGTTGCCTTCTCCCATTGTTTTACTTGCTATATAATATTAATAGACGACTCTTTGTTTCGTTTCCTTGCTTTTTTCCTTCTTGCATGCTTTCCTGACACATGGTATGCATAACTATCAAATCTTGTCATCTCTGCAGACTAACATCTCGACACAGTCAAGTCTACTAAACCATCATGCTCAAACGAAAGCCTCAAGACCTCCAGGTCCCAGTACCAAACTTTCCTTTATCATCGCCTATCAGCGAAGAGATCTCAAGTCCCTCATGCTCCTCGGAAGACCAGGAAGAACGAGACCGACCCTTTGCATTTCTGTCCAAGGCAGCACGACAACAGCTTGAGGCGAAGACCAAAGATGGAAAACGCTCGCCTATTTCCACCCGGGAATCCTCGAGACTGAATATCCGTATCACCAAGAAACGTAAAAGCGTCGGGAAACCAGTCGGTCTGAACCTCGTTACGGATTTCACCTTAGCGCCGGCGCCGAGGAAACAGTCGATTCCAGCAGAACAAAATGCGGCTGCGCCGTTCGTCGATCTGAATGATCTGAAGCTCCTTTCAAAAGTGCGAGAGAAGGAACGCACTGCTCAGAAATCAAAGGATACATTCAAGAGGAGGGTTTCACGGGGCTTCCAGCGGTTACCCGAGACAAACAGCCAAAAGGGAACTGGAACCTCGTTCCTAACCACCAGAGATGAAAATCCGTTCCACGATAGACATGAGCATGCTCTCTCGCCCTCAGACCGGCATGTCATGATCGGACTCACTGTGCCTCGCAGTGAGTCAGGAGAGAGATCACAAGAGCTCGACAGCGCAGGCACCCCGCTCACTCCATCGATTATCGTTACACCAGCACGAGGCGAGGCACCATGGAACGCACACTCAAACTCGAGCACGGAGATGCTACGTCCAAGAGCAACCTCAAGTGTCTACTCGCAGCCAACACCCCGTCTCTGGCAATATGAAACAGATGTCCCACCCGTGCCAGCAATTCCCGCACAGCACTCAGCTGCTACCAAAACTCCCGCCTCAGAGACTGGATACCAGAACAAAGGCGCAGAAAGGAACGCGCGAGCCCTCTCAGCAGCCTCGATCTGGGAAGACGACAGTCCACCCCGGACACCAGAAACAGTCCGCCCAACCCCGAAAAGCCAAAAACAGGGTCGTCTCAGCGTCAACACACAGGCAGACGCAGACAGACCCGAGTCACAAGGCTGGTGGACATACCTCCTCTCTCCACTGCTCGGCCGATCCATAAAATCCCCCCTCAGCCCATCCTTCCCACAAGAATCACCTTCAACCCCATCAACAACAACAACCACAACCCGCCCACTTGAGCGAAAAGAATGGATACCACGCGAGAAAGAAATCTCCTGCTTCTCACCCGATACACCAGAGACCGCAGCACCGATGGGCGAAAAAGCCTTCGAGATATCCCGCTCATTCGAGACAGACCAATACCAAGGCCCCGAACGCCACCAATCCCCACCACCGGCATACGTCTCAAACGTCTCAAGTAGACAAAACACCATGTCCTTCATGTTCAGCAATAACCAGACAATTCAAGGCGAAGCGGCTGAGTACTACCAAGCCTGTGCGCACGAGTTATTCAGCAAGACGCCGTATTTCGAGTGCGTTAATCACGTTTGCTCGATAACGCCTGTCAATCCAGTTACTGTACCAGCAGGAGCGATAAATCCGTCTGCAGAGAGTGGTCGGGGACTTGCGCTTGTTGAGGTTGAGGTTCGGGAACCTGGGGTATCAGATCTTGAAGGCACGAGTGAAAATGAAACCCAGAATTCGGGTCCTTCAACGACATCGACTAAGAATGCAGGACTGCTTATTGATATCGATTCTCCTCGTCCTGAGACGACGAAGTCGTCAGTTCAGCCTGGGTATGCGGTTCGTGCGAAGGAGGTGCAGGTGTTGTCACCCTCGTCGGAGTTCAGTTCTCATACGTGGGATTCGTCTGTTGTTGATGAGGATGAGAAGGAGAAGGGTTCGGTGGCGGCGCATGGGACTAGGGGTGGTGTTTCGGAATCTAGGTCTCAGCGTGCTGCTTCGCCTCCTGTTCCTGTTCCTGTTCCTGTTGTTGCGCCTGTGGAGGGAGTTGATAGACAGGTTTTGGAACCGTCTGCACCTGCGCCAGCGCCAGTTCCTATTTCCATGCCCGAGCCAGCCCCCGCTCCTGCGCCAGCTCCTATCCCAATGCCTGAGCCAACTCACGCTCCGGCTCCGGCTCCGGCTCCGGCTCCGCAGATAATCACTAATATCTCGCCCCCGGTTACTAATTTCCATTACACTACGCCTCCGCCACAACCTCAGGTACAAGCTCTGCAGCCGACGGTGCAATATGTGCCAGTCTTCGCTCCTCAGGCTCCTCAGGCTGCCCAGCCAATGGAGCCGATAATGCAACAGCCGCAACCAGAGGAAATGTCGCGAGAAATCTCGGAACCGCCCATGGTCCAGCCAGTACCAGCTTCTCAAGTAGCAACACCAAGGTCAGAATGGCCATGGGGACAGCCACAAGGGCAACCAAAGGTTCAACAGCCAGCTGCCCAAAGACACTTCTCGGGGTTTGAGTGGGCTTATACCGAACAAGAACAACCGCAAGGACAACCAAAGGGACAACCGCAAGAACTTCCTGTTACACAAACATCACCTGAATATTCTCAAGTCGCATATGGACAGGCTCCTCCCCAGACACGACAGGCAACTTATGGCCATGCAACACAGCCTCAAGGGCCGCTTGTTGTCCAGGGACGGCAATCTGGTTCTGGGTGGCCATTTGGTTTAACCGCCCATCCTCACTCGAATGCACCGCCTGTACCGCCTCTGCCACCAACACAGCCTACCGGGGTGGATGTCCAGCATCAGCAAGAGCAATCCCAAGTGTCTGTGGCCCAGGATCGGCAGCCTGGATCTGAGGAGCCTCAACCAGAACGAGGACTGCCCCAAGGGTCTGGCCTTGCGTCTCAAGGACATTTACAGCCTTCTGAGCCTATCTCTCCCGGTTTCCAGCGCGCCGCTGGTGGACTTGGCTCAATCCCAATGTCAGATATGCAGGCTCCGGCCCCTGCGTACACGCAATATCCCAGAGAAGCTCCTCTCCCATCTCGTTATGATACACAGCCACGTTACGATCATGACCCTGCAGCTGGAGTTTCGAGCGTCAACCCAAGCGGCGCGATAGGCCCTCATGAGGCCCGACGCCGCAGACTCGAAAAGGAAGACGCCACTGGCCGAAGATTCTGCAATCCCTGGCGTGGCCGAGGTCTATTCAGCAAGAAGAGCGGACGACCAGGACGCGAGGGTCGTATTCGACGCAGATGGTATTTCGTGATCTGCATTTTCTTCTTAATCGTCGTGACGCTAGCCACTGTTCTAGCAATCACACTGACAAAGAAAGGACACGATACTCCTGTTCAATCGCAGTGGCTGAACCTAACAGGCTATCCACCCATGCCGACTGGGATTGCAACAGTTGTTGGGACGCAACCGCAGCTTGAAAAATCGACTTGTATCACCCCGTCTTCGATGTGGAGTTGTGCTTTGCCCAAGGACCAGCAGGATGCCAATGAGCCGTACAATGCGAACCAACCCAGTTTCCGTGTTTCCATTAACTTCCGAAATGGTACATACGAGAACAGCACTACTGCTAGCTCGAAACTACGTATCAGAAGCGACGAACTTTTCAACCCATCGCCCGCAGCACCAACAGATGCAGAGCAGAGCTTCCTCGGTCAATACACAGACAATAATACCATACCCTATGCCGGCGAAGAAACACCCTTCTACATGTCCCTCCTCTCACCAGTTTCACTCTCCTCGGCAAGCATCTACCGCCGCTCAGATACCTCCAACGGCACCGCATACCCCAACATCTCATCCATAATCCCAGCACCAGAAGAAAACGCAGACGGAACCCCATCCGCCGCAATGCTCTACCCCCTCCCCTCATCCCAACCAATCCACCTCTACAACCGCGGTCTCTCAACCGAACACTACGGCTTCTATAGCTACTTCGACAAATCCATCTTCCTAACTTCCCAAACCAAATCCACCCCGGCCGACACAAACGGCGGAACCTCCAAATCCGCCGCAAAATACCGATGCACATGGTCCCAAACCCGACTCCTAATCCAAATCTGGACCCAACCAGACAAAATCAACCGTCACCTCTTCCTAAAATCAAACAACACAGCAACAAGCACCACAACCTCCTCGGCTACAACAACGACATCAACAAACGAACCTACATCCACATCCTCTGCAACAGACTTCGTCCGTCCAGGCTCATTCCCATACCCGGTAACAATAACAGTGGACCGCCACGGCGGCGCCGAGAAAAAGAAAATGGTCTACTGCTACCCGCTCGAAGATGACGGTCATTACAATATCACGGCTGTGCAGTTGCAGCTGGAGGATCGTGCTGTTGGGGGTGAGCTTGTTAATCCTGCTGCGGGGCTATTTAAGGGTCTTGGTGAGACGAAGAATGCTACGATCGAGGATGCTGGGGGTGTTGATGGTGGTGATGGGGGTTGTGGGTGTCAATGGGTGAATTGGGTGTCTAATGTGTAGACACGGAGAGACTGGAATGGTTGCATAGATGGTGTTTTTGTTTTACAATGGTTGCAATTATTGATTTTCTTGTTATGTGCGTTGCATTGCGTGATTATTCTGGTGTTTGGGGGTGGTTCTTTTGCTTCATTTTTTTGCGAATGGGGAGTGATGATGAAGCTCGTGAAAGAGTGCATGTATACATTTTCATTTTTAGCAACCATGTATCTAGTTACTCTAAAATTCAAAATTCTTCAGCCATACCATCGCGCAGAATCTATTGATATCTCGTAATATTAAGAAAGTACCAACCATGGTCCATGGATGACTCCCACAACTCCACACAGCGAAGCTCACGTTGCATCAAGGACACAGAAGTCAATCTAAAACCTTAATCGAGCCAATCTCCATCCACATATCCAGACAAACCTTAAAGCAAAGTCAACGGGCTGGTAAACGGCTAGCAGACCGCCACTCGACCCTGCAGGGACAGCTTGACTGCGTTCCGTGCGTCTATTATTAGCTATATACCTAGGGTTGTATTTTTGCCACTGGTGCCATTACACTTTAGTCAATGAGTCTGAGTTTTATTCCTGTGGAGGATTTGGAAGTATAGAGGACGTGGGTTTGACTTTGGTGTCAGGAAAATTGCATCCTGGTTATGAGGGTATTATTGGCTTTATCTGCTAGTCTTTCATCTTAATATGTTCATATAGGCAAGTACATTGAGACAGTACTATCCAAAAAAACCTTTCTTTGAATTAGAATTAAATTAAGTACTGATATATTACCAAATAACCCACCAATGAACTCCGAAGAACCAAAAGAATCAAACATCATATCCTCCAACGCCAGTCTAGATATCCCAGTACTCCCACCTCCAAGTGAATCAAGTCGCTAGCCTTAGCCAGTTCCAAGATCAGATATCAGAAAGAAACAAAGAGAAACCCAGCGATCTAACAAACACCGACACTAAGAGACAGCCTTGTGAACATTAAGTAACTGCGAGACGTTTATGCGAGAAGCATAACGGCACCGTAGACAATGCTGCCAATAACAGCACTGAGGACTCCGACCTGGGGTGCGGTGACCTTGGAGCCGGGGCTGGAGGGGGTGTATTCGGTCGAGCTGGGGAAGGCAGAGCCTTCGGTTCCAGAACCGGAGCCAGAGCCAGTGCCAGATGAAGTGCCAGATCCAGAGCCGGAGCCGGAGCCGGTGCTGCCAGAACCAGAGCCAGTGCCAGTGCTGGAGCCAGTGCCAGTGCCGGAGCCAGAGCCAGAACCAGAACCGTTGCTACCAGAGCCAGTGCCGGTGCTACCAGATCCAGAACCAGAGCCAGTGCCGGAGCCAGAGCCAGACTCGGATCCAGAGCCAGAGCCGTTGCTGCCAGAGCCAGAACCAGAGCCAGTGCCGGAGCCGGAGCCGGAGCCGTTGCTGCCGGAGCCAGAGCCAGAGCCAGAGCCAGAGCCAGAGCCAGAACCAGAGCCAGAGCCAGAGCCAGAGCCAGAGCCAGAGCCAGAGCCAGAGCCAGAGCCAGACTCAGATCCAGAGCCGGAGCCACCGACAACACCACCACCGGAGGAGGAACCTCCAGAGCTAGAGCCAGAGCCGTTGCTGCCAGAGCCAGAGCCAGAGCCGGAACCAGACTCGGATCCAGAACCAGTGCCAGAGCCGGAGCCGTTGCTACCAGAGCCAGATCCAGAGCCAGATCCAGAGCCAGAGCCGGAGCCAGAGCCGGAGCCGGAGCCACCGCCAACACCGCCAGCACCACCGGAGGGGGAAGCACCACCAGAGGCAGAGGCAGTGTTAGTCTTGGTAGGGACGTTGACCGGGATGGTCGCGCTACCGTGGCAGCTGTAGCAGGGAGCAGTACCAGTGACGATGATAGTGCTGTTCTTGCCGCCGGTCTGGGTACCGTTGTTGTGGGTGCCAGTGACGATGGGGTGGCTACCAGTCTGTGTACCGGTACCGTTGTTGTGGTGGCCGCCGGTGGCAATGGGGTGAGTGCCAGTCTGGGCACCAGTAGGGACAACACCAGTAGGAGCGACACCGGTACCAGTTCCGCCGCTAGCATGGTGCTTGCCAATGCTCTTTATGCCGCGGACGGGGGGTTCGTGCTGCTCTTTGGCACCACCGGCCTGAACGCCGGCTGCGAGAGCCAGCAGGGCCACGGAGGGGGCTGTGAAGTGCATTTTTAATAAAAATGAAAAGCGATTGGATTAAGAAATGAGATGTGGCTTGCTGTCTTAACGAACGACGAAGCTGGGATTGGGGTTAGTATATATATTCTTTATTCTGGTGTCAGGACTCAGGACTTACCTAGGGTGATAATGCTGATGCGATGGAGATGGAGATCTAGCAGGAGTTTGAAGCGAAGAGGATGCCATTCTTATAGATCTGACGAGGTGTCCAAATCCGGCATATAGATTAATTAAGGTTAATTGGTGATGCCATGAACAATTGGAAAGAAAAAAAATTTTCTATTTGGAACATGTGCCTCTCGACGTTCCTCTGAGCCTCGATGTTCCTCTCTGCCCTCGATGGGACCCTTGGGTAAAGTGGAAGCGAGAGTTGGTGATTTCCGCATCCGGAGTGAAGGTCACATTTCTTAGGTCTCGACTCCACATTGAAACCCTGGGACAAACGGTTTAGCCCGACGCCTATCTCGTCATGATCTTCCAAACTTGCTGTTCGTCCGAACGGTGGAGACACCGCTCGCTTGGATAGGGTCACGTGATATAATGTCCCGATTAGGAAGGCGCTGCTCTCGCAAGCGGACATCTTTGCCGAACACTCCACCACCGTGGAATTCCACAGAGATCCACTTCAGATCTGTCACAATGAAAATCAAGTGGATTGTCTTTGTGGATGGTCTGTTTTCAGGGTTATATGCCGAAGACACGTTGTCTGAAGGGATGGGGACACACAATGGGTGGAGAGCCTCCATAGCTTTCTGGATGCGCGAAGTACCTAAAAAGAGCAGTTGGTAGAGTAGTGGACAACCGTTTGTAGCACTCCACTTGATTTCTGCTGGGTCGTGAGGCTCCCTGCTTTCCCGAGCTGTACGACAGGTGGATCTCGCTTGATATCTGGTAGAGCAGTCTTGGGTTCTAGAATCGGCTACAAAAGGATTGGCAGGTATTTCTTGGGGGTTTTTTTTCGTCATAGCACTATAAGAGCCTTCAACAGCTAGTCGCGCACCGAAAATCCTTCACGCCGATCCCTTTGCACGGCTGATCGCTTTGTCGATCTTCTAGCAACTGCATCCGGCATCCAATGAGCTTGCATCAACTAAGCTCACCAAGCATCAGAGATTTCACTCGAGTATGCTCGAAGACCTATCGGTTACAATTCTCTGTTCTTAGGAAACGTCAGCGGCGTTCACGTCAAGTCCATAACTCTGATCTCGCGCTTGCGAGCAACCTGAGGAATGTGGCTGCCACGCACTAGTTAGTTAGCTGTGGAATGTATGTTCCTGCAGAACCGATGATACCCTGACAAGCTTTGTTCACACGCTACCATGGAGGTCAATGCAGTCTGTAGGAATGAATGCAAAAGCAACAAAGTTGATACCGGCTTTTAAGTAACATGGGGAGTAATTTCAATTTCTCGCAGATGCCGGAGACAACAGCGTAACTTGCAACCAAACTAACAACATCGTACAGGACTGCAAGCCTACTCTCAAGCTTTTTCCCTAATATTATCATAAATCTCCCCATATATGGGTTGTAACATGATGGATTAAATATATTGAAATTTAGAGTAGGGTGTACATATTTGCGTATCCGACTCTTGCTTCTACTGGTTATGTGATATAGGGATTTGGCTGTAGGAATTAAATACAGATCTTCGATGCGGTGTCTTGGGGATAGAATAAAAAGAGAGCGTTTTCAAGCCAACATGCACAGCCAACGTTAATCATGTTGATCACTCTGTAAATCCATATCCGCGGTCCCATTAGTAGGGCTCCCTTCTTGCCGTGATCGGTCAACTCCCAGCACGGCACCCTCATTTTCACTCGGGAGCTTACGGGCCTGCACAAACAGATTAAGAATGGTGGCTAATCCAGCAAAGGCAACATACTAATAGCAACCAGGACATTCCATTAGTATAGATCCCCCACAGGGTTATAAGACAGCAATGTAACGTCTTGTAATGTTGAGGAGACCTACCATGATCCACACCATCTTCAACGACTCAAAGTAGGTCGTCCTAACCAAGACTTGTAGATCTGCATTCAGTCCAACGGTGCGAATCTCCGTCACCCTCGAAGCAGCACTGTCGCCATTGAATATGCTGGCTAGGGATGAATTCGACCCGAGCTGGATTGCCAACTCCCCGTTCTTCGCATTCATCTCATTCTGAAAGACGACACCCCCGACGACAACTGAGATAGCTGTGGTAAGCTACCGAACAAACCCCATTGTCGCAGTCACAGCAGCCGTATCGCGAACAGTTGTAGCAGATTGAGCCGCCAGGATAGGGGCTTCGATGATCATGCCCACGCCGACCAGAATCTGGAAGATGATTAGTTTGGTTATGTTGGATTCAAAGTTGAGTCCGATTAGTAGTCCCGAACCAAGGACCAAAAGGCGCTGCGCAATATACATCACGGGAAAATATTTCCCAGTCCGCTGCATGGAAATCCCCGCAGCGGCTGCGGCCAGGGCACATGAGACGATTAGCGGAAGGAGGTACAATCCTGACATCAAGGCCGTCGCGCCTAGGACGGACTGCGCGTAAAGGGGTAGGTAAAATGCTTGCCCGATGAAGACGTATGAATTGCACGCGAAAACAACGTATGGCGCTGCGTTGGTCGGCGAGGAAAATAGCCAAAGAGGGAGAATAGGATTCTTGGCGATCTTCCACTCATTGACTACAAACAGTGTCATCACTGCGGCTTCGAAAATTAATAGACAGATCACTGTTGCGGAAGACCAGGAGTAGACGATGTCGCCAAACTCGAGGGCTAGGAGGATCATCAGAGCGCCCCCTACAATTAGAACGCTTCCTGTCCAGTCGATGACTTTTAGACCGGCGGCGATTGGGGTTCGGGGGTTCTGGACTCTCAAGAAGAATAGTAAGACGAGAAAGGAGACGGCCCCGACCGGTACGATAGGTTGAGTTAGCTCAGGGTCATCACATGAAGTAGAAGGCCCAACGATTGATCCAGAAACACCATCGCCAACTAAACAACGGTCAGCCTTGTTGATATCCAAAATAGAGCTGCACCTGCCCCAGCCTCTCAGTAAAAATACCGCCCAACACCGGTCCTATAGCACTTCCAACCGCTCAAACCAGTGAGGTGGTCGCGAGATAGAGCCCTCGATCCCGTAGCGAGAACATATCACTAACAACAATATTGACCATTATACCTATACCCGGGTCCCCCAGTCCCTGAATAGCACGACCCACGATCAAAACGTCCATTTTCGGTGCAAATGCACAGACAAGACTTCCGAGTAAAAAAATGGCTACTGCGATCAGCATGATCGGCTTCCGGCCCCATATATCGGAGACAGATCCCCACACCGGAGTTATCGCTGCATAGGCTAGAGTATAGGCGCTCCCCACCCAAGTATAACCAGCGGCAGACTTGAGCGAGCCGACTATGGCGGGAATTGCGGGAGTCACGATTGTTAAATCGAGGGCAGAGAGGAGCGCGGATAGACAGAGCGACATCATGGTCCAGGCGATGTTCGCGTTGGTCAGACGAGGAGACTATGTGCCCTGCTCACCGGACCTAGAGGGTGCGCGCGCGGGAGCGGCATTGGCATTATCAACGGTGGTGTCAGGAACATTAGGGCGGGCTAATAAGGCACGATTGTTCGCGGTATTTTTCGCATTAATTGATGAAGTAATTCTAGCAAGTCCAAGATCCTTGGACATGGTAGAGATGAATGCGCCCAAGAGCGAATACAATTAATTGTTTCGGGGAGGGAATGAACGTGCGAAGGTAAAGCAGAGGGCCCTTAAATAACAGCCCCGGACCCCGGTCACTATTCACCTGACCTGTCTTTGCTTACATCGCCCCTTTAGGATGTAGAGAGATTTGAGATGCACTTCAATTTCAGCCAAACAAGTCGATTACTTACCAGATTTGCTGGAATAACATCGCAGGCGACGTTATGCGTATAGTTAAGATGCTTCCTCCCGTCTATCCGCGGAGTTATTCTTACATCGATACTAAAATTCGCCATTAGCCTATGGTTGACCGACCGAAAAATCACAATCAGACTGACCATGGCAAAATCGAACCGTCAGAAGAGCTATAAGATCCTCAATTATTAGAACGAGCCTGGGCGATTATGTAGGTGTTGAGCCGGAATAGGCAAGCTGTACACAAACCCAACAACGAAGGATTATAGCTGCAACTTGACGTAGCGAGTATGATACTCCTAGGAATAATCTCATTATATTGAATTTTCAAATGAATAAAATCCCCAAAATGCTCCAAATAAACAGCCCATACCAATATTGGAAGCTAAACAAGAAATATCAAGAAGTAATTCTCATAGATCGGGCTTATCGCAAATGATTGCCGGGTCTTGGCATTCCTTCGATCTCCCTTTCTCCATCTCAGCTCCTTTTCCATGTCTCCATCAGGCTAGCAATGCGCCGCCCAGACACTAGTCATTCCCTTCTTTCTCCTGCAAATTACGACAACGATGCATCTTCGTTGCGGTCGCCCTCCGAACAGGACTCTGATTCCGACGATGACGCGCTCCTTCATCAGAACCGCAGCACCCTGGAAATCGCAGAGCACGACCGAGCAGTGCTAGAAGATGAAGAGGAGCTGGAGAACCTTTTGATACGCCGAGGCACCGGGCAGGGTCTGCGGAGGATTTTCAGCCCAAATGGCAGCAGTGTGAAGATCGGGAAGACGAAAATGCAACGGCGACAGCGGAGGGGGTCACGCCGTGAGAGAGTCAGCGAGGATGGGGAGCTGATGTATGAGATGGAAGAGGGCATTGGTGATGATAATGCATCCCTTTTGAGCGGATCATCGTTAGATTTGGGCAGCAAAGGCGAATATACATACGAGCCGGTAAGACGTACCGTGGTTGGTTTCTACGCCCTCTGCTAACACGTCTGCTACTTAGCCTCCACGGCCTTCGTGGCGCAAAATCTTGTTTATAATTGCTCTGGTCGCCATTCTCTTCGTCATCCTCCTCCTTGGGGCGTATAAAGCCTCGGGCGGTTTCCGGGCTTCACGGGCACACCCTCCACCCTTGCTCTCGAACGGCACAGCTCTCTTTGCGCCAACCACTATCTATATCTCGCTCGATGGTTTCAGAGCCGACTTTCTCGACCGTGGCCTGACTCCTGCGCTGAACTCCATCGTCGCCAATGGCGTTTCCCCGCAATACATGAATCCCAGCTTCCCGAGCGTCACATTCCCAAATCACTTCACACTTATGACCGGACTCTACCCCGAAAGTCATGGGATTGTAGGCAACACATTTTGGGACCCGAATATGAAGGAAGAATTCTACTATACCCATCCAACTGTCAGCATGCAACCCAAGTGGTGGATGGCGGAACCCCTCTGGGTCACAGCAGAAAAGCAGCGTGTGAAGACCGCCATCCATATGTGGCCGGGGTCTGAGGCGCACATTGGTGACAAGGAGCCAACCTTTTTGGACAAATACAACGGGACGGAAGTCTTGTCTCGCAAGGTGGATCGGGTACTTGAGTTTTTGGATCTCCCAGGTCTCGAGGATAAATCGCAGATAACACCTGAGCGGCCGCAGTTTATCGTGGCTTACGTTCCTAACGTCGACCAGGATGGGCATAAATTTGGCCCTAACAGCACTGAAATTCGAAAGACGATTTCCGAAGCGGATAACATGATCGCCGGAATTATGACTGGTCTTGAGCGACGCAATCTCACCGAGGTGGTCAACATCGTGGTTGTCTCAGACCATGGGATGGCCACCACCTCTACGGAAAGATTAATCCAGTTGGACGATTTGATCGATTATGATCTAATTGAACATATTGATGGTTGGCCATCTGCTGGTCTACGCCCCAAACGCCCCGAGGATCTGGAGACCCTCCGGAAACAATTGGAGAAGGTAGCTCCGGATTACGAGCATGCGTTTGAATTCTATACACGGGAGACAATGCCTGAACGGTATCACTTCTCGAACAATGAACGCATTGCGCCGTTGTGGGTGATCCCTAAGACGGGGTGGGCTATCGTTAATCGGGGAGAGTTCGATGTCAAAGAGGCTTTGAAGACCGGGAAGCAATATCATCCTAATGGTATCCACGGATATGACCATGAGCATCCATTGATGCGTGCAATCTTTATTGCGCGCGGCCCAGCCTTCCCGCATAAACCAAACAGCCGGGTGGAAGTGTTTCGTAAGTGCCTGCTCCCAACCGTTGATTGAGATTTGACCTAACGGATTTGTATAGAAAACATCGAGGTATATAATATCGTCTGTGACTCTTTGGGTGTTGATCCCCTTCCAAGCAATGGCACACTACGACTCCCGCTGAAGCCAGTTGGCCTCCACTCGGATGAGAACACACCGGTCTTGGACACACCTCCGGATCCCCCAGCTCAAACTTCAGCAACAGCCAGACCCCCGCAGCCGTCACCCGCGGAGCCGTCACCCGCGGAGCCATCACCTCCCCAACCATCGCCCCCACAACCAGAACCAGTGCAGCCCAAACCAGAACAACCAGCACCAAACCCAACTCCAACAGCTGAAGCACCACCCGCCACAGACCATCAAAGTGACGACGAAAAAGGCTCGACGTGGTGGGGCACACTTTGGCACAAATTCGATGACCTGAAGAACTGGGCTGGTGGCGTTGCTGATGCCGTTCAAGGCAAACACCCGGAGTCTGACAGTTGATAATTTTGCTCCATTTTGTCCATTTGGCCTTGCATTTCGATAGATACCCATATTCACGTATTTAATGTTCAAATGCTTTTCATTCTCTGCGGTGTTGGCTCATTTAACGTATCACACCCGCGATATGTTATACAATCCTGTCAACTCCAGCCTCATCATCTACCACTTCTTCACCTTTCTATGGATCTAGAGCCCTACGCGTAGCTCTGGGTATCGAACTGCAAATTCATGCGCTAATTTTAGCGACTAAGAAAGTTGATGCAAGGTGCCCAGTTGGTGTTAGGCGCTTGGCACGATTACCGCAGAAAGAACCCCCTCATCTCCATTCTCAGCCTCACCTGAGACTTGGGGGATTTCCAAACTGACTCATTTAGTGCTTCTACTCCAGGGCTACTTTATACGTATATCCAACTACAAAACCTCAACTACGTCATTCTGTCAATATATCTTCGCTTCTTTCCTCGTTCTTTCATCCCTTATTTCCAGATGGCGACAATTCCAGATTGGGTTCTCGATTCTAAGCTTGAGACACATTTCCCACCTGGTAGCAAATATGAGACTGTGCACACCTACTATCATCAGGGATCCCTTTCCCAGCGGCCAATCAAATAATCAGAACACTGGCAGCGGGAGAAGAAGATTGGTGACGGTGGGTTTGGAGAGGTGTGGCTGGAGAGATGCACAAAGGGAAACAGTCATGGCCATGACGTCCGTGCAATAAAGCAGATGGAAGTGCGTTGCCAGGTAGACTACGGCCGTGAGCTCGAGGCCATTCCGAAATTCTCGCACACAAAGGCTTGTTTACCAGCTATTCAACGCAAGGAACACTTCTAACAGATCAGCAGTAGGAGCGATGTTTTGTCAAGTCGTTTGGGTGGTACCAGACCGAAGCCACCTTATTTATTGCAATGGAATACCTTGAGGTTGGGGATCTACAAGATTATGTGCTCGACCAGAAGCAGCCGCTGCCGGAATTTGAGGCGCAGCGCATCATGTCCCAAATTCTGGAGGGCCCTGAGTTGATGCATGAGAATGGCTATGTGCGTAGACGATGTAAATGGTCGGCTTCGACCGACGAGCCTGATGAAGAGTAAATAATAGAAGGGAAAATAATAAAGATAACCTCCGTCTCTCCTAAAAGGTTGTAGGAAGAGTTGCTTCTGAAGAAGGCGGGGAAGTATATTCGGAAGGCTAAAAACCTCGGCGTTCTTTTTAATGTTATAGCGATGCCTAGTTTCCTGTTTATCGTCGAACGTAAAAATATAGCGAGTACAAATCGACTTTGCGATACTTTCGAGAAAAGCACTTAAAGGATCGGAAATGTCATATGTGTAGCGAGGATGTCCTACACGAAATGCATCTTCGTAGGCACGTAGAGGATGTTCACCCATGTTGTCACTAATCGCAATTACTACTCGAAAGAAGAATCAGGCTCAGACATAGATACCGATTAGTTGAAAATTATGCAGCTTGGAATGATTCAAATTACAGCATTGCTTCAATCGATTGCCTTTTATCCAAATTGCAGACATATCGTGACGGTCATGGACTTGTTTTTTTTTCGCGTCGGGACGTTATTAGGTATTGCTGTCATCGAACGATCGTTGTTGCCCTCCATTAAACCAGAGAGCGAAAAATCCCAATTTGCCCTAGGCCCAAGGATTACACCTATACCTATAGATCAATATATCTCTTTTTGGTACTTTGACGCCGGTCAAAGCGATTACCAGCTCGGTGATTTGTGGTCTTGGGAATAATCCTTTTTGTTTGGATATTCGGGTGCAATTCAGAACGTCTTACTAGATTGATGTAAATCCTATTTCAGGAGTCTTTCTAAATAAGCAATGATATTAACTCCTGACTATCGTTTCTAATATAGTCTAGTGGATATTGGCATCAAGGTTCGAGAAACAATCGAAGAGTAGAGGTGGTGACACCGGTTTCGAGACGTACTGTACTCGTCAACGGTGTACAATATTGCATCATATAGTCATACAATTCAGTTCTATGCATCACAGGGAATCTGCTCCGTGGCTCTGAATCAAAGAGCAAAGCCTTTGCTGCTTCAAACCCATTCGCTCATTAACATCAACCTTACTCTACTGCATCACGCATCACCCGTTTTCTCATCTCGTTGGAGGACGGCCTGTTATGTTTCGACTTGGGTCCGGGAGAATGCTGACCAGTTTGAGCCGGAAAAGACTCTGAGCTTTTTTGAGTTTCGAAAACTGAGGGCGAGCTGGTGCTGCCGGCTTCAGCAGGGTCAAAGTCACGGGCTAAGGTTCCAAAGCGACTGCTGTAACGTTTCTCGACCAGATGTCCTAGAGCGTCTTCCGTCATTGACCCGACCAATTGCGCAGAGCTATCTCGAGAGATCGCTTTCTTGATATCGAATAAATCCGCTAAAGTGGTCACTACTACTTGGTCGCTGTCACCGTCGGCAATCACTTCCCCAATTCTGTATATCTTCTGACAGGAAGCATTGCTAGCCACCTTGCAAATCTCTAGGCACTGCTTCGAAATATTGATATCATCCTGCAATCGCGACCTTTCATTGTCATCTCTAGGGTCTCTGTTCAGAACAAGGGACTCGAGGCGTTTCCGAAGGTGGCCGGTGATATCTGCGAAGCTCTCTTGATTTTTAGCCAGAGCTTGACGTGTAAGCAGCTGGGCTTCGAAGGATTTCTGAAAAACGTCTTCAGCAGCGTTTTGCGGCGCCTCTTGTAGTAAAGACGATTCTTGATGTATCAAGGATTCGATATAAGACCTCGCGTCTTCACAGATACGAAGGCATTGTTTGGTCACTTCTTTCTCGTCTTTCAAGTCGATGGTTATGCATGAGGTATTTGAGCTGTCGAGAGTAAATCGCGCCATCTTTTCATCAATTCGCTGTAAATGGACCTCAAGATTATACACCGTATCCTGGATCATTTCATTGTATTCTTTAAGAACTTGATGGGAGACTTTGGATGTATGCCTTATGAAACATGTTAGCGAAGTCCGAAGTAGACAAATAATTGCGACGAACATGGTGATGGTGCCTAGACCGACTGAGATCGTTGACTTATACCCCGCGATAACGTCTATGAACTCATTGATGTCGCCTCTCATAAACTCCATCTTTGTCCAATCTCGAAAGCCCGTCGTTGATTTTTTGTTGAAAACTTGCATCGATTGTTCGAACTCGCGACATACTTGGCTGCATCGATCAATAGGGCCTTTAAGTAGAGCCAATATGGATGCCTCCGCATTTATCACATGTATCAATGAGTCGAAAATCCTGGTGAGATCTTCAAGCTCATCTTGAAGCCTGCGTAGAGTTTTGTTGCGATCTTTGAAACGTTTTACGGTTTCGCAGAGCGATTTTGTGGACTGAACGGCTGCTGTAATAACAGCCAGAACCGATGCCGTAATGCTCAAAGGGTCCGCCATTTTGGGCGTTTGCTGTGAGATCTGTACAATCTCCTTTGGACCTGTCGTCGGAAGTGAATACAAAGAAAGGCAAACGCTTCTGGCTAAAGCGGGCGTAACCACGAGTTCAAATATGGGCATCAATTTCGATGATACCCCGTTAGCCACATATGATGGGCCGAAGTTAGCGCCGTGGCTGTATCGTGTCCGGGAAATGACTCAGTAATTCCCGCTATTTTGTAAGAATTCCGTTGTGAGACGGCGTGCTGTGGTCATTTGCGGGGCATATCATGCCTGTTTTCGTTCCAAGATAAAAGCAGATTATTTCGTAGTGTTGCACCTCGTGCTGGTGCTGTAATTTTTACCAGCTCAGCGGGTAGATAGGAGGATCGCGTTGGCGGGGAAAGGTGCACAGAGGGGAAAACCATAGGCAAGTGGTGCGACCCGCGGGGCAACTGCGCCGCCTTTCTTGGCGATGAGTCACGCGTAGGATGGGTTGGGACGCTTTTGGTGTTTTAGCCGCTGGACCCACTGTGATATCCCTCCTGGCTGGACGACGGCCATTATCAACCAAGCCTTTCACCTCCTCCCATTACACAAGAGATGGGCGTTGATGATCTACTTCCAATTGGATCAGCATCCTGAAGGCTTAACCCCGAAATTTTCTATCTTAAATAAACAATTTCCAATCATCCCAGCACTACCTACGCATCGTCAAGCGATATTCAATTGTAGAACCTATTGGTATAGCTTCTAGCCTAGTAGCTTTGGCTACGTTTGTATTTCAATCTAGTATTACTCTCTTCGATTCAGTTTAAAGCTACTAATCTTATCTAAAACTAATTTTCCCTTCTAGCCGACAATCCTCTATTATAGCCGATAGCCTTAAGAGCTGTAAGGAAATAATTAAAACTATTACCGATAATCTCGAAACTTATTTAGAAAGTATCGATAAAAAGCTCGAGAAAATTATCACTAAATATATGACTTAAATATAGACTTCCGCAAAGCCCAACTTTGGGCCCAAGGTCCGGGCTCGAAATTGCATAAAGTCATGGTCTTGGCGTTCATAAAACCGCATACTTATTAATGCTGTAATTGTAACGGGCCAGTGCCCGGCTAATATCACGTGTGTGCACGTGACCCTCACCACACACCCTTCTGTTCACGTTCGGCCCCGTAAACTCCTTTTCTCCTTCAAGCTTTTAGATAACAGCAAACGGCTTAGCTAGCTTGAATCGAAACTGGCTACGTCCCTTGACATTCTAAAAGCTTCCTTTTCCGCAGCGGGAAAGTACGGCCGAATAGGCTAACGCGTAACCACGGAAAGCCCTAAAACACCAGGCACGACGAGACAACGAGTATGATCGAAAACGTAGAGTCGTTAAGCCCGCCCGGATAGGCCCGGCTGATAATACAACAGATGGCATAAACCGCTACTAACTAATAAGAAGGCGCACGAGCGTAAGAGGAAAGAATCCGGAAGCTCGAAGAGCTAATCCAAGCGAACGTACCTGTATACCTGTTACCGACGATAGGTAAAATATACGAGATACCCGGCTAGGACTAGTGAGGTATTGAATGTCACGATCTGCATACTCTGTATGCATTACGCTCGCTTACATTATTTCCTTTGTCAATTAAGAATAAAGTTTAAACTACTACTCGATACGGAAGCCCTCGGAGACGAACGAGCTTATTTGCTATACGTATACTCGCGATTAGAAGGAAACGCAAGTAAAAACACTAGCGTTTATATAATACCGGCGAGCGAATAGAAACGCAAGTGATTTAATCTAGTATCTAGAAAATATATATAGGGATGTCATGTCCCTGTGAAGGCCCCACTATGCAGGGCCCCCGTATATTGATCAGAGTGACAAGGGTTTTAATACGTCATACAAATACTATTGCGAAGGCACGACAACTAGTACTGCATGTATCCAAACTGAACTCTGAGCCTTCTCACTTGCTCCGAGTTCCACTAGTATAGTTGTGTGAGGGTAAGCGAGGTCACATGATCTTTGTCACATGACTCTCAATCCAGGTTCCTGTGCTTCCGAGAGGTTTGGAGGGTTTGCTTACTCTCCGTGCCTGAGGCCACAACTTATTGGTGCCTCAGGCGCTACATTCCTAGTACTGGAGCAAGTACCTGGTAGCGAGTGCTTACTACTACTTGCTAGTTAGTAAGCACTCAGGGGTTTTATTGGAGGCCAAGCCCATGCTTGGCGCTGATGTAATACATTCTGCATTTAGCTAGTAATTAGTACTACCCAATGGAAACCATGCGATCCTAACAGAATCTCATCTGGTAGCATGTCTTGCTAAGGCCTTACCTCCTACGGTAAGCCGGAGGGAGGCAGCGGCATCCCCATAAGAGACCGCGCCTCCTCACCGGTTCCTGGGACCAACAAGTGTACCCAGGAAGCCAGGCAGCAGGCGAGGGCTTCGAGCAAGCCCCTGCTGCAAGGAATTTTCGATCCAGGGACCACGAAGCAGTGTGCGGTGGACCGCTCGTTAAGCCGGTACCAAGAACTTGCTGGCGGCGGTACACCAAGGGAAACGCTGCGAGAGGTCAAGGATCCGTATCCTTAGGGGCGAAGTGGGGGCCCCCAAGAAGCAGAGGCAGTTGGAAGAAGTCAGAGTAAGAAAGCCTCTGACAAGGAAGATACCGACTCGCCGAAACCCCAATTGGTCACTTGCCGCAATGGAAAATCAACCTTTTGAAGAGGAACAGCAGTTCCAGCAAGCGGAGGCAATGCCGCCGACAAGTCAGGCGGAGACGCCGGCAACGTTTAGGGCTCACCTGCCGCTATATATGCAGAGAGCCTTCGACCACTTGCCAGAACCGCTGCAAAGGATGGCCATCTTCCAGCAAGTAACCACCAACCCAGAGATGATGGCGGTGCAATACGAAGCCATCGTCATGATGTCTACAACGTATGGCCCGGGCCTCGGCCAGAGCCCGGGGGCCACAGGGCCAAAGTCCGGCCCTCACCCAGCGGAGATTGCTGGCCGCCTGAAGGACTTAGGTCAGCCGGCCAAGTACCAAGGCAACCAGAAAAGCAACGCTGCCAATCACTGGTTGTATGACGTCGATGACTACTTTATGCGCCGCCAAATGGTGAGCGGCCGAAGCGATGACGACGCGTACAAGCTGGCCTTCGCCGCGGGCTTGCTAACAGGAGACGCTCAGGTGAAGTGGAGAACGACCAACCAGCAGGTAGATGCGGGACTTGGAGAACGGATCACCACTTGGGCGGATTTCAAGGCTTGGATCCGGACTAAGTTCGAGCCAAAGACGGCAGAGTCGGACCGCTTGCGCGAGTACACGCACAAGCAACAGGGAAACGACTCCCTGTCTACGTACCACGCTGCCTTGTTGGAGCTGTCTCGCAACTTGTCGGAAAGCCCCTCGGAAAGAGGGTATATCCTGCAACTGGTATCGGGCCTGAACTCAACTCTCAGGGCAGAGTGGTTCAGGCAGCAGGGCCGACCTGAAGCAAATGCCGAGGAAGCAGTCAATCTCTTGCTAGAGCTCGAACGGAGTACCCAGGAAGCGTCTGGGTATGGCCGTCCCATACGGCATATTAAGGCCGGCCGGGCTCCCGCAAGCCCTGACGCCATGGACCTATCTGCCATGCAGGACACAAGGACTTGCTTCAAGTGTGGTAAGCCCGGACATCTCAAGAGAAACTGCAAGGTGAAGGGAAAAGGGCAGGGTCAGCAAGCTTAGGCGAGCTTGCTGACCCTCTCCCCAAGCCCCGCCGCCCCGACAAGCAGGGTACCGGGCTTAGCCAGGATGGAAGAGAGCGGGATACCCCGCGGGCTGTGATGAGGCTGAACGCCCTCGGAGAACATCTCAACTTCTTCGACGGCTCACTCTCTCGGCCCACGGCAACCGGACCCTCTGTCACTTGTCGTATGTTGTTAGACTGCGGGGCAAGCCACACGTTTGTATCGTTGAAGACTGCCCGGCGTCTAGGCGGCAAGTGGAAGAAGCGCGTGCCGTTGCCGGTGTCGCTGCCGAACGGCGAGACCCTACACACTCAGGGTACAATGGACCTGGAGATTCGCTTAGGCAAGTGGGCCGGCACAAAAAGGGTGTGGGCAGTCGACATTGAGGGGTACGATGTAGTGCTCGGTAACGACTTCCTATGCACGCACGACCCGAAGGTTAGCTTCCCGACAAGAAGAATGTGGCTCACTGACCATAAAGGAGAACACGAAGTACACGCGGTGGATGGCCGAGTACTGGATAGAGAAGAGAAAGGGACGTTGAACTTGCTATCAAAGAAGGACGTTCGACGAGCCCTGAAAAATAAGAATACCGAGTACGCGGTTTTCTACGCCGCGAAGAGCGAGGACAGTGACCAGTCCACCGAGGACCCTCGCCTAGCGAAGTTGCTCAAAAAGTACGCGGATGTCTTCGCCGACGACTTGCCAACAGACCTGCCCCCCAAGCGGAACATTGTTCACCACATCGACACAGGCACGGCTGACCCAGTGAACGTCAACGCATACCCCCTATCCCACGAGAAGCTCGAAGAGCTGAGGAAGCAAGTGAAAGACTTGCTGGATAGAGGGTTGATCCAGGTGTCAGCGAGCCCCTGGGGCTTCCCGGTGGTCTTCGTCAAGAAGCCGGGAGGGGAATGGAGAATGTGTATCGACTACCGAGGCCTTAACGAACTCACTGCCAAGAACGGGTACCCCATTCCAAGAATCCAGGACTTGTTGGACATCGTCGGCCAAGCCAGATACCTGTCGAAGATTGACTTGGTGGCTGGGTATTGGCAGGTTCGGATGGCAGAGGAAGCGACACCGAAGACGGCATTCAACACGATATGGGGGAAGTATGAGTGGAAAGCGATGCCTTTCGGACTCTGCAATGCGCCGGCCACTTTCCAGACCTTGATGAATGAGACACTCCGCCCCTACCTGGGCAAGTCGGTAGTGGTATACCTGGACGATATCTTAGTATACTCGAGGACACTGGAAGAGCATTATACTCACTTGGAGGAAGTCCTGCAGTGCTTACGCGAGCAGAAGCTCTTTGCCAAACCGAAAAAGTGCGTATTCGTCACCAAGGAGCTCGAATTCTGTGGCCACGTTATCGGAGACGGCAAGGTCCATGCCGTTACAATGAAACTGGACGTCATCAAGGAGTGGCCACGGCCAACAAACGTCAACGAAGTCCGCCGCTTCCTAGGTTTAGCCACCTACTACCGACGCTTCGTCAAAGACTTCGCGAAGATAGCGGTGGCTCTGCACAACCTAACCAAGGAGGCCGACGAAGAACTGCGTAAGCAGAAGTTTAGACCTATCACTTGGACCGAGCAATGTGAAGTGGCTTTCATACGCTTGAAGGAGGCGCTTGTCAACGCCCCGGTACTTGTCCAACCCGACCGGGCCAAGCCATTCACTATAGAGACCGACGCCTCCGAATGGGCGATCGGCTTCGTGCTCTGCCAAGTGGGGGATGACGGGAAGATGCACCCCGTCGCCTTCGACGGCCGCAAGTTGAAAGGTGCAGAGTTGAACTACCCAGTCCACGAGAAAGAGCTTCTCGCGATCAAGGAAGCTCTCCGGACTTGGGATAGGTACTTGGAGAATGGAACAAGAACCACTATCATTACCGACCACGAAGGCCTCCAATACCTCACCACCACGCGAGCATATAGTAAGAGACTTGCTCGCTGGATCGACGAGTTCCAGGCATACGACCTCGAGCTTCGGTACCGGAAAGGAGAAGAAGCGGTCGTCCCCGACGCCATTAGCCGGCGCCCTGACTTTCTCGGAGAGGGACCAGCTAATGTGGCCCAGGGAGCACCCACTTGGGGGAGATTGAACTTGATGAAAAAGGTGGGCGGATTCGACGAAGTGGAATGGTACGCCGCTACCATCCAATACTTGTCGGCCGGCAGCTTGCCGGACGATAAGTCACTCCGCCGAGAAGTTATGCGTTGGGCAGGCAAGCTAGCGATACACGAGTCGCCCTTGCCGACGGCCGCAACGCAGGAGGAGAATACCAGACTAACTTACCTACATGGGGACGGATCCTCCGCCCCATACCTAGAGCCACCCTTCCGGAAGGACTTTCTGGATAGGATGCATAGGGAATATGGACACTTGGGCCACCCAGGACTGCGTGGAGTGCTCCGCACCCGCGCTTGGTGGCCCGGCATACGGCAGGATACGGAAGAGGTGGTGCACCTCTGTCCGAATTGCCAAGTGTCAAGATCGAGAAACGAGAGCTTCGAGCGAGAGGCATCTCAGTACCTAGCAAGCGCAGGTATCAAACCATTTGAAAGGTGGGGGATCGACCTCATCGGCTTGCTGCCCACGACACCAAGCGGCAACCGGTGGATCATCACGGCGATCGACTACGCCACCGGTTGGCCACTTGCGAAGGCCTTGCCAGAAGCGACAGAGGAAGCTGTCGCTGAGTTCCTCCACGACGACATTTTCACGGTATACGGTGCACCTGCGGAGTTCCTGACAGATAATGGCGCCAACTTGCTCGCCACCTCCGTGCAGTACTTCATCAAGTTGATCAACGCGAAGCACCGGACGACCACGCCATACCACCCGCGGACGAACGGGAAGGTGGAGAACCTCAACGGCTTGCTGGGACGGATACTCACGAAGTATTGCATGGGTAAGCCTACCAGAGTATGGGACCTGTACTTGGCACAAGCCCTATTCGCCACAAGGGTGAGGGAACATGCCACGTCGGGCAAGAGTCCCTTCTACTTGGTATACGGAACCCATCCACGCTTGCCGGGGGACACCGAGCCGGTGACCTCTGCTCGAGACCCAGCGGAGCTAGACAGCAAGATCATGGCCGTCAATCACGCAAGAGCCGAGGCCAACGAGAAGTTGTTGTACAAAGCCATCCGGGCGCAGAAAATTCACGACGAGAAAGTAACCACTTGCCCACTGCAACCGGGCAAGTGGGTATTGGTCCGGAATGAGGCAAAGCAGAAGTTCGAATCACAATGGTTCGGGCCGTATAAGATTCTGAAAGCTCACCCACTCGGCACGTATGCACTCGCTGAGCCGGGTGGCCGGGTGCTGAGGAACTTGGTGAACGGTCGCCGCCTTGTCGACGCCTTCGTCGATAACCCCAACCAGTTGTGGACGTCGTCGGGCGGTAAGCATCGGCTTCGGCGAGAAGGTGTAGACATTCGCCATCCACTTGACGGAGGCGAAGTGATCGATAGGGACTCCGACGAACCGCCTAGCTACCATGAATTAGCCACGATTTCCCGGGCTGAATGGGACACATTGGAGCGTTCAGGGGTACGCTCACGCTTGGTGGGAAGGGAAGAAGCACTTCGACATATCGCAGCGAAAGCGAGGAAGCAACCGCTAGCCGCTAAAGCGACGAAAAGAACGGCACCTGCGCCGGAAGCAAAGGATATGGCACACGCGCCGGATGAAACATGGCCGCAAGCGGCTAGGATACCCACTCAACAACAAGTGGAAGAGACCCAGAGGAACGGTCTAGAACACACAGCCCCTACCCACAGAGAGGTAGAGGAGGACTATCCGCCCACTCAGGAAGAAGTGGAGGAGTACCGGCAAGTAGACCGGAGGACTACCCAGGAAGAGGTAGAAGAGTCCCAACAAGTGGACTGGATACCTACCCAGGAAGAGGTAGAAGAGGTTCCACGAGAGAACCTAGAGAGCGACGACACCGCTGAAAAGGATGGCCAAGGAGATCAGCAGATGGAGGACGCTCCGACAATGCAACAAGCATCTCCATACCTTTTCCGCAGGCCGCGTCGATACGCAATGGATTCACAATAAGTGAAGGTTCCGCTGCCGCAACAAGTACGCGAGCAAGCGAAGACTCCCGCAATACTACGAAGAACAATCTACAAGGGACTACGAAGAAGTCATTGATTAGAACAAGTGTTTTGTATTCGGCAAGTACTACTTAGAGGTCAACAAACTAGACGTCAGCAACATGTTCAGCCCAAACAGCATCCACCTCCTCTTCACCAACAGCCCGCTCCATCGCTTCCTGACCACGAAGTGACTCCAACCCACGCAAATCCCGACGAACAAGATCAACATTTACCTGCATCTGCGCTATCTCCTCCGTCAAACGACGCTCCATCTGCAACCGTACATGGGGGGGGGCTTCAAAAAGTTCACGGGTAAGTACACTGCGCCAACGGGGGGTAATAGGTTCACTTTCCTGCAACACTTCCTCACGAGACTCAACACGGGGGCGAAGGGGCAAGTCGGGGGCGGAGGGGGAGGTACGGGGACGTTTGCGGGACGACAAGCGGTTAGACACAGAGTTGAAGAAGCGGGAAGCAGCAGAACGAGGGGCAGAGGGAGGAGCGGAGGAAGGGGTAGTGGGCTGGGCGGGGGACTTACTAGTGGGAGTGACCGCTGGGTACTGGAACTCGGGGGAGTGCACACGAAGCGCGTCCAGTGCCCAGGCAGGGGTGTCAACGCGCAAGGAGCAAGCACGAGCCACACCTGCGAAGTGACAACACATGCAGGAACCCAGGCTGACCACAGTGCTCTTGCTCGGGCTTTCACGGAAAGCTACGACCCGGCAAGAAGCAAAGCAGCCAGCACTGCGTCGGCACCGAGTACACTCCTCCCCGGAGGGAGCAGCGACACCGATGCACTGGCCAATGACGGCCACCTGATGGTTGTGGGATGTAACCGCGCGAAGCTGGAAAACTCCATCAGCTTGGGGCCAATCCACTTCACCTCCGATCCTCTCCCACTCCTCCTGCAACGCGGCCAACATACCTCTCACTTCCTCAGGTAGAACCGGTTGCAGGGCATCATCGAGGCCCGTAGGCAACTCGGTGGCATCCTCAGCGTCAAGATTGACGAAGCGAGGGGAGGGAGACGGGCCGGCTAAGAAAAAGTTAGCAAGTGGGGCAACAAGCGAGGATGGGGGAGGGATGAGACTTACCAGAAGACTGCGAGGCTCCCGCAGAGGAGGTCTCCATGTCAGGCGAGTCTTGCGGCACCGACAAAGGAGACGAAGCGCCAAGCGACCGGAGGTCCATGGTGTTTCCCTCTGAGTTCTCATCTGGCACGGCGAGAGGGTCAGGCGAGGGACCAGCCGGTGAATTCACGGCTGGGAACGACATTGTTACTGTGACAAAGTGACGTGTTAGTACCTGACAAGAACGACAACAAGCGAGACACGGGATAGATCACTTACCAACAAGTTGTTCAATGTCGTCAAAGAGTGGAATAGGAAGCAAGACTGGGGAGAAAAGAGGAGAAGAAATATTTGAGGGGAAAAGATGGGGGTATTCATACTCAGAAGGCTTGCTTGCCTACAATGCCTAAGCGAGCAAGAACAAAGGATTGATTGTTTGCTTAGAATACCCGAGCAAGCAAGAACAAAGGAGACAAAGTGAGGCCACACAAAGGAGCCTTTTCACTGCCTACCGGGCAAGTCTTTGTCGGCCTTTGTTGGATCTCTCATCTTGCTGGGTCTTTTTATACTGCCTATTCGGGAAGTCTGGATAGCTTCATTTTTGCAGCTTCCGGGGCGGTAAGCTAGATCTGGTGGGGAGGGATGTGCTTCCGAGAGGTTTGGAGGGTTTGCTTACTCTCCGTGCCTGAGGCCACAACTTATTGGTGCCTCAGGCGCTACATTCCTAGTACTGGAGCAAGTACCTGGTAGCGAGTGCTTACTACTACTTGCTAGTTAGTAAGCACTCAGGGGTTTTATTGGAGGCCAAGCCCATGCTTGGCGCTGATGTAATACATTCTGCATTTAGCTAGTAATTAGTACTACCCAATGGAAACCATGCGATCCTAACAGAATCTCATTCCGCATGTTCGCATAGATCATGTAGATCCATGTCGAGTCCTGCGACCCTCCTCAGGGAGTGGGACATGACATATTCGAAGGCTAGAACTGGTCCAAACGAAAATACTAGTTAATAACTATACTACTGGCGATACTATTCAATTCGTGGTCTCTACTAGTAAAAAAGTCATTCAAGGTAGAAATCGTGGGCTGGAATAGCGGGCGAGGCAAGTTTGGGGCCATCTTAGTGATACATCTCTTCAGCAGTTGTCAAAGGGTATGACTAGGACAAGCTTTACGAATATCGATCATAGGGACTCGCCTTCAAAGATTGGGCCTCAACATAGGAAGCTCAAAATCTGTCTATTAATTGGAGATTTCCAGGAGTTATGGGGGCCTATTTGTCTGCTGGGAGGAAACTCGGATGCAGGTTTGATTCTCAGAACTGAGAGAGGGTACATTGCCCCTCTTCCACGTTTGGAACAAAATTATCCCGAATTAGAAGAGGTTGAGTGCCACTGGCCGAAATATATCCCTTATAATTTCAAGTTACAAGATGAGTCTGAGGAACCTGTTCTTCTGGATAGCACATCAAGGATCTTGATTGGGACTGACGCCGCTGAAGGGGGCGGACTTAATGTCAGCCACACGTGTGAATCGACAATCCCACGGATTCAACAGCGTACTGCTTGTCATTTGCAATTTACCGGAACATGCAAAGCACGATATATTGCCGATGGCTTTGATTTACAGCTGACAGGAGGCCAATATATTACTGCTGGCCTTGTGAAGAAATATAAGCGAATCCCAGCGCGGACACTGAAGTCGCAAATCGTGGAACAATGCAGAATCCCAGACATCATTCTCCTCATGCCTCTTCTCAACCTTCGAATTGGACTGGAAGTAAGCGCATGCACGGGCAACTCCCAGCGAACCACATTGTGGGATGCTCTTCGCCTATCACAGACAGCAGCAGACTCTACAAAAGGCTCTTCCAAATGTCAACATTCGATAGAGCCAATGCAAACATCTGAGCTAGCAGTCACTCAACCTTCACTTTATCTCTCACTTTATTCTTTATCCCTATTCTTTCTTCCATCAATCCTCACTTTGTTCCAGTGATCACTCAGCCTCGTCATTGCCGTCATCTCCATATTCACCTAGCCTTACTATCTATCCCCCAAGGTTCTTTTTCATCATACCCCATCCCTATAAGTCAGCCACGATAAGCATTATCTATCGTCAATCTTCAACAATCATCTGGGGCCATTACTGACTATGACAATCAGACAGCCGAGAAGCTCCGCAGGCCCTTGTAAGATATCCCTCGGGCTATGCCGAATACCACGGCTCGGACCAGGAAATCCCTATGCCTTGCACCAGCATTATGTGCTGCACTTGTGCTCCCGTTCATCTCTCGGACGTGTTTGCTTTGGCGCTGACGGTCTGTTCGACATCCTCAGAGACCTTCTCGGTTGTCTCGGCTTCCCCATCCTCTGCTTCCCTCACTCGAGCAAAAGATTGTGACATTGATATTAGCCTTACCGAGGGTCTTGATACCACTGCAATCTTTCTATCTATGCCCGACCTAATGGGCACTTTTGGAAACATACAAGAAGGTGAATAGACTGGCTTCCCTGGCCAAAGAAGCCAAGAACCTCGCCATTCACAGAAATCACGCAATTTCTCAGCGCGATCCTGCTACCAGAGCAAAAAGGTATGGCAGCTCACAAGGCGGATTGGTACGAAACCTACCCCGGGATTGATCGACTGGGTTTGCCAGTGGGAGTGTACAATACGGCCGATCAATACAACCGCACCGACGTGGGGCTGACGGAAGCAAATACAGCACGAAGTATTGCCAGTGTTGCAATGAATTTGCTTGGGAACAACACCAGGTGGACTAACTGGCGGCCGAAGTTTGCCTGGCTTGTGAAATTACCCAGAACCATGGGGACGCCACTCATACCGAAGGAGTGAGTATATAGAGGCACTGAGGATTCTGAGATTTTAAATGGCTCTATCTACTAGACAAAAATCTGTCCTGTGATTCTCCCATTTATCCTTCGCTCCACCTCCCAATACCACACCCACACAGGTCGTTCTCCGTCTCTATGATTACACTCTCATCCACACACCCCTATACCCTTTAACCCTATCCTACAACCTCACTGCCTAAAAAGGGAAATCCTTACCTTTATCTGCCCGAACACACGAATGGATGTCCGAGACAGTCCAGTTTGGAGACAGGCTCTTCCCGAAGAGCTGCCACACTTGCAAGTCGAGGATTCCGCGAACCAGTTTGGCCATATCAGACGTGCACAGAACCGCCAAATGAGCGACTGTCGGGCACAAATCGGGAATTAAGGTATAGAGCAACAATGCTAAACACTTCAATACTATAGAGGAAAACTAAAAGAAGGGAAATTGAAAATGCATTATATCGTGGGAAGGTGCATGGAGTACTTCTCGGTAAGGTGCGTATCGGGAGGGCACATTCCCTGGCACTCACCAACCTTGGAAGGGCGGTCAGGGTTGGCTTTCCCGAGGCTTTTGTGGAGATGGGCATATTGGTGTCTGGTCGAGCGAAGACTAATCACCGGAGTATGCTGGGAAGAGTTGATGGATAGATAATGTTAGGAGTTGATGAGTGTAAGGAGCAATGGGTTGATGGATGGAAGAGATAGGTGGAGTGGAGAGAAATCAAGTGGTCTGTGGTTCTGGGAGGCCTGTGTTTGCGCTCACTTTTAATATGGTGGACCCATACTAAAGTGAGTGAGTGGAGGGGTTCTCATGACAGATTTTTGTCTAGTGGATAGATATTCTAGAAGTAGGAACAGAGGGAGATGGAGGATGAAGTGAAGGTAAGAGTATACTCTGTGGTGGGAGGTTGATAGACATAATGAATTTGTGCCTGTTGAAACACGAACGTAGGCAAACAAACTCCTATTGTTTGGCGTGCTAGTATAACCCCTCGTGTTTTGGGTAGTTCTTTCAGATTTGTGTTAGATATCACTTCCTCTTTTACAACTAGGCAGATGGCTGGGGTATATGGTGGAGAAAGTGAGGTCGAAACGTAAAGCACGACTTTGGAATGAGAAATATATATTGCTATGGTCGCCATAGGTAAACACATATTTCCTGCTACAATATGACGAAAATATTGACAGAAATAAATAAAGGAAGAAATAGGTAAATCAATGTAGCTTGCATGAATTTATAGAGGGTTGTGTGTTGTAGATGGACTTCAACTTAGGGTTGTCTTGCTTGGGATATAATTTGGGATAGTATGCCATTGAGTTATGTGGCTCAAATGTCCACGTATTTCCATCAACCAGCCAAGTGGTCGAGCAGTAACTCAACCATCGCATCTTCCTTGGTCTAGTGGTGATGATTTCCGCTTGTCATTAAAACCGATAAGCGCGGGAGACCGGGGTTCGATTCCCCGAGGGAGAGATTTCTTTTTGCACTTGTTTTCTTTTATTATTACTCCGTACTACATACATTTTTAATTAATTATAATTTGATGCGCATCTAGCGCCTAACCTTAGGTTGACTCTGTTTTTGTTCCAATCCTGGTCCATGACGTGGGAGGAATGGCACCCCAGCGACCTGCAGCAATAATGAGTCAGGTGCAGGCAGAAGCATCTAGGCAACTGAATCCAATCCCATCTAATCCAATCAGCTCCGATGAATCGTGCGAGGCGAAGTTCGCAGGAGGTGGGTCAGGCGCAACTCAGGCTCAGCTCGGTGCATCCTGTGTCCGAGCGGGACAGGCCAACACATGAGGCTCTTCAGCTAGGTTGCTCGAGACCTATAAAAGTGTGGAGTGTGCTTTGATTTCGATCTTCAGGGTCCTCCCTTTCCCTCTCATCCTATTACCTCAAAATCCGATTCGAAATCCTTCTGAGATTTTGTGGTTTGTCGATCATGGATGCCAACCAAACCATCCCCACCACAACGGGGCCGTTGTCCACGACGGACACGGCCATGTTGGAGGTCCTAGTCCCCGGCTATGGCTTCATCTCACGCATATTGATGTCCTACCTTAATTTTGATGTCAGCGCCTACCTACAAATCCTAGTCAGCCTTGCTGTCTTTGGCGCAACTACTCGATACGCTTTCTTTGTCATTTGGGCGCACTTCAATGAGTTGTTCGTGTCAAGAGCTGAGATTCGCCTGGACGACGAGATATTCCATTATCTAATGTTCTGGATCTCCCGCCAGCCGCATATGAAGAATACAAATCGATTTGTCGCAGGTCTCAAAACCAACAGTTACTGGAATTAAGATGAAACAGACGAGGAGGACCTCGAACAAGACGAGGACGACGACGAAGATACCTTTAACGATGGAAAAGACGCCTCTTTTGATTCGTACTGGGCCAAGGTTACTACCCGGGACAAGTACAAGAAGATGCAATTTACTCCATCAGAAGGCAGCCATTACTTCTGGTACAAGAACCGTCCGCTCATGCTCGAGCGCGAACACCGGGACGGGGGGATGTGGTATGTAATGAACAACGAGCGGATATTCCTCTCATGTCTCGGTCGGAATCCCGCGATTTTGAAAACACTGCTAGCCGAAGCACAGCAGGCGTATGTCGAGCGCGACAGCAACCGCACGGTAATCTACCGCGGCTCACGGGTTGCCGCTGGTCAATCTTTCAACTGGTATCGGTGTATGGCACGCTTACCGCGTCCTCTTTCTACCGTTATTCTTGACCAAGAACAAAAACAAGACTTCCTTGATGATATCAAGGAATACCTGCACCCTCGCACGCGCCGCTGGTACAACAACCGTGGAATCCCGTATCGGCGTGGATACCTTCTACACGGTCCCCCGGGGACTGGCAAGACGAGTCTGTGCTTTGCAGCGGCCGGAATCCTTGGATTGAAGCTCTACTTGCTTGATTTGAATTCAACAGCCTTAGACGAGGAGGCTCTGCTGTCACTGTTCTCGGAACTACCACGCCGATGCATTATCCTACTTGAAGATATCGACTCAGCTGGTATTACAAAGACTCGGAATACCGCAGCTGCATCTACGTCTACTTCGGAGAACCCCGTGAATGATGCCACCGCTAAGGATGCAACCGCCACGGCGGATAGTACAGGCGCAAAAGAAAATACGAAGAAAGGTGGAATCACACTTTCAGGACTTCTGAATGTGATCGATGGTGTTGCCGCCAGTGAGGGCCCATCCTCATTATGACTACCAACCATGTGGAAAAGCTCGACCCAGCTCTCCTCCGTCCTGGTCGTGTCGATATGAAAATCAGCTTCGGATACACCAGCGAAGCAGATATTAAGGAGCTTTTCGCCTCGATCTACGGGCGAAGGACAATGATATTGCGCCTCGCGGGGCCCCAGCAATCCACAGCAATGGTACCAATGGTTCAGTCAAATTCCCCACAACTACCATTGTTGGTAATCCCAAGGCAAACGGCAAGATTGTTCAAATCTCCGAGGAGAGTAGTAGAGGAGTGGAAAAGACCAAGAAGGAAGAACTGCAGCGTCTTGTATCCCTCCGATCCCGCATCACCGACTTGGCGTCTGAGTTTGGTGCTGTTATCCCGAGTGGCGAGTTTACTGCTGCGGAGATCCAGGGATATCTTCTTAATTATAAGGAGACACCCGAGTTAGCCGTTAAAGGTGCAACGGAGTGGGTGCAAATGACGCGGGAGAAGAAGCTCGCTTCTGAGCGAGAAGTGAGACGGAGGAAGAGGACAAGGAAGAGGACAAGGATCAAGATTAGGTGCATGCGGGCATGCGTAGAACGATACGACGATACAGGATTCACGATTTCATCTCTAAATAATATAATTGGATTACATATATGTGCAGGCCAGATATTACTTCCCCGAAGATTAGTCAAAACCCTCTGTACCTTGTGTATTCACTTGCTTTTTCAAATGTCACCCTTTGATACAGGTCTTTTGTTCAGAGATTTAGAGAATACTACTATGATATGCTCTAGACAATTCCAAAAGTATTAATGTTCTCAAAATTCTCAAAATTGCAAAAGAGAGTATCTCATTGCTATGACATATCACATGCAAGCCCTCAAAATCCGGGGTATATACCATCCAAAGCGACCAGACTTGATGAAAGTCCGACGCACAGCCAAAGCTGCAGCACAAACAAAAAACCAAATCAAAAAGAAAAACAACAACCAAACCCTCAAGCAATCGATGCCTTCTTCCCGTCAATAATCACATCAGCGACATACATACACCTACTAGTCTTCTCCTGAGTACAGAACCCATGGAACAACATCCGATCCCCACAACCACAAACATTACCTCCACCAGGCGAAATAAGCCCCGTATTCTGCGCGTTAATCATAGGAACATTGGTCTTAGTATAAGGCCCCGTAACACTCTCCGCGGTAGCATAGCGCACATCATAAGCCGGGTCGGTAAAGCAATGAGTAGAATAAAACAAAAAGTACGTATCACCATGGAGAATCAGATTCGGCGCCTCGACAAGCGGGCCATCACCATCAGCAGTATTGCGATCGAGGATTTCCACCGCATCCCCGATTGGCGTGACACCGTCGGCGCCAACCTTCTGCAGCAAGATGGGTGTGGAAACCAGCGGCTCGACGCCGTTGTTGCAATCACCGCCGTGGCCGACGCTGTTACCGTCAACTTTGAAGACGACGTAGCGACTGCCGTCTTTGTCTTTGAAGCCTGCTGGGTCGATTGATCCGCCTCGATCGAGGCGGCATGATAGGGGTGTGTTGCTTGGGACGTAGGGTCCTGCTGGCTTGTCTGCGATGGCTGTGCCGACGCAGTGGTGTCTGAGGTTTGATTTTGCCTCGCCGGAGTAATACATAACGTATTTTCCGTCGTCCTGGGAGGTAATTAGTTATTTGTTTTGGATGTAGGGCTGGCCTTGTTTTTCTTTTTTTTTTTTTTTCGGAAGCCGAGAAAACTTACTCTCATCACAACATCTGGCGCCCAATGGTCATTCTCGGTTTCCCATGTTGATATTGTGGGGAGAGCTTCCACATCGAGAAGTGTCCATGATTTGAAGTCATCCGAAACGGCAACTTGGACTCGCTTTCCGTTACCGTTGGTGCCGAATGCGTACCATCTGTTGTCGGCCGCTCTCATGAAGCTAGGGTCTGGGAAATTGGTGTTTAGGCCCAGCCTGGCACCCTTTGCTCGAGTTTCGAATAAAGGTGAGCTCAGGGCACCGGGGAGGAGGGATAGGGTTAGTAGAGCCCATGTGGAAGTAGATTTGATGAAAGAAGACCGCATATTGGATGATTGATCCGGGGGTGGAAGTCTGAAAGAATAAACTTGCTGATCATGTAGATCTAAATTAACCAGGGTAGGGGAGGCAAGCCCTTCTTATATGTAGATTTGACCGCCATTGTCTAAAGGTAGGGGAACAGGGTCTGCATTGGAGTTAAGGTACCAAGAGTACTAAAGTAAGACCATATGCTCGGCGTCTGCTTGGCTCCGAGGGGTATAATTACCCCGAGCAGTAGAGAGGGGAGTTATTGAAAGAAAAGCATCAGCCGCAACGCCTGATGTGGGGGTCCATCAGGTGGCATCGGGACTGGGCGAAGAGTAATTTAGACTATCCACTCATGTGCGAGCTTGTGCGAGCTTGTGCTGGCACTTCGTGTTTTTCTTTTTTTTAATTTCTTTTATATTTTGTGTATTCATTTTAGTGGAGCCCAATAATAGGGCTGCGTTATAGAGTACTTGAAAGCTAAAAGGTAAGGACCTCGGGAGGGACCTGGAAGGCGTTTTGATGGCTTGCAGGTGAATGAAGGGCTGCATCACCTGGATCATTAGGGGACTACCAAAACGAAGGGAAACAAAAGAAACAAAAATAGTCAATATGAAGCAACCCCAGACTGTAACAAGAACCGCGGAAATATATTTTCTTTCAAATATTCCCACCACCGAGGACCCTGAATATATCCTGAGGACACAAAGGATATTGGGTTTGGTCAGCCTCGGCGCATTGTTTTGTTTGAGTCTAGACTTCTGATTCTCAAAAGGACTGGGTATCCCTAGATAACTGCTCTATAATTGGGTGAATGCCAGTGTATCCCCGTTCCTGGGCGTAGTTTTAGACGATTAAAAGTCCCAAGTATTGCTCCATGTAATATGTAATAGCTCCATTGATGCAGTCAGCCTGAGTTCGGCTGTGCTGTAAATCCACAGTGTAGATAGATATTAAGCCGGAAGATCTTCTACGAGTCAGAGTTAATCTTCGTGTGGGGTTGACTAGGGGTGACCGAGGACTAGAATATGTAGATAAAATCGCCAAGCTGGGCCAGATGCGGCAAGGCACTTCAGACTAGGGGCTTAGGGTTGTTGATCAAGGTCAAAGCTTGGAAAGTATAGTCTAGTAACATGACCTGGTGTCCCTTGGATATATGATTTCCACTAAATTTCACCTTGGAGAAAAAGAGAACTAGAAAGGGGATTATGCAAGGGCGTAAGAAAGTAGTGGAAAGTGCGACCCCAAGACAAGAAAATATTCCGGAAATATGCAGCCCAGAAATGACACCTCAGACGAATTTACCCCTAGCCGATATATGTTTCGCCGAGATGATAGGCTGGGAGAAATATAGAATAAGCCACCCCAGGCCCCATGGGGCCGAGTTGGGTCACACGAAGCGCATGGCTTCTATGTGCTGGCACTCGTGATCATCGGGGCACACATGGCTCCATGATTATACATGGATTATTTATATAATCTGAACTGATAGTCTTCAAGTTCTAGAACCCAGAAAACAGGAATCTCGAAGAAAACAAGATTTTATAATGAGAACATGTTGTGTACTCAAAAGAAAACATAAGCCACAATGGAGTTTAATATAACGACCTGAAGTCTCAGCAAAACAAGTCCGATCGACCGATCGTTTACCATTTCAAGATCGCGACCATCAACATCAAATCGAAAAAAGATCTCTCTTATTGGCACAAGGCACACAATATCAAGCTTGTTCTGTTGTCCCTCGTTACCCCGCATTGTAGCGGCTGAGATGCCCAACCAGTCGGTGAGGACTTTTCACTCATCTTATGATGTCACCGGGGGCCATGTGTCGACTAGTTTCTTATGATCGGCGTCGGAAACATGACAGGGATGAGGGTGAAAACACCGAGAACCCGGGTTTTCACGATGTCGCACTGAATGCGTCGGGCGAGGGAAATGTCGCCTGACTTTTGAGATATGGGTGTGAGTGATGAAAGGGAGGATCCGAGTGTGACTGGAATAAAGGAATATAGTTTCCTTTGGAGCTTCACTGTCTTTGAGAAGCACCGCCTGCACACCTTCCGGTTTCAAATTGTTAATAAGTCGCGGTGTGACTCGCGATATTCATCTTCCCAAGCATGTGGACCAAAGAGATGATATGTCTAAGAAATTCAAGTCGTGTTTCGGTACTCATGGCTCCTGTAGCTCCCCGAATATGATTCAACACTTTCTGACTTGTCGATTCAGGGTGCAATACCCAATAAAACATCGCTGCCAAAATGCGAAAAGTAAGCCGACTACCTTGCTTGCTATTCAAGAGCAAAGCTCAAGAAGAGGCAAGAAGGATCTGTGTTCTCTATAAACAAACAGAGTCTAGCTAAATTAAGTAGCTATTGCAAGTAAAAAAAAATTAGTGAAGAGCCTGCAGGCAACAAACATCGTTGCAGGCCTCATATCTAACAACGTTGACGAGAAAACATAATGCGGTTGTCCACCCTCAGAAGACAAAAGAGAACTATGGGATATCATTAGAAATTTTGAAAATGAGTAGAAAGATTTATAGGTTCTTGCGGCCTTGGAAACACTCCAAGACACGGAAAACTCCTTTTCGTTCACGTCATATATCCACTTCAATCAGTTCGACCCAGGTGATGCCTGGGTTTTATCAACCACTCGGAGAAATATATATGTATGTGTTGATCTCCGAAGTCTTCGTGAATCGTCGACTGCGAAAAAAAATATGCAAGATGCAGCCATTATCGTTATTCGCCAAGAACTAGTGGGCAAATCGGAAGTCCAATCTTTTGTTGCCCTCATCTTTTGTTGTGCTCAGGTAATGGTGTTTCTGCTCGGGGCTCATAGCATTCCAAACTTGTTCACGTGTCTTGTTTCTCCGTGTATAGTAGACCTTGATGAAGACAGTGAGCACGACGTTCCATGCCACAATTGCAAGAAGAATCTTGTTTCCCTTTCGGTAGTAGGGTTGATCATCCGTTCGGTAAATCTGAAAGAACCTATGTTAGTCACAGACTCAAGTAAAAGTATGAAAAGTGACACTGGGCGTATTAGAAAACGTACGTTGGATGAAATGATAGCACCTGCTTGGCAAATCATATTGTATACTGCACTTCCCACAGTGCGCGTGCGCACAGAGCCGGCGTTCCGAGAGATCAAACTGACTATAAGAAAGAACTTCGTCAGAAAAGGTGAGGTATTGTTGGAAGATATTGGTACTAACCGTTGATAGAATGAACATAGGGGAAACCAATAACCAGCACTGTAACTGCGTACCAGCTCCAAGGACTTGCAGTTGCCGGCATGAGCTCGAGTGCCATCAAAAGTGGGAAAACCCAGAAAGAATAAAATAGCACAATAGCCATGCGGTTGTTGATTTTCTCGGAGACCCAAGACCAAAAGATCAATTGGATCAAGAACAACACGGTTGCAGGAATGGTGAGAAGGTTGACTTCGAATGTATCGAAACCAAGTGACTTTAAAAAGAGGGTCAGGTATGCTGATTCGGGATTGGTAGGAACCAGCAACGTGAGACTGATCAGATACATTGGCCAAAGATCATAGTCCATCAGAGCGTCCCAGAGAAGTTTGGGTGTTAGACCTTGTCGATTATGCATGCCACCCTATGGTCCAGAGTCAGTCCGTGTGCGCGTAAATTTTGAAAAGAAACCCGCTTCAAACGTACCTTTCCTGGATCATCCCGCAGGACTCGATTAACCATAATGACTTCTTCCCTTTCCGAGAACCAACCATCCTTTCCTCGGAACCAGCTTGCAGTCTGAGTTGGACCCGGAGGTAGATAAAACCAAGAAATAATACCAATAAGCAGAGTCAAGACGCCTTCTAAAACAAACAGCCACCTCCAACCTTCCCAGTCGCCAACGGATCGCATTCGCAGAATTCCAAATGCCAAGAACGCTGCGACGATAGCAGTACCGTTGGAGCAACAGTAGAAAAAGGCGACCCGCATAGGGAGCTCCTTATTCGTATAGAAGTAGGAAAGGTAAAGGAGTGCATCGGGAATGAAGCCACCTTCAATCAGACCAAGTAGTGCGCGAGTAGCATAGAAGCTGTGCTCACCGCTGACTAGGCCTTGACAGATCCCGACTACACTCCAGAGAACCATTTGAATGGGAATCCATACGTCGGGGCCAAGCTTTTTAGAGATCATTTGCGATGGCACTTCTGCGCACAGGAAGCAAAGATAGAATATCGTCATTCCATAGTTATATTGGTTAGTTGATAACCCGAGGTCATCAAGCATTCCGTCGGATAATGCTTGTCCGATATTTCCGCGATCCAGCTGGAGGGCGAAGAACATCAGACAGACCCAAGAACAGATCCTGTAGTCGAGCTATATTTTTGTCAAGTGTTAGTCGGTTGATCTACAGTATGAGAATCCGGGGAAGGGTCTTGATTACCCTTCGGACTAGTTGCTTCTCTTCCTTCTCCGTCCATTCGGCAAGTGGGTCATATCGATGTCTCCCTTCATACTCCGGTATGGGCTCATAGAACTCTAGCGAGCCACCCCCAGCCAATACCCCACTTGTTCCATCGTAATTTTGGGTGGGGGTTGACGTCTGCTGAACAATTGTGACAGCCGGCTGCTTCGAGTCAAGCGACGACACGGAGCTTTTGCCCGACATTGTTGATCTTAAGTGTGGTTGATAACTCCCATGATTTGGACTTGGGTCTTTTTATACAGGATAGACATTGCCACTCGTGCCCTACGCCGAGGATTGCGCAATGTTCGTAGCGCATGTCAATCCAATGCTGGTTTGCGCTGTGTAGTGGTGCCGCGGAGAAAATCCAATGGAACTTTATGCTTAAAGGTGACATTTTGGCCTCTGATGATGAATTCAATGCCTAGTGTGTGGTCGATCTGCATGGGGAGAGCAAATCCGGTTAGATGGAGGGGCCCATGCAAGATAATGTGAGTGTTAAAAGATCGTTTGGGAAGACTGCGCAACACGCGGAATGCCCGATAGACTTAGCTAGGGCCAAGCCTTGATTTAACAACATGTTGCCATTCGATGCGGGATCGCGTCACCACGTGGATGAAATACAGCCTTTTGCCCCCTGTTAGACACATTGTTTACATATACAGCATAATTGAATTGAGTAATCATCTTTAGGATGTCGGGGTATCGGCTAATTTTACTCAGAAAATGCAAGGAGTAAGAAATATTTCACAAATCGACCATGCAATGTGTGTGGGTGTCTATCACAACCAATTCAACTTTTAGTAGCAAATGCGACAAAACAAATTTGGTACGGTATACTTCTCTATATACTGCCTTAACACAATTTTGCTTCCAATTGCAAATTACCCTGTGGCTCATAGGTCGATCTGACGCCTATCCGAACGGCTGTGCAGGATGGTCGATCTTGACCGAAATCCGAAATCAAATTTCGACACGTGATGCTAGATGTCAGAGTAAAATGCGGAAAGACTTGTCTAGACTCGCGTCTAGTTGCAGAAAGTCCACCAGTCGTCCCAAATGATCAATTCCCCAGAACCCTTCCTTTTCCTCCTGAGCGTTTACGCAATCAAACCAAGGCAAACCGAAGGCGCCGGAGGTGAAAACCTGTTGTGTATTTCCATCCAAAATGGATTTCGCCTCAGCACCTTTGAACTGTAGAGCAAGATTAGAGAGGAAAAAACATGTCGCGTAGATAAGATGAAACGTACCTGATCCAAAATTTGCTTAGCGTTCTCGGCGCCAAGCTCACTTTCAAAGACAGCAGCGAAACCGGACTCAGTGAGAACTTTTGAGTTTCCCTCTTCCCAGAACCCGCGATAGAGCTTATCTACGATAGGAACTAACTTATCGGGAAATTGTGTAGCCAGAAGGGAGAGTGCGAGCTGGACGTCCGAAGTGGATGCAGGAAATCCCTCTGGGATGGCTTCCGACATGGGAACCTGGAAGCGACGAGCCCAGTAAATACGCTCTCGGTTGATCCATTGGAACTTGTCTATAACATGGGATTAGCATACTTCAGACGTAGAGTAGGTAATAGATAACGTTGGAGGAAGAAAGAAGGAAATGTGACCTACTCTTGACCGCAAGAGGAGGTGTGTTTTGGCACGTCTGAAACAGGTCTCGCAGGGAGACGGGGACATAGTGAATGTCACATTTTGCGAAGACAGGGGACGTCTGTGGACAATAGTTAGCTAATTTTCCATTATCACATCCTTGAGAAGATTTGACTGACCCTCAATGTATGGAACGCAATGCAGGCGAAGGGACTGCCGATGTCGAAATAAAAGGTTATTTGAGGAGCAGGCATGGTTGGAATAGTATTTTTTGACGATAGACTGTGGAAATATACACAGATTAGAACGCTGGGATTGAGCTCTTTCTATAGTCCATGACATTATTTTATGATTATTCATATTCTGGGTCCCGTAATTGAGGTACAATCTTTGAAGCTGTTCCCAACAAACTTTCGGATCTCAACATCAAACGCCGATTGAATTTAGGGTTAGGTGGATTCCCACAGCCTAGGACCCAACCTTTATATTTCCAAAATTGGATGTTGTTCTCCTTGTTGGGAAGGGGTATTTTTGATACTGGGGGACAATCAATCAGGTTAAAGCCCCGAATTATAATGCCTCGAAAGAAATCATCTTGTTGATTGTGTCTTATTAAATCTATTGGCTGAGCATTCGTTATACCAGGGAAGATAACAATTCACTACCGCTCGGGATCATAAAGCATGTCATGTACTCAAAATGTACCGTCACTTGGTACTATTCTCCGCGGTTTCATATTTACTCAGAGCTCTCAATCTCTTTCCACTCTTGAAAAGGACCCACGGAACAGGCAAAAGTGCCACTGCAATAAACCCAAGCAAGCTAGAGGCCCACCCTGCACCGAGCCTAGTGTACACTATAAGACAGGTAAGTTTATACTTTTCAATGTCACCCAAAAAGATAGAGACTCACTTTGCACAGTAAACAAAGGAAACGCAGCTGCGAGTCCATATCGCGCCAAACCATTGGCACTCATTGCACTTGCGACAGTGAGGCCATGATAAGTATCCACAATGTACTGCGTTGTGCTCACGAAGACACATAGATTTCCCCATGCAAAAACGACGATTGCAACGACCGGACTCGCCCAGGAGATATCAGATCTGGTAGTCCATGCAAACCAGAACAATCCGATCGGCAGTCCAACACTACCTATTAGTGCCGGATAGAGGCGATATTCGGGTGGTACTTGCCCGTCTGGATGCTTTGAGACTTTTGGGAGGTAAAGGAAGACGTTGCATAATATGACTGTTACGGTTCCTAGTATGCTTCCGACGACAATAGCCAAGAAGACAAGGCCGGAGTCCTCGATGTTGAAATGATAGATACCTTGAAAGACAAATGGGAAGGCTGCGAAGAACGAGAAGAGTGTCGCGAATTCGCAAGCAATGTAAAGGCAAATAAAACCAACGATGGGTTCGGTTAGGAGCATGTGGATAGGGCGGAGGAGAGAAATGGTTACAAATAAGCGTAGCTTCGATGATAGAGGGGGTGATGGGGGAAGCTCTAATCCGAGTTCCTTGGCGCGACGACGCTTGATGATAGGGTGAAAGGTCTCTTTGGCAATTGCAACCATGATACCAGTGAAGATCGCGAAGAAGATCGTTGTCCACTGTGTCCAACGCCAGCCTTTCCGATTGACAACGAAACTTCCAATTACAGGCCTAGGGAATAGTCAGCAAGACGGAGAACTTGGGAATAACGTTGATTCAAGGAGTAAGGACCCTAGACCAGGACCCAGGAAGGGCGTGAGGATAAAGATAGCCGAGGGAAGCGCGCGATGAACTGGTTTGAAGGTCTCATTGAGAGTTCCAGCCGCGATCGCCAGTGTTGGTGCGTAGCAGAAACCAGCCAAGAAACGGAGAACACAAAGCCCAGCAAAGGTGGGACAAAATCCAACACCTAGAGTAAATAAAGTGCCTAGACCTATCGCCCCTATGTAGACTGGGTATCTCCCCACAGTTTCAGAAAGAGGTCCTCCGACGATAGGACCAAGGGATAGGGCGAAAACGTAGAGCGACAAGGGTAGTATAGCGACGGTGCTGCTGACGCCGAATTCTTCCATGAACTGCGAGTGGGCAGGTGATAGTATAGACACTCCAGCGGTCCTAGATTATATGTCAGATGTCAAGTCATCTTCACATTGCGTGGAACTATGGAAGGAATAACCAACGTTGTAAATGCCGACCAACCAATCATCGCTACTTGCAGGACTTTTTGGCTTGTCGGCCAGTTGTAAGGATTGCTCGGATCATCATCCCATTTCCATGTTTCACTGGGATTGGGTTTCTCTGCAGTTGTGTCGAGTGCATTTTCAAGCGTATCTTCGGATGATGATTGTAAAACCTCCACGGTGCCGTGTATATTGGCCTCGGGGTCGTCCTCTAGTTGCACCATATTGAAAATGCCCTGGCAATGTGAGTAAAAAAGCTCGGAGAGGTACACATGGTGACAACAATCTCTTATGAAAATGATGGAATATAACGATAGGGTAATCGGTAATTCGTGAGTATTTCAAGACCAGAGATTATTGCTAGTTAACGCTTCTATATACCCGAGGCCGAGGTTACATATTTTTTAGTATCTCCCACGCTGCGTTCGTTGGCCAAAGGCAACCCTCAGAAGGCCCTTTGAGATGAGTAAAGCGGGGATACCGAGAATATGAGCATCTGATTGGTCGCGCAGGAGGAACTTTTTGATTATTCAACATTGGATTATTCACCCCGCAACCTGCCTGTGCATTTTTGAGACCTGCAACCTGAGATTGGCTGAAATGGTCACTGATTTGTTGAGATTTATATTTGGCTTGTTGAGTCGTTGATTGTGGTTGGATAGAAATTAATGTGGGAATCTGTGGCAGCGCCCAGCGTATCAGTGACATACATTTCGGCCTCATCTTTGCCATGCATATACTGTTCCGTTCCACCAAAGGAGCCTCTGGCTTAGGCATACCCTTCTTACCATCTGCAGAGAAAAAAACGAATCAATATCTCCTCATCAGAACCAGGCACTACCACCCGCCCATGGGGTTTCGGCGACCCCCTATAGTTCCACGATCGCCTCTATCCCGCTCTCCGTCCGAACCACCACTCACTGGTACTAGTAGATGGAGATGTTCATAGCGGTTATGGAGCCAGGTGTATGAGGGAAGCCACTCACACGGAAAGTAATCATCGAGAGGGATGCGATCCCGCGAGACACCGAAGAAATGTGGCATCGGTGTTTGACGGGGTTTGAAAATCGGACGATTAATTGATATGCTGGGGTTAGGAAGATGATCGATGGGTAGACTGGATAGGCGTCGATATATTGACTGGGTGCAGGTGTATTTGAATATGGTTTTGGTCATTTTTCTGGAATGTTCGGAGACAAATACGAGACACGCTTAGAATGTGCAAGATTACAACATCGGGCTGAAGGTCGGATATAACAAGCAGAGAAGCTGAACCACCGTCATATGTTGTTTGCTAGCAGCCGCTTATCCTGATCGAATCGGCTCTTCGCCTCATATTTCGAGTTGACAACGGTAAGTGGGCAATCTCGGGTACCCCCTTATCTCAACATCCACCTTGGCGATCCCGGAAATGCCCCGGGGCTCCTTCATACGAGCCTGTGCTATGCTGAATAGCAACAAAAAGCCCAGGGACCTTCCACTTGGACAGAGATCTAACGTGCCAATCGCGTTTTGAGACGCAGAGAATGGTTCACATGACCAAAAGAGGGATATTAGACCTGATTATTCAGGTGTCCACTCTCCCCCAATCTCCTTTGTCATCGATGACCTATGCATCTTTAATGGGGCGTAGCCGTATATCCGAAAACACTTCGGCTTTCGGGGCTTATAATTTTCCCATCGGCCTTCGGTGTTCTATCCTGATTTATTAATGATTTTTTTTTTCCTAAAAGATCAAAAAGTTCATCGCAGATTTCTACTACATATTGTGCGAAATTCAGTCATCGTTCTCGAGCTGTCACAGAGCTATCGCTCCAGCAGGTTACATGCAGTTCTACCCCAAAGCGCGACAGCAGCGGCCTAGCATCCACCACCCAGCTGTTAGGCCGCTTCGATTTGGTCTTCTAAAGGCAGCTACTGTCAATCTTCTGCTCCTCCAATTTCTATTTTTGGGCCTATTCTGTTACATATTTGGCGCTCTCTTCCAGCAGTCTGGACACATCCACAACATCAATATTTTGTTCGTTGATTACGATGGCGGCGCGATAGGCGATGCGGCCCGTGTCGCATTCCAAAAGCTCAAAGGACCCAGCTTCCCAACCTTTGTTGAGCGATCTGCCTCCGTGTACCCTCAGCCTGGCTCAATTGAAGGTGCAGTGTGCGACATTGAATACTGGGGAGCCTTGTACACCACAGCAAATACGTCAAACGCATTGAGCGCCGCGTTTGCGGGTGGGTCAGCTGCTTCTTCGTACGACAAGACCAATGTTCTCACCATGGTGTGGAACGAAGTGCGCTACCCGACAGTCGTTGACTCAGCCGTTGCACAAAGCATCAAATTGCTCTCGGAAACGGCGCGTGTTGCGTACTCGCAGGCTAACGCGAAAGACGCTCTGCAGAGTGTCAACAGCTCTGATCCCGCTGCGCTTGCAGCATTTTACGACCCTTGGACATTGGCCGACCACAATATCCTGGTCACATCACAAGGATCAAGGGCAATTTACAACACGCTAGTTATCATTTTGATCCTCATCCAGGAATTCTTCTATCTAGGCACTGTCAATGGGTTATACGCTCAATTCAAACTCTACACATCGGTATCACCCCATCGCATCGCCATCGCACGCCAAATCATCTCTTTAATCTACACACTTGCCGGCTCCATGTGTACAGCCGGTGCAATCTGGGCATTCCGAAGTGGCTGGGATGTTAACGGAAACCAGTTCGCCCTCACTTGGCTAGCATTGTGGCTCTTCGCACATCTGAACTTCCTCGTGCTAGATGTCTTCACCATCTGGCTTCCACCTCCCTACATACCGATGGCACTGATATCATGGGTCATCTTGAATGTCACTTCCATTATTCTCCCATTCGAGCTGTCGCCTGCTTTCTTCAAAGTGGGCTTCGCCTTACCAGCACATTCTATCTTCCAGGTACTCATCGACATCTGGTCTTCTGGGTGCAACCCCCAACTCTATTTCTCGCTACCTGTTCTCTTCGTCTACGAGGTCCTTGGTATCGTCTTGAGCTCCATCGGTGTTTATAGAAGGGCTCATTACGCGTGCATCAAACAAGAAATGGACGAAAAAGCTTCTGAAGAGCGAGTGACCGCCATACTCCGCGAGCAGCAAGAGGCTCAACTAGTCAGACGGGAAACGATGCATGATGTCGAAGGAAGTGAAACATCGGACAGCGAGGATGAGCCAAGGCGTATGCAAAGACGAGGCACCGGAACGACAGCAGACGAAGCGGATCTGGCCAATATTATCAGTCGTGAGATGTCCCGGCCGAAGGTTGACAGACCAGAAACAGGCCGAGATAGCACTGGGCCATCTTTTGCCTTGGCCTACAAATATTGAACGACCTCCGGAGTTTCCCCCGATGGTAAAATGCGATCTGAGCACTTTAATGGTATCTAGAAACTATGTAATCAATAAAAATTCTGTATACATTTCTATCGCATAATCTGAATTCAATAAGATACCCCAAGAAATATTGATTAAACTAAGCACTGCTATAGAGATGATAATTCGCTCGATAACTGTGAAATAGATAATATATGATCACTTACCCAACGCCCCATTTCCTCCATATGGTTCCTCAGCAAAATCAGCTACCGGGGTAGCCCAGCTCGGCCCAAGGAGCAGGCGTGCGATATAGGCATCGTCGCTTGGATCTATCTCACTTTCCTTGTCACTAGCATTACTCTTCCTATATGGCTCCTCGGGAACATCAACTATCTCTTTAGCCCATTTCGAACCAAGGAGCAATCGTGCGATATAGTTATCATCGCTGGGATCCATCTCGCCTTCGTCGTCACTACATTCTCCATTAGCATCCTTGTCAACCTTCCCATCGGGTTTGTCGACAACAGCAACAGAACGAGGAAACAAAGAAGATTGAATAATCATTCGCTCTAGAGCATCTGCAACTATAACGTTGCTGTTTATGTCACTCTTGAGCAGACCGATTTGTCCGGGCAAAGCCTTCTGAAGGGTATTGCAAAGCTGCGTAAAACGAGCATCCTTCCCGAACTGTGCACAGATGCGTGCTAGACAGGAAACTGCGTTCAGTCTTGCAATTACCAGCGAGCGGTTCTCTGAGTTGAATCGGAGATCGCCAATTCCGCGGTTCAGAGCTGTGAGTATGCGCTCGTGTTGCTTGGCGTCATTGAGTAGCGGCATTGTCTATAGATTAGTGTCCTAAAGGATGTCAGTATATGTAGTGGTTAGGTTTTACTTACCTAGACATGCCAGATGAATTCCAGGATGCGAGCGTTGATCAGAAACGGGGCTATCGCTGCTGATGAAGTCTTGATGATGTGGGAGTAGGGGCTTATTTCCTGGTTCTGCTATTAGTTAGAAAATGGATCGTTCGGAAACAAAGGCCATTGTTGGAGATAGATAAAGGACATGATGATACAATACCATTGTTGACTGGTTCGGCTATGCGAGAAACGACTAATCTTTCCTACATGAAACAAAGCCAGCCGACAAAGCTTGCTCGAGCTTGAATGAAATGAAGAAAAGACATCGACTAACAAGATAATGAAAGCATGGAGGTAGAACGTTGGGTAGAGGACTCGTACTTTCAGAACGGTGACGCTGGAAAAATGGGCTTGGTTGCCAGGACTAGTATTTGGGCCAGAGCAGCCATGGTAGCTGTCGAGATATAAAGTTGTGAGAAGTGGATGAATACCACATTGTATTGATTTTGGAAGACTTAATTTGTTATGGTAAGGTGGGTTGTCACAGTGGTGCAACAGTTTATTCATAACGCACTAGAAAGTCCTCCCTTGCACCCTTTGGCATACCCTTTGATACATGCGTATTGGCTTGCAATGGACGAATGGAGCCAACGGAACACTTTCGATGAAACGTACGCTTGCGGAGGAAGAACATGACTTGACGGATGAAGTAGTGAAATGACCTATTTTCCATTTGCCACAGCTAGATCACGAGGTAAAACATAGTTTTCAATTGTTGCATACTCTGCGCTGGGGTCCTTGCGAGGATGTAAATCCCAGGAACATGTACTTGACATGGGTTGTTGGTCAGTCAGTAGGTAAACAGATCCAGGCTATTCTCTCAGTCAGAGAGCTTGATCTGCCCACAGAGGATGACATCTTCCCCAAATGGGTACCATTTGACATTCTTCAATCTCGCTGCGGAGATCGCATTTCCACCCTCGTCAAAGCGCCTAGCAGGGGAGACGACGACACCACCTTCACCCAGCCACGTGGGAGCAATAGTAACAATGACACTGTCCAGCAAGGACATGTAAGGGGGACTCAAAAGGGATTTGATGACCTGGCCACCACCTTCTATCATGACGCTCCCGAGACCGTTAGATTTCAGGGTGACGAGGAGATCAGGCCAGTCAATCTGATGTCGGCCGGTATGCGTTCTAATCATTTTCACTGAGATAAATCTTCCGCCATACCTTTCCAGCAAGGCATGCTTCTTGGCATTTGGGTTCTCAACTGCGGTGATGATCCATGGGGCAAGGCCACGCCCCTCTCTGCAAAGTTGGAATAGCTTGCTGTCATCTGAAAACTCCCATCTGGCGGTGGGATCTATCACAACTGGTCTAGGCTGGCCAGCGAGGCCTTCCTGGCCGTAACCCCCAACTCCTGTGATTCGACAGTTGAGACCGGGATCGTCTGCGACTGCCGTACCGACGCCAATGACAATCCCGTCATGGCGGGATCGTAGATAGTGAGTCATTGCCTTAGACTGGGGGCCTGAAAGCACGGTACGCGCACCAGGTGACAGAGCCAGAGAAGAATCAAGGGATGTCGCGAATGTGAGTGTTGTGAAGGGGAGATCAGATTGAGGTGCCGAGCCATTCTGGGGTGGTAGATGAGGCTCTAAGAATCCCCTGTCTGACTCTGGAAATTCCAGTGCATCTCTCGGTGCTGGGCTCATCTTGACTGTTGCGGGGTTCAAATGGTTCACTCAATAGTTGCTGTTGGAGATACAAAGGTCTGAAGCTTGACCTGACTGGTGACCCACTTAAAACATGTGATTTTAGAGGTCAACTCGCTTATCACTGATTATGTATTAATGGTATTCAAATTACAAACAATAAATTACTTGAATATGTATAACAAAATTCCCAAGGATATTCTCAGTCTACTTAGTAAATTTAGCATGCACTAACGCTGTATTAATATAGCAATACGATATTATCGTCAAATGGCGCCAAAAATGGCGCCGCCGGCACATGTTTTCTTGCCACGGCCGGAGCAGCGAGTTGCCCACGCACCCACTACCGACCCGGCGTCACGTTTATAAGTCCGGCATAGCTTATCTCACCCGGACCATACCCACCGAACTATTGACTGCACATAAGGCTAGCAATATCTTTCCTATTAAAATTATGTTGTCCGAAAAGAACCTCTACCAGGTGATCATTCATTCCAAATTATTTTATTCGGAATGTGGGCAAAGCTAGCACGCAAGTGGGACATCAGTAGCTAGTTGAGTGGGCAATGTCCTTCGCTTGCAGCAAGTTCTCCTGCAGGTTCTCAATTTTCGTTTGGAAGCGTGCATAGCAATCCGAGCCAAGCGGCAAGCGAAACAGGTCTCCTTTTCCAGCACCCATGCCGGTATCGTCTATGACTTCTAGAACCCTCTCGGCACATTTAACAGCATCGCCGGGTGCGGCTTTGTTTGACTTGAATACCTGGAGAACATGTTCCAAGGGGGTCCCAGTATAGTCTTTGTTCATGCCAGCGGTAGGCTCGACATAGGCTGACCAAAAGTTGGTTCGGAGTGACCCCGGCTCAACGACGAGCACTCGGATATTGAACGGTGCTAGCTCTTTTGCGAGGCTTTCAGACATACCTGCTCATTTTGTGTAAGCAAGTCATTCATTCCCCTAAAAATATGCCTATCTTGGGATAATGAGCTTTTGTAAAGCAACGTAAACTAACCTTCAAGAGCAAACTTCGACCCGGCGTACATCGCGCAGGCCGGTAGTGCATCAATCCCGGCGCTGCTGCTGACATTAACAACCGTGCCAGACTTCCTCGCCCGCATGAAAGGAAGAACTCCCTTCAATACACGAACAGGACCGTAAACATTCGTGTTAAATTGAGCCTCAATTTCGGCCTCGCTCATATCTTCGATACTGCCTAGTAACGAATATCCGGCATTATTAACAACCACGTCAATAACACCACCAGACTTATTAACTGCATCTTCCACGGCTTTTATGGTGCTAGAGCTTGTCACATCAAGCTCAATCCAGATTCCACCGAGTTTTGAGATCTGGGGGTTGTCTTCGGCTGCTTTGGTGGGGTTGCGGGCGGTGGCGATCACAGTATGGCCGGCTTGGAGGGCTGCCTCTGCGATTGCGGCTCCGAGACCAGAAGATGCACCAGTCACAAGCCAGGTTTTGAATGCCATCTTAAGTCTAGTGAATTCTATCGGAGTGACGTTGCGGAAATGCGGCGTGGGGAGTTCGGTACGGCACCGAATGTTTAGATATTCACATCAAATACAAAGGGTGTTGCTCGACATTTAAGGCTAAATGAAAAACAGGTTATCCCTGCCATTTCGGAGGTAAACGGAGCGGACTTTGACTACTAATGCCGCTAAATCCGGTAGTATTCTAACAAAAAACTAAGTAGAACAAGCGTGGGTGTATCTACAAGGCTGCGTCATCCATAATGTACACCCCCATTCTACTTTGTTTTGATATTGCATTTGTTTGGAAGGGAAAGGAAAAAGTGAGGGTGTGCTGTTGAACCCGAAACGCGATCAGAAAAGGCTTACTTTATGGAGCTGATACTCGATAGACTTTCGTAGGACCAGCTCAAGATTCAGGATCCATATCCCCAATCAGTGCCTTCAGAGCTCTCTAGATGGGTAATGCCGATGCCTGCTGGTTCGTGGAGTGGATGTATCACACTAAGATTAGCGCTTGGTCAGTTTCCAAAGTCGGTACTCATACATGAATACATCTAGGAAAGTGAGAGAGTGGGGACGTCCAAAGGAAGGCAAACGGGTCCTATACACCTGGTGTAGCCAGAGGCCGCACGTCACAACAAAGATCCTCAGTTGATGTCCTGCAATAACTGTCGACTAAAATCGTTCTGGACCCATTGCTCCACCAGAGCCACCGTATCACCAAGAAGATAGTCATAGTATGCTCCAGCTGGGGAAAACATTGACTGGTGCGCTTCTATTTCATCCATGCCTTCCATCGTCACCGGTACCCAGTTAGCGTCATTATCCTCCTTCCAATGAGCCGAGGGCAGGAGAATAAATCTGCGAAGTTTGTTGGCATTGGGAGTGTCGGAATCCTGACCGGAGTCTGATGTTGAGAGAGAAACGCTTTCCGAGAAGGCTCGGTACACCGTCCGGTTTCTTGAAGTAGAAGATGCGATGCTCAGAGTATGCATCGACTGTTCGCTCTTTTTAGTCGTCTCTTCTGTAGTCGGAGTGAAGTTAGAAATGGAAAACTTGAAATTTGTTTTTCTTTTGGGGTGTGAAGAGCACCTTTAACTTCGCGGCGGCCGGTACTGGATGTGTAGTAGTTGATGAAACGTAATCTCTCGGGGCCGTGTCCTGCCTTTTCCAAATCTGTCAAGCGTTGATATCGCCGTTGCAGCTCAGAGTGATTCCGGACACCACTGGCGAATTTTATTGGGGCCCCAAAGGCGCTAATTCGGGATTTCAGACTATGCTTGTCGGCTCTCTTCTTCTCCTTGGCTATCTTTTTCTGAGTGCAATGCTTGATGCCTTTGATCAAGCCGCGTTCGGGAAGATCCGCATCGTTCCTCCATTGAGCGTTGGATTTAGGGCAAGGATGATCGGGAGGATTGAAGTTAGGATCATTGCAGACTGCTTCAAATACCAGGGCCTTTTGTTGATCCACCAGTTCCTCTGGCGTTTCGTCGTTCTTTTGAAACAAAGTTGCCAGTCCAGCAGAAAATACCCCAGGATCTAACCCCAAGAAAGGGGTGTCGAAGTTAACTAGTCCCAAGATTTTATGCTTTGGCTTTGCGCCGTCATGCAAAAGTGCGACATCGGCGGCCATGAGCCCGCCCATACTGTGCCCAAGCAGAATCACATCTAGGTCATCTGCCTCATGCGGAGACAGCCTACGAATATCGGCATACATCAGTACTCATCTGATTGGGCTGGAAGGAACGCAACCAGCGTTTTACCCTATTCACATACCATTTGCTGAATTGGTTCACTGCTGCTTGGAAATCGCCTTCAGACTTGTAACGAGGATATATACGGGTGTGTACCACATGCGAGTCAGTCAGCAATCCTGTCAAGGCGCCATGGACCTGCAAAGGGAGATCTTGAAACGTAGTTTCCGTGCCATTGAAGCCATGGATATATATCAGTAACAGCCTTCGTTTGAAATTTTGAGGTGTGTCAGGCCTAAGCATAGATAGACTGGAGGAAGAGCGGACCGCGCCTTCGTAGATCGCGGACTCCATGGTGTTGATAATCCGAGGGAGAAAGCTTGGTATTATATTGAAAATGTATTGGGACACAGACGACAGAACCGCCCCCACCCGTAGTGGGGGCCAAAAAGAAAAGTAAACAATTAAGGCCCGCTATAATATGGTATCCACCAACCCAGCCTTCGGCTTACGTGGACCCTAACCTGCCTCAAAGTAAAAAAACAGGACAATTGGCGAGAAAGCGGTCTTGAACCATAGCTATTGAAGAAACCCAACTGCGTCCTTGTGTGTGAGACAAAGTTGATATTGCTGCCTGAGGCCCTGCATGCACCAACCCCACCCAACAACATCGCCGACCCACGATTGGACAAAGACCAAGATAGCAGGTCAGCCAGCAGAGGATCCTTGTGATGCAGCTGAAACCCTGCAAGGCGGGGGCTTTTACGCGACCCCCTTGACGTCCATAATTCCTCCTCTCCCACGGCGTTCAACAATCCACACGAAATCCCTCACCAATTATGTCAGATTCACCTCCCCTTTCGCCTTGGAGCCAATCAACATTGGTGATACGCGATCGGCAGAAGAAAAAGAGGGTTAGTACATCAAAGGTCCGAACGGGGTGTGTAACCTGCAAGTAAGTACATGCTCCGCACAACGCCCAAAATCCAGTGCCAGGTAAACTCTTAGTGGACGAGGAGATCGGCACCGCGTAAACACAACGCACCGATCTACCCGGCCCTACCATCTCACTGGGTAATAAGGCCGGAGCTAACACCCGTTTAAAGATCGCGTCACAAGAAATGTGACGAAGCGCGACCCGCTTGTCTTATGTGCACTCGTAGTGGACGTGTATGTCAAGGATACACGGCGCCACCCGATAAGAGAACGCGTGAAGTGCGAGATGCGCGCACCGCAAAGAAAAATGGTGGTGCTCTGAACATTGTACATGTTGGTCAGCAACAAGCCCAATCCGCCGGTTTGGTGTATGTGCGTGATGGGAGCCAAGTTGGGTTGTCGCGGATGGAACGTGATTATTTGTTTTCATTTCGTTCGTATACTGCCGGCCAGTGCGCTGGATATCACGTCGACCCATTCTGGCAGGTCCTTGTCCATCAAGTCAGTGAATCATGCCCCGAGGTCCGCCATGCAGCTATTGGCATCGGTGCCTTGCATCGTAGATTTTCCAACCCTGATTCCAACCGGAATGACATTTTCCCAATCCGACAGTCCACAAAGGCCATTGCTTGTCTTCGCAAGACGATGATGACGGGCCACCAAGCCGACCCCGCGGCCACGGAGAAGATCCTGGTAACCTGTGTTGTTTTAGTTACATTCGCTCTGTTCCAAGGCGATGTTGATGCCGTTCGCTGTCATCTGCAAGCCGGCACTAAACTCCTCTGGGAGTGGAGGAAGAAGAATATCAAGAGCCCGGTTGCTTCGGTCTTATTACATACATTTATACAGCTCCATATTCATTGGGCAAGCGCTACGAGACTCCAGGATTATGTGGATGGAAGCTATCCCTATCTTCAAGAACTTATCCATGATAACCTCGTGGATATCTCTGCACATGCCGATGAACCGTCAAAAGCGACTATGCTGGTGTCTGTCCAATGTTGGGCGTTAATGTTCAGTGATCCCGTGTCGTTTGACCCGCAGCACACCAATTTATCACGAGGATTTACATGGGACACTCCCGCCAACAAGGTCCATCGATTTAAAACACAAGTCGAGGAGTGTAGTGCTCTTCACAGAAAGACTACCTCTCCCACAAATCTCCGTGCCTTCGTGGTCCTCCAGATACAGATTGAGATGATGCAAGTTATCCTCGCCTCAACAACATTTTCAGGCTCTGAAACAGAATGGGATTCTCTCTTTCCTCATTTCCAGCGCGTTGTTGATAAAGCAGAACTGTTGTTGAGTAGCTTCAGTCACTTGCCCGACCCATTGTTTTCTGTCAAGGAAGGATTCTTAGCAAACCTCATGCTTTGTGGGCTCAAATGTCGGGACTGGACGGTTCGGCAGAAGGTCTTGGATATCTGCAGAAAGTACAATCGACGAGAGGGAATGTATTCTACCGCCGAAGCTGTTCTCCTATTGCAGACTGTCTACGATTTTGAGTCTGCAGGGATTCCACCGGGAGAGTATATACCCGAGTCCGCTCGTGTCCCCCTAGCGTACATCGCGGAACATCCCAACCTTTCGAAATTCAACACCAAGACTCACATCAGATATTGTGATAGGGGTGGGAACTGGTACAGCAAATGTGTGTCAACATGATTTTCTTTGGCACCGTTAAATGATTTCATGATTGACATGGGTTTTATGAGTTATATATTTCGGGGTAGATACACATACATCACGTCCTTCAGACCGTCTAATGCAACTATCCGGCAACGAGAACAAAACCAAAAGCCCTCACCCTAAAATTTTGTCGATAATGATTCGAAAGTAACCTCAATGTCATCTCATTCAGTATCACTCATCACAGCCCAGTGGGACAAAGTGGACCGTAGGTAGCTCCATCCAGATGTCGCTGAAACCACGATGAGCTGCCCACACACGTCGGGCAGTAGAATATACTTCTCGGATCGTACTTTTTCTTGATGAGTGCTAACTGCGCATGGTTTGTACCATAAAAGTTCGTCGCCCACAGGGGATCGTTGCGATCGGCCTTTGTTGCAGTTAGTCCGGTTGTTAAATTCACATCAAAGGAAGAATCTTCATGCCTCATTCATATAGCTCCCGAGGAGTGGGTCGAGCGCTCTCATAGCCACTCCCTTAATATTAGTGATATCGTCTTTGACAGTTTCAGCAGATGAATGATTACTCCAAGATCTGGCCACAATGCTGACAATGTAGGTGGACCGCCAGGCGGGATTGACACTGGAGTATTTGTCAGATGCGTCAGTAAGAACCTTTCCACCCCCGACGAGCTCGACAGTATTGAATGTAGGCTCCCCGGAATTGCCCGCAGTGGTACCAATCATGTTGCGAAGGGCGGTGCGACTGGTCGTCAAAGCAGCTTTGCCAAACATTCTTGATGTCATGGCCGAGTTAGGGGACGCAACCCCAACTGGCTGCGATACACCCGACATGGCCTGGAAGTATGCCCCATACGTTGGGAACTCATACCACACCACCAATATACGAAGTGAAGAGCCATTATACTTCTGTAATGTTTGAAAAAGTTCATCGAAGACTTTTTGAGACTGGACAAGGGACTTGTTCATAGCGGCGACAACGTGCATATAACTGGCTGTTTGATTCGGCATAGGGCTGTTAATAGACCAGGAACCATAGCCGGAAAATCCTGAATCCATGATGTTGGGATATTGCTGGTAGATATCGGTAATCGCGTCTAAGAGTGAGTCTGTGTCCTTGGCCAGTGGAGTAATTGCGAGGGACTGTGCGACAACCGGCTTGTTAGGATATACTTTGACAGTCATCGAAGTGACTACGCCGTAAGTCCCGCCCCCTCCACCTCGAATGGCAAAGTACAGATCTGAGAACTGACAAGAATTGGCCGTGACGATATCGCCATTCGTCAATACAACTTGGGCCTCTAGTACTTGGTCTGCGGCAAGCCCGTAGTCATGACTGGCTGGTGAGTGTCCCCCGCCCTGCGTGTAACCGCCAATACACCCAACGGTCTTGGTAAAAAGAAAATCAGAATTTTGCTTTTTTGAGGGAAGGAATTCGCGAACCGGGTCTCCTCCGCCAACAACCGTGAGATTGCGCTCAAACGCAACTTTGTATACGTCTTGCCAAACATAGCCTCCGGCAATGACGATTGCGGAGCCAGCCCAGTCGCTGCCCGTACATCCATTGGAGGGAATATACTTTTCTTGAAAAGAGATTCCCTTTCGAATGTACTTGATCCAAATCTGCAGTGCTCCATAGCCTTCAGATCTACAACCAAGTGATCAGTCAGAATAGCGCGTTTGTTGAACGATCATGTGCTACTCACTTCCCTAGCATGTCGTGCCCCGTATTCCTAATCACAAGACGAACATGATTCTCCTGTGCAAATTTGATACCCGCAGCTACCTCCTCAGGCTCTGTTGAATTGATGGTATACACTGGAGCCGGCCCTAGCGTACATGTGCGAGGCTGAGGGCTGATGGCAATTGGAGGGCAGGACTCCTCAGTAGGACCAAAGTACCCGACAGGAGATAGCTGTTGGAATGCGGAATTCGACCACTGCGAAGACACATATGCGCATTCATTGTTGTCTTGGTAAGTTCCGGGGTAACATGAGATGGCGACTGGAAGGTTTCGAATCAAGTTCCCTGATACCGTAGTATTGAGGGCATCCCATGTGCTCAGCGAGGGCCAGCAAGGATCTCCTGGAGTCTGGATAGTAAGTCAATTTCAGTCGATGAAAATGCAGTGTAGACGTTTTTCAGGCTGGATTTTGTAAAATCGACTTACGCATTTGCATGAAGCCTGAAGACCCACATAGCATAAACTAGCGGATTGCAATAGTGAAAGAATTTTCAGCAACATTGCTAGGCTTGCTTAAAGGTAGCCTTGGTTGTTGGACTCGAAAAGAAATTTACGGCAAACATCGTGCCTTCCTAACCATGCACGGGCATTTTCCCGTAGGTGTCATGCGGAAGGCGACCCGATGATTCTGCACGATAGATGCGAGTTTGCCTGCTTCAAATTATTGTGAATGTGGTTTGTGTAACTATTAAGAAGGCTAGGCAAAAACAATGACTTTCGCATTGCGGAGGTCTAGGCTTCGATTGTCGGTGCCCAACCTGAAAGGTTTGAAGAATGACAAAACGGGATAATGCGTAGGTATTCCAAGGTTCCCGAAGATTCTTGAAAGCAAGAAGTATACTCCGTACGTCCCGCAGAGCCCTTTGGGATATTCGCATCCCGTTTGTAAAGCTTCCTCTTGAGTAGATCCAACAAAAGTTTCGAATCCGACGACGGGGGTTTGGCGTTCGCTGGATTGTAATACAGGCTGCAGATCTTAGCCCTTTGGATGTCTTCATTTGCCGCCCCGAGGACACGGACTACCCAATAAGCAAGCAATTCCCTTGTTTAGGCGTCCTTCATAGGTAAACACTGATTTCAACGAACAGTGAGATTAGCACCATAGTGTCCCGATGTAGGTACTCCGTGGGTCCCAGCATAAGGAGCAAATATTTAGAGAGAATTACTTGGTAGAATCTTAGATAATTGCCTGCATATAATCTGTATTGCCCTCCTTCTAGCCCCGCCTGTGTTGTCTTCGGGCCTGACAGGGTTCCCTAGTCTTCTCTCTTCCGTAATGGTAAATAGTAGATCAATAACTGCAGCCTATCACAGTCATTTCCAGATAGCATGTGCACAAACAAATCAGTGGAATGACTCCTTATGAGCTCACCCCCCAAAGATCCATCCACCATGAACCAGATCTGAGTTATACTGGAGCGCTTCATCTATTGTCACTCTCTGGACAAAACCGTACATACAGTGTGGTGGCCTTGTCAGTCTCGTGGCTATGGACGGCCTTCCTACTCCCCAAGGTATAGTAACTGAACTCTCAGTGAATGGTCTCATTGCTGTTACCTGGGCAGGGGCAGGCCTCGGCATCCTCTTTACATCTGCTCGAATTGCTATTCGAATGGTGTATGTGAAGCGTCTACTAGCAGATGATTACTTCATGCTGCTCGCCTTAGCCTTTTTGATAACGAACGCAATATTACAGACCCTACAGGCACCACATCTCTACTATATGGTCCTTAATATGACAGGGCCAGATATTGTCCACCACGGACTCCACTACACCTATTATGAGTTTGCGATCATTGGGGTCTTCTGGTCCGTGCTATGGAGCGTGAAAGCCTCGTTTTTGGCGCTCTTCTGGATGATATCCAACGGGCTTCCCCGTTATCGGCGAGTCTGGTGGGCGACCGTCGTTTTCGCAGCCGTAGCATACATTGGATGTTGGGTTGCGTCGGTGTATACCTGTCACCCGCCATCTAATTACTTCAAGTTTGGTAGGAAGTTCATTTCTTGGGTCTTCTAATACATCTATCTAACGATATGCAGGAAAATGCACAAAGCCAATTGATCAGAGAGGCTCGGTCATCTCCATATCGTATAGTACTGCAGTGGACATCCTCACAGACTTATTGAGTACAAATATCCCTCTCACCCTCCTATCAATTCTCGAGTTAATACCATTAAACAGTCATGTCCCTCCCACTTCGTATCATCTGGCAAGCAAAAATCAATATGCAGCAAAAGATCGGGCTAGTGATAGTTTTCTGTCTTGGAATCGTAATTGTCGCAGCGGCAATTATCCGAGCAGTTGCAATCACCGGAAAGGCATACTCAGATCAAGCCGCACTAGCAGTATGGAGTATTGTCGAATCCTCAATATGTACGTTTTCTATTAGCATATTGACAATATGATCCTAATGATAATCGAAATAGCTATCATCGTCGGATGCCTACCGCCATTCAGAGCTATCATATCTACCAAGCCAAACACCAACCAGTCTCCTTATGGCTCCTCTGGCGCTACCCCAAATTCCTATGACCGAAATCATTCCGCTCGTGGGAAACATCGTTCCGACGCGGCCAGTTGGAGTGAATCTCCGTTGCCATTACATGATCTTGGACCCTACCAGAATAGTCTGGATTACAGAACATGTGCACAAGATGTGTACATAAGTGGAGGCCAAATACCGCCGAACAACGTACTGCATAGTGCGGAGGAGGAGGCACTTAGGGGTGATATAAAAATGGTACAAGAATTTGTGAGTTCAACGCTATTATATATATTTTACTGCAAAGACCTAATTACAGTATGTTCACAGAGTGTAGTATCTTCCAGATGATGCCGTCTTGCAATCTCTCTGTGTACCATGAGAATAAAATTCTGCGCGGGGGACAAAAGGCAGCCCTTGTCAGCTGATGCTGGTGAGGAGACATCGCTTTCCTCCGTCTAATTCCAGTCCAGCTTTTTTATCGGTGATAATAGCCCTTGCCTCTATTGCATGGCCCCTGTTGGAATGTCGGGCTTGCTCTAAAGCTCTATCAACAGTGGCTAAAACGCCCACGAACCAACACCCTACATTAGGAGGCTTTCATCAACCAGGAATACTCCATCACTCTGTCGAATTGTGTGGCTCTAATGTATCAGAGTTGGGGACTGGGGAGAATCACAAACCTCCAAGTGAGTGCCAGACTTGATGGGCTGTCTGGTACCGCATCTTTCTACTACCTTTGATGTATGTGTCATCCAACTCGCCCGATCTGTTGATCGATGAGGTGATGCACTATCCTGTGAATAATGACTGGTCGACAATATTTGCCCGATGCACTGCTCACCCAATCGATGATGGACATTTAATCAAGTTCATACGAGCTCTAGCCTATGGAGAGCGGGTCTGCCAGGAGTCTGAGGATCAGTCCCTGCCAATCTCCGGGAATATGTGGCTGCGAATTGGGAACATGGGTATGTACTTGACATTGTATTGAAGGATGTGCTTCTTGTTAACTATACTACAGTGATGGACTCTACGGTTGAAGAAAACGAACAGGAGATGTGGAACCGATACACTGGGTTCGACGAGGCTTGGGGAAACCTTTCTGAGCACCCGACGCTGTGATGTTGAAATGTATACGCTGCTGCCTTAGGCGGATGCGGTATAAAAATGATTTGTCTTTGTCCAACTAATCTGATGCTAGCCCTTGATCATCAGTAGGGCCATTTTGCAGCGAAATTTCCATGAAGATCTCAATTAGTGACTGGTGACTAAATCAGCCTACCGACTTGCAAGACCTGCAAGCACAAAAATATCCGCTCTCACAGAATTATTCACGGTTTTCAAAGGTGGATCGTGGACCCTTGATTATACCCCACAATCGGGCTCTGGATCGACTATGGCTCATCCCGCATACGCACCTATTCAGATGCTATGGTCCTACGTTCTTCACCTATATTGTAGACAAGGATGTTTCTGTGCAACTGTAGATTGGTGGTAATCCTATAGGGGCTTGTCAGGGGTCGCAGTGCACCCATATGGACTGCATTATAGGGTATGATGCCTCGCATAGCGCTGTAAGAGGGGTGTCTATACACTAGACAGATTAACCTCACTGAATCCCAACTCAAGTAGATGGTTCCTACATTTGCAGGTTCATCGTCGGGATATTCGCATATGTGGGCCCTAGCTATAGAGGGACCACCTTATCCACCCCCCCCCCCCCCGAGAAGATCGACCAGAGCCCCAATCTCCGTTGCCAAGGAATACAAAGTGTCATAGACCAACAGAATGAGTCCGTCTAATTCTAGCACGAATTTCATCTGGAAGTTTTTAAGCTTTTTGCCCGCGCTAACCTCTGTGGGATTATCCCCACACGACGGGACCCTAACCCAACACTGGCACGTGCCAGTGGGGCCGACCCCCTTATTGTGCAACTTGAACCCCAATTTGTTTTTGTTTCTTTCTTTTTCACTTCGGTCCTTCCTTTCCTATCGAGAACGTTTTCTTTGATCACTCTCGCAACTATGCCCAGCATCACTATCAGCGATGGGTACACCTTCAATAACCGGGGCCCGGTGACCACCACCTTCAGCGGGCCAGCCAGTTGCACAACTGCCGGTAATGTCAAAATTGGAGTCAACACCTCGTTTCCTTTCTTTAGCTATCGGGCGCAATGCTCCACAGATGGTGCTTATGGCTGTAGTCAGATTATCCATAAATGTGTACCAAGTGAGAGAAAGTAGATTACAACATATGGGGATATCTATCCTCTAGCCCGGTTTTAAATTCATTCATCTAACCCACATCCTAGGCTGTGAGACAGGCTGGTATTGGAAATCAACAAAGCAATTGTTTTCGGCATTCTCTTTCCCACCTACCCTACATGTAACATTATGCACATGTACTCCATAGTTCCGTTAAGACTGCTGAAACCGATCTAAATAAGAACTAACTCAAAGTTTACAGGGCATTGGCGAGGGGTAACTGCCCAATGCCAGTACGGAAAATTAGGTTCCATAACCAAGCCGCCCTGGAAACTGACCAGTTAGAATTGGGCTCAAACAGGGGCCCTGCAGGTACGGGTACGGGTCCGAGGGGTCGGTGCATCTTGGATGAATCTTAACCTGTCCTTTTTGCACGCCCTCCCACAACTATGTTGTACAACATACAAGCCGCATGGGGAGCGACCAGAATGGTAAGCTCAAGGTTTAAAAAATATGTATGATTTTGGTTGGATTTTGAGCCGAAGTTTATTTTATCTTGCGTTGAACAGTTTTATTAAATTCGCTAATCCGACCCTCAATATCTCAAAACAAAAGGGTTTATAGGGCTTATCATACAGTCCGTTATAGAATGAACCGCAGAACCTGCATTTTTCAATAACAGCTTGAGGTACCATGAATACATTTATTATTATGTATGGGTCACTGAGCTGTTCATCTCCGAGAACTCAACTTGCCCCTGAAAGTTTTGCAAGCCGGAATCTCAACATTCCATTAGCAGATTGAAAGTTATCTGCAGCTATCCATGGTCCACTGTATCTCTTGAATTATGCTCTGTGGTTGTAAAAGCTGCACATTGTGACTGCACTGCAGACGAACAGATCTGCTGAGACGAGAAAGTCTCAAAAGCTCTCTTTGCCAGTCCTCATTCATCTCGCGCCATCTATCGAGACATTTTCGAAACAGAGCTCGTTCTTGTTCTGTTCCATTACCTGCGGCCACTCCAAAGTCATAAATTTTCTGGAAATCTTTAGGTGTATCCGCAATGATGACGCTGACCGGATAATCCTTGAGAAGTAGCTTTTCGAGTTGATTCTTATGGTCCAATACCCGTCTGTCATTCGGCAACGCCTGCAACTCAGCAGCCTCAGTGGCTTGATGTCGGGGATCAGCCTGCTCGTCTTTGACGGCTTTCCACTCCTCCTCGGATAGGACATGGGACGTTGCAAGACCGGTGATTTCAAAAAAGTCTTGGTCACCGAGGACTGGACCGAAAACGTCCCAACCCCACGCACCACTGTCAAAGAAACGTTCAGTATTGCAATCCACGAACACCATGCCCACGACATCATTGGGCCTGAGTTCCAGAAACTCGCGAGAAGTGTAGCCTCCCCACGAGTGAGCGACAATGACAAACGGTGGCTCAATACCGGCGTTCCTTAGGAGGGTATCAAGCTCTTCTGCGACTGATGCTGCAGATATGCTTGGTGGTGTTTGGTTGGGACCTTCACTTCTACCCATCCCTGAACGATCATAGTTCAACCAACGAGCAAATGGAACCACAAGCTTTCGCACTACAATCCACTCATCGATCGTGCTGCCAAGGCCTTGCATGAGAACGACGATAGGCTCTCCAGGCTTGCGATCTGGCCCCGAAACGGACAGATAGAGGTTATGGGAACCGATGGAGACAAGCCCATCCTTATCACCTTTGTCCCAGTCAATTTTAGAAATTGGTTGCATTGTGAACTGGATGTGGATTCAAGTTGAGCAAGCAATTAATTGGCGTCGAGTTGTTGGATAACGGGGAAGTTAAAGATGCCTAAACCCCCTCTTTCTAAAACCCTCCCTAGAACAGGGATAATTATAATTTACAATGACTCATTAGATGCTAGTTCCCAATACGTTCTATAACACAATACATGTATTAAACTAACGCTATGAGGATTACCCTGGCTTCGGCTACAGCCTGAGAAACCGAGTAGGAGTGTCTGAGGAGTAATCTGTTTTCAAATTCTACTGTACAGTACAATTGAATGAAGAGAAATTTCACACGCGGCTTCATGGGGTAATGACTATTTGTCATAGGGTCACTCATTAAACCAAGGGTCATCAAGAACTTGTCACCGCTCTACTATCACTATAATTCCCTAGAACACGTTTGTAGTATATACTTTAAAAGGCCGGTCAACGGAAGCCTCGATAACTATATTTAGAAAATTAACTAACGATCTAAAGGTGATAAACATAGCGTTATTAGGTATAAGCAGATATCTTTTCTTGTAGTCCCACGGGGATCGATAACTAGGTGAGAAGGACTCTAATATAGTAAACCTTTGTAGTCGATCTTTCTAGGTTATAGCTGGGTATGGTATCTATATATCTCGACTTTTGTGTGCTAATTTACATCATATTTTGCAAATATATTACACGACACAGACAATATGACATGGTCCAGCATCGAACCAGTATGCTCTATGTCTCCAGACCACTTCACCTAAATAAGAATAGCAGCACCAATCACAGCCCCAGCAACCGCCATCAATGGACCAGCATGGACCCCGGCAATATTTGTCGAGACTGGCGTAGCAGGGTCACTCGAGTCAGCCGAACCAGTTCCAGAAGTCCCCGAGCTCGTCGACTGAGTAGGAGCCTCTGTAGTGGAAGGAGCAGTGGTGGTGCCCGAAATACTATGCGAGGAAGTCTCCGCGGCCACCCCAGTAGAAGATGAAATTTTAGCATCAGTCGTGGCAGTGGCAGACGTAGAGGTAGTTTCAGCAGAGCTAGCGGACGCAATTGTCGAAGAAGCAGCGACGGTTGAAGGCGACCAGCATGAGAGAGTAGAGGTCGTGGAAACGCAAGGTTCTGTCCCCCTGTAGGCAGCGCAGCAAGGTTCGTCGTATTTGACGGGAGCACGGCCGCCGCCGCAATCGAGCGGATCACAGACTTGCCCGTTTGTCGGATCGTACCAGTGGACGATTGTGTCGGCGCAGGTGGTGTAGCTGATACTCTCGCACGCGGCAAAGACAGTCGTTGCCAGCATCAGCAAGGATGCGGCGGTGGGAAGGGTTGTGTGGACCATTTTATGTTCGGATTGTCGATTTCGGGGGGTATTCTTTACTTGTAGAGCTGAGTAGGATTGTAGAGTTGTAGTTGGAGAGAAACGAGGGACAATAGGAGACTGAAAATGTCTACCCGCTAATTAGACAGGTTGAAACCCAATAAGTCAAGAATACGAAATTAAGGGTCAGAAAGATAAAGATTCAAGACCAGATATTTTGTCAGCCTCGTTTACCTAAGAGAAGGCGGCCCCCGCCCTATTTGAGCCCTACTCTAATTGGTTATGTTCGAGGGCCGCTTGGACTTCCGCTAGACCTTAGGGGGGCACCCCAGAGAGAGAGTGGGCTCGGATGTGACCGTCAGGCCCAAGCGAACTACTCCAACAGGCTAGCGCTTAAAAGCTAGTATAGGCACTTTTTTATCACCTTTTTTTTTTTCATAAATAGGGGGCCGACTAGGGCTCTTTTGCCCCCATTGCCAGAAAACTCTCATCCGCCTAACCCATTCGTCGCTGGTTCTTGTCGTTCACTTTTGTCATTCGTTTATGTTGACCATGGCGCGATTTCCTGTTGTTTCCGTGCTTTTGGCCCTCTTGGCCGCTACTCTAGTCACTGCATTTAACCAAACATTGGAATTGGAGAATTCGAATTGCGATGTGAGTAAATTGTTTGCATGAACATGCTTCAGTTGCAAATGCTTCAGGTGCAAATATATAAGAGCTCAATAACTAATATATATTTTACTCAGAACAACTGCTACTTCGACAGCTTCCCCGGCGGGTCCTGCACGGACGACCCAGCATGCATGTGTGACAAGCAGCAGTACCGCGAGGCGTACTTCTGCTGCATGAAGGACTGTAACCCTAATGTCATGCCTGGTAAGTTAATTCTACCTATCTCTATTCTCCTTTTCTTATACTATTCATCAACTGGGTCAGGAATTACAGCTAATAACCTTTGCGATTTAGATTCCATCACGCGGCAGCATAGAGAATGTAAAGCCAGAAATATGGATTTTACCTTTGATGCAGAAGCTCTTTGTGGTGTCAAGCTGACTACTTCCGCTGGGTTCCTGGTAGCGGCCCCTACTACCACTTCCAGTGCTTCTGCTGCTACTGTTACTGTTACTGCTACTGCTGCCGCCGATTCTACCACCACGGGTGACTCCAAGTTCTCAACCGCGTCCGGCTCTAGTACTTCAACGACATCATCAGCGATTACCCAAGAGTCTTCTTCTACGGGTAATCAGACTAGCTCGGTCAGTTCAACGCCGGCTCCTACCAATGGCGCGCCAGGAAAGGGAGCTATCGGCAATGCTGCCATGATCCTAGTTGGTTTATCTGCCATAATGCTGTGTTGAGACAGCATTTAATACGAAACCACGAGCTCGATTAATGCTAGCATACAAGTGCATTCCTCGCACGACAACTTTCTTGATTCTTTGTTAATCCAATGTCCAAATGTTCAGCTGCTGTCGGTTTTTCCACTCAACGGTGCAAACATCAATAGATGGAGTTTCGCTCAGATGTTTAGCACCCGGCAGACGAGGAGTTTCTCCCCAGCGAGCTTCTTATTCAGATGCCACATATAGTGGCAAAACTTAGAGCATGTAGACGCGTAGTGAAAATTGCGACGAGAGAGATACCGAATGCTTGTAGGATGACAGGGCTACCGATGGGCTAGTAATTGGCGTACACATGTCCGTCGGTATTGAAATCCTTTGGCTCGCGTAGTCGTTAAAGGGTGAGACCGTAGATGATAATGATGAGGAAGACCAGTTCGTCTGAAATGCGGACATCCCCCGGTAGAGTAACGAAAACGCCGTCCAGTAGTCTGTAAGCAAATGAGAGCAGACGCTCTTCATGTTTTCGTCCTCTGTGCCATCTTCTAAGTGTAGATGAGCATACACAGGTATGGTAAGGAGCATGCAGGTTCGGTTGCCTTGGATGGCACACTTTAATTGAGCAAACCCAATGATAGGAGTTATCTCAACCCCTTTTAATGAGAATGACGGGCGTCTTTAAGACATTATCGTTGCTGATCAACTTCACGGACATGGCTTTGGCGTATGGTGCTGTATTTCTTGAGTCCTAGGCTTTCTCGGAGATTGACTCCGCGCGGTCCATCACTTGGTAGGCCTTTGCACAGCTCTTCCGGTGGCAAGCGGTGATATTCGTCACCAGGCTTAAATTAACAGCATCTTTCCAGTAGGTAATGACTAGGTCTCTCGATGCATAGTGTAGGGTGATGTCGTATTTGTGGGCGTCTCCGTCATGGTCGATGTGTAGGGCAGTGGCAGTAGTTCCAGAAGATGCCAGGCTCGTCAGTCCGACACCCTCACTGAAGCAAAAACCATGGTGAAGAATGTCTTTGCCCTTCGTTTTCTTATTCGGTTCTCAGAGGTAAGGGCGGAAATGCTATCCGCAAAGCGTTCTGCCCAACAGTGCAAAGAATGGCAGTTTTCTTCACGCTTGTATTCCTGCTTTTTCTTGGACTTCTTGTTGCTCTTATTGTCGGAGACGGAATTCGAGTCCTTGTTTCCTCCCTGGTTATTGTCGAGCTTGACATTGACCCCTTTCTCGGTTTCCTTCGGGTTACCAGAGTCGGAATTGGAAAAATATTCCTTGCTGGTCGATTTCGTATTGGCCGATGAAGTGAAACAGTTTGTGTCAGTTGCAACCTTAGCGGATCCCTCCGTGAGAACGAATTCATGATGCACTTCGAAGATGTAGGATCTTTAAGGTCAGATTTTAACGCATGGATGAAAACCTGGCAGGGATGATTGTTCTAGATCGCACGAATGAAGAGGTTGAATATCCTGTTGGTTGAGTCCAGAGTGTAGGCTCGTGGGTGAGTCTAAAGAGACCCTCTTTGAGTTGACGGACATAGTCTTGAGTATCGTTACTTTTGTATAGCAAGTTGCAAAGTGTTCCAACGCGCTTAAAATTGGTTTTTTTGGATGTAGAAGAGATGGCTGAGTTGTACAGGACATAATGAGGGAGAGAGTCAGGAAGTTAGGGGTAAGGGAAAATGAGGAGTATATATATGACGTTGTAGCACGTGCCGGGATAAATCCAAAAACCATCCAATGTTGACATCTCTGACGACTAACTCTGACTACCTTTTCTCTATCCCAATTTCCAAAATGAATATTGAAACACACCCCGCGCCTCACGAATTCCTTACCGCCCTGTACTATCAAGTCCATGGCTTTGAACCCGACTTCCCTTCCCCGAGTGATCTCCAGATGCTTGGAATTCAAGCGTTCCAGGTGGCCACAGCAAATGACGAAACCATTCAATCTGACCCATGCTTCGTCCTTCCGCACCTAGAGAGACTTCTCCAGAAATATCCACTCGACGATTCCAGTGCTCCCAGTCTCAGCAAACCACGCACATTGAGGGACCCTACCCCGACCCTGAAAACTATTTGAAGGACGAGGACAGAGACCCATCCCCGAATCCAGAGGCTAAACTGGAAGATACAAAATTTCGCTTGCGATGGGCACTGAGAGACAGATGAGTACAAGCACGAATGGTACACGCATGCCGATCAAGTTCACGGACATATCTGCCAGGAAGTTTTTGCACGTCGAAAAGGACCAACGGGAACCTTCTACTCTTGTGACCTCGTAGGTCAGAGTCTGTGGTCGTAGGTAAACCGGATGACATATCAATCCGTATCGAATACTAAATTGTTCTAGACCAGAGTGGAGAAAAGGAGAGCCATACACTCTTGGCCTTAAAACAAAAGAGTGGCGAGTGATGGAACAGTGTCGGTATAGTGGTTATCGTTCACCTAAGCCACATGCGGTTGTTGCTTGTCTCGCACATGTTTGTACAACCGATACCAATCAGGGCCTGGCTACCCACGAATTGAGAGCGATCGTGAATTTCATGGTCATTCGGACGCTGCACCGACCATTTCGTGGTTGCCAAATTCATCCAGTGAGTGGTTATATACTATATGACAGCTCACATAGGAATTATATCTAACAGATGTTCTAATTTCTAGATCTTGGTTCTCTCATACCTAGGCTATAGGAAAGCAAGAATCATCCAAGCAGTATACGATGGGCAGCGACTAACCTTGCAATATTCCCAACTTTGGACCTTTAAAGATGAAGAAACGACTCCAGTAGAGATGTTCGTTCGATATCTTCTAAGTAAACCCATTAGTCTGGAGGTGTCTACGGTATGTGTTAGATAGCTCCAAGTCTAGACAAATAAAGTTAATCCAATGGTGAACAGAGAGGAAGGTTGAGGAGTAATAAGGAAAGTGGAGAGACAGAAGAAACCAACCCAAGAGTAGGATGTATAGCACCAGTCCTCTATACTATTTCTCCTTTTTACTAACTTCATGGACATCCAAAAAGACATCTAAAAAGAACATTGAAAAACACATCGGAGTGTTCTTATATATAACTATACTGGATAATGCCTAGTAGCAGAGTGCTTTATTTCTTCCAAATCCTTCCTCTCCCCTTTTTCTTTCCTATCTCAGTTTTATTGGGTTTGATGGAGCCCAGAGTTGACGCATAGGAATGAATTGATTCCCGAAAAAGCAACTATCCAACAGATAGCTAACAAGCTAAAGGCCCGATGACCCAGATCCCAAGCATAGTATCGGTACACATCTTTGCTCCGTGGAGATTTAACAGGACCATACCAATAGCTCTTCCAACAAAATTTGCCCAAAACCAAGCAGACATTTAGCATGAAGCCACTGCAGGGCTATCAAATGCTTATGAAACAGTGATGGAGGAGGATCCACTGCTCTCGTATCCCTCAGTGCTGACAATCTGGTAGTCGTGCGAGCCGAGACTCATTCCAAGAGAAGCCCAAGCGTTGAAGTGGTTAGCAGTGGTGACTGTTCCGCTGGAACGCTTGGAGCGGCGGATGGACCAGTACTGGTTGAAGGTGGCAGTTCCCGAGATGGAAGGCTGGTCCACCTGTTGGTGAGTGTAGATATCGTAGACGGATCCATCGCTGGTCACGGTTCCCTTGAAGGTCATGCTGCTGCCGGGGTTGTATTCGCCGTAGCTTTCCATGATGTAGTACTCGACGAGAGGGCTAGTGGTCCAGCCGTAGACAGCGAGGTAAGCATTTCCGGAGGGGCTGAAAGTCCCGGAGAAGTTGATGTTTCTAATATGGTGTACTTGTAAGTATATTATCGGGAGAAAATAGGTTGGCTTGACTTACCGGGAGCTTCCAGTAGCCCAGCCCTTGCCAGAGGTGAAGGATCCGCAGTTGGTCCAGTCGACGCTGTATTGACCCGCAGCACCGTTGGTGTAGGAAACACTGCCACCTCCGTTGGTCCAGAAAGAATAGAAGTAGCCATTGCTAGTTCCTTGCTGGCTCGTGGTGATCGCTCGCTTTTCCACCTCGCTGGGAAGCGCAAAGGCAGTCACGGCAGCACAGGCAGCCACGAAGAGGCTTGAGAAAGAGACCATGATGAAGGATCAGATGACTTCGGTAGTTGAGGAAGATGAATAGATTGGAGTGGATTGTTTTGTGGCAGGAGCTTTCTTCAGGAAAAGGCCTTCCTTTTATATTGATAGGAGGATGTGGGGCGTCAACGGGTGTTTCTAAACAGTTTCATCTCCCGGATGTCTTAGATTTCAATTTAGCCATCGACCCATTTATCCCATACATACTCACCACTCCCAATTGCACTAATCATGGTCCGTAAACGGACCACGATCCGTTTCCTACCACGTCTTAGCGGCAGTCCATCACATCATCCTCAAGTAAATCCCTCTATCATTCAACCAGCCTAAAATCCAATTTATCAGTGATTTAAGTCAAGCTTACGGCGGGACTCCCGTAGCGGCTAAACTTTGTCGCCAAGTGAAAACAAGACCTTTGAAGAATCCAGCCCCAGGCACAGAAGCAAATGCGGGGAAATTCATCACGGCTGTACGGAGTAATGGGTGTAGCTTAGCTCAACCCAGGCTAAACCTAATATCAGGCAGTTTTGAAGGCCGGCAAAACAAATGCTATATGACCATTTTCCCGGTCCATTTCTGTGACCGGAGAGGTCAATATAGAGGGGAGCGAATCGTGACAAGATGGCCGACCCATCCATGGATCAGCGGATGTTTATCTCAACCGAATCTTGGCAAGTGGGTATCTTCCTGTGTAGATGGTGCGGGTAGGCAGGTGGTAGGTACAGGGAAGGTAGGCTGTGATCTGATATTTGAACCGCATTTACGGAGTACCTATGCAGCGACACAATTCGTGATCAGGAGCGGGTTTGCTCAAAATATCCTGCGATAAAATGGCCCACTGTCGGCTCTAAATGCAATACATGCGTGTCTTTTTTTATCTGTCTGTCGTTATCAACCTGTTTATACGATTGATCAATTTATTGGCCACTTTTGGGGGCACGGATCTGTTCCAACCCTCTTGTTAGTGGCAATTGTCAAGATGCCCCATCATCCCGCCAAGAAATCTTCGGAGAACGTATCGGTCACGTGAGGTTCGGGATGCTTAGCAAAGCGGAATCCTCGGAAGCTTGGAATGTCATGCCATGCACATTTATCGCAGATACAGGTGTCCCGACTTTTCAATATCTCGTTAAGTACACGATCTCGTGAGCCCAGCAAGTAGCCATAAATATTTCCATCACCTCTGATTTGCCCCTATGTACTCCGTAGCACGGTTATCATATGCCTTGCATCTTGACTAGATCTGATTTTAATCCGTGCGGCTCCCCACAAATAAGCCACCCTTTCGGCTTGCTTGAGGCTTAAAACTTGTCTGTTCTTCTAAAATAGTTGGGATCACAAAACTTGCAAAGCACAAGGATTTTGTAGTGTTTGGGGAAGTGTGAGCATGATCCCATTGGCACTCAAGTAGCTTCAACGCGACTTCCGCGGAAGACGAGGTATATTTCTCGAATGTTCGGGATCCGAATACGAGAGGGGGATGATCTCAGTCTTATCCTCATTCCAGTTGATAGTTGCACTTCCAAGTTACTGATTATCACATAATCTTTCAAGTCTCACCTGTGCAGGTGTCGACATCAAACAGATAGAGGTAAAGTGTGCATTTGACTATGAACCAAGCATTCATAAAACTCAATCGCGGGAATTTTCACTTTCATAACTTCCGGTATGTCTCAGTGTGATCCACATTCTCGCGAGAAAAAGGTTATATGCACAACCTAATGATGTGCTTCAAAGATTCAATCAAGGAACCATTACAGAACCGTGACATTTGCCACGGGTGCTCCGGAGTACTCCATACTGGAGCTCAGTGCAAGGGGCTATGCTGCAATACGCCCCCTGTCGGCACCTTTGTCTCAATGATACGGCTCCACCGTGCCAATCCCCTCCCCTGGGACTAGCGAGTGCTTGGCATCATTTGTGGGCTTCCGTTTCCCAAAACATACTAATGGTCACGCGAGCAGTCCTCGGTACCCCAAAAAGATGATCTAGCCACATTCCACTCTGTCTGCATGTCAAGCTGCACGACATTGAATTGGTGCAACCTTGCAGTTGATTTGTCTGGCTAGATTGGCTGAAAATAAATATTTTCCTGTTGGTTAGAATACAAATAAGCTTAACCAAGTCTGTCTCGTGGCTGGTTCTCAGGTAAAGGCTATTGTTAGCACGCCTGGATTCACTATTGGCACGGCGGGCTAACCCCTTTGGGGATTGTATTCCTTGGCATCCACTTTTCAATACAAGTGCCATTTATCAAGTGCACCACAGTAAATGACACAGTGTTCGTTTAACCCTCATAATTTAACTATATACAAGCTAGGTGGCTATATAAATGCATGAGCATAAGGAATTCTCATAAAAAGAACCATGTAGCTACAGCTGGAAGCATGCTACGTCATGTTAATATACTGAGATAAAGGGCACTTGTATTGAAAAGTGGATGCCAAGGAATGTTAACCCTAAAGGGATTAGATCACTGTGCCGATAGTGATTTCTGCTGTACCAAGAGGGTTTTGCCTTTTTTGCCATTTTGCTTGATATTTTTGCGTCTATCAACATGAAGTCGGCCCTTGTCAAGAAGGTGCTTGGCTTGCAAGATCCTCCCCATCGACACAACGAAACGGCACTACCTCACGACACAGATCCGACTGTTCGGGAATGGTTAAGCGATGGCATTCCCTCCAGACAGCAGGCGGGACAATACTTCGTGAGGTTGTTGCCCTTCTTAAAATGGATCCAACACTATAACCTTCAATGGTTTCTGGGAGATTTGGTTGCAGGTAGGTGCCTTGATTAACTTGAGTCCCAGCTCGGGCTAACTGTCCTAGGAATAACGGTTGGAGCTGTCGTGGTTCCTCAGAGTATGGGATACGCCAAACTGGCAAATCTTCCGGTGCAATATGGACTCTATACTTCTTTTATTGGTGTTGTTATCTACTGGTTCTTTGCAACATCCAAAGATATCACGATTGGGGTAAGCTACCCAGGTTGTGTCTCATCCGGTGCTTGCATGAGCTAATCAACTGGGCAGCCCGTAGCTACCATGTCAACCGTTCTAGGCGGCATTATCACCGATGTTCAAAAAGACCACCCCGAGATTGGAGGGCCGGAAATCGCCCTATCAGTCGCCATGCTCTGCGGATGCATCATTGCATTCATGGGCTTCGCACGGCTAGGTTTCATCATCGACTTTATTCCGGTTCCTGCAATTACAGCCTTCATGGTCGGTTCTGCTATAAGTATCTGCTCGGGACAAGTCAAGGGACTACTGGGCCAGACAGGGGACTTTGAAACGAGCACTCCATCATACCGAATAATCATCGACACGCTGAGGTATCTTCCCACCGCACAAGGATACGATGCTGCCATGGGTCTTACCGCACTGTTCGCTTTATACGCCCTCCGATCAGGCTTCAACTATGGTGCAGCCAAGAAGCCACGCTTCGCCAAGCTCTTCTTCTTCCTTGGCGCCTTGCGCACAGTCTTCATCATCGCTCTTTACGCTCTTATCAGTCTTGGCGTGAACCAACACCGCCGCGACAATCCCGCCTTTGCTTTGGTTGGAAATGTGCCAAAGGGTTTCGACAAAGCGGGTGTCCCTGTACTCAAGGGCAGTGTAATCAAGCTCATCGTCTCCCAATTACCCGCCTCCGTGATCTGTCTCCTCATCGAGCACATCGCAGTCTCAAAAACATTCGGCCGTGTTAACAACTACACGATTGATCCCTCGCAAGAGCTTATCGCCATCGGCATCACCAACATCCTCGGTCCCTTCCTGGGTGCCTTCCCAGCGACAGGTGCTTTCTCCCGCTCAGCCATTCAATCCAAGTCCGGGGCACGCTCCCCCTTCACCGGCATCATCACCGCCGTCGTCGTCCTGATCGCCATGTACACATTGACCTCCGGCCTCTACTACATCCCCAAAGCAACCCTATCAGCCGTCATCATCCACGCAGTCGGAGACCTGATCGTCCCACCCAACACCATCTATCAATTCTGGCTCATCTCCCCCCTCGACGCGGGCATCTTCGCAGTGGGCCTAATCGTCGCATTGTTCAGCACAGTCCCAAACAGCATCTATACAACCGTCTGCATCTCCGTAGCCGTCCTATTATTCCGCCACGCAAAAGCCCCAGGCCAATTCCTCGGCCAAGCCTGGATAAACGACGAAAACAACCAAATCCCTCTCTACCTACCCGTGGACGAACCAAAATCCGACCCAAACATCAAAATCGAGAGACCCCGTCCAGGAGTCTTCGTCTACCGCTTCTCCGAAGGCTTCAACTACCCCAACGCAAGCCACTACTTCGATGACCTCATCCAAACAATCTACCAGCATACCCGCGGGACGAACGCGGAGATATACACGAAAAAGGGCGATCGCCCCTGGAATGAGCCGGTCTCTTCCAGTGCAGATGATTCCCATCTGCCGATTCTGCAAGCCGTCATTCTTGATTTCTCGGCTGTCAATAATGTCGATGTAACCTGTATCCAGAGTTTGGTGGATATCCGCACGCAGCTGGATCGTCGGTCGACACCTGTTGTTGTGCAGTGGCATTTTGCCTGTATTAAGAATCGATGGACGAAGCGTGCGCTAAATGCGGCGGGCTTTGGGTCTTGGCCGTTACCTCAGGGGGGAGGTGCGAATGAAAAGGGCGTTGGAGAGCCGGGTTCTGAAGGATCTTCCTCGGATACGGAGAAGGGTATGGAAATGTCTGTATCGTCGACGCCGGATATTGCGGGTCGGCCGTTTTTCCATCCTGATTTGACGACTGCGTTGCGAAGTGTGGATGTATATTTAGCCCTGAATCCTTCTGTTTAAAATAGACTATATGAATATAAAGAAACTTGACTTGTTTCATTGAATAAAATGTGCATTGTGGTCATTCATAAACAGTCAATCCATATTTCATGTACATGGGGGAAAATATCAGGGGTCATCACCCTCAACGCCAACCGGGAATATCGCAAAAAGAAACACCAATATGCAATAGAATCACAATCATAACAAGGCAACTTATCCAGAGCTCATCAATGCATAAGCAACCAAGTATCATAGGGAACACCCCTCGACTGTGTCTTCCCATCCCGACCCGTCGAAAACAAGATAGGCTCGAAGTCACAAGCTGCAGAGTACTGCCTTATCAACTGACGCCAATAACACGACTCAGCCGCAGGAGTAAGATACCGATCCCGGAAAGTGCGCACCGCATTATTCGCAATACGCTCCGCAATCTCAGGATTATCAATCAGATAATCGATCTTACGCGATAGATCGGACCAATCCCGATCAACCTCAATATAGTTCGCATCAGGCCCAGTGGAAATAAGCGCAGCATGATGAGCCTCACGCCATTCAAGCGCATGGGAGATAACAACAGAACGACAGTTGAGAAGATACTTCCCACGACCAGAGAAGCTCCGACCCTCAGTATGTGCGAGGAACATATACCGACAATGGTCTTCAATAGGCAGAAGATTGAACCGGATATCATTCTGATCATCCCAATCAATGACACGCACACTAGCCCAACTACTACCGACCGCAGACTTGAGTAGCTTACTCCGGACAGGCGGGTTCGTCGCCAGACTACCGCGCCACACGAGCTGCTTTTTCTTCTCCTGGAATTTCAGACCTGGCACGTATGTACCATCTGCGGTGGTTTCGCCGTCGTCGATTGCGGCAATGCGACGTCGGACTTCGTGATACGGTCCGATCTGCACCTCTGGCCAGGCCCAGTATCCGAAGTCGGGCATTAGCCAGACTGAAGTGTCTGAGTCGCGTTTTGAGTAGGCCCATACGGGACTCGGGGCTGTTGTGTCTTCTGCGAAGTCTTCTGTGGTGAAGATGAACTCGATGCTGGGGAGGAGGTGGCGGTCTGGGAATGCTGTTAGGGCGCGGTGGAGGGAATTTAGGGTTGCGCGTGCTCGGGATGCTGTGACGGGCATTGGGGCGTAGTCGACAATATACAACTGAATAGAATATGTTAGAATGAGGTTGCTCTTGGGTCCACAGGGACGAATGTTGGGTGGATGTTTCACTCACCTGTCCTCGATCAATAATTCCCCGCACCATGCCATCATCCACTGTCCTGGAATCAAGTTCCTTGTAGGAAACAAGCTTGTTTTCTCTCAGTGTTGAGGACTTGTCAATCTCAACAAATAGTTTGGGGAAAGCAATGCGACATTGGTCCTCGGAGAGACCGTGGTTGTTTCCATCGCGCTCAACGACAAATTCCCAACCAGCGGAAGAGTTCAGGGGCGGGGCACAATATGGCTGTCGTGATTGTGTCTTTATATTAAATTGTGATGAGAGCGATGAACCGGTGCCGAAGACGAGGAATGCAAGGATAAACAGAGATACCACGGCGCCGGTGGCCAGGTAGCGGAATGAAGGGCGTTGGGTGATCATTCTTTCTGGAACAATTCCAGTTTTGCCCTTGAGAGTGTTTTAAGGCTCGATTTAAATTTCCATCCGAGGTCTCAGCCTAGTAGAAAGGAAGACCTGATATTCCGTGGGTTGATGTCACTGGTGTTGGCTCTGATTGTTTCCATGGCAACGCAGAGGCCGTCAGTGACCAACGTGGGCTAGATGCTGATGGTACTTGGACATGGATTCTAATTATAGTCGGCAATTGATCAGGTCAAACAAACAGAGAGATCAGTTGGCTCTACAGCTGCATGTATTTATCTACGTGTTTAACTACAGAATCTTGGTGTATCGCATCAAAGCTACCAAAGCGAAAGAAACTGTGCACAGTCGAATCTATAGTCCCAACTATATCGGATTATTATGTACATAAAAGGGAAATTGCCACAGCGAGTCGATATATTCAAGGGGTATCTCAACGGGTCATGAAAGCAAATGGGAAAACGAAAGAATAAAGTAGAAGGTAAATGTAGACTTAGACCCGTAATATCATAAGAAATGAAGCAGAGGAAGCCCCAAAGCTGAAGCTTGTCCACAGGCATGTCCGCACACGACTAGTTGGAAATTCCAATAAGAATTATTAGTCGCCATTGGTGGGGGGCCTGGGACTGTTGCTGTTGAAGTAGCTCTCGTCTATCTTCAAGATCCATTCCACCTTTTGTGCCTCTGTACGGGTAGCAAAGAGGAAAGTATTCTGGGTTCCGTAGACTGCAAACACATTCGGTCGTCCCTTGGCGGACAGCGAACGGTCGGCTCCAGCTCCTGAACCCTCTAGCAGTCTTGCGAAGTCCGGCGCATGGTCGACACGCGCATTGCGGAGGTTGATGGCATTGATCTCGTCTCCCTCTGGGACCGAGTAGACGTGGAGGTACGGCCGGCGGAGCTCCAGGAAACGACGTACCCACACGTTGTTGGTATCGTCGGGCGTAAGCACGTACCCCGTTTTTAGGGCATCGGGGGCTTTGGGAAGAGTTTGGATGGTGGCTGTGAAGCGAGGTTTGAGGGATAGTTTGTCGGAGAGGCCGTTGGCATCCGAATTTCTAATGTGCGTCGCTCCGTCCGAAGGGGGTTCGGTATTACTCCGGATAAGGATTGCCTCTGTTGGGTCCTGCTTGAGCGACCATAGATCAAGATACTTCCGTAGAAGTTTGGATTTGCGCTCGTTGAGATCTGCGCCCCGCATCGGAGTTGACCTTGCACTCCGAGCCAGCGATGGACTAAGACAGCCCGCGCTTAAAGCACCTCGGGCAGCATGAAGCTCTGCCACACGCTGCCGGCGCTTGCGGTTGGCAATGTAGTCTCGTACCAGAGAAACTTTTCGAGGAGCCCAAGTGTTTAAGAGTTCCTCGCCTTTCACATAGTCATTTTGTGTGTTCATCCGCCACAGATCAGCAGCACGCTTAGCTGAAATGGGCCGAATAACCAACGAGTACATGCGAGTTGTTGAGTGCACAACACGAATCGAGTTCCAGAATTGTTTGAACATCGACTGTTGGCGGACATAGGTACGGCCTTGGATCTGGATTGTCTGGTCTGCCTCGAAAACAACCGGGTTCTGCAGGCGACTGGATACAAGATCCCAACGGACAGTCACCTGGACTCGGTACTTCTCTGCCGTCACTCGGTCAAGCAACAGAGATCCATGTAAACTTGAGTCCCACTGGCCGACAATTGTGACATGAGAGGTCCCATCGGCATTTTCCCTGACCGTCGGCTCTTGAACAAACTTCAAGGGGACGTCCGGAGTCTGGAAATCCTGATCGGGGATTTTGCCCCAAGGATCGAGTAGACGGACAGAACCAACGCGTATGTTGTTGATATCATCCCATGGAAGAGTTTCCGTTGAGCTGTACGTGATGTTGACCGAGATACGGCGCTGCAGTCCTTGATGAAGTTGGGATGTGCCGGCATCAAGACTGCTGCTCTGAACAACCTCCACGGGCAGGTATTCACCAGATTCTGCCATTTCGAGTATTTGAATTCTCGCAAAGACATCATGACGTTCTTCTGAGTAATATTCCGACTCTGCGATTCGAGGAGCAGTTCGCTTCTGCGGTAAAGGCTCCGCTGAGTCACGCATATCATCCCAACTAAGAAGCTTGTCGAGATGAACCGAAGTCACACCAGCATAAACACAGACCTTCAATGCGGCTGTCCGTGGACTTAACAGCGGCAAGCTCATGCTGTGCACACTTTCAAAGCGAACCGGACCGTCCTCAAATCCTTTGATCATTTGGGTTGTAGTTGCGCCTCCTTCCTCTGAGATACCTGGAACAAATAACTGCGCATGTACATCAGACCCTTCCCACTCCGCGAACCCGATCATGTCCCGCATGACAACGTTAAATTTCAGAGTTGAAGAGGGCGCCTGCGCGGAGGATGGTTCGAGGGAGAGGCGAACGATTCCGATGACACTCTGAGTATAGGGCGAGGTTATCTCAACGGAAAAGTCTTGCACGCGAGTTTCAAAAACAGCCGTTAACGGGATGTCGGCATCACCGATAAGAGAATACTGGGGTGAGCAGGGTTCGGAGAATGGATTGTCGAGCTTGAAGTGTTGGATGTAGTCTGGACGGTCGATATATTGGTGCAATTGCCGCATGGCTTGGACGCGACGCTGGAGCTTTTCAATCGACCACAAGTGAACCACGCACTGCTTGAAGTCGATGACTCGAACTCCGACACAAGGCTTCTTGGCCTCATCAAGCAGAATATCTTCATCGCCGGAAATTCCGTTCAACACGAGATCATAAGACGATTCCATGTTATGACCATGGTCGACAATGGCAAACTGGAAGACCACATGCTTGTCCATAATATGGCTCATGATCTGTGCCTCTTTCAGAAGGGAGGCATGTTGCAAAATCTTCTCGGCCATTCGGACATAATTTCGCTGAGACCAGTGCTTGTACACTGAGCGTGCGATCTCGAGTTCGCGTTCGTCCAACTTGGCGAAGCCATTTTCGAAAATCTGAGGAACTGGCTTACCCATATCTCGGATGTGGGTTTCAAAAGTCTCCTTTTGTTTGCGTAGTTGCTCTTCGAATTCCTCCTTAGCTGTCCGTAGGGCGTACTCCATACGCTCCTTCTCCGTGCGTAGCTCCGGTGAGTCTGGATCAGACGAAGCCCCCACAGACTTGAGTTTTTCTTGGAACTCTTCCTTGCGGCGATCCAGCTGCCGCTGCATATCTTGACGAGCCTGGTTGAGTGATGCAACACCATTGACTTCATCATCGTCATTCTGTCGGGGCGTGCTCGGCATGGTTATAGCGGTGTCTAAAGAAAAGTTGTCGAGGGTCCCGTTGGACATGTACTTGTCCCGAATCGGGAAGGAGCTGATGGAGTCGGAATCTTCCTCTTCTGGAAGTCCACGCCGTCCAGCTCGAACCTTTTGCACATCCTCCAACAGTGTGTCCAATTCATCGTCAGGCAAATTAGAGATCTGGTCAGGTCCAACCATAGCACTGACAGCCTCTCTACGTGCTAAGAACCAGTCTGACTCACGGCTACGCTGCGAAGGCATGGGTGAATCCGCCCTGGATGAATCGCCATCCATGTCAGATCCTGCCTTGCTCAGAGTTCGATCATGGGTTTTGTTTGGCGCCGGCGACCCAAGCTGGCTTGTAGTGACTGAATGGCGGAGTAAGCTCTGCTCGACCCGTTCAGCTCTAGCCTCTTGAGGATGATTGAAACGGAAAATATGAAAATCGCCGAGGATGATTCGGAAACCACTCTTCAGTCGTGTGGGCTTGTCAACCCGCATGCCGTTCACCATGATAGCGGCACCTTCGGCGGGTACAATGGTCACAACGTTATCCGCATTCTCGAACGTGCAGTGCTTCTCGAGGATCTTGGATCCATTCAGCCGGATCTCCACGGCTTGACCTTGATCCATATGACCAACCGTGGTAGTACCGGGTTTAATATTGTAGACCAAGCATTCCGCAAGAAGGGGGTCGTCGCTGAGATTGACCAAATGGGGCATTTTCTTTGGTGTGCTCATTCCAATGAAGCCCTTTTCGATATTGATTCCCAATTCCTCCAAAGCTGCTTCACGCTCCTTGTGGATAAGTTCTGTATTCTGCAGCTTCTCTTCCCATGTTTGGTTGAGATCTTTGTAGAGCTTCTCACTCTGATTGAGTTGTTCTACAATCTCTGCCTTGCTGACCTGGGTGACACTTCCGTCCGGCTGTTGGATGGAGACCATCTGTTTCTCTAACGGTGTATCTGGGGGATAATACTCCTGAGGAAGACCACCTCCTATGGCACCCGGTGCTCCTCCCGGTGCTACTCCCCCTCCAAGTTTTGATCGGAGCTGTGCCAGTTCCTCCTTGAGTTCGCGAATCATGCGGGCATTCGGATCTTCGTTCACAACAGCATGGTTCTTGATTCGTTTCGCCGAGTCGGCGTATCGCAGAGTACCAAGAGTTTCGTCAAAGTTAATATCTGCAGGAGAGATTGCTGCAATCATGGAGGTCATGGAATTTCCACCCAGAGAATCCTTTAGCAACCATGTTAGGATTGAATCACGATACGGTACCATGGAGGCATTCTTCTTCTTGCTCGCAACGGTCTTGCCAGCAGAGACATCAGCGAGTGCGGCAATGACACGACCAAGTGTTGACAACGATCGATTGATCTCCGCACCCTCCTTCAATCGCGCGCCGGTGGCTCCAGTCGAGTTGGCTCTTTCTGAACCAGCCAAATCAACCAAACTGATTTTCGACACCTTCTCAGTATCCATCGAGGTCTCTTTGTCGTGTCTCTTTTGCGTCAGAGTCAAGGTGAAAACGGCATGTGATCGACTTGAGGTTTCGTTCATGTTGGTCGCGGCAACCGTTCGGGCTTTGTTACCCTCGTCCATCAGGTTCTCGATTTCTTCGAAAGAGCTGACGACAAGTTTGGCCAGATCTTCAACATAAGGACCCGTTGATGGATGCTCACGGACTTTCAGGTTGCCTTTGTTTGACGGGTTGAGCAAATCGCGTACCCGCTCGTTGTAGATTTCGAGGTATGACACCTCAACGGTGCAATTCAATAACTTGTCCGCCTGGATCGCGGTTATGCGCTCGAACATCGATTGGCAAATCCGTGGAATCACACCGTATTCTTTGCCATAACCCATCATGGAGTATGATTTTCCCGAACCGGTTTGACCATAAGCGAAGATACAATTGTTGTAACCTCCAAAGGCATTATCCAGAAGAGGAGAACCCAGATCGTCGAACAGGTCATTTTGATCGGCGAAGTTTGATGATTTCTTATCGAAGGACCAATATGATCGGTCAAAGGCGAAGACCTTATTCCCTTCAACAGCGCCCTTCCCACCCTTCCGCGATTTGTCCTCTGCGCCGGGTGGAGGAGTGAGCACGGTCTGCGAGCCTTTCATTGACACAATACATTTTGCGCCTCGCTCGATCTCTGTATAAAGACAGACTTGGTTAGCTTAAAGGTCCAAGGAAGACCCCCTCCCTCAACATCTACTCACCTCGACTGTTGAAAGGCCGCACTCGCACCACCACCTTAATATTTCCACCGCCGCCTGGAGCCATCTTTGCTCTCTAACCCATGCACGAGAGATGTTCGTCAACAATGAAGGTGTATGGAAGCTAGAGTCCGGAAGTGGGATGCAAGTGGTGACAGGGGTACACCGATGCGCGAACTCCGCGAGGAGCGCCGCCTGAAGATCTGTCGCAGGGGAATGAGCGCGGAGTTAAGTGTTGCTGAATCGCTTGTGATCGTTTGGGAGTGGTTCGTAGTGAGATTCGAAACCGTGGGTGTCAACAAAGACGTCATGTATCGGTCCAATGTTGATGTTGCGCGTCTGTGATGTTTTTTTTTGTGGGGGAGGTTTGCTGATGTGCGGGGAGCCTGGATCCTGCAACGTTTGGAATTAGCCACCGAGGGAAACCAGCCACAGTGTCTGTTTTCTCGAGGCACCAGGCAAAACAAAATGCGATTGTGGTCTCGAGTCAACAACGATGCGGAAAAGCCACTTTGGTCCGGGGGGTGGTGCTGAGTAAGCGCTCCACCGCCGCCCGTGGACTGCAAGGGGCCTCTGTTTGCCGATGTGGGACTTGAATGATCTGACTTCTTTACCCCAAGATGATATCAGGGATGTTATATGCAAGGATGCGCCGGTATGTTTTTGGCTGTGCTTTTTATACGTTTTTGTAATGTGTAAGAAAGCAGCCAAAAGCATAAAGCGTGCAGAGAACTTTTCTATGTATAACTAGAGCATGTCCTTGAAGGGGCTTGTAGATATATCGCTACTTCTTGGGTGCTGTGGCTATGTACCGCATATATACTACCCCATGCGTATTTAGCTCATGCTTCTTTAGCTCATACTTACATAGACCTGGGCCAGAATAGAGTTATGAAGAGGTCCGGAGCAATTTGGATGCGGTCTTCTAAGTTTTCTTCTATGACATCCATAGATGTAAGTAAGCATGGATGATTTCACTACTCCATCCTTCCTTAAATCTTGTCAAGATAATTTTGCACCAACTGTTAAGTCCCATATCCATCATTTCACTCCAAGATGGGTGGTATTTTCGTTGACGCGACCATCGAGAAACAAGCTACGGGAATTGCCGACCTGTGGTCATGGTGCGATAGGTTGGACAATGAAATCAAAGCTATCAATACGAGAACAAACCAAGGCAATAATTCACCAAACGAAGGATGGAGTGCAGATGTCCAATCTCTTTCCAAAAAGGTTGATGTTACTGCAGAGAGCGGTCACCTACTCGAAAATATAGCCGCTCTTTCTGCGAAGATCGATCAGAATACTGCAGAGATCAGTCACTGGAAAGCAGAAGTTGAAGCTCTACCGACCAAGTTTCAGGATGTCCTCGGCCCAGACAACAATACTATGAACGCAAAGTACCAGGCCCTTTCTACAAAGATTGACAATGGTCTCAATGACAGTCCACCAGCTGTCAACCGGGGTCTTGCTATTGGACTATCTCTTGGTCTCGGCATTCCTCTAACCATAGCTATTATTTTCCTGTGTGTCATGTGGATTCGTCGCAGGTATGATTTCCACGGGGTTTCGTCTGAGAGAGACAGCTAACACGCCACATTCTATTAAATATCCATATATACCCCAACACATGAATAACGAGGAAGCTGAGAACTATATCAAAATACATAAGGCAACATGGCAGAGTAAGTTCTCCGCGAATTCAAGTTACCTATAGTTATATTCTGACTAACGAGCTTTTGATCAGAAACCTTCACTGAGAAGCTCTGCGATCTTTTTGAAGCGCTTGGTTTCAAAAAGAAACCTGTTGTCCCGGAAGTCTATGTCATGAGCAACACACCCCCAAAGTGATACTATCACCGCACATAATGGATATTTGGCTCAGAGTCTAAGACATCAATAAGTGCAAGGGCTTGGGGTGTATGATCTTTTGCTTCGTAACTTAGGTATCTAGCTAGATATATTAGGTAGATTCAGTGAGTTAATAATCAATTGCTTCTTGCCTAAACGTACTCTGTTCCCTATTTCAATATATCCTGTCTTTTACTTCTGCGCGATCTGTGTACTAGGTACGGAGTACATAACCTTGGGACCTTGGCCTGTTTATGCCCTAATCATTAGGACTAGGTTCAGGGACAAAACCTTCCAAGGTCGTATCCCTTTTCGGACGCGGTCTTGTCTCTCTGTATTTTTTAAATGTGATATCATCGATTCTTCTTTTTTCTTCTCAGTTTGATTCCATATACTATTCTTTCTTCTCGGTTGTACTAAAACTACTCACAGTTATCGCTCTAAACAGAGTCAAATCGAAGTAACCGAAACAATACTTCCATCCCAAATTCACTAAAACTTTTCACAAATCCCAAAAAATGGCACTGGACGAGGGCCTTTCTATTGGCCTTCCTATTGCCCTTTCTATTGTGTTAGGAATCCCTCTGACCATCGCGTTGGTAATATTGGCTGTGACTTATGGCCGTCGCAGGTAAGTATCTGAACTGCTCTTTTTCATGGAGCTTACTAACAATGGCTATCTATTTAGACATCCAAGTCTACCTCAGCCTGATCCTTGCGAAACTCAGGGTACAGAAAACTGGCTCAATCTATACCACGCAACCCGTCCACGTATTAAGCACCGGCCCAAGCTGTTTTATCCATTGTTGCTGACAGATGCCTTGCAGAATCCTTTATGGAGAAGATCCGCAGTCTCTTGGAGTCCCCGAGGCTGCTCAGGAAGCCCGTGGTTCAGGAGGTATATATGATGGAGGATGGGGTTAAGGTCCCGAAGTGATACTATGGACACAGGAGTTGAATACTTTGCTGGGCAAAAGGACAAACAGGTATAGGTACGTACGCGTAGGCGAACTTTGGCATTTTGATAACATTTTGGGCGGACGAGCTTTTGCTTTTTGATGTAGCGACTAGCTCAATATTATTGCTGTGGTCGGCATGGCTGGTATACATCGTAAGCGCGTTGGTACTCTATGATTTATCGCGTGTCAGTAAGCGAACAGCTGCTGCTCTTGTTTTGGTATTGGGTGGTCATCATGCCCCATCTAGTATTTACGCGGAATTGGCGCATATTGTACAAAATAATCAGACCACTTAAAATAAGAAAGCCTCACAATATTGAGTATACTCTCTCTCTACAAAAGAGATTCTCTAAAATTTCCTATGGCTAGCCTTCTATTTAATGGAGAATAGCTGACATCTTACTGTATAAAATTTGTGAATTTAGAAGGTAATTATGAGTTTCAGTGGTTGTTATTCGAGGTGACTATTATATATATTTTTGAGGAATGCGGGTTGCTACAGCACCAACTCCACGAATACCGGTCGAAATCAGACCAAAAAAAACGGACCAGGCGGGAATTTATCAATAATACATGAACATATTTTACCCATGTAGGACCGAGGTCTGCACAAATAAAAACTTGAAGTTGCGAAGTCAAGCGGTCAAGCTTCTCACACGTGGGATGTTTCATGGTCCGGAGATCGGACCCATCCATCTCTGCGAATCGGGATTATCGCCTGATTATCGCCTGCGCTGAATGGCCCATGGGAGGCTACTAAAGTTGACTAGAATGCACGTGGGGATTAACCTGGGACTATAGAAAATATACTCCGTATATGTATCACAATATAGCATTCTGTCGTCTGAATTGTTTGGTAATTGAACTCGAGAGGCGATTTATGGGAAAATATATCCGAAACAGCAACGCGAGGTGGGGGTCTTTGAGTCGGAGATGAATCTACGGTGAGCAGAATTGCTTCGACCGCCAGTTCGGATGTTCAATAATAGTAACAGCCCACTGTAATAATACTAACGGTCTCCGTAGATTGCAGATGCTCCGTGCTCCGTACCTATCTTGTCGATACGAACTCGGGTTAATTAGATTGCGTTATGACCTTGGTGGAACAAACACTTGAATGCGCCAAGTGAGTACCGAGAGAGGGAGACCTCGTGTTTTTCAGGGAGTATCTACATAATGAATACTTAAGACCTCCCGACTCGCGCCAGATGGACGGGCTTGTGTACCAAATAACGTCGTCACTCTCGCCTGAATTACAATGTTGCCGCCCGGGGAGATGATTCCATTGCCGCCACCTAAGAGATCTCATCACACTCCCGTGAGGATCGTAAGTGCCGAGAATGACAGGCCGTACTAGAATAAATCCTGTCTTCTGTGAAGCTCATTTTTTTTCCCGGAGTACATCGCGCACGAGCTTTGAAGCAAGGGCCACAGATGGCATGGGATGGGACATTAGGTGGAGACTTCCCCAAATAGGGCAGACGGCCGAGCTACGCGGTGTCCACCGAGAGTAGGAAAAAGCAAAGTGAAATCGCGACACATTCTTTTTGGGTATTAGGAGTGATAATCATGAGCGGCAAGCAAGCTGAAGAAAAAAGGGCCAAAAAAGAAAGGAGGCGATTATTAAAATGAGGCGAGTGATAGTGTGGGCAGACATGCATGTACGGGGTATGTATGATTCAATGCTCGGGTCGGAGGTTTGAGGGTAGTATAGTAGGAAGTAGAGGGGATAATGGGAGTAAATTGTTATCCATAGATATAGTAGATGGCTATATTAACCAAATCAAGTCAATTAAGAGAAGATTGAGAGGACAAAAACACATACTGTTTGTTGTAGGAAGGTCAGGAAGGTGGTATACTCACTCGTACTCCGCCTGGGCCATGCGTCATAGTCTCGGGTCGCACATGACGAGAGCTCGGGACTGCCGGATTTGTTTTTATTACTGTATTGTCATTTAGATACAATTGGGGGCCATTGGGGCGAATATGGAGGTTGATGAACCAGTAATGATGTGTATTGAGTTGTAATCCAGTGTAATATCGCAGAAAAGGCGGCCTCAGCAGCGGGGAGTAAGGCGGTCGCTCAGTCGGCAGCCAGTCAATCTCCTACAAAACTGCCCCATCCGCCCTTTTTCCTCGCCTTTCTTCCCTCTGCCTCTTCTCGTTGGTTGCCCGCCCTCTCCAGTTCATCCTCCAATCGCACAGTATCATCTCCCCCCTTTTTACATCATTATTGGTGAAACCCTGCCTTGCATAAGGTCATTCCTTCTCTATTGGTCTCGATACTATAACTGGGGTAAGTGTTATATACAATTTGCTTTACTGCAGCACAATACTGTACTCTAGTACTGCAATTGTATGCTTCTTTTTTTTACCCCTACTATTGCTTTTCTTTGTTTGACCCTTTCATCTGTGATCACAATTCTCCCCTGGGTAAAACACATGTCACAATTCACTTTTGTATTCCTGTTTTATTCTCTTTTTTTTTTACACCATATGAACTACAATTGTATCCCTATATACCTACTGTCTTACTGCCGGTACTTGTATACTTTGGCGGAACTGCCCGGCTTGACATCAGTGGCTCCCACAGAACCACCGCCTTCTCTCTCGTTGGCACGATTCCCATCTCCCCCCTCTCCTCCCCTCTGGTCAAATCATCTTCTACCCTGGGATCCCTTGATTGCTTGGGATTGGAAAGTCACCTTATACCCCCGGAGATTATCCTTTCTATTTCTGCCGTGCCTATTAAGGTAATCGCTAAGCTCCAATCCCACGTTGCGCGCGCTTTTGCTTATCTCGTGGCAAAACAACGCGTGCTAAATCAAAACACACTCATTTTCACTTTGACCTATCCTTGCTATCCCTTCTATCATTGGCTCTTCTGATTTTACCTATGCGCGCGATTGCGTTTCATGTTTCTTTTCGTCCAATCTGCACGCGTCTCATTTACATCTTCCTCGTGGGTATCCAGTTGCATCTAACATATGACATAGTGTCGCGCAAACTGATTTCCTTGGCTTTGGCCTGTTTTAACCATCTTCACCTTGTGTCTGCTCTGCAGAATTCGATCGACAAGGTAAGTTTCCAGCTGCAGCTCAACTCCCGCCTTGCCAACGCATACATCCTCCCCTCTCAACCCTGACCGGTCTAACCCGCCCCGGATTCCCCAACCCCCCCTCCACTTGAACCCTCTGTATTGACAGCGCATTGGTCGTTGCTTCATCGCGATGATTGGATGAAATGTTAAAAATGCTAATGCTGGCCCATAGTGTTGGTGCGTGGAGCCTTGGTGAGGCGCATTCTGACATCAACGCCCAGGCGTTATCTGTCGCAAGTCGAGGCTGTTAGCACCGCCCGAATTCTACGCTGGACGTGGCAGAGCAAGGCCTCAGAATTGCATGAATGAGGTATCCTGCCGACCGTGCTTCAAACATACTGCGTAGTCTCCACATCTGTCATCATCAGGTCTGCTCTGACTTGACAACGCATCAAACCGACATCTAGTTGAGGCACCCCGGCACTGCTGCACCGCTGCATCACAGCCCAACCACGTTACACCCGACTGTGGGCGTAAACAACTTTGCACAAAACCAAAACCCTCCGCAAGCCGCTCGAGATTACTCTCGACACAAGAGGTTGACCCGATAGTTTCTATTGACGAAACACAAAGCAATATCAGAACGCGCCTGCAATTTAAGGTACGTGTCTGGTCCCGGTTGTGTTCTTTTGGTTCCCCATACCCCCACCCGCCAATCCAGTGACCGCTCGGCGATGCGCTCTGCTGACGCGACGCCCCGAGCCTGCAGACTATTTGTCGAATCATCAGTCACTTACCCCAGCACTTGTGGTGACTCTTGTCCCTCATTGCGCGCGCTCTGCGATATCGCTTTATTACATCTACCAAACAAACTTCGCCGTCAACTTTTGACATATTTGACCTACCACCCCAAAGCAATCCTTTGGGTCTGATTGGTGATCTCCATCTAACGTCGCCACTTTCAGATCGATCCACCGAATCGGCGCCGCGCCCTGTAGTGTGACAAGATCCACTTATCACAACTCGCCAGTATGGAATATCCTCCTCAATATCAACAAGCCCATGGGCAACATCCACATGCCCCCACTCATATTCCCGGTCCTTATCAAACCGGGCCACCAAACGCTGGTCCTCCTGTTGGGTCGATGGCCTCGCCTACTAACGCCCAGGCACCCATCCAACCTCACTCAACCCACCAATCCTCTCCCATTGTTCCGTCGCAACCTCATTACCAACAAGCACAGAATGGACCCGGAGCTGTTCACCAACAAATGAACTTTCCCCAGGGCTATGGTGTCCCCGCCCCCATGGCCCAGGGCTACGGCATCTCGCCGACGCAGGCTGCCGCGATGGCTACAGCAGCTGCGTCTGGGCAGTTCTATCCCCTTCACCAGGACTCCATGGGCGGCCAGATGCCTCAGGGCTCCCGAGCCTCACCACGTATGGCGAGCATGCAAATGAAGCAGGACCGTGACCCCCGATCGCCACCACAGATGCAAAACCAGATGCCTCCGATGGGATCGCAGGTTCAGATGCCTCCAAACCAGCAGCTTTCCCAACGTCGCATGAGCCATGTCGGTAGCCCCAACGTCCAGAGCGCACAGCCCGTCATGAGCCACGTCGGCCGGGCCCCCATCGCTGCACCACTTCCCCAGGCTCCCGTACAACAGAACCAGCCCTCGCCCGACATGGTACCCGGCGGCAATCAAGAAGAGTCGCCATTATATGTGAACGCCAAGCAGTTCCACCGGATTTTGAAGCGCCGCGTCGCCCGACAAAAGCTCGAGGAGCAGCTACGTTTGACATCAAAGGGTCGCAAGCCTTATCTGCACGAGTCACGACACAACCACGCCATGCGAAGACCGCGTGGACCCGGTGGACGTTTCCTGACTGCAGATGAAGTGGCCGCCATGGAGAAGCGAGAAGAAGTAACGGGTCAGCCTGTTACCTTTGAGGATCTTAGCAAGCCGTTGCCAACTGAGAATGGTGGCGGTCAGAAGCGCAAGTCAAGTGAAGTCCACGGCGATGGCTCGAATTCTTCCAAGAAAACGAAGGTCAACGCCAGCGCTGATGGAAGCGAGGGGGACTCCGCCGAGGCTTCGGATGAGGACGGCTAAGCTCGCTCGTTTTCACCCACAAGACTGTGAACACTACACCACGTCCTGCTGAGGTGACTTGCGGTATTGAATTTTCTTTGTTTTTCTTTTGTCGTCACGGCTTTATGGATGGATGTCTTGGACCTTTTCTCTAGCGAGCGATGTGTATGGATGCCCCCCCCCCTTTCTATGCTCTATGCCCCATTTGATGTGCTTTTGTCTGATATGCTCTTGTGTTACGTGTTTTTTGTCTGATGTGTTTTTGTTTTTCACCTATCTTACCCCCATTTGCCCCTGATGTCTGTTTATATTCGCTATGCTGGGACGATTTATTTCTTCTTCATTCCCCCTCTTGCCTATTTTATATCCTCGATCCTCTTCCTCAATGGTGACTCCCTCGGTTCGTGGGAGATACCTTGTACAAGAATGACCGTTTCAAGCATCTACGCTTTCTCCCTTGAAAGTGATATGTGAGACTGGAGAGATAGCATGCTCTGCTTTACTCTGCCTGAAATTGTCTTGCCTGTCGGCCCTCATATTCCATGTAGGGTCTTTCAACGGCATTACATGGTTGTGCTTGATATGCCACCTTATAATCTTCGACAGATAGCAACTCGCTAAATATTCCATCTTCATCCAGATGTGCTATCTCCATCTTTCTGTCCCCATGCTTATATCCACTTTCATGTTTCTATTATGAAAATGCTTCTGGCAATCTCTTTCATCATCTTCTTCTCCTCTTACATCCCCCATCTCCTACTCTTCCTCCTTTCATTCTGTTTCGGTGTCTCGTGTTGCGGGTTTATGGGTCTCCGGCTGGAAATTTTAGAGAGGGTCTCCATCACTGGAAAAACAGATCGGGATATCGGTTTTCGGAAGACTGGTTTGTTATGAATATCATTTGAATTTTAGTATTGATGTTTTGTTTTTTTTTCTCTTCTTTTTTTCCCCCTTCGGTTCCTCTCGCGTTTCAGTTAGTATTTGGCAAGGCGATGAAGGACAAGGATGAAAATTGGATTGTAGATTTTGAATTTATGGATATATTGTGCTGATGTGCTGATACTTATACATGCACTATCTTGTTGTCTTTCTCGATTTTTGTGTGTATTGTAGGGCTTTACAGATTCATGTTTCTCTGAGGTAAATAGGGTAATTTTGGTTGATAGCAAGCTGTGAGCGTACTTGTAGTCTGTCTTGGAAAGAGCAATTTCCTACCTGCAATATTACCCCTACATATCATGAATTGGTTCCTGTGATATCATACCCTGAAGGCTGAGACTGGAAATAAGATGCATCGACCATCATTGGCGCATATGTACAACATATGATGCTGAGTGGACATGACCTATGTGGGTCAGGACGCTTTGGCAGGGAAATAAAGTACGGACCATGTGGAGATCATGCTTGATTGATTGGGAATTACATGGGTCTACAGGTCTAGCAATGGTGAGGCGACTTGATCAACTTTGTTTTCTGTTATTTGCTATGTAGATAGACGATGCGTCTTCCACCCTATTCTGGCCATTAACGGGATTAATTGAGCAATCGAGATATGAGAATGCTGAACTTTTACTTCGTTTACTAGTTCGGAATCTTTTTTATATTCAAGTTCGAACGCGCTCTTCTATTTCGCCAGATTCTAGTCTTTGTCATGACAGGGAACTTGAGGTATGGAGGGTGCGATAAAAAGGGGTATAAGGGAGAGACATGGGGAGGGAAAAGGATTCACAAGAGAAGTATATTAAAGCGGTGGCCAAGTGGAAATCGGAGGTGCTGAGTCTTGCTTCCACCGGGAAAAGCTGGGAGTGGTGTTTGACTGGAACATGGAACGTATCAAGAGGATGGACAAGGAGGAGATAAAGCCCTTCCTGTTGCTCTGGGGTCAACTGAAGAAGTTTTTCACGTTGCTGGAACATCTTGTCCTTCAATGTCAATCGCGTAGGCCCTGTGAAACCGGGAAACCTTCCAATCGACCAAAGTAGCAAGGGCAAACAGCAAATGTCAAGCGAAAGATACATCAACAAGACCTGGGAGACATGAAGTCATGATTGGACCAGGTGTGCAGTGTTGATAGGGATCTGCATAGCCATGAAAGCCTCCACCTGGTTATCGAACCATGCACATATCAGAATTTGACACCAGCTGCCAGCAACAGATACATCCACAACACTGCCGAATAAATGCTGGCCATGAACTCTGTAGTTCACCAGCTTTCATACAGCTTCCCAATCCATGGCATCGACCATGAACCCCCAGTCCGCCTCAGTGTTTGATCCCTCTCCAGTGACCTCATCCGGACGGATGCATTTGTCGACATGCTCCTTTGCCCGAGCATACGATTCTTCTAATCCACCAAAGATATCAGAGATGATCCCCTCAAAGTCAAAACTTGCAAGCGTCACTATATCCTTTCTTTCGCCTTGTTTTTCTCTTTCTTCCGTAGTCAGATCGGCAGTTTTCCACCTATTCCGTAGTTCCTTGGCCTTTTGCAATTGTAAATAAACAGGGCCACCGCCAAGAACTGGGGATAGTGGGGTTGATTGCTCCCGCAAAGCCTCTAGCACATTGGCATGGTATCGATGAATACCAACAGGCCGACCGACACCATTCCCATTATCTGGTGGTCCCCGAGGCGAAGATGTGACGGAAATATTGAAAACGGCCAGTAAATGGACAATGGCACGTTCAAGCAGAGCATAATATTCATGGAAATCAATCTTGAACATTATTTCCGCGTGGGCGATATCGTCCGCCGATATCACATCACTCATTTCCAATGTTGCAAGACGGTATCCTTCTGCTAAAAATGGAAGTTTCCATCTCAGCCTGGCGACAATTTTCATAAATCGTGCCAATTCCTCGGCAGGCGGCAGCAAACGACCATCTTGGGATGTGATAGTCGCCGGGCGGATGCTGCTGTTACCGGGATTGGAGTTATTGGAGGGCCAGTGTCGGGGAGCATTTTGACTCGCCGGGTATCGTTTTCCCCCGGATCCGGGTGCCCAGCGAGAGTTGAATAGACCCGACATGGTCGTTCGATCGTAGGTAAAATGTGGCGTGTTATGCTGGTGTGATTTGGCGGGCGTTGTGGTCCTGGTCAACCAATCAGCGGTCAGCATGGCCCTATCAGATAATTGTGCTCGTGAAAGACATGTTGGGAGAGAGTTGAGCTCTCACAACCGGGGTTTTCTTTTTTTTGCTTATCTTTGTACATGTCATCTGTCAGAATTGGGAGGAATGTATACCTATACATAGTAATGGTATATTACCGCATTGCGTCCCCTACTCTTGTCAAGTCTTGAGTAGTCCGGTGTAGTTCGGTGTGATTGAGTACCATATCCAAACCCCTTATGTATGCACTGCGTTTTAGATCGAAAGGTGTAGGTGGTAGGTTTACGAGGAGGGGGTGTTGACACCAATGAAGCTGGCCTTCTTTGTTTTGGTAATGACTAGGCCAATAAGCTCTGAGTGTCTATAAAACGACTATTCTTTCAAGATTGAATGTCATCTAGGCATTTCCCCCGATACCGAGTCTCGCTGTAATGAATACAAACTTTGTAGCGATCTATAACGGGAAGACCGGGGTTCTGAGAGTCATACAGACCTGCTATACAAGTGGTCATCGCAATGGGACATTTTACACCGACTATTCATAATATGTGTATACATCATCCCAAAAGAACAATTTAAAAGGAAAGCGCCATATTTTGATTCCTCCGTGCCCTAGGGATCTATGCATGGATGTATCACTTCGTTTGCCGGCGCTAGCTATGTAGTGAAGCGGAAAGTGACCAGGCAATCGACATAAACGAGGAGGGGCTTAAGAAAAAGTGAAAAGGCTGATAGGCCCGAGTGGAATTAAGTTGCAAAACACCAAAGTAGCCTTCCATGAAGTAAATTATCAATCCGTGAAGTAAAGTATTGACACGATTGAAGTATCCGGGCATCCTGATTGTTTCGGGATGTTATACTTCGTTCATATTGGACTGGCTGACAAGATTCACACCTTTTCCACTTGAAGCAACTTTCTCTTCCCCTTCCTCTTCTCATTTTATTCCTGACTTACAAAATTTCCAACTCAACTTGTCAAGTTAGGGCAGGCAAGTGTCATCTGGACCTGTTCCTGAGAACCCGCCAATCAGCAGATGCCAGTCATCCCCGTGCCGCTATACCCTTTTCGGCTAAGCGCCCAGCTCTCTCCAGCTTCGTCCGCCTCCTCGGCTTCTTCCTTTTATCGCCAACTGTCGCGTTTCGCTCGAGGCTTCTTGTAGGTGGCCCTCTTCTTTCTCCAATTCGCTTTCTGTTTATTCTTTGGCTTTGTCCCTTGCCCTTTCTCTTTCTATCAGCCTCCGCTCCTCTGACCCTGCTTTTCCATTCCCCTGCTTCATCTTCTTTTCTTCCACTCTAAACCGTGGCGCCAGCTGCGCATTGCTGGACTTTGTGGGTTATGACTCCTTATATGCATCACAGCATTGGCTCTGTCCAGCAGCCTTCTTCATAATCTCTCTTTGCTATCCGAAATCACCTGCTGCGAACATGTTCCAACCCCCTGCCAAGTTCCGGGGCGGACATGTCGCCAGCGGCAGTGTGTTCTTGTCTCTCTCTTTTCCCTCAACCCCTGCCTATGTTATTCCTCGTGAACTGCCCAGCCGCCACCATCGCTATTTCGCTCCATGAAGTTGCTTGGTCTGATGTTGACGATACCAAATCTTAGCTCACCCTGCGGTTCCCGACTCCCTGATCGATCAACGCAGACTGTTCCGCTACACTTTATCTACCTGGGCTGAGTCCCCGGTCTATCAATACATTGATTGCAGCGAAGGCGATTGAATATACTATCCCGGAAGGTTTAGAAAAATGGATTCCTACGACGGTTATGGATCTCCCGGAAGGAGCCGTGAGTCGGATTCCTTTACGGGACGAGCCTCAGGGGAATCATACAGACGTCGGTCGCCCGGTAAGTCTATAATTCAATATTAGTAGAGAGAGGGGGGCGAAATTGACTCATGTGACCAGCCTCTCAAGATCGACGACGTGCACGGCCGCGCTCCCGCTCGCCCGTGATTGACCGGTACGAGCCTTCGGAGCGTCGTTCTCACCGCGAAGACTTTTACAACAACTCTCGGGAGCATGCTGCCCGAGAGCGCGAGGACCGCCGACGTGCCCCCTCCCCAACTGTGGCAAACATCGATCGCTATGTGCCCGGACAAGACGGAAGTGGTGGTGGTGGTGGCAAGCGTCCTATTCCGACCAACCCTATGCCTAACCCTCTTACACTCGATTTCCAAGTCGGATTCAATTGGTTTGCAGAGTGGTGGAGATTGGAGGAATCCGTGAATGAGGAGAAAGAGCGCGCCAAGAACGGCGGTCGTCGAGTCAAGGGCGAACGCGAGGCGCGCGAAGATCGCGAAAAGGAGCGCGCTCAAATCCAAGCGGCCTATGATACATACAAGGTTGATCTGCAAATTCGACTGGCCAGGCTGTTCGTCCAGCAGCACCGGAATGAGGAGTGGTTCAAAGAACGCTATGTTCCTGAAGTCAGAGATCCTCTTCGCACCCGCCTCATGACGGTTCGACAAGGTGCATACGAACAGTGGGAACATGATATGGACAACGACCTTTTCAAGGAATTTACCCTTGAAGGCATATACAAGAGCGACAGCGACGGTGCCGGTGGTGTGGTTGAGAAGGAGGAAGGCGAGACTACGGCTACCGCTGAGACTATGGGAGTGCTTGATCTACTTCCAGTCCGTGGCGGAGACCTTCGCGACGAGGCTCTTGCGCAACCCGCGCTCCTTATAAAAACCCTTGCACCAAACGTCAGCCGCAGCAAGATCGAGGAGTTCTGCAAGGAACATCTCGGCGAGGAAGATGGAGGTTTCAAGGGCCTCAGCCTCAGTGACCCGAACCCCTCCAAGAAGTTCCATCGCATGGGATGGATCATGTTGCATCCTTCCGCAAACACCAATACAGTGGAGCGCGGAGACGGACGCGATGAAGAATTCGAAAATATGGACCATGACGGAAGTGCCAATGGTGGTGTCACAATCAGCCCGGCTGAGAAAGCTCTTGAGGCGGTTAATGACAAGACCATCCATGACTCCGTCCACGGTGACTTTGTTTGCCACGTGGGAGTCCATGTTCCCCCTGCTCAGCCGCGCAAGAAGGCTCTCTGGGATCTGTTCTCCGCGCCCGAGCGAATTGATCGTGATCTCGAGCTGGCCAAACGTTTGACTTCCAAGTTGGACTCCGAGATGAATATCGCCGTGGATGGTTTCACTAAGATTGACGAGTATGTTGACGACCTGCGTGGCAAAGGAGAGCTCCAGCCCCCGGCTACGGGACCAGTCAGCGCGAAGAAGCAGAGCAACCGATATAGCGATGAAGGGGACGAAGGCGAGATTGAGGAAGGCGAAGAGAAGGAAATTCCCGAAGAAGATGTGGATGATGAGGAACTTGCAGTTAAGAAGAAGAAGCTGGACTTGGTTGTTGAATACCTGCGCCGAGTCTACAACTTCTGCTTCTTCTGTGTCTTTGAAAGTGACTCAGTCCATGAGCTTGGCCGCAAGTGCCCCGGTGGACACCTTCGCCGTCCACGCACCGGACTTTCCACCCAGGCCAAGGAAGTGGCCCGAGCCAGCGCTCTTGGCCACCCGTTCCCAGCCAAGAAGAAGGAACCTAGTGAGGAAGGAGAAGATCTCTCTTCGCCTGTCCAAGAAAAGCGCGGACAGCGTCATGGTTCCAAGTCTGAACAGCAATTGCAGCGTGCCTTTAACTGGGTGAAGACCTTTGAAGACAAGTTGCTGCAGATCCTGGAGCCGGAGAACGTCGATCTTAGCAAGCTCGGCGGCAAGCCCGTTGACCAGGCGCTTGAAGATGAACTTCTGAAGTATATGAAGCAGGAGGACGACTCCAAGTACCGGTGCAAGGCGCCTGAATGTACCAAGCTTTTCAAGGCCGAAGCCTTCTGGCGCAAGCACATCGAAAAGCGCCATGCAGAGTGGTTTGAGGGCATCAAGAACGATGTAAGTGTGCAACCACCTATCAATGCTTCCCAGTATTAACAATTATCACAGCTTGCATTAGTGAACGCCTATGTCTTGGACCCAGCTCGCATTGCCCCATCCCGATCCGATGCCAACAGCAACGGTCACTTCCCCCTTGGCTCCGGACAAGGCCACACCGGCACTCCTCGTGGATTCAGCCTTGCCAGCCTGCCCTACACCCCCAATGGAAACGTGCCTACCTTCCCCCCAAGTGGAATGCCCGGCATGATGGGTGCACACGCAGGCGGCTGGAATGGAAACACGATGGGACACGACGGCGGTCTGCACCAGCCCGGACCCATGCGTCGTGGCCAGAACCGCAACAACCGACCCGGCCCGTACGACCGTCGCCGATTCAACGGCAACGGCCGACTGAGCCCTCCCCGCGGCATGCCTGGCATGTATGGTGGTGGTCGTCTCCCGCCTCCTGGTGTCAGTGTTCCAGCTGGCCACCCCGCGGCCAACATGGCTGCCGCCAACTCATTCCCAGACTCTTCCAGCGGAGGTCCCATGGCACCGCGCGAAGCCGTCCAGGGTCGCAGCCTGAAGAGCTACGAGGATCTGGATGCAGTCGACGCATCTGGTAGTGGCGAATTGCAGTACTAGTTGCATCTGCTGATCTGACCACATCTTTCACTCTTGTGTTTTCCTCATTCTTTTTTCTTTTCCTCCAATTGGCGACCTGGCGCATCGGAGGGACCGTCGGAGGTTCGCTGACTCCAACTTGCTCATTTATTGAATTCAATCATTTTCATTGATCTCTACTTGCGAAAACATGGCTTTTATTTTTTATCTCTTTGTTGTTTATTATCATCTTATCATCCCCAACGGAATTTCTTTCTTTCTTTATTTTCCAGCATGTACAATAACCCTTCTATCAAAATATGAAATTGAAGATTCAAAAATATCAAATGACATTCATTGCGATGCGTATTGGGGGGTATCAATATTATAAGTTTACAATTCTCAATCAAATATTAAACACGGCCCAAATCCTCTGGCCAAACATACTTCCTAACCAATGACCATCTCCTACGGCATCTGGATAACAACCTCCTCCCCGGAATCCCGCCACTGAACACCCATCCCCCGAATCCGCCGCTCACTCGCCAAGAAGAGGAGAAGGTAAACGTGCATAGCGACCTCACCCCACGCATAGACTTTAAGAGAGACGTGCGTGTCAGACGAGAGCGTTGACGAGGCCGTCGCATCCTCGAGGATACACCAGACGCCCCATCCCGCACGGCCATCCCTACCAACGAACTCCGAGAGGAAAGACCAGAAAGCATGAAAGAGCGGGTAAGGCCATGTCCGCATGATCTCCTTTGACTCTGAATTTGACTTCGACTTTGGTCTTGAAGTTGGGCTTTGAGTGGCATTAGTGTTCCCAGATTTGGGGATTGGGTTTTGATCTACGAGATCGGCTGAATCTCGCTCTCGGTTTTGGGGGTTCTCAACAGCGAGGTGCACGAGCCAATAGCCCCGTTCCAGGGGGTCGAGGGGTCGGGTCTGAGTGGATGGTTTGTAGGTTCGTGCTGGGTTTAGACGCTCTGTGAGCATTGATAGGGTTTGGGTTATGTGGGTAGTGAAAGGGGCAGTGGAGATTGGGGGTCTTGGGGGGTGGATTTCGAGAGGGAGAGTGGATAGATTGATGTGATCCGGGATTTGGGTTGGGGTTGGGGTGTTCACGGGAATGTGATGTGAGGGAGTGGTAGTACGAGTGATGGAAGCATCTGGACCTTTTCCTTGATCTGAGCTGGATATTTCGATGGGGATTTCAGGGAAACCAGTGGGGATGGCCGTGGGCAGGGGCAGTTCGTTCTCGATGGGGATGACCCCGTGAGATGCAGCGGGCTGGTCCGTTGCAGGAGGATCTGCAATTACAAGCGGTTGCACCGGATCCGGTGAGGCCGGGGCTGTGCGACGTCTTTTGGGAGGTGGAGCGAGCTGCGATGGAGGCGATAGTTCTGCACGAGATTGCTCGGCGCGAACTAGTTCCTGGGCGATCTCGGGTTGGGAGTCTGGGATGACGCTGATGAGGGACTCTAGGGAGTCGGGATGATTTGAGATGATGTGCTTGCGTGGAGCCGGGCTATCTTTCTCGGGGAGCAAGCGAGGATCCGAGGATAAGGTCGTGTATGCGGGCCGGGGCGCCTCCCGCAGTATTGGCGAAGCCTCGTGTTGAGTCGTCGGGGACACCGAGGACTGGACGGCGACATCCGCGGAGAAAGAGCGCGTGTTGTCTGCACTGGTAGGAGGTGAAGCGTTGGTCTCCTCTATCAGTGGGTGGCGTGCGGTACACTGGAAGTCCAAGATGGCGGCGACTTGGGCCCTATAGCGGGCCTCATCTTGTACGGTGCTCGCTGCGGCGATGTGCACTAGAATCTGGGAGTCGGGGACTTGGATCATTTTTCCGTTTTTATTGGAGCGCCCATTGTGATATTCGATGCGCACTAGTGAGATTCAGGGTCAGGGATCATAGTATTTGTCAGTGAGGATATGCCCTGGATAATCAATATGGGAGGGACTATTGGATGTGACTGGGAGTTCCTCGAGGGCGGTTGGACGAAATGATTGGTCAGCCCACTCGACTGATCACACTAAGCTTCGCACGTACCTGGTACTTGCAGGGTACTTGTGTTGTAGTGTGACTGCAAGCATTGAAGGTCGTACCATTCATGTACCTTTAGTTGTCATGACCCTATTAACGCGCTGAGTATGTAAAGTGTTGAATATTTCCCCTCTGTTCCAGTCAATTTGGGTCTATTTCAGTCTGTTTTAATCAATTCATACTCCATATGTACTAGGTTATCCCCAGTTCACCCTAGTTCTATACATATTTACCTTACAACTCAGGTCTCACGGCCGTTTGATTATGTGGAGCCCTAAGACAGATCGAACGCCTTATTATTGTATTATTATTTAATATTTCTATTTGCATAAAATCAGGTAATAAGTAATAAGAACATTGAAAAGTAATTATAAAATATAAAATATAAAATATAAAATATAAATGACCTAAGAAAGAAAAAAAAAAAAAAGGAGTTGTACAAAAATCGGCTCTATCCACTTTCTTCCCTTATATGTTGTACTCTGAACTCTTAACTCTCTCCGATCTTCACGGACTAACTGGCTCCATACCTTCTCGACACATTCTCAGACTTAACTTTCTCCCTTGCCTCTTCCAGCAAAACTCTTTAAAATATGGCTGTCAGTGGTGGGGTCTACCCAATGGACCATGCAATGGGCTATTCTGGTGAGTTTCTTTTTCTTTACTATGGATGTTTCGCGATCGGGGGGTATCCAGCAGTTCTACATACAAATCACCACAGACCTGGAATGCACGGGTCCAATTAAACTCTGGTCCCTCGGTCGCAAATGTGCAAGCTGGCAAACCCGTTGAACCTGTTGAACCTGTTGAACCTGGCGAGCCTGGTGAACCTGATGAAGCCTGGGGTTCGGGAATTACTGCGAGTTTCCCCGGTTCTCGCCACACAGGAAGCTATCCAGAGTCAACCCCTCCCCGACCACCGGCCCTGGGCTTTCCCCGACCAAAAACAAATATCCACTGTTTTTATCGCATTTCTATGGTCGTAGCTGACATTGTGGCGCCAATGTCTCTCCGGCTCGGCCCACGGCCCCGGAGTGCACGGTGCAGAACATGGTAGAAGAACCACAGACCCCATCGAGCAAAGGCTTCGGAGCCGAAATATTCAAGATCTTTGGAGGAGGTGGTAGTGGCAGTGCTCCCAGTGGCAATGCATCGAAGAAGACCACGCGAGGTGAGTGATCTCATTCCAGTCGCTCGATCGGATCGCAACTAAGCTTTTTCCAGATGGTCAACAACCCAAACGTCGCGGCCCTAAGCCGGATAGCAAGCCGGCACTCACCAGACGGCAGGAACTGAATCGTCAGGCCCAGAGGTACACAACCCGCGGATACAATAACCATCGGGCTGGACTGATCCACACAGGACACATCGCGAGCGAAAGGAACAATACATGAGAGCACTGGAGACCGAGGTATCACGGTTACGAGAGGCCTATACCACCGAGATCGCAGAGGCCAACGCATCAATCCAACAACACAAAGAGCTGATGCATTCGATACGAGAGGAGAACGAGATCCTGAAGGAAATTCTCGTAGCGAGCGGAATTCAATACGAAGCAGAGCTAGAACGCCGCCGGGCCGAGCGCCCACCGATGATGGCCTTCCAATCGAGCCCTCTTACTGCCGCTGGCAGCAGCACTGCGTCGCAGAGTGCGCCTCTGGCCCAATCCGCCAGCAATCACAACACGACCCCTGCGACCACGATCTCATCCGGCATGAGCCCTCGCGCGAATGGCATGGATCACTCGGAGATCTCGCCCGCGATTGGATATGCCTCCCACCAGCAAGTGTACCACGCGAGTGCAGGCGAGCATTCCATGAACATGGATCATTCATCGTGCTCGCCCGTTGATACCATGCAGCCCATGCCGGTTACGCGGGGAGGTGTCTTCGAAACGGATCCCCAGTTGCAGGTTGACTTTATCCTAACGTAAGGCTCACTCTAATCTAATAGCAAACACACGAGCTAACGAATATATCCCTACAGACTTGAAGGCCCCTGCCGCGAACATACGGACTACCTCTGCCGACGGTCCGTCACAGAAGCCGACGACGAAGACATGCCGTTTTCCGGACACGCCCTGATGGCAACATGCCCACCGCCGAGCTACATTGCGAAAACAACACACGAACAACCATACCCACACAAGGCGCCGGATCTCCCACACGCAAATCTCAGCACCCTCCTCAACCTCAGTCGACAACTCGTGACAGAAGGACAAATCACACCCATCATGGCGCTGCAATGTCTCAAGAACCACGAGCTGTACCCGACGCTGCGACGCGATGATATCAAGATCATCATGGACACGCTCAACACCAAGGTCCGCTGCTACGGCTTCGGCGCTGTAGTCGAGGACTTTGAGTTGATAGATTGTCTGAGCAGCGTGCTCGGCACCAAGGTCGATCTCGGCATGTCCGGCACAGCCGATGACTCGATGTATGGTTGAGCGGTTGGCCAAACGCAATGAAAATGATTATGATTTGATGTCTGGAAAATCCTGTCTTTTTTGTCTGTGTTGGCTACTGCCATGGAGTGACTCGGCGCCTTTGCTTGCTGCCTGCCTTTCGGTTTTGATTGTGCCTGTGAACTATTCCTTTTTTTTTCCCTTCTTTTACTACCCTCTTTTCTTTCTTCTTTCTTTTCTTTTTTTCTTTTGTCTTTGATACTCCCGTTGAGAGGGTTGTATATAAATGGAAATCACCATAGGTGCAGATGATATCTTACCTGGACAATATATTCTCTTTCTTTTTCGTTGCTCTTTAGGAACGATTATTTAAATTTCCTTCAATCTTCTAAAAAGCTGAATATATATCGCTCTACTCTAATGACCTTGGGTTTATATATACTCATTATATATACTCATATCAGCACATACCGTTCTTCGATATGTGTATATCCATGTCCAGAAGGAGGATTATATATAAACAACCTGTAAACTCAACGACGGCGGAAATCCATCCTCGACGCGTATAACTGTGAAAGCCTAGAAAGGCACCAAAAAGGCAAGACGTTCCTTGTGTTTCCCCGAGAAAGTTGTACAAAGGGTGATCACTCGTCCATGTGTGTCACTCGACACTATAGACATCACCTTTCGAGGTCTTTGCATCCCCACGCAACCAATAACGAAACTACATTATTAAAACGAGTTATCATCAGTCTATATAATCACACTCGTAACAGACTTCTACATGCCAAAAAGTAAGGCCATTTCCCCTTGAACGTATAATTCTATAGTTGCTGTAGGTGTGTGTATATGAGAAAGCAAAGTTTGTCTGGCAAAATGAACTTGATTGAATAGACTATTGGTCAGACTCTATAGTCAAGAGTATAAAAAGCATCAAATTTTAGGTCGAGTACGTATGCACATGGAAATGAGGAACATAAGTCATCAGAAAAAAAATCTACTCATCAGCCTCATCGGACTTCTCACCCTCATTCTCCTCCTCAAGCTCCTCTTCATCCTCCTCGAAAGTAGTAGCAGGGACGCTGTACAGACGCAGAACAGACTTGTTAGGGTCCTTGATGAGAACGTACTTCTTAACCTTCTCAGCGGGCTCATCAGAGTCCAGAGCACGGATACGGTCAACGATAGTACGGACGATACCCCAACCGTTACCGAGGTTAAGGTTCATCTGGCTAGCGAACTCGCGGGGCTTGTAACCAGCAACGCCGAGGACGACGTGGGCGGCAGCAGAGCGGGGGTTGACACGGGACACGAAGCCGAGCTTCATGCCGTCGGCCTTGGCGAGGATAGCCTGGGTAGTCCAGCGGGCGAGCTTGGCGGAGTTGTTCTTCATCTCGGTAGCGAGGACGGCACCACGCTGGGAGTTGAGCTTGCTGCGCCAGTCGAGGGCACCGCCGGAGCCCTGGGCCTTGGGGTCGAACTCGTTCAGGGCCTTGATGATGAGCTGCTGGTCCTCGGTTCCGGTGGGACCGCCCTTCATGACGGCGTCGACCTCTGTGCGGACGACCATGGAGACGGGCTCCTCGTCGCGCTCGAGGGAGATGTCGAATCGACGGTACTTGTAACCCTTGGAGGCGAGGGGCTCGGTCTCCTCGGTCTCGTCGTAGAAGGGGTTAGGCTTGGCGAAGGAGACCTTGGACTTGTCGGACTCGATGAGAGTCTGCAGGGCGAAGTTGTGGTTGATGATGGTGGCTTCCATGGCGAGGGCGTTGGGGGTGTTAATCTGCTCCTGCTTGCCGGCGGCCTCGGCGGCCTCGAGGGGTGCGTCGATGGCGTTCTCGTTGACGCTGACCATGTCGAAGGAGGCACCGTCGCGCTTGTCGAAGTAGATCTTGTCGCCCTGGTGGACGATGACGATGTCCCACGAGTAGACACTGCGGGTGGCGCACATCAGCATGGACAGGATATCGGAGGTGGCGAAGACGGTAGCGGCGTTCTTCTCGGAGAGCTCGTTAATGACGGGATCCTGGGAGGTGGTAACGTTGTAGGCAGCACGGTCGACAGCCTGCATTCTGCGCTCGGCGTTCTTGACGGGGGGCTTGTCGTAGGACTTGTCGTAGTAGTGGAGGAAACCGTAGGTCTCGAGGTCCTCGCCCTCGGGAGCATCGAGGTTCAGCTTAGACAGACGGGTGAAGTCAACCTCCTCGAGCATCTTCCAGTCAGGACGGATGTTGACAGAGGCCTCACGGATACGCTGGGGCTTGTCGTAGTCTCTCCAGCCGAAACGACGGCCACCACGGCCACCACGGCCACCGCCACGGTCGCTGAATTGGTAACCGCTCTGCTGGCCGCGGCTAAGATTAGGTCCAGCACGCTGGAAGCCACCACGTCCACCACGCTGGTTGGCAGCACCGCGCTGACCACCACGGCCACGGAAAACGGTGCCACCGCCACGGCCGAAACCGCGCTTCTGGACGCGAGTGTTATCGACGACGGAGAAGGAGGACTCGTCCTCGGCGGCTGCGACAGTGAAGAGGTTGGAGGTACCGGCGCCGTACACCTGCTGGTCTATTTGGATTGTTAGCCATTGCTATTCGATTGAAAGAGAAAGTTGGTGGGGACAGAGAAAAAGGTGAAAACATACCTCTGAAACCACGGTTGTACTGGGGACGCTGGTTCTGACGCTCCTTGGTCTCAGCAGTCCAGTCGGCCATGCGGCCAAGCTTGTCGCCCTTGGAGAAAGGAGCGTATGGCACACCGGAAAGCATGTTATCGGCAGAGGTGGAGGGGCCCCAGGTGTCCTCCGAGGGGAGGGTGGCCACCAGGTCGGCGAGAGAAGTGGAAGGCATTTTGATTATGATGGGCAATTTGCGCTGGGCAACTGCTCAAAAATCAAAAAGGTAGAGGGGTTGGTTGATCGATAACCCCGGGGAATGTGGTGTGGATTAATTGAGGCGGGAAGTTTTTTGTGTCGCGAGGCTGTGGCGGTGTGGCCAACACCGCCACAGATGCACCGCCACATATTTCCATATCAGCCCTGGTCACTTTGTCTTCGTCTTCGTTATGACTGGGATGGGATTTTCATCTGAATTTCAGGATATTTTCGAGGGGCATTGCAGGTCCATGAGGATATGGACTATGGCTAACAATGAACCATTGTGTCTCGACTCCAGAGTTTACCTTGAGAATGCCTTATCTCTTCTGGTTTCTCATCCAATTGATAATCATTGACATTATCGAATCCCCTGAAAGCCAAGAAGACATGATTTGAGATGATGACCTCAAATTTCAGGTGACAAACTAAGCCGAGACATAACATCGATATCTACCTCCAATGTTGGATCCAATACGTTCACGTAACTCATTCAGACAACGCTTATCAAGATCGTCACAAACCATGACGACAATCAGGGGAAGCTGACATGTAGAAAATTCCAAGTCATCCAATGAAGGGTAATAGTCATCCAGATTGACTGCGCCGAGATCGAAGTTTACCAAGACCTTGGGACCATCACAATGTCCACCTCTATGATACCCGCGAGCTAGTTTGACATCGTGCAATCAACGGTGCGAGACTTATCTCGGAATTTCTCGCTTTGTTCGCAGCGTTGGATCCGGATCTACCGCAGTATGCGCTCTAAGGGGGGATGGAAATGACAAATCGCAAACCAACTGCATAAAATTTCAGATTGCGGAGACTGCGGATGAAACTACGGAGTACGGAGTATAGAATTGGGTTTTTTTTATCCATCAATTGAGTTCTGGGGCTGGTTGATACGTTCGATCGGGTGACAGGGCTCTACCAGTTCCTTACAGTGTGGATCGTCATCTTGGCAATTCTGATTCGATGCCACAGGGAAGATCATCCCGGAAACTGGATCCACTGATAAGGAACTCCCCGATCCGGAGACATGGAGAGGAAATAACCGGGGGGTTTGCCCCGCTGGCTATTGGACTTGTACATTGACTTGGCATTGGAAAGCCAGTCACTGCATGTCTTTCCATGATATTGAGCATGGACCAAGAGGGATCGACAGACAACATAGCTCGCTTGGAACTCATGCGAATCATGGATATCCACATTATGAACTATCTTGGATTCAATCTAAGGAACTGGTTCACTCTTCCAATAACAGGAACTGCCTCTAGCACCACTGGTGCCTCGGTTAGAGGTCGAAGCCTCTCATCCGGCCTCTAACATTGGGGCCAAATGCTATCTAGAGTTTCGCAGATCTTCCTGTTCACCGAGATGGACACTACTCGGAGAGTTCATGTCTACAACTCACAAATGGATGTTTCCACATTCCGACCTCGATGATAAGGATAATGAAGTATTGGACATAGGGGTGTTGTCGGAAGCAATTGATGCCTTGGGTATCTTGTCGAAAACTATATAAGCATGAGGATATTCCACGAATTCTAGATATCATTCACAATCACAATCCTCTCTTCATTACAACAACAACCACTTCTCTCTTCTTCCAAAGACCACCTCGAAAATCTCCATCAAAATGAGACTCTCAATCCTCTCCGTCCTCTCCCTCGTTGGTGCCGGTATGGTGTCCGCCCTTCCCCAGGAGTCCAACCTCGCCATGAAGCGCGGTGATACCTCGGACTGTGTCGGTCCTCTCCTTTGCTGTGGTACTCTCACCACTCCTCTCGACCCCCTTGTCGACCCTCTCCTGTTGACACTTGGCGTTGATGCTGCCAAAATCGTTGGATCTATCGGTCTTCTCTGTATGTTTGGACTCTCATGTAATATTTGCAAGATGAGAAGATTTCTAACTTTGCTCACAGGCCACGCGTACGAGGAATCCAGCTGTACCACCGCGCCCCAGTGCTGCACCGAGGCCAACCTCTTGGTAAGTGACAATCTTCAACGCAGATTCTTCCGTGGAGAGTGCATGACTAACTGATCTTTAGGGCGGCACTGTTGCTCTCGGATGCGCGGATCTGAAGTAATAGGTCCAGTCTGTTGAAACTCCTGACTGATATACACGAGTTGTCTTTACGATAGACTTGATATGTCTACTTAGCCACCGAGGATTTACATTCTGTTCCGGGGGATGAAGTCATCTTCGACTTATATTTATATAATAGTAATCAACTTTTACTCTTGAAACGATACTTATCACATCTGTAGACGTTTCTATGTCGAGTAAAGCTTAGTATCCACTTATGCACTTCGTCAATTTCGTTGCATACACTGTGGAGTATAGTAACATCGGATTTGGGATTTGTTCAGGGCTAAGCTTTAGTATACGTATTACGCTGCGAAAATACTGCGTAAGTTGCAAAACTTTATTGAGACTAATCAGCCGCTTTCATTATCTCTTCTTATTCGGGACATTGTATTAAGTAACAAGAAATTTACACTGTGCCCACCTGCGATGTACAGCCTTCAATCAGGGGATAGGCAAACAAGACCCAAAAAATACCAAGAAAATATGTATGCCAAAACAAGTGTTATTCCCTAAAAGAACGGCTCTCATCATTTCTTGCGAAGTTCCGTCAAAGTCAGTCGTGAGACTTTATCACTCAGGCACCCGGCGTTTTCTCATAACTTCGTCGAAACATCTCGTCAACGTGGACAAGGTAGTAAGTACCGGGAGCCAGGCTATCGACGCTTCCAACAGGGGTATAGCTCTTCTGCTGGTAGGCCTTCTCCCGGAGGTTGCATATCTATCATTGTTAGAACCAACTTCATAGACAATATCCTCCTTGGGCAACCAAGAAAGAAAAAGCTTACATCGTTATAAAACTCCGGCGAGACCGCTGTGCGAGCTTCCAAACGCTCATGCAGCTGGAGCTGCTGCGAGATCTCAGAAGTATCACCCTTGACACGAAGACTAAATAGAGTGCTAGCCAGACCACTGCCGTAGCTGAACATCCCGATGCGCTTGTTCTGCAGCTCCTCACTAGGAACATTGCTCAGCAAGCTCACCAGGCCAGAGTAGAGACTAGCAGTGTACATGTTCCCACAATTTGTGGGTGCTGTGATGGATGGTTGAATACGCTCGGCGAACTTTTCCTTCGTCAACCCAATACAAGTCCTCTCAACCTCTTTAGCCGTCAGAGACGCAGTGTACTCAACATCGCGGACCGCTGCTGGAATGTTATCAAAGCGATTGGGCTCGGTCCGTAGATCATTGAACAACAAACGACCGTAGGCCTTTGAGACGAGCTTGCAGGTAGGCGCGTGAAAGACGAAATACTCAAAAGTATCTAAGAAGCTACCTTGAGACTTTGCAGCTCCATTCGTCAAAGCTCCATTCGTCAAACCACAACTTTTAGCCAGAGATTTAGTTCGATACCGTTCGTAACAGTTGTCCAATGACTCAAGATAGCATGTGTTGGAGTAGTGTCCATCGACAAGAGGGTATTCCGATTTGAAGTCCCCCTTATAAAAGTCGTAGACGTGCTTCATATACGATCCACGGAAGGGCTCCAGCACTAGCGGCGCATCGGCGCCAACTAGCATGGCCACACAGCCGGCGCCGCCAGTAGGGCGTGCGGCGGGCTTGTCGTATAAAGCGATGTCGCCCGCCACGACGATGGCGTTGCGACCATCCCATGTGGATGACTCGACCCAGTTGACTGCGTTTAGCAGGGCATTGGTTCCACCATAGCAAGCGTTGTAGGTGTCGACTCCCTCGATATCCATGTTCTCTCCGAATAGCTGCATGAGCACCGACTTGCAAGATTTGGATTTGTCAATCAACGTTTCCGTTCCCACTTCCAAGCGGCCAATGGAGTTTGGGTCGATCTTGTACTTTTCCAGCAGCGAGGAGACTGCTGTGAGCGCCATGGAATAGAGATCTATGAATGCGGTCTCATTTTAGCATGGAGCATGGGCTTTTAAGTTTGTTTGCATACCTTCGCGGTCGTCACAGAAGCTCATCTTCTGTTGCCCCAGGCCAATGGTGAATTTCCCTGTACTGGCCCCCAGATAGGTCTCGAGCTCGCTTTGTGGGACGTACTGTATAGAAGGTAGTATGTTAGTTGCCCATGGCTTCAATTGCAGGGTGGACAATAAATCATACGTACCCGACTAGGAAAATAAATCTCCAGGGCCTTGATGCCCACATTTCGGGCGTTGGCTGGCATAATCTTCAGAACTGAAGGTAACTAATTGAGACTGGGGAGGGGGAGTTGATAATCGAAGAATGGTATAAGGGCGAAAACCTGGAATGGTAGAAAAATGATCAAGAAGTGAAAAGAAAAAGACCAGGGGGCAGCTTATAAACCCCAAAGGCTCACCGTACTAATTCATCTCGCAATTGAGCTAGTCGAGCTATACGGCGTTGAGATGATCACAGATATCACCACCCCCTATCACCACCCCACCATCCCGGCCCACGATGGGGCCATATGGAACAAAACCAGACCACGTATAACTGTGACAGCTACTACCGTGTATATCGGAGCATCAATTTCCTTTGGTCCGATATTCCAAGATATATTCAAGCAAGTCAAGTAATTCAGGTAACTGTCCTCATGCGAGTCAGCCGCTTTAGGGATTGCGAATCGTAGCTGGATGTAAGGCAAATTTCTTGATTTCGGTACGGATACTCTGTTCATTTACTCGTTGAAATACATTGCAATACATAAATTATGAACTACAGTGGATAGTATGGATCTGGCAAAAATTCTAGGCAGCCAGTCAATGTGGTTGTGCTCATCTCTACTTAGGTAGCATCCAGCATGGACAGCCTGATAGAAGCCGAGTTTCTTCGGAGTGAACATTAAGCCTTGACTTAAATCTGTGACTATAATATACAATCCTCATCTTAATTCTTTATCGGGGGTTTCTAGTCCTTTCTTGGTCTGATCATCTTTAGTGCGGGTAGTCCTTATTCAACAATGAAGTCCAACATTGACGAATAGTGATGCACTCAGGCAGCAAGGCAGAGGATCGTTGATTGCTTGTTTGTAGGTGACAGACATCTCCCTTTGTTGACATGAAATATAAATAGAGCTTCATGACGGTAAGTAGATTAATTACTTCTCGGCTTCTTCTCATTCTTCTTCTTGCTCTCTCTTATAGCCACGTAGATATCTACGTGTACCAAATAATCACAAAATATATACAGTACAGAGAATATATCATTCTATGGACAGTTTATCCCACTAGGTAATCGACCGACTGCACAAAGAATCCGGTGTGTTCCATCTATTTGCACTAAGACCGAGCAGCACTACTTACTAACTGTCACGACAGGGCACGTCGTCTGGGGTTTATTTTGTAAATTATGAAAGAAGACTATATAAGAAGGCCACTGGGCTTATATAAAAATTATGTCGAGACAGAAGCTGCCTTGATGTCTTGTTTGTCAGGGACTAACTGGCTATTTGGCTGGCTTCTGTTTGTAGATGAATCCTTCCTCTCTTCTCGTTACCTTCTTCTCACTAGATAATGAATCTATCTTGTCTCATCTCTCACCTTTCCCTCTGACCTACATCTGCCAGCCATGGCTTCTCAAATCGTCATCTTTGAGACCCTTCCGGTTAAATTACTGGAAATGATATTTCAGTACCTACGAGAATCGCCGTACTCCCTTTCCAGCCTTACACTTCCATGGTTCCCGAGCAGGTCAAACCCACGAGCCTCTCTTAGGTGCCATCGTCAAGATGCAGAACCTGGAAAGCCTGATCGTGGGCAGCGTGCCTCTCGAAGGTATCTTGGATTCCACGAATCACAGCCTGCTCTCGAACCTGGTGAGAGACAGGGGCAACTTGGAGGTCGAGCGCTCTACTCAATACACGGGCCAAAAACTACGGTCCTGTAAGTCCCAGAATCTGAAAAAAAGGGAGCAGGTTAAAGGCTAATATCTTCTAGTGTACCTCGGCGCAGCCTTCAGAGGTCTTGCTCAAGATGCATGGGTACTCGGTCCCAACGAGGTCGTTTTCCACATGGAGCAGCTTTAGAAGCTCCACCTACAAGGCGTCACCATCGAGTATTTGGAACCAGAGGCCCTTGCCCCAAAGTCGACTCGTACGAAGGCAGCTCTCAAAGACCTTGCCTTTCTCAACTGCGATGTTTCCCCGGGTATACTTGAAATGATCCTCACCTTCCCGAGGGTCTTAGCCATTTCACCATGAAAGACCCATGGTCGCACCCGAGCGGGGCGCCTGATGGCTGGGAATTCGATAACATTATCCATCCGCGCGAATACATCAAAAAGATCAAAAAGAGTAGCTCCGCAAATCTGGAGTATCTTGATCTCGACTTATGGCATGCAGGAAGCCAGCCGGATTTCGACTCCTTGTGCTGTTTGAAATATCTTACTACCTTTACAATTATGCCAGAGTTTGATCAAATGGAATGGGACAAAGGTGATGCGCCTGATCCTATCCCGCACCTTCCCGGCAGCCTGGAGACTCTGGAATTGAACGATTTCGCCGGAATGGGCATTTCCTTCGCTAGCCTTGCCGGAAGGGTGGAGGCGGGCACGCTTTTTAATCTGCGGGTGGTTAAGTATCGGAAGGTTTATGGCCCGGACGGGGAAGAGACTGAGCAAGAAAGAGAGGACTGGGGCTACGAAGTTAGATCGCTGGAAATATTGGGGGTGAAGCTGCGCCAGGACGCAGTTCATCTGACCCCTGTGGGCTGAGCTGAGCGAACCTGTGTGCTTCCGAGAGGTTTGGAGGGTTTGCTTACTCTCCGTGCCTGAGGCCACAACTTATTGGTGCCTCAGGCGCTACATTCCTAGTAACGTAATCGGTAAGCGAGCCGGCCATGTAAGCCAGCCGGCCACCCAGCCTAATATATTAATTTTAAATGCATTTATCTCAACCACAACGCCATTAAATTAATTCAACTAGCTGGTTTCTCTATCTGGACATGTCTCTCTTCTATGCCCTGGCAATCTACATATTCCACATGCTCGCCCGGCCCGTACAGATTGTTGTAAACCTTGCGAAACCTGCTCACGATAGGTATTGATACGCATTACTTGGGTCTCAAATGGCTCTGCACGTAGCTCACGAACCTCCTGGACTGAGAGATCCCCTTCGTGGACGATAGTCCTAGTAGACCGAGTCCGTTTTTGCTTCTGCTTCTCGTTGGCGGCGCGTAAATCGCCAACTTCCTTCTCAAGAAATGCGGCGGATTGCATAGTGATTTGGCATGCCTTTAAAACCTGGTTTATAGCGGAATTGAGAGGACTTGGGGGGCTCCTTGATCTTGTACGAAGCAATGCTTTAATTGACGAAGCTTGCTTTTGTAATTGGATGTAATTCGAGGGCGTTTTCGGGTCCCAATCGCTTCCCCTACTCGGAGGGGGGGTAGGGGTTCGAAGACGAATATTTAGCTTTGAGATCACTCGATCAGGCGCAAATGGTATTAAACCAGCGGCTCTAAAGCTATTTTTAATCGTCTCCGATTTAAAAGCTTCAATTCGTGCGAGGGGGTATGCTTCGAGGAAGTCAAGTTTATCAATATGATTGATCCCGCTCCGCATCTTCATCTCAACCATCCGGCTATATGATCGTTTTAATACCGCAAAACAGCCGATATCAAGAGGTTGTAAAAGATGAGATGAATGCGCTGGCATACAGATTGGTATAACCTTATTTTGCTCACAAATCTCGTCGAATTTCGGGGTTAAATGGCTTCTATGCCCATCAAGTATTAAGAGCCGATATATCCCCTTCGTACGCGAAGAAGTCGTCGGAATAAAGAGCTTTTTAAGCCAGCGAAGTCCAATTTCATCAGAAGTCCAACCGTTCGGACTAACTTCAAATCGCCAATCTTCCGGGAGGCCGTCAAACCATGATTCAATAAAGACTTTGCCTTTAAAAATAATACACGGAGGGAGGGCCCAACCCGAAGCATTTATACATTCGATAGCAGTCACCCATTCACGATTTCTAGGTTGTAAAAGCGAGCGCCGACCGTAATATTCACTCCTCGTAATCACTTTCGCTGTAGAGATCAATCCCATCGTAAAACCCGTCTTATCAAAGTTATAAACGTCGTCGGGATCGATTCCAAATTGAAGAATTGTTTTTTGGACAAGATCAAACCACTCTCCAATAACTTTCGGGTCTTCGCATTTCGCACGCTCATAATTATAGCGTCTCGAGAATCGGGAGGAGAGGAGAGGATGCCGTTTCACAAAGTTATATACCCATTTCTCGCCAACCGAAATAACCGGGGTAGTTCCACGTTTTTCGAGAAGAAGATTCGCCATTTCTCGAACAGTAGAAGGACGGGGGGGAGCTCCACGTAGATCCATAGAAAGAATCCATTTTTCAAGAGATTCCTCCTCGATTTCCGTCAATTTAGATGAATTTGCGCGAGAAATCGCGCGATTTTGGTGGCCCCGTAATCGGTCTTGAAGCGTTGAACGTGGTATATTAAAACGGCGCGCCACTTCGCGAATTGAAGAGATTTCTTTATTCTTGAAAGCCTGGATAGCTAACAGAATCCTACCCTCTTGCTCTATTGAATTTCTAGAGGATTGGGAGCGAATTGGTGGCATAGTGGGTGGTTGAACTAACTAAGTGCTAAATCATGGACGCGTTTTGGGTTGGGTGGCCGGCTGGCTTACATGGCCGGCTCGCTTACCGATTACGTTAACTACTGGAGCAAGTACCTGGTAGCGAGTGCTTACTACTACTTGCTAGTTAGTAAGCACTCAGGGGTTTTATTGGAGGCCAGGCCCATGCTTGGCGCTGATGTAATACATTCTGCATTTAGCTAGTAATTAGTACTACCCAATGGAAACCATGCGATCCTAACAGAATCTCACCTGTGTGATCCCATAATCACGTGGGTGTACCTTATTATCTCTACCGGTTAGCTTCCAAGGTTACATACCTACCTACATAGGTAGCTGAGGTCCCGTTGTCTACATCCATGGATTTCCCATACCAACTCTCGACTAATCAAATTCACCCCATCAATACAGTGCCTTACTCATCATTAATCTATTCGAAAGCTATTATCCTACGTATTATAAGCAAAGCACAATATCTATTAAGAATTCCAAAGCATAGACGGATTATATATAAGCGACACTAGAGGACTAGACGGGCGATATCTCCTTTTTTTTTGGGCGGTTTGCAAGTGTCAAAATTGAAGTCTTTCATCTCCATTTGTATGGGGATCAAAAGCATTCATTTTCATTCCTACCTTTGGCTAGCAGAACCAGTGTTATTTTCATTTTTCTGCCAGGCCAAAATAAGGCACCCAGGCATTACAAGCAAGCATTTGTCATTGAGTGCGATACACCGTCGTAGTCTACCTAGGTATTGTCTCGCATCCCGGGCCATCTATCATATCTCAGAACGACAATTGGCCATGTGAATGCGGGAACCTTTGTTCTACAGAGACTTAGTGGTAGATGAACAATTTGAATATTATGTACAATATATGTTTCCAGTCACCTTGATGTAAACGCCCGTAGGCAACAGCTTTCCTCGCTGAGTGGCCTCGGACCGCTCGATGTCAGCTCACCCAAAATCGCGAACTTCCCCAAAATATTTCTCAACTCATAATCTGCTCTAAGCAACATATATTTCGAGAAAATTACTTATATCTCGTTCATTCGCCAAATACTCGAATCTTGAGCGCTATTATGAACAACGACAAAGTGCAATCTAGCGCTTTTAACCGGGACGGCAACACGATTACCCGATGCTCTCTCAGTAACTGCACAATCAACAATTCCTGCGTAAAGCGATCGACACTAAGCGACTGTGTGTTATCGAAAGTGGAAGACGTGAGCCGGATCACAGCTCAAAAATCCCAGTTCCACGATGCGGTTTTTGCCGAGCGCAGCGCTATCACAAATAGCACTATCCAAACACAAAGCTCGGTACACCGATCCACAGTTGGACAGTCCGTCATTCAGGACAAGAGTGCCGTTAAACGGAGTACCGTAACTGGAACGATAGTTTCAAACAGTCAACTCCAGAGAGCTACGTTGACAAATTGCGTTGTCACTGAGTGCATTATCGAGCGGTGTGACTTCCAGGGACTGGTTCTTAAATATGGCATTTGGAAGCGAAATGAACTGGTTGGGAAGATTGGGAACCAGGATCCTATTTTTATTAGGAACTATGGCTCGAAGGCCGGGGTAAGTCAATTGAATCGTGACCATGAAGCTGCATCAACTGACGATATTCGATAGCAATCCGGAACTGTGCTTGTTGGGTCTACTATTTCTGAATTAGATCCTGAGAGTCACCCCCGGCAGGATGTTTGTCTTCCTAGCTATCATGTTGAATTAGATGCTAGTGGGAATAATCCGGGGGATTCTGGTTTTGATCTACCTCCACCCTACAGGCCTTAGCCTAATGCAGAGGAGAAGTGGTCTCTTCATGAGTTATAGGCGTTTTATTTTTCTGTTATTTCAATACCCATGACCTGCTGCGGCGCGTTTTCCAATAAAATTGCATTCAATAAGTGGACTATAAACATATTTATCTCACTGCGGTGGGTATACAAGACATCAAGTACTGCATATGTACCTGTATGTACCAGATTTTAGGCCGCGGATACGAATTTCCCGATCGGGGTGCCACTGAGTATTTTATAGTATAGGGTGATTGCTCAGTAAGCGCTCAGTCATATTCGTTGCGGTCGGGTGGTTCGTGTAGGCCCGTCCCGACATTTTCGCTCGATCAACGTCACGCGTCAAGTGTAAATCGCGTTTTCCTCTGAATTAGATGTTAATAGTGGTACAGGATCTTAGTGCAATACAGTCAGTAGCGAAATCTGCTTCCTCTCTAACGATTGTTCAGGGGTTTTAGAGTAATCTTCTTTCAACTCCCATTTTGTTAGCCTACTCCCAATAGTGGCTCAATCGTTACATCTAGGACATAGGTAGACCTGGCACTTACCCGCGGGTGAACCTGAAGAACCTAACCTGAACCTCATCAGGTTCACCCGCGGGTGAACCTTAGGTTAAACAAACATGACAAACAGCTAAAAAACGTGACTCGGGCTCAGTTGCATAAATTATGTAGAAACAGGCTGTATTGCATTGTAACTGTAAACCAAAATTTTTGTACTTTATAGCCTTACAGAAGGACATAGACTTCCGCAAAGCCCAACTTTGGGCTCAAGTAGACCTCTGCATAGCCCACAAAGCCCATAGCCCAACCCAACCCAACCCACGAATGGGTTGGGCTTTGGGCCCATCCTTCGAGCCCATCGGTGGGTTATGGGCCCAGAGTGAAAGCCCACAGGGCCCATTTCGGCCCATAATAGGCCCCCATTATTCATCAAACAATACAAACATACCAATGTATCGCAGCTGCATAAGTAATGCATTTTTCCCTGGTTTTTTTGGGTATTCCAATTACCGTCTAAGCCGTACATGAACCATCTTCTTCTTATAAGCTTATATGATTGATTGAGAAGATATTAAGTGATAGATGCTAGGTGGTTGAATTATATTAATAATGCTCATACATATCATCCTCAACTCGCATCCTCTTCCTCCCTGATATACGCTGCTGAGTATGAGTAGTCGGTAATTGTGGTGCAGCAGCATCATCATCATCTCCGTCAAGACTGTAGTTATCAATATCTATCAAATCCCTAGATAGATCACCCTGTTCTTTAGTATCACTAATCTTATCAATCTCAACATCATCCGGCGTCTCATCCTTCTCTTCTATTAATACGTCGATCTCATTAGAAGTAAAGAACTGCTTCAATTCCTCCGCTTCCTATATATTAAGGTCAAACTTAGATATATAGAGGTATAGCATTAGCTCTTCGATGGTACCCGATTTCAAAGAGCCGCGGCGATAATAGCAGATATCGCGCGTAGTATTAAACAGACGTTCTACACTAGCACCCGTTGCTAGGATTGTAAGATAATCCCGTGCAAGTAAAGCGATAGCTAGGAAACGAGATTCATTCTCTTTCCAGAATGAGAGCGGCTCCGAATCAGTTATATCTATATTAACATTAGTATCTATTAGATAAGTGATCGGAAGGATTCAACCTACTGCTATTAGGCCTCGCCCTTACCCGTGGGTAGACGGGTTTTACCCGACCCATACCCATTTCTTGGCGGGTTTTGGGTTCAAAGTTCGGACCCAGGGTCGGGTATGGGTTTTGATATTAGACCCGTACCCAACCCGCGGGTTACCCACGGGTTGATAAACAATGCAAACATAGATAATCTTGTGATATACATAAATTGTGCATTTCTGTGCTGTATTTATATGTATTTGGCTTACAAGCGGTATACTTTTGAAGGAACTAGATTGAGTATGAACAGCTTCAATTGTATAACTAACTAATAAACTATAAACTGATCATCATGATGCCGTGGGCGCTTTCTAGATCTTCCAGAGACACGCTGTTGAGTCTCGGGTAGAGGAACCTCTTCCTCGTTATCATCATTATATCCTTCAATATCCGGTTCAGATATAACACTTTTTCTCCTCTTTCCAAGAACACGTTCTGAGAGACCTTACATTACTAATTCAGCTTAAACAAAGAGTACAACCTCTTACGTACCATCGCTATTATCCTCCTCATTATCACTAATCGGCTCCACGGTATCTTCAAGTTATTAGCTATCTTTCTCTTCATTCTCCACTTCTGTTTCCCCCTCAGAAAGATACTCTTTCCGAAAAGCAATTGTATCTTCCTCGATCTAAAATTCTGTTATACAACGATACAATATAAGCTCCTGAATTATTATAGCACTCAGTGAACCTCGTCGATAGTGACAAACATCCCGAGCAGTATTAAATAGCCGCTCAACACCCGCGCCAGTGGCAGGGATCGAGAGAACATCACGCGCGAGCTTTACAAGTATAGGGAATATAGCCTAGTTTTCCTTCCAGAATATACGTATTACTACAGTAGGAGTAGTTGCTAATATATATTTAGTAGCGAAATTTAGTAATTTGTAGAGAGAGCATACTTACTACTATCAAGATATCTTACGAGCTCGTCCTATTGAAAAGCTAAAGGTACCGGAAGGCCAATCATATAATCAAGATCTAGGCTTAAACTAAGCGTAGAAGGCTCTTAACTACTACCGGTCTATTCCTCCGATCGACGTTACTTATACAGTTCAAAGTAGTCCATAAAGCTTTGCCGATATCTAGTAACCAACTCAGGGCCGCCGCCCCAGTCTTTACTCCGGAAGAACCGGAGTTTATACTATAGAGTAAGCATTATACCAATAGCGAAAAGATCACTATAGATATCCTCTATCTTACTGTAGTACTGTCTCAGCTTTTCTTCGGCCGTATAAAGAGCGGTAAACATAAGCTTCTTCTAGGCTACGTTCTTCCTTATAAGCTGTTTAATCGACTTCTTAAGATAATCAAAAAGCTTATTATAGATAGCAAAGATAAGATAGACAGTAACATCCTTTATCTTTAATAGTACAATCGTGAACCGGAAGAATAGCTATATAATTAAGAGTAGATAATCAATCTAGCGCCATTACTCTTAATCAAGCTAGAGGTAAGGATGGCCATACTTCGAACAAAACTCATCTAAGGTAGATTACAGTCGTTTAGCACAGCGAAGCATTAAGAACGTCGAATTCTATCGCGTACAGACGTCCTATATTAGAACAAGGGCTTTAGAGCTTATCTAAAGACTACAGAAAGCTTCACAGCGCTATAGACTCGCGTTAATAAAAACGGCTAAACTTCGAAGCTAAAACTAGGTTAGAATTAGATCTTCTATAACTCTTAGAGGAGCAAACCTTATTAAGAGTATTAATAATCTCCCGCTTCTAATGCCTAGAACGAACTGATTACTCCTAGCAGTCAGTCCATTCAACTTAAGTAGTGTTATTCTTTAGCTCTACCTTCATCTAACCGAGAAGTTACTTCAAACTTAGTTAGATAACATAGGCCATACATAGAACTCGAACAATTGCTATATTATCGCTAAGGTTAAGGGACTAGACCGTTTCTTAGATACTTACTACCAAGGTATTATTATTTAATACATTATCGGTAGTGATTGTAAGCACTCGATCGGTTAAATTATACTTCTATAGAAGCTATAATAGAACAGCACTAAAGTTAATACCAGAGTGTATTCCACTAAGCGGCTCAAACCCAAGAAATAGCTCACAGTAGTTCCAGTCCGTATCGATAAAATATCTAGTGACTGCCATAAATGCCTGCTAGAAAGGAGATATCCAATAGTTAAGGGCAATTAAAATCTTTCTATCTTAAGGTAAGCTTTCTAGTATACTCTAATAGCGTTCGATCACTATAGTACGTAGTCGGCTCCGTACTACCTTTATAGATAGAATATTAAGCTTCTTTAGGGCTTTTTAGGCCATAGTAATAATATCCTAGAATCCTAGGTACTCTAAGAGCTGGAAAGGTACTCTTAATTCAGTGATAAATCGAAGAAGATATTATTCCCATTTTTCTTAGCTAAATAGGGTCTCGGTAGAAAGGGATAGCGCCTATAGAAGTAGTTAAAATCAGCGTATTTCTTAATAAGGAATAAGTAGGCTATTATACCGCTTAAATAAATTGCCTCAAATCTTAGCTTCTTAGCTTTTTACTACAGCTTACAGCATGTTTCTTTATCGTTAAAGTTCTATCCCCAAGCCCTGAATGGTTGAGAAGAGCTCTACAATACTTACACATCACTTTTGGTTCCCTATTAGTAGCCTTAGACACTTAATCAAAGTGATTCTAAACATCAGAAGAGTGTCGTGAATCCCAACGTAAGCGCTTTCTTCTTCCAAAGTCTATTTATAGCCACCATTATATAAATTCAATTATCATTGCTTTAGAGTACACCATATATAGATTGATACAGTCGGGTCGAATAGTCTCGAGGCTAGATAGAATAGGAGGTGAAAATAATCCTGGTTGAATAGAATCGGAATCGATAACTAAGCTTACGACGTATAGAAATGTTCGTTAGCTCACAGATAGATCAGGGGTAAGATCGTCTGATAGGAGAAGTTAAAGGTTATTTGGCAGTGGTAGGTCTAAATCATATAAAGATGATCCGTAAGTATCAGTAAATTAAGATATCTAGTAAGATACCAATAGACGAGCACTTGGGTAAGGATTATAAGAACTTTAGAAGACTTACAAAAAAAATCCTAGTGTATGGACATTGATTCTAGGGCCTCGCGAAACCCTACTCTTCTAGATAAAAAAGATGATAGATCAATAAAGGCCCACATAGGTAGAAAAAAGCTATACTAATTAGCTTACAGCTTACATAAATAATAGGTAACCTATAGGTTACCCGCCAAGAACCCGTAAATCTATAGGTAACCTATAGGTAACCCGCTAGAAGCCTTATAGCGATTAGTTAACTAAGTCTATGGTTAGGTAGAGGTCCTAAGTTAAGACGTAGCAAAGGTAAAAGAGCACTTAGTTAGATTACTTATAGATAAATGAATATATAGCGACCATTCTAAGACCAAACGATTATATTCAGTTCTAAAAATTGTGATTTTACAATTCATATTGTCTATACAGAAAATGTTCCAACTATACTTTATATTTATATATATATTTCCGCACTCCTAAGAACCGTTTCAACTAACTTTGATTTTTACAACCACGATAATATCATAAAGTCCTTAAAATCAAAATACAATCTATTACCATCATTTATTGATTTAAAAATAAGGCAATTTCTCAATATTACATAGGAGAAAAGACATTCATGACTAAAAGTTAAAGAGGTAACCGGAACATATATAAATAACAGTATTTTATTATAGTTAATCAGCAGTTTTATACATTTTCGCATGAACTAATTAGGAGATTTATGCTATAATGGGTTCTTGGCGGGTACCTATGGGTACCCGCCAAGAACCCACAGGTTTTACGGGTATGGGTTTTGGGTCTTGGGTATAAACCCAACCCGTGGGTACGGGTCCTGAAGTTGGACCCAAACCCGACCCAAAGCGAGGTCTAACTGCTATTAAGATACTGCGTTATTTTATTAACAACCGGCTTTAACTTAGGGATAGATTTCTAGCTTCGAATAAGATTATGAAGAACTGATCTTAGTATCGATATAGAAGACCCTTACGGGCCCTTAGCACTATCAAGACGTTCCTAGATTAGAGTAAGTGTATCCTAGAATACTACTCGATACTGATCCCGTAGCTCTTTAGCGTCGGACCAGTCATTAGAAAGAAAGAATTGGAATCTATTATCCGGCGATAGTATTATATAAACTGTATAGATATACCCTCATATTTTATTAGTCTCCTTATAGTAGTCGCGTAATTTTGACTAGCTAGTATCGAGAGAAGTAAGTATCTGCTACTTCTATATAACTCGCTTTCGTTTCAATTGTCTTTTTAATCGTTTAATATACTCAAATAGCAAATTATAGATCTTAAAGATAAGATATGATATTATATCTCGTGTCTTTAAGAGAGTAAGTATATAATCAAAGAATGGCTTTATAAGATAAAGAAGATAGTCAATCTAACGCTATTGATTATTATCTAGTACGAAGTCTTACTTATTAAACTGATCATAGAATTATATAATAAAGATACGGAGTCTCTTAGCTCGCCGGAGCATAAGATATATTAAATTCTACCGAGTCTTTATATCTTAGAGAAGCATAATCCCTTACCCTAAAGGTTGAAGTACGATAAATAAATCTCGGCGCTAAGGACTAGCGCGGATATATATAGCAAGTGCTCGTATTCTTTTTAAAGTATACGAGATATCCCGTTTTTTTATATTCGCCCTTACGAGAGTAACTTATTACTTATGTGACGATCGGGACTGGACCGTACTTTCTGCCGTAACTAGCCGCCCTGACTTTAGAGTTTTCTGCCAGATGTTTCCGACTTATAGATATTTGACATGTTTGTACGAAGAGACAGGACGAGGATCTACAAAGGTCCTATCGCACACGTTTCCTCTCTTCTTCTTCTTTTCCTTCTTTATACTTAGTATTTTCGTTTAAATACACTCTTTACTTTGAAGAATTGGCTGGTAACATAATACTAAGTACCATTCTCATTTCTAATAAAGTAGTACGACTGTACAGACCATCATCCTGATTGGTCTCGGTCACGCTTTACCCCACTCTCCGTTCCTTAGTACTGTATAGCCAAGACTCGAACCGAACCTAAACTAAAATCCGACCAATCAAAATGGTCGGACCGAAACGAAACCTACCCGCGAACCGCGGCAAGCAACCCATTATTATGCCTAATAAAGAAGATAGTAATAAGTAGGATATAACTACTCACGATCCGAATACCCCAAGTCCCGAGACACTAAGACCAGTTAGTACTGGTAGACTTAATAAAGAAAATGATACTAAAGAAGGGTCCTCTATGCGTAAACGATTGTATAAGACCCTAACAAAGGAGCGATTCTATAAACTCGTAAAAGAATACCAGAAGCTAAAGGAGAGAATTCGCGAACTCGAAGACGAGGTCACTATCCTTTATACCGAAAAAATTGAGACCGATATTATCATCAAGTCACTTAGTCAGGAGCGCGATAAAGCTATCGCTCACCGGGATATCACAATCCGTAAGAGAGGTAACCTTACCTACCGTTTTGTCAACCTCTAAACTTAGAGCAGTTCCGGTATACCGATTATAGAAGCCGTTACTACTCAGAAGACTATAAAGATACCAGATACTCTAATGCTTAATGATAGTAAGGAAGTCCGATTCGAGACCTAGGAGACTATGATATAACAGAAGCTCGAAGTAAATACTAATTACTACCCGTTGCCTATATACCGTAAGCTCTATATATAGAGCCGTTGTAAAGGGAAGGCTTAGCTATATATCGCACCCCGAATAAGTTCCGACTTAAGTAACCTATATATAGATGCTAAAGACATGATTATCCACCTAAAGACCGTTTTTACGAATCCGAATCGACACACTAAAGCCTATACCGTATACCATAAACTGATAATAAAACCGAAGGACAACTTTACCGACTTCCTTACTAAGTTTATATAGCTTACTAAAGAGGCTACTGTGATTAAAGAGAACCATAAGCGTAATCTATACTCGAAACTACCATACCTACTCTAAAGCCAGATAATATGGGCGGTTAACCATAACACTATAATATTCGAATCTTTCTCTAAGACCTATTAGAGTATATCTTATAAGATTAACCTCTAGTAGGAGGCAAAGACTACTTCCCATACACAAGCTATAGCTATCCTTAGTAGTAGTACAGGAATAGGAACAACCACGAAGTCGATATATACTCCTCATATAAAGCACGAAGAAAGTTCTAACCCCAATAGACTTTTAAATTCCGAACGAGATACCTTAATAAGAGAAGGTCGATACTTCAGCTATAAGGAATAAGGACATATAACCCGTGAATATCCGAAGAAGAAGCCAACTAGTATTATTACTATAGTTCACCTATCTCCCCATATCATTGAACTTGACGATAATAAAGATAATAACCAGAGAAAAGTCAATACCTAGGCTAAGTCTCCTACCTAGGTAGACAGAAGGTATCACTATACTCGCTAGATTTACACAAATTGATTAGCGGTCCTAAAGATAATTTAGTTTTCAATACTAGACTAATACATAATAGACGCTCTTTTTCTATTTCAGCACTAGGTAATACTAGAGTAGATAGATACGTATTCTTAAACCGAGGATTAAGTATACTCCTCGGTAAACGATTCGGATTAAAAGTAGAAAGCATAGGATAGGAATATCCTATTCGAGGATTCGACAGAAAGCTTAGTAAGCCGATAACACACGTTACTTTCCTTACAATATATATAGATAGCAGGGTATAGTAGTAAGTTCCGATACTGATCGCTGATCTTAGAAAATACAATATGATTCTTAGAAGAAAATGGTTTATAGATCACAATATCTTACTAGACTACCGTCGATACCGAATGATCTAGCTAGATAAGAAGACGCTCTTTAATAATATATTAAGTAAGATAGTAGTACCGACGCCTACCGCTATCCTCCGGAAACCGGAGCCGAACCCTAATCATCAAGCTAATACTAACCGACGAGACCGTCTTTTCGGACGAAAAGAATTAAAGACGAAGGACAGTTATAGGCATACACAAGAGCACTAACACAGGCACTAGTAGATCGAGGAATAAAGAAAAATAAGCCGGAACCTAAAAGATGAAAGTAAGATAATAACTTCGAAGATTCGGCAGCCTAAGGAGGCACTACTAACAATTGATATCAGTGCTATTAGCGGAGTAGGATTCAACCAGTTATATAAGCGTAGGAAGGTTAATAAAGGGACCGAAACCTTCTCTACCTCACTTTATAAGATTAACTATATCATTAATATTAAGGTCTCTCAGATCTAGGATATAGAGATCGAGCAGATCAAGAAGATATTACTAAAAGAGTATCATAAGCTTATAGAAATCTTCTCGAAGAAGAAGTCAGACAAATTACCACCTTATAGGCCTAGAGTCGATCATAACATTATGCTTAAAGCAGAAGCGCAGCCTAGATACTATCCCCTCTATAAACTATCACTAGAGGAATTAAAGATAGTAAAGAAGTATATTCTTAAGAATTTACAGAAGGGTTTCATTATTCCAAGTTCTTCTCTATATACCTCGCCGATCCTAATAGCGAAGAAGCTAGGCGGAGGATTACATTTCTATATCGATTTTAGAAGGTTGAATACAATCATAAAAAAAGACTATTACCCCCTACCGCTAATTAATAAAGTGATCTAACAAATAAGCAAAGCGAAGATCTATACGAAGCTTAATATCTAATAAAGATTCTACCGGATCCGATTAACCCCTAAAGCCGAAGATCTTACTACATTCCGCACATAATACAGATCCTTCAAATATAGAGTGATACCATTTAGACTAACGAATAGTCCCATAACATTCTAGAGATTTATAAACGATATACTCCGAGAGTATCTAGATAAATATATAGTTACTTTCGTAGACAATATCTTGATCTATAGCAAGAATATCGAGGATTATAAGCGATAAGTCAAAGAAGTACTCCATCGACTACAGGAAGCAGGACTATAGGTCACTTTACCGAAATCTAAGTTCTTAGTCAAAAAGACCAAGTTTCTAGGTTTTATTATAAGCACCGATAGCATTACTATAGATCTAGCAAAGATCGAAGTGATATAGTCATAATCAGCGCTAACTATAGTGAAAGGGGTATAGTCATTCCTTAGATTCTATAACTTCTACTAACAGTTTATTAAAGCATATAGTATAATCTCGAAGTCATTATATCGACTGATAAGATAGGACGTTCACTTTAAGTAGTCAATATAGTATAAGGAAGCTTTCCTACGTCTAAAGCAGAATCTAATTAATATACCGATTCTCTGATATTACGACCTAGTTCGGAGGACTAGAGTTAAGACGGATATATTAGATAGAGTTCTCGGAGCAGTACTTACCTAATACCACAAATAAGATGATTTCTAGCATCCGGTAGCATTCTACTCGAAGATAATATAGTAAGCCGAATTAAATTACAAAGTCCGAGATAAAGAACTCCTAGCAATCATCCGTATATTATAGGAGTAGAGACCTAAACTCGAAGGATTATCACAGAAGGATCATTTTAAGATCCTTACCGACCATCAGTTATTAGAATACTTTATAATGACTCGATAGATAAATCAGTAATAAGTAAGATAGAGTGAATTCCTATCGTAATTCCACTTTATGATTAAGTACCGGCCCGGAAAGAGGAATATCATTACAGACGCTTTATCAAGAAAGGAGACCCCTTACATAGATAAGAGTCGTAAGATCATAATACTACCAAAAGCTTATCTAGATAAAGGAGTGCTCCCAACTCACTTAGCTCCTATCACACCAGAGGATACTGTTAAAGAGACAGCGGAGATCGTTAAAAGAGTCAAGGAGTCTAACCGTTAAAGCTCAGAATTAGACAAGTTCCGGTAGATAGTATAAATAGGAGAAAGTTCCCGATAGACAATATAGGACGGATTACTTCTTTATAAAGGATGGCTCGAGGTACCGGACGACAGAGATTTATATACTCGTCTACTCGATAAGATATACCGATAACCTTTAATAGCGCATCTAGGAGTCGAAAAGATAAAGAAACTAGTTACGATAAGATACCATTAGCACGGATAGGTAACCAACATAAAGCGATATATTAACAATTACTTAATCTATAAGCGTATAAAGGCCTAGAGAGATCGTATACCTAGATTATTATAACCCCTACCGATCCTAGAGCGCCCTTAGCAGCATCTTTCAATAGATTTCTATTCATTCCCGAAGGATCATCATAGATATAACGTAGTATTTGTGGTTATAGATTGACTAAGTAAGAGGCCGATCTCTATACCATATCAGAAGGAGACTAAAGCTAAGTAGATAGCCCGGCTATTTATTAATTATATCATATATATTTCGGGAATCCCGGAGACGATCGTATCAGATCGCGGAGGACAGTTTATCTTAGAGTTCTAGACTAAGTTCTATAGAATTCTAGAGATCAGACGGAAGCTTTCGACTACATACTATCCACAAATAGACAGATAAAGTAAGATCGCGAACCAATATATAGCTTAAAGGCTACGTCCATATATCAAATAGAACTAAGATAACTAGTCTAAGCTATTACCAATAGTTGACTTTACGGTATCAATCCTCCCCTAGGACTTAACGAAGAAGTCTCCGTTCTTCGTAGAGCGAGGCTACGAGCCAGTAATAACATTCAACTAAAGAGATCGAGGATCATCAGTACTAACGCTAAACGAGTAAGAAGTAGCCTAGATACTCTCAGATCTATAGGAAATCTAGACTTAGACTAAAGAACAAATTGTAAAGTTATAGTAATTATAGGTCCGGTAGGCAAATAAGTATCGTTATAAGGAGGATTTCGGAGTTAACGACTTAGTATTTATTATAATAAAGGATTAGCTTCAAGATCGACCGAGCAAGAAGCTTTCACACCTAGCCAGTAGGCTATATAGGATCATTAAGAAAGTGGGAAATTCCTATAAGTTAGACCTTCCTAAAGCAATTCGAGTACACCCTATCTTCTATCCAAGCAAATTACGAAAGGTAGCGATAACAGAGCCTCTTACTAGACAGTATATAGATCCTCCTCCCCCGGTATAAGTTAGGGAGACAGACGAATAGGAAGTCGAGAATATCCTAGACGCTAGAACGTATTACCGGAAGCTATAGTATAGGATACAATAGGTAGGACATGACCTCGATTTATAATGGTATCCTGCCGGCGATATAAAGAACGTACCGAGGAAATTATAGGAATTCTATGCGCAGTATCCTATGAAGCCGGGTCCCCTAATGCGTTTATAGGAATGGTTATATGCTGACGAAGAAGATCGAGTTCTCGACGATCACATTGACGACAATAAGCCCGCATTCAGGGACTAAATGCAGTTTTAACCGGGGGTTATGTGACGATCGGGACTAGACCGTACTTTCTACCGTAACTAGCCGCCCTGACTTTAGAGTTTTCTGCCAGATGTTTCCGACTTGTAGATGTTTGACATGTTTATACGAAGAGACAGGACGAGGATCTACAAAGGTCCTGTCGCACACGTTTCCTCTCTTCTTCTTCTTTTCCTTCTTTGTACTTAGTATTTTCGTTTAAATGCACTCTTTACTTTGAAGAATTGGCTGGTAACAGAATAAATACATATTATTATCATCCTTTTATATACTATTACATATCTCTTTTACGTAGTCACGAATGTCTTTACCGTCGGTAGGCTGCTTACGAAGACCTCTCTTCTTCTTCTTTTTAGTAGTAGCTACGTCTTCGTCGATAGTATTAATATCTTTACTAGATTAGGTATTATCGTTATTGTTATAACCGTTGTTATGACTACCTCGGCTACTACGGTTTCCTCTACGACTACCTCTTCTATTGCCTTAGCTATAGCCGGTATTGTTATTATAGATAGTATTAGTGATACCTTCTATATCAGTAGCTACTTAGAGTGCTCTTTAGTACTCCTCTACCTTATCGAGATTAAGTTTCTTAGGTTCGAGACTTACGACTTCTTCCCTAATAAACTGGACCTTTTTGACTTCCAATTCAAGGTTTTGAAGGACTTATGATAGGCCGTATACTAGGTGCGGTGCTGCCTTAAATCGAGTAACTATATGGTACTGTCGCTAGTACTCCTCAATATACTCGCTTACTAAGTTGTAATCCGATCGTTTTATCTTATCGAACTTCCTTATCTCAAGGAATGTAGTTTACATCCGGTCACTGCCTTATATTATAGCCATAAGCTCATCGTACAATTGATCAGCGTACTTAGGTATCTTTGACAAATTGCGCAGCTTATTCTATAGTGTGATATCGATTTGATTGTACATCCAGCTTACAACTAAGCGAGACCAGTACTTCTATCTTTCAAACGAAGTATGTGACTTAGGAGGTCGGGGAATATCGCTTTCTAGCAGCCATTCCAAAGCGTATAAGATCAACTGGTAAGCCAGTGCCTGTTTCCAACCACTTAGATCAGTGTCATTATGCTCCAGTGTCCTCACTTTCTGAATTTTGGTTATTGCAATCGTTGGCAGACCATGTCCCTGATGGGACGGCTTGTTATCCTCATCCTCGCTGTCACTGGCATCCTGCGCAAATTGGATCGGATCGTTCAAGGACGGGACTTCATTGGGATCAATCGTGTTAGGCGGTACGCCGGGAGGGGGGGTTTGTGGGTTGGTGTCCCCCACATTTCCGGTCGCGAAGGGGGGGTTTGTGGGTTGGTGTCCCCCACATTTCCGGTCGCGACGTCTGCCATGATTGGATTGTAAAGCTAAACGGAGCTTTTGCCGGCGGGGCTCGAAGGATTTCCTGGATGTTATTGGCTGGATCCGAATCCGTGTAGTGTACCACGCACAAAGGTGGATCCACTGTGGGGTCAGATCGTCAAAAGTCTCCAGATGAAAATAGCTTCAGAGAAAAGAGTTGCTAGTGGTCCAACTAGCAAAAGAGGCTCATAACCTGATACAATACGTGTAAGTTCATAGAGAAAGCACTGTATGTATTCTGGTGGACGAAGAGGAGAAAGAGAGGACGAGAGAGAGCAGGCAAACTATCTGGGTTCTATTTACATGTGATGCCTTAGGCATCCGGGCATCCAACAGATTGCCTCATGAGTTTCTATGGATTGAACACGAGTATCTATCTCGTTCAATAAATCTATCTCGTTCAATAACTACAGCAATTGGTCACTCAAGTCATTGTTCACCATTACACGTCAATAATAGAACTGTCACTTCCCATCCCGGAATAAGTTATTCGTGAGCAAATAAACTGCAGGTTTGTGGAGATCCCAAAGTTGATCATCCAATTAACAGGGCAGTAAATGTGCTCACTGCTTTTGTCAACTCCATTTTGTAGCTGAAACCAGCCCCCTGATTAACAGTGAGCCCGGCTTTGCGCTGCCGACAGGCTGGACCGGCTTGTGATAGACGTTGTTGGATTGAGGTCAATGCTGGCGAATGGGCTGAATAAACGGGCAAGGGCGCAATCCTCCCAGATAACTAGTGTCGAAGCGGTAAATTATCTAGCTGAGCGCTGTTCATAGAAGGATGCCACAGGAATGAGTACTGCGTGCTCGTTTTGTTTGGTTAATCTAGGCTCGGAACGTTTATCTCCCGTGCTGTGATCCCTGCCCGAGAGGTTTTAACGGAGTATATCTCCGCTTTAATCGTTTGTTTTGTGATTATAGAATTATTTTCCATTTTGACAGAAGCCATACAGCCTTCGCAAGATGTTGATCTTTCCCATTAACAAGTAGACAGCCATTGGTCATTTGGGGTTTGGTGAAGTCAATCTACCTACTCTCAAACGGGCTCATCTCAACACATATGCCTATGTGGCATGCTCAGTATATGTAGTCTTCTTCCGCCTGTGTCAGGCTGTGGTTTTTATGAACCATCGGTAGAATATTATGATTAAACGCTGGGCTTTTTAAGATCTGCAGCGGACTCCGATGACAAGAGCAGTAACAGGAAGAACACACACCATGGGTTATAGATGTTATCGGGTTATGAATGTTATATCGCACAAAATGAAAATGTTGGTCACCCAATTCCAAACTTCTTTTTAGTCTATAGTTCTCACAAAGCCATGAGATATAGTTTGGGTACTTTGCGCTTGGTCAGCGAATTGAGTTTGTACCGAGTAGCTGCGGGGTGTTCCATTTTATGTTCATCTTGTCTCGAATACATACGAATACCGATGTATTTCTCGAGACGGCCTCAAGCTCAAAGTTGCTTGAGCGAGTGCAGGCCTCTTTCCGAAACATATCACTGAGGCGCATTTTTCTCTGTTCAAGTTGAGATAGAGGTGGCTATATTGGTGATGAAGGGGCGCGAGTGCCAGTATATAGAAATTAGAGTCTATCAATCGTATATTTGTTAGATCAAGAAGCAGCTGGAAGGCCCTAGGTATCTGTAGCAAGGAATTAGAGAGTAAACGGCAAATACAGTGGCTGCCACCACTCCGGAGTCACATTGGTAGCCCATAACAGGATTTGCCCAGTCCCTTCCAAGTCACGGTTTCTCATTACCCTTACGCAAATGGTTTGATTCGGCCCAGGTAGATTGCGATCTGATTTATTATTCTATTTGAACAGCTTCTCAGGGCGTAACAGGAAGAAATGCATCAAGTTGCATCAGTTCACACCACTCCTACTACTGACCTCCGCAGGTGCGGAGACACGGCTGCCGGTGAGGTCTCCGGCTTTATCGTCGCACTTGGGAGGCTCCTCCGACTCCGCCTCCAGCCGCTTCACCACCAAATCAAACATCAAATCAAATGACTTGGCATCCTCATAACCATGCTTGATACCATGCTCTGTGAACAGGTAGTCTATCATGGATCCCATTCGCCGATTGACCTCATAAAGAATCTCGGTTAGCCGGACTATCTCCTCCAACTCGCTCCTGGATTGGCCGAGCGCCTCCCGTATGGCAGCTAGCTCCTGCTCGGCTCTCGCTTGGCGGCGTTCTGCTTGGACGGTGCGTGTATTGAGTGCACCAATGATTCGAAGAACTTCCTTAATACTGATCAGCGATGTCGCGGCTAAGGAAGAAGAGACTTACCGAGGCATCCATGCCTGCGAGTGAATAATTGGCCAAAGAGGAGATACAGTCAGGGTCAAAGAAATAATATGGGTTAAAGAAGTAATATGGAGCAAGTGACACCTTGTACACTTAGAGGGAATCGGTGCCTTGAAACAGGAAAAGTACGATTTTTGATTCCAATGGCTATACTTATAGGTTGCTTGTTCCTCTTCATCAATTGAGAAGCTAGTATATCTCTTCTCTCATTCATACATAGATCTTGGGGCTTGGACTTAAAAGACCATGTGTACTACCATGCGTTCATGATAGCATTGGGCGAGAAGTGTGTTTCTGAACGCACCTCACAGAAAACACCAGACGCTATGTTCAAATGAATGAACAGAGTCGGTATGGTTAATGTGGCAGAACATTAGCCATCACTAACACGACTTGATCACAAAGAGAATGAAGGGTACTGTAATTGGAAGAGCAGCACGTTGAAATTGGCACCGGTCTTTTGTTCATCACCACAAATCCACCCCAATTTCTCCACACAACATAAAATAGCACGTTAGCTTTCCAAAAATAGTTGTTCAGTAACTGAAGGCTGTCGTTATAAAGCTAAAATAACAAGCTACCCTGGTATTTCTGAGTTATAGGGGCTTGATCTCATCTTTCTCAGCAATTGCTCTCCACTGTATCCAGCATTCTACATCTCTCTTTGCCCATCAACCTTCCCATTCTGCGTCCAGACATACTACTAGCAACCATTTCTCGAGCCATGCCTGGAACCATTTCGAAAGTGGCAAAATGGTTTGGGCTGGAGGTGGTACATGTCATCATTGTTCGTCGGTCACACCATGGAGATCTACGTCTTGTCCAGTCTACATTTCCTTCGGACCATCCAACGGTAGGTCTCCTTCTAGCTTTTGAAATATCTACTAAATTTTTTAAGAATATTACATTGACTCTTGAGGAAGAAGAGGCGAGTTCATCGAAAAAAGGCATTGAGTGGTAGATGGCTAGCTAGAAAACAATGGCAAAGTCGGCCGCCGCTGTATGTCTCTGCGGAGAAGCGGAGTGGAACTGTTGTGAAATGAAGCTTGTGCAGATCAGGAACCAAGCCGCATCGTTGGAATTAGGTCCGAGGTGTCTATGCGGACGTCCAAGCTGATTTCCAATCAACTGTATGGCTCTATTAGTCTCTTTCACACTATAGACTTATCCCCGTCACCAAATAACTAAGATATGTTCACTCGTCTGTTTTGTCAGATTGCCATCGTATATATATGTCGTGGGAGATTTCTGCTGAGTATATGATCTATGTGGTAAAAGACGTAAGAGGCAACCACCGACCGCGCCAATTTCGCGGCGGACAAAGGTGGCTACATGCAGCACTTGCTTGTAGTTAGCAGAAAAACGAAGTCATGGGCCAATAAGCAAGTTTAAGACATGTGACATATCCAGTATCAGAACGAAGCACACATGTACGCGCATTTGACCAATCAGACGTGGATGTGACCGAGCAAGGCAAGCCAATATACTAGAACAACGCATCAGCATATGCGCCAAGCTGATAGAAGGTCGGCAACACGTCAATTTGACGAGATTATGCTTCTACTTTTTTCTATTATGGTCATGTTCCCAAAAAAGCTACATTCGTAGCTGGTTCTCTATTGTATCCCAGACACGTTGTAATTCACTCTCGGCATATAGCCCTGTCAGTGTGTGTTGGCACCAATAAAGGGCTAATTGGATATTAACCAGTCTGGATTATTACTACGCTATGCCACCCTTGAAATGTTCAAGCGAACTCATCTTACCATATCACCTATTCTCATGATATTTAATTCATCAAATGTCAGACTTCAAAACAACCTCCGAGGGGATCCAGGAGATCTATCGCTTCAGCCTCGAATCTTCCGCTCCAGCGGAGGCAACAATCACTGATGTGAGGCACCTGGCGTCTTATAACTGGATCGAAGCATCCACACCCACCATTGCTGTCCCGGGCAGTCCAGCTCTGTGGTCCGCCCCACCAGGATCCCGTCAAGTGAGGAAAGATAGCGGCCTTGTTTATATTTCTCAGAATGCCGCTCGTCATCCTGATAGCCCTTTAGAACCATTATTTCGCTCTCTTTACATTGAGCAACCCTCGTTTGACATAAACTCAATCGACATTGTGACCGATCGAAACAACATTCGTAAACTTCTGTCGTTTATCAAGCCGAATTTGAGCAAAAACGGTCTCGATGCATTCACCATCCAGGTGGATATGACCGCTCGGACTGCGATCTTTTCCCGTAACGAGACCGCCACTTATGAAGTCATTGGGCCGGGCGAATTTCGGGGCTTTGGACATGAATTCGAAAAAGCATATACGATCACTCAGGTCAAAGACAGCACTGGGCACCATCGCATAATCTCATACCGACTGGGTGGTCTGAGTTTCCTTGTGCGCCATGAGACAGACGGGTTTGTTGGAGATTTGAAATCCAGTGTAAAGGATGACGAATCAACAGGGGACAATCTTGCCAATATCCTGAATTCCTTGTCCCTCACGCCGGAAACACTTTCTATAGACGAGCCCTCTATCAAATCCAAGTTGACAATCAAGAGAGAAGGTCGGATAGCATCACGGGAATCGACCCTTGAGATCAAAACTCGAGTTTTACACAAACCTCTGGAGCTAACAGAGGTTGCGGCTCAACTCTGGATTTCTCAAACACCCAACCTTGTCCGGGCTTATCATCAACGTGGAATATTCTCGACGCCGAAAGTGGAAGATGTCACTGGCGCGATGAAAGACTGGGAAAAGACCCACCAGGATGCTATCACAAAACTCGTTGCACTAATTAAATGCATTTTACGAGTCACCAGAAATTTGGGTGGCAGTTCCACTGTTAGCTATGATCCCCTGAAAGACAAACTCGTGGTCGAGAAGGGGTGAGAGAAAGAAGGTGCTCCCGGAGGATCTTTTTTCTCGATGGGAAATCTCCATCCCCGCCAATGTCACCAAGAAAACCTCTGTGCATGACTCAGAAGTTACTCAAAAAAGGCAGAATACTCGGAGACCTACTACGGCACTTGACCAGGATGAAGTCCTTCCAAATGGTATCAAAGCAGAGCCGGCTAAACTTCGACCTTTTACTATATCCGCTCTTGCAAACGAACCAGAATCATAGAGCTGTCGTTGGAAACAGCGAAATTGGTTCACTGTTTTGATTGGACTATACCTTATCAGCTTTCTTATTTTGGTGAGGTCTGTCTTCCGCTTAGTTGAATTTACGGAAGAGTATAGTGGGTATATCATGACACATGATGTTTTCGTGTATGTTTTCGACGGATTGTTACTGCTGATTGCTATGGTCAATATTATTGTGTACCTCCCCGCGGAGATTTTGGGACATGGCAAGGCTGGAACCAGACAGGGCTCGGAGACAATATATCCATGGACCGCGGTGGGTGTGGTTGCTGCAGTATAGAAATGTGGTATAATATTGGGACTTTTAATTGTTAGAAAGGTTCAAATTCAGCTTTTTTTTTCTATATTTACCCTTCGTCAGATTTGATCATCGAGAAATAAAAAAATATAGCGGGCTATAGGCACCATCTAAGTGAATTAAATCCTAGTCTTATGCGTCGGAGTGAGCCTGAATCCACATACCGTGCCACGGCCAGGAAATAATCCCATTATCTGTCAGACTGGTGCGGTTTGTCTGGTGACTCAATACTTCGAGTATGTGCGGCAAGCAAGGCTGGTAAATATCGTGTAGGTACAGGTTATTTTGCTACTGATCCTAATACGAACATTGAGGTGTTTAGAACTGCCCGAGAAGCAAAACGTGAGTGTTTCGAGGGAAGTACTGCTTTGTGAGTTAACATTCAATACTATTAATCGCATAGAAGATTTGTACTGTAGTAATTTGTCCATCCATAATTACGACAGGTTTGAAACAAGCGGGGTTAGGCAGCAATGCATATAGGGCACATATGAATAAAAGAAGGAATTTATTAACGTATGTAGCAAACACCAGAAACGTCAACTGAAAAAAGGCAAGATTTCAGCCTTCTCGACCAAAGACCTAGAACCTGACCCCCCCACGTCCGACAAACAAAGCAAGGAGGACCAGGAAACCATTCTCACTCTCATTGCTAGGTGAGAACCGAACAATCCGGTTGAGATCTTACAGCGCTTTATCATTAACGTTAAATAAGCCTGCATCTTAACTCAAGCTACAGTGATTTGACAATAATGTGCAAGGGTGAGGCTTTCTCGGCTCATAGACTTGTCGTTTGCCCAAGATCAAAGTATTTCCACCGGGCTTCTTATGGCGGCTTCAAGGTGAAACAAATCAGATCTTTGAGCTTCTCATGAAGTGTGTCTGACAAGCGCTGTTCGCTGCTAGGAAACCGAAGGGCAGATTTATCTGGACGAAAGAAGCCCGATTCTCATCGAGAAAGTGCTAGAATTTCTGTACACCGGAGATTATACCCTCAAACGCCTTGCAACAACACCGGTGCACCCTGGCACAGAGGGTGCTGAACGACAAGAGATAAATACAAGGGTTGAGAATGGGCCAGTGCTGGACTCGTCATCCGAAGAATCTGGTATGCATAATCATACCACGGAAATGACAGAGCTTTTCAATGAAGCCGCTGTGACGGCTACAGAGTCTACGGAGGGACCAGTGGATGGATCAGCGGTAGAAAATAAACCGGTCCCGATTGAAGAAAACCCCGCAGAGGAACTATTCGAGCAAGGTGTTGAGTTGGAGCCAATCGTCGATAAATTGGCTGACTGTCATCCATGCTACTTTCATGTGCGCATGTATGGCGAAGCAGATTATTTCATGATCAGTGATTTGAAAACCAAAGCAAAGGCGCAATTTCTTGCATCATTCATGGACAATCCCAAAAGAGCAACCTTTGCGGATACAATTGAGGAACTCTATTCCACACATGCCGACTATCAGCAGCTAAGGCAACTTGCCATTGAAGTGATAGTTGACAACTTGCCGAATCTTCGAAAAGGGTTGTTTCCGGTGATTGATTCCAGACTCATGAAGGCGGTTCCCGACTTTACTCTTGATCTATGCCAAGCGACACTGGACAAGTATGTGGGTGTTCCACCCACCACTTTGTTCTCTGTGGGTCCTGAATTCAAGGTACACCCAGCCAGGGTAAGTCTGTCAGATTGGTCATACCAATCCATTTCGAGATAAGATAGTGAATTTGCTTAAAGAAGGTGGCTAGGGTATAATTTCGAATGAACTCACGTTATCGTTCGCGAGGGGTCGAGGTTAATAAAATCATCATCATCATCACTGTGAATGATCAGCGTACCTATGCTTGGATCTAAAATTGCATAAAAGGGAAGAAAATAAGGTTTCCGGATTCAGCGATGCATAAACAAGCCAGCTGTGCTGGTTCTCTCTTGACGGGGTTGGTCAAAGAAAATAATTTGATATTAGCTATTATCGAAGCGAACAAACAGCAACATGCGCTTCTTGGATAAATCTTGTACATAAATGGAGATGGCTGGTCGAGTCAATTGATGATTTTATTACATGAAGCATTTGGTTGAGAGAACTACAGTAATAAACAGGCTTGGCAGGGAGTGGAGGGTACATTCGACGAAATGAACAATCTGGTCAACCGGTTTTTCAGGTTAGAAAGTTGTTTGCATTTGTTCTTTTATTAAACAACCAAAGCTCTACGATCCCAATGATGACTAGATGAATGAAATTTGATGGCAGGACCTGTTGAATGGCCTTGTTAAGAATAGCTGACCAGAAATCATGCAATTTGGTTCATAAACAGATTTAATTATCAGCCCCCAGCGTTTTCTTCCGTAAATCTTATTTTTCTGCCCTACAATTAAGTTGCATCGTTGCTCTTGATTGGTGTAAGTAGCCAATATTTTTGTGTTGATTTTGATAATTTTTTGAGATTGGTCAGTCAGATCAAGAAACTTGTCGTCTCCCCTTTCTTTTTTTTTAAACAAATTATACACGAATTCTAGTTCGCGAGGAAGACCAACCATCCGCACAGGCAATCAGTGGAAGGAAGTGTGTGTCAAGTTTTCCGTCCTTTTTTCGGCCATGTACAAGAGAATCAACAGCGCATTTACATATTTAGCGATATAAAGGCGAGTCCCAAGTGTACGGAGATCGGCGACAACAAATCAAGTAGAGCGCAGACCAGCGCTACTTGGGAACCCCTTGCTCTAATTCAAACCAATACGAGATCATAGCAATGTTTAGTCTTTTCACATTCGTGATCTCAATGTTTTTCGGCGTTGCAATATGGGCTGTTCCAACTCCTGCCATGCGTGAAAGGGTGTCCACACATGTAATTTCTCCACTACACTTTGCGTGCACACTTTGCTCATCTGCTTTAGAAACTTTCCGCTCCACTCCTACTCACTGCCTGGGAAACCTCCAATTGTAAGGGAAATCCCGGTTACACCCAATTTTCCGATTCAGTCGTTGCACGGAACATCTCGAACTATGGTATCTTCCGGAGCTTTCAGCTCAACCGCACACTCACAGGTCAGGAGCAGCTGGATATCTCAGTCACCGATGACTACGCTACATGGTATCCAGATAAAGATCAATTGGCATACAACAGCTCGTCTTGCACAAATTTCTGGCAAAGCTACTACGCTATCAACGGAAGTACCACCTGCCATAAAACTCCACCCTTCACCTGCCACCGCCTGTGGAATAACCCTGGCCTACCGATGACATAGCACTCCTTCACGAAATATCTTTGATTGATCAAACGCGAGGTTTTGGCTGTCAATATCTGACAGAGCACGAGCAAAAGGAATCACAGCTACGCCCAGCACTTGGTATCCGATTTCTTGGTCTATATTGATGTGCGTCATTCCAATAATATCAAGTAAAACCCTAGTTCTTTCACTATGTCTAACAAGAAAATGAATGAATGGATGAATTCCTTTATCCTTGTTTTCAGTCACAGACTTAGATTCAATCCCTGGCTGCAATTTACCTGCCTGTTGTCCCGTTGTTCTACTGAAACTTGTGGTGGAAAATATCTTTCAGTCAACTCCCAGATAATTGTTGTGTTTTGTCATTTAATCAAATCCATTATCTCTTCAAATGGTATCTTGAACTGAGTAACCAGCCTCAAAGGTTCATAAAGATTAATGTATGGGCGGATGGCGACTCGCTTACCTATTACGTTAATAGTTATCTCGAAAGCCTTAATTCAGGTGCCTCATTAATATTACGTAAATTCCGCACCGAGCATATAATATAGTAGAGCATTTTGTATTCAAGGCGTATTTCAATCCACACATAGTCTCAACATTTGTTCGAGGATAAGGGAAACCGCACAGGGAAAAACCTTATCGAGACCAATCAGTATTGCTGACTTGCATATTAATCCAAGACCTAAAGGCAACCATGAAAAAGCATTTCAGCCATGACAACACATCTCAGATATATAGTCAAAATTTTGCTTTTGTTGAAAGGGAAGGTTTGAGGGCTAATGCCTTCAAAATATTCTTACCCAAATTCATCTGCGGGATTGAGATAGGTGGAATTACTACCGAGAAGGTTACTGTTAGTCGAGTCATTGAGAACGTATGGATAAATACTCACTTTCTGTCCCACCAGATCCATTAGCTACTGTTCACTTGTTAACAGCATGAATATAGAGGTTCACTCACCTTCTGTTGCAGCCGGACCCATTAGCTAGTTGCATGTATCAACTCCATCAATATTCGGATATACACTCACTCCCTATTCCACCCAGATCAATCAGCCGGTTCTCAGTTGTCAACAGCATAAATATAGAGATAGAAACTTACTCTCTGTTCCACCCAGACCCATCAGCCAGTCTTCAGTTGTCAACAGTATCCATTTAGGGGCATTCACTCACTCCCTGTTCCACCCAGACCAATCAGCCAGTTTTCAGTTGTCAACAGCATTCATTTAGGGATATTCACTCACCATCTATTTCATTAAGGTTAATCAGCCAGTATTTAGTTGTCAACAGCCTTTATTTAGGGACATTCACTCACTCCCTGTTTCAGCGGGATCCATCAGCCAGTTCTCAGTTGTCAACAGCATAAATATAGAGATATATACTTACTCTCTGTTCCGCCCAGATTCATCAGCCAGTCTTCAGTTGTCAACAGTATCCATTTAGGGACGCTCACTCACTCCCTGTTCCACCCAGACCCATCAGCCAATTCTCAGTTGTCAACAGCATTCATTTGGGAATATTCACTCACCATCTATTTTATTAAGATTCATCAGCCAATCTTCGGTAATCAAAAGCATTCATTTAGGGACATTCACTCACTGGCTATTCCATCGAGATTCATCAGCCAGTCTTCAGTTATCAACAGCCTTCATTTGGGGACATTCACTCACAAGCTATACCACTCACATCCATCAGCCAGTCTTCAGTTTTCAAGGGTATTTATTTAGGGACATTCACTCACAATCTATTTCACCCACATCCATCAGCCAGTCTTCAGTTGTCAACAGCATTCAATTAGGGACATTCACTCACTGCCTGCTCAACCCAGATTCGTCAGCCAGTCTTCAGTTATCAATTGCATTCATTTAGGGACATTCACTCACTGCCTGTTCCACCCAGATTCGTCAGCCAGTCTTCAGTTGTCAACAGCATTCAATTAGGGACATTCACTCACTGCCTGTTTCACCGAGATTCATCAGCCAGTCTTCAGTTATCAACTGCATTCATTTAGGGACATTCACTCACTGCCTGTTTCACCGAGATTCATCAGCCAGTCTTCAGTTGTCGACAGCTTTAATTTAGGGACATTCACTCACCCCCTGCTCCATCAAGACCAATCAGTCAGTTTTCAGTTGCCAACTGCATTCATTTGGGAATATTCACTCACCATCTATTTCATTCAGATTAATCAGCCAGTCTTTAGTTGTCAACAGCCTTTATTTAGGGACATTCACTCACTCCCTGTTTCAGCGGGATCCATCAGCCAGTTCTAAGTTGTTAACAGCATAAATATAGATATATATATACTTACTCTCTGTTCCGCCCAGACTTATCAGCCAGTCTTCAGTTGTCAACAGCTTTAATTTAGGGAACGTTCACTCACAATCTATCCCATCCAAATCCATCAGCCAGTCTTCAGTAATCAAACTCCACTAAAATTCGGGTGTATACTCACTCCCTATTCAAACCAGATCCATCAGCCAATTCTCAGTTGTCAACAATATTTATTTGGTGACATTCACTCACAATCTATATAACCCACATTCATCAGTCAGTCTTCAGTTCAGTTGCAGACAGCTTTTGTTGAGGGATATTCACTCACCATCTATTTCATTCATATTAATCAGCCAGACTTCAGTTGTCAACATTATTCATTTAGAGAAATTCACTCACTTCCTATTCCACCCAAATCCATCAGCCAGTCTTCAGTTGTCAACTGCCTTTGTTGAGGGATATTCACTCACCATCTATTTCATTCAGATTCATCAGCCAGACTCCAGTTGTCAATAGTATTCATTTAGAGATATTCACTCACTCCCTGTTCAAACCAGATCCATCAGCCAGTCTTCAGTTGTTAACAGCATAGATATAGAGATATATACTTACTCTCTTTTCCGCCCAGATTCATCAGCCAGTCTTCACTTGTCAACTGCATTCATTTGGGGACATTCACTCACTGGCTATTCCACCGAGATCCATCAGCCAGTCTTCAGTTGCCAACAGCCTTTGTTGAGGGATATTCACTCACCATCTATTTCATTCAGATTCATCAGCCAGACTCCAGTTGTCAATAGTATTCATTGAGGGACATTCACTCACTGGCTATTCCACCCAGATCCATCAGCCAGTCTTCAGTTGCCAACAGCCTTTGTTGAGGGATATTCACTCACCATCTATTTCATTCAGATTCATCAGCCAGACTCCAGTTGTCAATAGTATTCATTGAGGGACATTCACTCACAATCTATATCACCCAAATCCATCAGCCAGTCTTCAGTTGTCAATAGTATCCATTTAGGGACATTCACTCACTCCCTGTTTCACCGGGATCCATCAGCTAGACTTCAGGTGTCAACAGCATTCATTTAGGGACGTTCACTCACTCGCTGTTCCAATCAGATCCATCAGCCAATTCTCACTTATCAAGAGCATTCATTTAAGGGACATTCACTCACTGCCTGTTCCACCCAGATTCGTCAGCCAGTCTTCAGTTGTCAACACCATTCAATTAGGGACATTCACTCACTGCCTGCCCAACCCAGATTCGTCAGCCAGTCTTCAGTTGTCAACAGCATTCAATTAGGGACATTCACTCACTGCCTGTTTACCCAGATTCATCAGCCAGTCTGCACCTATCAACAGCATAAATATACAGATATAGACTCACTGTCTGTTCCGCTCAGATTCATTAGCCAGTCTCCAGTTCTCAACAGTGTTTTCATTGAGACATCTACTCACCTTCTTTTGAGGCCGAATCCATCAGCCAGCCTTTACCTTTTAACAGCATTTATATAGAGGCATTGACTCACTTCCTACTCCACCCAGATCCATCAACAAATGCACTTATTAACAACATAGGTAGACAGGTATATACTCACTGGCTATTCCACCCAAATCCATTAGCCACTCTGCACTTGTCAAGATCATAGATATACAGATATATGCTCACTGGCTATTCCCCAGATTCATCGGCCAGTCTTCAGTTATCAGCAGCACGCAGTTAGGGACATTCACTCACTGCCTGTTTTACCCAGATTCATCAGCCAGTCTGTACTTATTACCGGCATAAATATACAGATATATACTCACTGTCTGTTCCGCTCAGGTCCATTAGCCACTCTTAACTTGTCAACAGCTAGGTTATCATAGAGATATTCACTCACACTCTTTTATAGCCGAATCCATCAGCCAATTTTCAGTTTTCAACAGCAGTATTATGATAATATTCACTCAACTCACCTTCTTTTGCAGCCGAATCCATCAGCTAGTCTGTACTTATCAACAGCATAATTAGAAAGACATATACTCACTGTCTGTTCCACCCAGATCCATTAGCCAATCTTCAGTTCTCAACAGTATTTCTATAGAGATATCCACTCACCTTCTTTTGAAGCCGAATCCATCAGCCAGTCTTCAGCTGTCAACAGCATTTATTTAGAGACATTCACTCACATCCTATTCCACCCAGATCCATTAGCCAGACTTCACTTATCAACAATATTTATTTAGGGACATTCACTCACCTTCTTTTGAAGCCGAATCCATCAGTCAGTCTTCAGCTGTCAACAGCATTTATTAGAGACATTCACTCACATCCTATTCCACCCAGATCCATTAGCCAGACTTCACTTATCAACAATATTTATTTAGGGACATTCACTCACTCCCTGTTCCATCCGGATCCATTAGCCAGTCCTCGGCCGTCAACAGCATTTATTTAGGGACATTCACTCACTGGCTATTCCACCGAGATCCATCAGCCACTCTTCAGTTGTCAAAAGCATTATTATAGATATGTTGAATCACCTTCTTTTGCACCCGAATTCATCAGCCAGTATGCACTTATCAACAGCATAGATAGACAGATATATACTCACTGGCTATTCCACCCAGATCAATTAGCCACCCTGCACTTGTCAAGACCATCAATATAGGGATATATACTTACTTCCTATTCCAGCCATATCCATCAGCCAATTTGGTATATTAACTCCATTAATATAGGGACATTCACTCACACCCTGCTCCATCCAAATCTGTCAATAAGTCTGTACTCAATCTCATCTTGCGTTTGTTTTCCGATCTGATCTCATTCACTAACCATGATCTTTATATTTTGATAATCTCGTTATCCTTGCGCCGCAAGCTCTGCCTTGAGTTCGAGATCGAAGTGATGTTTCAAACCTGTGTTGTGTTATGCAGGGATAGGATTCTGTGGGCTATGCCCTGGTTTTGTGGTACAGAGCCCCCATTCGGTTAAGTTGTCTGGGTCTCGCCCCGCCAAGAAAAGCGGAGTCATTTGACACCTTCTCCTATTAGGGGGGGGGGGGGGGCGATTTTCGGGCACGGATACCGTGTGGTGCCACGTCAGCAACGCTAAACAGTTGTCCAACACTAATGTCGTCTGAGCGATCAATGGACATGATTCATAAGATTGCGCGAGAGCGTAAAACTCGTCATTTTTCAACGTTCATTCGAAAAGTAGGAAGCGTGTATAACCTACATACGTCGGCATGAACCTGATCCCCTGATTGATCACTGAGCGCCCTGACAAGGCTGTGCGGGGCTAGGATTGGAGATCTGCCACACAGCTCTGAGTTTTGTGTTCGCGACCATGCCAAGTAAAGACCCGATGACGAGCAAGTCGCTGGCATCTTAGTACCAGCCGCTAGATAATGCACCTGCAGAAGAGAGGGGGCCTAGGGTGGGGGCTTAATCAGTGCCGACTTTTCTCTTTCATCACTTTAAAATGAAACTTGACTCTCGGCCAAAAATAGAAGAAGAGAAGGGGAAGAACGAAAGTCTACGATACAAAGGAAAAAAAAGGCCTAACCCATTGGAGTGGGAGCATTATAGTCAATGGTTTCTTGGGGTGCCCTTGACTAAAGGAGAAAAAAGTGGGGCGAGGGGGTACGGTAGGTTTGTTTTCGCGATTTTTGCGCAGTACAAATTCTATCCTTAACTGGCTAGATTTAAGAAGACCCCTGGCTAGAACCATTTAAATGATATGGTCAGGAACAAGACGATGACAAAACAGGTTCAAGCTGGGCGCCCCTCATTCTTGCTGTAAACATCTCTTTTCTTTAACACCCTCTGTTCACAGCGCAGATAGCCCCGAACTTATCCCCATCTAAGCGGCAGTTGATCAGTGATATTATCGAGTGCAACATGGAAGCTACTCAAATTGCTAATGCTGCTGAATGAAGTAAACCGTCTGTCAGATATATTCGCTCCAATCTACGGATTTCCAGCAGTCCCAAAGCACCCCCAATACCCTCCACCTCACATATGCTTAACGCGTCCTTTGCAATCACTTTTCTGAAAATTCTAGATTATATCTCAATGAGATTGCTCCTTTCCTCAAGGAGGAGTTTGATGTTTGCGTAGCCAACTCTACCATCAGCCGAGCCCTGCCAGCAAAATGCTGGCCCAAGAACACGATCCGGAAGCGGGGAAAAGAGCGAAACGCCGATTTATGAGACTATTATCTCCATAGTCTATCAGATTTTCAGTCGTACTATCTATCTAGTTTATATAGATGAATCGGGATGTGAGAAGCGGATAGGTGTAATTTATATCCAGCTACCGGCATGATAAAACATAAAAAAGCTGTCTTGGAAGACGTGAGATACTGTCTGTCCTCCCGTAACTGGATGATAGAGTTTCTTGAGCCCCCATCTTGCAGTGCTGTTTGGCGGGGCCCTTCCGTATGTCCGCCGGGGGCTTCTGCCTTTGCTGCGTAAACACAATTCGGTCGCCAATAGCACGAGATACCTCATGCAGTTCGAGATCCACGAATGGACATGATTCGTCGAGTTGCCTCATCCACCGATGCGGGCGGGCGCTTAATTCACCCCTGATGCCCTGGGGTGATGCCAAGGCATTTCTGCGGTCGCAAAAATGCCTCGTCATCCCTCCCCTCCTGTCACCGATTCTTTTGAATAACCGAGTTTCCAAACTTCGAACTATTTTACAGCCAAGCGATATCTTCGTATATCTGCTCATTTATCATTGCTTTCGCTGCGGCGCCAGTGTTGCCTGTTGTCAAACCGTTCATGGCGAGCATGGCGTCCGCAATGTCGTTTGGGTCAAATTGGGGGTTCCAGATGGGTGTGAACAACGGCCAGGTCACTAACCACTTCCACATGCCTGTTGAAGATATCGAAAATATCAATACTAGATCTCGTAAGTCAACAGAAAGTTCTACTTTTCGATATCAGACTTGTTAATTATTCCCAAGGTGGTCAAACTCAAGTCCATTATATAGTCCCATCATTTGACAATCGTCACTTTACCGGCCGTGAATCTACACTAGATGAGCTTAGGCAGAAGCTATTCATCCAAGCAAACACCAAAAAACTAGCCCTTTTCGGACTAGGTGGCATTGGCAAAACCCAAGTTGCTCTTCAGCTTGCCCGCTGGGTAAGATCACATATACCAGACTGCTCTATCTTTTGGGCCCCTGCACTTAGCGTGGAGAGTTTTGAGCAGGCATGTTGGCAAATTGCGAAAGAGCTTCAAATCCACCAAAATCCAGATGGTGAAAGTGCGATGGAATTGGTACGCCGACATTTAAGCTCCGACAAAGCCAGAAAGTGGCTGTTCATAGTCGATAATGCAGACGATGTGGACTTGCTTTTTGATGAACTTTATCAGTATTTCCCTACTGGCCAAAGAGGCGTCACTTTGCTCACTACTCGTTCTCGCGAGGTAGCGAAGTCTTTCGCCGAAAAAGATACTGTTCAACTCCAAAAGATGACAACAGAGGAAGGGATTGCATTTCTTACCAAGATTATTGGAGAAGATTCACTTTGCGGCCAAGAGTTCACTGTACAATTACTAGAGGAGCTAGAATTGCTACCTTTGGCTATTGTCCAGGCGGCTCATTATATTTCTCGGAATAATGGAACGATCACGCGGTATCTCGAACTTATGCATAAAACCGAAAAGGACCGGATGCGACTAGCGACACGGGAGTTCCGTGATAGCACACGCTACCCGAAAATGTCAAACGCGGTGACTGCCACATGGCTTATCTCATTCAATCAGATTAAGAGCTATGATCCCCCCGCTGCGGATTTATTGGAATTCATGTCCTACCTTGAGCCAAAGGCAATCCCACGATCACTTCTCCCTACTCTCGATTCGGAAGAGGAGATGGAGTACGCGATTGGTACGCTGTGCAGCTATGGATTTCTGACCGGGAGAGAGAAAAAGAAAATATTTGACATCCATAGTCTCGTGCAGCTATCAACACGAGTGTGGATAGCAGAGGCACAGAATAGTGCAGGAATTATCGCGACAGTGACGCAACATATGGATAAGTGCTTTCCATCTGATGAATACACCAATCGTGGGACATGGAGGATGTATCTACCCCACGCCCTTGAAATTCTCAGGAGAGAGGAAAGTAAAGGTTTAAGTGAGAGGTATAGCTTATTTTCCAAGGTCGGAAGATGCATCCTAGCGGATGGTCGAGCTAAAGAAGCTGCTGCTGCTTTGAGAGAGGTATGTATATGGAAGGAAGCAAATTATGATAAAGCAAATGCCTCTCGACTGGAAGCTCAAGATGCACTCGCACGAGCATATCGATCTAACGGCCAGATCAAGCAGGCCGTGGAGCTACTTGAGCATGTGGTCGCAGTGCGCAAGAGAACACTTGACGAAGAACATCCTGATCGACTGTTGTCCCTGGAGGCACTCGCAGGGGCATATGGATCCAACGGGCAGATCAAGCACGCCGTGGAGCTACTTGAGCATGTGGTCGCAGTGCGCAAGAGAACGCTTGACGAAGAACATCCCTCTCGACTATCTTCTGAGCATGAACTCGCAGGGACATATGGATCCAACGGGCAGATCAAGCAGGCTGTGGAGCTACTTGAGCACGTGGTCGCAGTGGAAGGGCGAACGCTTGATGAAGAACATCCCGATCGACTAGCGTCTCAACATGCGCTCGCAGGGGTATATCAACCCAACGGCCAGATCAAGCAGGCCGTGGAGCTACTTGAGCATGTGGTCGCAGTGGAAGGGCGAACGCTTGATGAAGAACATCCCGATCGACTAGCGTCTCAACATGCGCTCGCACGGGCATATCAATCCAACGGGCAGATCAAGCAGGCCGTGGAGCTACTTGAGCACGTGGTCGCAGTGGAAGGACGAACGCTTGACGAAGAACATCCCTCTCGACTAGCGTCTCAACATGCGCTCGCAGGGGCATATGAATCCAACGGCCAGATCAAGCAGGCCGTGGAGCTACTTGAGCATGTGGTCGCAATGCGCAAGAGAACGCTTGATGAAGAACATCCCGATCGACTAGCGTCTCAGCATGCGCTCGCAGGGGCATATGGATCCAACGGGCAGATCAAGCAGGCCGTGGAGCTACTTGAGCATGTGGTCGCAATGCGCAAGAGAACACTTGACGAAGAACATCCTGATCGACTGTTGTCCCTGGAGGCACTCGCAGGGGCATATGGATCCAACGGGCAGATCAAGCACGCCGTGGAGCTACTTGAGCATGTGGTCGCAGTGCGCAAGAGAACGCTTGACGAAGAACATCCCTCTCGACTATCTTCTGAGCATGAACTCGCAGGGACATATGGATCCAACGGGCAGATCAAGCAGGCCGTGGAGCTACTTGAGCACGTGGTCGCAGTGCGCAAGAGAACGCTTGATGAAGGACATCCCTCTCGACTATCTTCTGAGCATGCGCTCGCAGGGGCATATGGATCCAACGGGCAGATCAAGCACGCCGTGGAGCTACTTGAGCATGTGGTCGCAGTGCGCAAGAGAACGCTTGACGAAGAACATCCCTCTCGACTATCTTCTGAGCATGCGCTCGCAGGGGCATATGGATCCAACGGGCAGATCAAGCAGGCCGTGGAGCTACTTGAGCACGTGGTGGCAGTGCGCAAGAGAACGCTTGATGAAGGACATCCCGATCGACTAGTGTCTCAGGAAGCACTCAAAGGTGCGAAACGGTTGATTGATGCTGATATCAGAGGAAACTCAGCGGGATCTAGAGGCAGCCCAGCAGACATAGACTCAGATACCATTTGCTACCTGTAGTATCGGGCAAAAGACTTCGTCTTGTGAGTCTCCATCACCTGCACCTCGAGCTGCTTGGCCTCCTCCCACCGGCACTCATCCCAGTATGCTGTTGCCAACATGATTGTGCTATCGATGGAATCTTCATGTTCATCACCTAGCAAAATCATTCTATTATTTCTTGATTGAAATGCCATTTGTCTTGCATCTGTGATATTACCAATCTGCGACGCATACCATGCACCTTTAAAAAGCAGCAAAGCCCATTCAAGCAGACACTCCGGTGATGCTGGCTGTTGTGATATTGCGGATTTGACATGAGGAAAGAGCGGCCTACACCTCTCCCAACTTTCGGTATTCACCAGTGGGAAACCCGTCGCATAGGATTCTAATGAATTCACCCTTCCATTGATCTATTTGTTCATAAGCTTTCAACCACGCGCGCGTCGTCAGTTGCACCAGCCAGTGCATCGTAAAAAGAGTGCTGTTTTCAATCACAGATATAAATGAATAGTCCCTAAGAGTTGGGACGTCATCTTCAAAGTCGGGACCTGAATCTGATTCAGATGTCTCCCCGTCGCTGAAGTCACTTGGAAGTTCTGAACTTGATATGTAGTTGGCCTTGGGCTGATGCCCGAGAAGGTTCTCTGGTATTCCTTGTGCGCAGCAGGCGGCTTTGTTGGGCATATATAATCAAATGATATTTGTCACGTCACCAGAATTGAATTCTTAGCTTCCCAGTCCCGGTAGAGGTGACCCGCCTCTTGTTTCAAAAGCTTTGTTGCTTCACGGTCACTCCCTGGGTAATCTTTCAAGTATTGTGATACCGAAGACCGAGGCGCCCGATTTCGAATATAGCCAGCGGCTTTTACGATCGCTAGCGGCATGGACTCTAACGCGTTCACTAACTGTCCACTCTCTTGGCTCTCTTCTGGTTGTTCAAGCTTTCTCTGGCGAAGCTCTAGCGCTTCGGACTTTTCCATGGGTCTAACCTCAATAGAATCGCTGTGATGAACCATCTTCAACGCAACCTCTCTAGTCCGGCTCGTGATGATGATAGACCCATTTCGATTTCTAGGAACGTATTCTAAGAGTGGTTTTGTCGAGGCGTTCGTTGAGCCGCTCATCGGATCTCCCTTGCCTGCCACCGGAACCGAGCAAAGAAGCTGATCGTCATGGACAATATCAAGGATAGAAACCCAATTTCCTATCTTTTCATCGCGGAGCCAGTTTTCGACCAGTCTGAATATGTTAACTTTAGCATCTTGACGACCCGGGATTTTAACCAGGTCCGCGATGTCCCGGAAACTTTGCTCAAATCGGGCTTCATTGCTCGCATGGACCCAGAAAACCCATGTTGTCGGTGATTTGGATCGGACTTGGTAGGAGTATTCGATCGCAAGTTGCGATTTTCTTCGAGTTATCAGCAATAGACCACGTAAGAGCCGCAATACCCTTACCCAACACCGCCGAGGCCGATCAGCGCTATCCTCGACCCCGCGACCGAGTTCTTACTATAGATCTGATCAAGCAGTGTCTCGCGACGGACAAATTCCGGATCGCGCGTGAATGGTACAGTTGACAAAGGGCTGGGCGGAGTTTCTGCTCGCTCTAGAGGGAAGCGGTAATTAGTCAGTGGGCCTTGACATGTTCGGTTCCGTTCCTGACTTACCCGGTGGCAGATGGAAGTCTGCCGTGAATGTGCCATAATTGATTCCCACCTGGGCTCCATAGTTAACACCAGAGTGACTTGTCGACGCCATGATCGTATAAATTCGCCTGTCTGTAGTTCATTACAAGCTCTCTCTGGCTCTCAACTGAAGGAGGGGTACGTCATCAGGTGACTCGGCTCCACGGCGCTAAGACAGGAGACCAGATTTGCAGGCCACCCACGTCGAGCCGTGGGGCAGGACTAGCACATTTCCAGGAACCCGGTCGACCCGAGCCAGAACAGTCAATTCAAGCGCAGCACGCGACAATCAGCCCGGTACATACCCGCGGGGTGAAAAGCATGATTTGACAGTATCACGTCGAGAGCTTATTGCTGCCGGCTTTTTCAAGTACACGATGGATACTTCGAGATCGCATTTTGTTGTTGCTATGGTGAAACTAACGTATGGTTTTCCAGCTAAGCAACCACTTTTTTTTGAGGTCCGCAGCTTTGAGATGGGCCCCCAAGCTCCCCAGAACTGCGAGATCGCCAATGTCACGTGCATTTCCTAATAGCCAGCATCCCCCAGACTTTTCACCCAATTTCATTTTACCTGCTCACTGAGCAGAGGGGTGAGCAGACGGAGTCGCTTCCTGTGCCCCTCGGCCGTACCAGACCACTACGTCTGCCAACGCTCTCCTCCATTAACGTCCAGACTTCTGCTCGCAACATGGCGCCAAGACTCCCTCTCTCAAAGCTCGAAATGATCCAGGACATGATATCGAGCAAATCATTGACTGCCTCGCAAATGGCTAAAGCTGCTGGATGTAGTAAGCGTTCCATTATCAACATCAGCAACAACCTCCGCCAGTTTGGAAATGTCAGAGCACCCACAACTCGAGTAGGTCGACGACGGACCGTAACCCCTCCGATGATAGAAGCACTATGCGATCGCCTCCTCGAAAAGCCCGGGCTATATGTGGACGAGATGGCTATCTTTTTATGGGACGAGACGAGTTCCGCATCCAGGTCACGAATTCGAGTCTCAAGTAAAAGAACACGGAGCGATGGTGCTTTCACACCATTGGAAAGCTCAGGCCGGGTTACCACCAGGGAAGTGTGGAAGCTCATCGACAGCCTGAAGTTAATCATCCACCACCAAACTGCACTCATCGAATCCACAAAGGCCGAGATCGAGGGGGTCAAACACGACCAGAATGTCCTTCGTGACCAGAATGAGAAGCTTCACGAGGAAATCAGAGCTATGCGAGCTCAAATCGAAGCACTCCCACCAGCACCTTCGTCCAGAACATGGGCAGCAGTTACGGCCAGTGGCAACGTTGCCCGTCCCCAACAAACCGACTCACGGCCCGACAAGGACCTGAACTGCGTTCTTATTAGCACCCAACGATCATTTGTGGATCCAGCGGACAACAATAACAGCGATGGAAACACCTTCGGCCGATACCTTCCCACAGATACCGCTAACAACCACATCCGCACCGCGTTGATGAACGCTCCAACAGCTCAGGACGCCCAGGTCGCCGGGATTGGCACGACCAAGACAGGCTACGTGATTCGATTCAAGGATACCAAGTCGGCCGAGCTAGCCCGCAACAACACCGAATGGTTGAATAAACTAGGAAACAATACGAAAATAGTGAAACCACGATTCGGTATCGTTGTGTATCGCACCCTAATAGAGCATTTCGATTTAGGGAGTACAAACACCTAGGCTATTGAGAAAATCACTGGACGAAAACGGCCTTACGGGATAGGGCTTCTAAATCGAGGGAGTGGCCTAGCTCAAAAGGAAGGATAAAATATTAGGGAAATTCGTATCGCTTAGCATCTAGTTCGACTTAGCGGAGGGAGCTAAACGCATCCTTAACAACGGTCTTTTCGTGGGCTAGAGATACATTGGCAGTGTGGAACGCCGCGAGATTAAGAAAAAGAGATACTTCCGATACTAAAGTTTCGGATATCTAGCGTGGTTATACAAGGAAACACCACAGTGCGGACATTACGCGGGCCAATATAAACGGCAACGATACCCTCTAGGCGTCAGAGCGAGGTACCTCGACTACAGCGGAGAACACGCAACAGGAGACTGATAATATACGACCCCCGTATCTTTCAAACCCCGTTAACCCCGTTAATATTAGAGACAAACCTACGAGTACTACAGTTAAATATTATGAAATCGGGACTAAGAATGGAGGCCCTTATTAACGATCACTAAAGCTAAAACCTAGATATACTCCTGATCTAGGAACCGTCTATTACTACCTATCGCACCTACGTTAACTATAGCTCGTGGCACCTCTACCGTCCGATAACCGATACCGACGCAGCCCGATTTCGCAGCTTAATCTATATAAATCGGAGGGTCTCTATATCGTCATACCGACAAACCCTATACGACTACCTAGATATCTGTTGGATGCCTGGATGCCTAAGGCATCACATGTAAATAGAACCCAGATAGTTTGCCTGCTCTCTCGTCCTCTCTTTCTCCTCTTCGTCCACCAGAATACATACAGTGCTTTCTCTATGAACTTACACGTATTGTATCAGGTTATGAGCCTCTTTTGCTAGTTGGACCACTAGCAACTCTTTTCTCTAAAGCTATTTTCATCTGGAGACTTTTGACGATCTGACCCCACAGTGGATCCACCTTTGTGCGTGGTACACTACACGGATACGGATCCAGCCAATAACATCCAGGAAATCCTTCGAGCCCCGCCGGCAAAAGCTCCGTTTAGCTTTACAATCCAATCATGGCAGACGTCGCGACCGGAAATGTGGGGGACACCAACCCACAAACCCCCCCTCCCGGCGTACCGCCTAACACAATTGATCCCAATAAAGTCCCGTCCTTAAACGATCCGATCCAATTTGCGTAGGATGCTAGTGACAGCGAGGATGAGGATAACAAGCCGTCCTATCAGGGATATGGTCTGCCAACGATTGTAATAACCAAAATTCAGAAAGTAAGGACACTGGAGTATAATAACACTGATCTAAGTGGTTAGAAATAGGCACTAGCTTACCAGTTGATCCCATACGCTTTAGAATAGCTGCTAGAAAGCGACATTCCCCGACCTCCTAAGTAGACCTCTGCATAGCCCACAAATGGGCCCATACCCCCGGCCCAAAGCCCAACCCACAGTGGGCTATGGGCCCAATATTCAAAGCCCAACCCAACCCACAGCCCATTAATGGGGGCCCATAAGGCCCCCATCAAAGCCCATTTCTACGCACAAATACAGTCTTGGCATGCATAAAGTAGCTGATTAATAGCTGTATTTTACGCAAGTTCCAGCCTGTATATTCAGTATTATTATATTATCACCATCAGAAGTACAATATTGTAGGAATTGAGTAGATATTATACTGAATTCAACATCATGATGCCAGATTTCATACAAAATCACCCAAAAAAGATCCAATTTGACCATGAATTCATACTATTATAGCGTACTGAGTATCAGTATGAAGAGATATATATATTATCTAGATTGAACTAGGTGCATCTTTCTGTTGAAGTATAAAACCAAGTATCAAATTCATATTTTGTAGGTTTATATGACTGAACTTTATACTGACGGATACCTATCTCTCCTTCTTTGTTTCTGCTTTTATAGATAGGTGATATTATAGCTGATCTCGAGGTAATAGAGGTTTAAAAATATATCCTAAGCCATCGGGTGAAATTTTTTGGATTATAATATTGCGAAATGGACCGGGAAATGGGCTGGGAATGGGCTATCTATAGGCTTTTGATAGGCTAAGCCCACTTAATATGCACGATGTAGCCAATCATATACGAGTATTATAATCATACGTTTCAATTCTGACTAGCACTATAATGAATCCTCTGTTTATTGCATCAATTTGCTGTTTAATGCTACTATCAAGATTCAAGAAGTGGCCTTTTGTAATGTATGACCTTGAAGCTATCCCCCTAAAGCCCTATATCCTTCCTACTATACATTTTATACTATATATCTTCATCTTTGAATCAATCTTTATTATTGAATCGTCAACTGATTATGTCGTAAAGCCAGCAAGCCGAGTTTGGATCATCTCAGTTCGACCCATTTGAACCTGACCTCGATACTATATCATTTACTACCTCTTATTAGGTATCTAGCAGCTACTACCGTAGTCGTTTATCGTTTCTTCAGCCGTCTATTCCTTCGTCAATTGCCTTAGAAGTAGAACATTTTCAGTGCTTTTAACGAGTTAGTCTTGGTAGAATAGGTACTTATTTTCTTTTCGACGCGATAAATCACAGTAATTGGGTTGATTGGTGGTTATAGACCGACTATAGATCTACTAACACGATAATTTTATGGGACTCCTAGCATGGTTCTGCTTCGGAGACTTAGAAATAGTATGAATAAGTGGCGTATATAGTTTCTGGGAGCCCGAAGGTGATGTGTAAGCGTTACGGTCTTATCCTTGAGCATCCTTATGGCACTAAGAAACAAACTGGTAACGAGAGTACTGAAAAGGTTAACCGTTATAGTATAACGACTATTACTCGTTATCTGGAAACTGTAGCTTATAAAAAAGCTACAGGGATACGGAAGCAAAAGGGGGTAATAAGAGGGTTTATTTAATCGGTATATATAGTCCTATCCTTCTTTTATACTACTTACTTATATCAATATTAATATAGGGTTATACCGAAGCGGAAGTATCTTTCTCGTAAGAGGACTAGAACGATCAACTCCTATAATTTATTACTATCAACCGACTCTTATTCCGACTTATCGAAAACCTATCCTTTCGTCTCTTAATTTCGTAATTATAGTTAGCCCTAAGCCCTTTAGATATACTATACGCTACTACAATTCAACGTCGGCTATCTCTTCGTATAAAAGAGCGGCAAAAGAATATACTTAGGATGCTACCGGAGTATATAAGGATCTTAATTGTATTAGATTGTTAGACATCTCTATTTGGGCAAGGATTTATAGCTATTACTGGCTATTTTATCGATACTAACTGGGTCTACCGCGAGGTGCTACTCGGTTTCAAACCCCTTTATAGAACACATTCCGGTATAAACCTAAGTATAACTGTTATACAGACGGTTACTCAGCATAAAATTGAGGACCGGATATTTAGATTGACCACTGATAATACGTCGAATAATAAGACTCTGGTTAATACACTACAGCAATCTTTGCTACAACAATCTTTATCTAATACACGGGATATCAATATCATCCGTATCCCCTATCTTATATATGTGATCCAATTGAGTTTGAACTAGCTACATGACCGTCTCAAAGCAGTCCCTCAGAATGAGACTACAGAAACCAAATAGACTAAGCAACAAGTTACTCTCGTAAGGGCGAATACAAAAAAACGGGATATCTCGCATACTTTAAAAAGAATACAAGCACTTGCTGTATATATCCGCGCTAGTCCTCAGCGCCGAGATTCATTTATCGCACTTCAACCTTTAGGGCAAGGGATTATGCTTCTCCAAGATATAAAGACTCGGTGGAATTCAACATATCTTATACTCCGGCGAGCTAAGAGACTCCGTATCTTTATTATACAATTCTGTGATCAGTTCAATAAGCAAGACTTCGCACTAGATGATAATCAATGGCGTCAGATTGACTATCTTCTTTATCTTATAAAGCCATTCTTTGATTATACACTTGCTCTCTCAAAGACACGAGATATAACATCACATCTTGTCTTTGAGATCTATAATTTGCTATTTGAGCATATTGAACGATCAAAAAGACAATTAAAACGAAAGCGAGTTGTATGGAAGCAGCAGATGCTTACTTCTCTCGATACTAGCTAGTTAAAATTACGCGACTACTACAAGGAGACTGATAAAATGCGAGGGTATATCTATACAGTTTATACAATACTGTCGCCGGATAATAGATTCCAATTCTTTCTTTCTGATAACTAGTCCGACGCTAAAGAGCTACAGGATTAGTATCGAGTAGCATTCTAGGATACACTTACTCTAATCTAGGAACGTCTTGATAGTACTAAGGGCCCGTAAGGGTCTTCTACATCGACACTAAGATCAGTTCTTCACAATCTTGTTCGAAGCCAGAAATCTATCCCTAAGTCAAAGCCGGTTGTTAATAAAATAACGCAGTATCTTAATAGCAGTAGGTTGAATCCTTCCGATCACTTATCTAATAGATACTAATATTGATATAGATATAACTAATTCGGAGCCGCTCTCATTCTGGAAAGAGAATGAATCTCGTTTCCTAGCTATCGCTTCACTTATACGGGATTATCTTGCAATCCCAGCAACGGGTGCTGGTGTGGAACGTCTGTTTAATACTACGCGCGATATCTGCCATTATCGCCGCGGCTCTTTGAAATCGGGCACCATCGAAGAGCTAATGCTATACCTCTGTACATCTAAGTTTGACCTTAATATATAGGAAGCGGAGGAATTGAAGCAGTTCTTTACTTCTAATAAGATCGACGTATTGATGGAAGAGAAGGATGAGACGCCGGATGATGTTGAGATTGATGAGATTAGTGATACTGAAGAACAGGGTGATCTATCTAGGGATTTGATAGATATTGATAACTACAGTCTTGACGGAGATGATGATGATACTGCTGCACCACAATTACCGACTACTCATACTTAGCAGCGTACATCAGGGAGGAAGAGGATGCGAGTTGAGGATGATATGTATGAGCATTATTAATATAATTCAACCACCTAGCATCTATCACTTAATATCTTCTCAATCAATCATATAAGCTTATAAGAAGAAGATGGTTCATGTACGGCTTAGACGGTAATTGGAATACCCAAAAAAACCAGGGAAAAATGCATTACTTATGCAGCCGCGATACATTGGTATGTTTGTATTGTTTGATGAATAATGGGGGCCCATTATGGGCCGAAATGGGCCCTGTGGGCTTTCACTCTGGGCCCATAACCCACCGATGGGCTCGAAGGATGGGCCCAAAGCCCAACCCATTCGTGGGTTGGGTTGGGTTGGGCTATGGGCTTTGTGGGCTATGCAGAGGTCTAGGTGTCACCTAGGTGAGCAAGAGGGTGACGCCGCTTTTGATTGGCGTCACCCTGTACACCCAGGGTGAGTGTGGAATAGAGATGGTGTGCACGAGGGAGGTGCGCGAGTGAGCGGGAGGGGCCATGATCCTCCGGGTCAGCGCATTGGCCGCTCAGGCCTACAGTGATATACCATTGGGTATGGCTGCAACTCTGGAACATTTATCTCTTGGCCTATGCACAGCCTCGTTAGTGTGTTCTATCCTCACAAATACTCATGTGTCCAAAATTGTTATCATTGGCTGACCCATCAGACGTTTTCCACACAAAATAAGGGTCCGTGTATCTCGTTAACAGTTTCGTACCCCCCGGCTTTCTTCCAGAAAGTATTTCAGACAAGTCCGGCAAACTCGGAGTCCGGATTAAACCGGGGCTCGAGCGTCCAAAGTGGATATGCGTTCAAGTAGGCCATACATAACCCCAGGAACGGAGATGTGAGTGTGAACGGGGGTGTTGCCAGTTGGCGCTCTCTCGGGGCGGTGTTCCTCTTCTGAATTGTAACACAAATTAGTCCAATAACAGCCTGTATTGCAATATCCGGATTTCTTTCCAACGTGCAAAATTATACTTTTTCTTTCCCAAGGCACGGCCCGCACGGGTATTGATCGCTCTAGACCCCGTAGTCTCAGCCTCGAGCATGTGTGGACGGAAATATGGGGTACATCGGGCCAATCATGTGGCTCGTTGATAAGAAAAAAAAACATTAGATCGTGATAGGTTGAAGATGTGTGAGAATGCGCCATCGATTGATTGTCTGCCGTGTCAAATGCAAAAGGACATGTAACCTTCCAAGGTTGGCAAGTAATATTATGTGAAATTCTGTCTAAGCTTTTTTAATCTACGCCTAGGATATTGTGTGTTGGATCCCTCACGTGATGCACCATGTTGGCTCTTAAATTGTCTCTTCATTTGCTTTGTTTCCCTTTTTCCTCTTTGTACCTGGGATATCTCAGCAGTTGAGAAGAGACTGTTGGTACATTCCAACCACTTCACACTGATGTCTTTCATCGACGGGGCTACTACCCACCCAGTCCCTCTTTTATCTTCACTTGAGCAGCAATTGCCTGACAAAGAGCATGTGACTGCGGCAGAAAGCGAGAATGAAAGGGCTGGTGAACTACCATTGGAACATGCCATCGGAGAAGGCGATTCAGATGTTATCCTCGTGGATTTCGAGGAGAACGACCCAGAAAACCCCTTAAACTGGTCGTCAACGCATAAATGGCTGATTGTGTTTGTTGTCTCATGGATGGGTTTCGTTAGGTAGGCATCTTTTCTTTTTTTGTCTCGTAGGTCTTTGTACCCTCCGTCATCGACTGACCGAATTAGTGTCTTTTCGACAATGACAATTGTACCTACGACGCCACAGATCTTACAAGAGTTTAATTCGCATAGTAAGGTCGACCAGACCTTACTCGTCACGATTTGGGAGCTTGGAGAAGGAATCGGTCCGTTTTTCATTGCACCGCTCTCCGAAAGATTCGGTCGGCTTCCTGTCTTCCATATTGGAAATTTCCTCGCGCTCCTTTGCTTGATCGCTAGCGCCCTGAGCGTAAACATTCCTATGTTGATTGCGTTCCGATTCCTAACGGGTTGCTTCCTATCCATTCTCACTCTCGGGCCCGCCATCGTCGGGGATCTGTTCCAAATGGAACGAACCGGCCAGGCAATGGCATTAGTTATGGGGACTCAAATGATAGCTGATTTTATCTCACCTATCGCCGGATCGTATATCGCACAAAGCCTAGGTTGGCGATGGTCGATTTGGCTAGCAGCTATTATACTTGGATCCTTCAGCTTTCTATTGCTGACTATGCTCCGGGAAACATATACAGTGGTGATTCTGAGGCGAAAGGCGGAGAGGTTGCAAAAGGAGTGTACGGATAAGAAGAAGTATCATTCGAAACACCAAGCCGTTGTCGACGAATCCACTATGCTCGAACGCGCTATAAAACCAATGCAGATACTGGCACAGTCCCCTATCCTCATTTTGACCACGAGCTATATGGCCATAACATACGCATTGGTCTCATTGATTCTTGCCACGCTCACGGAAAACATGGAAACGACATACCCTAACGTATTCTCTAGCGGCTCTGTTGGCTTGACTTTTTTAAGTCTCGCGATCGGTAACACTGTCGGTTTGATCTTCTACATTCTCACCTCCGACCGCTATATGATCCATAAGCGAGAAACGAAGGGCGGCGCATTCAAACAGGAATCCCGACTGGTTCATCTAATTTTTGCCGCAATAATTCTCCCTATCGGCTTCCTGGTCTACGGGTGGACATTACATTTCCATGTTCAATACATCGTACCGCTCATCGGGACGTGCGCTGCAGGATTCAGTATGACGCTTTCTGCCATACCGGCTGAAACATATGTGGTGGATGTTTATGAAATTCATGGTGCATCCGCTATAGCTGGTGGTGTCATCTTCCGAGCGATTGCTGGCGCTTTTCTGCCATTGATTGGCCCGGCTTTATATGATAGTATTGGACAGGGCTGGGGTAACACCGTTCTAGCTTTGATCGCCGCCGCTTTTATTCCTCCCTTGGGCTTACTGATGAGATACGGAGACTGGTTCCATAGTAAAGAGCGGTTTGGAAAGTCTAGGCGATAGGTTCAAATGTTGGGTTTAGGGTTGTGATCCATAGTACATGTGTAAAAGTTTGAATGGTATATTCATTATACACCGCTACTGTACAATGCACATGCACGTGTCTGGTCAAGGCGTTTGAGAACTACATTCAGTCGAAGTAAACAAATACTCTAGCTTCAATACTCTCCCGCAATTGTGTCTCATTAGTATTGCGAGCGTCGTAAAACGCCGTATGGGGAACCCCTGATTCAATAAGTTTTAGTGTCAAAATTCGAGGAAATGAATTCTCTAGGCCATATGGTAAAATTCATCATACCTGCTCGGTTCTCTTGGGAATCTGCCTGTACGAAGGCGATTACCTCGTCGGCCTGCAAGCCATGCCAATAGTACCATTTGTGACTACCGTCAAAGTATATGCGGGTATTTTCGTTAAGGTAGTTACTAGTAACAATGTCCATTGTAGTGGTCTGGGATTCATAGTCCACGGTGCTGCGGTCGCAAACCGTCAGAGGAAAGTCGTATACTGGTCCTCTTATTGGCTTCCAGAGGCTGATGAGATGGAGAGTAAGCTTTGCGGTGCATTCCTTTCTGGGAGTCAAGGCAGATGTACTTTACGACCACGAATCTTGAGTAACTCTTTGGGGAAATATTAAAATGCTTAATGCTGCATTTCGCAGCCGAGGATGCCGTCATATCTGAGCATATGAATTCAATGAAAGGGTCAGTATACACGTGGATGCAGTCCAAATGCGCAAATGTTATATGAAAGATCATCAGCGCGTACCAATGTGCACATAATCGCTCGGTTGATTTGTGTTAAGCTCGTGTCGTTCTAAGCTCTCAGATAGCCAAAGAGGGTGACGTTTGCGAACCTGGTTCCCGCACGTCAGCATTCCGAAATGTTTAATCTTCAAACGATCTGGCCTTTCGCTCACTGTGTGCTCTAGGACTTCAATTCGCGCAGCATTTGGGAACAAATGCCGGGCAGCTGATTTGTATTTCGGGTATAGAACTTCCTCTACTTTCTTATCGTCGCAATACTCCTCAGGTGTCAAAGAACAATCAAGGTGCAGCTGAGTAAACCCCTTCTGAAGGAACATCTCTCTCGATGGAATCTGCAGATTCCGAGCATTACGGATGTGGACGATTCGATCATCGGGCGATGTGTTTGTTGGAGGAATATCAGACTTGTAATTGAAGTGTAAATAATATGGCTTCACCAACCGGTGCTGCTCGTCTCTCGCAAGATACTGGATCTTCGCTTTGAACGAGTCATCACAGTCAACGACAGTCATTACTGCCGCATTGAGCTCAGGAGACTCCGGCATTCCTTCAAAGACAGTAATATCCTTTCCAATATTCCCTATAAAGGCAAGTGCGGTTCAAGAGGTACTGTATAAGCTGATTAGATTGTATATAAATTGTGACAAAACCCAGTCACTGATTTTTGAATCTTAGGCCGGGCTTACGCGTGTTGGAAGTTGAACGGAGCACGGAGAAAACGCAACGCCGAGCCAAAGGAATTCCAAATTAACAAAGGCGAATGGGTGTTTTGGGTAGATTTCTCATTTGCTACCCTGCATTGTCGTATATTGCTGCAGTTTATTGCGCATTATTGCGCATCATTGCAGTTTCTCGCGCACCCTTCCCAATCAAGAATCTGATCCATTGGATATACTCAGGGGCCAGACTGTGATTGGCTAGGTGCTTATCTCCCAAATTTGGAAACAAGGTTGGAACCTACCTACCTAGGTAGGTAACGAAGCGGGGAACCTTGGAAGGTTACGTTACGTACGGGAATATCCGTAGCGGCACCCAATCGGATTTAGGAATGAAGTGCGACGATCGGATAAGGGTCGACGCACAAAAGGCCTTGGGAAGCTTGGTTACGCACTAATGCACTGTAACCCGAATCCATGGCCTTAGACCGGGACATCATCCGTCCAATCATACCTTGACATTTTCCCAAGGTACACATGCATCTGTTGACTGAGAAGAACCGGAAGGCCAACCATGCATATTATTTACACTTCAGGCAGCGCGTGTAAGACGTGCTAGGCTAGGATCTCATCCTTCGAACTGTCCAGACGTCTAACAGGGATGAACCGGGACAAAGGATTGCGCAATATTTCCTTGATCGAGAAGATAATATGCTGTCCAATGCAACGTGGCTCATGCGGGTTTCTTACTCCAGGGATACAGGGCGAAGGGAATTCCCACGCGTTGGGACTGACTACCAGCCGGGCCTATCTATCACTGCGCCCGAATTCAATGTTCGGAGTCAACGTCCGCGTCATTTCACATGCACACCCCTGTGTGCATACATACTCGCGTGCTCGTTTTTATGCGCGACGTGCGAATTGGTATGGCCTGGGTTGACATCGTGATGCACATGTGAATGCTCTCTACGGCGCACTCATTGGACATCAATTGATCCAACTTTGGTTTGTTTGAACCTTCTAAGGGTGGAATTCAACCCGGTTACCTCGATTCAAACATATATAAGCCCTTAGCTCCCCCTCAGACTATCATCCATCATCCCCAGATACTATCGATTCCACTCTCACATAAAATACTCCTACAGAACTTACTCACGGTTTACAAGCCCGCACTCTTCAAATATGGTACGATACCTGGAGTGCCTTGGAAATTCGAGATTGAATGTTCAGTGATACATGAGATATGTACATATTGCTAACTGAGGTCCAGCCTCAATCAGTTAACAACACGACTGAGGAGAGACTCAGCCATGGAAGACGATGCAGGAAGTTCAAAACCTGTACAGGCCAGAGCCTGCCCCTCGTGATGCGAATGCCGACACCGCCGCCGATACCGACTCCAAGGAGATTGAAGACGAGCCTTTGAAGCTCAATGGCCTCAAGCTGCAATTCAACTCCGCAAGATCCAACATTGCGAATGTGGAGGAGAAACACTGAGCATTGAAGACCCGCGCTATCATACTCGGGGCCACTGAGAGAATTTGGCCTTGAGCAAGGCCTGACAGACCCATTTGTCATTCATTTGCTATACGTGGACTAGCCCGTTTTCCTTCTTGTTAGAAAGAACAATATTTAAATATTGGAATCCAACATGTCTGCACACAACACTCGAACCTGAAAAACCTTTCATTAGAGAGTAAAACGTTTAAACTAAGATGCGGGGGACAGAGGTCACTAAGGTTTCAGGGCTTCTGAAAGATGCCTATCCAAGATTTTCGTGAAAGAGAACACAAAAAAGGTTTGATAGGCTCTGGAGTAACATCAATATCTCTTCAAAAACCACTTAAAGCTCGATTTGATCAGTTTGTTTGCGGTCAATGGATGTTGTTCGTAATCTTTATCCTTGCTTGTGAGGTTTACCGGGAGCAAGGCGCGTGAAAATGACCCTCCTTCAATTGGATTCTCTTCCGGACGATTGTGACAGCAGTTCAAATTTTTTGGGTATACATCGTAATTGCCTTTGGAGATGGACCGGGTGGACTTTCTATCTTCGATTCTACAACGAGTCATTCATTGCATAACTGAGACAGGGCCACCGCTAAGAGCGGCCGAGGAAAACATTCCAAATCGATGTCTTTTTTTTATCTGATATATAGGAAGCCAGGGAGGAATGTGCAGCTACACCTAATTGGCACCACATTGGCTTGTGATGTGTGTACACCCCAGCTTCCCCACTTCGCAAGGCTCACTTAGAATTTGAGGTCCGGAGGGGAGTCCGGCGGGCCTCCGACGTGGAGACCAAACACTTGATAATGCATAAAAGGATTGATCCAATGATATAGCGACAGCGTATATTCAAATATTTCACTGCCACAATGGGTATGAGCCTGTTTGGCTTTAATGCCGGACCCCTAGCTGTGGTTATGAGAAGAGTAAGAGTGCGTACGCACACTAGTCTGCTACATGTAATACTATGGATTTCGTCTGACAAGATATTCCTAGCGAAATCTACCTAATCTGTTTTTCTTCTGAGGTTTCATAGGATGAAGATCTTGATTGAATGCCCCAGGCTCCAAGACTGGAAAATTGCTCTTTCCCACCTGGGTAGGGTTGCGACCTGAATTGTATGCCATAGGCTATAGGCTAAACCTGAGTACTACTCCTGTAGCTTGATAGCCGGACCCAAATTGGGGGGGGGGGGGGGGGGGTGTTGTGACGGAGGCCAGGTTATGTGAGTTTTCTAAATCGTAGCTTCAGACAACCCGCAACAGGCCCCGCCGAGAAGGCATCCTGCTGTTCCACATTTCCTGTGAATTCATCATCAAGGTAGGTCGAATAATCCGTATAGATGGTGGCAAGCAGCTCTTTGATAACTGCGTCAGCACGTTATTTGATGGAACGGACATTACGGAAGGGTGACCGAATGGAACCTACCACGCATAGAGTAATGAGTGCCAATGCACACCCGCGCGCCGCTTCCGAATGTCCAAATCCACCTCCGCATCTCCACGACAGCGTTCTCGTCTGCTTCAAGCCACCTCCTCGGTCGCCATTCTTCTGGAGAGGGAAAAGGAACGGGATTGAAGTGGAGGGCCCAGGCCGAGGAGCTGACGATGGTGCCACCGGGGACATCAAACTTTCCCACGAGCCGGCAGCCTGAGTCTGGCACAACACGAGGGAAAGGGCCGGAACAAGGTGCACGGGTTCGCATGGTCTCCGTGACAACGGCGTCAAGCACTGGCAAATCTGCAAGGCGATGGGCTAGGCTTCGATCGCTAGGTTTGGCCAGAGTGAGGAGCTCTTGTCGGAGTGCGCGTTGACAGTTCTGATCTATTGATAGCTCGTACGTGATATATGACAGTAATGTCCCCAGGCCGAGGTGGCTTGCCGAAAGATGGTCGTCGCACTCCACCGCGATCAAGGAAGCCATTCCGTTACGCGACATTTCGGGGTTGGCGGCTTTAAAAGAATCATAAAAATGGTTAAAAAGGCTCGGGGTAGAAAGTGAGTTGGTAGAGTGCCACTTGTAGGAATTAGTGATTACTCGTGTGAGCCACGCTTGCCACTGAGAAGTGATTTCGGGATCGGGCAGCTTGTTGCCAAACCAGTTTTCTAAATAGGTCATAGGCCAGTCGAGGCTGGTCCTCATGGTAATTATCTTGGAGCCAGCTGAAGCTAAGGTTGTCAGATCATTCTCGAATGCCGGGTCTCGTAAAGTATCAGTCGCATTCCCGCTACCAAAGAGCCAGCCGGAAGCAACGTCAAGGGTACAACATTTAGCCTGCTGATAGACATCGACAGAGGTACCCGTCTTTGCCCAGCTGGTAATTGCTTCGTTAAGGCGCTGCGATACGCGAGAAAGGACGCCATCGAGAGTTGGGGAGATGAGAATGTACGAGTTGGTATAAGGGCGGGTAAGCATGCGTCTACGCTCCATGTGCTCTGCATCACCTGTCATAGTGACCATGAACTTGGTCCTGTACTAAGTTAGCCAACGACTTGTCATCAAATTTGGAAGATGGAGATGGTTTCGGGAACTTACTGATCGAACAATTTATTGTAGAAGGTCGCATCTTTGTCGAATTTGCTGCTATAGATTGTGCGAACCCCATCATCTATTACCTCTGAGGTGTAGTGAGGTGTACCGAGGTACGATAAGGTTTAATTAGGGTTACCCCTTAGGTGCGGTGAGGTGCACTAAGGTGCGGTAGGGTTATTATACAAATTACCTACTGAACTAGCTAATAGGATCTACTTATAGATACTTAAGATAATAGATCAATTCCAGCATCTTAAATAGTAGGCCTCGCCCTTACCCGTGGGTAGACGGGTTTTACCCGACCCATACCCATTTCTTGGCGGGTTTTGGGTTCAAAGTTCGGACCCAGGGTCGGGTACGGGTTTTGATATTAGACCCGTACCCAACCCGCGGGTTACCCACGGTTGATAAACAATGCAAACATAGATAATCTTGTGATATACATAAATTGTGCATTTCTGTGCTGTATTTATATGTATTTAGCTTACAAGCGGTATACTTTTGAAGGAACTAGATTGAGTATGAACAGCTTCAATTGTATAACTAACTAATAAACTATAAACTGATCATCATGATGCCGTGGGCGCTTTCTAGATCTTCCAGAGACACGCTGTTGAGTCTCGGGTAGAGGAACCTCTTCCTCGTTATCATCATTATATCCTTCAATATCCGGTTTAGATATAACACTTTTTCTCCTCTTTCCAAGAACACGTTCTAAGAGACCTTACGTTACTAATTCAGCTTAAATAAAGAGTACAACCTCTTGCGTACTATCGCTGTTATCCTCCTTATTATCACTAATCGGCTCCACGGTATCTTCAAGTTATTAGTTATCTTTCTCTTCATTCTCTACTTCTGTTTCCCCCTTAGAAAGATACTCTTTCCGAAAAGCAATTATATCTTCCTCGATCTGAAATTCTGTTATACAACGATATAATATAAGCTCCTGAATTGTTATAGCACTCAGTGAACCTCGTCGATAGTGACAAACATCCCGAGCAGTATTAAATAGCCGCTTAACACCCGCGCTAGTGGCAGGGATCGAGAGAATATCACGCGCGAGCTTTATAAGTATAGGGAATATAGCCTAGTTTTCCTTCTAGAATATACATATTGCTATAGTAGGAGTAGTTACTAATATATATTTAGTAGCGAAATTTAGTAATTTATAGAGAGAGCATACTTACTACTATTAAGATAACTTACGAGCTCGTCCTATTAAAAAGCTAGAGGTACCGGAAGGCCAATCATATAATTAAGATCTAGGCTTAAACTAAGTGTAGAAGGCTCTTAACTACTACCGGTCTATTCCTCCAATCGACGTTACTTATACGGTTCAAAGTAGTCTATAAAGCTTTACCGATATCTAGTAACTAACTCGGGGCCGCCGCCCTAGTCTTTACTCCGGAAGAACCGGAGTTTATACTATAGAGTAAGCATTATACTAATAGCGAAAAGATCACTATAGATATCCTCTGTCTTACTATAGTACTATCTCAGCTTTTCTTCGGCCGCATAAAGAGCGGTAAGTATAAGCTTCTTCCAGGCTACATTCTTCCTTATAAGCTATTTAATCGACTTCTCAAGATGATCAAAAAGCTTATTATAGATAGTAAAGATAAGATAGATAGTAATATCCTTTATCTTTAATAGTATAGTCGTAAACCGGAAGAATAGCTGTGTGATTAAGAGTAGATAATCAATCTAGCGCCATTACTCTTAATTAAGCTAGAGGTAAGGATAGCTATACTTCGAACAAAACTTATCTAAGGTAGATTGCAGTCGTTTAGCACAGCGAAGTATTAAGAACGTCGAATTCTATCGCGTACGGACGTCCTATATTAGAATAAAGGCTTTAGAGCTTATCTAAAGACTATAGAAAGCTTCACAGCGCTATAGACTCACATTAATAAAAACAGCTAAGCTTCGAAGCTAAAACTAGGTTAGAATTAGATCTTCTATAACTCTTAGAGGAGTAAACCTTATTAAGAGTATCAATAATCTCCCGCTTCTAATACCTAGAACGAACTAATTACTCCTAGTAGTTAGTCTATTCGACTTAAGTAATATTATTCTTTGGCTCTGCCTTTATCTAACCGAGAAGTTGCTTCAAACTTAGTTGGATAATATAGGCTATATATAGAACTCGAACAATTGCTATATTATCGCTAAGGTTAAGGGACTAGACCGTTTCTTAGATACTTACTACCAAGGTATTGTTATTTGATATATTATCGGTAGTGATTATAAGCACTCGATCGGTTAAATTATACTTCTATAGAAGCTATAATAGAATAGCACTAAAGTTAATACCAGAGTATATTCCACTAAGTAGCTCAAACCTAAGAAGTAGCTCACGGTAGTTCCAGTCCGTATCGATAAAATATCCAGTGACTGCTATAAATATCTACTAGAAAGGAGATATCTAACAGTTAAGGGCAATTGAAATCTTTCTATCTTAAGGTAAGCTTTCTAGTATACTCTAATAGCGTTCGATCACTATAGTACGTAGTCGGCTCCGTGCTACCTTTATAGATAGAATATTAAGCTTCTTTAGGGCTTTTTAGGCCATAGTAATAATATCCTAGAATCCTAGGTGCTCTAAGAGCTAGAAAGGTACTCTTAATTCAGTGATAAATCGAAGAAGATATTATTCCCATTTTTCTTAGCTGAATAGGGTCTCGGTAGAAAGGGATAGCGCCTATAGAAGTAGTTAAAATCAGCATATTTCTTAATAAGGAATAAGTAGGCTATTATACCGCTTAGATAAATTATCTTAAATCTTAGCTTCTTAGCTTTTTGCTATAGCTTACAGCATATTTCTTCATCGTTAAAGTTCTATCCCTAAGCCCTAAATAGTTGAGAAGAGCTCTACAATACTTATATATCACTTTTAGTTCCCTATTAGTAGCCTTAGACACTTAATCAAAGTGATTCTAAACATCAGAAGAGTGTCGTGAATCCTAATATAAGCGCTTTCTTCTTCTAAAGTCTATTTATAGCCACTATTGTACAAATTCAATTATTATTACTTTAGAGTACACTATATATAGATTAACACAGTCGGGTCGAATAGTCTCGAGGCTAGATAGAATAGGAGGTAAAAATAATCCTAGTTAAATAGAATCGGAATCGATGACTAAGCTTACGACGTATAGAAATATTCGTTAGCTCACAGATAGATCAGGGGTGAGATCGTCTGATAGGAGAAGTTGAAGGTTATTTAGCAGTGGTAGGTCTAAATCATATAAAGATGATCCGTAAGTATTAGTGAATTAAGACATCTAGTAAGATACTAATAGACGAGCACTTAGGTAAGGATTGTGAGAACTTTAGAAGACTTATAAAAAAAATCCTAGTATATAGATATTAATTCTGGGGCCTCGCGAAACCCTGCTCTTCTAGATAAAAAAGATGATAGATCAATAAAGGCCTATATAGGTAGAAAAAAGCTATACTAATTGGCTTACGGCTTATATAAATAATGGGTAACCCGTAGGTTACCCGCTAAGAACCCGTAAATCTATAGGTAACCTATAGGTAACCCGCTGGAAGCCTTATAGCGATTAGTTGACTAAGTCTATAGTTAGGTAGAGGTCCTAAGTTAAGACGTAGCAAAGGTAAAAGAGCACTTAGTTAGATTACTTATAGATAAATGAATGTATAGCGACTATTCTAAGACCAAACGATTATGTTTAGTTCTAAAAATTGTGATTTTACAATTCATATTGTCTATACAGAAAATGTTCCAACTATACTTCATATTTATATATATATTTCCGCACTCCTAAGAACCGTTTTAACTAACTTTGATTTTTACAACCACGATAATGTCATAAAGTCCTTAAAATCAAAATGCAATCTATTACCATCATTTATTGATTTAAAAACAAGGCAATTTCTCAATATTACGTAGGAGAAAAGACATTCATAACCAAAAGTTAAAGAGGTGACCGGAACACATATAAATAACAGTATTTTATTATGGTTAATCAGCAGTTTTATACATTTTCGCATGAACTAATTGGGAGATTTATGCTATAATGGGTTCTTGGCGGGTACCCATGGGTACCCGCCAAGAACCCACGGGTTTTACGGGTATGGGTTTTGGGTCTTGGGTATAAACCCAACCCGTGGGTACGGGTCCTGAAGTTGGACCCAAACCCGACCCAAAGCGAGGTCTATGGGTAACCCATTAGGGCCCCAATATAGTATAAACCAGACAAATAGACTTCTAGCGTATAGCTGTATAATTAATGCATTTTTTACTTATAATATTTAGTATTTTACTTATAGCGCTTTTCTAGAATAAATTGAGAATAAATTGAATAATTGAATTAGGATATATTTCTCTAATATTGCTCGAAATCCTTATCTACCCTACTCTTACGCTTCCTCCCTAAGGCCTATCTCTAAGTTATAGTCTCTAGTAACTTAGGCTCTATTACCTCTATATCTATATCTATTAAATAAGGAGATATCTCTTATAGTCTATTATCTACTCCTTCTTCCTCTTTATTATCACTAATCAGGTCAAGCTTAGCATCCTCTATATATTCATCGTTCTACTCCTTCGCCGACTCAATCTCAGCTAGTATAAAGAACTACTCAAGCTACTTTACCTCGGTATCCTTAATATTAAATCTTATTGTATATAGAAATAATATAAGCTCCTCGATTATTTCAGACTTTAGACGACCACGGCGGTAGTGACAAATATCATAAGTAGTATTAAAGAGCCGTTCGATACTAGCACTAGTTACTAGAATAGAGAGAATATCGCGAGTAAGTAACGCGATCGTAGGGAAACGAGATTGGTTCTCCCGCTAGAATTGAAGAGGTTTAATATCAATTAGATCTAGTAGTATAAATATATTAGTATTATCCTATATAGGGAAGAAATAGATTATAAATATACTACTATCGAGATATTAAGTTATCTTATTACTAGCTGGCTTTATAGATATCTTGTTACTCTTTAGCATCTTATTTAGCCTAGAACTAGATAATACTACTATTGGAGTATTAGTTAATCTTTGATTTATTATAAGACGCTCTTAATACGGAATTAATAATTCCTAGAACGATTTCCGGTAGGTATCACGCTAGTGAGGCTCCTAATTATTAGATAGAAAGAACTAAAATCTACTATTAGGTACTAGTATTATCCTAACTGTATAAATATATCCTTTAAGATTATCGGTTTGAGAGTAGTACTTATTAAGTTTTAAGCGACTAGCTATAAGTGCTTTAAGTATATCTGATTTCTATAGAACTCGCTTACGTTTAAGCAGCGCCTCTGCTTCAAAAAAGTAATTAAAGAGGGCATTGTAAATCTTAAAGATAAGATATATAATAACCTCTTTTGTCTTCGAGAGCTCTATTGTATAGTTAAAGAATAGCCGAGTGATTTATAGAAGATAGTCAATTTGACGCTATTCTTAATTATTAAGTAATATCTCCTTATAGTCATACTCCTTATAGAAGGGCTAGAAGAAACTACGTAGTCTCTTTACACAACGAAGTATTAAGAAGGTAGAATTCTACCGAGTCCTTACGTCCTAGATTAGAATAAGCTAGGATCCCTTTTCTTAAAGTCGGAGAAAGGCTGCCTAGCGTTACGGACTTATATAGATATATATAGTAAGATAACGGACCTTATTTAAGGTATATAAGATCCTCTGTATCTAGTGCTGAGTATTTACCTTTACTATAGATAACTTCTAGTTAGTCCACTTTATTTCTACATTCTTATTTAGAGGGATAGCCTTTAAACGATTAAGGAGCTAGTTCAAATAAAGCTAAATAATATAGGTAAGATAGGGTATTCGGATTACTATTATATCGCTAGAGAGCGCCTGTTGAATAGCCTTAACTATTATCTTATTATTAGTTATATTATTAGTTATAACTCTAAATACCCGATCCTAGATCTTATACTTAACTAGAGTTTTAAGGAGTATACCACTTAGATTTAAACCGGTATAGGAGCTATAAAGTGGTTTAAATCTAAGTAGAATCTCTTAGTATACCTAGTTACTATTAATAAAATAGCTAGTGATAGCTATAAACGCCTAATTATATAGAGAAGTCTAGCAATCTAATACGATCGAGATTTTTGCGTTGTTAGGTAGTGTTTAGAGGATAGATTTCTGTCGTTCTATAATAATATCACGTAAACGACGATATATTATAGTAGTAGAGGGTATCGGAGGGAGAGATAGTGCAGAGCGGGCTAATCGGAATAGCTTATAAAGTGTTAGATATTCGATAAGGTAGAATAGAAGTCGATTGAGGGTAAGAAATTGGAGAAGATACTCTTCCTATACTAATTGTGAAAAGGGAGCCTCTGGTAAGCCGTAATCCTATATATCTAGGAGTATTAGGGAAATCGGATAACTAAATAAAGAGGTAAGGAGATACTACTTTTTGAAGGAACTAGGTAATTTCTCCTTTCCCTCCCTATTAAGCTTTACGACAGCCTACTATCTTTAAATACTTTAATATTGTTGATATACTATAATAGCCCTTTCTACTAGGTGATAGAGAATAGGGATACTCTAGGATCTTTAAGTAGCGCTTATATATTACCTTTAGCGCTCTATCTTTAGTATAGGCAACTTAGTCGAAGTTACTCTATATATTTGAATTACGATTTGAATCCTAGGAAATCTTGCTTTTCTGCCTATAGTCGGTTTATAGCTACTACTTAACCTATTCTTTATATACTATATTGTTATAAAGTATATATACCTTTCTCCGATTAGGGCTAACGCGAGTAAGAGAGTGTAGAATCGGTAGAAGGGAGGGCCGAAGGAAGCTAGTATTAATAGTATTAAAAGGCTCAATCGTAAGCTAGCTACTAGATAGGGTTAGAACTCGAGAAGAGGGTATAAGATAGCTAAGGTTATCTATATCCGTATCGTAAAGAGTAGGTAAAAAGTCAGAATACTAGCTTTAGGATATTACAACCGAAAAGGGGAATACTATAGAGGTAAGGGGGAGAGATAGAGAGAGTATATACTTATAAGAGAAGGGTATATAAATAGTAAATACCTTAGTCCTATAGTAAAGTAGATAGATCAAAAGGTAGAAGCTATAATATTATATAATTAGCTATATAAGCTCTATTTAAATAGGTCTAACCTAAGAGAACCTAATAGGACCTATTTATAACCCACTCCCTAGAAGATTCCTTAAAAATGTTTTATTTACCCTCCCAGAAGAGCTTTTCTGACTGCGGTTATAAGTTATAGTAAATATAACCCCCCTAAGAAGAGCTTTTCTAACCGCGGTTAGAAATAATAATATATATACCTGCCCTCCTAGAAGTGATTTTCCGACCGCGGTCAGAAAATATAATTTAGAGTACGTATAAGAAGTTAAATATAAGAAAAGAGAAATATAGCTTTAATATAATATCAATTATATATAAAATAAAATAATAATAAGATATTTCTATTTATATTTATAGTTATAGTTATCCTATAATATATATATACTCACCTCTACTATAAATATATATTTTCAACAGTCTACAGTCAATAAATACTTAACTTAATAGAACACCACTATACTATGATTAATATCAATTTTTATCGGTAATCAATATAATATAAAGCCTATTAGCTTCAAATTCAGAGCAATTATATAAATTTTCTAACTCAATATTGTGATAATGTAGCAGTATTCGATAAACAAACCAGAATAGTTGTAAAAAACAGTCATTTATTTGAATGACTTAGCATCGTTATGAACGCCAAGACCTATATTTTATGCAAAAATGGGTTCAAATGGGTTATTATTGGGTTATTGGGTTTAACCCATTGGGTTTTGGGTTGGGTTGGGTTATAGAGGGCGGAACCCAAAACCCAATGGGTTGGGTTTTGGGTCGGAGACTCCGACCCAAAATGGGTTCTGCCGAAGTCTAACTATAATAGCCAATCAGATATAGGTCGATAGATATAAATAGACCTTGCTAGACCTCTGCATAGCCCACAAAGCCCATAGCCCAACCCAACCCAACCCACGAATGGGTTGGGCTTTGGGCCCATCCTTCGAGCCCATCGGTGGGTTATGGGCCCAGAGTGAAAGCCCACAGGGCCCATTTCGGCCCATAATGGGCCCCCATTATTCATCAAACAATACAAACATACCAATGTATCGCAGCTGCATAAGTAATGCATTTTTCCCTGGTTTTTTTGGGTATTCCAATTACCGTCTAAGCCGTATATGAACCATCTTCTTCTTATAAGCTTATATGATTGATTGAGAAGATATTAAGTGATAGATACTAGGTGGTTGAATTATATTAATAATGCTCATACATATCATCCTCAACTCGCATCCTCTTCCTCCCTGATATACGCTGCTAAGTATAAGTAGTCGGTAATTATGGTGCAGCAGTATCATTATTATCTCCGTCAAGACTATAGTTATTAATATCTATCAAATCCCTAGATAGATCACCCTGTTCTTTAGTATCACTAATCTCATCAATCTTAATATCATCCGGCGTCTTATCCTTCTCTTCTATCAATACGTCGATCTTATTAGAAGTAAAGAACTGCTTTAATTCCTCCGCTTCCTATATATTAAGGTCAAACTTAGATGTATAGAGGTATAGTATTAGCTCTTCGATAGTACCCGATTTTAAAGAGCCGCGGCGATAATAGCAGATATCGCGTGCAGTATTAAATAGACGTTCTACACTAGTACCTATTACTAGGATTGTAAGATAATCCCGTATAAGTAAAGCGATAGTGTTGGATGCCCGGATGCCTAAGGCATCACATGTAAATAGAACCCAGATAGTTTGCCTGCTCTCTCGTCCTCTCTTTCTCCTCTTCGTCCACCAGAATACATACAGTGCTTTCTCTATGAACTTACACGTATTGTATCAGGTTATGAGCCTCTTTTGCTAGTTGGACCACTAGCAACTCTTTTCTCTGAAGCTATTTTCATCTGGAGACTTTTGACGATCTGACCCCACAGTGGATCCACCTTTGTGCGTGGTACACTACACGGATTCGGATCCAGCCAATAACATCCAGGAAATCCTTCGAGCCCCGCCGGCAAAAGCTCCGTTTAGCTTTACAATCCAATCATGGCAGACGTCGCGACCGGAAATGTGGGGGACACCAACCCACAAACCCCCCCTCCCGGCGTACCGCCTAACACGATTGATCCCAATGAAGTCCCGTCCTTGAACGATCCGATCCAATTTGCGCAGGATGCCAGTGACAGCGAGGATGAGGATAACAAGCCGTCCCATCAGGGACATGGTCTGCCAACGATTGCAATGACCAAAATTCAGAAAGTGAGGACACTGGAGCACAATGACACTGATCCAAGTGGTTGGAAACAGGCACTGGCTTACCAGTTGATCCCATACGCTTTGGAATGGCTGCTAGAAAGCGACATTCCCCGACCTCCCAAGTCACATGCTTCGTTTGAAAGATGGAAGTACTGGTCTCGCTTAGTTGCAAGCTGGATGTACAATCAAATCGATGTCACACTACAGAACAAGCTGCGCAATTTGTCAAAGATGCCTAAGTACGCTGATCAATTGTACGATGAGCTTATGGCTATGACACAAGGCAGTGACCGGATGCAAACTGCATTCCTTGAGATGAGGAAGTTCGATAAGATGAAACGATCGGATTACAACTCAGCAAGCGAGTACATTGAGGAGTACCAGCGACAGTACCATGTGCTTGCTCGATTCAAGGCAGCACCGCACCCAGCACACGGCCTATCACAAGTCCTTCAAAACCTTGAATTGGAAGTCAAAAAGGTCCAGTTTATTAGGGAAGAAGTCGCAAGTCTCGAACCCAAGAAACTCAATCTCGACAAGGTGGAGGAGTACTGGAGAGCACTCCAAGCAGCTGCTGACATGGAAGGTGTCACCAATGCTGTCTACAATAACAATGCCGGCCGTGGCCGAGGCAATGGAAGAGGTGGTCGTGGAGGAAACCGTGGTGGCCGAGGTGGTCACAACAACGGTCACAACAATGACGATAACACCCAATCCAGCAAAGACATCAATGCTATCGACGAAGACGTAGCCACTGCTAAAAAGAAGAAGAAGAGAGGTCTTCGCAAGCAGCCTGCCGACGGCAAAGACATTCATGACTACGCAAAAGAGATGCGTAATGGCACACAAAAGGATGACAATAACATGTGTTCATTCTGCGGCTTTGGACCGCACACTGCAAAGAGATGTGCCTATCTCAGTGACAACCCACCAGCCTCGTGGGAACCGTCCGGCAACTTGTGGGCCTATTCAAAGGCTATCCAGAGAACTCAACGTCAAGATGGACAGAACAATATGGTTGTTGCAGCTGCCAATTCTGTTGACAGGAAGAATGATTGGTTGCTAGACACTGGTTCTGACAAGACATTGACACACGATCTCGAGGACTTCCACACATACCAACTGGATCACCCTGACACAGCTTATGCGTACAAGGATTACTCTGGTAATAGAGTCGTCACGCTAGGCCACGGTGAAGTCATTGTAAGGGCTGCCCTGCCAGGTTTGGATGGAAAGACGTACTCGTTCATGACAACTGGTTACTACACTCCTGGGGGACACGGCAAGCTATTTGGCATGCAAAAGCTTCTTGAAGAACAAGATATCTCTTACGACACACGCACTAAGAATCTCACAAATGGAAGGGGAGACATCCTAGGGTATGCAGACACGTCAACAGGTGTCCCGTACCTTGTCAGTCCGAAGGACGATGATGACCCCAATGAGATCAAATCGGACACAGATTCCGACGATGACGATGAGATTGGATTTGTGAACAAAGTGACTGCGTACGAGATCCACAGACGTCTCGGACATGCTGGAAAAGCTCGCATTGCTTCCACACTACAACATGCTGAACAACTAGGTGATGATGAGCAGTACGGCACGGAACACTTCGATTGTGACGCCTGTTTTCAAGGCAAGTCAAAGCTCAAGATATCCCGTCAACAACAGGCGAGGGTACAAGATGTAGCATGGAAATTCCACGTTGATACACAGCCAATGAAACCCACTGGGCCAAACGGAGAGAACTACTGGCTACCAGTCGTTGATGATGCTACTCGATTAATTGAGGGAATCATGCTAAAGAACAAAAGTGATGCTTACCATAAGCTTACTGCGTTCTGTGAGAAGATCAAATTACTCACCGGCAGATACCCAGGCATCTGGCGAATGGATGGCGGTACAGAGTTTAAAGAGTTCATCAAATGGGGTGAGAAGCATGGTATGACTTTTGAGACCACACCACCTTACACCGCAGAGCCAAATGGTACGGTGGAACGTTTCGGTGGACATATCAATGACATACAGAGAACGATGATCATCGATGCGAAGATGCCGGAAGAGATGTGGCCGTATGCGACAGACACAGCCATCTACATCTACAACAGACTAGTCAATCCAAAGACTAAGATCTCGCCGCTCACACATTGGCGTCAAGAACTTGAAATTGCAAACCCAGAGCCTTCCTTGAAGCACCTTAGACCATGGGGATCAGCTGCATACGTCCACATTCCGAAGCCTAAGAGGACACAGGCTAGGAAAGCAGCACCCAGAGCGTGGAAAGGTATGCTTGTTGGCTATGAGGGGGACGGTGGTCATGTTTACAAAGTGTGGGATCCAGTCACGAAGAAACTGGTAGTGTCTCGTGATGTTGGTTTTCCGCAACCTGGAGATGACGATGGTATGGGACCAACACCAGCTAGCAAAGCACCCACCGATCCCAAGGATCCTGATGATGATGATGATGTCGTCGGATTCATGCCTGTCTCACTGTCGCAAGAAGACGAGATCTCGAAGCCAGAAAAGAAGCAGCAGCAAGTAGTACGTACACTACAGGTACAAACTCCTACACGATTAGCTGTACAAGCACCTGTTACGCCGTCTACAATTCATCTTCCAACAATTCATGGCAGTGCATCTACAATGCCTGAGACACCACAGAAGGCACCACCGCAGAGAACAATCATTCCGCCAATAAAACAGCGCAAACTCTTTCAAAGTTTTCTCCCAACTGTGGGAGAGGAGCCCATGATGACAGGCGCGAGAATCACTGAGATCACGGATCCTACCACTGAGAGCGTCTCACAGGTTTTGGACATTGAGCGGAAGAAAGAAGATCTCGGAAGAAGACTTCAACAACTGTCAACCCAAGTGTCTCAACTTGCTGAAAGTATGGACGATATTCGTCGAGATACCGACAACATTGAGAGAGCTGTCACCGAGGAATCAGAAGATATGACTCCTTCTCCAGAGCGACAGAGAACAGATTACCAATACCCTTTCTCATCTCCCACTCAACAAGCTTCTCCCGTTCAACAAGCTAGTGTGTCACCAAGTCGTGAGATCACACAAGCTCCACCAGTTCAACAAGCTAGTGTGTCACCAAGTCGTGAGATCACACAGGCTACACCCGCTCGACAAATCAGTGTGTCACCAAGTCGTGAGATCACACAGGCTATCGAGACAACGGAGACAACGACAAGCACTGAGAACACACCGGTTACTGCGAGATCAGAGATGTCACCAAGCCGTGAGATCATCTCAATTGAGTCATCGCCAGATCCTATCTCTCAGGACCCAGCTACACCGGCTCCCACCCTACCCCGCCGATCGAGACGAGCGAATATCGGGATTGCACCTGACCGATACCACGATCCAAAGCAGAAACACCTCGCTGTCGAGTACGAGAAACGAGACCGAGATATTCAACGAGCTGCCACAAGGGCAAAGGCGAAGGACTCGGGCGGTAACAACGTGACGGAGGGTGATGGACAGGGGTCTGCGGGACCTAGTGCGATGTCTGCAACAGCTGATGTGACAATGGACAAAGTCGATATTGACGAACCATTTCTCTACAATGGAAAGCCGCTATGCGCAAAGGACGTTGACTTGCCATCTACGTACAAGCAAGCGCAAAAGAGCCCTTTCTGGCCTCAATGGCAAGAGGCTATGCAAAGACAACTTAGTGATCTCGAGGCTAAAGGCACATGGAGCTTGATCCTTAAGCCGTCAAAAGCTAAGGTACTGCCAGGACAATGGAGATTCACTGTCAAATCCAACACCAGAGATGAAGTCTACGATTTCAAAGCACGATGGGTGGTATGTGGCAACTTCCAAGACAAAAATGATGGAGAAACATATGCCCCTGTCGTCGCCGAATGTATGATCAAAATCGTTCTCACACTGATTGCAGTGTATGGTCTAAAATGGAGGCAAGTTGACTTCACTGCTGCATATCTCAATGCTTCACGTGAAGATGTGGAGACAGTCTATATGAGACAACCTACAGGTTTTGAGTACGCAGATGCACAAGGAGACAAGAAACACTGGGTGTGTACACTCAATCAAGCGCTCTTCGGATTGCGAGACTCTGCTTTCCTATGGAACGAAGAGATGGACTGCAAACTACGTCAGATTGGCTTTCGTCCGCTGGATGATGATCCTTGCGTTTATATCAAAGGCAAAGGCATGAATTTGACTATTATGATGATCCATGTTGACGATTTCATCATTGCTGCACCATCCGACGATGACATTGAGCAAGTTGTCAGCGAACTTCGTCAGTACTACGACTTGAAGGACCTCGGTGAGCCAAAGCAGTATTTGAACTGTGCGCTCGACAGAGACTACGCCAACGGGACAATCACTATGTCACAGAAAGCGTACGTGCAAAAGGTGCTACGTATGGCTAAAACCTCTGGCTGGAAAGACACGCCATTGCCAGCTGTATGGAGAGAGACACCAGCCGATGCGACCAATGCACTAGATGACGATGCTTTTGATCAATATCAGTCTATCGTGGGGATGTTAAACTGGTTGGCAGTCAAGACACGACCAGACATTCGCTTCGCAGTGACACGCTTACAGCATCGACTAGCAAATCCCACTCTTTCTGACTACAAAGCAATGCAACATGTTGTGAAGTATCTGAGACGAAAACCTGATATCGGAATTATCCTCGGTCGAACTGGCGAACTTCGCTTCCATGCACACACAGATGCTTCACATACGGACTGGGAAGATAGCAAATCGACAGAAGGAAGCGTCTGGTACCTTGCCGGATCACCTATTATGTGGTCTACGAAGAAGCAGACGATCACGGCCAATTCGACGACAGTTGCTGAGTGGTGTGCACTGGATCAACCTAGTCGTGATGCAATGTGGTTGAACAAGATCGCACGATCATTTATGCTCCCAGAGCAGCGTCCTACAGAGATCTACACTGACAACATCAACTCACAATTGCTTCTCTCGAAGAAAGGAGGCAAATCGGCGAACAGATGGCTTAATCTTCGTTACTTCTTTGTCAAAGATGCAGTGGCGCAAGGACATGTTGAGATTCATCGAGTGAACACCAAGCGAAATGCCGCAGATGGATTTACCAAGGCTCTTGCAAAGGATCAATTCAAGATCTTTACCGAGCTAATTGGCATGTGCTAAATCCACAAGAAATTTGCAGAGTTTTACTATGTATGCCGGAACTGGAGATCTTGATAGGGAGTGCATGCAGGATTCTATGAGGGGGATGTTGGATGCCCGGATGCCTAAGGCATCACATGTAAATAGAACCCAGATAGTTTGCCTGCTCTCTCGTCCTCTCTTTCTCCTCTTCGTCCACCAGAATACATACAGTGCTTTCTCTATGAACTTACACGTATTGTATCAGATAGCTAGGAAACGAGATTTATTCTCTTTCTAGAATAAGAGCGGCTCCGAATCAGTTATATCTATATTAATATTAGTATCTATTAGATAAGTGATCGGAAGGATTCAACCTACTGCTATTAAGATACTACGTTATTTTATTAATAACCGGCTTTAACTTAGGGATAGATTTCTAGCTTCGAATAAGATTGTAAAGAACTGATCTTAGTATCGATATAGAAGACCCTTACGGGCCCTTAGCACTATTAAGACGTTCCTAGATTAGAGTAAGTATATCCTAGAATGCTACTCGATACTAATCCCGTAGCTCTTTAGCGTCGGACTAGTTATTAGAAAGAAAGAATTAGAATCTATTATCCGGCGACAGTATTATATAAACTATATAGATATACCCTCGTATTTTATCAGTCTCCTTATAGTAGTCGCGTAATTTTGACTAGCTAGTATCGAGAGAAGTAAGTATCTACTGCTTCTATATAACTCGCTTTCGTTTCAATTGTCTTTTTAATCGTTTAATATACTTAAATAGCAAATTATAGATCTTAAAGATAAGATATAATATTATATCTCGTGTCTTTAAGAGAGTAAGTATATAATCAAAGAATGGCTTTATAAGACAAAGAAGATAGTCAATCTGACGCTATTGATTATTATCTAGTACAAAGTCTTACTTATTGAACTGATCATAGAATTATATAATAAAGATACGGAGTCTCTTAGCTCGCCGGAGTATAAGATATATTGAATTCTATCGAGTCTTTATATCTTAGAGAAGTATAATCCCTTACCCTAAAGGTTAAAGTACGATAAATGAATCTCGGCGCTAAGGACTAGCGCGGATATATATAGTAAGTGCTCGTATTCTTTTTAAAGTATACGAGATATCCCGTTTTTTTATATTCGCCCTTACGAGAGTAACTTGTTGCTCAGTCTATTTGGTTTCTATAGTCTCATTCTAAGGGACTGCTTTAAGACGGTTAAGTAGCTAGTTCAAACTTAATTAGATCATATACGTAAGATAGGGGATACGGATAATGTTGATATCCCGTATATTAGATAAAGATTATTATAGTAAAGATTGCTATAGTGTATCAACTAGAGTCTTATTATTCGACATATTATTAGTAGTCAATCCAAATATCCGGTCCTCAATTTTATACTAAGTAACCGTCTATATAACAGTTATACTTAGGTTCACACCGGAATGTGTTCTATAAAGGGGTTTGAAACCGAGTAGTACCTCGCGGTAGACCTAGTCAGTATCGATAAAATAGCCAGTAATAGCTATAAATCCTTACCTAAATAGAGATATCTAACAATCCAATACAATTAAGATCCTTATATACTCCGGTAGCATCCTAAGTATATTCTTTTGCCGCTCTTTTATACGAAGAGATAGCCGACGTTGAATTGTAGTAGCGTATAGTATATCTAAAGGGCTTAGGGCTAACTATAATTACGAAATTAAGAGACGAAAGGATAGGTTTTCGATAAGTCGGAATAAGAGTCGGTTGATAGTAATAAATTATAGGAGTTGATCGTTCTAGTCCTCTTACGAGAAAGATACTTCCGCTTCGGTATAACCCTATATTAATATTGATATAAGTAAGTAGTATAAAAGAAGGATAGGACTATATATACCGATTAAATAAACCCTCTTATTACCCCCTTTTGCTTCCGTATCCCTGTAGCTTTTTTATAAGCTACAGTTTCCAGATAACGAGTAATAGTCGTTATACTATAACGGTTAACCTTTTCAGTACTCTCGTTACCAGTTTGTTTCTTAGTGCCATAAGGATGCTCAAGGATAAGACCGTAACGCTTACACATCACCTTCGGGCTCCCAGAAACTATATACGCCACTTATTCATACTATTTCTAAGTCTCCGAAGCAGAACCATGCTAGGAGTCCCATAAAATTATCGTGTTAGTAGATCTATAGTCGGTCTATAACCACCAATCAACCCAATTACTGTGATTTATCGCGTCGAAAAGAAAATAAGTACCTATTCTACCAAGACTAACTCGTTAAAAGCACTGAAAATGTTCTACTTCTAAGGCAATTGACGAAGGAATAGACGGCTGAAGAAACGATAAACGACTACGGTAGTAGCTGCTAGATACCTAATAAGAGGTAGTAAATGATATAGTATCGAGGTCAGGTTCAAATGGGTCGAACTGAGATGATCCAAACTCGGCTTGCTGGCTTTACGACATAATCAGTTGACGATTCAATAATAAAGATTGATTCAAAGATGAAGATATATAGTATAAAATGTATAGTAGGAAGGATATAGGGCTTTAGGGGGATAGCTTCAAGGTCATACATTACAAAAGGCCACTTCTTGAATCTTGATAGTAGCATTAAACAGCAAATTGATGCAATAAACAGAGGATTCATTATAGTGCTAGTCAGAATTGAAACGTATGATTATAATACTCGTATATGATTGGCTACATCGTGCATATTAAGTGGGCTTAGCCTATCAAAAGCCTATAGATAGCCCATTCCCAGCCCATTTCCCGGTCCATTTCGCAATATTATAATCCAAAAAATTTCACCCGATGGCTTAGGATATATTTTTAAACCTCTATTACCTCGAGATCAGCTATAATATCACCTATCTATAAAAGCAGAAACAAAGAAGGAGAGATAGGTATCCGTCAGTATAAAGTTCAGTCATATAAACCTACAAAATATGAATTTGATACTTGGTTTTATACTTCAACAGAAAGATGCACCTAGTTCAATCTAGATAATATATATATCTCTTCATACTGATACTCAGTACGCTATAATAGTATGAATTCATGGTCAAATTGGATCTTTTTTGGGTGATTTTGTATGAAATCTGGCATCATGATGTTGAATTCAGTATAATATCTACTCAATTCCTACAATATTGTACTTCTGATGGTGATAATATAATAATACTGAATATACAGGCTGGAACTTGCGTAAAATACAGCTATTAATCAGCTACTTTATGCATGCCAAGACTGTATTTGTGCGTAGAAATGGGCTTTGATGGGGGCCTTATGGGCCCCCATTAATGGGCTGTGGGTTGGGTTGGGCTTTGAATATTGGGCCCATAGCCCACTGTGGGTTGGGCTTTGGGCCGGGGGTATGGGCCCATTTGTGGGCTATGCAGAGGTCTAGACCTTGCCAACTCCCATGGGACTAAGAAAATTTTGGTCCCATATCCTGGTCCCATCACTCCCATGGGACTACGCTAAACCTATTTAGGTAATTATATTACCTAAATAGGTAGCGATTATCGGTCTTGGCATTAATTTTGACTGCCAAGACTTTCTCATGGGAGTGGGTCCATGGGACTTGTCCAGGTCTAGATATAAAAGACGATAGATTAATTCTAGTACGTAGAATAGGGTCAAACGGATCCCCTAGGAATATCACGCATCTTTTTAAAAGAACTAATAAGTGAGTTCCTTATTCTCTTCCTCCTTAACAATTATACGTATAACTTACCACAAAATCGTCAATCTACGGCCATCTTTATAACAAAACGCCGGACTAAGAAAACTATAAGACCACCTACAAATACTGTATAAGGAGACCTTCGATATATATCCATTTCCTAAAATTTCAAAGTACCGACCGTCGATTCAAGGGGTTAGTTCTGTCAGGACCAAACATGCGTTTATTTCAGTGGTAAGGAAATATTGGTAAGCTGCATTAAGGTCATATGATAGGCTATAAGGGGGAAAGTAAGCGAGAGTTATGCTAGTGCGGATATGGATATGAACTCATATCCGCAGTGCGGATGTGGATATCAACTCATATCCAATATCCGCAAATTGCGGATATAAGGATCGATCTGATATCCATTGGAGCGGATATGCCGCAGTCTAGAGATCATTTATAAACCACCTCAATTTGCATAGTATATTAATTACTAGATATATTAATTAAGAATATAAGAAAAGAGATATTTAGCTTTAAAATAAAATTAATTATATAGAAAATAAACTAAGATTAAGAAATTTCTATTTCTATTTATATTTATATTCAAATATATATAGACTTACCTCCACCACAAATATATATTTCCAACAGTCTATATTTAACAAATGTATAAATTGATAGAATACCACTATACCATAATTAATCTCAATTTTTATTGGTAATTAATATAATATGAAGTAAATTGGCTTCAAATTCAAAGTAATTATATAAAATTTCTAACTTATTACTGTGATAAATCATAATATAGCAATGTTCGACAGACAAACCGGAATAGTTGTAAAAAACAGTAATTTTGTTCGATGACTTAGTATTGTTATGAACGCCAAGACCCATATTTTATGCTAGAATGGGTTCAAATGGGTTATTATTAGGTTATTGGGTTTAACCCATTGGGTCGGAGACTCCGACCCAAAATGGGTTCTGCCGAAGTCTACCCATAGTCATATGATCTGGGGGCCCATGGTAGTAGTAGTTTAGTACTCTCTTTCCTCCATCTTTCTATACAACAACCATATCCCACAATACAACATACATTGTGGCTTCTTTTACTTGCCTGTAGATCCTAACAGCTTTTTTCTTCAACATAGAGCTCAACGTTTACGTTAGCCCCGGATTCTAATAGCGTCTGTATGGTCTCCTCGAACCCCAAAAAACAGGAAGCCCGCAGCGCACTGCCCCAAGGTCCCCCCTGGGAATTGACATCTCCTCCGTGCTCAATTATCAGTCGAACAGCTTTATGAGATACTGAGAAGCAAGCATATGTCAACGGGTAGGCCCCCATGGTGTCTGCAACGTTCGGATCAAATTTTGCTTAGTCAAGTAAATGGTGGACCATTCTATGGTCTCCAACCAGATCTGCAAGATGAAAGAAAATCAGTTCAACCGACTGTTCTTTGGAGCCCCATTTCCCCCAGAATATATGGAACCAAAATCGAAACTGGTGTGTCGTTGTGTCATAACTGTGATATAGTAAATCACTGACCTTTTGCCTTGTAGCTGAAGTCATGTTTTTGACGTGGGAGTACCAGCAGGTCGCTGAATACTGTAATAAGCTTGTAGAGCTAGAGGTTTCCTGCACGTGATTTTCGCCTAGATCTTTCATGGAAACATATTGCAAACATATTCGACCCATTTGGTCCTCGGGATTTTCCCAACTGCAATAATACGCAGAAAGCGGATGGCTAGGAAGCACGCCTTCGGTAAGATAATCTTTAGCCGTTTGGTGGATAAGATAGATCTTAAAATTATTAACAAAGACAAAGAGACCGCATAGAGTTCTTAGTTTGTTCGACAAGTGGTGCGGGTCTATCCAAGCCTCTGCTATAGTTCGTGCTTGTAGGCGAAGGGCTAAGCCTAAGGCTATGGCCATTTCTGTTATTGTTAAAGGGCGACGTGCTGCAATTATAATTCGAAAAATCTTGCTCACTATATCGAATTGTTCACACGGGATTCGAGAAAGGATCTTTGCGTAGGCTTCATTCACGGATCGATATATCGTTTGTATCGATTCTTCAGCAGGCCAGAGACTATTTTCAAATGCAGACCAAATCTCATCCATGGTTAGATGTAGCCAAAGATATGTTCGATGCTTTATTTGTAGAAGTTGTTGTTCGAGTCGCTGTGTGTGTTCCACGATAGCGAGGCTATGATTAGGCTAGCTCCTTGATTCGTTCTTTCACAACCAAATCAATCTCCTGATGGATTTGGTCATTCTTGTTCTCTCCCTTCAAAAGTAGAGATGGAAAATATTTGGTCCTTTGAAAACAGTTCTGGATATCGTTATATGGGCGACTGGTAACCAAGAATTTCAAGTGAACATCTTCTACTATTGAGGAGACTTTGTGGTGGAAAGACAGTAGTTTCTGAATAAGTCGAGGTTGATCAACTTCACGACATTCATCAAGGGCATCAAAAATACATATTGTTCAGATGATGTTGCTTTCAAAAATATTTGCCAAAGCCGATCAGTCTCTTTCAAAAGCGCCTGTCCATTCTCTTCCCAAGGTGGTATGGCATGATGTAAAAGATCAGACTTTTGGCTAAAGAGTTGATGTAAGATTGAACAAGTGCTGTCGAAAGAGAATTCTGTGCCTCGTTATCCTTGAAAAAGAAGTAACAGATCGTCATCCTTGGGCTTGAAGTGTGTATGTGGCTATCAATAATCGATCTGGCAAGTACTGACTTCCCACAGCCTGGGTCAGCTGACACCCATAGAAGGTCATTTTGTTTGCCGTCTAACCAGCGAATGTATTCAGTGCTCTGTAGAGCCCACTGACAAGTTCCTTCTGCTGGCATCGGATTGATATCCTTTTGTTCTGTGTAATTACGGATTTTGAAGGATTGGTGGCATTTTTGTTGTCGCTTCGTTAAAGCTCTTTTTTCTCGCTCGTGATGGTGTTGTTCGTGCTGGGTGTATATGAGTTGGAGGTGTTAATTGATGCCTTGAACTTCTTGCTTGAGCCCTTCTTGATCATATCATGTCATGTCAGCGAGATAATCTGGGTAGAAGACAATGGCACCTAATATAAATCAGACTTACTACAAAGATTGACCACCAGTTGCTCCTGTACAACAAGGCCCGTTGGCACATATCCTAGCAGCTCTTTCGCATGTGATGTTGCGGCCAACGCTGCATAACCCTGCCACTGCTTGTTCTTATGCGTATCGGCATAGTCGCAAATTCCGCGAATAACAATACAGGGAAAATACATCATTAATCCAGCTGCCTCCATCTGAAAACACAACGCTCCGGTTTCTAGCTTTAGCTGGGCTCTTGTTTTGGCGTCTTTGATCACGGCATTTCCAGATGCAATAACACCGTAATGTGCCTGCGGAGCAGTGTCCTCTCGTTCACTTCTCGCCTCCTCCCATTCTGTCAGACAGGCGTCACATTCGTTTGTATTTTCCAGATGAGTGTACTCCGGCTTGAAAAGTCGGTCCTTGTTGGTCCCAGGTCGTAGGAAGGCTTTCCGAGTTCGTGCATTTCTTTCAGTCGATTAGAGAATATGGCCAGGGTAGAGAGAGTCATCTGTCAACTCCACAGCCCTCATCGAATTGAGTGCCGTCAAAAGCGGACGGGGAGGGCTGTTCAAAGAGCCGGTTCGGCTGAACTCGCCCCCCGTTCCGATCTTTCCCATATCATATTGAAGTACTCCACCTAATGTACCTTCAGGGCAGCTGATTACTACATCCCCGAGTCGAATTTCATGAACGATAGACGGCATTGCACCCCCGACACCGACCATTAATCCGATACGGAGGGACCTCGAAAGGGTTCGAACAATGTGGTTTGCAACAGTCGTGGCTGATGTGGTTCCATATTGCCCTCCAGGGAGGCAAGGTCTCGCATACTGACTATCAAACACACTCTTTCGCTTTCTAGCTTTTGCTTTTCACATCATGGAAGTTGGGGAGTGACTTTTCAGGTGGAGACATCACGATCCTCCCGCCAATGAAATTTCTTATATTGCCGCTCCCTGCTGCGCTACGTGTCCATCATGCGGCTGAGTCTTGGGGCCGGGCAAGGGTCAAGTTCTGCCTGATGCTCCATTGATTTTGCACGTTGAAAAGAATTACGATCCAACCTTGGAATTTATCTAACCTACGGTCGCCCGCGTGTCCCATGTGGTAGACCTTTGACATGATCTGTCCTCCACGAGGTACATTCCAGATCGGTTGGATATGTGCCCTGCCGATAGAAGCTGCCGCTGCCAAGGAGATGCTGGATGAAAGCTTTCGAACCCTCGAAGCGCAAGACCCCGCCGACTCAAATGCCGGTCGAGTTGGAAAACATTACGTTGTCATTGGTGGTAGAGAGGAAAAATAGAGCGAGAGGAAGTGGGCCATACGGAGTACCCACGCCGGGACCCCGGGGTGCAGCCCTTGATGAGGATCCCGAGATGGAAAATAGGTTATGCATCGTCACAATTCTTTCTCAACTCCCAACTCCGGCAAGGCATCAGTGTATGTACCTTGGTGGGCCGTGTCGTACCATCTTCCTCACTTCTGAGATCTAGCATTTGCTTCCTATTACGACTTCCTAGGCGTCACCAACACCACCCGCTACGACCCCCCGTCGGGCACTGAGCGCCCCCATCATCCTGTTTGCGACGTCAGACCGCGATCGCGCTCTTCCCACTTCACTAGGTATACCATATAGGAGCTGAGTACCAAGGTGTATAGCGGCTAGGTCCCTGATGATCAATTGGTGCTTTCAAATGCCCGATTTCGGCCTTAGGCTTAGTTCTAGATTTCCTCTGACACCACTCTATACCCAGTACTCCGTATTGGGACTCGCGTTTGGCAGTCAAGCTATTAAAACCAGCTAAACTGATTCATTAGTGCAGCTCTCGGCGTTGAAGTCATATATTCACCTCTCCACTACGCAAACTTCTATTTTCGACCATCTTGAAACTATTTAGAGCACCTGATATGACCATTCTGCAAAGTGTTAGGCGATTTCAAAAGCGACCGACCTCATGGGTCCCCATTTTCGAACCTCTTTGACCAGTTTAAATAATTCGACCAATGACCGCTTATTTGAGGATTTCTTACCCAGCCCTGTTGAGGATGTGAGGTTAATATATCAACTCATCATCAGAAATGGGATGGACTTCGAAGAATGAGGGCATACTCGTCACTATGCTAGGCTTAATGGTAGTTTAGGTATCTTCATTTTCTGCCAGCCAAAAGTCAGGCATTTCCAGGCACCTTAATGCATTGAGAGCTGCTAAAGTCTACAAACGAGAAGCCTAGCCAGAGAAAGGACCTGCATGAGAGGGAGAGGAGAGAGATAGATCTCGGGGAGAGAGGTAATCAAGTGAAGTAAATATCTCGTCACTACCACCTCTCCATTGTTCTCTCACTCAGGAAATTAGTCACATAACGCCCGCTCGGGTCCGTTATTAACCCTGGGCCTGCTTGGTGATAGAGTTCTTTGCGACAGAGTTTGAAATAAAAAGATGACCGGTTCTTCATGTTTTCAATGGAAAGATGAATAGGTTCACCTAAGTCGGCATGAGTAAGTCAATCGAAGGCCTGAGGTCTGACCTCGGGAGGTTTCTCCGGGGGTATAAGGGTTTGGGCTTCATCGTACCGTCGTTCCAAGTTTCCGATTTACCCGGCCAGAACTCCGCGCGACCCAAGAATTTGCTGCTCTTGCTATCATAGACCCAAAATAACAGCTGGCTATCCTCATTGATTTCGCTGATGTATAATTTGTATCAGTCAGGAGAGGGCATATTAACATGGACAATGAATGGGATTACGTACATATCCACAACCTCCTCCCAATATGGGTTCCGGGTTCTTTTGTTGATGCTGGTTGAGCAAGTATAGCGACCATCCAGAGAAAATCTGACGTAAGGATCAGGGGAACCTATAAATAATAATGAGTATCAGTCAATGAAGTAAAGAAATGAAAGCCCCACGGAAAAGGTCTATCTTTTCAAGATCAAAGGCCCCGAGAACTAGACAAAAGTAATTGATTAGCGAATTGAAGCACAGTCAAACAATGTGACTAGATGGGGCGTCATGTACTTGTGAGTTTGACTTTGAGCACGGAGCCTTTTGAGCCAATATCTTCTGGCTTGAGCGTTGTTAAGTGTGTCATCAGTTCGGGGTCTTCCTCATAGATATCTTCGGGATTAAGCGTTGTTTGTTGGGTCATCAGTTCGGGGTCTTCCTCATATACATCTTCTGTCTCGAATATTGGCTGGTGATTCATCGCGATAAGGTTTTGAGGGGATCCTAAAGTATCCGTGGAAGACCTCATAAACATCGCAGCTTGCAGAGAGCGAAGCTGTTGTTCAACCTCCGCTGCTTCTTCATGCCTTTTATGGCCACGATAAAACTCTAAAAGGAGCCCCAAGGTGTTGATCAGAGCCAGAGGATCCTGATTCTTAGAGTTAAGCACTTCTTGAATCAATGCAGCTTCGTTCGGCTGCTTGGACTTCTTTTGCTTTTGATATAACGTGGAAGGAGATTCAAGTAAGTGATCTTTCCTTTGCGGACTGTCCACTACTGCAAGCCTCTCAATATCTGTAGTCAACGGGGCAAAGGAAGAAGAAGCAGAAAACGAAGCTGGCTGTGGCTGTGGCTCTAGCTCAGGTTCTGGCTCAATGATAGGTGTAGTGGATGAAAACGACCGTAGATTTGAAGCATCGGTGCTGTTATATGTGTTTGACCAGGTGTTAGACGGCGATAGGCTGAAGGTGTTTTCAGTAGTTGTCGAGCTTTCAACTACCTTGCCACTTTCAGAAATTAGTAGTCTTTTCTGATGATAACTCTGGCTCTAGCACTTACCTCTCAGGAGCATCAGACCCAGAAAGCCAAAGGTGGGTAAGGACATAGTCGATAGTCGATCGTCGTTCAGGAATGTCTTGCATCGTGTGCCGCACAAAATCCATGCAGTAAGAACTCGAAGTACGTAGCGGCTCGACCGGAAACACTTTGGGGTCCTTAGCATAGGCCCGCAGCCTTGCGCGAGTGGGGAAAGGAGGGTTGCCTGTTTGCAAGCAGAATGCGACGGCCCCGAGTGCCCACACGTCGACAGCTGGCGTATAATGACCTGAGTCGTCCTTTAATAGCTCTGGGGCCATGTACCCATCAGTCCCAATTCCGAGCGTACCAAGACCAGTGCCATCAGTATTCTTGGAAATTCCGAAATCAGTGATTTTGACGTGCCAGTTAGGACCCCGACGAGAGACTAGAATGTTCTCCGGTTTGATATCTCTGTGGACAAATTGCCTGTGGTGCATGTAATATAAGGCTCGGGCGACTTGGGCCACGATTGATGCAGCTTGAGGTTCGGGCAAAGGTGCACCTACATAACGCTGAAGATCGCCATTTTCCAAATATTCCATCGCGATATAGACAAAACTTTCGTCGTCGAACCAGCCCAGAAATTGTACAAAATACTGCTTATACTAGAATGTTGTCAGTAAGTTGCGGATACCTGGTCATTATCTGTATCTACCTCGGTGGTTTTGGTATCGGAAAATGTTACTAGGGCATCAAGCTCCTGTCTCGACATCTTTAATCGTCGCTTATGAAGATGCTTAACGGCTCGGAGGGCATTTTGTGAAGGCCCTGAAACGCAGCGTTCTCGCCAGACATTACCGAACGAACCACTTCCTATGCATTCTTCCGAGTGCCAACACTCATCACCGGAGGTTCTCTGATGGTACCGCAGTTTATTATCGCAAACGGTTTCCAACTTCCAGTCCTGTAAAGGACTGGCGTTTAACGCATCCATGGATTATCAGATCTGTTGTGGAGATGAAGAATTTGGAGACAAAACGATTAAATGAGGGGGTATGTTATTCTCAGCCTCGACAAATGCAACTAGTATGAAAGGCTGGTCTGATTGGTTGAAATCGCGTCTTACGGCGTCAAGTTTTGGCCCCCGGGTTTCCTACACAGGTCCTTGACACGTTTATCCGTGCTTCGCCCCCCCTCTCTGCAAAGCCCATGCAGAATCGTCCAATTGAAGGCGTTCCTCGTGTTTGGCCAGCTATTTCTATACAGAGTAGGAAGTGAGGATGTGACTTGTCTGAGTTTGCTTTTACGGGTTTATTTGTACGGAGTACTCCGTACATATTGTAGAAATCCTTAGCTTGGCACGTCCTGCCCCCTGGTATATTGGAAATTAATGGTTCTTTCTTGCATGCATGATGAAATCATCGGTATTTCGCCTTTTCAAGGGTTCATATTATGAAGCGGCAATCGCGGATTTATCACCAGCACTTGAGTGCACCGCCACCACCACTTTCTCGGCCACACTTCACTATCTTTGCTGTATACAAGTAGAATCAATTTGCCTGGAAATAGAGTTTCTCTGCGAGGAGATAATAAAGTATCAGTGAAACAAATCCTCCTTACTTTGTGCCTTTATAAACAAATATTGTACAGGGTCTTCAAAATCCTCTCAATAAATTGCGCCGCCATAAAATCGTCGCTCTCCACCCCCGAACCGAAGTCCTCATTGTCATCATCCAAACACGTCAAACACGACACCACTATTTGTGCATATCTGTCGCCCATGCGCTGGGACAGCCGAGTGTGCGCCTGTTTTACCAAGTAATCCTTGAGCCGGAATGCTAAGGCGGAGAATGAGACTCTCTCGTCCTTTCGGCTACTCCAATTTCTGAAATTATAGTAGAATTGGCCAAACTTGGCCTGGGGAGGACCGTAGAACTCAGCTTCGTTGGTGTACTCGACGAATGACTCCCAAAGGCCAATCTCAAGCAGACAAACGCCAAGGCTATAGATATCATGCTGCATGGTATACTTCTCAGAAGGATCCATGCCCTGGCGGTTGGGGTGGCGGTAGACATTGCGATCCCAGCTTATGTCACCCCCCATAACTGTGCCAGCAGCTGAAGCACGGAAAGCGTCAAAGCCGACGAGGAAGGCATGACTTTGAGCACCCCGTGGATCTTCAAAACAGAGAACCGACTCGGGCCGTATGTTCTTGTGCACAAACGCAAACGTGTGCACGTAGTTGACGGCCTTCGCGAGCTCGCATGCTATGAGCATCTTCCAGGATAAAGACATGTGCTCATCCGGTCGCAAGAGCATCGCTCGTAGTGATTTCAGTGCCTCCATACCGTGCGGAATCCGAAAAATGATCTGAAAGTGAGAACAACCCAGATGATTTGGAGATAGCGAACGAGCACCAGGCAGAGAGACAGGAGGACTCAGCTCTGGACGCGATTGCGGCGATGAAGCAACATAATCGTTTCGTCGTATGACTGGTACGATTCCCTTACAGTTGAATAAGCCGAAGGCCAAGGGATCGGCTTGTGAGAGCTTGCTTGCGAGAACACGCACGTCACGCGCAACATCGCGCGATCGAGCGGCTTGCCCAAGTTCGATCGTGTCGACAATATACCACCTGCTTTCACGGTTCTGTCCGCGGCCTGCCTTTGCAACTGAGAAGGGTATATCTCTCCATTCCATCTGCTGCTCTGGAAGAGTAACGTTCCTGGGCCGTTCATTGGAGGGCGAGAGCACATCCCGTAACCCCGCGGCGAGAGCCAGCGGAGTCTTAGCAGCAGTGGGAGGTCCAGTTGGCTTGGCTTCTGTAGATTTTGCTAGCGCCAATTCTCTATCAAGGACAGGGCTTGCAGTCTTCATAATTAGATACCACGCAGGATTAAAGAGGTCCTGCCACTTTTCAAGCTCCGATATAATATTGTCGAGGGCCTCCTTTTCCCACACCCAAGCGGCCCTCTTGGCCTTGAAGCCGAACTTGAATATATATGACCGGGTCGATGAGTTTTTTGAAATGACGGCCTCGAGCTTAGTTTTGGCCAGCGATAAGGTAAGCATGAATTCGTTTAAGAGCGCGTCCATCATGCGACAATGCTCTTCATCCATTATGGATATAATGCGCATGACGAAGTCAACCTGAAGCCTGGTACGAGTCCAGTAGGCTTCAACAGTAATCACACGCTTCCTGACATCGCTATTGGCGTGTTTCCATGTTGAGCATATGTCGATGATTGTAACACCGATGCTGTCGTAGAGTCAGATAGCAAAAGAGCCCCAAGAGAAGAAACCAGCTTACTCATAGCATTTCGTTACAAGACCGATCACCGAGCCTGGATCCATGATAACCGTACTTCACTTTGTTCTGGAGAAGAGAGAAGGGAAGGGGAAGAGCAGAGGGAGGGCTGCCTACAAGAGATCAGGATCACGTGATCACCGACTGGGAAGACTGCGCCTCAGCTGAGAAAAACGCCGATTAAGTAGAACTAAAGCAGCAAAGATGCTGAAACAATCACGATAATGTAAGCCATATCTGGGGGCCGTAACCGGGGGCCAAAGGGAAATGAGAGCGTGGCCGGGGGAAGTAGGTGCGTGGCCCCAACCTGCAAATCGGCTGGGCTTTAGGCCCCGGGCGGTCTTCCAGCCCATGGGTGGGTCGTGAGCCCCGAGGTAGAGCCTATGCGGGGCTCATGGAGGCTCCTTGAGTCCCAAGCAATACAAAGTACTCAAAATCGAGTCCAAAAAGTAGCAAATTGCTCGTTAGCCTCGGAAACTCTTCCAGTCGGATTTTAGGGCGCTAGCCGTTTTTTGTGCCCTTCAGATGCCTACCACCTTTGCCATACTTCAGTTTCAGGCAGTAGTTGAGAAATCGATGTACATCATTAGGACTGACCTAGCGAAGAGCCTCTACCGGGTCGTTCCATTTAAGAGGCGCATTAGGGGAGTTAATCTTCACTCGGCAGTATCTGAATGATGTTAGCGCACATCCGAAGGCAAGTCTGAAAAGAGCCGCCTACTTGTGCCAGCGTTGCTCAATTCGAACCCCGCGGGCCTTGGTTTTCTCAGAACGCCATAGTCAAGAGGAATGTTTGCTATGTCCTCGCCGTTGTTCAAGGATTCTATGACAGTTAATCCATTCATCTTTCATCCACACCGCGGTCGCTCCAAACTGTTTTCACTTGATCAAAGAGGTACACGTTTCCACCTGCATACTCTATTGCGTTATTTGACTCCACTTTGGACAATTGAGATCTACTGCCGGGATTGGCAATACTCGCCCATATCTCGTACTTACACATCAGAGAGGGTGGCTGCATTCAATCGATCTTCATCATTTAGGCCAAACGAAGAACTCTGCACACTTTCCGTATTTGCAAGGGTCGTTTGACGTATGGTCCAGTTTTGGTAGTCCTTCAACCAGTCCCAAAGGAAGAGCAATATCAAGAGTGCAAGTTTCTCTTTCCCTAGGTTGGGTGATCAAAAAGACCAACAATCGCAAAACTACCTAGGTATTTTATCCTTTTATTTGTATTTATCAATGTTATGATTCGAATCTACTAATTAGCACTTGATGTATAAGCCGTATTCCAAGGTTATATTTATTTTCCAAAATATATTTCTATCGATTGTGGTATAGCTTTATTCTAACGTTTTAACAAGAATAAATACCACGGAGCAATGTAGAAGGCGGTCAGATAATCAGGTTAGAAAATATATACTCTGTATAGAGTAGATTATGGTTGAATTATAGATTTTGAGGATCCTGAATTCCATCATCTTCACCGCCTTAATATATCATTACCCTCCTTTCCTTATTCTATGGTAAATTATACGAAACTTCCAATAGTGACAAACAGTAAAATCGGCAGAATCGGTTTGGCAGTGAGGCCGTATCAGACTGCCGTAACTGTGCGTACTATTGTCAGCATCTTTAATCGATGGTCGTTTGCCATATTCCTCCGGATAGATTAGTCATTTCTTCTTCGATATCTGATCACCATCCTGACTGCACTGTCAAAGCATGGGGGCATTTCACCAATACGAGAAAGGCAAATGAATATATTTACTAGAAATTACATCTCAAAGGGGGGGAAAGTGTAAGTGGCCATGTCACGGAGATGGCCTACATTAATGGTGCACGCCTAGATCACGTTGAAAAGCTGGAGAAAGTCATCGCCAAAATTTCTAAGATTGGAGAGTCCTGTTATTCATCATCAAAGATCTGCAAGACATTTTTGAGGATGGTCGTAACAACCCGAATCTGGAAGTGGGTGTCTTTCCCACGCATGAGAATTGAACTGTGGCATTTTTATTAGACTCGCCGGAGAAAGGATGAATTGAACTGTAACTCACCCAAAGCAGACAGCTAAATTTCTGATGGACATATCGTTCTGGGCTGAGTGTTCCTGAACTTTCTTAAGGTGCTATAGCATAGTTAGTATAATGCTTATTGTCCAAGCTGCATGTTGCAAACGTACTAGAAATAGGGCTCGAGAAACCGCATAGTGTGCATTAGGAAGGACGTTGATATGACCCCGTATCGCGCGCAGACGTTCGTAATCATTGTCAACCCCTATGCTAATGAGTCAAAGAGGCAAAAAGTCGGTATGGACATAGGAAAAGCTCACGCGCAGCATTAAAAAACTGGGAATATTGTGTCATCGGAATAAGAGGGTCAGGAAGCTCCCTGAAGAATAGTTTCACAAGACTTGCGACACTGTAAACATCGTGAGAAAAGTTCGCGGGATTGGAAAAGTCCACTTCCGACGCATCTAATTATTTGTTAGCAGATATCACTTGAAAAAGCCGTCATCCAGCTCACCAGTCTCAAAAGCATTCTTCAACCGATTGACATGGGTAATTCCAGCGAGGTGGTATATTCCCTCCAAGTTCAATCCAAAATTTTCAATGGCATCAAAACATTGGCGCAGTAAAAATGGCACGACAGTCCCATCACGCGCATACAAAAGCTCCAGAGATACGCCGAAAGTTGAATTCAAATTGAATTGCATCAATTCTGGTGATACCTTGGAACATTTGCCTGCTGCCGACACATCAAGCATTTGAGTGGGTCCAGGGTGATTACTGGAGAGTCTGGCCTTGTCTTTCCGGACATTAGGTTCGGGAAGGCTAAGGTCTTGTAAACTGCTGTCAACATCTAAGTTGCGGCAGAGGTCGAATGTAAATATTGACAGGTGAAGCTGGCTGTTGTTCGAGGTTCCAATGAAACGCGAAAAACGCTTATCTATCTTGGCATTAGCAAGTCAATCGAAGGCCTGAGGTCTGACCTCGGGAGGTTTCCGTGAGGGTACAAGGGTTTGTGCTTCATCGTACAGTTCTGCGAAATTCCAAGGTTCCCTGGCCGGAGGTCTAAGTCACCCAAGATTCCGCCATCTTCCTTCAGGAGGTTCCTGTTGTCATACACCCGAAATCCCAGAATGCTATTCTCATTGATTTCACTAATGTATAGTCAATATCAGTCGCGAGAGGGCATATTAAAGTGGGCAAGGAATGAGGTTACGTACATATTAAAACTCTCGCTCCAATCTGGGTTCCGGGTTCTTTTCTTGACGGAGGTGGATTCAGTTGGACGACCATCTATGTAAATCATTACAACAGGATCAGGGGACCCTGTATACATCAATCAGTACTGGTCCGAAAAGCGAAAAAATGAAAGCCCCACGGAAAAAGTCTTTCTTCTCAAGATTGTAAGCCCCAAAAACTATATGGGAGTGATTTGTTAGCCAATTTGGACAGAATTAAAGAATGTGACTAGATGGGGCGTCATATACTGGTGAGTTTGAGATAGAGGACGATATCTTTTGCTTTCACTTTTGTTTGGTGTGTCATCAGTTCGGAGTCTGGAGCATATTCTTGGGTTGGCGCACGGGAAGAAGAAGCGGGAAATGAAACTCGCTGTGTCTTCAGGGCTTGATCTGGCTCAGTGATAGGTGTGGGGTATGAAAAAGACCGTAGATGCGAATCGTTGGTGCTGTTATACGTGCTTGACCAGGTCTTAGACGGCGAAAGGCTGTAGGTGCTTTCGTTGGTTGTCGAGCTTTTGAATACCATGCCACTTTATGAAATTAGTAGGATTTTCTGACAATGACTGTGGCTCTATGCGCTTACCTCTCAGAAGCACTAGGCCAAGCAAACCAAGGATGAGTAAGGACTTTGTCGATTGTTGATCGTCGCGTAGGATCGTTGTGCAATGTTTGCTCTACAAAATTCATGCAGAAAGCGCTGGAAGTACCTAGCGGCTTAATAGGGAACAACCTTTGGTCATGGGCATAGGCGTACAACCTCCCAGGTGTAGGGAAAGGAATTTGGCCTGTTCGCAAGCGAAATGCCACGGCCCCGAGTGCCCACACGTCGACAGCTGGTGTATACTCTTTTGAGTCGCCGTATATTTCGTCGTATACTAGCTCTGGGGCCATGTACCCATGAGTTCCAATATTGAGCGTATCAAGAGCAGTGCCTTCTGTATTTTTAGAAATTCCGAAATCGGTGACTTTGACGTGCCAGTTGGGACCCCGATGAGAGACTAGAATGTTCTTTGGCCTAGTCAGTATAGCCCACGAAAAACTAGTTTAAAAGGCTTACTAACCTGGGGTTTAATGTCTCTATGGACAAATTGCCTGTGGTGCATGTACTGTAAGGCTTGAGCGACTTGGGCCACGATGGATATAGCTTGAGGTTCGGGCAAAGGTATGCCTATATATTGCTGAAGATCACCATGTTCCAAATATTCCATCGCGATATAGAAAAAATTTTTGTCGTCAAACCAGCCAAGAAATTGGACAAAATACTGCTTGTACTGCAAGGTTATCAGTAGTCATCAAATATCTGGTCTCTCTCTATATCTACCTCGGTGGTATAGGGGTCGGAAAATGTTACTAGGGCAGCAAGCTCCCGTTTCGACATCTTTACTTGCCGCTTGTGGAGGTGCTTTACGGCTCGTAGGGCATTGTGTGACGGCCCTGACACGCAGCGTTCTCGCCAGACACCACCAAACGCACCATTTCCTATAAGTTCTTCCGAACGCCAATACTCATAACCAGAGGCTCGCTGATGACGCCGCTGTCCCTTTTTATCGTAAAAGGTTTCCAACTTCCAGCCCCATATAGGGCTGTCTTTTAACGCATCCATGGATCGTCAGATCTGTTAAAGAGGTGAAGAATTCGGAGACCAAACGACTAAATGAGGGGTTGTGTTATTTCAGCCTCGACAAATACAACTAGTATCAAGGACTAATCTGATTGGTTGAAATCGCGTCTTACCGCGTCAGGTTTTGGCCCCCGGGTTTCCTACACAGGAACCCCTTGAATGTGACTTGTCTAAGTTTGCTTTTACGGGTTTGTTTGTACGGAGTACATAGAAATCCTAAGCTTGGCACGTCCTGCCCCATGGGATGTTAGAAATTATTGCTTCCTTCTTGCAAGCACGATCAAATTGTCAGTATTTACCCTTGTCAAGGTTTCATATTATGAAGCGTTAACTGCGCATTTATCACCAGTGCACCGCCACCACCACTGGTTGCCCGCAATAAAAACGTCGCTCTCTACCCCCGAGCCGAAGTCCTCATTGTTATCATCCAAATACGTCAAACATAACACTACTATTTGCGCATATCTGTCGCCTATACGCGGGGATAGCCGAGTGTAGACTGCGACATCGCCCGTCCACGGTGGGCGGTGGGCTATTTGGATTTTCGAGTGCCCGTCCATAACGCCCACTATGTCCACCATTGCATAAATTCTCCCAAAATGGACGTATAACTCGCTGACTTCGCACAATAAATAACTGTTATTTACACCTGTTTTGCCAACTCCACGTAAAATCGCAGTTTTAATCTACAACATCCATAAATTTTATTGAAATATCTAAGTATATGAAAAACTATAATATATATAATACGACTTGGAATATATTCCTTATCAAAATACACTATATTGTGTGGTATTTTTACTAACTTACTAAATCATGCTGTAACAATTTGAAGATATATATTCAAGATATATATATATGGTATGCCTTACTACTACTTTTCTAACGGGCGTCAGAAAAGTGCGGGTTAGAAGGCTTTATATAATGACTGGACGTACTACTAGTTTTCTGACCCCCGTCAGAAAAGTGAGGTTTTGGAGGCTTTATACAATGACTAGACGTACTACTAGTTTCTGACGGGGGTCAGAAAAGTGAGGTTTTAAGAGTATTAGTACGATTATTCTATAAGCTTATATCATTGAATTCTGTCTATTCTATTACTAAAAGACTTATATTATCATTCTAAGAGTTTTAAAGCCTTAGATTCTAACTCGAGATGGGCGTGTGGGCATAGTCCCGTAGGCATGCCCGTAGGCACGCCTATAGACAAAGACCCTTATAGCTAATCAGCTTATAAAGGATAGTGGGTCTATACGCAATTTATGATATATCAGATCTATATAAAGCACCCCTTTTACTAGTGACCCCCGTTTCACACGGTCGCAAGTTACCTATTATAAGTTAGGACTACACACTCTCCCTTAGTCGTTTATACTATCCCTTATATCATATTAACTAGACTGCGGCACGATCCACAATATCCGCGGATATCCACAATCCATATCCGCAAACTGCGGATATGGATATTTTTTGATATCCAAGATCCGCAGCCTTGCGGATTTGGATATGGATATCAAACAATACAAACATGCCTAGACTCGTGACCTCAAGGGGTGTGCATTATTATTATACATTCCTGTGTATTTTTCGTATAATACTTGGTACTCGAGGTTATTAAATATCACTAGGTAAACCGTAAGTATAATTTCTGACCTCGGTCAGAAATTATGGGTAGAAGGTTAACTACTGTTCTACTCACAGTAGTATACAATTGGAATCTCTGACCACAGTCAGAAATTCAGTCTATGCATTTTTTGGGGGGTTTATGAATTTGAATCTTCTAGGCCCTATTTGCTATTCATAGATCTAACTGGAAGCCATCTAGTAACCTTAGCTGTTTTCGAATCCGCCCTGAACGGCCTAGCATACTCCCATCGACCGGTATCTCTAGAAGCTCATCATCCTCTTCAACAGCCTCGCATGGTCGTTTTTGAGGTTGTTTTCCTTTTGCCCGTCTACGTCGTTCAGCACTATCATCATCCGAGTCATTATCACCGCTCTCAGTGTGCTGGGTAGCCTCGAGTCCAGTCTCTTAATCCTCCTCCTCGTTATCACTAATAGGCTCTAAGACCTCAAGCTGTGGTAATAATCTCCGAGTTTAATCTAGTAAAGCAGCTTCACCTTAGGATAGATGCTCTTTAATAATCCCTAGCTCCTCTTACCGAAGATCAAAGTTAGTAGTAAACTAATATAGTATTAGGACACGGATTGTACTCGGCTTCAATTGACTACAACGGTAATAATAGATATCACAAGTACAGTTAAATAGTCGTTTAACACTAGCACTACTAGTAGGGATAGATAGAATGTCCCTTACTATCCTAGCTAGGGTCGGGAAGCTCTTCTTATATTCCTTCTAGAAAAGTCGAGGTTTCTATCGCTCAATTCCACGAGCAAGATATCGTGCAATCTCGTCGTTATCTAGTTTTACAAGCTCTTCCAATAGCTAGTTCTAGGATACACAAGCAGTATCAAGATCACAGTCATCATTCTTATCAATAGCTACTCTAGAAGTCTCCAGTGCTACTAGGTTATTAGTATTATAGGTAAGTATCTTCCTATATCGATCAAACTCTCGGCTTAGGACCTCTTAATAACGATTCACATAATCAATATCACCCTACCAATCAGTCGAGGAAAAGTACCGGAGCTTCTTTGATAGAGAGAAGATTATTACTAGAGTATAGATATTACTATAAGGCTCGTAGTCGGTAGTAGTGTAGTACTTAGAGAGCTTTTTCTTTGCTGTTTAGAGTGCCCGTAATATCCGTTTCTTCTAGATCATACCTTTATTCTTAAGCTTCGCCTCAGCTATATCGAGATAGGAGAAAAGCTTATTATAGATACTATAGATATTATATACGGTAATATCCTTTATCTTTGACAGCATTATCGTGAAATTAAAGAAGGGCTTTATTAGAAGAAGAAGATACTCGACTTAACGCCACTCTTCTGGATCGAGCTTAAAATAAAGATATTGATGATCAGTACAATACTAATCATAGAATGGCTAGAGCTTCTTGGCCCGGTTGAGTATTAAAAATATTAAATTCTATCGTGTCCGAATATCTTAGATTGGAATCAATATAGGCTCCGGCTGAAGGGCTATAAATGCCTCCTAACGTTATAGGCTTATATTAATAAAGACTGCTAGTCCTCGGATCTAGGCCTTGACAAGTCACGCGGTACCAGTACCGCGGTACCAGTAACGTGCCGTGACTAAGGGTCTACTCCGGTCTCTACGGTACTAAGCTTGGCGGTACCAATGCTCTGGTCCGGTGTCGTGGTACCGCGACGGTATTACCGCGGTACTATAAACAGTGCAAACACAGCTAAATTTATCAAATCCCGTGATTTACACAAGTTATGTAGAAAATCTCTGTATTTTTGGGTATTTAGCTTACAGCTTCAAATCGTAAATCTTTAAATCGCAAATAGTTCCAATACATATAATTTAATAATCTCAGCAATCTTTATTCTAAAGTCTACTTCTGCTTCTTTGTATATACATATTCATTCTCATCTCTACGGCGCTTCCGTTCTCTCTAGGGACGCTGGCTGTCAGAAACCTGTGCTTAAGGAATTAGGACTCTCAGTAATAGGAGTTTAGTCGAGTCATCCTCAGTACTATCAGTATCGTCATCCTATTCATCAGGGCTAGGCTGTATAGTATGTTCTAGCTGTACATCATTTTCACTATCACCTTCCTCTTCATTATCACTAATCGGAGTTATATCATAATCAAGGAGCCGTTCTTCTTCTTCTTCATCAGCCTCCAATCGTTTAGTCGGATCTTCACTTCCTATAGAAAGCTGAGGTTCGGAACTTTCTATATCAAATCGGGTTAAATAACGAAATATCATTAGATCCTAGATAGTCCTTACATTAAGAGACCCCCGTCGGTAATAACAGATATCACGAGCGGAGCTAAATAAGCGCTCTATACCTATACCAGTAGTAGGAATTAAGAAGATATCTCGTATAAGCGCTGTAAGTGTTAGGAACTCCTTCTTATAGAGTCTCTAGAATCAATATAGATTATCTTCATCAGTACCTAGAATGATCAGTTAGCTATAGACTTAAGATTAGTAGATAATATATATACGAAGATTGAGATATCCTTAGAGTTCCTCTTACCAACGTATCTTTCCTAGTGCTGGAGCCTGATTCTTTAGCTTAGCTTAGGTAAATAGACTAGATATTACAGTACTAGCTAGAGCCTTGCCTTTATCCGCTACCTGTGTATTCGGCTGAACCTAGAAGTACTCTTTAAGGTAGGAATGTAGAGAGCTTTTATACTCATAATACTAATCCCGGTCATCACCAACCTAGTCGTTACCTTTAAAGTAGTCTAACTTATACAACGGGGCAAGAATTGTCCCTATCGCATAAAGATGTCCATAAGCTTCTTTAGTATTATAGTAGTAGACTAAGAGTTTCTATTCACCGGCTTTTAAAGCTCGTAACATAGCCTATTTCTAAGGGACTCTCTTCCGAGCCAATAGACGCTAGGCGTCTTCAAAATGGCGGAATAGTACATTATATACTTCAAAGACTAAGGAAATAGTCACATCCTTAATCTTAGAGAGTCCAACAGTCTATATATAGAATAGCTTTATAATATAAAGAAGGTAATCGACTTATCGCCACTCTTATATACTAAGTTGAAATTGAGACTGGTTGTATACTGAGTAGTATTGGTTGAATACTTTAGAAAGGCGGTTTACGCGTCGGAGCATCAGATATATAGAGTTCTAGCGAGTCCGGACATCCTATATTGGTATAAGCCTTAGCTCAGCCTCTTAAAGATTCAAAAAGAGCTCTCTTCGCTAAGGGCTAGCATTAATAAAGACTGCGAAAGCACGAATCTATATTAATTAGATATATTTAAAGAAGATATAGATATAAAATATAACTTACCTTTATAAGGGTATAGATAATACCTTCTTCAGACTTTATTTATTATAGTATAATACCATGATCTTCCTCTGACCATATAGTATAGGCTGTATCATTCTTTAGATTAATTTTCATCAGTCTAAGAAGATCTTTCAAGCTTAGCTGAATCATATAAGCAAGATATGGGATCCGGACAATGCGTGTATGATTTAGGAGGTTTAATACTTCAATTGACTGGTAGAGACTTTCTACTAGTGTCTTATTATTTGATACATTATCGGTGGTTACTGTAAGTACTCGATCAATAATATTGTGCTTATTAAGTACCTATTAAAGGATCTCACTAAGATAACTACCAGTATACTGACCATATACTGGTTGAAATCCGAGGAGAATCTCATAGTAATCCCAATTGATATCAAGGAAGTAGCTAGTAATAGCTATAAATGCCTGTTAGAATGGAGATATCTAACAATTAAGAGCAATTAAGATCTTTGCCCCGCTTAGAAGACGGGAAAGCACCTTTTGGTGGTCTGTTTGGACGATTGTTTTAAGGCGACGTCGTACGGTCTTTGGTATAAGGAGTAGAGGCATCTCCTTTGATAGACAGGCGAAACGGGTGAACTTAAGGAGCTCTAGCCGCGCGAGGAATTGGAAAGGAAGTTAACACATTCCGAGTAAATTGATCTGGATTCGCTCCCAGTCGTTGGTATTAAAGGCTATCTTCTAGGGGGTTGGGCAATCAGACTAAGAAGTTAGAATATTGATTATCTGATTTAAGGATGAATACTTTACTGTAAATTGTAGCGATTGATATAGGGTTTGTTGAAGTGATATATTAGTCCCTGCCCTAATATAGGACTTGCTCTCCTAGTGCTTTTTCAGCGAACTAAGGGTTCTAGTTGCTAATAGGTAAGGTATGGTCTTTCCATACCTCCGATATATAACCATCGGGTGGCCACTTTAGTAGTGCGTAACTTGATCAAAGTGCTCCTATAACTATGATTTATATTCAGCCTCAAAATTCACCTTACGGCCTAGAGGCTCTAATCGGGCCCTAGAGGTATATCGCTACCATTCAATAAATTGTGTCTTATTCATTTTTATATACCGAACCCACTCTTTGTTATGACCGCTACCAATTCTTTTAAGAGTTATTGGAGGAGTAGTGGTTACTGGAGTATCGTACTCTAAAACACTGAGTGTAGGGTGATCAATAATATTTGGTGTTTGTTAGCTGATTGATTAGTCTGGTATAAGGGGGTTTTGGGAGAGAAGATCGAAATCGGTAAAACGATAAGGAAACTCAATTTGAGATAATGATACCTAAGACGAGGGACTAGCTTTAGAGAATGGCCGGAAATCTGATATGTTGAAGTAATAGAAATAAAGGTGGTATATAGACAACTTAGGGAATAGAAGGAGTAATTAAAGGAATATACTCACTTATACAATCAGGTAGCTCTAGTCTATAAGAATAAAAGGAGTCGGGATTTAGTAATAATCAAATCTATCTTTGTAAAATATGATAGTTATGATAGATCTTAAGCTATATAGTATTGTTATATTTTGATTGGGTAGTTCCCTCGTATTCTTATATATACCCTACCGGAGTACCGCGGGAGTACCGCGGTACTCCCCCGGTACCTTCTTTAGTACCGTAGGAATAGGGGTTTTTAGGGTCTATACTAGTCCCCTAGTCTATAGGTAGAAAGTTTTAGCTAAGTTAGCATTGAACCATTCTATATAGTATAGACTGAATTTCTGACGTTAGTTAAAGACTAGATTTCTGACCTTAGTCAGAAATTACTATTATATATTAAATTTATACTACTGTGAGTACTACTGTATATAGTGCTTAACCTTCTACCTATAATCTCTAACTGCGGTCAGAAATTATACTTACCTAGTAGTATTCAACAACTTCACATAATAAGTATAAATCAGGATATAGTATATAGTCTAAAGTATAGAAGCTCAATATAGTACGAAATGTAGTCGAAGGATGAAACCCTGAAAACGTTCTAGATATATATTTCTATATTAACATTACTTCACTCAGTCTAAAAGAATAATATATATACCCAAATACTAGACAGAAAGAACAATATAGATATAGAACGAAAGCAATAACAATATATATCAATAATTGTATGTCTAGGTACTTTGTCAAAGCAGAAACAGGTAGTTTTGAATGTTCATACTGGTCACTAATCATGAAGATAGAAGACTTAGGTCGAGATACAGCTCATACACTCGTAAAAAACAGTATTTTATCGACTTACACAGCATTTTGTGCAACCCAAATAGGTAATTTCTTGGCAAATTATATAGGAACGGTACTATGTAGAGACTACCGTTGGTACCGCAGCACCATGCGGTACCGAGACCGAGTAACGGTACCAAAATCCGTTAAGTCACGCGGTACCCCGCGACACCGAGCAACGTTACCAAAATTTGCTTGGTACCGCGTGACTTGTCAAGGCCTACTCGGATCTTCTATACTTTTATTAGTCTAGCTATTATAAGGATCTAGGGGTAGAAGATATACCTTTTTTAATATATCTATGATCTAGATACCGCCGGAGGTATTACGCTTATTCTAGAAGGAGTGGGTTTTTTCCTCGGACCACTCTAACTCGATCTCTTTATTGCTTGGCACTGCCTTAAGCTTCCTAAGAAGCTTATTCAGACTTAGCTGGATCACATGCGCGATGTATAGGATACGGAAGATTGAGATATCTAATAAATGCTGAGACTGAAGGTAGTCCTAGATACTCTGTATCAAAGTATTGTTGTTAGTTACGTTATCTGTAGTTACTGATAGGACACGATCCGAGATACCATGCTCTATTAGGATCTAGGTCACGGTTTTACTAAGATTTTCACCAGTATAGGAGCCATAAAGAGGCTTAAAGCCTAGAAGAACCTCACAGTAATCCTAGTTATAATCGATAAAGTAACCAGTGATAGCTATAAAGGCCTGCTAGAAAGGAGAAGTCTAGCAATCTAAGGCTATTAATAGCTAATACCCCTCTAGAAGTCTTTATAGAATCCCCTTCTAGTTATTCTGGATTGTTATATCGAGATAACGTCGAATGGTTCGTGCTGATAGAATTGTAAGTTTAGTAGATAATTGTTAAGCAACCTCCAATATACGGTGGAATTGGGGGTGTTCGATCACTCGAAAGGGCAGATATATAGTCGAAATGAATCTTAGAATAGTATCGGAGAGATAGTCTTAGGTGAATAATATGCTAGTAGTACCTAGCTAGATTAAAGTACTCAATATTAGCTGCTAAATTATAAAGAACTTGACTACTATAGTAATACTAGTTAAGTGCGCTAGTTAATATACTATTCTTTTGAGAAGCTGGTCGATTCTTAGGCCACTTTTTTTTAAATATACTCTAGTTTTGAGGTATGCTATTATAGGCGAAGAACCAGCACGCCGGAATCTTAGATAGCCAATCGTACAGAGATATACCTTACATATAACCTTCGGCTTTCCATTTTTATTATTTGCAACCTAGTAGAAGCTGTCCCAGATATCCGATTTGCTTTTTGATTCCTATCGAATTGTGTTCTTAACATCAGACTGAGATCTATACTCAGTTATAAGCCACCAACTAACGAATTTATTACGTAAGTCCTCTATATTATCACATATAGAATCAGATGGATATAAAACCCAGTGCTTTTGAAGGGGAGGTCCGACGCGAGTAAGGGATAAGGGCGTAAGGGTTAAACGAGTTGAACGAGTCGGCGATATCGATAGGACTGGTATTTGGATACCCAAAAAATCGGAGAAGTTGTTAGGGTAAATTAGACTTCGCCATAAACCGCAAAACCCATAAACCGCCCCACCCCAAACCGCAATTGGGGTGGGTTTTGGGGCGAGGTCTGTAAACCGCAATGGTTTATGGGTTTTTACTTTCAAACCGCAATGGTTTATGGGGCCCCAATTGGTTTTTAAAGTGGAGTAGAATTGTAGAGCATGTGACCTTCATAATTTATGCAATTTTCCTTGAATTCTTCTGTATTTCATTTACATATCTGAGATTATTTTGATAAAAAAACAAGATTGTATGATTGTATTCTCTCCCTAATAATAATCATATACATCCTCATCGCGTCTCACACGCTTACGAGCTCGTAAATTAGCCCGTAATTGAGTACTACTCTCCGAATTAGAAGGTAGTGTAGGCTCAGCTGTGTGATCCACTATATCAACTGTACTATCTAGATCCTCTATATCCTGCCCTTCTTCGTGACTAGTATCTTCCTCTATATCACTAATTGGATCAATATCAACCATATCAGATGTAATCCCCTTCTCTTCCTTAGCTTCTTCAATCTCATCCCGTGTAAAGAACTCCTATAACAATGCCGAGTCCTGTTCTTCTTTGTCGAACTTCGATGTACATAGATACATCATCAATTCCTAGATTGTGGACGCATATAGCCTACCACGGCGGTAGTGACAGATATCCCGAGCGGTATTAAACAATCGTTCAATACCAGCACCAGTAGCAGGGATTGAGAGAATATCCCGAGCGAGAGCTGAAAGAGCGGGGAAGCGAGGTGTATTAGTCCTCTAGAACTCCAAAGGGGCCATATCAATAGTAGCTAGATTAGTTAGTTTAATAGAATAAAGGGCAAAAGTAGAGGCGAGGACATACCACTATCTAAGTACTATATAATCTTATCGCCCGAAACCGTAAGATATAGACAGTTAGGCTTTAATATAGAGGTAAGGCGGGACTGTGATCCGATTGACGAAGGCGCTTCGGAAGAATTTAGCTAAAGATTTAGGCGCTTTTTATATAGAGATAGGTGATCTTCTAGACTTTATCGGTATATTGCTCGCTAATTATCATCCCAATCGTTAGTTTGAAAGAACTGGAACTTATTGATAGGATCAAGTATTATACTGATCGCATATAGATGTCCCCGAATATTATCAGTCTCAGAGTAGTACTAACCGAGCTTCTTCCGGGATGCTTATAAGGCTAATAATATCTGTCGCTTCCAGCTAGTTCGTTTCCTAGTAAGCTAGGAGATTGATTTCTCAAGGTATTCAAATAGCTTATTATAAATCAGGAAGATATAGTGTGTTATAGCGTTATGTGTCTTCGAGAGTTCAACTGTAAAATCGAAGAATGGCTGGGTAAGAAAGAGAAGGTAATCAACCTAACGCTATTCTTTATTACTAAGCGCTATATTAGCTCGCTCATACTTATTATAGAAAGGCTGGAAGATTGGCCGTAGGCACTTTACACGTCGAAGCATTAGGAATGTTAAGTTCTAACGCGTTTTCACATCCTATAAAGGCATAATCTTAACAGTATCGCTTTATAGGTTGTAGAATGTCTCTCGGCGTTAAGGGCTTACGTTTATATAAACAGTAAGATTTTCGAATCTAATAGTAACAATAGTTAGTAATGTATATTAAGAGAATTAAGGAATATATATTACCTTCGAAAGTGTATAAGCAATATCAATCTTCCCCGAATTAGTACACATAGATAGTGATCTCTGCTCATTCTATCGCGTATCTATTAATTTATTGAGCGGGTAAGCCTTGATATGACCAAGCAGCTTATTCAGACTAAGCTGAATCATATATATAAGGTATAGAACCCGAATAAGAGTAACGTCTTTAGATATAGACTCTTTTAAGGTATCAACCATTATTTAGTTGTTTGATATATTATCTATCGTAACTATAAAGACTCGGTCCTCAATCTTATACTATTTTAAGATATTAAGGAGGACGACACTTAGATTCACACCAGTATACGATCTATAAAGTGGTTCAAACCTAAGAAGAACCTCACGGTATCTCTAGTCTATATCAATAAAGTAGCCGGTAATAGCCATAAAGGCCTATATAAAGGGTGAGGTCTAGTAATTAAGGGTAATAGATATCCTTATGCCTTAAGGAAGTGTTCGTAAGATCCCTTCTTATTAGTCTTATATAGAGGCCTTAAGCCGGCGCTGTAATGTCTTTGCTGAGGGGATAGATGGTATAAGAGGGGCGGATTGGGCTTACTGAATCAATTTATGAAATATAGGATATTCAACCAGCTGAAAGGGAAGCCGTGTATCCGTAATAAAGGTAAGAAGGCCCTACTCCTAGCGTTCCTAAGAGAATTCTTCGACGTCCGGTATATTCTACTTATAGTAATTAGAGCCTAAGTAATTATGATTGTGTAGAATATCTACGTACCTTTTATAAAAACTAAGTAATATCCGATTTCTGACCCTACGAGGCCTTAACATAAGCTACAGTTTTAAGGTATGTTTTTATAGTCGAGGTTCCTTAACGCGATTTTCTTCTATCCTTAGTCTCTCGGACAAAGTTTGGATGCTTAAGAATCTAACCACAGCGCTTATATATAACTTTTAGTGCTCCGTCTAAGATATTTACTACTTATTAGAAATCATTCTAAGTAGTAGATTAATGTGCTGCGTCTTAGGGTATATTATACTTTTTCCTAAAGCCAGTTTTAAGCCACCAGCTTACCTATTCGTTATAAACCATCCCGTCGTAAAGAAGATAGTTTTTCACGCGATTAGGGCTAATACGGGTTAAGTACGATAGAATTGAGAAAGGAATAGCCGGTCGGAGAAAATCCTCGGTTAGTAGAGTCTCCTAGCTCTCTAAGAAATCGGGAGTAAAATAATTATATAGAATAAGATTGTCTAAATCACTATCGTAGATAGACGAAGAGAAGGTTAACTGCTGAGTTTGAGATATAATAAGTTATAGAAGGTAAAATATAAGGGGAAAATAATAGAACGGAGGGAATAATACCTATAGAAAAGCTTTAGATCCTTACAAACGCGACCAATAAATAGGAGAAAGAAGAATTAGTTAATATATCGCGTTTCTAACCTATATCTCGCTACTAATTAGTTGACTAAGTGGGTCAAGCTCCACTGTAAACCGCAATAAACCACTACAAACCACTACAAACCGCAATAAACCACTATAAACCGCATATAAACCGCAATAACCTATCGATAAACCGCAATAACCCATCGATAAACCGCAATAACCTATCTACAACCCGCAAAAAACCACCAACTCCTCTTAACACTTCGCAACTATATATGATTATCAAAACAGCAGCTTTGAACTTAGATATAGCCTCACCTCTAGTACCTTTCTAGTTAAAAATAATACCTGATTTTAAACTATAGAATTCCCTATCGAATGATACTAATAAGGTATAGTAATAAGGGAAATCATAAACTATAGAACCCCAGCTTTTACTTCGAGGAAAATCACTCAGCTTACACTATATCAAATATATATCTCCATGGCAAAACATGTAAAAAATTACAACACTTAATTCAACACACTACTTTTACTCAAAACTAATAGGAAAAAAGGCCAAATAATACAACCATAACTAAATTTTAATAATATCTATAAAGCAATATAAAATTCGAATGTTTTATAGCCCATCCAAGATAATAGTTAGAAGAGTACCTAATACAAGGTTAAAAAACAGTAATTTATGGTGATAAATAAGCAGAATTATATATGCCAAGACCTTGAGTTTATGCAAAAATGGGTTGTAAATGGGTTTTTTGGGGCCCCAACAGAACCCATCAAAAACCGCAGTGCGGTTGCGGTTTGGCCGATTCCAAACCGCACCCAATGCGGTTTGGGGGTTGGGGCGAAGGTTTGGCCCCAATTGCGGTTTATGGCGAAGTCTAGGGTAAATCCGATCAGAAGCTAAATCTATATCTGAATTAGTGAACGAGAACTGTGATTAAGATATTAAGAAGTTAATAATTATAATATATAGTATAGTAGGGTGCTTAAAAGAATAGAGAGGCTTATATCTGAAGTAGTAGAGGTTTTCAGGGGTAAAGTAAGCGTACTAGGATATTCTAACTTAGACTTACTTTTGATATGGTTTACCTAAATGATTGGCTGTATTGTATATTAGTGCGGATAATTGGAGGATATCCTACGGATTTTAAGGATATCTTAAGGATATTGAGGATATCTTACGGATATTTTGTGGATATCCACAAGATATCCGCAAGACCTCGAAACTCGCAAAGTCCGCATTTCAAGAACTTCTATCTCGGATTTCTCAAGTTCTAGTAGTCAGAACAAATTAAAAAAATAATCAGTAGATAGCTAGGACTCTCGGCTTTTATTTAAGCCTAAGGTTGAAAGAATTAATCCAATAATAAAGGTTTTGATTTTCCATATTCTGTTTCTTACGAAGTTCATCATTGTTAACAGTAGTTAAATATATATTTCTACATATAACTTACAACAAAATCGTCAATCTACGGCCATCTTTACAACAAAACGTCGGACTAAGAAAACTACGACATTACCTACAAAGAATGTATAAGGAGACCTTCGATACATATCTATTTCCTAAAATTTCAAAGGGCCGACCGTTGATTAAAGGGGTTGGTTCTGTCAGGACTAAACATGCGTTTATTTCAACGGTAAGGAAATATTGGTAAGCTGCATTAAGATCATGTGACAGGCTACAAGGGGGAAAGTAAGCGAGAGTTATGCTAGTGCGGATATAAGGATCGATCTGATATCCATTGGAGCGGATATGCCGCAGTCTACTAGTAGTGTGTCTAGTTATTATACAAAGCCTTCTATACCCTATATTTCTGACCGAGGTCAGAAAATAGATAGTATGTCAAATCATTATACAAAGCCTTCTACACCCCATATTTCTGACCGAGGTCAGAAAATAGACAGTATATCAAGTTAGTATATAAAGCCTATACAACATATTAATTATAAAGATCAAAATAAGATATAGAATAATTCATCCGGTCGTAGCACTATACTATTTAAAAAAAAGTGTGAAATATAGGCTTTTACTTAGAAAAATAAAATCCAAACTATAAGGTATAAACTGGAAGGTATATACATAGAGTAAATATATATATCCACACACAATACCAGCACATTCTCTTCCATATAATATCAACCACTAATTCTATACTGTTTTGGGCTGATTTTACTTTAAATCTACATTTGTATAGTACTTAAAGCTTTTAATCTATTTTTTGAACGTGAGTTGATACGAATCTTAGTAGTGAGCGACTATAACTGCCTGCCAATGCCAATACATGAGTAAAAAACAGTAATTTATTAAGACAGGTAAGCAGATTTATCCACCTTAATTAGGCTTAGCGCGATAGATTTATGCAGCGGAGGGTCGCTGCGGGTCGTGGAGGGTCACCCGCGAGCGACCCTCGGAGGGGCGGGTGGAGGGTCCAAGATCATGGACCACCCGGAGGGTCACTGCCAGGTCTACCAAAAACCAAACCATTTGCGGTTTGGTTTGGTTTGGTTTTGCGGTTTTGCGGTTTTTGGCGCACTCTATTGAAGATATTAGGGTGTTACATATGTAGGCCCTGGCTCGTATTACTCGGGTTCTGCTGAATTTCAGGACTAGATGCACAGTGAGTGAAGCGAATAGCGGGGTAGACAGAGTACTGGCCTATCAGTCTTCGCCACATATAGTGTGGACTTCAATAGGTGGTGCCCCCTCATTTTACTTATGGAATTCTATGAGTTATTGGCTTCTATGAAGTCATCTGTGAGCTAAGTCCCCTTGTACGTTGGCACTGACAGGGGGTTTCTTAGGGTTTTGGGGCTATTGCCATGAAACCTGTTTAGCCTATCTTTCTTCCCCTCACTATCAAAAATAACATTCGTATGGCTCCACGAAAGACATGCAAGAAAAGGGGGCACTGAGATCTTTAGTGAGACGGCCAGTTATGCATTACTGGTTGGCACCATCCGTCCAATATTGCAGTGATGTCCTCTTAACGACCCGGGTGCTTGACAGAACATAGGCCTTGCACATGTACGATTAAACCCAGCTACCACCTGTGGACCCAAATTTCAATTAGAATTCCGCTGGGTAATAAAAAGGCAAGCGGATCCTTTTTGCTCCTAGTACCTAGGTATCAAATACACTATACCAAACTGTAGAAACTTCAAAATATTGGCCAGGCATCATGACGATACAAAGATTACTAGCGCTGGTACCAGTGGAAAATAAGCTGTAAGAAACCATAACTTCTAGCTTACTCTTAGTGTTGAATATACGGTTATTTAAGATACAAGTTCTCTCTATTTGGATCTAGCGTTTATTTCCCCTCTGGAATCCTTATTCCATTGACTGCTAGAGGATGCCTGCCGATCTGCAATTTAACCACCGGAGTCTGTCCCGGAACCCATGAAATGAACAGACCGAACACCGGTGAAAGAAAGAATTTTAATTCTGAATATTAAATATGGAAAAACACTATAGTTTATCTGGTATCAATTCCGTAAACTTGCCTCCCGAGACGAAATCAAGTCAACATTGCGGCATTACATATAACCCCACCTGGGCACCCAATTGACTTCGAAAACATGCATAGATATGAACAGTATCTGTCCTTTTCTGTAATGAGTTTACTCGTACACTAACTTGAAACAATGATTTTGTCAAATCTGCGAAATACTTAGTCACTTTGGGTGGCAATTTTTATTGAAAATGGTGATCTTCCCATAACCCAAAACACTCTTTTGACAGTTTTGTTCAATTATGACTGAGTTTCGCCCCCCCCATAGCTTTAATCCTCTTCTTTATGGAGTGGCCTGGAAAGGCGATAGAACCAAAGAGTTGGTCAGTATGGCCTTGGGGCTAGGCTTTAAGGGGGTAGATACTGCAAACTTCCCAGCCGCTTACAACGAGCCGCAGACTGGAGAAGCAATCTCCGCGGCTATAAAATCGGGAATCAAACGAGAAAACCTATTTGTGAGTATTTTCGCACTTTTCTTTCCGGCTTTGTTCTACCAAAAGAAACGCCTCTGATGTTCTAGGTACAAGATTCAAACAAAATATACCCCTCGTCCTGCACAGAGAACCAGCACAGTTCTTACCAACAGAAGGCAATATATTGAAGATCAAATCAAAAATTCAGTCAAAGATTCTCTCCAGCACCTGAAACTTGATTACCTTGATGCCTTGATTCTGCATGTGCCGTTTGAAAGAGGAGAAGACAATTATGTTGCTTGGAATGTCCTCGAAAGCTTTGTACCTCACACAGTACGGTCTCTTGGTATTTCCAACACAAGTCTGCCTGTCCTGGAGGCAATATACAAAACTGCCAATGTGAAGCCTGCCATTGTACAGAATAGGTTCCATAAGGAGACTTCTTTTGATAATGACATCAGGGGGTTCTGCAAAGCACACAACATTCTCTATCAAGCTTTCTCGGTGTTGAGATCAAATTCAGGATTATTAGCATCAGAGGTTGTCGCTTCTGTGGCAGAGAGCTTGAGGGTTGAAAAGGAACTGGCATTATATGTACTCGTGCTTTGCTTGGGAAATATTCAAATTTTGGACGGCACGACTCAGCCGCAGCGCATGAGAGATGACCTGAAAATCACGACCGAAATTTTCACTGATCAGAAGCGGAGTATTGAGCTGAATGCATCAGTGAGGATCTTCAAGAAATTTCTTGCGGACTTAGCAGCGGAGAACTTAAATGCTTAGGTTTGAGTTTAAATTTTGAATCTGATTATGCTCCAGAAATACTAGCATATTTTCTCCGCCACGTACGTCTACCTACTGGGAAACAAAACTTCAAGTTAGCTTTGAGACTCAGAGCTACTAGAGTGCTATAACGCTCTAGGAACGTAACGCTCTAGGAACGTAACGCTCTAGGAACGTAACACTCTAGGAACGTGACTCTCTAGGAACGTGACTCTCTAGGAGGGGTCAACAAACTTGGTTCTTACTATAATAAAAACAAGAACATTCTACATTTCCATGGATATCGAATAACTACCCATTTGAAGCCTAAGACTACATATGTATAAAGTACTGAAAGCTTAGATGAAATTCCTCACTATGCCCTAAAGCACCATCAATGTACATTCACTCGGGAGTAGTAGTCTCATCACTAGACAAACGTTAAAGTCATGCATGTGAGATATAGTCGTCACCGAAAATAGGGACCAGTGGATGAAATACGTACAATTTATTTGGTCATCCGATATTTGTTACAGCTCGAGTTTCGATTTTTCCAAACCCCGGAAGATCATCACCTGGGCCAGATGCTTTTGTATCTAAATCATTTTTGGCGTACCACTCAGTCCATGGCTGGGTCTGGCCAGGTTTGGGAGGCGGTTTGCACTGCGGTTGACTCGGTGGCGGCGGCATACTCCGTCGGAATTCGCGTTGACTTCCTCCCCGTATGGGAACTCGACTTAAAGAAGCTTTCGGTTGGGTGAATATTCAAATGACAATCAGAATGACTGGTTATAAGATGTTCCAGAATGTTCGGTAATTTAAAAGACTCAAATTTTCGAGTAGGAAATGGTAAAGAGAGAGGAATGAGCTGATTTTTATAGCCCTAGCATTCACATCAACTCGCCTCAACTCTACTCACATGGTTACTAGTAAGGACCCCTCCACCAGAAGTAAAAGGAGGGGGTGTGAACGTTTGACCTGAAAATGGAGTTTTTATTTTATTCTATATTTTTTTTCGTGTTTTCGGTTCTTTCTCCCCCCCCCCCTTTTTCCGTTATTGGGGACCACTATACATGTGGCGAAGACTGATAGGCCAGTACCCCGCCTACCTAGCTATTCGCTTCAAGTCATAAGCTGCATAAACGAGGGGTCTTTTATATGATTGTTTAGAGACCCCACCACGAGTCTTCCAGTTGGGCCATGCTATCCAGCTGCCTATACTGGGCATCAGGTCGAGTAGTCTACACAGATCATAGTAGGCTTTTCACTATGCTAAAAGGAACTGAGCCTGCCAGTAGAAAATTCGGGTTCTAGCTTAATATGTAATTCGTTGTGCACACTACACCCAGAAGCAATCAATTGATATAGTGCTCTAGGTAGTGTTTGATTTGGGTGGTGCTAGCCAGCTATCTAGATGAATTCCACGGGGCTAGTCAAGCCCTGTTCAGAAAGTGGTGTATCAAGGCAGAAGTGGGTCTATCCTTCTTCCCATCTAACGTCAAATCGTTCAATTTTGTACAAAAGCCCGACGCGATACAGGGGTAGGTGGACAGAAAGCGGAGAAAATGAAAGTTTGTTTGGCTTCTTGTGAGGGGTTGCTTAAGGAAGCGAATATTTAATAGAAGAATTCCATCTGTCTCTTCAATGATTAAGCTTTGTTTGAAATAAAAACCTTGACGTATCTTTTGTTTGCGAACTAGCTTCTACCATGGTTGGCGATATACAGGTTAAGCTTGAATTTCTGAAGCCACTGGAGCTGTATAAACTCGAGAAACCATATAGACTCTTCATTGGAAAACCTCCGCAGGCCCCGAATATTCCGCTCACCAACGTTGAGATGGAAGAAATCTCGGGAATAAATGTGATGGATGCCAGGGGGCAAGAACCGAAATTTGACCTAGATGAGCATGGTTTCCAGTTTGTGAAACATAGCCAGCCGTTCCCAACCTCCCATGATGAAGAAACAATTCAGCTGAGCTATATCCCTCAAGTGGAGAGTTTCATAAAGCAGAATGTCAAGCACGCAAAAAGGGTTTTTATATTCGATTGGAGAGTATGCTTACTTCCAATTAAATGCGGAACAGAAGCTAATAAGGAGTCTATAGATCAGACGTGAACTTGACCTCAGCACAGCCACCTCAGATGAATTGATCTCACCAGCCCAACTTCAAGATCGTAATTTCGTTCTGGCCCCAACGACAGGGGTACATGCAGGTGAGAACTTAAGAGTCCAGTTTATAATCATAGATTGACTGAAAAAAATTCAAGACGCAACCGAGTACACCACCTCCAAAAGAGTGAAAATTCACTTTCCAGACGAGGCTGAGGATTTTCTACGAAGCCGTGTACAGATGATCAAGTTTGTCATACTCCATGATTTTATCGGTAGACGACTTGCTAATATGAGCCCAGCTTTTGGAGACCGATAAGAAACACCGTGAAGAATTGGCCTCTCATTCTCTGTGATGGTCGCACCGCACCTCTAGAAAATTTAGTTGCTGTAGATCAAGTCACACGTCGGTTTGTGGGAGATGTGTTGTACGCAAATCATGATCCATCGTACAAATGGTACTACCAGAGTGGGATGACCCAGGATGAAGGAGTACTATTCAAAAGCTGGGATACCGATGATAAGTGTTCATCAAGAGGTAAGACAGACTCAATATCTTGTATTTGGTACTGATTTCTAACCATAACCAGTATGCATCCATTCTTCCGCTTGCATGCCCTCCAATGCTGTACCTAAATCGTATGATCCTAGACAGAGCTTTGAAGCGAGGGCTTTGGTCTTCTCAGAATAAATAGAAAGTAGTTGAACTACTTACTTATTGTGATAAGTTACTGAGGAGTCATATGTCTCAACCGAATCATTCAAAATTGCACCATCGCTCGTCAGTCCTATGTGTAGACTCCTCGCTGCTTCCAGAGCCTCATTTGCCCTTTCCTCCTGTCCTAACTTGTCCAATATCAAATACCTCCGAAAGGAAGATCTGGCAGCTCTGTTCTCTGCATTCAAGACCTCCCTATTGAAGACTTTGACTGCCAAATCAATCATGTCTCTGTTTATCATGTTTGTTATCCCATGAATACTGTGGAATCAACCAAATGAAATCTTACAGTGCATCAGTCAAACGCCCCAGTTGCTAGTGTATACAGCTCAAGGCATAATAGCTGGCACCAGTATCGTTATTGTAAACCCCCATAACCATTTTCCCAACACTCAGTATATCTTCATGCATGTCCAGGCCTTCCTCCACTTCTCCACATGCATCGAGAAGCTCTGCGCAGGTAAAGCGAAGCAGGTTGGTCCTGAAATCATGAAATCATCCTCTCCATCTTTCCCCTTGGCCAATTTCCAGGCTGTTTCGGCATTTTCATTGGCAGCCTGGAACAATCTCTTGTTCATCTGCACACGACATATGTTGTAGAGGCTGATCGCGATTTAATGCGGCATGGATTCCTCATCTCCAAAGATCCTTTTGATTGATAGGGCCTGTTGAAACAAGTAAAGCGCCTTGTCATTTTCGCCCACGGCCAGGTATCCAGATCCTGAGTTATTGTAGGCATTGGCCAGGGAATTTGCTGGATCTATTCTCCTCGCGATTTGCGCATAATCTTGCTGAAGAATGGTTCTATCTTCACCACGCAACCAGAATATTCCCCGGTAGGACTGCTTGTTATTGAAAATATATTGGGGAGCAAGCTGTGTTTTCCCCATTACGCCCAACCCACGGATTGACACAATTCGAAGTTTTCGCTCATCGGTTGCTCTCGGTGCCCTGAAATAGTCATGAATATCGTTTAGCTCGCGGAACCGTCCTTGAAATCGGTTTGCTGGGTAATAAGGAACAAGCATAATCTGCTTTGATAGCGACCCAGAAATTGTTGAGTCTTGAGTTACCTGCTGCCGCTCTGTGGGCAAGTAGATGTTGTAGTCACTCCCAACATGGATCGATGCGTTCCCGTCAGCTTTTACGAGGTGAATTGCGTTATCTGCTGACCCTTTCAGCTCTGCACGCTCCTAATGTATCCTGTTAGCTTCTAATAAGAGGTAGTAGTCTTGAAGGATGAATTATTTAGCATACAAGGGTTCGATTACTCATTTTCCAAGTGGTGCGGTGACTTGAAATCTTGTTTTCTGATTGATCTGACGCTGAACGACCTCGGGTCTCTTACAACATGTATTGATAAGTATCGGGGTTTTCGGGCTCTTCAAGAGACTTGATTTATGGGGCGAGTATACTAAGTAAGGATACCTTTATAATGGATCGGAGATCTGATAGACTAATACTGTTGCAAAAACATTGTTGGTTCGATTCGATATGATTAGCCTCCAAAACCTGGTGTTTGGGCTAGACGGGAAGTCCAGCTGAGCCTCATAGATCCTTGGAAAAGAACCCTTTTTTCAGCTCACATGCGAACAGGGGGCTAACTTACGATCTAAATTACAAATCTTTCACCCTACCGAAGCAAACAGCTCTTTATTTTGAATGGATGCCTCAATCCTGGCAGGGAATAAATGGAAGCCACGTCAGTATCACGGAATAAGAAAGCGGCTCGGCCACGTATCCCATGGTAAAGAATTTCTTTTGAAAGATAATCCTGGGTCATGAATACGAGAAGCAGATCTCTCGATGTGGGATACGTGCGTGAGTATCTTCAGCCGCACGGAGTTAATATCACTCGAGCAATCAATCACTGGGCTGAACGAACTCGTCTCGTATTTCCTTGCCCCGAAGTATTTTGGTGCCTTCTCGGCACGTCCGACCCGTCCGCCACACCTAGACTCACCCCGCCCGTGCCGCCCCATGCTTTGAAGAGGGGAACCCTGTACATTGTATGTGGGCCGTTTCCAATGTACCACTCAAATGCGGGATTTGAACACGGCGATCTTTGGCCCCCTGTATGCTGAAGTCCGTTACCTTATCAGGATACCATACCACACACCTGGGCATTTGAGGCAACCGCGCACGGTCCTAGTATGTAATGCACGAAGATCCCTCTCAGCATTTCTTTTGAGTCACTTTTTGGGCCGCGCCTGCCACAGAACAACTGTTGTTTTGACTGACTTTCCCCCTGTTTACCACACATAAACGAATGCTGAATTACCTCACCTTTTTTTCAAAAGAAAAAAACATCGAGGAGTATCTTTCTTCTCAACCTTTGCATTGTTGCTTTCTCTATTGGATCGTTATAAGAGATAAATCAACAAATGGAAAAAGGTGTGACCGCCAAATACTGCCTGTAGACATTCTTAGTAGGGTCTTAACATAGATATAGAAGATACATTTTGTTTTATATATTGTAGGTATGTTTTTAGGTATTATATGCCTAAAAAATAGACTTCCGCAGGACCCAGCAAAATCCGAATCCAACCCGAACCTAACCCGAGCTGGGTTGGGTTCTGGGTCCTAAACAAGACAAACTTGCTGAGATTCTTAGATTCATCATTTATACAGTTTTTGGCTGAAATTTTGAGTATTTCCAGTACAATATTTAAGATTATGATTCATTTATTTATATAGCTATATGGCTCTCGATTCAATTTATTTAACTGCTAATAGGGTATAGGCTCTTTATCTACTCGTTGCTTATGTTTGCAAGTTAGGGTTCGTACTATAGTAGTGTTTTTACTAACTACTGCTCCGGATCTGATTTAGTATGGCCCTGGTCAGTAACCGGCCTTTATCGTCTGGCGAGGGTCTGTAATTTTTGTAAAAAATGTAAGGGCCGGTTAGGAGCAGCTTCTTCTACTTTGTTTGTATTTTGTATCTTATTGTCCTGCTCTTTAGTATTACTAATATCTACTATATCTATATCATTAATATTCTTCTTCTTCTTTTTAGTAGCTTTAACCTTTTTATGAGTAAAGAACTCACAGATAAGAGTAGTCTAATTCTTTTTAATATTAAACCTAGAAGCGTAAAGATATATTATCAATTTCTGGATTGTATGAGTATGGCTTTGAAACCATAGGCATCCTCTCCTTAATGGCTCTCAGGGTCTCTGCGACTACACTATATATATATCTTGGATAAACCACAAAGAACTCTGGCCGGTATTATGAGGTGTTACATGAGCAGAGAATTTCAACTAGGGTAATAGTTACTAGATGTTTTGTTTCACATGTTATTTGCGTACAATTTAGGGGTTCGCCAATCGTAGCCGCTAGCTCTGCACACGTATTGTGCAGCATGAACTACCCCACTTTTTGTGCAAGGTTCTTATTTATTTGCATCATTCACATGACTCTTTGAACCCGTCAGCAATGCCGGTATTGTAATCATAGGGTTGTAGTGTTTTCAGTGGATATTTCAATCTACCCCCGATCGCATTTCTTTCGTTTTCAATCAGTTCGATTATTCACTCCTTATTCAAATAATCAATCAATATTATTGAATCTATTTTATGCAGGCTGTTTCACTATCAAACTTGCTCTGATATACGCTATCCACCTGTTGCTCTGTTTATGCACAGCGCCATCACTCGATCCCGGTGTTGAGGTGTCTCATCCCTTCGACTCCCGAAAGCTACCCCGCCGCATTTGTCGCGCCCATATTCTCTCAAGCACTGTATCACTGTTCTACTCCATGCCGTGATCGCGTGCGGGAGATTCAGGAATTTACACCTGGCAGAGATGTCTTATCTGTGTTGCTTCAGCAAGAGGCGGACAACGGGACTAGAGCCTGAGCATCAACTCTGGCCGATAAATGACATTCCAGATATAGCCAAAAAGGGCAACAAGACTGATATTCAGCCAACAGACCGAGACTTTCTGGCGTTGCAGTGGAGACGATCGGTCACACGTCGATGCAGCCGCCTTGATGCCTCAAATCGAGAGCTGCTTCTCGAATTATCTGAGAAGGATGACCTTCACAGCTCTATCTGGTACCTTGACCAAGAGTACAAAGATAGAGGCCTTGCCATCGGAATCAAACACCTAGAGCCTACTTTGCAATCGATCAATTCCTTTTCCGATGCCCTCACTTGCCTCTCTCAATCTGGTCCAAAGGTTACTCAGATCCTCTGGGGAAGCTTCTTACTCCTCATCAAGGTGAAAGCCCCTCTATGTTATCTATCAGAACAGCTGTTTGTGCAAATTTTGACGGTTTATCATTACCTATAGCTCGCTCTACGTCATCAAGAGATCCTCGATAAGATTACCCAGATGCTGGCGTACATCACAAGCGCTATGCCTCGATTCGATTCATACCTGGATTTATATCCGACAACACAGCTCAGAAGAGCGCTTTACGCTATTCACAACGACTTGATTGAGTTCTGCCTCTCTAGTGCGGAGTTTTTGAACCGCAATCTTCTTGGTAATCCCCCTATGGTTTCCATGAAAAGAGAGAACAATGACCTGACCTGTATTTGTAGCAAACATACTCCGTCTGACATGGTCCGCGGTTGACAAAGAATTCGAGAAGATCAAGCAAAATCTCCAAACACATAAAGAAGAGTTTGAAGCCGAGGCTCAGCTTGCTAATGTCCAAGCGACAAAAAAATGGCAGGATGAGATACAGGAGAAAATCTCGCAAGATGGGTCGGGTCGAGCCTACTCCCGTACAAGCTCCTCCGTCCACGTGGCCTCGACCATTCCATTTCCGCGAAATCTCGTGTTCATAGGCAGGGAGGATATACTCCAGGCGATGGCCAATGCCCTACAGCTGTATCAAGTTGACCGACCAGACAGCCTACGCTCAGTGGCATTGCTTGGCATGGGCGGCGTTGGAAAAACACAACTTGCACTGGAATATGCTTACAGATTTAAAATGAATTACTCTCATTTGTTTTGGATCAAATCTGAAACAGAAATTGAGCTTCGGCAATCCTTGACTGAGCTTGTGAAGTGTCTGGGTTTGACTGGTGGTGGCGAATCCGAAGAAAAAGACCTGGTTCTGGCTCAGAAATGGCTTGAAAGCAGCTGTCAGTCGATCGCCCGCTATACTAGTGATTCAGTCTAACGGATTAATCTTATAGCTGCTCCATGGCTTTTAATTTTCGACAATGTCCAGCACAACTCGCTCCTCAAGCGTTACTGGCCTCGAAGTACTTTCGGCAACGTTATTATGACTCTGAAGAAGTCCCCTGATAGCATCGCAACTGTATCGATCCCGATAAAGCCTTTTAGCCCGGAGGAGGGTGGGGATTTGGTTCTTTCTCATATGCACCTGTCTAATGATGCCCGCCCTCAAGCTGAGATGCTTTCTAGTGAGCTGGGAGGCTTGCCTCTCGCGCTTGTTCATTACATTGGATACTGTGTCGCTTCCCACCTCTCCTTGGGCGAACTGATAAGTACCTTTCAGCAGAGAGCTATGTTAGCCGAGGTATGGTCATGCAATTCCAACGAGTCAGTAATGCAGTACGAAAGAACTCTAAGTACTGTCTGGGACGATCTGTTAGAAAGTTTGGACTCGGAAACGCGGGATTTATTGGACGTATTAGCATTCCTCAACCCAGACTGCATCTCTGAGGATCTGCTCAGAGGAAAGCCAGACACGACTAGTGGAAATTTGACTGTTAACAATTCCTTTCGGTAGGCACACCAATAAATTTTATCACAGAACATCATACTAATGTGATATGCTCCAGATTGACTGTAATGCTTTCAAGTCTCATCCGACGAAACCTGCTAGAACGGAACATCACCACAACTTGCCCCAGCTTGCGGATGCATCGCTTGCTACAATTGACTCTTTTGTTAAATCTAGATCGTCGACAAGAAAAACGCCAGGAAGCTTTTGACAATGCAGTTCGACTGACACGAGACGCTCTCCCAAGGCGCGATATGACTAGTCGCCTACCTCAGTTCGACGCCATCTGGAAGCAGCACATGCCGCAGGTCCTGAGTTTGCAGGCCGCATTCGAACAGTCAAATCTATCAATCGCTGCCGGTTTCGAGTTTGCTAGTCTCCTTGCAGATGCAGGAAGCTTTCTCTGGGAGCATCGGCTGAACAGAATTGCTATTCCGCTCCTGACACTTGGGGAGAAAATAGTCGTTGCTCAGCTGCAAGAGGGCGAAACTCACTCAGTCCTTGCAAGTATTGAGAATTTTCTCGCAGTTCTGAGTGCATACGACAGTGTGGAAGACCGAAGGCTGGCTATGCAGAGGCTCAAGCGCGTTGTGCAACTACGAGAGGGCATCCTCAGGAGCCTTCCAGACAAGACCGCAACCCTTGAGCAGCAAATAGACCTTGGTAGGGCCTGGAATGACCTGGCTTATATCCATGCAGACACAGAAGAGTTTGAAGAGGCTGACCAGGGAACGGCGAAGGCACTGGAGCTATACAAGTCTTTAGGGGATGAGAGGAGTCTCCGATTTAGGTTTGCAATCCAGTACCAGAGTATAGCAGCGGTGAGGTTTGGTCAGGGTCGCTTAACTGAGGCTCTGGATCTCAGCCGCCGGTCCTATGAGCTATGCAAATCTGAGCTAGGCCCTCGCCATCTGGAAACCGCGAGGATGGAGGTGGAGTGGAGCTACGTGCTTATAGGTGCTGGTGATCTGCATGGTGCTCTAGACAGGCTTATGGATGCACTTGCAGTGAGATCTGAAAGACTGGAAAGGGACAATCCGGCAATACTCAACACAAAATACTGGATCGGCACTGTTTATCACTATCTGGACCAACTTGAAGAGGCCGAGTAGGTTCTTCTAAGCTCCAAAATATACCTATGACTGATCTTTTATCACCAGAGAATACCTCCGCCAAGCAATTGAGTTTGGTGCGGATTCTGATCTCGGAAAGCCTGATTTGGCTCGTTCGCAATACAGATTGGCACTTCTTCTTTATGAGCAGCGGCGTTGGAAGGAGGCAGTGACATTCGAGGAAGCTGCATTGTCGTCAATATCTGACGAAGAGCAGGCTACCATCTTTTGCGATGGAGATGGGAGAGACAAGAGGAAGGATATCACGATGGAAGTGCTGGATCGAAGGGTGTTCTTACAGAATGGACGGTCAACGGGGCCGTTTAGAGGAGAGCGGACTGGAAAGGTTTAGATCGATGTTTAACTTCATTAATCAGGGCCACATTACAGCGCTACGAAAAGCGCAATCCCATTTCGGGCTCGTGTGAAATACTTGATAGTTACGTAAGGAACGGCTATGATTGAGCCGATACGAGCTGAAGGGTGTCTGGTTTGATGAGCATGTCCTGGTAGCTAAGATCACCTACCTAAAACGTAATCGAGGCGGTATGGAGGCCTAGAGTTCCTGAGACTCCGTGTAACACTTAAACCGACACACACTGGTAAGATTCATCCATGTGCCGCAAGAAGAATATGAGCCATCACGAACACAGCAAGGGGCCGAGGCGCTACACCACGGATATTCATGTAGCCTCGTTCTCATCCCCAGGGGAGTCGCAATCTATTAAGTATCCATGCGCGCTTTGCACCCTTTGTAGTTGCGCCGTTCTCTTTGAGCAATGATCTGGTAGCTTTGAGACCCTTTTATTGATGACAGCTGGCATGTTTCAGCCAGATAAGGGGTGAATTGTACAAATCATCCAGAGAATTAATCTTGCCTCTGTATTATATAGAAGATTGGGAATATAATGTCAATGAACTTTTTTTATTTGCCGTCTAGTGTTTGGTCGTCATGAATCTGGCTCTTGACAATATTCGTGTACGTCCCCTACTTCCTGTTGAATGTGTCAGAATCTATGCATGGATCGGGCATATTCAAGCATTCATTAAATCAGCATCTGTTTGTGGAAACAGCGCCAATCGACGTTTTCAGCAAGATTCATTCATTGACTCTTTCTTTCTTTTAGCATGATCCTTTCAGTAAGGATTCTCAATCATGCTAGTAGATTCCATACCGACATTCTTTATGTGAGATCATCATATAGGTAATGATCATGATGATAGATTAGATATTTCCTTCTTCATCTTTAGTTATTTATTCTGAATATACTATTTTCTTTTGTAATTAGATAACCTCGTAACATATATAACTAAAGATCATCCATCCATTTCCGAAGCAGCCTACTGACAGGTTATTATTGTTATTAACCTTAGTTCTGTTTCACCTATACGTTCCTCGGCACTGTATAAGCTAATGTTAATTAGATTGACTAGATCGAAGAGGATCCCTGAAACTGAACCCTTTTCTGTATCATACCGCCCAATCACGATAGCGGGACTTGGACCCTCGACCTGATCGCGTAAACAGTAGAGAGTGTATGATGAAGAACCTGACGTTGATACGCTAACCTCTAACCCTCGACCAACTGAGGATAATATCGAAGAACTAGAAGAACGACCCTCGATCTAAACAAGATTCTCGATCTGTGAGCATCTGCAACATATACCTGTAAAACTACGATTCGTGGAGCTCGCTAGCCGACACAAAGAACTCGAAGAAGAAAGAAACTTGATACAACAACCCCACGTACAGGTACATTATCGATTTTCCATGATGTCAAACCCGAGAGTAAAAGCCTCAGATCAGGTCGGCTTTTCAACTTGCCTATTGATATTCGCAATGACATTTACAAACGTGTTCTCGTCTTGCCACACTCGATCAATCTTTTTCAAGACCCAGGATGCGCGATAGAGAGCTTTTTACCGGAGAAGCCACACGCATGGCTTGCTTTATTACACACCAATTGACAAATATCTGAGGAGGCGGCCAGAGTTTTATATGGGTCCAACAAGTTCAATCTCGAGAAACTAGAAAAAGAGAACCCCAAGGCAGCCTCCTCGACTCTTTTTGAACTGCATTGGAGATGTGGGTGCAGCCTCACTGTCCTCCCTATCTATCAACTTTTCTGCCACAGAGAAAATGGAGGGTCAATCAGGTGAAATTAAGCTCAGAGATGATAGCTTGCACAACTTGCAGCTTCTTCAAAACAAGTGCATCACATTGCATACTCTGGAATTTCTCATTTTTAGCAAGAACACTAGCCGCCTTATCACAGAGGACCAGACCTTCGCTCAAGGAATATTTCTAGTAATCAATACACAATTAAGACGCATCAACTCCTTGAACAATATCATTCTCAAAATTTACAGTGGATCTCCGACCCTTTCTGTCAGAGAAGATTTGCATAGGCTTGGATGGGTTGTCTTGGTTGGCGGCATATAGCCCCACCCTGGCGCAGCCAAGTGGGCCATCAAATGAAATCCAGCGTTGCACATCATAATAGAATCAATACAGCAAACCTCGCTTGGTTTTGAATCCTAGAACCTGCGTTCGGGCTAGCATTGTCGGTGCCCTCAAACCTTAGAGTGAAGCCCTTCTGCCGAGTGGTGAAAACAACAGCAGTGTTATCTAATTCAATTTTTCGGTGCGGATGCTTTCGTATAAGTAGTTCCTTTAGTTTTGGTTGCAAAAAAAGCCTTCAGTAAAATTGAGGGGCTAAAACCAGATCTTGTTCTGTATCTTTCGCCACCATTCTGCTATTAAGAGTGATCTTCCACTTAATCAAGCAGTAGGTACAAGTCGGTAGATCCTCGTTATACGTCCGACCTTCCTCCCAATCACCAAACTAGAGTAACAGAAGACTATTTCTTTACGATAAAACTTAGCTTAGAAGGGCATAATCAATAAGGGAGATAAAATCAGCGTTAACACAACTTATCTCGGACAGAGAGGAAGGTAAGTTACAGAAGTTGCCAGGTATTAGTACGTATTATGATATATCGACCCATAAATCAAGTGCCATACTTTGTTAAACGCCATAATTATCATAGCTAAAAAGAGAATTGGAGGTTGTTTTCTTAAGCCTACGGGAACGACAGATTAAGGGTAAATAATAATTAGTTAAGGCTTTTACGATCAGAAGCTGTTAGGGGTACTACTCACCCACAAACAACCATCAACTAGTTGAGATAGTCGTTGGCTGCTGATATCACTTGTTGAGGTTCTCTAGGCCACAAAGATACCTCGCGAGTGATCACTAGCGCACACCGCACAAAGAAGGAGAAAGAAAAAGAGGCCTACCAGCAGATCATCGATATCCTTAGTGCAAGATCCACCATAGAATTCTATGGAATCCCATGGGCTTTGTTTCATTCGCGTAATATCATAGTATATTACATATTACTGTCCTCAGTTTAATGTGGCCCGCTCAATAAATAATCTGCGTAAGGTCTTGGTGGTAAGACCAGGAAAGAGTTTCTCAGTGTATATTGGTCAAGGCGATTTCGAGAATAACTATATCGAAGTGATACAAAGATTTTCATGTCCGTAGAAGCTGAGCTGACCCCTATCGAAGGGTCCTTTCTTTGAGCTAGTTGCTAGTAAACCCCCATACGTTAAATCGGCTGGACCAAAATCACACGATAAGAATACTATCAGAGCTCAGCTCTTTCGACAACATGAGGCAGACCCAGACCCTGAGCTTGAAGACACCTTGAAGAGATTGGTTGTATGATGCTACCAGTTGTGGTTACGTGCATATGCCAAGATGCTGAGCGTTTCAGAGGGAACGGTACAATCCAATGACCTTCTGTTATTGTTAAGCTAAGGGGTCAGTGCAGTGGTCGCGCGACTTGGGTGATTCTCACCCTGATTTTCACCCTGTTTATAGCGCACTCACCCTTATCACCCCCGGTCGCGCGACCGTAAAGCGGCGCTCACCCATTTCTCACCCAAGCAGCACCCACCGGACTATTGACCGCACATAAGCCACACGCCGGTGAGTTAGTAGTTGGGTGGGTGACCACCAGCGAATCCTCACTGTTGTATGTTTTTCTTTTTCCTTTTTGCTGTTTTTGTTGTTTAGAACGTCCCTGCCGCTCTCTGTATTATACAATACATGGTGCTAAAATACGACATTGCCTATAAACGGGCAGGTGGGTGCTCTTATATGTAGAAAATCGAAGTTAATTTATCATAATTAATATGTCTTTGGATCTGTTCAACGCTAAACCATAATTGTTTTCATGCGCATGTCGCTTCTTGAACGCCAAAGATTCAGGACTTTTACAGAATCGAGACTAGCGGCCTCAATGCAGTTTGACGCCTCTATCACATATTGACTTATACAAACTCAAGGATAAAGGCTCGCCTAATAAAGGTACGCCTGATAAAGGTACGCCTAATAAAGGTACGTCTGATAAACTTCGAGGATAAATAGGGAAGTATCAACCCTACTTAAAATTCTCCCTTACGAGTCAAATCATCGAAATCTACAAATTGACATTTGGACACGTTACCAACTTCATCATGCAGCTACCTTCTCTCATTATTCAAGCTCTAGCTCTTCCTACAATGGCACTTGCCCTTGGAATCAACTGCCGCGGCAGCTTCCTTTGCCATGGGAATGAAAGCCCAATAGTTTCCAGAATACAAAACTTGGTAACAGGAGCAGTTAATAGGGGCGCCGGCGGTAACTTTTATAGTGAAGGCAGTACGTACCCACCTACAGAATGGAAAAGATATCCGAGCCTGCGTTCATACTAACCTACTATTTTATAAGAACAAATTGCATGAGCTGGCCATTATTGTGCTTTTTTTCAATCTGGTGCAAGCGGTAACCTCAACGATGCTCTCGGACATATCAACAACATTGCGAATCACGGTTGTAAGGTCTGTGGAAGTGATCCAACCCAACCAGGGAATGATGTCAGCACTGGGGAGTTGACAATCAACTATGTCAGCTCTGAATCCTGCAGTGACGCTGTTTGTGCTGCTTCTTGAGGTATCTGCCTGAGAAGCTAGCTGGCTGGATATATCACAGGTTGAAGTCACATTGAACCGCGGGTGGGATAAGTCTCAAACGGAGTGAAGAATAAATCATCTGTGATGTGATTTTCGGAGACAGAGAATGTCATTTGTTGGTTGTCCTCAGGGTCAGTTTGGCCAATACGTATTATACGCGTTGTCGAATGAACAACTGTAACCCACCCTCTATAGGCATACGACCAGACCCAAGGGACAACAAATGCGACGACGAATAGGGTTTAGCCAGTCAAGTCAAGTCAAGGACTCTAGTATTAAGAATTCAACAATAGAAAACTAGACCTCGGAAATTGTTATAAGAATCCATCTAAAAACCTCCTTACTAAATGCACGCTGCAGGCAAAATCCAAGGCGGCGTGATGAACTTCCGTATAGGGAAGGCACGATCAGTACCTGGACCGGTTGGTACACTTCTGTCCCCCAGGTAACCTGGAAAGCATGCTACACTCTTGCATGTGCCTCCACTCTCCTTCTAATTAATGTTTTTTGTCATCGTCGTGCCAGATGGCACGAGAACATTGATGTGCGGATTCAAGCACCACTGCTGCGCTTCTTCCTAGTCATCTTCTCTCAGGCAACCGCCACACCATGACTGACTCTCTCTCGCTTAACTCTTCGCCCAGAGAGGTCCTGTCCGCTCCACGATCTGGTTATACCCGCCATCCCACCTTCATCCTCGAAGTGGGTGTGTCCGAGTGACAATCCACGCTCGAGCGCGTGGAACTTTGGCTAGATCCAACCGGAGGAAATCCAACAAAACAAAGTCGGTGATCACCATTGGCAAGTGGGTATAGGATGAAACGAATAAGCCCAACGAACCCGACACATCGTTGGCGGGGAGGATCCAAGCAGAGAAATTATCACGCCAGCACGTCGAAAGTATATTTAAGTCTCCACTCGCAACGATATTCGATTCTGGACTCTTTCAAATCCTAGGATTGTCTCTTTCTTACATCGGAAGTGCACCCGGAATTGCGACCACACAAAACTTCTATCTCTTGTCTGGGGCAGTATACGCCAGATGGTGCATCCCCAACGACGCTGAACGGCACGTGGATAAAAGAGGGAGAAGACAGAGGCAGATTCTTTCTAGGCGCGTCCCTCCAAGTTTACATGTCTATAAGGCTCTCTACGTCCTTTGTAGAAGCTGGAACCCCGCGTCCTACCTGGTCGGTCGGAAGTATCGCTCAAGGATCTCCGAATTCTACCTCGGTGCAGCCCTGGCCCCGCCGGAAGCAGTCCAGGCGAGCCAAGAGGATTCCCTGATCCGACTAACTCTCCGTGCCTTCGACTCCATCACCTACCCAAGTCCTGACCCCGCCCGTCGTCGAAAGCGTGCCAGTCGTGAAAGGGAGAGACAACAGAATATTACCTCCGACACACATATCCCTTCTTGGGGTCGAGTCGCCATCGCGAAGCCCCGCTCCGGGCCACTGCAAAACAAAGACCTACGCTTCCGAATCGGCCAGATCGACGGAGCCCCTGACCTTATTGGCCCCGTTGTATCTTTACTACTGGCAGTGGAAGCATTGTGGCAACAGGTTGGTAGTACTGCAAGCCTAGCACGTATGAAGTCCCTTGACCACGCTGGTTTGATTGATTTTCGTGCCCGTTTGGTCGAAGGTGACTCCCGTGTGTTGCGCGCGATCAGTGCGAAATGATCAACACGGTTATGGGGCGAGGCTTTCCCGGTTCGATCTGATACAATGTACGCCACAATCAACAGAGGCCGTTTCAAACTCTCCGATGGTATCCCATTTCAATGCGACGCCCCGGCTCCTCCCGGACAGAAACAGATATCAGCGAAAGAGTGAAGGGCATTAGAGAGTGTATGTTGGGGCATATTTCCTTCAAGATGTGGTCAAGAAGAACGGCCCACACACAGAAACTGCTCTGAAGCCAGCAATGTCTTCGTCGGTGACATTTCCGCGAGACTGGAAGCTTTTGTCCGCACTGGGGAATTCTTCCGGGCTGCCAATCTTGTTGGCCTCACTGCTGGTGCCATGTGAAACGTATCTACATAACCGAGAATGTGGCCCAGTCATCCACACAAGCATGTTACCCATGTGCCCTCTGATCCATCCTATGTTCTCGACAAGCATAGGGTAGCGGTATACCAATACGACGACAAAAGACATCTTCGCATATGGTTCTGACTCAGTCGATCTGTTACCCGCCCGCCGATCTTAATTCGGACGGTAATATCTATCCCAGCAGGTGGCCAACCGATGACCCACTCATCAGCCTTCCATTCGTTCCCGTCTATGGAGATTACTATATATTAGCCGGACCCTACCTCCGTAACTACCTATGGCCCTTGAACAAAGAAAGACGTCCTTCGTCAGCTAAAGCACGGCGAATTTCACCTCGGTGATATCATTGCTCCCCGGGACAAGTTCAAGCCCATCAACGAAAACGGCACCGTAGATCGACTGCGAGAGCTACGATTGGTCCAATTTAGAGAACGTTCCCAGCGTGCTATGTGAGACGAAGCAATTGACCCTGATGGACTACAAATCTACCATGTACCTGACCCGTTTGCAAAACATCGGAGGGTTCCACCCGAGCGCGGGACCGTGTCGAGTGAATATCGCTGGTCGCCTGATGTCAAGCCTGATTGATTGAAACTTTATAATATTTGACGTTCCTATGGTTTGTTTCTGTTCCTTTTTCTGATCAAATATTTCGTGTCCTCTTTAAGCTACTGTTATTTATTAAGACGGTAGTATATCCTTCCTACCCTTTTCTCTGTTTCAGCCGAATCTTATTCTGGTTAGTCTAACCTCAAAGCCTTTATGAACAAAATACCTTAAGTATCTAGACCTTTTAAAACGAGCAAACAAAAACATGCTAAAACTTGTGAATCCGGTCCGCAGCATAACCAAGTTCTTCTAGGACTCCCTTCTGGCTGGAAACCCGCCCTTTACTTCCAAAAATCGCTGCCTCCATAGCAGAAGGCCCACACAGAAAGACCTTGGTAGTCTTGCTATCTTTCGGGCCCAGTAATTCCTTCTCCAGTAACTCCTTGGTGACCCTGCCCTTAGTGAACGGGGAACCCTCAACCGGGTCTGAAACTCTATACACAACCTTAAGACGATCGGGGGAACTTCTGCTCAAACGCATCAAGTTCTTTCTTCATGACAAGGTCTTTGTCTGTGTTGAATCCGATAATCAACTTGATCTTGCTTTTGTCGTCGGGGTTGTTCAGCATCCCTTGGATCAGCTGATACATGGGAGTGATGCCAGCACCACCAGCAATGAGATTGACATGTTCAAACTCGTTGGTTTTCCATTGGTAGCCCCGCATAGGTCCTCGGATGTTCAGCTCATCACCGGGTTGGAGAGAGTGCAAATATCCACTAGCTCTGCCATTGGGATATTTTTTGACCAGGAGCTCAATATACCCCGGCTCATCTGCAGATGCATGTCAGAACAAAAATCATTTATTTTGCCCCGGAAACGGAGTCCAAAGTCTTACCGAAGTTGTTAATTGGGGTATATGGCCTAATCACGGGAAACCACGCGTCCTTTGGCTTATGAAACGTGAGGATGAACGCTAAACCCGATATCAGTCTTTTCTTATCGTTTTTTATTTGTTGTTCGTGGATTCACAGAGTAGCTTACAGGCCAAGGAAAGACCCGCGTTCGAAGCTGGGTCTGGTAGTTGGAAGCGCAGACGCTTAGTGTTGTCGTTCACTTGTTGGGAACTTTCCAGGCGTAGGGAGTAGAATCCCATTCTTCCACCGGGGCCACCACGACCTCCAGGGCCCCCAGGACCACCGCAAGGCTTTGGAGACTCCGCAAATGCTTCATTGCGAAGTGAGGCTTTTCGAGCAGCACATAATCCAACTACACCAACCACAGCGATTGCGGTGGCTGTCTTCCGAGGAAATGGGCGTACTCCAGGCATGATTGTATTTGCTGCGAATGAAAAACAAAAGATGAAAAAGAGAAACGGGGTTGGGAGAAATTAATATGTATGGGGCCATCGGACTCTGTCTGGGACACCCCGGGCACCCCTGCACCTTTGCCACTTGTGGCCTATTGGGGCTCTTATAACTAGCATTATTTATTATACTTACATACGCTAGGCAGGGATAGGACAATATAAATGAATGGCGCCGAATCATTGGGTCCTAATATATTAAACTCCGTGCTTAACACGGGGTTTGTAGTGTCCGACTAAACCCGACCGTTACCTAGATCTTGAGGTACTCGATTCTTTACTTCTCAACATTGAATTACCCCATGTTTTCTCAGTGTTCTATATATGGCCTTATATGCATTCCTGATGAAATGGTAATAGCCAATCGTCTACACGTTGGATAATAAAAGAATAAGTAATCCTGAAATTGTCTGCACATACATTGCTCTATGTATATCACGGTATTTCCACGGAAACCGGTGACTGCTGTAACTACTTCGGAGGCTTAATTGCAGTCTGAGGCTCAACATAGTCGAAATGGCCCAACCCTGAGAGGACGGACACATGTTGCGGGCCCTATGGCATAAAGCCCGCCGATAGAAGCCTCACTCACACGCACCGATGCCGAGGGGGCTAGGAGACGGTGACGACCTAGGGCAATCTTGGAAGATAGAGGTGGAGGAGGCATTTTCTTAGATTGGGTTGATTTCCTAGTTGATTTGGATCTGCAGGGTGATGATATAAAAGTTGTCGAGGTTTGATCCAAACGTCTTACCTAGTACAACGGGGATGTATATATCGACTCGATTGACTTGACCCCAGACAAACCTTGGAACCCATCGTTAGATGACTAATCCTTTAAAATATCTTAATCGGGGATAAGAAGTTAACTCCTTCACGTTTTCTCAGCTCTGGTTGAAGTTCATCTATCAGAGTCCAATGGTATAGTGATGGTCGGCTTTTGTCGGGTTTTGCATTACCAACCCTGGTCAATTGAAGATTCACTTCTAAAATGCTTGAAAATCAATCTGCTTCCCTCTCAAAATTCACTATATAGCTCCTTATTAATACTACTGTCACTGTTATTGTTTATTTTGGTTTACCCTTCATATAATGTCTCGACGGATCGTCCTCATCACCGGTAGGATTGCCCCAACCACCCATTAGACGATAGAATTAACATGATAAAAAAAAGGAGCCAATTCAGGCATCGGCCTCGCGACAGCCAAGGTACTAGCACAGGCCTCCCAAGAATTCCACGTAATTCTCGCCTGCCGGTCCCTCGAAAAAGGCACACAAGCCCTCGGCGAACTAAAGCAAGAGGGGATAACGGGAAACGTATCGGCCGTGCAACTGGACGTGACAGACGAGACATCAATCAAAGCAGCAGCGACCAACATACAGGAAAGATTCGGACATCTCGATGTGCTGATGAATAACGCTGGAGTGGCGAGTCGACACCCGGACATCAAGACGCGGCTCCAACTATGCATGGATACCAATGTTATTGGACCGGCAGTCGTGTCGGCTGCCTTCCGATCCCTGCTCTTGAAGTCGCCAAACTCCTACTCTATTTATGTGACTAGCGGGGTCGGATCCTTGTCCCTAGCATCGGATCCTACATCCAAGGTGTTCCGGGGTCCGTCGAAATGGGGAGGCGTATCGCGCTAGTAAATCGGCTTTGAATATGATCATGATTCAGGATTGGGCTGAGAGCCGCGATGCACCACTTAAAGTCTTTGCAGTTTGTCCGGGGTTCGTCCGGTCGAATCTGCGTGGGACTAGTGAGGAGGAGCGCAGTGGATGGGGGCATGCGAGTGATCCGTCTATCTCGGGAAACACGATACTGAGTATCCTGGAGGGCCGGAGGGATTCTGATGTTGGGCGGTTCATTCATAAGGATGGCAGTTTCCCTTGGTGATTTAAATGTCTCTAGACCGTTATAAGAGCAGTCTATGACAAGGAAATTGATAGTTGCCAATAAGCCGAAACCCTAGCCCTGGAGCTCGAATTAGTCAACTCAAGACCTCATTGAGTAGAGAAGAGATGAAGGAACTTTAGCTCGACGAGATTTATCATAACTCTAACCGGAACTTCAATCCCTAGAGTACCTGAGTACCTGATCTACAATCACTTTTCTTCTGCGACCGAAGTTTCACACTAACTCTCTGTAGAAAATTGTGTAGTGCTAGCAAAACCAAGAGGGCTATCAAGTTCACAAAATTAGCGGTTAACATTATCAGAAGTTAAGACTCGAATTTCACCGTATGGATGCTCTTCTCCTCGCTGCTTATTTTCCAGTGCTTATCCCGAGGCCCCACAGTAAGCTGCTGACCTTGCATGATACCATTCCAAGAACATTACTGAACGTCATTTGAGTGGCACGGAGTAATGATTCATGATCAAGCATTTGGTAAAGAGATCTATTCATCTTGGAGCTGGTGTCCTGCTTTTACTTTTGGTTGTGTCCTACTGGATACTTTTCCTAAACAAATCGACCCACTGCCCTAGCCTCAGTCACAGACAAATGATGACCTTGCGCCTATTAGCAAATGGTCATATTCATAAGCAAATGTAGTATATATTTGCCATAGTTCATGGGTCTGTTGAGGGAATTCAACTCCTGCCACAACTCCTTCTCACCTCTGGTAATCAGATTAGTTCTTTTTCCTAACTAGTTTTTGAATCCCATCATGGCTCCAACTACTGTTCTCATCACCGGCGCCAACCGTGGTATCGGAAAAGGTATACTGGAACTATACCTACAGAAGCCAAACCACACGGTGATCGCCGCCAACCGTGACCCTAGCCACCCAACTTCGAATGCCTTGGCTGATCTGCCCAAGGCTGAAGGCACTACGTTGGAGGTAATCAAGCTCGATGTTCTTTCTCCAACTGAACCCGCTGCGGCCGTGAAGACGTTAGCTGCTAAGGGAATCACTCACATCGACATCCTGATCGCCAACGCCGGTATCGCTCTTTCTTGGCCAAAGGTGTCAGAGGTGAAGGTAGAGGATATTCAGAAACACGTTGATGTCAATGTGTATGGATTTATCCGTCTCTACCAAGCTTTCCGACCCGTCCTCAAGGGGGCACAGGCCCCCAAGTTGGTAACTATCGGATCCAGCTCCGCTTTCCTGACGGTAAGTCCCACCAGTCTGGTTTGTTTGACCTTGACCAGGTGCTAATGCTATTTATAGTAAGTATCCAGTCGACAACAGTCCACCTGCCAACAGCAGGTGGTACCTACCCTAGGCCTGAACGAGTGTACTGACCGTGCATAGGAACTTTATCCCCCTACAAAATGCTGCATACGCTCCCACCAAAGGTGCTCAGCACTGGTATACCAAGGCAATCTCCGCTGAAGATCCTTGGTTGACCGCATTCCCTCTGGACCCGGGGTAAGTTTCACATGTTCAATCCCACCCTGGTGTTCGTGGTGGACTGGCCATGGCACCGCAAAATAGTTGGGTTCAGACTGAGCTCGGTAACCGGGGTGCTGACGCTTTCGGGATCGAGAAAGCCGCCATTACCGTGGAGGAGAGTGTTACCGGCGTGGTTAAGGTCATTGACGCGTCTACGCTCGAAACTCACAGTGGGAAGCTCTTCAAGTATGACGGCAATCAGGAGCCTTGGTAGATACTGGTCAATCGTTTCAATTATTATGATTAGACTCTATAGGGTAGCTGTAATTGAATGATTTGAGAACTCCTTTGGGATATCTGTAGTCTTAATATAGGTACCACGATTTGATGTGATAGAGTTCAAGAGATTCTGATTGCGGTTCATATGTGCCAGCTGTTCGCGTATAAAATTGAATAGACGGGGCAAATCCAAGCAGACGTCTATATTGGCAGAGTTTGCAGCATCACGCCAAGCGGGAACAATATCATTCGGCTTTTGGGTGTTTCTGACTCGCGCATGTGTGATGTTGGTAGTAATGCTTTCGATGCGGTGGCCTGACAGTGCGGTGACTTTGCGGTAGGTAGCGATCGAACCAGGCTGATGCTCACGTAGAATCATCCGAAAATTGTTGAGTTTGTCCCATACATAGTTTCTAGAAGGGATATCTGGTGTGTGGAAGACGAAGTGGCGTATTAAGTCGGCTCATCCGTTGTCTCATACGTATAGGGAAGTCCCGGTTCCTCGAGGTCTTGGATAATGCATCGAATTCCGCTAATGATGTCAAAGAAATTGCCGATTCAATCAAAACCATCGCTTTATCGAGGACCATCCATCATCGGCAGTATAGTGCCTGTGTACGGACATTTGTGTGCTTTAGCGTTGATATCCGCGCCCTCCTGGAGTAGCATCAAGATCCCAGCCTCAAAAGCTCTATCCACCGACATATGCAATGGGGTCCAGCCATAATTGTCGTATACATCAATATCCAAACCGGGTTCATACTTGGCACGATGCTCGAGCAATTGCTTGAGTATCTCAAGTCGCCGATGCAACACAGCCCAGTGCAGTGCAGAGCGACCATCACAATCATACACGCCTATCCGGGCACCGTGGGAGAGTAGTAGGCGGACTACAGAGTCCTGATTCTCAATGACCGCGTGTATCAAGGGTGTGCGACCGTCGCTATCTTGACTGTTTGCATCTATGTTACCCTGGAGCAAAAGAACTCGAATGATTCTCTCGTGGCCTTTCTGAGCCGCGATGTGAAGCGTGCCAATCCATCCCTTGTCATTTCTGGCCGAAGTAACGAGTTCCAATACTATATCGTAGTTGGGTGATTGCGTAGGCTGGGGGGCCAGACTCTCCGCGCGAATATCGGAAGCGGATGTTATGTGATGTAATGGCAGGCCATGGCTATCCCCAGATTGAGAGATCGGCACCGAATTATCACTTGTTGTGTTGGTGAGGGGTGCCTTGCGTGAACCGGGACCAGAGGAATTGCTTTGAGTAAAAGTCGGTCGTGTCGCGCTTGACTGGACAGGCGATGGATCAGACAAAGTGAAGGAGAAATCATGGTTGGTTTGGTGTAAGAACTGGTCTATCGCATCGAGATCAAAGTTGTCTACCGGTCCTGAATATGTACGAGCGATCGGAATTTCGTCTGGAGACGAATCTCCCGCCAGTGTGGGGATCGCACTTGCGAACGAAGGCAAAGAGCTAATTGTAACATTCCCATTGGTGTTGGTGGTTGACGTCGATTGTGACCGGTCTTGAGGCGTCGCAACGGCATTTTCTGCCACTCTCCGCTTCTTCTTCTCTATCGTCACGATTCCGATCAGCAGGATGATCAACACAGGTTGTTGGACAACGACAGCTCACCGCGGAACTTGCGCTGAGCTAGACGATTTTGAGTACGTCGCCGCTCGGCATTATCACTCATGAACTGGACATTGACATCCATCGCCCCTCAAACCAGTGTCAATCAGCAATGAGAATCTTCGAATTCCCGAAACTCGACTTCGCAAACGAAAACTAGAGCCCCGCAGGTCACGATTACGCGTGGGGGCCGTAGAACCTCTTAACGGTCTCTAGGCCAATCAACTAGCCTTGTCGTCAACGAGGGTCTTCATTCGTCTTAGCAAGGATTGTATTGCGACGCTGGCTGTAAGCCATCGATTCTGCTAAAATCTCACTCATCCCGTTTTCACACATGGGCGTCCAATAAAACGCTTGCATTGTGAAGTATTTTTTGGAAATTCCACGTGCTCAATGGAGTCGAATATGTAGGTGCATTGGTAAGCAACACGGGTGCGTGGGCCTTATGGGATCGGCCCGTGGCCGTAGTGGAGGATACGCTCTAACCCAAAAGTAGATGTCCTCGGAGTATGGCCATTATGCAGAGCTCCCACTGGTTGTTTTAATAAGTCAAAAGGAGGATAATACCCATGTGACGACAATGGTCTACGCTTGGTCGTCAGCCAACCGAGTATTCTTTTTTCAACGGATGATCGCGCAGTGCCGCTTTGAGGCTTTCGAGGCTTTCGGGGGCGACTAGGTCTATCAACGGACACATCCACTTGCCGCAGGTACATGCGATCCTTATGGTAATGAGCCCTTTATCCCGGGGCATTGCACGGATGATTCACTGTTCCTTGTTTCTAATAACGCTTTGTTAAATTGCCAAGAACGTCGTCGAGACCTGTGAATTATGAACATGGGGATGCTCTGCTTGCGAAGCAATCTAACTGCTAGTACCAGCGACAACAAATTGCTTCTCCGTCTTAAGATTCTTAAGCGTGTCCTCACTGAGGTTGAGCGTATCCGCAACGATTTGTTTCGGCGTGGACGCAATCCATTGGCCAAGAGCCATATCTACTAACCGTCAGTACATGAAAACCTAAACATATAGCAAGAAAGAAAAAAATACCTGTGAACTCAGGTGCCTGCAGCACCTCCACAAAGACCAAGTCTTCATCACCGGTGTTCTCAATATAATGACTATTAGACTTTGGGAAGTAACCAACATCACCACCGGCATAATCAAATGTAGTCGCGGCATTCGGGGCAGTAAAAAGCGTCGCTCGGCCCTGGCCCGAAATAAAGAACGTCCATTCGTCACTAGTTAGATGCCAGTGGATCTCACGCATGCCACCTGGATGAACGGTGACAATAGCAGCGGAGAAGTTGCTGGCAATGGGGAAGGTAAGCGGGTCGACGATCTTGACTGAACCCCCAGCAACTTCGTGGGCCGGCTGCTCAGAGAAATGATATGAGTAGCTCTGAGAGCGAGGTACAAGCCCAGCAGCTGTCGTCACGTTCTGCTTCTCGATATCTGCTGGGGCGGGTGTGCCCTTGAAAATGTATAGTTCGTCGTCGGGGATCTTGTCAAAGGCCGATATATCAACCCCGAAGTTCTTTGAGAGGACCTCTCTCTATGTGAAGGGTTAGCAGATTGAATTTTGTCTTCAATTCAAGATTGCTTTTCTTACTGGGGTGTGGAGGAAGACCTCTGTTGCGAGGAATGTATTATCCTCGCTAAAGTCTCCATCGTCGAAGACCAGAAGGAACTCGACTCCATCGTCGAGGGCTTGGATAGAATGAGGAACGCCGCTAAACGTCAAATTATCAGCATAAAAGATTTTTTTACGCATATCATTACACTCACGGCGGGAAAAACCACACATCGCCGGCAGTAAGGTCGTCAACAAATGTCTCTCCGTTCTCATTGACAGCCTAGCGGGCTTTGTTAGTACTTATTGCAGTCGATTTAGGATATACAAGTACCTGGATTCGGCACGATCCATTCAGCACCAAGGACCATTCGGCAGCCACATGCCAGTGAAGTTCACGGTAACCGGCAGGTGCCAGGCGCATATCGACACCAGCCATGAGCGTCGCATCCGGCATCACTACCGTGTTCTCTTGGCGAGCCCAACCAGCTCCATCTATTCCAAGCCTTTTAAAAGCATATGAGTATCTGGAATATTCTTGTCCGGAAATGAAAATTCACCTATTGTGACTCAATCCTGACATATAGTAAGCAAATTATACATTCCTCCGCGTAGACGAGTGGACTTACCCATTGGCCACTGCGCATTGATGGTCTGACCATGGTCAGTTCCGGGAGGTGCAAGCTTATCACTATTTATTCTGTCATAGTTATAGTTTCCTGCAATAATCGTTAGTATATTTATATCAAGCCAAATCTCGACACAATATGACGGCGCTCGTACTGGGACCAGGATCATCGGCACCCGTGGGACCACGGATCGGCTGAGGATTGTCGGCTTTCTCAAAATCGAGGTGTGCTCCAATTTTGGGATCGTCCTTCTGCCCTGGAACCAGGGTATACTTGATGTCAGGTCGCGAGTCGCTGCCACCTTTATTGTCTGGTGAATATCCAACTAGAGAGTTGCTTCCGCGAAGACCGGGGTTGGAGGTATCCCTGCGGGCAGGGGCACCATGCACCAAGGGTAACACGACAGGAAGTAGAGTAACAAGGAGTTGGAACTTCATATTGATATTCTCCAGAGGCTTGCGGGGAACTGGGAGGATAGCAGGTTGAACCAGAATGAAAAGCTCTCTACTATCTCGTACCAGACTCCTTTTATAGCTTTATGTGGTGGACAAAAGTTCAACATCATCCACCGGCGGCTTATGCACCCACTCTGGTATTGCATCATCACATCGCCCTAATCAGGTGGCGGTTTCTCCAAATATTTGTAGAATGGAGTCGGGGTTCCCCTCATGCCGACGCCAAACGACGCAAGGCATCGGCACCTCGGCTCTGAAGCACCTGGTATGAGTTATTATCATCTGCCAAGGGGGTATAGTCATGAGCGGGGAGACTGGATACGGACAATGCGATGGACCGAGAATAGGGACGCCTTAATGCCAGGCCACGCATTACCCCTCACCTGCAGCAATCAATACAAGTTTTCAAGATAATCCAGTAGCACCACTCACCTCGGGGATGATTAAAAATAGCCAGGAATGGTAGGAGTTCCGGGATCGCCGCTTGCTGCAGCACGTCCCAATACCAACCAAAGCCGGAATCGGGATGTTCTATGTATAGAAGTGATAACTGCGGGCAATTGCAGATGGCTTAAAACTGGGGTGGGCTGGTTGGTACAAAGTCCTGCCGGGCCCGGGGCGTCGCAGGCTTACCTCGAGCCAATCCGAACGTTATAAAAACGAAACTAGGCCCGCTCTGTATGATATGAGTAAGGGTACGTTTGGGTAGAGCAAGGTTCTCGAACAATGCATGGACGCATGTAGGATCTAGGCTGCATCGATTTACCAACAAGGTGTGCGAACACGTCACGAAATTTAAATATGTTGCACAAGCGAGAAGGAATATCGAATGATAGCTTTCATGAGTAGACAAATTAGACTAGTGAACGATATATTGGAAATGTGCTAAGCTTCTTAGCCAAGGATGCAGAGCAACGCCAAAGGGCGAAAAATCCCCGTTATGTCCGTAGGGGTTGCGTCGGGGACGCGCGAAGTGGATACAACACAGGTTCCCCGCAACGGACCCTAGACTATCCTCCGAGTTGATAAATCACATTACTTACTCGGCTGCATTTGTTAATGAAAGACTTGGTTGTCACTTCACTTTCTTTGGTTTTGCACTTGGTGGTAGGCATATCTCAAGAAGTGAATCACAATAGAGAACAAAAGTCGAATAACTCAAAGGCCGGGTTCCTTATCCGATTTAGCGCCCGAGTTAGATAGTGGAACTATACATAGACCAAGTATAAATAGAACGGGTGGAGTGGCGGAAGCGCGATATACTTGGTTCCTACATATGAGGGGTGATCGGCGTGCCGGGTGGTCCTTAAGCCGCTATCATGTAGAAGCCGAAAAACAAGATGCTTTAGTATAGAAGGCATGAGTTAAATATATCCATTACCAGCCATACAAAATTAGTGTACATAGAATAGTCTATCTAGTCCAATCGGATTCCACAAATCCTCAAAAAGGGGTCTGAACATCGATGTCAAATTGGCGAGCGACGCTCTATTAGCTAGTCCAATTTAGTACTTGATCCTCTATTCGATAACTAGACACAGTGGATCCGGGCATGGATAGCGACCCACTGGATTAGCAAGGGTATTTGTGCGATCAACCAGATCCAATTGAATATTACAATATATCAATATGTCCGAGTCGGGGTTATATCCTGTTAGCTTTCGTCCATCATGGCCCCGAATGCCAGCGGAAACCCCTCATCCTGAACTACAGGTAAACGACTTCCCCGTTGTGGTATTCCTTTAGTTGTTCTTTTTATCTTCTTCGACTAGCTAATTAGTCACTGTTGAGATGACCCCATCTCCCGTTTTTTGCTTGCCAACTGAGCGCATGTTTATTAGATTCAGGGTATAAATACCCTGCTCTCTCATTAGATAATTACCTCACCGCGTCTTTCATCGCCGGAGACATATACAACAAGAATTGTTAGGTTCTTTTTAGATGTCTTTTGAGCTGTCTTTTGAGCTATCCTTTCAGCTATCCTTTTAGCTATTTTTTGAAATGGCTGTTGATATACCTTTTAGATGTCTTTTGGGCTATCTTTTTAGATGTACATGAGGACGGTAAAAAAAGGCATATTCTATATAAGAGACTTTTCTACATATAACCTTTGACTATATAATTAGTCTCCGATCCCTGGCTGGGATATACCTTCGCATACTTGTAAAGTAAGAGTGGATCTATAATGCCTGGCAATATGAACCAATGAGAGAGTTATGAACCAGTGGCATACTTAGTCGCCCGTAGGCAGGGACTCATAACGTCCGAGGTCGGTATTGTGAAAAGCAGGCCGACGAGTCATGGCTCCCTAGACAACCTATTCTAGGTGGTAGTACAAATTGGCCGACCGTTACGGTCGAAGTGGGCGTGCTCAGAATCATATCCAAAGTTGAAGGCAGATGCAGAATGGTGGCTCACGAACTCGAGGGGCGATGTGAAGCTTGTAATCATCGTATCTGTCGATCGAAAGACCCCCAAGATCAAGTTTGGGACTGCTACTTTGAACCCGGCCAACTTACTACTCCAGCGACCCTGCAACGTTCCAACCATCCGACAGTCTATCACTACATCCCGGGATCCAAAACGACCCGACGCAACGATTACCGTCAGTCCACCAGTACCATTGACTATTCAGTTCGAGGAAATTGTTTTTTTCGGCAACCTGTCCCCCCGGAACACAATATTGACCTCTCACCTGATCAATTGAGAGAGATTTCAGGGCAGGTCTGGGATCATCAAGGTGTTTTTGAGTTATTCTTACCTCGTTAGTTAGCTTCAGAATATGAACTGGAGACAGAGCTATGAAGTCCAAAAGGTATCCCTTATGCTGAAATGGAATATATGTTCTCAGCATACGAACTCTAGAAACTTCCCAGAGCTGATTGCGAATAAACGAGGGTACAACCACAGTTAGTAGTAATATCACTAGTGGAATGGATATCAAATGTTACGTAGTTGATCGAAATGGGGATAAGTAGGTTTTACCTTCCTTCTGTTTATCTCCTTTCCAACCAGAATCATTTTTCACTTTCCTCGTCTCCCACTTGCCTCTTGTCCCTTTCCTCCTTCCCAACCACCAACTTTCGACAAAGTTCTTTCCGTTTTTCCTTCGCGTCATTTCATATTTCTTCAATTAATCGCGTCTATGGAAATTATTCGAGTTTATCATCGCATCTACTACATCTAGAAGTCCGGCCTCGACCGCCTTGTCGACCTCGCCGACCTTACCAACATTGCGAACCTTGACATTGTCCCACGTACCCTCGCAACTCGACAACTCGAAGTCTAGGGTAGAGTTGAAGAAAGTGGCCGTACATCCTTCGATGGCCTCTTTAAATGACATTTTGAGCGAGGAGAAATCACTATACCCACATCACGGCATTTGCTACCTAATGAGACGATGACGATAGCCACACTGAATATCGTGCGCAAGTCACACGACTGATGTTTGGCGTTTTCGACATTTCTGTCAAACTTGCGTCCGAGAAAACGAAAATCCCACTCCTAGGAGTGCTACTCGCCAATATTATCAAGGATGTTGTTAAGCCTTCCACCCTGCCAAACACTGCCCCCGACATAGACGGCATCATGAAAGATTTGTCTGCTATCTGTGTGGACTTTGAGCGATTCTTCGTTATGTTGTCTGTCCCTGATTGCGGTCTAGACACATTGGCCCTAACAATGCGCGCAACTGGGGCATCCAGTGCAAACGCCGAGCGGACCCGAGCCGGGGAAAGATAACACGAGCTTCGTCATCCACTGAGATGGAACATGATACCAATAAACCCCAAAAAGGCTGTCACGGAAGCCCGTGGGCGGCGGGTGGAAGCCGGTATATGCAGCTATCAAATACACAGGAGGATGCAGGAATGGTCTTAAGATACTATCCCCCACTATACCTTGGTCGTGTTGTTACTTCTATCTCTCTAGCGGAGTAGTAGCATGTGCCCAGGTGAGGACTATAGCTGACATACAGATAGTACAAGAGGAGTTCGGCGAGCCTCCCTCCTCCCCGTCGAAGACACAAGTCACAAGAGAAGATCCTCATCTCCGAGTGACCAGTTCGATACAAAAAGCTCAGTCTGAGAGGTCTTAGCCAAAGAGGCGGACAGGAATACAAAGCCAAATAAACGGGCGAAGCCCTTCAAGAACGGGCACTGTACCATCGATCAGGGTAGTAGTTAGATGAGAGATAAAAACAAATGAAAATACCATACGCCTCCATGATAATAACTGTGAATGAGAACGTATTCTGAAAGCTCAAAAGCAGAGTTGCTTTTCACCAGCTCCTGTCTCACAGTCGAATTTCTATCAGGAGAATCGCTGACTTCGGCTTAGCTAGTAAGCCCACCGACTTCGGACAGTTTAAGCAGGGAAACGGTCCACTAACTTATACCTAGGTACATTAGTACGACTGTTAAGGTTGGTCCCACCGGAATTTAAAGCAAAGCTTGGCAATTCAGAGCGTGGCTCCGGCGGGGCCCAACCATTTCCCATATGCTATATTACAATGTAGTTATTTGATTTGTGAGCTACAAGTGAGGATCAAAAGAAAAAAAGAAACATAGTTCCAGTGAAGTAACTGTTTATTCTCATTCGAGAGATCTTAAAGAGATGGAATGACCTGTTCTAAATCTGTGTGGACTATGTACAATTCGGGGGCCCCTTTGATGAGACCAGGTACTCCTACTTGGTATACAATTCCAAAGCCTTACGGAGATGATAACTAATCCTATCATGTCTCGCTCTCTCACCAATGAAACGGACCCATCACCCAGCTGAAGGACACAAGTCACAACGCCCTAGACAATGTGTTTTCAAGGCTTTGATCACACAACCTTCCCAAAGATTGGTTTATCCTTGCGAATAATCACTTGCTCGGCCTGCAAGTATGAGCAAACACTCATTTACATCGCGCCCGTCAACCACCCAATCAGGAAATTCCGCACGAAACACAAACACGGGGTTGCCAAGCGCCACTCAGACAGACCATCAGCAATGAGATCATCCTGCGGGCTAACCCCATCGCAGTGACGACGCCCTGAGTAAGAGAAGAGATATGATAGGCCAGCAGGGCTATTTGCAAAGTGTCTGCCTGAGGTATCATGTATCGGATACGGTGGAAGTGAGGGGCCGAGCGCACTCCTGATTCCTTTTGGCGATGGCGAAGTGGAGCATCTCAAATTCTGGGGGTGGATTCTTCAGCCGAGTGGATCTGTCACTTCTCATTTTATACTTCGGGTGACTTGTTTACTTGTAATGGTACATAATCTCAAATTTTAGGAGGGATATTACGTTGGGTATTTATACAGTTGACTTTTTGATGTGGTGTACCAGGTTGGAAATATTTACACGCCCCTTATTTTTAGGCCGCTCTATCGCTAGGGTTATGTCTAGCATGACCCTCTGGATTGTGCTTATTTGGGCAGTGTGCTATTCAGTCATTATTACCACGCACTCTTCAAACTTTCTTGGTGCCAGCACCTTCGGCTGAGCGGTGTCATACTTACCATGACATGCGACAACTCTACACGAGTGACAGTAATGTGAGAAGTTGAGACATCAAGCCAGAAACGTACAATATAATACATATTCAGCTGTATTTGTAAAGTATTCACTGTGATAATATCGATTTAGGGTAAAGTAGCCCTTGAAATAAAAACACCAGGTCTACCTTGCCACACTATAGCGAAGATTTCAACGACCGACCGACCAAAAGAAAGAAAGACCCAGCCTGGGACCTGAAGTATTCCCCCAGTCGCACATAACTACCGATCAGACACAGGTGTTGTCGATAGATACATGGCGACGAGGGATAAAAGGGGTATATGTGTGAAGAGTAGTGGAAGATATACGGAACGGTTGTAGAGTCATGTATTCGAGGATAGGCGAGTCAGACAGGTGGCAGTGACTGACTAGACTGGCACCTCTACCGAGCTACATGTTTCAGATATCGCATTGTGAGGTACACAGCCGCCATGCTGGTGTACATACCACCAGCAGCGGTGATCCAGACAGGACGGTGGGCTCTGAGGGAAGTGCGTAGGAGGTTGGCCTCCTTGGGTTGTCTCTCTCCTTTGAGTAGTGTTAGTATATCTATATATCAGGACCAAGGTAGATGAGACGGTCGGAAGCCAAGAGGGAAGAACATACCCTGCTGGAATATACGCTGGCGCAGGTTATTCAGACCCTGTCTTGAGCGGGCAGGGAGGGCCTGCAGTTGCTGCATGAGAGGACCCATGGCTGCCGACATCTTGGATGGAGTGTGTTGGATAGTGTGTTGATGGAAAAGTCAAGTTGATGCTGCAAAGCTGATGGAAGTTGATGGAGGGAAGAGGTTCTTGGAAAGCAAAAAGGTACACAAGCTGGGGGACATGAAAGAAGGGCTTATATACACTGGCATCATCTGACAGAATGCGGGGTTGGGAGTCAGTCAGGACTTGGGACTGAGTGAAAGGTGACATCCATGGATCCAGGGCGCCCCCTGTACGGTGGCAAGCCAATGGTCGCGATGCGTCACATAACCTCAGTGTTGTCAACTGAGTTTCAGGATCCATGTGTCCCCTGATGGCCTAGGTGGTCTCGAATTGATGGCGTGGTTATGATCCAAGTCAATTGTGTTCCATGGGTTGTAATACCTACTTCGAAGTACAGACTACTCTGTTTACAGAACTGTAAACATCGAAGAGACTCGATGGTAGGGCTACTAAAAGCAATTATATCCGCCCTTCCAATTGATAGCGGGAAGTGCCAGTCGATCATAATCGGGCGGCATTAGCCCTCTCCCCCATATTGTCTTGGGTCGTGTCGAAGTGGTCTTGATTGGCCTTGACTGTATGCGATTGGCCAGGTTTGTCGTCACAGGTAGACCAAAAGTACACAAATACATGTATATTAGGACAGTGTAAGTACCCGTGTACCCTCAATTACTCGCAACCGTGTACATTGTGACACACAAACAAATAAGGGGCTGTCTGGGTGAGATGATCACCCTGCTGTAGGTGGGCTCCCCTGGAATGTGACGGAAGGACAAACATAAATGGGAAGAGAATACTTGCGACTTTATATTTGCTTCCATGATTGCTATATCCTTATATGTTATGATAATCCGATAAAAGTGGGAATGATATGGTGGAGTCCGGAGGTTTTGGCCCGGTCCCACCCAAATCCGGGGCATTGCGGGGTTGAGTGGGCCTGGTTGAGCTTAGATTGACTTGGTCTGAAGCTCAAAGCTGGACTTGACAGTTGCTCTGACCTGGGTACATGATTCTTAGGGTTAGTAACATGAAAAAAAAAGTTAAGTATACTATTTAGTTGTTTTTGAGGATAGCAATTGAAAGGGGAATACTTCATCACTCAATTCTTGATGACAGGAAGGCCTCAGGCAAACGGACATTGTCACCTGACAGGTACCTGTAGTACCTGACCGAAAGGAGTATTAGGGCAAGGGCAAGCCCAGAACCGGCTCACGTTCATACAAAGCGATGAATTTGTAAAAAGGATACATCTATCTCAGAGACAAACTAGACAGATCCAACTCCATTGGAAGTATAAAAAGCCATAAAAAATGAAGCCTGGTACCAAAATCATTCTATTCATGTGTATCTGCGGCAGAGTGTCAATTATTGCCAGACAACTACCATTCACAACTCAAACTGTAAGATAAGACGCAGGATCTTAAAACGGGGGCGATACAAAACCTGTCTGTCCTATACCGACGAATTAAGGTGAGACTGGGAGAACCTTGCAAGCTACAGACATCAAAGGGCATACAGTCCACCATAAATTGACAACCTGAATAATAATCCATGTGTTCTGTGACTGGGGCCTAGGCCATCTTTTGGGACCCTGCGGGTAAGACACAGAGAAAATCAAGGATATTTCGGCCATGCTGGTATCCTTGTGAGGTCCGTATGTCCTTTCATGTGTGCAGTTTGCGTGGTTCTCGCAGTCTCACCCATAATCCGTCGGAAAAAGAGAGTTTTAATCTCACCACTTTCGAACATCTTTGGATAGATGTTGATGGCATTGCAAGTCGTGCCAGAGCAAGGTGTACCGGAACATAGTCAGGTTTCGACATCATGATTCGTCGTCGTTAGTCTACTCGATCTCGTCAGCCATGATATTTGTTGCATGCGTTAATATGACGTAACATCGAGAGTCTTGGTTCCTAGCCACGGCAGTGTGTATCCATATTCTTCGAAACCTGAGAGGATTCACTCAGCCCCGCGGTAAGGAACCAACATGAGATGGTTTCTATGACCGAGAATGGAGCAAGTGGGAATTTAGGAAGGTAATACTGGGGGCATCTGGGCCAGAGTGATATTCAATTTTGATGATTGACTCCCGGGTGGTATTTATACCCATCGACATATTTATATTTGTCTGTGATGTCTCATTTGAGACTGGGGGAAATTAAATCAGAGCGGTAAGGTGTCTCAGACTACCGGAATGTAGCAGAATTGTGTAGACAGAATATGATGAATGTTCCCAGGTTTCGGGCAGTCACCTGAACCCCGTTTATAGAAGACAGCCAAGGAAAAATTCCGTAGGAGCCACTCAGACGCATCCAAAGATAAAGATGCAAGTAAAGATAGCTATTATATGTTCGTAAGATATGTTAAGCGGCTTAGTGGTGGTCTTATCGCCAGTATCCATATAGGAATGAAAAGTGTTGTTGTGCTGAAAATGTTCTCTATGGATAGAATATACAAGAATATCTAACCAAATATAAGCTAACCCCTGTCTACCCTGTCTATATTCAAACCGCGCGGGGTGCGACATATCTGACGTGCATCATCAGGCACAGTTGTCCAAATGACCTGACTGACCTCCCTACCAACCTGGTCGATCGCATCCATCGCCCAAAGTACATCAAGATGTTCATATTCTTCAATGATTTTCGAATGAACGAGACTCACATGAGGCTCACGACCGCTTTGGAAGCGATTCAGAAGCCGGCGACCATCAACAAGAGCATCGGAGCCTCCGATCCAGAATGCAAACGGTGGTGTTCTCGGGCCATACCATGGGCTCGGGGCCGGAGTTCCTAAACATGCGTCTCCAGGATCGTCACCGTGATCAGAAACGGGGTCTCGCATGTGCGGGTTCGCGCTTGTCTCCTGGAGGAGCTCGTCGTCGGTGGACAAAATACATTTATGTTTCGCAAAGCTGTCGCTTCCCAGCCACCAGCGCATCGACTCAGCGCTGACATATACAGGAGCGAATTGAAACATTCGATGGCGAAGATCACGCTCCCAGCGCGTGTCTGACCAGTCGAACAAAAAGGAGAACACCCAATATGCTAAAGTTCCATATATCCTGGGCGGGAGTAGACGCCGAGCAGTCATCATGGAGGGAATGAAAGAATGGATTCCAAAGATCACTCGGAACATCGCTGGAGAGAGAAGGCTCATGAACCGGAAATACGGTCTGCTCACAAGGGGGCCGGCATACGCAGCGGGTGCAAGCGCACAGAATACCGAGATGTATTCACCCAGCTCAGGACGATGTTCCTTGGCTAGAGCAACGAATGTCTGCGTGGTTCCTTGGGAGTGACACACGAGACCTAGCTTTTCGAAGCCAGTCTCGTAGAGAACACGTGATGTGAGTGCTGCAAGGTCCAGAGTGCCGAGGTGCCGAATATCCCAAGACCACATACGCGGGTCGTCGGTCGACAAAGTAGTGTGCTCTGGGTGTGATCCACAGCGATTATTCCCTAGCCAAACGTCATACCCTGACTTGCAGAGGTAAAATGCCAGACTGTCCTCGTCGTTGGTACAGAATGCACCAGCGCTTTGCAGCAATCCATGAACCAAGAGAACAGGATACCGACAATTAGATTGTTGGCGAGATGTATTCGGCATTCTTGGCTTAGTGAAAACATCTGGTCCACGCTCACGCCGCTCTTCTGGTGATAGTGCCTCATACTCCCGGGGATTGTACACATGCCACAGGGTGATAATGAAACCGTCCTCGGTCTGGACACGAAACGTTTCCACGTCGAGACCAACTCGGCGGGCATAGTATGCGACGTCTCCAACCACAGGATCCTTGCCTCCTTCCAACGACGGGCATTCTTGGCATTCTTCGCCCTGTTCCTCGTCCACGTCCCTTTTCTGCTGGCGCAGAGCCCATCGCCGGTCGGCGTTAGCCCGCGCCTTCCTGCGCGCCTGTTCCTCTGTATAGAACGACCTCCTCGTGTCTGGGTTGTGACCGCTGCATCGCAGACGAGCTTCCGAAATTGCGACTCCGGCTGTGTGAACCAAGGCCCCGACAAATATGGCTGTCAAAAAGCATAGCGACAGAAAGAACGAGGCAGCAATGAATGCATAGTACTGGACCCTGCGCAATGCAGATGGTGGACCATACGACGGCATCGGTGGGAAAAGTGGGTGTTCTGCAGACAGGAAATGAAGGCCGGACGAAGGTTGTTTTTCTCTAAACGATGATGTGCCAGAGAATTCCATGGCCGTCGCAGCCTTAGTGTCGCTGGCCATCTTCCCCAAGTTTCCTTTCTTCTCCGGTTGTATTCGGTCATATTGAACGTCTCGGATGGCTGCGCCGGCGTGACTCGTCTCCGCACGTGCGGTCGATATAAGGGGTTCGAGCGGAATTGTTGTGACCGACATTGTCATAAACTTCACTCGTCATCCGGGATCCAAAGTGGACATTGTGATCTCTATTTCTAAACTCTGGGAATGGCGAGTAGAGAACGGAGTACAAAGTCCTGAAACATCATCGAGTATCACTGTGGATTGCTGCCGGGGGCATGCATGCCAAGGCCGACTTACGACACGTGACCCTTCAGGGACAGGCATGTGGCTGTGGGTCCAGGTGACCAATCGGGGATCCCATGTTGATTACGCTATAAATAGAATGGCGATGTCGACGATATAGAATCCATGCTGTACCTATTGAACTTTCTGCGAATTTCATAAATGACGATGGTCTTATCTTAAATAAGTACGAACACAAAGGGTATAAAACGCGTCAGACATCGACCGCTCTTTCATTGCCCTCTGCTGCCATTGCTTCTCTTTCATCAAGCGTAAACTCACTCTTAGCTTCTCGGATTCGCACGAAAAAAGCAACAATAAGCAGGCCTAGGATCGCTAGTCCGGTTTGGTACCAAAACACAGCCTTGTAGCTGTCGACAGTACCCAACTCGGAAGTCTGGGTATGAACAATATCCGCAAAACCAAGCATCACGGCGATTCCCATGTGCAGAGTGCAGTTGATCAATGCACCAGCTAAGCCTTGCCGTGATTTTGGAAGATTTGTCGTGATGAAGACATTGGCTAGATTGAAGCTGATGTCAATGCCGACTGTGCCACATATCATCGCCGGGAATACGAAAGCCCAGTAATTTCCGCCAATAGGGATCACAGCAAAGAACAATCCAGAACCCACGTAACCAAGGCATGATATCAACATTAATATCGTTCCTGGGACTCTGTGGAATATCATTCCTCCTCCGACAGAGAGAATAAGGCCACCAACTGCCATAGGCACAGCCCATGCCACTATTTGCATTGGGGAAGCACCCATTATATCAGACATGCTATAGATTTTGTCAGCGAAAAGTCCAGTCTGGGCGAGATAGCCAGGATATAACTCACTAAAGAACGGCATACAGTAAAAATATGCCTAATGTGCCATAAAGGAATAGCAAAGCGATGGCCAGAGGCAGCATATACTTCACTCGGAAAACGTCACCAGGAAGCAGAGGGTTCTTCACTACCCATCCTTCCACATAAACCATGATTCCGAGGAGAATTAGCCCAAGAACGAGGAACAGAGGGATATATGGCGTTTTCCATCCTTGCGGTGCATAGGAACTGTCCGCAATGGCAAAAACAATGAGCACAGCTGCCGGAACGGAAAGGCACGCACCAGGCCAATCCATCTGGATGCCCAGTTTTCTCTTCTCGGAATAATCTCGTGGGATGGAGAAAAGAGACAAAACTGATGTGATAGCGGAGAGAATCGCTCCGAAGAAGAAGTACCATCTCCAGGTAAGATATTCACCAGAAAGTCCGGAGAAGAAAATTCCCACGAAAAAGCCTAGCGCGGCGCATGCGCCATAGATACTGAAGACGATATTCTTTCTGGGTCCCGGTCTGTAGGTGCTGCCAAGAACCATAATTCCTGATGGAAGAAAGGCGGCCAGAGCAAAGCCCTGCAACGCTCGACAAATAATTAACATCAGCCATGTTTGGGAGACACCACATAAAATGGACGATATCGTGAGCCAAATAGCCCCACTGCTGTAAATGAGATATCCGCCAAACATGTCGGTTAATCTGCCGAAGATAAGGAGCGTCGAGGTCACGACCAGCGATAATGCGGTAGACGGCCATATGGCCGAGGCTTCGGGAAGGTCAAGCTCTTTGACGAGCGTTGGAAGGAGGACATTTGAGCCTGAGATGTAGTATTCCTAGTAAAATGTCAGAATTTTTCCTCGTGGTGTAGCATCATTGTCGATGACTTACTGCAAGAATTTGGGACATGAAAATCGAAAGACAGAACGAAATTTCTGACCAAGGGCCAGCGAAGCACTTTGGACGCTCTCTTCCCAATCTCTCCAAATCGACAGTCTCTTGATTTATCCTGGCCTGTTCCGGGTCATGTTGTATGGCCTCATTGCTCGGGTCAGGAGCTTCTGGCGCTCCCATGATCCTTTCTCAGAAGTGTGCGTTTTGTCTTAGTGTTGGATTACAAGTGAGCGGTGCACCATTGTATGCGTGATGAAAAGGTTTTATAACCATGATGAGTGGCCACTTCTAAGCAATGACGCCCTAACAACTACAGACTAACAGACCCAGAAAAATTGCACTCGAGTCTGATTAGTATTGCCCGTTTCTAGAAGACTACTATAATTTTTAGCACGAGGGAAGCAAGATGATTTGTGGGTTCGAATGGATTCTGGGGGGTTAAATCTCCGCGCCAAGACTTCTACTCTGAGCTTCCTTTTTAGGAAGTTGTGAGGAGTGGGGCTGACGAAATCGGAGGCGACGTTGACCATCGGCCTCATTCAGGGGTTTCTCGGATTGGATATATTTGGGTTCGTATAGAAATATTCAATGCAATGCAATGGCACGTTGTCAATGCATATTCTCCGGAGATCTTGGGCTCTATATTTCGCTGCCCAGCCAAGTTCATTTGACCCCGCTTTGATGGATCGTAGATTTCCAAGGTTGCTTATTTGCCTATTTGCTTATCTTTCTGACTTCGCTTTTAGACGCGACAAACAAAAATCAGTTCTCCACACTGAACGTTAAACACTATATTACCTCTTTAGGCACTCGGCCAGTACAAAGCTTGAATTATTAACTTTGGCACCTTGATATCCTTGTAATAATATATATCCAATGTCCATGCATCAGAACCTCGAGGATGCAATATGTCTTCTGGCATTAATCTCAGAACGTCCACCGGGCCTCGAAGAACCAACACAACAGACGGGACCTAGTGATATCGATAGAGAGTTGGAATCCTATCCCAATGACGAGGAATTCGACGACCCAGAAGATCCAACTGTTTTGGGTGCCGATCCAGAACATGAACAATACCACATCGAACTGAAGAACCAATTCCTCGACCGACTTGCCGAAACTCTAGCTCGCTTCAAAACTGATGCCCCGGCCAAGATGTCGAATGGTGCAAAACATGTCTCCGCGGCTATGATGGCTTGCTATGAAGACGAAGGGCGCGTCAAGATATTTTGCGCTAAGAATGAGGGGCTTGAGAAAGAAGATGAAGACTTTCTGGCTAGGTGGAAGTTACTTATGGAAAGTATCGCGAGGAAAGGTTCGTTCCGGATGCCATTAGGCCTTTCGGCATATGCCTGTGTTGGTTACTGAAGCCCAGCTAGGGTCTTCCTCAGATGAGGATACGTCTGCCATGTTCAACCTCGTTGCAGATTATCAAGGGCCACGGATCACAACCTATCTTGAATCGCTTAAGCGGGTTTTTCGACCTAACACAGATCCAGGGTTAGCCAAGAGTACGCCGAACCCCTCTCTGTTGGCAGAGCGAGTTTTGGCCATTCCATCCTTGAAGATTCGGGAGTGGGAGGACGACAATGGGTTTTTGTTTACTATGCCGCTAGACTATTCCGTACGAGCAAACCGTCCTACGCCTCCGGATAAGTTGACCGACGTAAAGTCAAACACTACTTGCACTGGTCAGACAGTACACGAGATCCAAGGCAGTGTTTCCGAGCTTTTCGAGAACATTCGCCGGCTCTGTCGGGCTGATACTACACCATAGGACGAGGCAAGTATACTGAAGGGAGTCATGAGTCACATGTTTGATCTCTGGAGAGAGCCCCGGGCTCGATTCACACTGAAGGCATCCCTAAGAGCACATTTCACAGGGCAGAAACAGAGAGACACTCTGCTGTTTCTGGCTAGAGTATGCTACGCTGCACATATCTACATCGAGATCGCGAAGGTCTCTCGATCTTTTCAGTCTATCGAGATCCTGTCTGTTCCGCGTAGCAGAAATCAAAGTCGGCACAGAGTCCAAAGTTGGGATGAGAAAACACGACTACATAAACCCGGAGATGAATACGCAAATATCCTAGGCGTCATCAAAACTCTAGGTCTCAATTTCCACCCTAGCTGGAAAGGTCATCTGGCAGAGAATGCCGCGCGATTCACTAAATTGCTCAAATCAAAAGGAGATAAAGAATTTCACCATGCAGAAACTCAACTTCTAGCTCACTTTGAGTACTCAATGTCGACAGACGATGAAGACCAGTCACACAAATACATCGGATGTAGCAAGCGCTGTTGTTGGCTATGTTATATACTCGTCCATGCTCACGAGCATTTTGAGGTGCGAGGAACACATGAGACACTATTATATAGATGGGACGTTCCCATGAACTCTCAGACAGGGAAAGGCGGCTCATCAACGCAACTCAATTTGGCCATGGACCGTTTACTCATGCAATTAAAGGTCTCCCTCAAATCTTTGTTGGATAATCCGCGAAGGAAGCACCCTAATTTAAGAGCACAGTCCTCGCATGCACTTTCCTCTACAGGTGCTATATGGCAGCGGGAGCCTGAATACCACAATGCGTCTTATCGAGTCTTCCAGTATGTCAATCGGTCGGAAATTACGTATAAAGAATGGTTTGCTAATTCTCTTATAGACATTTGATGATGGTGCCCACGGCCTCCAATAATGCACTGCTTATTATCCCAATTCATAATAAGCCGGGGTACGCATCGGTCTCGGGGGCCCGCTTTTGTCGTCGATCGATGGTGATGACATTGACAGAAGTCGAACGGCTTAAAGATCAGGATATTCGTTCCATGTTCGAGCTTGAATTTCCACATGGAATGTCTCTTACAGGCGTTTCCATCTCACACAAATGCAAGGCATGTGGTCAATCATGTGGACTTCGTTGCTCAGCCTGTCGGATGAATTATTGCTCAAGGAAATGCCAATCAAAAGACTGGTCTAGACATGTTTTCGTCTGCTGTGTCAAGAATCGACCCAATGACGTGGACTATCTAAAAGTCTTGATCAAGCAATGGCTAGCCGAAATGAACGACTTGGTCTCCCGAGCTCATTTCCTAACGGCTCTCTTTCGGGACGATGATCTCTACAAAACTTTTGGGTTCAATATTTGTATGCGTGAAATGGACGTTGTTAATCTTCTCTGCTTATACAACAATTTGACCTGCCGATTTTCATCAAAGTGGCTTCAACAATTTGTCGAGCACAATACTCTTGGTGGATTCATTGAGTATTCGATTCGGTGTCAAAGGGCCCAGACTAACAGCCGAGACTGCAGTTGCTTTCCATGGTTTCTCAGTCTGTATCAATCACACTCTTTCGATATCCCTAACCATGATGGACAGTACCTTTACCAATTCTGGGCCATAGAAAAACTGGAGAAGGCTTTTTCTGTTGATTATGACACTGTCCTATCCGGACCAGAACACGTTGTTTGGTTTTTATATAAGACGCTTCTCCAAGGCTTCAACAACATTCCCAATGTTGGTGACCCAGAGTGGATTAGATTCGGCTTCTGCTATTGCACAAGCAGAGCACAGATGGAGCTCCTTGCAAAAGCTTACATCCAGCTTTCCACCCATTCGTCGCTCAATCAAATAGCAACAGCATGGGAGTCAGATAGATTACTTGATGTCATGGTAGCCAAAGGTATTTCGATATCAGCTCTCGTTTCCGATGGAATCTACCCCCGTCAACCTTCTCCCGAAACAATGGGCATCTACCGCTTCATGTCAGAGGTCGCTCACGGTCTCAGCGGGTGTCCAAGTTGCCCATGCAAGAACGCCAGATGCAAATTCCATTCCAAAGATGAGCCTTTGCTTTGCCAGGAATCCGAGGTCAACTACAGGTTCCATTCAGTCAATACCTGGGAGCGCTGGCAAATGTTGAATTTTTATTCCGGTATCTTCGCGAATCCGAAGTTCAATCCACAGAAGATGCAAGAAGCAACGCGACATCCAGATGCACACGCACTCGAAAAATATATCGAATCCTTGGTTCCGGGGTTTCATCAAGTAATCTGCAATGAACATATGACAGATGGAATGTTTCCCAAACTTACGTCTCGATTAAAATTCGAGGGCGTTCAGCCGTCCTGTGAATGTTTCATTCATAAAATTCCTGTCTCCGGGGGGGCGGACTATAACGTGAAGATAGAAATTGGTTGGCTCCGCGCGCAGTACGAAGAGAGAAATGGAGAGCCGGTTCCTGAATTATGAAGTGGGTGTGACAGATTTACCTGACAGCTGCCATTTGGCTTTCTCAAAGTTATAGCACGTTTGTCTCATGTCATAGAGGAGTTCGTTCTGGGCTCTATAGTTCCTAAAATGATATAGCGTACATGTAGGTACATGTACCTATACTCTGTTGCGCGGAATATGCAGCTTCCATATTAGAAAGGATAGCCCAGTAATATACCGTGTTAATCCTACTAGGCGGGGAGACTTTTGGAAAAGGTAGGTGCAGGCTTTGTGGGTTGATAAAGCTAGTTACCAGTGTGGACAAGCCAAGTGGTCCCTATAAATACCTATAAAAGCCTATGGTTTTGATACTCATTCGTATTGTCCTTTATCTCTGTTCGTTGGTTTGTTTCAATTGTTGGGTAAATTTTTAATTATATGCCACCGAGGATCCTATCATGTGCGGTATGTACTTAGTAGCGTACGGATATCTCCAGTCAGAGTAGAATCAAATCAGATACATATACCGGCCCCAATTGCTCGGGTGTTTCACAAGGAGACTCTTTTAACATTTGGCTGGATAGCTACAGTAAGAAACACAAACAAGGGGCGTATGCCACAAGCTTGGATGTCATCTCCATGAGCAAAGTAATCTCTAGAGAGCAAGTAAGTCAATATATCGATCTGAATATTTTTTGTCTCGTCGTCCGGGTGACCTACAGTGTGGTACTATATCATGCACGTGATATGTTACTATATGGTTGCCTGATCTGTTTCAAGGTTGACACCTCGTGATGCCAAGGAATCAACAAACATCAGCATACACCAGCGATCACTTCATTTCAATTTCGTTTGATGTCGAGCGTCCGTCATTATCAGTCCGGATTTTGAAGTCAACCTCCAGCTGCTCTACTGCACCCATCGTTGATATGGCGCCAGCCATATCACGCACAAATCGAGTGTGGTCTCGGAGAGAAATCGAGGGATTGATAGCAGATGGGCGAAAGATAATCATATTTGGTGATCAGGTACTCAAGGCCGACGCATGGATACCATATCACCCAGGTGGCGATAAATCAATATTGCACATGGTCGGTCGGGATGGAACGGATGAAATCACAGCATTGCACTCAGAGGAAGCACAGGCATATATGCAAAAGTATGTGATAGGAAGAGTACATGGAAGATGGGAAAATTTCTTGCCTCCGATACAGGGAGGAATATTCAGAACACTGGTATCGAAGGACGACGACGAAATTGAAGATGCCAGCTCATCTGGACAATCGACACCACCATCACTCATATTCGATACTGAACACAGAGGAGATGAAGTGCGTCGGAGGCGTGTAGGCAATGATACGCCTATTTCTCGGTCTTCATCCTCTGAGTCGGAATCGGAACAATTCGAATCTGTGGAAGCATCAACATCTCACGCGATATCATCAGACCTTTCAAAATATCCTCGTCTTGATCCAATGTCACAAGATGAGGTTATTTCAAAGTACCGCCAGCTCGATGAAAAACTGCGGTCCGAGGGACTCTACCAATGCCCATATAGCTCTTATGGTGTGGAATTTATCCGATACTCGACTCTTTTTGTTCTCTTCTTGACATGCCTTCACTATTCCTATTACGTCCTTTCCAGCCTTTTCCTCGGGTTACTCTGGCACTTGCTTTCATTCCTCGTTCATGACGCCGGTCATTTAAGTATAACGCATGGGTTCCACACGGACAGCTGCATTGGGATCTTTGTTGCAGATTTCATCGGTGGTCTTTCCGTTGGTTGGTGGAAACGCAATCACAACGTGCATCATATAGCAACCAACTCGCCCGAGCACGATCCGGATATCCAACATATGCCATTCTTTGCCATCTCTCCTCGATTCTTTGGTTCCCTGCGCTCGACCTACTACGACCGCGTTATGCCTTTTGACACTGCGGCACGGTGGTTTATCAAACACCAGCATTACCTCTACTATCCCATACTCTTAATGGGTCGTTTCAACCTATACCGCCTAGCATGGTCGTATCTACTAGATCCGAAGCAATCGCCTCGTAAAGGCTCAGCATGGTGGCATCGCTACCTTGAAATGACCGGCCAGGTGTTTTTCTGGTACTGGTCCGGCTACCGAACGCTATACCTCTCGATCCCGACGTGGTCATCCCGCATCGCATTCCTGTTTATTTCGCATATGGTCACCGCTCCGTTGCATGTCCAACTCACACTCAGTCACTTTGCCATGTCGAGTGCCGATGGGGGTGTCCACGAGTCGTTTGCTCAGAAAATGGTGCGGACGACGATGGACGTCGATTGCCCGCCTTGGTTGGATTTTATACATGGCGGTCTCAATTACCAAGTCGTGCACCATTTGTTCCCTCGTCTCCCTAGGCATAACCTACGCCGGGCGCAGAAGTATGTCAAGGAGTTCTGCGATGACGTCGGAATTCCTTACGTGATATTTAGTTTTACGCGCGGAAACCAGGAGGTCATAAGCAGACTAGGCGAGGTCGCTGAGCAATTGAGAGTGATGGAGGAATGCAGAAAAGTTGCTGCAAAGGACTTGATTGAGGGTCACCACAGTCATTGATTGTTTTTGTTTTGTTCCTTTCTTTTTGAGTATATAGCCAAAAAAAAAAAAAAAAAAAAAAGGAAATAGAATCCCATTGGGTTGACTCAAGCGCGGCTTTATCCCTCATAGTCACAATGCAATAGTTATCTAACCTTTGGCTACATACTCAAGGCGTTTTGCCATCGCAGTATCCCCGAACATTGTTTCTGTCTATAGCTACTTCTCTTATCCCAAGGTAGTCACAAGGTTAACCAGTTCACTTTGTGTGTGTCAAATCTTTTTGTATCGGTGCGCCATACAAAAGATATACAATTGCAAGATGCACGACGGCTATTATCCTCCATACAGGGCCTTGAGATAAAGTGATTACTCATGACAATAAGATTTCCCACCTGCAGGTTCCAAGGTTCCAGGTGAACTCTTATTGAAAACATAAAGAAACCGCATTTAACATGTTGAGCACTGAGCTTACTACTCACTTCCAACACGCTGCTTACGACTTTTTTCACTGTTTATCTTTTCAATGTCGGCAAAGAGATATACTTGACTTCCATAACTCAATCTATCGCTATACAACATACAACATACGGTATATATCGTCTTTCTGAGCAAAACGTCAGACTAGGGAACCTCAACAAGCCCCCTTTCGAATTCCTATCCTTGGTGAAGAAGTTAACATGAAACAATCAATCTAAATGCCACAAATGCCGAGGTCAGATAGTAACCTCATTGCGGGGGGTTCCCATTATAGGAATCTTCGGTGACGATCAATGTAACATCCCTCGCAACCTCAACAATTTGGACAATCTAAAGCAATCACAAGTCAAAATGGGAGTTCCCAAAGTGTTCACAAACCGCGAGAGGTGCTATATAGGCAATAATGATAACCACAAGATGGACAGTTTAACCAGCCTATAATCAAAATGAAATTCTCCACACAACTTCTTCTCCCTTTCTTCCTCGCTCTTGCGCCTTCAGCTTCAGCTGCTTCCCCAAGCGATCTTCAAGCGCAAATTGGTCACCATGTCATCTTCTCTTACCCCGGCCTCGAACCACCAGTCCATCTCCTCGACCTGATCAAGGAAGGCAAAGTCGGCGGTATCATTCTGTTCGGCGAAAATGTCGGTGATAACCTCACAACCACAATCGACAACTTCCAAGAGACTTATAAGCAGAGTCCGTACTATTCAGGCAGTCCTCTGTTCATCATGACGGACCAAGAAGGCGGAAAAGTGCGTCGATTGGCCGGCGGACCAGTAGAGAGCGCTAAGCAAATCGGCCAAGCCGCCGATCCGAAAGCAGCAGCGACACAGATGGGCAAAGATGCCGCGAGCACCCTAGAGGCATTCAAAAACAACGTCAACCTGGCACCTGTATTGGAAGTTTATCGCGAGACCGGAGACTTCGCCGATGCCTCACAGCGCTCCTTCAGCAACTCATCCCGCGTCGTCGGAACATGCGGGTCTGCGTTTATCAGCGCACAACAGTCAGCCGGTATCGTCGCATCTGCCAAGCACTTCCCTGGTCTTGGTGCAGCAGGCGCAGGCGAGAATACAGATCTACAGCCCGTCACCATTGACTTGACGCTCGAAGAGCTGCGCAAGGTGGATATGGCGCCGTATACTACGGCCATTGAGGCAGGTGTGGACATGGTCATGACTTCCTGGGCTATCTATCCTGCTTTGGACCCGACCTATCCCTCTGGACTGAGCAAGACTATTATCCAAAATGAGTTGCGGGGTAGACTTGGCTTCAAAGGTGTCACTATTACCGATGCTATTGAGGCGGGAGCGTTAGAGGCGTTTGGCGATCAGGCTGCTCGTAGTTTGTTGGCTGCGCAGGCTGGTGTTGATATATTGCTTGCGGCTAAGAGGGATGTCACGCAGGGAGAAGATATATTTAATTCTTTGCTTGCTGCGTTGGAAGATGGGTCGTTGGACCAGAAGTCATTTTCCACTGCGACCCAGAGAATCCTGGAGGTTCGGAAGAAGCTTGCTTAGATATATAACAGTTTGTGTATTATATAGACCGAAGCTATATTAACCCGGGTTGCCTTATATAGAACAAAGAAATTGAATCATAGATCCGGTACTGCATGTCTCAGTGAAGCCCCGAAGTAACTTAAAGAATAGTCGCCCAATTTTCACACTATGCAAGAGGCTTGAAATGCTGATCGTCATCTACCTATGCGAGCAGATCTATCTTGACCTGTCCATGTCAGAGACAAAGGACTTTGTTCTCACTCCAAGTAACCCCAATGCTATCTATAGGTTACATACATATCGCTAGCTGTGAAATATTAGCCGTGTAGATTTATACTAGTCTACCCAAGTTATCTGACCTGTTTCATAGTCAAAAGAGAAATCGTACTCCGCTAATCCCACCTGGGCAGCCTTCCTAGTCCATGGTAAGGAGAGAGCTTGCCTATGATAATCGCCCGTCATCGGTTTCAATTAATATAAGAAATTTTTCTTGTTGTATCTACACTAGCTAGTTATAAGATTCCAATTTAGAGTGAAGCACACACTTGCCGACGTGCATACTGAGCGCACAAAAATGAAAATTTCTCCCGACAACGCCACACACCACAGTTATTGCAAATTTCACCAATTGCACCAAAAAGCAAGTGATATGAACAAAAAGCAAAAATAACATGATAAGAGTGGGATTCGAACCCACGCCTCTTGCGAGACCAGGAAACTATTGCTAGTTGTGGAGTCAAGGTATACCTTAACCTGGCGCCTTAGACCAACTCGGCCATCTTACCAGTGAAGATGTAGTGATTATGAGAATATGGTTAGATAAATGGAAACAGAACCAAAGACCAGCATAGAATGCAGTATCACGCTTATGGTTCTCACTGACACAGTGCAGAGTACGGAGTAGATTTAGCTATCATACATGCATGTACTAGGGATCCTACTTCAATACAAAATGCCTTGACGCAATCAATCCATTTCTACGTAAGGAAAAGTTGGTTTCAAACATGCTTTCTATACAATCTAGCTCTTTTAAATATCTTGATTATCTTATCAACATGGAACATAGTTCAAGGCAGCTCGTGTGCAGACCCCACCACCCCACCCCGAGGCCGCCCAAAAAATTATTCAAAAAAGCAAAAAGAGATGACCGACGCAGGGATCGAACCTGCAATCTCTTGATTCGTAGTCAAGCGCCTTGCCATTGGGCCAGCCGGCCGTGCTGTTATGATATTTTGGGCTCAAATGTGCACTATAAGCGAAAATTAAGTCAGACCCACTTTTGATGCCTCTTTAGCCTTATTAGGGGCATCTATCGCCGTCGCAATTGGTCCATGCTTCGCTTTAAATATATAAGACTAGTCTAATAGTGATAACTAGAGATTGCTTGTTTTGCTTCTATTGATATCAATTTCAACATTTTACACATATATTTTAACGTCACCATAACTATGTAGGAGCATTATATATATTGTAATTCGGCCTGAAGATAGGATGTCTACTACCGGCTACTTCAGCTACTTCGGCATACTATATAGGCTATCCAATGCCATATCCGAGGCTACTTTATAACCCCATGGGTTTATGATAATACCCGCAAAAGGCCATTGGAAGTTAGGTGGATGAACCGGCATTGGATGGAAAGTGGAATGTATACGAGTACGGTGTAGAAAAAAGTAGGCCGTTTTACATAAAACACTCCTGCAGTGGGAATTGTTGTTCTCATCAAGTAATGGATCTTGTACCCCACATAGGTTCCCAATAGTGTTAAGTAGCTTGCGTGACTAGTTTAGCCACAGAAACATGAAAAACACCGCATGCGAGCATATATTTGGTTGCTGCTGCAATACCACGTAGTAACCATGGGAAATTGTGTACGTATAGTGTTGGGGATCAAGCAGAGTCCGCGCTGGAATGTACAAAATAGACAGATATTGTTGTGGTGTGAAACATATGTACTTCCAGAAGTTAGAGGCAAAGGCACTGCTTGATTTGGCCCCCACTGTTCTAGGTCCATATCATAAAAAAATATAAAAAAACGCCACAAACAACGCGTGTGGCAATATAATAGCGCTAAAGGTACTAGGCTATAGAGAAAACTACGAGTTAGGGCTTTCACGTTGTGCGATATCCTGGTATCAAGGTTTCTTAAGAGCTTAGCGAAGTGAGTACCTTACGAGTTAGGTCCATAAGCGGCTATTGTCGAGAGAACAGAGGAGTGAAAGCACACCTACCTACGGAGTACAGATACCTATAACATCCGCAGTGCAGCTGTAGTGATAAGTCCCACTGGAACTGGTTGGTTTCATAATAATTTCGGGTGCGGTAGGATATCCCATGCATTAAAGGGTGCTTTCGCAGGGGTTCTCAGAGGAGATACAGCCACATGCGGTTAGAACATACAGTGTATACCAGGATCGATAGGAAAGAATTGACTCATGGATTGGTTCAGAGGCCGCAACAAAATACTGAAGGTCCGATCCAATGGGAGATTTCCCATAAGGCTAGGGCGATCTTGAGCACGGTAGGTGGGCCTCTCTGAGATCAAGCCTGCGAAGACAAGAAATAAAGAAAAATTGGCTATAAATCGAAACCAATCCCTGCTTCTTTTTTAGTGCTTCTTTTGAGACATGTATTTATGTGAAACTGAATGTTTAAATAACAAAGGTCCTACTTCGAACAAAAGTCCCAAGTGGCTGAAAGAAGACAAGTCTCGCCACCACGGCCGGAGGTGGTTCCGCCCTAGCCATTTTGAGCTCCACTGCGTCAACGGCCTTTGATTATCCCGGCGCTTCTATTTTTTTTGGTCCTTTGAACCCCTCTTGTCTAACTCTCTGTCATTCTCTTTTTCTTTTCCCCATTTCCATTACAGGTTCTCTGTATTCGACTGATTCAACGCTCACCCCCTTTTATTCCGTGGAGCTCTCACCGAGCGTGCCGCAAACCGCAAGCTACCATCATGGGGCTATCCAAAACGAACAGGATCTTGATCCTGCTGGTCATCGATACAGCATTTTTCTTGCTTGAATTAATTACTGGTTCGTATCTTGATAGCTTGATCGTATGCGACCGGGTTCTGACTGTGATTTCCTAGGTTATGCCGTCCACTCCCTTGCCCTTGTCGCCGATTCCTTCCACATGGTACGCTGCCATCTACGATCTTGCTCTCTGGCCGAAGCTAACCCGAATAGTTGAATGATGTCTTATCCTTGTGTGTCGGATTATGGGCAGTCAAGGTCGCAAACCGGGAGACCAGCTCCAACACGTACACCTATGGCGTAAGTCGATGGCCAATACCAACCCCGAAGGACGATCTGACAATTGGATTTTTCGTATACAGTGGCAACGAGCGGAGACACTTGGTGCCTTGGTTAATGGCGTGTTTCTAGTCGCCCTGTGCATGTCGATTTTCCTGGAGGCAACTCAGCGATTGTTCGAACCCCAGGAAGTGCAAAACCCCCGATTTGTTTGCATTGTTGGCTGCTTCGGCCTAGCTTCCAATATCATTGGATTGGCGCTATTCCATGACCACTCCCACGGACCCGGCGGCGGCCACGACCATGGTCACGGTCACGATGAACACGACCATGATCATGACATCGAGACTGGTGAGCATGATCACGATCACGATCACACCGCAATCGCCGATCAGAGTGAGGACATGGTGGGAGCTACCGCTGGCTTCGGTGGACCCGCAAGCGTGCCTCAAAACACCCTCACGCACTCTGCCACCGAACCATCCCGGAAACAGCGCGACACCCAGACCCGCGGCTCAAGGAGATACAGCACAGGACGCGGATTCGTGAGCCCCGACGATATTCCCGTACTTCCCGAGAGACTAAGGCAAGGAATTATCGCCGCCAGCCAATACCGGAATGAGCAATCATCGGATTCAGAGAATGGCCATGATGAGGATGAGATCCCAACTGAGCGTTCAGGTCTTCTGAGCCACCGTGATCGCACCACCAACTACACCGATGAGGAGGGAGCCCCAGTCAAGGTCCACGACCATCGCGATGAAGATGTCCACAAGTCTCACAACCATGCTCAGCCCAAGCCGAAGGACCAAAAGAAGGGTCACAATCACGACCTCAACATGCGTGGTGTCTTCCTCCATGTCATGGGAGACGCCCTCGGAAACATTGGTGTGATCGTTTCTGCGCTTGTTATCTGGTTGACGGACTACGAATGGCGCTATTACGTCGACCCGGGCATTTCCCTCGTCATCACACTGATCATTCTTGCATCCGCCATTCCGTTGTGCAAAGCTGCCTCGCGTATCCTTCTTCAGGCCGTACCCCCCGGTATGAGCATTGATCATATCAAGGAGGACATTGAGGGTCTTCCTGGTGTCATTGGTTCACACCACCTGCACGTTTGGCAACTCAGTGACACCAAGATCGTGGCTTCAATTCATCTCCAAGTCGACACCGAAATCAAGGGTGAAGGTTCGGAGAGGTACATGCGTCTGGCCAGACAGGTGAGACGCTGTCTCCATGCCTACGGTATTCACTCTTCGACTATCCAACCCGAGTTCGCACCGGAAAGTGACACCGAAGACAATGGACAAGCATCATCTTCTCGGGACACCGATGACCACGTTCCCAGTCGGGCTGGGAGTCTTCGGGAGGGTGACCCTCAAGCATGCCTTTTGGAGTGTGACACAAACTGCGCCCGAGGAGGCCAGTGTTGCCCTAAAAAGTGAACTTGATTCCCTGACGTGGTGACTTTTCACGCACCTTCGTTCCTCATTTGGCACCATGACCCCCAAACATCTCACCCCTACGGTTTTCCTATTCAGATACCCTATCTTTTATCCTCACCTTCTTTGTTTTGGTAGAACCACAGACTTGTCCCACTCATTCCCCATATTAATTGTCTGGTTTTTCTTAGAAGTGGTAGTTCTCCCTTGGGCCAACCAATTTTGGGGAAATACATGGCAAAGCATGCCAATAGCACCCTATTTTGGGACATAGACCCACTGACCCGCTGTATTCTTTGGACCGCATTTTTTTATGTACTTCTATTTATCTCTAATTCAATACCTGCGAATCAACCTTGGAAATGTACTTCATGTGTATTTATGTATGAAGTATAATATGATAAAAGTGACTTAACAAGGAACTGATAAATGCGTGTTATGTGATAGTATTCATCGAACAATCTGTGAAATAATATGGAAACAATATTAAAAACCGGACTTGGCATCGCCGCGTCCATTAGAAAGACAAAAAATGTCACATCAGGTGTATAAGCTGCGGTTCCAGGAAACGAAATCTTGTAAGAGTAGCCAACTAGCAGTGGGCAGCCCATGTCCTATGGCTGTAGGCAGGCACCATTATATAGTAATGGAAAATTTCAACACACCCTTCCTGCCAAATCGGATTATTCAAGCAGTTCTGGACTCGTCCGTCTTCTTGTGTTGATGATCAGGAAGCTGTTTCAGGGGAATGAGAAGTGCTAAGAGAACGGCCGCTACCGCACCAGCCAGATTAAAGGCGAAAACGTCCTTGATCCCGACCATATAAGCATTGGTCACAGCTGTAAGCTCTTCGCCTGTAAAAACATGCTGGACCTCGGCTGCGCCTGTGCCCAGGGCCAGTGAGCTGTCGATAGTGGAGTTGGAGCTCTCCAACGTCTGTAGCATCCGGTTGGCGAAGAGGGACTGCGCCACGAGGACGAAATAGGTTCCGCTGATGGACTGACACACTTTCCTGGGAGTTAGTGAAAAAAACTCTTTACGAAGAGAGACAGGAGGAATTCATACTGAGCATGATACCAGTGGAGCTTGCCACGTCTTCTGGCTTTGAAAAACCCTGAACTGCAGTCATGGGGATCTGGTTACCCAAGCCGAGCCCAAAGCCATAAAGAACCTGAGGCCCAAGGTAGCGGGCCTGAGATGTGTCGACTCCCATCGTGTAAAACAGAGCCATGCCGGCCACCATGATGAGTGCACTGGTTAACTGAAAGGGCATGAGGTGGTGGGTTTTCCCGACGAGACCACCGCTCATCACAGCTCCCAAGGAGAAGAAAGCCAGAAATGGGAGTGTATCGACACCACTCATGATAGCGGTCTTGCCATGGATAGGTTGGAAGTACATAGGGAGGTAAAACATAACCTGGTAGAACGAAGAGTTGGAACTAAGTGACCACGCAATGTTAGCTTAGGGACAAGAGGCTAGAGAGGGAGTGACCGAGTACTCACATATAGCACCACAAAGCATTAGCCCATGTCATGCGAGGCCTTAGCAGCCTCAATGGCACCATAGCTCGAGAGCCTTGGAATCTTTCAACTATAAAGAACATGATCGTGAAGGCAATTCAAAGAACCAAAGTGGCAATGACAACACCAGCGCTCCAAGGTTTGGTCTGGCCACCCCATTGTAGGGCCAAGGCAAAGCACACGAGAAAACCGAGTAACGAAGAAAACCCAGGAAGGTCAGGCTGTAAAACAATCTCTTTCCAACTAGCCGGGACAGGCTTGATGTGCCCGGGTACCCTTAAGAACAGTAAACACATAATAACAATCGGACCTCCTAGAGGTAGATTGATCCAAAAACACCACCACCAAGAGACCTCACTTGTAAAGACACCACCGAGAACAGGCCCGAGGATGGTCGATACCATAAAGACTCCCATCCAGCTACCGATCAACACTGGACGTTTTCTTGGCTCGGCCACGACACTAATAAGAAGAACGGATCCACCAAGAGTCCCCGCAGCCCCCAATCATTGAATTGCTCGACCGATGATTACAGAAAGGCTGTTCTGAGCAGAGGCAGCGACAATGCTGCCAACCAAGTAAAACACCACGGAGCTCAGGTAAACCCATTTGATACGGGGATATTTATACATCTTACCCCACATCGGAGAGGATGCCCCAACGAGGAGAAAAGTGGCACTTCCGTACCATCCGACATCGTTTAATTGGTGGAAGTCATCGGTGATGCCAGGAATAGCGGTTGCAATTATCCCAATCTCGAGGGCGGCTAGGAGAGTGCTCATGAAGATGGTGAGCATGATGAGAAATAACCGTAGCCCCGTTATGTAAGAAGGTTCTGCGGCCAAGCCCTTCTCATCGTCATGCTTCTCTTGGTCACTTTCTGCTGGCGTGTGCTGGATATCGCTAGATGAGGTTGTCCGATTAACCACCCTCGAATTGGTTTTCGACACTTCCCCCATGTCGGGGTTTTCAGAAGACATAGCTCTTAGCCTTTTCGCTATTCTGTAATTTGACAGGCCGGTAAAACGATTGGGGGGTTTTAGTGGCCAGAATATCTTGTGGGAAAGGCCGTGGGTTTCGATGCAACATTTGTGGAAGCATAAATATAGAAAATATATTTAGTATTCGATGAATTGACGACAGGGTGCCGAGATTATCAATAATTAGTAAAGCTATTAAAAACAATAATCTCTCCGTCCACCAAAGAACTCGCTTCCACCTGGGCAAGTGATTTATCATTCATCCGCCGGATACCAAACATCGAAGGAAGCTTAATTTGGATTAGCGTTAAGCTTGTCCGCCGGACCCGTAATAACTAGGCCTATTAAGGACTAGCTTCACTTTCGACCGCCGGCCCCATCTAAAAGGTCACCCGTTTCGACCGCCGTCAGGCAAAAGAACCCCCTTGCCCACCGGCCATCCGCCGCATGTTTTTTCAGTCACATCTCCGCAACACCTGGGCATGTCAAGTCTCGGTCAACCTGTAGATACGATGTCTCCGCCCCATGCAAAGCGCCAAAAGCTCCGCAAGGGGACCCACAGCTGCTGGGCATGCAAGCGGCGGAAAATGAAATGTGTATTCGATCCGTTCGATAATACAATCTGCAAGCCATGTCAAATTCGAGGATCTAAATGCGTTAGCCAAGAGTTTCCCGAGGACGTCTGGATCCCTGATACGCGAACTGGTGGAAGAAATATCAATACCGACCAAGGACAAATACCTTTGATGTCCAGTGAAGATGGAAAAGGATCAGGATATGGCATTCTGACACCAACATCCACGATTCTAACAACCTCGGCTTCTCTGGACTTATATCGATCACCACAGGTGTGTTTTCAAGATCCTCCTGCCATTCGATTGTCACTCATCCCTTGTCTTAGCAACCATCGCCCGAAGATCGTGTCTTTTCTAATAACTCTGGAAAGCCAGAAATTGAAGTACCAGTCTCGCATAATAAACATGAGAGGCTTTCACGGCTCTTACATAAATCACTGCCCTCACAAAAAGACACCGAGCGAATATGTCAAGCCGGGGGTGATCCTTTGATCCTCGCCCATGAAATCTTAACTATGCCATACGACACCCTTTCCAAACCAGCATTGAAAACGAGTGAAACTCTGTTAAATGTCCCCAATGTAAATACACACCCTGTTCTGATAGCAAGGTATATGCTCCAGCTTGCCACCGTCTTACAGCATCTACACCCTGATCTCCACGAAGGAATAAAGAGTCTTTCAGAGACGCCGAGGGCCACAATGGAACGATTAGCAAATCTTGCTATCGATCTCGTGATAACAAGAGATGAGTTTCTTGGGAGCATTGAGGGTTTAGAATGCATAATGATTGAGAGCATGTATCAGGCGAATATCGGAAGTCTGCGACGAAGCTGGGTATCAAATCGAAAAGCCATGGGAATTGCTCAGCTGATGCGTCTTGACCGATCGGATCATCGGACTCAGTTCGAAGTGCTCGACCCAAACACAAGATGCCACCCACAGATCATGTGATTTCGAATCGTGTTTCTGGACCGCCAACTGTCTTTACTACTGGGTCTTTCTCAAGGATCGCTGGACTGTAGCATGGTATCCAATGTGATGCTTCAAATAGACACCCCCAGGGGCCGCCTTGAACGAATCCACTGTGTTCTTTCATCGAAGATTCTAGAACGCAATGCTTCAAGTTCTCATTCAATGCCCGATGACTACTCCACGATGAAAACCCTCGACCTGGAGCTTCAGAAAGCGGCAAGGGAACTCCCTAGCAAATGGTGGTTGGTACCAACCCTGAACGCCGGCTTAACCGACTCGCAGGCTCTTTTCTGGGACACACGGCGATTGTTTGCTCAGGTACTTCATTACAACCTCGTCAACCATCTCCATCTACCTTATATGCTTCGCTCGTCTTCGGCCGGGCGGAAATATGAATTCTCACGAATCACATGTGTCAATGCCTCACGGGAAGTTCTCTCGCGCTTTATCACACTCCGCCGCTTTAATAGAATTGCCTATAGCTGTCGCACAATCGATTTCCTTGCTCTGATGGCCGCCATGACCTTGCTGTTAGCTCACCTTGATAGCCACTCAGAGGCAGAGAATATACTTGCTCATCAATACTTGAGCGACCGTGCCATGATTGAACAGGCACAAGAGAATATGCAAGAAGTCAACAGCTTGAATTCAGATGCAATGAGTGCACAGAGCGCCGAATTGCTACGTCGGTTATTGGCCATTGGATCCGGGCCGTTGGATGGTTCCCAAAAAATCAGCGTGCAGGAATTAGCCACTAAAACAGTGTCGATGGACCAAATGACGATGATGTCGTTACTGTAAACATTCCCTATTTTGGCATTGTTAAGATTTCCGGCGGGGGTATACGCAAGGAGGCTCCAAGAAATAAATATCCTCAACAACGGACAGACTCATTTAACCCTGCCGAAGCCATGAAACCACCTGTGGATGCTCGTTTTGATCGACTCGAGATGTCTTCCATGTCGCCAAATCCTTTGACGGCCACTGGAATAAATGGGTCTGCATCGAATAGCGTACCTCAAATTAATAATATCTTTTCGGATCCTTTCTTCCAGAGTCCTGGGTTGACCGCTGGTAGACAGGACTGGGCATTCCAGGGCGTTGACATAGCTTTCTTTGACAACCTCATGAACAACGGTGGGACCGGGGATACTGGATAGTCTACATAGGCCCCGAGTATGAAACCAAAATTTCAATTGTGTAATTTCTCCCCAGTACTGGATTCAGCTACCATTCAAATATTGCAAACATCTGGATATACAAATTGATGTAGTATGTACCTTGTATGAAACCCAAGTAAATGACACATTCTACCTACGATCTAAGTCAACGTACAAGTTATTCAACCAACCCTCCTCCGAAATCATCAAAATTTCTGTCGATATGCTCACGTAGTAGGTGCACCAAACCCGGGTGTTGGCAAGTCAAGGTGATCTGCAAGATCGCTCTGATGCCTCGGCAAAGTCCAGCACGGCCTAAAGCGCCCTGGTCCATCTTTCTTACCTTCGTTTGAGCCTCCTAGCAGGCCCAGCACGCTTCGAAACGCGTCCGTTCTTTCGTCCCGCACTTCCCTCCGAATGTCTCTAAGTCTTGGGCAACCCACCAGCATATGGGTGAATGTCTCCTGCGCCCCCGCACGCGCAGCAGTTGGAGTCGCGAATTATAAACCACTATCCACTTACTTGACAGGGTAGTGATTCGTACATTGAATTTCGAAAACGGCTTCCTCTCAAAACGCTCACGATTTTTGCTTCTTGGACCATACCCAAAACAAAGCTCCAAATTTGAATTTAATGCCAACTATGCTTGACTTGCAATACAAGTTTGCTTACTGGAAGACGGGTGCGTTTTTAAAGGGTCTGCACGTGACCGCCCCATGTCTGGCGATCGACACATCTCGACCCAAAGCTTAAAACAAGTGCGTGTTCTGCAAATCCCCCTGTCTTAAACTTGTACACCATGGCATGAACCTTTTCTTTTTTTTTTTGTCTTTGATTCTTCGCCATTCATTCTTTTTGGTTCTTTCCAGTATGCCCAGAGCATGACCAGTCATTCCTTTCTTTGAATCAGCCCCGTCTAGTCCGGGGTCGAGCCACCCTGTCACGTAATTCAGCCTTACTGTCAAGCTAAGCCAAACATGACATTCGCCTACCCACGCAACACGGGCGCTTCTTCCCTTCCCTCCTTCAACCAACATCAGTCGTCGAGACCACAAAATATATTCAGTCGCGTGTGGGACTCCATCCCCCCAGCGGCAAAACAATGGCTTCCCAGCAGTGTCAGTGGGGAAATTGGCAGACATCGGGAGAGTGAAGAGATTAAGACAACGGCATTCAACCTTGTCAGACGTATCTTTACGATACCAAATGCCATTATTTTGCTGTGGATGTTCGCAATTCGATGGGGTGAACGGACAGTATTTCAGGACAGCATCAACAAATGCCTTTGGGATAGCTGGGAGGAATGGGTAAGTTGACCGTGGCACACCTGTCACAATCCAGTTTACTTGCCTTAGCTGGTGCTAACAGTTGAATTTATCTAGCCTCAAGATGCCACACCGCACCACATTGCCTTTATCGCCGACCCCCAACTCGTTGATCCCCACACTTATCCCGGTCGACCATGGCCTGTGTCGACTTTGACGGTCAAATACACCGACCAATATATGCGACGGTCATTTTCCTTGATACAAGATCACCTCGAGCCTGATTCAGTGCTGTTTCTTGGGGACCTTTTCGATGGTGGCAGAGAATGGGCCACGGCTACAAGCAGCAGCCCCGAAGCGCGGTGGAAGAAGTATACAGACTCCTTTTGGAAGAAGGAGTATGGGCGATTTATTAAAATATTCTTGGACCCGTGGGAGAAATTAGTGAAGCCACCTGTCGATGGCCGAGGGCGCAGAATGATTGCTAGTCTACCTGGCAATCATGATCTTGGGTTCGGTAACGGCATCCAGGAACCGGTCCGCAATCGCTTCGAGTCCTTTTTTGGAAACCCCAATCGCGTCGATGTTATTGGGAACCATACTTTTGTTTCAGTGGACACTCCCTCGCTGAGCGCGATGGACCAACCCGATCCATTGACGGGCAGCTCTCCGACAGCCAGCGATCAAAACCGTCCCATGCGCCCGATCTGGAAAGACGCAGATGACTTCCTGGATAAGATGGCCATCCACAAGGCGAAAGCGGAGACGGACGAGCTGCGAACGCTGCAAAACCAGACTGAGGCGCATACTATATTCGATTACCGTATTGTCGACGCTGTCGAGCCCGCCATTCATAAAAAGCCTCAACCAGCAAGCGTCGGCTTTCCTACTATTATCCTCACACACGTCCCTCTCTACCGCAAGCCAGCTACTCCATGTGGTCCTCTCCGCGAACGCTATCCGCCCTCTTCATTGGACGAGGAACTGGCAGAGGACGAGCCTAACTCTCTGAGAATTGCCGGAGGCTACCAGTACCAGAATGTCCTAACGCAGACTGTTTCCACCGAATTGGTTTCCAAGGCAGGACCCAACGTCGTCCAGGTGTATTCCGGCGACGACCATGACTACTGTGAAGTGTCTCATCGGGAATTCAACGGCTCGCCCAACGAAATCACAGTCAAAAGCATTTCTTGGGCGATGGGAGTCCGCCAACCAGGGTTCGTACTGACCAGTCTATGGAATCCAATCGACCCCAAGACAGGCAACGCCATCCAGGACGGATCATCACCCACTATCCAAAACCACCTCTGTATCCTCCCAGACCAGCTGGGAATCTTTTTCTACTACCTCACCATCCTAGGCCTTAGCGTCTCCATCCTCCTCCTCCGTTCCATCTACCGCGTCCTCTACACCCCAGAACCATCCCCATCTGGCGCCCTCCTCCCTCTCACTGAGCGCCGATCTCTCCCGCACCAGTACCACACCTCCGGTGCGTCCAGCTCCACCCTCTCATCCTCCACCCTTTCATCGGCGGGTAGCCTAGCCAGCCGCAATGGCATGACAGCCTCCACCCGCTACCCCGGCACTCCATCCCCGCAAGATGCCTACCGGGGCACAGACGATGACTTCGGGGCTGTTTCCTCAAAGGATAAGGCTGCATGGCGACCCGCCTTAGCTACCCGCTCCCGATCGACAGCATCCCTGATTGTCCGGGATCTGTACCAATCTGTCAAGTTTGTGGCGCAAGTGGTGCTGACTGTGTATTTCATCCTGATCTGGCGCTGGTAGCTAGTCCGGCCGGTCTCTTTTTTTCGCCTTCAGCGTTCATAAACATAATAGACAAGCATTTCGCCGGAACGTGCCTAGGTGGCGTAGTCCTAGTTTCTGATTGATCGTGTGATCTGTTGCCTCGTCCTCGTGATACATAAAAATAGAAAGAAAAAAGTAGAATGAGCTAGAGCTCTGATGGGTTACATCAGCCCCCAACCTAACCTGCGTCACTTCTCGGCCAAACCCACCAACATCGACTGCCACATGCTTATTCCCCGGGTCTGGCACCGATCTGGCTAGCCACAGACCACCGGTGTCTCCGACGATTCCCCGTAAGCGACCAATGTCGGGAGAGCTTCGGGTAGTCTGTCCAATCCGCGACTCGGGAAAAATGGCGCAATACACGGGACAAGCCATTTTGTTTGGTTTTTCCCCGGTAATTTTAGCCCTTTTGGCACTTGCATGTCCTCGGAAAAATCAAACTTCGGAACGGGGAAATTAAGCGTCTCATACTTTTTTCTCTTCCCAATTCGGCTCCGGTGAACTCTGACCAGATCATCAACATGTTCGGTTATTGGTCCTGGAAATCTCGGGCCCTTCCTCCGTACAGGTCTGGGGAAATTTCGGGTCTGGGGTGAGGGGAAAAGATGGGGGAAACTTATTCGAACAATTGAATTATTTCACAGTCTTCCTACTATTCCGAGTAAAGTGTGAAACCTCGTATAATACCCGTGGACACTTTGCAACTATACCAAAGACCAGCCCAATTACAATCCCGTACGGAGTACAAATTGCGGAATTATGTAAGAAAAATTTCCAAGGCCGTTACCTTTTCCCCGATGCGGGACGCCGATACCGATCGGCATTAGCCCAACCCGACTCCCCCTGTTTTCGGCCTGTCGTGTCATGTGGTATGTAAAAAAAAACCTATTTCCGTCCCATATTCCTAAGACATGTTTGTACACATCGGAATAGCCGAAATCGATACAATCCAATGCAATACTGTGTATGTACATTCTATATTCTCAATGTGTATTTTTGCCGATCATACTATGCAAGGAAAGTGCAAACCCAGCGTAACGTAAGGTTCAGGGCGCAGAAAAGAAAAACCTTGGGACTCGGTTCGGCGTCGAGCCAATTCCAGTGTTGAGCCAATGACCAGCCCGGTAGGAGTCCGGGGGCTGAGTCCACTCAGCTGCCATTGGCTTCTCCACTTTCGGTTGAAACTCTATCCCCAGGCCTAAAACATCCAGAAATACGTGGGAATGGGGAAAATACTGGAAATGCTATTCTGGGATTGGACAGGATGCAGATGCTTTCTCCCTTGGGCTGTCTAGGTGGTTCCACCTTGCGCTGTTTTCGGGGTTTGTTGATTGCAAATTTCCCCGGGCCTGGAGGGCCATGTGGTTGAGAATTTGGGGACTGGGGAAGTACAAATAGAAGGGATTGACCTCCAGGTTTCTTGTTTCTTTTTTCGTTATACTTTACTTATTCTGCTCTACTTTCTCCGACTTTTCTCTACTATATCACGCTACTCTACCGAGTCCTTTCTATACTCACACAACACATATACCTCCTTGGCTTGAACTTGTTTCTATCTGATCACATTCACAATGGGCTTCGCTTTGAAGAGGCCAGATGATGCCGTGGGCTCTGCTGCCCCGGCTATCATGATTGGATTGTTCGTTGCATTCGGTGGTGTTCTCTTTGGGTACGTGCCACTTTCTAGTTCTATACTCCTATTCTCAAAGACAGGTCTAACATCCATCTAGATATGACACAGGTACCATCAGCGGTATCCTCGCCATGAAGAAATGGCGCGAGATGTTCTCAACCGGCTTCATCAACGAGAAGGATCACTTCCCCGATGTCACCTCCTCCCAATCATCCATGATTGTCTCTCTCCTCTCAGCTGGAACTTTCTTCGGTGCCCTTGGCGCCGCCCCTATCGCTGATAAATTGGGTCGTCGATGGGGAATGATCGTTGAGAGTGTCGTCTTCGTCTTCGGAGTCATCCTCCAAACCATCTCAACCTCTATCCCCCTCTTCGTCGCCGGCCGTTTCTTCGCCGGTCTGGGTGTCGGTCTCCTCTCCGCCACAATCCCCCTCTACCAATCCGAGACTGCACCCAAATGGATCCGTGGTACAATCGTCGGCGCCTACCAACTCGCCATCACAATCGGTCTCCTCCTCGCTGCCATCGTCAACAACTCCACCAAGGACCGTGATGACACAGGCTGCTACCGAATCCCCATCGCCGTCCAATTCGCCTGGGCTATTATCCTCGTCGTCGGCATGCTGGTTCTTCCCGAAACCCCCCGTTTCCTGATTAAGCAAGACCGCTACGAAGAGGCTACCAAGGCCCTCGCTCGTCTCCGTCGCATGGACGTGAACGATCCCGCCGTCGTCGCTGAGCTCGCCGAGATCCAGGCAAACCACGAATACGAAATGCGTCTTGGAAAGGCCACTTACTTGGAGATCGTCCGTGGATCCCTCGGCAAGCGTCTCGCAACTGGCTGCGCTGTCCAGGGTCTGCAGCAGCTCGCTGGTGTTAACTTCATCTGTACGTTTCCTAATCCCTAACTCACTGCCCCTTTTCACACGCTAACAAAATCCACAGTCTACTACGGCACCACCTTCTTCCAGAACTCCGGCATCCAAAACTCCTTCGTCATCACCCTGATCACGAGCATAATCAACGTCGTCTCCACCTTCCCCGGTCTCTACATGGTCGAGAAATGGGGTCGTCGTCCTTTGCTCATGTTCGGTGCTGTCGGAATGTGCGTCTCGCAACTCATTGTCGCAATCGTCGGCACAGCCATCGACTCCGACGTCTCGAACAAGGTCCTCATCGCCTTCGTGTGCATCTACATCTTCTTCTTCGCCAGTTCCTGGGGCCCCGTTGCCTGGGTCGTCACCGGTGAACTGTTCCCCCTCAAGGCTCGCGCCAAGTGTCTCTCCATCACCACTGCCACCAACTGGCTGCTCAACTGGGCTATTGCCTACGCTACTCCGTACATGGTGAACAGCGGACCTGGAAACGCCAACCTCCAGTCTAAGGTGTTCTTCATCTGGGGTGGATTCTGCTTCGTCTGTGGTGTGTTTGTTTACACTTGCATTTACGAGACCAAGGGTCTTTCCCTTGAACAGGTTGATGAGCTTTATGCTAAGGTTCCCCGCGCTTGGAACTCTGTTGGCTGGGTTCCTGCCGTCAACTACACTGAGCAGCTTGAGTTTGATGCTGGTGAGAAGAAGGCTGAGGCTGCTACCCACCTTGAGAGTGTTGGTCCTAAGACTGAGGCTTGATTTTGATATTGTGGCATGTTTTTACGATTTCCTTTTTCTTTGTTTTATAAATACTTGGTATAATTTGAGCGTGGCGCCTTGCTGAGTGGTCCATTATTATTGTGATATGGTCTTATGCTATGAGCTGAAATATGATTTTTATTTTCTATATGATTTTCGATTCTTCATTCGTAAACTATATACTACATAGTGGTAGATATAAGGAACTATACATTCCTACTGGATATAGAGTACAAAGCAAACAAGACCTGGAGAGGCCAGATAATAATCCAAAATTGCCCCTTTCTGCTTTCTACCCGTAGTTCGGGACGTATTCGGTCAAAAGGAACCTTTGAATTACTGATCATTACCTGTTTTGCTAAGGTTATAACTCGGCATCCTGGCCATTTCGCCGAATGGGTCTGTGGACGGTTTAATTACTAGCGTGGTATCACCTTGGAAAACGCTCCTACCATTTACCCTGTGAGCTTTACCTTGTGACCCTACCGCCATCTCATTCGCCATTAATCGTCGACTATGGCATATTTTCATAATAACAGCTTATGCAGCAAACTAACCAGTCACGGTCTCACACAAGGGGTCAACGGGATCGAGTCAATTCTCGCGCGTCAGACAAAGCCCCTTCCACAAATAGGCCAAAACAAGACGAAGTTTGCAGGTTATCATGGTATACAACCCTTTACGCATGTTGTCTCTATTGTGCTTATACATCATATAGGAGCTTCACGGATAAATAAAGCCAAGCCGAGCTTGCGAATAATGCCATTAGGTGGCTCTGTCACGTATGGCTATGAGTCTAGTGACGGCAATGGCTATAGGAGAGCTCTTCAACAGATTCTCGTGTCAGATGGCTACATTGTGGACATGGTCGGGTCTTGCAAATCCAGTTCAGAATCGAACAAACTGCCAACAAAGCCAAAAAAATCAGTTCCTAGGCTTCTGCCTAACCTCTTCACCGTCAACGTTGGATCAAATGATTGCGTCCAGGATTTTGAGATCGAGACTGCTGGAAAGCGAATGAGTGACATGCTTGAATACCTTTGGAAGGCGTCTTCTGGCTCAACAGTCGTCCTTTCTACACTCCTTCCAAACTTGGATGGACAAATTGAATCACGAGTCCTACACATCAATGAACAGTTCTGGGAAATAGCAAAATCGAACGCAGCTGAAGGAAGGAAAATTATCATTGTAGACATGCATGGCCCTGATGGGCCTCAGATCGGTGATTTGGCAGATGGCACACATCCCAATGATGTGGGATATGCGAAGATGGCAACGATTTGGCGCAGAGGAATTCATGAAGCTGTAAATAAAGACTCATCTATTTCTCCCGTTTAACGACTTTTGGGGTTACCTATAGGTAACCCCCCGAGAGTCTAATCTTTAGGTAGACTACCCTTAGAATCACCCTCAACTCGCCTAATAGCGAGGCGGTCTGAGGATCGTAAGGGTCACCCGCGGGTCACTGCTAGGTCTAGCCCTACCTATATATATAGTAGTATATACCGTATTTTATACTGTAGATACGAATTCCCCGATCCGGGTGCCGCTGCTTTATGACGCTTATGGTACGGAAGTGTACTACCTTCTATTTGATACGGCTATATAATAGCTATTTAAAATAGCAATAAGCGAATTCTATAATCCGAATTTCTAGTCTACTTACTGGTGCAAACGGCGGTAGCTAGCACCTTAACTACATCAGTGAATGCCGATAAAACCAGCCTCGGGCGCAACAAGAAGTTCCCGAAGTTACTGGGATATCCTGCTGGATTATGTCTTTTTCTGGGCGATGAAATGGTCAGGGTCCTGGCATCTTGTCGGCCTTGGAGTCTTTATGGGGTGAAAATCCTCCCGTTGGAAAGCTGAAATTCATACTTAGCACCAGCTAGGGTGAAGTATATATATCGGTCCATATGTTACGAAAAGTGGCCAACTCGCATATCGAACATATTTTCGAGTAGAATTGAACTAGAAGCAATAGCCAGACAGCTACTGGACCGAAGACAAGCGTCCAAGCCACAAATCGACAGGACGTGGAGAGAGCTGTTTCATAAGATAGATAGGCAAGCACCTAGTACTTCCCCAAAACGTGATTTACTGGTCAAGTACGTAAAAGTTTCATGCTAAATATAACAACAAGGCACTTTGGCGGAGTGGTTAACGCGATGCCCTGCTATGCATGAAAATGTGAGTCTAGGCATTTCCCTCGGGAGCGTGTGTTCGAATCACACAGGTGTCGATTTTTTTTCCTGCGCTCTATAACCGTGCCAAGCGCTCAATACACCTACCGGATATTGGTACGCCCTAGCAAACATAACATTTTTTCACCAAACGCAAAACCTAGAAATTAAGTACCTTTTATATGACTTGCCTATACAAAAGATACTCAGTGCAAGGTACCGTATTGCAAGACCAATCACCGTATCCCGTTCCGCCAAGCACCAATCAGATCCCATAGTTATAATACCTATTTTGTCACCTTCGAATTAGCTAAAGTAATATAAAGTATACGAATAGATATTATGACCTAGCTTAATTAATTAATAGTAGTAATAATTCCTATTAGACATATTCAACAAAGGGGATACATGATCGCCTCGCCTCGCTTTGTACTAATATAGTTTAGTCGGTTTATGCATTAGGAAGGCGGAAAAGAAAACCGAGTATCCACCCTATATTCCTTGGCACCCTATATTCCTTGGCACAACGAACATTTATACAAATATGGGGAGCATCTGTAGAAATATACCAAATGCCAAAAAATATAAGTATTAAATATGTAATTCATTGACCGCTAAACCTACTATAGAATGCATTTTTTTACATGTAGTTTATTATGCAGAGTGCAGAGATCTCTATAATACTACAATTACCCTCTACAATGTGCATTTTTATACCTCAATTGCTACGTACCTCACTATAAACTATGGATGACGAAGCTACCTATAACCCAATTGACTTTTATGAAGTTTACCTTTATGGAACGAGGTTTTTAGCTTAGTAATACCGTCTATACTGGGTTAGCGCATATACCCCCTGTTACGATATATCTTCATGAGGTTATTCGCAGAAGGATGCCTTAGGTATACAGTGTCTGACAGAGCGGTAACCTTTCGGCGGTGGAACGGTTGTGTGCCGCCTGTCTCTCGCCAAGGAAATCCTGTAAAAAGGTGACTTCAATTCCCTTCATGTTACATCCGGTTTTGCCAACTTACCGATCCATCCGGGGAGGACTGTATATAATGAAGGATCATAGAGAATACTTGAGGGGACCTCAAGAAACAGTCTTTGACTTTTATGACAGTTTTTTGTTGACTTCCATTCTCTTACCTGACTGACAGGCATCTACCCTGACTAGTAGTATATCTTTACACCCCCCTTGGCAACATTTCTGTCAATGTGGCTCCGCCAAGACTACGCTAAATTTTGATAACGTGGTGTATTACATATACCATTATACTATTACACAAAGAGAGATGTATATATAATTAGTATAAAATACAATAATCGGGTGTTAAAAGACGCGAAAGATACCGGCGGAAAAAGATCAACAGGATCTACATGGACAGAATTGTTGCCAGGGGGGGGGGGGGGGGGGGGGGTGAGCTGTATGGAATATTAATCATGTGATGTTAGTTGGATTTAATATTAAATGATTTGAATTGAGAATATAGAGCTTGGCATAGGCTTGGGATGCTTATAAATACAATGCCAGCAGTACAAAGCGAGGCGAGGCGATCACTTATATCTTTGCTGAATATGTCTAATATCTAATATAGAAGAAGAATAAGAATTTAAAAACAACACTATATTAAAAGGCTATACGGAGAGATATAGATACTATCTAGGACGTACTAACAACCGGTAGGTGTATTAGGCGCTTGGCACGGTTATAGAGAGCAGAAATAACAAAAAAAAACGACACCTGTGTGATTCGAACACACGCTCCCGAGGGAAATGCCTAGACTCGCATTTTCATGCATAGCAGGGCATCGCGTTAACCACTCCGCCAAAGTGCCTTGTTCTGTGATAGGCTCTCCAGCCAGCTTCCCACTATAGAGAAAGGGCTGAAGCCTATATTATAGCGGTTATGGTGTCAATAACGAGGTGTACGCAGCGGTGGTGCCATGCGCCAAGATCCCCTTTTCGGATCTTATTGATGTCCGAATGCTTGTCTATTTCCCCCAGGGCTCCAGGGCTGGATGTCTGAAATAAGTAAGACGGTAGCAAAATCAGGATACTCGAATTAGGTCTTGACAAAGTCCCACAGCACCTGGCCAATTTTAGTGCTGCGGAACTAGACTTCCGCACGACCCAGAACTCAACCCAGACTGGGTCTGGGTCAAAAGCTCATAACCCACCTGGGCAGGCCCAACCCAGACCCAGTGACTGGGGCCCCAGAAAACCTAGTTTGGGCCCAGTTCGACCCAGTTTGTACACCAGTACACCCGTGCTAGAATTCCAGCTCACGTGTTTGTCTAGCTCGGCATTGAAATATGTTATAAGAAAGGTTTTAGTTAGCCAAATAGGAAGTTATAGCAAGCAAAAGATTAATTGATTATTGTTAATCTTGATATAATATGCTAGCTAAGGGAAGGAATTAATCTGGAGTAATGAGTAACAGGCATATGATGATCTCCCATAAAGATCACGAAAATTCCCCTACGGGGCTAGCCGAAGGGTGAGAGGGGTTGGATTATTAAATCAAACCAAAAAAAACGACACCTGTGTGATTCGAACACACGCTCCCGAGGGAAATGCCTAGACTCACATTTTCATGCATAGCAGGGCATCGCGTTAACCACTCCGCCAAAGTGCCTTGTTGCTGACATAAAGCTTTCTTCCTGTCAATCATATCGAGTAAGAAAGGTCACAGGCAGCGGCATTTATCACATAACTTAGTAGTCACCCGGCACATAACTCCCTTATTGGATATACTTCCTGACCGCCTCTATCACCGCCTGTTTGTAGCGAACTTCAATCTGAATGCAAATTTCAAATTTCTTTTATCTTTATCTTTATGCTTCGTATTTGTACTCTATATACCTCGTAATAATGGTTAAAATGTCCGTGGATAGATATACTATCCATGGATAGTTACCCGACGGATCCATGGATAACGTATTCGATAAGCGAGTGGCCACCCCACTTAAAAACGCGTCCATGAGTTAACTAGTTAGCACTTAGTTAGTTCAACCACCCACTATGCCACCAATTCGCTCTCAATCCTCTCCAAATTCAATAGAGCAAGAGGGTAGGCTTTTATTAGCTATCCAGGCTATTAAATAGAGATATTAGCTCTATTTCTCTTGCTGCGCGTACCTTTAATGTCCCGCGTATAACTCTCCGCCGCCTAGGCCTTGACGACTCCCATGGGACTAAAAGAATTCCGGTCCCATAACCCTGGTAGTCCCATAGGACTCCTGTGGGACTTATAGGACTCCTATATAGTCCCATGCTAGCATAATTTTGCCAAGAATTACCTCTTTCGGCTGCACAAATCTGTAAAGTAATCAGATAAAATAACTAGTGCTAGTGGATTCATTATTACCGCAACCGGAATCGAAATAACCCGCTACGTACTATTAAAGCTCTATAGGAAAGAAGTCCGCAATATTGTGTGGACAGAAAACCATGTACGCTCATTTACGTAAAGTTTCATGCTAAATATAACAACAAGGCACTTTGGCGGAGTGGTTAACGCGATGCCCTGCTATGCATGAAAATGTGAGTCTAGGCATTTCCCTCGGGAGCGTGTGTTCGAATCACACAGGTGTCGTTTTTTTTTGGTTTGATTTAATAATCCAACCCCTCTCACCCTTCGGCTAGCCATAGATAGATAGATTAGTGAAAAGGTCTACAGACTTTGATGATTTGGTCTTTAACCTGGAGTGATGATGCCTTTCCATTGGTATTGAGTCCACCATATCACTAGAAAAAGGGTTCCCATCATCCCATCCTTGTCTGATACGTACGAGGATGTCGTATCCATAGCATAGATACCTTTATGAATGGCCCATAATCGATATTCATTTGATATAGCAACTTCCCATACGGCTGTCTGGTTGCAAGCTGTAGTGGGATGGGCGAATACCGGGATCTCCTGTGGCTCTGGGCACGTGTAGTAAAGACACCTTTTCTCGCCATTGGTGTTTTCTAGATTCTTTCGATCACTAGGTTTCAATGCATGCACTATATATATCAATATATATGCGCGCAGCTATATATACCTGTACCACCTACATTAGGAATCGACCGCACGGATTGAGGTTAGTAAGTATACATTGGGTGGCTTTTATAAGCCAATCTACACGCAATAAAATCTCTATCAATTAAATAGAATTATAGGAGGGATTTGAAAGGAAAAAAAGTTGCGTTTGCTGGGGCGCACCAATACATATCCGGTAGGTATATTGGGCGCTTGGCACGGTTAGTTCATAGTTATGTCTAAGTGGTCATTGACATAATAGACAACTTCGTTGCCCGTAGTGGGGAATTCATGGTGAAAAGTGGGATTGATAATAGCAAAAATTCCTTATTATTTGCCTTATTTCATTCACATTTGATGCGAATTTAGTGTGTGATAACGAACTTGATCGGATATAGACCTGGCGTGTGTTGAGTGGAACTTGCGCTTTCCCTCAATGGGTTTGGCGAAAGGCGACCAGGAAATCAGCAAATGCGAGCTGTTTAGCGAATATATGCTTTTTCGAGGCTGTTTCGTTGATTGTGCGGTTTGTGAAGCCAAGGAAGAAACGACCAGCACTTGCAAGGTTATTAAACCCCACCCAATAGGATTAAAGGTGAATATAATCGATCCATTGATTTGCCCTCAGCACATCCAACTCTCCCCGTAGTTGCATTCAAACGAAAATGACCCCACTGAAAGGCGAGAAAAGCGCGAGAAGAGAGTGGTGGGGGCAAACATCATGACAGACCATGTTCGCAATGTTTATCATGTTCAAGAGTGACTTCGTGTAACTGGCGTAAGTATAAATAGTCGACAACTTTTGCTCGATTTTTAACTCCGCACAAATTGCGAGCTGATATATCTCGTCGAACGTCTTTACATTCTTCTCTCCAATTACATCGAGGTCACTTGAATCACCATGAACCAAATCCTCTCCAAGGCTCCAACAGTGTTGAGCCGCCACTATCAGATCCGGTCTCTATCGACCCAGCTCGGAAAGCTCACAAGCCACCCGACGTCCGTCCGTCCATCACGGGGTGAGATCAAGTATGGACGCCTTTCTCCTCAGAATCTAGAGGTTGCAATGCGCAGCCTCCATCAGGATGGCCTTGTGGTTATTGAAAATGTTATCCCCCATGACTGCCTCGACCGACTCAACAAAAAGATGATTGAAGATGCCCACTCTCTTCAGTCTAGGAAAGGAGACAGTCCATTCAACTACAACCCAGGAAATATCCAGCAAGACGCCCCTCCAGTAAGGGAGTACTTTGAACCCAGTATTTTCATGAGTAAGTCCTCAAAGCCCAAACTACCCCTTCAATCCACAGCTGCTAACTATTGCCCAGACCCAATCGCCACTCAAATCACCTCGTCGGCACTGGGACCCTGCCCAAAATGGACATTTTGCTCGGGAAATACTGCAATGCCTCCAACTGCAGAGAACCCTCCGATGTCTCAGCCTGTCCATTCAGACGCAGACTTTGCTCACCCAACTCATCCTTTCGCATACGTTATCAATGTTCCCCTCATCACCATGACCCCGGAGAATGGCTCTACCGAGGTATGGCTGGGAACACACACTGACGCGGGTCTACATGTTCAAGAAGGGCTACACGGCGAGCGTGCTAGTGGTCGCATCAAGTTTGATGAGTTAGAGAAGCGCCGTCTAGACCGTCCGCCGTGTCAACCCGTGGTGCCAAAGGGTTCTTTGGTCGTTAGAGACCTTCGTCTTTGGCATGCTGGAGTTGGGAACCAGGCCGAGGACCCTCGAGTCATGTTGGCAATGAGTAAGTTTGCGTTCTTTCTTCCTGCTGTTCTCCCCGAAAACATTCCTGACATCGACAGTTCACTTTGCTTCGTGGTATAGGAACCCTATGAAACTTGAATTTGCGGATGATCTGAAGCCTGTAATTGAGAGTCAGACCGAGCTGGAGGTTTCTGTGGACTGGGTGAGTAGGTCGGAAGCACTTTCGCGCTATCTGAACCGTGGCTTTGGCAATGCGTACGACTTCAACCAGTACCCTTGAACAGGAGGTTTCTGGCGTTAATAACCGATGGCGAAAGAATGGGAGAAAGGATCTTTGATGGATGACTATGAAAGAGACAGAATGAGAGAGAACCTATCACGCAAGGAAGCAGGTCCTGGAAAACGGGGAGGTGCAGGCTTTGGGCAGCCACACACTTCAGTAATCGTGTGCGGGAGAAAATATTGAAACGATTCAGCGATAGCTTTTTTTTTCATTATCATCTAACATAAAAAAGCATCATTGGTTAATAGGCCGTGTTTGAAGGCGGAGAAAGAGCCTCTGCTATAATGGAAACCGGCCATCCAGTCACCTTCCCCCACTTTTCCAACTCTTGAGCCATTTCCACCCGCTTCTGGGTATCATGAAGCCAAGGGGAACCTGTAAATAAAGAGATCAGAATAAATATCCCGAGAAAACGTCCGAAAAGACTTACAAAATGCGATTGGGCCAAAAGCATTGACCCAGACCGGTGCCGAGTCGCTTGAAAGGGCCAGGGCACAAATTTCAGTCGCATGGTATTCCAATTTTCGCCGCAGACATTCCATATCGTTGATGCGTTGTAGAGCTTTCAGGGGTTGAGCTGCAGGCTGGGCCAGCCATAGAATTCCCATGGCGGTATGGTAGTAATGGAGAGTGGAAACTTATGAGGTTAGAAGCGGAAGGGAACATAGGCCGGGCATTCTCACCATGCCAGCTCCGAAGTGCCCAAATAGATGGAAAGCTACTCTGTTTCCTGAGTCCAGGGGTTTGTATCGTGTCGAACGATGACGGCAGTGATGATTTCCACTTATCAAGATCGGCCTTTATAGCTTCCCATTCGAAGGGGGTCAATGCTTGCGAGTCGACCGAAAGACACCGGTTGATAATCTTGCCGAGCAAGAATGTGACGTGATTGGCAAAGTCCGCATCCTCTGTTGGTTCCGGTGGGGCATTTTGACCCGAAAGAGTGATCATTAGACCACGTTGCTCTATGAGAGCCACTGTGATATCTTCTCGTAGGTAGTTCCAATAACCTGCGCTGAGTAGGTCTGCCGTGAGATGAATATGTCGACTTGCCAGTAGTGAATAGCATCCTTGCAAGTGACTCTGAGAACTAACGTTCTCTGAAGACGTTATTAAGCCGTTAGCGACTGTCTTCCCCGGAGTAAGCTTTAGGAGCCAGGAATGTCACAAACTACTGACGTGTGATAATTTCATAAGATCGCAAAAGACAGATGGCGGCAAGTGTTTCACCAAGTGGAATTCTATCAATATTTTTAGTGAGGGAGATCAATCTCCGCACACTGTCATAGTGGTAGAATTCAGCAATCTCGAAATACCCTCCTTCCGCAAGGGTGCGATGTTGGTTGGCAGCAGCAAATGCGAGAATGGCGCTGAGCAACAGCGGATTATATCGAGCCCTGACAGGAATAACATCCTTGAAATGGCGATTGCTGTCATTAAGATCATACCATGCGGCCAAGGTTCCTATATAGTGGCGGAATAACCTGGCAACTTGTTGGTCCTGCAAGGCATATGCGGGATGTTCCGTGGAGGGATATTCGGTTTCGTGGTGAGCAGATGAGCTCAAAGGGCTCGGTTGATAGACTGGAACCCCCGGTGCTGCTATCGTGTCTTCTTCTTGAATCCAATGACAGTTACGCGCAATTCGTTGACATGGTGAACATTTTGGTCGTTTCCCATCGCCTTTCGTTATATCATAGTGAGCCCGCAGTTAGTGAGTGATGGCTTTCTAAGGTTCGACATATGTAGGACTAACATTTGACCCGCCGTGACCTGCAAGTTTGGCTGAGGAGTCGTGAATTAGTAATCGATTTCGAGGCCGTTGGGCAATTCGTAGCGATAAAAGCGACATGTGGCTTGAAAGGTGAACTATAATTAGGGAGCGAGTCGACTAACTCACCAGCCTAGAGAAATAAACCCCGCATTAATTCCAGAGATCTAATGCTGTTCCACCGGGTATAGACTTACGATTGCGTTCAAGTGGCCTCGGCATTTACGTTTTGCGAGGCCTGGGCACACCTGATTCGACTTAAAAGATATGTGTGGGGAATAATACACTCGGATCTTAGTTCCTGAGGCGGGGCTTGTAAATCATGATGTTTTGCGAGCTTCGCTTTTGCCCTTTTCACCCCACTTTATTACCCCGTGATCGCTTGTCGATGTTGCATAGTCTTGGCTATGACATCATCTCGTGCTTCAACCGGCATGTAGTACTTTAGGTATATGGAAGTTTACTGGGACGGGAACCAAGTTGACTAGTCTGAGCGAACTAAAACAAATAGAGAGAGGCGAATAACGAAAGGCGAGAGATATCGCAAGGTTGAAATCAACTCGTTCATTCTGCCACCCTGCAGGACGCTATGCCTGTTTTGTTTAGTCTACCACAGATTGCTGGTCTTGGCTGTGATATGATTGGGCACAGCCTCGTAGGCCCAACGAGGAAGAATAAATCGGATGAGAGGTCGTGAAATGAATTTCGGTCCCTGTCGTATCGAATGAACCCCGCAGCTCGTCTACATATGCGCATGCAATGGTACGGGATCTCCTATCGTCCACCTCGAAGCGCGTGGAACTTTGATTCATTAGATGTGCTTTTGCTACTCAGCTCGCAGCTCAAGATTTGCACAGGTCCGACGGGGGACGAGATAGCATATTCTTCAGGTTTCGCAGTTGATATTGAAGTCAGTGGACCGATTTGTCCCTCTTCGTATCCACAGCCAAAGATCAAATACCGCTTTACGGCGACGACGAATTTCACTGGTACTCACAGGACGACCCCAGGCCTGTGAAACTGCGCTGCGCATCAATTGCCGAAATTTCCTTTGATAATCTGTGCTTCGTGTGACAAGACATGATTCGGTGGCTTGTATCATAATCTCGGCGGCGTTGACAATGTCCTCACCGCACTTATCTTGCAGACGCTCCACAATCAACAGTGCCGGAAAGCTCCCTTGAAGCAGCTGAATGCCGAAGAAGTAGGGCATGAAGCTTATATCTGGGTCAAGCTGTAAGATTTGCCGTAACCAAAAAGCCGCATCTAATGAGTGTGATATTGTCGATGTGAATGCCGGAGAAGTCCAAAGCTCCTTGTCTTCCAATAAAAATTGCCAGTCCCACTTTCCTACTAGAGATATATGGAGAACTTGGACTAGGTATGAAGAGTAAGCAACCACCGTTTGTGTTTGCCAAGTGAAATCCTGGACTAACTGCCCGTTGACAAGTTGGTCTGACACTGCAGGGTCGACGGTTGAAGATGCCGAAGATGCCAAAAAAGCGGACAAACTGGTCTGATAGATCTCGAGGTGGCGTAGTACTTCGGCCTCTTTAACTTCGTAAGCCTTAGTGTCTTGTAGCCGCAGATGATTGAGTTCCATCACTTCTCCGGTGATCGTCATCAGTGGAAGGAAAAATCCGAAAATGGACGAGTCGCGACAGCGGAAATCAGGGAATACCTGACGTTCGTTCTGCTGTACTGAATAAAAGCATTGAGGGCTGTGTGGATCGAAATCCTCGCTGTGAACAATACTACCCTGCCAGTAGGTTTCATCCAGTGGAAGTGGCAAATTCTCACACTCTGCATCAAGGAAATCCGGGGGACGATTGAGACACAATGCAAGATGTCGATCAATAATGTAAAGCATCCACAATGTTCGTCTTCGCTCTTCGCGGTGCTCCCCAGTTGAGACAGGGTAGCCTTGATCATGGATTTTCTCACATACGCAATTGAGACTTGACTGTGTCCCGTCAGAATGGAAAAGGTTCGGTTGGTTTGACCAATCTGATAGCCTGTCTTCAGAGAATTGGGGCGATGCATTGCTTTGCTTATCAAAGTCTGGCATTAATTCCGCCTCCCGATTTAGTTTGAGCTGGCGGGCTAAATCAAAGGCCGCCTTCCACCTACAAAGCAATCAGGAAACAGGTCATGAGAGGTAGACAGAGCTTAACTTACCATCCCATGCTTTCTGCGTTGTGTTCGGTCGAGACAATCGAGACAATATGGATGCAAGTGATCACCTTGTCCAGATGAGCAATATGTTTTACCAGTGAGGGCCCCTGATTCTTGGGCGAGGGATTGTCTGAAAATTGAAATAATGTTTTCGTCAGATCGCCAAGGAACTGGCAAATATTGCGTTGTTGTGAGGGTGAGATAGATAAAGAGGCCCGATGATCAATAGCAGCCATCCAAAGCATACTTGTCAAAAGTGCAGGACTGGTGACCCGGAATTTATCGGTCAGAAAGGAGGCTTTGCGCAAGATGTTCGGAAATGGGCTAGTGAAATATAGCTCGAGCAAATGGCAGACAAGTTGTGGAGGGAGGGCTGTTTCTAAAAAAGGCATCACCGTGTCTAACACGGGGTATTTCATCGAGGGCCGTGAAGTTGTTTCATCTTCTGGGACACGGTGGTTTGTTGCTGGTTGGAATAGTGTCGGTGGATGAGGCCCCTGGCTAGGATTGTGAGGAGTTATGTCGACCGGATCCCATATGTCCGGTAGTGGTGGTAGAGGCCCTTCGTCTTCTCCGCTTAACTGAGGCAAACCCTTCAACAAATCAGCCGTTGGTAGCCATTCCTCTGTGACATCCACCCCTAATCCTGCCTGTAGCTGTGGAAAATCTGTCACGGGGCCATAGTCTTCCATGCACAAAGCCAAGAGAGCATCAATTTCGTCGGTTCTGGGCGACGACGGTTGGGTGACTGATGACAGGATGGTGGAATCCATGGGTGACACAGTCGGCTGTGACACAGGGCTAGAGCTTTCATCGGTCTGTCTTTCTTTTATATGACTTTGCGGTGCGTCTATTCCGTATGCCTTATTCGCGTCGGCTAACTTGGATCGTGCCATCCGACCTCTTTTCCGTAGCTTGCGTGTAATATCACAGTCTATGCCCTTGCGCAGACAGCGTGAGCACGGAAACGGGGATGCTAGATCGCATCGCACACGGCGGATGTGGCACGCGTCACAGGCGACTTGATTTCGTCGCCATCTTGGGCTGCTGTTCGGGGGTTCAAACGGCGCGGGGACTGGGAATGATGGAAAGTTCGCTAACTGGAAGTTGCTTTCAGGATACATCGGCATGCTGTATGATGTAGTTGATCATGGGTGACGGTTGTTGAAAACACTTTTGCCCATTGGCTTTTTGGTGTGTTAAATCACTCATAATGGAACTGGACACTCTACTTGTCAGTAGCCTTTTCTCTCCATTTCTCCGTCATTCTTCTTCTGTTGTGGTCGTCTTGCCTGGGAAGGAAAATGGCTGTATGGACTGGCGGGCCTTAATTACCCGTTTCTCTCCCCTTTGAGTAAACTTTCCCGCGCAGTATATTTCGGCCCGTCGTGATATCTCCGGTCCAGCCGAAGTTATGATTGGCTATCCGTGATTGCCCCGTATTTAGTTTGGAGCTAGTTAGGCGCTTTTGCTTTTGCTAGTTCCATATCTTCATCCAACATAGCCCTGGAGGTAGTCTTCGCTCGCTAATTGTGTCTCTGAAGAGATGGGCAAAATTGGCAACTGAGATGTCCTCGTCTTGGTCAATCCAACAAAAGAGTGCATTTAACCACATGAATGTGACCTAGGAACCGAATCCAATTACTGTAGGCAAGGTACGTTGTGAGTTGGACGTCTCCGCCAACTTACTGGGAAGACGATTTTTGCCACATTTGAACACCGAATACCGTCTCCACCCTGTCCCCATCTGGGGTCGGGACAATATGGGGACGGGAGCGTAAGGTTCCTGGGGTATTAACCGCGGTTACGTGGAAGAATGAGGTATATAAAGCTGATTACCACCAGGCTTCCAACAATTACTCTCACAAGAAGTACTCTCACACTGTCCCATTTGGTGGATTTCAGTCTTTTGTTATTACTCATTCCGTTACATCTCTTCATCGATAATGACAGCCTCTACAAAGAAGCCCTACTTCGGGCTTACCGGAGGATGGCTTACCTTTTGGCTCACGGTGGGTTGACTACGTTTCCATACCTGGTCCTAGTCGGAGGAATGCTAATGCAGGTAGCATCCCAGGTAGCCTGTGCCACTGATATGATGTTATTTGGATACGACCAGGGTGTCTTTAGTATGTTCCCTTTCCCTTTTCACCTTTATGCCAAGCGCCCTGGATACTAATGGTCTATTTCTCAAGGTGGTGTCGTGGTTACCCGTGACTTCTTAGAAGTCCATAACCTCGTCGGCCCTACCAAAACCACAGTTCTCTCTACGGTTGCTGCCATTTATGACATCGGTTGTTTCTTCGGAGCCATACTTGCCTTTACAATAGGCGAACGACTGGGCCGCAAAAAATCCATTCTTTTGGGTACTGTCATTATGGCGGCCGGTACCATTCTTCAGGCATCATCTTATAGCCTACCGCAAATGTTTATTGGCCGAATTGTGCTAGGGTGAGTGGGTCACAGATACTCAACCACTATACATGATCCTAATTTATCCAGTCTCGGGAACGGAATCAACACTGCAACGGCCCCTATTTGGCAAACGGAAACGGCACAAGCGAAATGGAGAGGAAAACTGGTCATCCTGGATCTTGGGCTGAATGTTGGCGGGTACTGTATTGTCAATTGGATAAACTATGGACTCTCCTTCCGCGGAGGCGCCATTGCATGGCGCATGCCGATCGCTCTACAGCTCACTTTCGTCGTTATCTTGCTTGTCACAATCCCTTGGCTCCCGGAATCCCCAAGGTATGATACTAAATCCTTTTGGTACAGATGTTGAATATGGTTTTGACAAGGACCTAGATGGCTCATGACACAAGCCCGCGAAGACGAGGCGATCGAAGTACTTGCCTGTGTCGAGGCTACATCCATTGACGATCCAGTTATTATAACCCAGCGTGATGAGATTAAATTCAGTATCACATATGAAAAAGAAAATGCTGTCCGATGGCGCGATCTTCTGCTCCGAAGCAAAACCGATAATACCAAAACTCTTCGCCGGTTGCTTCTTGGTGCCGGCACACAGGCCATGCAGCAGCTCCAAGGTACCTTTCTGATCCAAACAGCTCTGAATTGTTTTAAGGTCTTCACATACTGATAGAAATGGTGATCAAAGGTATCAACATCATGAGTTACTATCTCCCGCTAGTCCTCATGAACTCGGTCGGACTTTCAGATAGGATGGCCCGTCTGCTGACGGCGTGTAATGCGACCTCATATTTCATTTTCTCGTGCGCCGCAGCCACAATAGTCGAGCGAGTCGGCCGTCGAGGCTTGATGATGTTATCTGGGTTTGGCCAGTTCCTTTCCTTCCTGATTATCACAATTCTCCTCTACTTGGCCGAGAAGAATACAGTATATGCCACTGCTTCCGTTGCATTCTTCTTTCTCTATCATATTGCCTTTGGAATGGGTATGCTGGGTGTTCCGTGGCTGTATCCCACTGAGATCAACTCACTCCCCATGAGAACGAAGGGAGTAGCAGTTTCGACCGCAACCAACTGGTACGTTTTTCAAAACATATTCTCATTAAAATGAACCGTGATTCTCATGCTCTGTATTTTCCAGGATCACCAATTTTGCTATTGTTGAGATTACGCCTATCGGTATCCAGAGCATTGGATGGAAATTCTGGATTGTGTGGACCGTGCTCAATGCGATCTTCCTGCCAATTATCTACTTCCTATATCCAGAGACAGGTGAGTCTAAACCCAAGGAGTTATGCTGTTATCATATATGTGCTAATCCTTTCCAGCGAACCGGAGGCTGGAAGACATTGATGCGTACTATCGCTCCAACCCACCACTCATCGTGGCTGGTGATGCAGATGCCATTTCGACAAAAAGACCGCTTCAGTTCATCTATCACGAAGATGAAGAAGTTCAAAAGAATGCGAAGGAGGTTGCCACTGGTGCCGTCGAGTACGAAGAACATGTAAATTAGGTGATGTGACTAGACTAGCTTATAGGGGTGATAGTAAGTAGTTATCATAGAGAATTACATGTGGCTTTCCCAATTGAGAGAATCGGCTTCCATGTGCAATTCATCTATGATTCGGCCTTTGCCACTCGGTGGGCTTCTCAGTGGTGGGCAGGCGGAAAGCTTGCGGAGAAAAATTGCCAGAATCGCACCAAATTCGGTAGTTTATTTACTCACCAATTCTTCCCCGGAATATCACTACATAACCCAAGTCTTGAACTTGTCCTAAATTCCTTGTATTGGCTCTTCACTTCCAACGTTGAGTTATCCGGAATTTGGGCCGCTTTGACCTAGCGTCATTAACGCTGAAGGCAAAGTGTGGTGGAAAAATCGGAATGAGACCATTGGAGTGCATTGATCCACTCCCCAGTAAGGCGAGTGGTCGAAAAGCGGCAAGGGGTGAGCACCAAAATGGATAGGGCAGCCGTCTTACGCAGTCTAGAATCCAGTGTATATGTATGTATCGACTGTTACCAAAAGGTTTGAAACGGTTCCAAGTGATTAAACAACTTACAGGGCGCCTGGGTATGTGCATAAGTAGGTTTGTAGTTCCACCATTTCATTGCGCTGTCTTGATGCGTATTCTCTTATATACTTTGGGGAACCACCAATACCCTCGATCCTAATTAACCATCACCTTATTTACACCTTGGTGACAAGTCTCGTTTCTTCCTTTGAACTTGACAATGTCCACTCATGATGATTTTGAGTCAGACAAGGATCTTCCTCTCGAGTCAGGTGGAAGTGAGTCGAGCTCAACACTACTTCATCGCGCTGACCCTTGGAACCACCACGTTAGAAAGTCTTCTCGATCATTTCGGAGAGGGCAGATTTGCAGTTATCAAAATTCGTTAATGGCCCTCAATGCTCTTATATTTCTCACCACTATAGGCTTGTGGACCATCGGCACATTTGCTAGGAAGTTTGAGGCATGTCATTGTGATACAGAGTCGTGGACAACCAAGTTCGAGGAAGACTGTAAGGATAAAAATTCTCTTTCTAGAAAATCGGGCAGAGGGAAATAAGCCGGCTGATAAAGTGCTTCCTGTATCACAGTGCAATACACGAGCCGAGTTACTTTCCAACCTCATTCTTATTACGGCGGACCGCCGTCAAACAAGACAGATGAGATATGGAAGCGACTTTCTCCCCGTGAGCGCATCTTCTTTTTTGAAACTTGAGAAATAGAATCACAACTGACCGAATGACCTCTTAGCTGGTGATGGCATCGTGGAACTTCCAATTGCAGCGGCAAAGAACCTTCCAGAGTCCCTGCCCGCCCCAAATAATCCCGAGACTGCGTTGGTCTACGGTGTGTCGGTCTTTCACCAGCTACACTGTCTGGTATGAAATTCAAGTTTCCATTATTTCATAATTGATCTCATTCAACTTCAACATGAAAATTTCTAACCCCTCCTGCAGAACTTCCTTCGATTTGCCTATTACCCCTCATCCGTAAAAGGCATGGATGAGGAAGAAGTCGCCTTCCACCGGGATCACTGCCTTGACTACATCCGACAAGTTCTCATGTGCCATGCAGATCCTACTTTCGAACCAATGAGCGAAGTGGGAATCAATGGAATGGGAGCTACCCATCAGTGCCGTGATTTTGATAAGATATTTTCTTGGGCGTATGAGCATCGCTCAAATAAAGTACGTGGGTCGGGATATACCGGTGGTAGACTTACGCATACGCCTGCGGACCTGAATCATTTCGACGAGGGGCCACATGCTGGACATGGCCATTGAGCAGATCCATAAGCTGGGGCGGATATCCTCTGTGATTTACGTCTATTACCTGAGAACTTGACAGTTTGAGACATTAAACGATACATTTCGAGTGTATTTTACGATAGTTCTTTGCATCCTGCGATGGTAGGTTTCATAACACATAGTCTACGTTATCTATATGTTGCTGAGCGGTTAGCCTCTACAGTGAAAATGTATGTCATACATCCATCTTTATCGAAGAGATCACACAGCCTTACAACCGACTCCTCGTATACTTGAATCGAACGGATAGCTTTGCAAGAAATCCATTCCATTATATGTGAGATATTCTCATCTATACTCTTTTCAAACATCCAGAATACAGTATAACCGTATTATATAGTAATTCTTCATTTTCAGTCAATAAAATTTCATGCTTAATTCATGGTTAGTGCATTACAATGTCATCCTGTAAGTTTGTAATACGGAATATCATAAATAAATACGGAACACTTAATATGTATATCTTTCCACTCGAAACAGAATACCGACTAATACTACTTAGTTTCCATACGATTTGCATTTTTTTATACAGGCAATAAGCTGAACAATATAGCTTACGAAATATTCATATAATGACCCCAAGCTTTTCAAGGAAAAATATAAAACGGGCTCCGGTATAGATGGCGACTTAATTACGGCCAATAAAAGCGTTGAGCTCCGAAGCTGAATGATAGCTGAACCCACCTGCGTGCTGCATACCACCTGGGCATACATGTGCATATGCAAGTCATCTAGTCTTCACAATAAGGTAAACCTGGGCCTAAAGATAGACACTCCGTAGCTCACTCGCTAGATCTACGAACACCCACAAGTGACTACCTTCCGAACCCCCTTACATAAATACATATGGACCAGTCATATTGCAGGATAAGGCAAAATTTCACTTGCAGGACTGGTTGGTGATCTAGCCATCCAGCTGGGTTCTTGTACATATGTGAGCATTTGCTGATCTGGGCCGCGGGGCAGCGACCTGGTTTCTCTATCTATGTGTGTTTTCTGTCCTTACTTCAGTGAGTTACGAGGCAACTGGATCAGAGAGGCCATACAGGATCAGCTGAGGAGATAGCAAGTAATTTTACGTAGAAATGATTTGAAACTCCAAACTTGGTATTTTCTCAATTTGCAAGCGGAGCAATTGCAAAAAAATATCTCACGTTGACTAGACCATACTGTTCTAACTCCTGTGGCTATTTGTCTCCCCCATCAAATTCAACTTCTTTCCTCTGCTCTTCTGCTTTCTTTACGGGACTGACACCATGTGGTCTTCGAGGTCGAGAGATCTCGATTTGAAGTATCGAGAAATAAACAACAATGACGGAGAGGATACATCAGCTCCAGTGCCCGAAGATAACAGACATTGGAATCTTCTCCTATATATTGTGATTTCAATCTTTGCAACTGGGTGGACTACGACCACGGTTCTCTATTGGAAATCATCCACTACTGCCCCGACATTCAATGGCAAGTTCCAACTCGGCACGTTCACCCCTATTCCAGAGGACGTATTTAAGCCAGTGAGAAAGGTATTTCAACCGGATGAAAGATACATCGGAAATTCGAGAGAGGTAGATCACCACTGGGATGACTTGGTAGCTGGTGAGAAGAGCGAACCCTTCCCTTCTATATTTATCGTTAACATGCCTTCTTCGCTAACAGGTCATGACGCCGTCTGGATTGAGGACCCAGAAAGGTGGGGTTTGCCTGAGGGTATCGTTGCGCCATTCGATCATCCCCACGAGACCGAACCTCCGCAACATGATTTCTACGTGATATCGATCCTCCACCAGCTTCACTGCCTAGTACGTTGGAAGTCGGGGTAATATGATTAGAGAGTTGTCTAACTCAAAGTCACAGAACATGGTTCGCTTTCAGTTCTGGCAGGCTCGGGACGGTGTCGACCTCGATACCGAACATGATGCGGTCAAATGGAATTTACATGTCCTCCATTGCTTCGAGTATCTCCGGCAAGCGATTTCATGTGGAGGAGATCTCATAATAGAGGGATCAAGCCCGATCAAAGTTGGCAATGGTAAAGCCAACCCTCTGTGTTATTTATTTTTCTCGTGCACTGATCTAATGCTTTTGTTTCTATATAGGACATGCTACTTCCGTTACTGGCTGGGGTGTTGAGCACGACTGTATTGATTTCGAACTACTACGTCAGTTTCAGATTGAACAGGAAAGAAAATATAATCTGACCTGGCAGCATGACTTCTTTGGATGATAGTGGGAAATCAAGGCTGGGATTTGTGCGGAGGCAGTAGTGCCGAGGTTGAGCCAGCAACCCCTATAGCAAGGGATTCGGTGTCTAGAAACAGTATATTATTGAAGAAAGCTATAGTTAGCTATAATTCAATTGTCTTTGTTTTGGATTCTAGTATCTGCTATTTAATCTGCACTTCTTTGTTTGACTTAATGCGTGCCGTGTACGGGGCAGTATCACCAGGCTGTATATGAAATTTCATATACTTAATTCATAAAATGCCGATTTTAGCAAGGCTTAGGAAGCATCCTGTTTTCTAAAATGATCAATAACCAAAGTAACGGAGACGAAATTGTCGTTGGCCTTCTGTTCGCCTAGTTAGTTTATAGATTGAGACAATTATAGAATTGAAGAATATACACGCCTTTGGATTGTTTAATGGTTTAGAGCCTAATTAGATAACTCTCTCCTATATTGGTATCTGGATGAGTGTGGGCATAGAAATTACAAGCTTGTTTATGGTCTTAATTCAATACCCTGGATCCTTTATGCAGAATTCAAAATGTTATATGAGTGTCAATTTAGAAATAAAGATGAACCAATGTAGGCACAAAACACTACCACACTTCCGTTGTCATTAACAGATCATCATCTCATTGGATCACATTCTCATCATTGATAATCGTGGCTTGGCTCTTGAATCATTCCACCCTTCCAGCTGGTTGGAGTAACATGTGGCTATTACTATTCAACGCTCTAAGCCTCACCCTAGAAGGTGGACCGGACCGAGGCTGGCTTTGCAACATAGTTCTTTGTTTATTTTGAACCTCCTCGCTTGGAAGACCAGACCCAGGCCGGTTCCGCAACATCGGGCTTTCCATGCTCTTCGGTCTCTTCAGTATCACGCCTGGAAGACCAAACCCAGGCTGGCTCGGGATTTGCATGCTCTTCGGTATCACGCTTGGAAGACCAAACCCAAGCTGGCTTAGGGTTTGCATGCTCTCCAGCATCGCGCTTGGAAGACCAGACCCAGGCTGGCTCGGGGGCCTCGGGCTTTGCAGACTCGGGATTGATAGCCAAGCCACTCGCCACTGCTGCCAGTGCAATGGCTAGGACTGTCTGAGCGGTGATGAACTTCATATTGAAGACTATATATAATTAGTCTTTGTATATTGGGTGTAAATTTAATTGGGCAGCATTGGTCTCACAATTATGCGTAATCTTGGACCTGAAAGATTGGAATATATTTGAAAAATAATGTTTGCAGTTCGATATTGACATGGATGAAGAACAGATTTCAGGTGGTCAACGTGTGAAGTATTTATAATATTAGCCCTGGAGCGGTCGCACAGCCAACACGCTGTTTTCCATTAAGCCTACGAACTGAACGATTCTCATGCCGTTTTCCATTCTGCGGAATGTATCTCCGTCGGCTGTTCGTTCCTCCTTTCGTGAGAATCTAAATAGTGTTAAGGCAGCGAGGAGATAGTTGTAAGGGGTCATGCGTGCTTCGGGCCAATTACTTCGGTCCTTCTTGCAGCATTATGGGGGCTGTCTGCAACTCTGCCTCTTTTCAATCCGTAGTTTACCCATTATGGAAAGACGACATGACATGCATCAAGCTGGGGATTACTAGCTACCTATCTTATCTTTTTCCGGAAGTTGTAAACACTCAAGGATTGTCTGATATCGGAACAATCACATGAGTTATGTATTTGAAACAAGTACAGCAAATGCCGGTAATACGTAGTAATCCGTGGTAGTGATGTCAAAAGGAAGGACTCTTGTGCTATCCCACCTGGAAGTTTATTACATGCAGATCTCAAAATAGGTCCATTTTTAAGTCTGGACGCCTAGAAAAGAACCATTTCTCACCCCACACACGCACTTGATAATCGTTGCTTGATTTTCCTAACTACAAGCCGTTTCGCTCAAGGCGTTTTATACCTTTACTCGAAACATTTTTGAACACAGCCAAAATGAAGCTTCCAAGTATACTATCATCAACCATATCTAGAAGCTATACGACTACAGGTGTATATGACGAGAAAGACCGGCATGTCGACGATAACCGATCTACCTCCAGCGAGACCTTGTTAGGAGAAACCAGACTTCGACCCCATGCATCCAAAAGACTTTCCAGGGCATATATTTTTCTTCTTCCTGTTGTCTTTGGACTGGGAATTGTTCTAGGCCTTACAAGTCTTTCATTCTTCAAGAGGCCTGAGTTTGTTCCCGGACTACGTCGAAAAACACCTATACCCAACCAGGTCTTTCAACATCGATTGAAAATCCCATTTGTGCCCGATGATAGATACTATGGCAGTGGTGACGCCACAGATAAAGCCTGGAAAGAATTAACGAGCGGTAAGTTGGTTTGTCCCTATTTCACCAGGGATAAATGTGGATAGCAAAGAAAACTAATTTTCAACCACAGGGGGTGATTCCGTCTGGCTACAAAACCCATCAAATTATGGCTTACCCAAGGGTATTTCTGACCCATTGAATACGGATAACACGGATGAGCGGTTCTACGTCTTGTCAAACCTCCACCAACTTCATTGTGTGGTAAGGATTTCCCACGAAGGAAGAAAATTCGTGGTATTACAATAAGTCTGACTAGTGATTGCTTATTAGAATGTTGTTCGACGTCTTTTTCGCTACTATGAGTCCCAAATCGGCCAACCCGCCAACGAATCCGAGGCGATTTTCGCGGCCTGGACAGAGCATACTGACCACTGCTTTGAATATCTACGTCTTTCAATCACGTGCGGAGACTTCCTGGTTCTGGAACCTGCCAGTCCACCGGGGACATCGCCAGAGCTGACGGCCGGCGGGCTGGGATGGGGGGTAGTGCACGAATGCATTGATTTTGACGCGTTACGGAAATGGCAGGCTGCCAAGCGACAAGAGTCTGAACAGTCCGCACTTTAGCATATACTTGCCTTGTTAGAAAATACATATTTATCCAGGTTTGGACCGTCCACTGTTCGTTACCTAGCTGCAGTAGTATACCGTCGATATCTCAGTATGTAAAACGAGTGACTATTACAATGTTCAATTATGCACTAAGCCCTGTAAAACACTTACGCGAGCCAAGAATGCTTATTTTACCCGTCTCTGTCCATATTTACCTCTATTTTCAGACCCTTTCAGTATAAATACCTTACACCGAAGGGTGTGACCGTGTTTTGTACTGCAAAATAATAAATACTAGCGCCGTTTGTGTATTTAATGGCGTACCGGTTACATTACCAGGGTGCGGGGAATAACAGATAGCGCGATCAGAGCGACTTCAGGGTGATCGAGTCCACTCTAATAAAGCTTGAAAAGCCTGGAATGTGAGATGAACGTGGTACGAAAAGTGGGATGGGATCCCCTTCATGATGCAAGGGTTCAAAGATCATCGTCGCGCCATTCTATTCTGAGATTGCCGCTAAACCGCCTATCTACCACCACCTGGGGTTCCCGACGGGGACCCAGATAACGAGATCTCGCAATTTCCATTACGAAGGCTGATTTGATTGCACAATCCATATCTTAGGTCTAGAAGGGCTATCGCAGGATAGCTCAGCTGGTTTAAGCTAGAGAGCCGCGTGGATCACGCGAGAAGCGATTTCTTTGTTCTCTCAAGCCTCAAGCGCGCGCGGGGTGTTAGTGCAATCAGGCAACCCCCCCCCCCCCCCCCCCTGCTGGCTTTTCTAACTGTCGCAACTCCCACTCTTACCAACCCGAGTCTCTTCCCATCTGACAACTCAGCTACGACGTCACTTTCGTCACTTGAACGCGAAACACGCAAATATGGGTTCTGTGTTTGAGGCATCTCCCACATTCTCGATTGAGAGCGAACGTCTCCAAATCTCCTACTTCTTACCCGACTCCCCAGAGCACTGTCGTTTCCTCGTCGAACTATGGAACAGCGAGGAATTTATGAAAACATGCGGCCGCACCGGCATCGACACGGCAGAGAAGGCCTCTAATTTCCTTCGCAACCGCGTCCACGCCGACTACGCCCGAAACAATTATGGCATGTTTCTAGTCTCGCTGAAGCCACATGAGCACGCATCTTTGGCAGAAAGTACTCCTATCGGCTCTGTCTCATTAATGAGAGGCGAGCCACCGAATGCTTACCTGGCGCCCGATATTGGATATGTGTTTCTGACCAAGGAAACTGGAAAGGGATATGCCACCGAAGCCGCACTTGCGTTGTTGGCGTATGCGAAGAAAGAATTCGGGGTAATTTCTGTGTTTGGATTCTGTGGAACAGACGATACGCATAGCGCGAGGGTGCTGGAGAAGATTGGGCTAGAGTTTCGAGGAGAAAAGAAACTGAAGGTTTTCGGAGGAAGGGAAAGTGCTGTTTACGCGCTTCCTATAATGAGCCAGGATCTGACCTTGTACGGCTTGGATGACTGAGGAAACTAGTCACCTCCTCGGCTGCTTCTTTTGATGACTGATTTTCCACGTCCGATCTCAGCGAGCGATATCAGGGACCGCTTTTCTTCCGGCATGCTATCAGATCAGATAGCATGGCAGGGATGGGTTCTCGCGCATTTCGGTCGTTGGCCTTTCTCCGGTCTTTTTTTGGAATTTTACTGAGAATAGAGGGCCCCAGGGAATCTATAGATACGGGAAGAAAAAGAAGGACCTACATAATCTACAGTGGGAAGAGAACATAAGCTAACCGAAGAGGAAATACAGAGGTCACACAATCTATCATAAATATCTATGTATATAAGCACCACGAAAGAAATCAGATACTGTTCATACATCCGCTGAATCAAAGATATTCAAAGATAGAACCCGAAAAGAAAAGTTGCTCGTCTAGATAATTTGATGCGTGCCTTCGAGTCCATCAGATCGTTGCGCAGCATAAGCCCAAATTGTAGCCTCAATCCGCGCGCGCTGTTCTGTCTCCACACTTGAAGTATTATCCCCGAAGACAGAGTCCATTTCCTCCAGAGTTTTCCCGTTAGTCTCCGGAACAAAGAGCCATGTCCAAACAAACGACAGGGCACAAAACACACAGAAGAACACGTACGTCCCATACCCAGTGTTTTGCACAAGCGGCGGAGTAATAAGCCCAATAATGAAGTTGTTGAGCCAGTTCGACATCGTGGAATATGCCATACCCTTAGCACGCAACGAGGAAGGGAAGATCTCAGCGGGCATAGCCCAAGGGATAGGACCCCAACTAGCTCCGTAGGTGAGCATGAAGAAACACAAGAAAGCGACGCAAACCCAGCCCTCTGTGGAATGAGCTGGCCAATTTGATTGGTATTGGCTCATCAGGACGGCGATGACGAGATGCGCAAGAACCATGCAGCTAGCACCACCAAAGAGTAAAGGCCTGCGGCCAAATCTATCCATTCCCCATAGTGACCAGAAACAGGCTATCATCTGGCAGATGTTGATGACGCCGGACATGTGGAGTTGCATCTCGTAGTTTAGACCCATTCCCGCGAATAGACTGGGCGAGTAGTAGATGAGAGCATTGACGCCGCCGAATTCTGTGAGAAGGATATGAGTTAGTCCGTTTAAGGAGAAATAGAAAGGGAAGGCGGTGGTTATACCACGACAGACAGATACTCACGTTGGAAAAACATCAGCCCAATACCGACATGCGTACGCTTCCAACACCCTTTGCGGAAACAATCCAGGTAGCTCCAGACATGAAGCATAGCACGGCTGGTGTAACTTCCATCCTGGCACTTCGGGTGTCTCACGATGCTCACTTCCTTGCAATAAGCCACCTCAGAGCGAATCTCAACCCACTCTCGGATGACGCGCTCGTCGGTAGGGTCGACACCACGCAACTTGCAGAGAACCTGGAGTGCTTCTTCATCTCGGCCTCGACCAGCGAGCCAGCGAGGTGAATATGGGAGGAATGGAATACCGACCCCAAGGAATACGGCAGGAATCATCTATCCACGTGGTTAGGAAAGGACAAATCGTGGGAAACGGGAAGGCACACCTGAATAAGAAAAGGAAGGCGCCACGACCATTCACTCGGAATGTATCTTGTACCATAGGTGATGTAGAAAGCAATCACAATGGCAGTGACAATAGCAAGCTCCTGCAAAACAAGCAAAGTACCGCGAATCTCCGGAGGCGCAATTTCAGAAATGTAAAGCGGTGCCACCATGGCCAGCATGCCGACACCAATACCTCCGACAAACCGGGCACCTACAAGCATTTCAAAACTCATAGCCCCAGTCTGCAGGGCGGAACCAAAGAGGAAGATTATCACCGCGACCATTATAGACCACTTCCGAGAGATTTTGTCGGCAATCCATCCTTGGTTCATTGCTCCAATGAACGCCCCCAGCTCGATCATGGCCGTGAGGATTCCTTTCTGGAATCCTGCACCGGGTGCGTCGGGGCCAACCTCGGGAAATCGCTCGAGAAATTGGTCCATTGTGAGGGTTATGGAGATGACACCTTGGTCGTAGCCGAACATTGCCCCGCCCAGTGTTGCGAAGGCGGCGCATGCTGCTACATATTTGTTCGTGAGGATACCCTTCAGGCCTGTTTTTCGGGAGGATGCATTAGTATGTGATGAGTGCAGAGAAGGGCGGGGGAGGTAATACCAGATTTGCCATATGGTTGTCTTGCTGATCCAGGGGCCGGTATGAAAACAGAAGGATCCGATTTTATATCGGATTCAAAATGTTGGCTCTCTGGGGATTCTTTCTTATCCGCCATGGTCTTCCTTGGGTCAATGTGTAAAATGGATAATAATGATCCAATTGAGAAAACAGTAATTGAGGATATCTTTCAAATATAAGCAAAATTGTGGAATGTAAACTTTGTTTCATGCAACATCTACACCAACCAGAGTCAATGCAATTACCCTAACCGGTGTCCCCCCACCTTACACCATACGTACTATGAAGTTGACACTTAGAGTTTGGACTTGACGCCATCGACCGGGAGGGAACGCGGGGAAGACCCGCAAGTCATGGCTTTCAAGGTTGTCTAATTCGCAGGGCCCCGGAATCTGACCGAGTCGGACACCATTTTCCGGCCCGGAGATTATTTTCCTTCAATAGCCGGCTGTAAACACCTCGTTTCGTAGTAACAAAACAACCGAATGTAATAATCAACTAGTTCGGGATCTGCGCGGGTGGCTATGAGTTTCAAATCCTGCACTAAAATGGCGAAAGGAAACCAAAAAACATTGAAAAAGACTCCCAAAAAGGATATCCGAAAAGGTTCTCAACATAATGTCTCCAATATCAGATTAATAACATAGAATAGATAGAGGATTGGAGGAGAAGTAGAGGGTGAGGCGGTGAATTAGTATGCCTAACCAATAAAATGTCCGTTCCAAGGTTGTCATATGTGCCGATGAATCCCGGCTCTTTTGTATAGCCAACCACTCAGGTTGCGAACATTAAGGGATATCTTGGGGGAGTTCCCATACCAGTCCAGTCCCGTTTGTCCGATGAGACATCAAATCTCGGCACCTCCCGCAGGGCTGGGCATTGATTATTTGTGGCCCATGACGTCCTCTCCCCACCTCAAGTGCCTCCCTACTCCCATTCATCGAACATTTGAATATGGATTTATCTCTATTCTGCCAGAAAAATCTTCTCTATATCCAAGAGTCACTGTAAAGATACAAACTCGGGGAATGTTACCCGGCCACCCGCGGAGTCACTTGTCGCTACGAAATCCATCATAAGTTGGGGTATGAGGGGATTTTCGACTGTGTGGCTTCCGAGGGACAAGGAGTCAGTTTATCAACCGGGCCATTCTCGCCCAGCTACGGCTAATATGACACCAGCCGAAGTCAATGGGGCTCGTTGAAGATCATGACTGCGAATTGCAAAACTTAAGACTCGAAAGACATTGTGGTGGAAATATTTCCTCGCAATATATTTTTCAGCTGCTTGATGACTTTACCCCGATGGCCCTACCGGAATCCACCAATGTCTTGTATTCGAATTACTTGGTCTTATATTTGATATGGTCCTTACGGATTATTCTGAGGGCAATATAAGCTCGGGCTGGAAGAAATACTTCGAATGTCTACGTAGCTCGTGAAAGCTATTAAATTTATTCATGGTGCCGACATGTGCTATAGGGGTAAGAGCATTCTTTCCTGTGTTTTTTTTTTTGCAGTCCGGCAGAACTGCACTTAGTAACTTTAGCTCAGATATCAGCAGCCGGAACATCGCATTTACTTGCAATAAAGTGTTGAGCTCACCCGGGCAAGAACTTTTCGATGTGCGTGGCTCCCTCAAAGTCGATCCGCTACCCCGCAAAGATAGTACGCCTCTAGACAATTGGATTTCCAACCTAGCTGGTAAGGCAGCAGAATGAGTCGACTGAATAGACGAGGACGAGGAAGATATTCGGCTTCTTGATTTTAGGAAAGCAGCCCGAAAAGCTAGCTCAGCCGAGTATTTTGCGGGTACCCGAGACAATTTTCACGGACCGCTTTGATTATCGCCTTGATTTATGGCGTGCTGGTTGCATCGTATGTCAAGATTCCGTTATGTATCGCGAAAGTACTAATACTGGTATGGACTCTAGATCTACGCTTTCTTGTTCACGATCTACCCTTTCTAGCATTTTGGCGAGGACGAATAACTAATTTCCCAAGTGATTGGTTTCGTGGAGAGACTGCCAGTCGAATGGGAGTCTCAGTGGGAAGAAATGCAGATGAGATCAAGTTGTGATCTGAAGATAAATGAAGGTAAGTAGTTTGATATATCAAAGTACAAGGTGTTTCATGCTAACCCCACTCAAAGACTATGAAATCTCCAAGTTTGAACGCAATTTCGCAGAAAATGTGCATCTTCCAGAGCTTCAAGCTTTATTGGAAGTGGCTCAAGGGTTAATGCGATTGCTGTCATATATAATCGCATTGCTGCAGATAAGGCACTTGACTTGCTATGGAACAAAATACAAGAACTAGGTAGAACTACATTATGTATTCTAAAAATGGATTTCACTCAATGTTTACCACAAAATCGAAAACATCTTGCATAGGAACACAATTCTACCTCGGAAGATAAATACCTCCAGAGCTCCAGGGCTATTAAACCAATGACTAATCCACCTCGGGGCCATCGGAGGCCACCTGATCCCGAGGTAAGTACGGAGTAGCGCTGATCCCGAGACCCACCGAAGATCGGGCAGCCTGGAAGCTCGGGACTGCGGCACTCTAGTACCGCCACTTCCTGCCTGGGTCACCAGATTTTCATTGCTCTTACTAGATGATTGCTCTATTTCTGTATAAAGTGAACGGAATAAGTCAGACGGATCAAGTAAAGGGTGATAGCGCAGAGTACTTACAGTGAAGTATTAAGTGCTCTAGCATTAAAAGATAAACTATCTCGAATTAGACTTCAATTTTGAATTAAGCATAACAATAGAACAATGTAAACCAGCAGGTAAGATACTCATATTACAAATTATACTGCAGGCAGAATTCGAGCTGGGGCGGCGGTAGTAGACTGCCGTGTTAAGGTTTGGGCACTTGTGACATCATCATGTAAAGCTGCCCCGGTGATCGTATCTTTTTTTTAAAGGTCTTTAATCCCGCAAAATATTGTCAAACTTCATGCGTGAAAATACTCATTGCTGTTATAATCCAGTCTAACATACGTTGAACCCCGTCCTTCCCGTCCTTCCCGTCCAGAATTGTGTCCCTCTAGTTTGCCACACCCGGCCGATCTCCCGTGAAGAATGGACTCGGAAGCACAAACCACGAGGCGCAGACCCAGCCGGCGTGGGTCAATACAATCGGAGGACTGGCCTGAGGAGGTCAACATTTCGCTCTCACCACATCGCGAGCGGAATCATATCAATGAGAACAGACGAAACACCGGGGTTAAACTCTTGAGTGTGTGATTCAGGTGAAGCGTTGAAAACTGTGTGGCTAACGGTGACTCTTTTATAGGCGATGGCCGGCTTGATATCAAGATCGACGAGCATATGCCACAGCTCGCAGGGTTATTGAATCGCATCCAAACGACAACTGCGCCACCAGACCTAGAGGCTCTAGAGGGCGAACCGACCCCGGAACCAATACCAAAAGATGAGGGCAAAGACTTCCCGCTGAAGCTGAATATCGTGATTCAAGTTATCGGATCCCGGGGCGATATCCAACCGTTTCTTGCGCTGGGGCAGGAGTTGAAGGCATATGGACACCGCGTACGACTAGCAACCCACCTCATTTTCCGGGAGGTTGTACTTGACGGTGGCTTAGAGTTCTTCAATATTGGTGGAGACCCTGAGGAGCTGATGGCGTTCATGGTCCAAAATCCATCTCTACTCCCCGCATTCAGAACGATTCGCAGCGGTGCCATCCAAAAACGCCGGCGCGAAATGAAGGAAATTATATACGGCTGTTGGAAGTCATGTGTCGAAACAGGGGACGGTACAGATTTGCATCAAATTAAGGAGGATCTGTGGAGTGACACGGTGGACTATCGTCGAAGGCCATTTGTTGCTGATGCAATAATCGCTAACCCGCCCAGCTTGGGCCATATCCATTGCGCACAGCGGCTGGGGATTCCACTTCACATGATGTTCACGTAAGTCCATTTTCAAAATGTGAAATTGACGGACGCCCTAATGAAAGTTTCCTAGAATGCCCTGGTCGGCTACTCAATCGTTTCCGCATCCTTTGGCCGTTCTCCACCCGCAGGATTGCAAGCCAACGGTTGCAAACCTCGTGTCTTATACCGTTGTGGATATGATGATTTGGGAGGGATTGGGAGATCTTGTCAACTCCTGGAGGAAGAAATGCCTCGCACTCGATCCGTTAGATTCGATCACGGCCCCGAATTTGCCCGGACGCCTCGGCGTTCCGTTCTCATATCTGTGGTATGCGTTCACCCGAAGACGGCGGATTTGGACCGTCCACTAATTGTGGGTTACTTTAGGTCACCGGCATTATTGCCAAAGCCACGCGATTGGGCTGACCACATCGATATTTGCGGTTTCAGCGTGCTACCTACGAAGTCAGACTACAAACCCCCCAGAGAGATCGAAGATTTCCTCAAAGCAGGGCCCACTCCACTCTACGTTGGATTCGGCTCCATCGTAGTAGAAAACCAAGTCAAACTAACGCAGATCGTGTTCGAAGCAATAAAAAATGCCGGCCAGCGTGCAATCATTTCAAAGGGCTGGGGAAACCTCGGAGTCGACGATATCGATATACCGGATAATATCCTCATCGTCGGCAGCGTACCACATGACTGGTTATTCCAGCATGTATCGTGTGTGATTCACCATGGTGGTGCGGGCACCACTGCCGCCGGACTTTCTCTTGGGCGCCCGACCATTATCGTTCCCTTCTTTGGAGATCAACAGTTCTGGGGAGGAATTGTTGCGATGGCTGAGGCTGGGCCCCAACCAGTGCCTTACAAGCAACTCACAGCTGAGAAGTTGACTAATGCAATTCAAACGGCATTGAAACCTTCAACTCAACAGAAGGCACAAGAAATTGCAGATAAAATGCAGCAAGAGTCCGGTGTGAAGGATGGGGTACGCAGCTTTCATCGGCATCTTAAGTTGAAGACTTTGCAATGCGCACTATGTCCCAATCGTCCTGCTGTGTGGCACATTAAACAAACTTCCATTGGGCTCAGTGCTTTTGCTGCAGCCGTACTGGTTGAAATGGGGGCTATCAAACCAGAGAATGTTGCTTTGTAGGTTGGCCTTCGACAACATAATTCCAGACCACTAACCAACTGTCCAGGAACCGAGCATCGGAATACGACACATACCGCAATCCCACAGGCCCTGTTAGCGCAGGAGCTCAGGTGCTAGTTGGAGCGATTGCGAACTTTGTGACCGGGATCGGAGAGGTCCCTTATGAGATTGTTTCGGATTTCGTCACCGCCGGTCGTGCAATAGGTCATACTCGTTCACGCAGCAATCTTTCATCAAGATTTTCAAGGAGGAAAACACGCAGAAGTCAAGATTCAGACCTGGATAGTGAGGAGGAGGAGCAGCAGTATCATGAGCCTGCCGAGTATCATGGGCCTGCTCAATGCCGTGGACTTGGCCGGCCAAATGACAATGATAATGACGGGGTAAGCCTCGACACGAACGAGAACGAAGAAGACAACGTGAGACACAACAAAATGAACAAAGATTTACCAGCTAGTGCCGTTGGCCAGAGACAAGGCATACCGATTGACCAGGAAGAACTGTTATGCTATCTAGAGTCACGCCGGGGGCATGGTGTTATCTATGAAATACGCACTCACAGCAGCCGCATGTCAAAGAAGTTCTTGAAGAACATACTCTGGCTCCCGACAGACCTGACCCTTAGCTTGTCCAAAGGATTCCACAATGCTCCGATGCTGTACCACGACCAAATGGTCAAAGAATTGCCGAAGGTTATCGGCTTCCGGAGTGGACTCGCCGCTGCCGGGACGGTATGTCACCTGTGCTCGGTGATGAAAGAAGAAGTCAGAACTAATATTTTACCTTATGTATAGGAACTTCGAGATGGATTTTATTACGGCATCACAGGCTTGGTCACCCAGCCTCAGTATGGCGCCAGGCAGCAAGGAGCCAAAGGAATGGTGAAGGGAATCGGGAAAGGGATTGGCGGTGTTATCTTAAAGCCACCAGCAGGTATGTTAACGCTATGCGCCACACACTCGCTTTTCCCCGTGTGTATCTTATTCTGACTCAACTGCTTCTAGGTCTCTGGGGACTTTTTGGATATCCCTTGGTTGGAATTCGCAGAAAGCTTCAAAAGTCCTTAGGCAGGAGTCAGGAACTCTCTATCATGGCATCTCGGATAGCGCAAGGTCTTGAAGATATGCGGGCATCCACTGCCGATGAACGGGCCGAAGTTGCTAGAAAATGGCGTCTTCTTGAAGAGGACATTCGTGCCTCTTACTGATCTTTCGAACCACTAAACCACACGCTCTCCCTAACTCTCTTGATACCAACGACCCCTCATGTATGATAACGGCGGAAGGATTGCATGCCTGTATGCATAATTTAAGTATTTAATAGTCTACGAGCTTCATGAATTAAATGAAACCATGTAATGGTTCCACCTTGAAAATATTGTACTATGCTCATAAATCGGACTGCCACTGGTGCAAAACAAAGCACTAAAAATGGGCACTCATATCTTTCATATAAACTTGGACATATGCAAAACAACCCATTATGCATTAATTTAACATGAATTCCCTCCTTCCGCTGCTATTGTAAATAAAAACATGAGAATCATCCGCTTCTGCGACTCGCCAATTATCATACACATGGCAGTCGCCATAATCAATTCATACAATCGAGTCTGCCGAATATTCCGCAATTCACTACCCGTAGCTTGCTCTGTAGCTTGCTCGGTCCAAGTGGAATAATCTTCACCAAGCAGCTCAGATACCACAGAATCGAATACCCACAACTCGCCAAATTTCCGGTACGCGAAGCTTGGTGTGTATTTCCCAACAAAGGTCTCTTCACTCTCAATCCCAGGGAGTCTAGCAATCAACTTCAAGTGACTGAAGGGCATGAACCATCTAGCCAATTTGTCAACCGGGTGGACATCTCTCGTTCCTTTCCAGGAGAACTTGATATTGGCATATTCGAAGCTATAGCGTCGAGTATTCAGCGAGAATGGAGAGCTCCAGTTGAGACGGACCGCTTCTTCAGCAACAGCTGGCCGTGGCATAGCCTCCTGTTGCACTGCAGAGTAAGAAGGAGGACTGGGGAATTTTGTTTGTGAATAACTCGAGTCTTGCTTCCCGGCTTCAGTGATATTCTCCATCCCAACGGGACCATTATCCAAGGCTTTCGCCTTTTGTTTTTCTTCGGCAAGTTCTTCCTTTTCGGCCTTGCGCCTCGCATTTACTTGACGATGATAACTTTCCCCGCTTTCCCCCCAAACCCTCCACGTGCGGACCTTATACCCTTTCAAAGCACGATCATCGTTGAGAGTTGTATTGTTTGGGTTACTGCGACATTCCCATTTTACCACGCCTCGAGGATCAATGACATCCTTCAGGTTACCGCCGAACTGGATTGTCCAATTTCGCCAGAAGGCCCCGCACTTTATTAGGCAGATCGGTGTTCCGTTCTTTTTGTTTCCGCGACGGAGAGTACGCGGCGTGTTGTGGAATAAGAGAGTCGGGTGGTGGACGAAATAGCTGTTCGATTCATCGGTTCGGTCTCGGGGTTTGGGATATCCAGCTGCGAGTTTGTCGTGTCTCTTCTTGTTGGATCCGAGCTCCTTTCTCGGGTTGATGAATGGCGTTATTGAGATGTGCTCGTCGCCTTTGTGGTAGACATGCCAAATCGACAGGCGGTGCCGTTTGGTTATTGCCTCGTCGAGGGTTGACATATTTGGGTGATAGATTCGTTCAGAATTGGATGATCAGTGGTAGATCGGTGGTTTTTATGTGTTAGAGGGTGAGACGGATTTGGCCCCATTTGGCTGTCCTGTTTTTGCTCCATCGGGCGCAACAGGTGGACCAAGTTGCATTAGATGATCATCTGATTGGTTTTGATATATAGAAAACAAGCTTATAGAGCAGAGCTACTACATATCTTGTAGTGCTAAGGGGGGCTGTGCAGCTAGTCTCTTCCTCACCTGCAAACACCATTCTTGAATCATAACTCTAATACGGAACAATATAGCCGTAAATAATTAGAATTATATTTGCTTATCATACCTGTAAGGCTGAAAATGGCTAGAGTTGCCAAGACAGGATGAACACTAACTTATAGATCCCCTGCCACCATTCACTCACCTACCTAATATTCGGCGAACAAATACAGACGGGTCTATATCAATCTCAACGATAATAGCAACGGATACAATCAACACCGTTAGAGTGATCTGCCCAATGTCAGTTACACCTTCAAGGCCAAAAAGGATTTGCACCACTCACACAACCCAGTAATATCCCCACAGTATTCAATTCCCAACCTCCAGAATGGATCATACCCCTAGCAATAGCATTCTGCTGCCTCCAGAATCGATAGGCCCCAACCAAAGCCACGAGAATAGCCACACAGTGACACGCGACCGAGAGGGGCTTGCCGACCTGACGAAACCCAAGACGATCCGCCAACGCCTCCGCAGCCTGCAGACTGAACAGCTGCGCAATTAACACGCCTTGCTGGGCAACGACGAGAGACGTCCGTATATACGCGAGGAATGTTCTCTCTAGAGCTTAGATGCAGAGTTAGTATTGTGCAGATCGGCAAGTCGTAGTCGCAATCGCAGGGTACACACCGAAGTAATCCCGACTACTCTTATGTGGCACCGTTAGAGTAACATTATGAGTCCAAATCCGAGTGAGCTTGCCCCAAATCCCCTTTCGAGCTTGCCGGCGTTTTTGCGCATCGGCACGTGATGCGAGAGCGCGTGATGTGGTGCGACGCGTCACAACGCGATATTCATCGCCGGATGAAGCAGATGGCGTTGAGTAGTCCAGCTCGTTGTCCTCGTGTGTTTGGAGCTGCTGGAGCTCGAGCGCTTCGCGGGGATCCAAGTTGTTGTCGTTATCGCGCGGTCGGGTGTTCTGCAGAATGACACCCGACGGTCGTCTAGGACGAGAAGTTTGAGCAGGGGCTTCTGTCATATTTGCATGAATGATATTAGCCTGGAGACACCAGCATGGCTACCGCGTGCACTTTTTATCGTTCGCTGAGGGGTGAAGGGTGAAAGCAGATTCTCTGCGGATCGACGTTGCCCCCGCATTTTGACGTTTACTCCTAAGCTCGTTAGCAAGCCTGACAGTATATCAACACAATTGAAGCTATATTATATGGAAAATAATATAAATGCGAGCTGCAGCAAGGTTATGCGTGTGATTGAAAATTGACCAATAATAGGCCCTCGAGGAATTGCACCATCGCCTAAGACAATGCTAAATATGTATATTTTACTTTTGTATGTATATTTTTTTAAACTAGTACATTGATTCTACCTTCGCCTTGATATCACGCTTGCTTTTCGCCTTGTTCAATAATTACCCACTGGTATTGCTTATTGACAAACACCTCAGCTGCAGGAGGGGAGACAACGTCGAATAACGCAGCCTTCAGAAAGACTTTCCCAGGGGCCTTCGGGGTCTTGGTGAACATGGGACTGTGATCATTGTCAGCTATTGTTAATTACTGAAGTTGAATCATTCCACATACCTGCCACAGCCAGAACAGAAATAACGCTATATTGCGGGTCGGGTTAGTCTTTCGTTCGAATGCGACAAATAATAAGTGTATAGATATTGATAGAGGAGCCACGCTTTTACCTTCACAACATTGCCACTGGCAGACCTCTTGTCCTCATACACCTTCAAGGTCGCATTTGGATCGTTGACGGTCAATTCATCTTCATTGACAAAGTAGTTGACAGATAATGCTAGGATGTTGTAAGAAGAATATACATTGTTGCTTGGTCTTGGCGAGTGTACTTACCACCACCACCTGCTCGCTTGCAACAATCGCTGTATTTGAAATTCACTTTAGTATGCAACCATCAAGATAATATATTCCAGGTTCATACCAATGGCAAACAGTTGAGCTCGGAGGTTGCCGAGGAAGGGCGAGGCGAATACTCTCGCAATTGCAATGGCCTTGATAAGACATGATTTCTGATTGGCTAGTAGATGCGACCTTTTGTATATCTAAATATGCAGCAACCTTGTTATATCTGACTTCCTAATATATTTTTGCATGAAAGCGGGGGACTTTTGCCCAGGGAAAATTAGTGGAGCTCATGGAAATTGTTCCGCCATTGCCGCACACCCGCTAGGTGGCCATCGTCATTGCGATCTTATGTCTGGACTTTGGTTGTTTGAACATTTCGGGACACCAGGGATGGATGGTAGTTGGCTGTATAGAGGGTAACCTTGCAGTAATAGTAATGCCTTTCAATACTGACATGTGATGCCAGAGCCTTGTCATTTTTAAGTGGTATGTCTCGATCGGGTTGGTTAGTGAAACTCGTACAGCCGGTAAAAAGCTGCGCAGTTTGAAATATCATGGCTAGTCCCTAATGATAAGCTATTTGAAAAGGGAAATATTCTAGAACTTCCATATCTTGGTTTGTGCATTCCTCGCAGGGCGCATACTTTCAAGTATAGTCCGGTCCGATATCGGCCTCGTTATACTACCTTGAACAACTGACCACGCTACGCAGAAAACATATAAGAGAGCCCATCGAACTTCCAAATTACTAGAAAATCATTCAAGTCTTCACAAATACAATCCTCGAAACATTCTCACTTGACTTTTTGTTATTCCGCTTATTCCTAGCTGATATTCCACGCCAAGACTACGACTTCCCCACTTCTCCATACTTGAATCTGTCAAATACACCATGTCCAATACAGAGGGCCCTAAAGACCACTGGTCAGCCGAAGTATGTGTTTCTCCGATGATATATGTGTGCCATAATTAACACCGCCTAGGCATATTCAGCCTCTGCATCCTTCGTGCACTCCGCCAAAATCACCGGCAAACTCCTCACCTCTCTGGACCCCAAGCCAACAGACAAGGTCCTTGATGTCGGCTGCGGCGATGGAAAATTCACAGCGAACTTCCTTCCGGCCATAGAATCAGTCGTCGGCATTGACTCATCTGCGTCCATGATCGAGTCTGCGAACAAAGACTACGCAAGCCCCAAAGCCAGCTTCCGTGTTGTGGATTGCCGGTACCTGGAGAAAGAAACCTCCATCGTGAACGGATCATGGGATAAAGTGTATGTCTTTGATTGTAATACATGGTGCACGATAAATGTAACTCGACTTCTAACACCCAGACAGAATCTCCAACGCAGCCCTCCACTGGATTCTACGTGATGAGTCGACGCGCATGTCGACACTTCGCGCAATCCACGGCTGTCTGAAGCCGGGCGGCACGTATGTGTTTGAAATGGGCGGACATGGTAACGTCGCCGAGGTTAAGACAGCCCTTATCTATGCACTGGTGCAGCAGGGTATCTCTATCGAAAAAGCAAGAGAGACAAGTCCTTGGTTCTTCCCCTCTGATACTTGGATGAGAAATGCGCTGGAAGAGATCGGCTTCAAGGTTGAAAATGTCGAGCTCGAGTACCGCCCAACAAAACTCACCACTGATGCCAAAGGGGGTTTGGAGGGATGGGTTAGACTGATGGGGGCCCAGTTCTTAGATGTGCTCCCCGAGGAAAAGCGGGATACTGCAGTGCAGCAGATTTGTGACGTGCTGCAGGATGTTGTTACTCGTGGCGAAGATGGGAGTCAGTGGCTGGGATATGTGAGACTGAGAGGTGTTGCGAAGAAGATCTAATGATTCCGAAGATTTCCGATGGAAAGGGTTCAGTTTGCAGATTGCTGCTTCCGTCGCTCAATGAGAACACCGAGAGGGATGTCCTCTTCATCATAGAACTCTGCTTCCTCATCCACCCCAAAGTCGCGTAGTCGTTCTCCTTCGGCATTTCGCCAGGCCTCTTCGCCCTCATCTGAGTAACCCCCGGAGCCAGTTTCGGACTCATCGCTATCACTTTGAGCATTGTCGCGTTCTTTGTAGCGATCGTAAAACGGTTTGCGCCGTTGCAGACCAGGACTTTGCTGGAATCGCTTCATGTCTTCCTGTTTCCGACGGTTGAAGGCATCAATCTCGTCCTGAATAGTTGCGTATGTAGGCATGCTCATATTACTTGGTGGCCTTGCACTAGCCGGAATTGGGATTCGATCTGGATCCGGAGGTGGCCATGACACACCAGGATCTAGCAAAAAAGATCAGTAATCGAAGTGCTAGTTTACTGACTCATCCACTCACCCTCGAAGTCATTGGTCTCGAATTCCCAGCCAGTTCGGCGATCGGGTGTTGCAGCCAGTGGCCAGAACCAGCTTATGAACTAGAAAGGCATTAGCTGGGATATTTGGACCTTGAAAATGCATACTCACATTAGCGCTCCCACCCATACTTTGCTTGATGTTAGCCCAGATTCCAATGTCGTATGGGTATTCCTGCTTTTTTATCCGAACTCGAATTCCTCCAGGACCCTCAAGATACCCGCCCAGCACACGGGCGCGACGAACAAGAGTAGCATGTCTCTCGATTTCCCAAGTTTCAATGGTGGTTGTATTAGTTCCAATCGACCACAGACTCCTAAGCAGGAGGACAAAGAGACCGAAAGTTGTCAGACTATTTACTACAAGCAGTATAAACAAGTGGATGAGTTGCCCCAATGTGGGGCCGAGATACTATTCAAATATTAGCGACCTAAATGGTAAAGTGCTCGAGTTACGTACACTTGGCAGATGACTGTTCTTCCATACAAATGATGCACGCTGCCAGAGGAGAGTCTCCAGATAGGACATGCCAACAGTCGCATAAAACAAAAAGCGCATGAAATGCGGGAGGGTAAAATGTGAGACGCAGTTCGAGGTCCAGGGACAATGATGATCCATTTTGGGGATGCATCTGGGAGAAGATCAGCAAAAGTCTCCACAACGGGCATTCCTTATCGAACCTTTTACAGGTCTTGCAGTGGTGAGCGCGAGGCGGTTTGTAAGCCTCGCATCTACGACACCATCGCTGGCGACTAGCGAGTGCGTCACCTTCTTGCTCTTTGGGTTTCGGTCGCTCCTGGGACTTGGGAAGTCGACCGGGATCTACAAAACATGTTCGGTAATAGCATATCCAGATGCACAGAGCGAAGATATTGATCTTCCAAGTTTCGTCCCTTGTGAGTGGCACAGGCTCGAAGTGCAGAAAGAAGTACTGTGATGTGTAGGCGAGGAAGGCGATCAACACACTGACTCCGGGGATCGCGAACTTCGTTATTGAAAAGTCCTCGCCCAACATTTCTGAGTCTTCAGCCGTTGAACGAGCAAGGCTGACAAGCTGCAGAGGCGTGAAGTTGAACGTGTTGTTTATCGGGACCCGTGGATGGCCGGGTGTGGCTATGCTGACTAACGTGTGCCCGGCCTCGCGCGTGGAATTGACATGTAAGATGAAATCGACATCGAGAATGAATTTAGTTTCTTACGTTTGTGAAAGGTTATACATGGAAAGATTGTTTTGCACATCTTATGCTACCACTTATACTCTACTTACCTCACTAATAAGGGGGAAATATGTAAAAAACACCTAAAAAGACTCCTCAAAAGACTACCAAAGAACCCCCCAAACCCACCAAAAACACGTGACAAGGTCGCGTGTGCGGCCGAATATTCTTGTAATAAGAAGTTGGCATTCTATGATATAAAGTGATCGATTTAGAGCAAAAACAAGTAGAACATAGAATGAGGAGGGCACCTGGGCAGGTACGCTGAAGGAAGCTAAACCCAATTCAGTGGATGTGGGGACAGACCCGGAACCTTACTAATTTAAGACAACCACACCACGTGACCCCAACTGCCAAGACAATTTCATCCTCCTTCGACATTTGCCGAGTCGACGTTCGCCAATTATAAGCCATTGAAATTGTTCGCTTATTTTTTCACCCTCAATGAGCTAGATGAAACGATTTGTGCTGCTTTCGGAGATGAACAACTAATACCAGGCGTGCAGGATGCCGATTGAGGCTCTTCCTCAGAAAACAATCCGGGCGATTGGCTCCACATCTGTCATTTCGGATCCCTACTCTGTTGTCAAGGAACTTATAGACAATGCCCTGGATGCTTCTGCCACGTCATTGCAGATTGAGATTTCCCAAAACACTGTGGATATCATACAGCTCAAGGACAATGGCCACGGCATCTCTCCAGAGGACCAGCAATTTGTCTGCAAACGAGCTTTTACCAGCAAGATCCAGACTTTAGATGATCTCAAAAATGTCGGTGGGTCATCATTGGGATTTCGTGGTGAAGCACTTGCCAGTGCCGCGGAAATGTCTGGGGTTCTCGCTGTCACCACTCGAGTTGAGTCCGAAGTTGCCGGGCGATGTTCGAAGTACGGAAGAAACGGAGAAGTTATTGGGTATGCTGACCTCGCCAGCTTCTTGAATCATGTGTCACTGCTGACATTTATCACAGAACACAACGGACGTCACATCCTGTGGGCACAACTGTTCGTATCACAGACTTTCTCAAACACCTCCCTGTCCGCAGACAAACTGCCTTGAAGGGTGCTGCGAGAAATCTCACGAGGATCAAAAAGCTTCTCCAGGCATATGCGATAGCTCAGCCATCTAAGAGGCTCTCACTGAAAGTGCTCAAAGCGAAAAATGAAAACAGCAATTGGGCCTATGCGCCAAGCGCAGATGCCTCGCTCTCGGATGCAGCTCTCAAGGTAGCCGGCACAGAAGTGTCTTCTTCTTGTGTCCTCAAGCGACTTTCATCCCAGATAACTGATCGGAATCAACGACAATTATCAGATCAGAAAGAGTATGAAGCTATCGCCTTTCTTCCAAAGACACAATTTGGTGAGCTCATCTTATTGAATATTCGGTGATGTGGTTACCAACCAAGTTAGATACCTCCAAAATCAACAACGGTGGCCAATATATCAGCGTTGATGGCCGCCCTCTCTCTAGCAGCAGGGGAATTGGACATGAGATTGTCAAAATCTTCAAACCATATGTCCGTGTCGCCGCAACTAAAAGCGAATCCTCCAAATCAGTTAGCGATCCTTTTCTCTGTTTGCAAATTCGCTGTCCCCGAGGAACGTACGATGTAAACATCGAGCCAGCAAAAGATGATCTGCTCTTCGAAGACCGAGATGTAGTCTTGGCCTTGGTGGAGAATTTGTTTCGCGACCACTACGGAGAGAACGATGGGGCGGAGACGAGAAGTTCCAACCAAGGCAAAGATGATGCTTGCAAATCTGTCGAAGGCCTAGGAGGATTCGAACTTCTGATGGCTAGGAAGCCGACTAAAGAACTTTCCACACAGCTTCGCGATCCTGAGAACCCCTTCAGTGAAGCTATACCTCACACGCCTCTCTCACAGAAGCCGCTTCGGTCCGAGTCCGCCGTTTCGACTCTCGTTCCTCCTAGCAGCAAGGGCCAGGAAAGTCCCGATGAATCCGCCACCACCAGAAACAAACGTTCCAGCTTCGTCAATCCGTGGTCTATCTCCAGAATTAATGCTTCATTTCAAACACCACGACGCGAGAGCAATTCCCTCGCTCAAACAAGCCCCGTGGATCTATCTAGCGATAGCCTGCAGGGGCCAATCCGAAGGGAGAGTGAATCGCGAGCCCCCCAGCATTCGCCCAGCTCGGACTTTACAAGCCCTCTTACTTCTCGACTTGCATCAGGGTCGCCCTTGAGGCGCCGTCGACAGCACCCGCAAGAATCGACCGAGTCCTCCCCTGAGACTAATCACATTTCCAGCGCCCGACGCGCCGAGAGAGAACGTGATCGTGATCGATATGGGAACGGAGCTCTAGACACTTGGTTCCAGAGAACCACGCAAGTCTCGCTGCAGCAAAATCCTATCGATGAAGGATCGACCCAGGAACCGGACTCGCCGCTTTCTTTCCTTGCCCAGCAACGATTCGGCTTGCCCACAAACACTTCGCCAAGCATTGGGCATGCCGATGGGCAAACTGATGGTTGCTCGGACAGTCCATCGAATAGTAACATCACCCCGCAAGCTGCTCGTCATGTGTCGTCGATACCCGAAGACCAAGGTGAGGACATCCCAGAGTCAATGGATAGTGGTCGAGGATTTCCGGTTCTTGAGAGATGGGCCGCTCGACTTCACGAAGGCGTGAGCCATGAGGAACCATCGGATCTGGAAAAAGCGCTTGACTTCGAAAGGCGGAAGAAAGAAGCCATTCAGAACAGTCGCCTACGCTTCAAGCAGAACGATAACCCGTCCAGTTCACAGTCCGCTCCAGTATCGCATTCGCCTCATAGCAGTCGATACCTTGCCGCAAAAGCTGCATTAACTTCGTCGCAAACTTCGATCGGCGAGCCGGTCTCTGCGACAACGCTCTCTCCTCACGATCCGCGAGCATACCTCATCCGCCAGGAAAGGGACTTTTCTACCAATGAACCTTCAACGAATGACGGAAAGGCCCGGAAACAACCCACCAAACGACTTCCCTTCGAACGTATACCCGATGGCTCCGACCTGTATGACCTCGGTTTAACCTGGTCGGTTGACCTGGCGCCCAGTTCGAATTCGTTCAAGCGGAATGTACCCGAGAATCTATATACCGGGAGTGACAACGAAACTACCACATTCTCGGCATCTGATCTTGAAATATGCTTGCCGTTCTGGAATGAACGGTTGATTTCTCTCATGAAACAAAAATACAAGAATAAGGATGAATCCAAGCCTTTGAGTATTGACATTGATCTTGCCTCCATTATTTCCCAGCATGTGCAAACACCTCAAAACAATTAAGGCTGGCTATACTTACCTATCGAATACCTTGAAAGAGGTATTCACTGGACGTCATACTTCAGAATACTCCTAATATGTCTCATATTATCTATGTCTTTAAAGATCACCTCTTATTCTATAGATCAAATATCAGAGCTTTCACACTTCATCATTTCTGGTCGGCGTATAAAATTCGATACAAGCTCTGTGTTAAGAGGAAGTCGCGTCAGGCAGGTTTCTTTTAGAGCTTGGCTATGTCGCTCTATGGAGCCCTTTGCACCAAAGTTAACCATAAAGGTTGAAAGTCGGCTATCTCGATACCAACCATTCTTCCCATAGTATACGTTATATATTACTTTTCATGTTAAAGTTTCGAATATAATTGTCATCTTTAATTCAAACAACACTTGGAATGGGAAACCAGCTCGGGGCCCACTTGACCGTTACATAATTCTGACATCAACATCCGGACAACACCAAACGAGCTATAAAACAACCACTAGGTCACGATCCATTGATATTTTAACCAGGCCTTCAAGAATCCAAGTGATGTGCCAAAATGTCATTCCTCATCCCCTCCTCAGCTTTAGAGCACCAAGCCTCTAGTTCTCTCCATTCCCCACCGCTCAAAAACAAGATAACACCCACTGACGTGGGAATCCTGAAATCAACCCTCCTACCCTCATTCGGCCTGTATTCCAGCCTTTCACTCGCAACATACATTGCAGCCAAAGCAACAGACCAAGTCGAACTCAAAGATTGGCTCTGGCCCTCCGCCCAAGTCCTCAATGCCTGGTGGACCGCTGTCGGGCAACCGATGTGCACACACGACATCTCATTCAGAACAGCTTGCGAGGCTCTACCATGGACCAAAAGGGTTCTTCTAAGCTGCGTTACTATCTGGGGCACGAGACTCTTTGCCCGGATTGCGTCCCGGTCATTATCCCGTGGGACAGATGATGCGCGGTATGACGCAATCAAAAAGGAACCCGGCTTTTGGAGAGGTGCCTTCTTGAAGATCTTTTTACCGGAAGCTGTTGTGTTGAGTGTTATCTCTTTGCCGTTCACGGTTCCGTTCACTACGGGTGATGCTACGGTTCCGATAGGTGATGATGTGATGAATGTTGTTCGGGCGCTTGGTGTTGGGATTTTTGGTGCTGGGTTTGCGATGGAAGTTATGGCGGATACGCAGCTTGGACTTCACCGTCAGGAACGGACGGATTTGTGTCGACATGGTGTTTGGGGTTTGGTGAGGCATCCTAAGTAAGTTTGTTTGCGATATAGTATCACCCTTTACATTAAATGACATGCGCTGATGATTGTACAGTTACCTTGGGGACACTTTGGTCCATATTTCATTTGCGTTGCTTAACATGACTGGTCCATTTAATCCAGTTGTGCTACTGGGACCTGTGGCGAACTACCTATTCCTTCGTTTTGTGGGTGGTGACAAGCAGACTGAGGCTAGCCAGGAAGAGCGCTATAAGTCTCAGGATCCACATAAGTATGAGCAGCTGCGACAGTGGAAGCAAGAGAAGAACAGTTTCTGGCCTGATTTGCGCGACTTGCTAAACCCATGGGCGTTTGCTGTTGCTGGTTGCGGGTTTATTGGTGTTGTGATTGAGGAGGGGTTTAGAGGTGCATATGACATGTAATAACGCACCTTTTCTCTAATTTATACCTGCATAATAAAAAGCAAAACAACCTTCCAATAATAATAAGGCTACACCTGCATATTCTCAACCCTCTCTTCAAACCCCCTTTCCCCCCATCCTTCTTCATCACATCGAAATAGAGACCCCGTCCGCACCAGCACAACCACAGAACCCAACGCAAGAAAATCGTCAGTTTATATGCCACGGGTGCAATATTATACTCAGACAAACAACAAGTCGCTTCCAGAAATGGGAATATGAGGGACTCGGTCGCTGCATAGGCTGCGAGTTCTTTACAAGGGACGGATACATGGTAAGTTGAATGTTTGTATTACGCCAAAGAAGCATGCCTAAGAGTAGTGCAGATTGTACGAAAGGCACAGGAGCATGTGGAAAAGCATCGCGAATATATAAAAAAAGAAGTGTTATGGGATATCAGCCAGGAGGCAGCGGCGACACGGCAACGACAGCGGGCGTTGGAGGGTTTGCGTAGGCCTGCCAACCAGTGAGACAGGGAAATGTATTTATTGGAAAAATCGAATGAAAATACCCCTGAAAAAAACATAGTATGACAGTAAGATTAAGACTGAATGAGCCAGCTCTAAGAAATTTTGGTTAGGTGACAACTTCCATCTAAGAACAAACGTACGGATTCTAACCTATATCATAGACCCCAATGATTATTGTATTGTAGTCGTAGGACTATTGGATTGAGCTCAGCTTGAAGAATACCCTTCAAATATTTATTTGGACAATAACATCGCTTCGATAAAGCTGTGGTCACTTATGACCCAGCCTCCGATGTCACATAGTACATCCAGCGGTTGTCCAACCGTGTGACATTAATCCAATAAATATCTACATGCGCAAATTCTAATACCCTTTGCCCCGTGTATAAGAGTTGATCAATGGCTGACCCTGAGCGATGAGCTCCAGGTTTAATGCCAGGATATCCAGAGAGCGTGGGAAATACTCCACCCCAAGAGCGCTGACATGTGGACTGATCTGAACATTGGGCGCATCCCAGAGAGGATCGTCCTTAGGAAGGGGTTCGGGATCAGTGACATCAAGTGCGGCTCCACCCAGGACCCCAGAATTCAATGCATCGACCAACGCCTTCTGATCGATAACCTTGCCCCGTGAGATGTTGGTCACGTAAGGCTTGCTCAAATGGTGATGACTCTTGTCAGATAGAATGGCAAACTCCTCCGCGCCAAGGAGACGGGTTGTTTGCGGAGTCAGCGGAAGTGAGACAACCAGATGGTCTAGCCCGATAGATAAGAAAGAGCGGATAGCTTCCCGGTCTGTTCCGTGGTGCCACGATGCAGGGATTGAGCCGTCTGGATCTCCGGTTCCGGGCACGATGTAGCCGGTGTCATGGCGGGATTCAGGTGTTGGACGTGGGGTAGCCGTGTATGCGTGGACGGTCATGCCCAATGCCTGCGAGACGCGGGCGACTGTCGGTGGTCAATTTGGGTTCTTATTTTCATGAAATTTGCTGCTCGGGGTTATTGAGCGACAACGGGTGAAACGTACTTTGGCGCCCGATACTTCCGTATCCTAGAATACCCACCTTCTTGCCCACTTGATCGTGAAGGCCTGGTGCGTACGCAGACTTATCCCATGAGTGAGATTTCTGCGCCTCATAACCCTTGGCATATTTCCGGGATGATACTAGCCAATTCATCACGGTCCATTCGGCAATCGGAGGACCGTGGATACCCGAGCTTGTAGTGATGGGGATATTAGTTTCTAGCAAAATTGGATTTTGCAAAAGATGATCCACGCCAGCAGAGAAGGTGTGAATTAATTTAAGGCTACAATAATGGTTAATTTCGTGCATAGTAAACCTGACTAGAGTGAGAGCTTACTTCTTCGAGTCCTTGATATCTGGAAGATTGGCGAAAGTCGCGAGAATAGTGGCCCTTTGATATACTTCTGCGCGGGGTATTAGTTTCAGTGAGCTCAGATATTGAAGAATGGTGGTAAGTTACCAGATGGCACAGGAACACCTGGCTGGGCATCGTAAATAGTGACCTCGGCATCGGGGAATTTGTCTCGGATAACCTCTTTCAGCTCTACTGGCATCGACTGATAGAAAATAACAAGCACATGCTCGGGTAAGAATGCTGCGTCACCCATAATTGCGATGAAATTCAATGTTGTTTTTCAAGATGCGTGCGGGACTTAAAAGAGGGTTGGGGATTTTAAGTGAGAACTGTCCGGGGCGCGGGCAACGGGTTTCTTATCAAAGTGCCCCGCCTCGGTGGCTTAAAAAGGCAATTCGACATCTCAAAGGGTAACACCTCCATGTGAATGGGTCGGATGCTGGTCTCTTATTGGAACTGGTCGCCATTTTTGGAGAGATGGTGGTAGTTTATGCGAGATGGCGTGGTATGGCGACACTTTGCTTAGATATGGTCTCAGAGCGCGTCGAGTTAGTACTATGTGGTAGTGTTTGTAAGAGGGTTTTATAATAAGCTCAAGGAGCTTTCTAGAACAACGGATGACACCATCAATAGTTAAAAAATACTACGATCGGATTATTATTAGCATTGACATAGTTAGTTAACTAACGTATTCGGTAAGCGAGTCGGCCAGCCGGCCACCCCCAAAACACATAGTAAATGCGATAAATTACAACTTGATATCTCAACGCTAATACTTTTATTTGATTTCACTACTTGTCGATAGCTATTGATAAGGATTTTGAATACTATATATCAATCGAAAAGGAAATCGAAAAGGTACATTATCATGGTATTGAAAATTACGTTGCTAAAAGCCAGAAATATATATATTGTAACCACAAAGTCATATATATTTCCCAAACTCCCTAGAGAGACTAGATATTACCTAGAAAGCATTAGGCTATAAGGAAATCTCTATATAGACGACCGTTGTTGAGATATCAAGTTGTAATTTATCGCATTTACTATGTGTTTTGGGGGTGGCCGGCTGGCTTACATGGCTTACATGGCCGACTCGCTTACCGAATACGTTAACGTAATCGGTAAGCGAGCCGGCCATGTAAGCCAGCCGGCCACCCAACCCAAAACGCGTCCATGATTTAGCACTTAGTTAGTTCAACCACCCACTATGCCACCAATTCGCTCCCAATCCTCTAGAAATTCAATAGAGCAAGAGGGTAGGATTCTGTTAGCTATCCAGGCTTTCAAGAATAAAGAAATCTCTTCAATTCGCGAAGTGGCGCGCCGTTTTAATATACCACGTTCAACGCTTCAAGACCGATTACGGGGCCACCAAAATCGCGCGATTTCTCGCGCAAATTCATCTAAATTGACGGAAATCGAGGAGGAATCTCTTGAAAAATGGATTCTTTCTATGGATCTACGTGGAGCTCCCCCCCGTCCTTCTACTGTTCGAGAAATGGCGAATCTTCTTCTCGAAAAACGTGGAACTACCCCGGTTATTTCGGTTGGCGAGAAATGGGTATATAACTTTGTGAAACGGCATCCTCTCCTCTCCTCCCGATTCTCGAGACGCTATAATTATGAGCGTGCGAAATGCGAAGACCCGAAAGTTATTGGAGAGTGGTTTGATCTTGTCCAAAAAACAATTCTTCAATTTGGAATCGATCCCGACGACGTTTATAACTTTGATGAGACGGGTTTTACGATGGGATTGATCTCTACGGCGAAAGTGATTACGAGGAGTGAATATTACGGTCGGCGCTCGCTTTTACAACCTAGAAATCGTGAATGGGTGACTGCTATCGAATGTATAAATGCTTCGGGTTGGGCCCTCCCTCCGTGTATTATTTTTAAAGGCAAAGTCTTTATTGAATCATGGTTTGACGGCCTCCCGGAAGATTGGCGATTTGAAGTTAGTCCGAACGGTTGGACTTCTGATGAAATTGGACTTCGCTGGCTTAAAAAGCTCTTTATTCCGACGACTTCTTCGCGTACGAAGGGGATATATCGGCTCTTAATACTTGATGGGCATGGAAGCCATTTAACCCCGAAATTCGACGAGATTTGTGAGCAAAATAAGGTTATACCAATCTGTATGCCAGCGCATTCATCTCATCTTTTACAACCTCTTGATATCGGCTGTTTTGCGGTATTAAAACGATCATATAGCCGGATGGTTGAGATGAAGATGCGGAGCGGGATCAATCATATTGATAAACTTGACTTCCTCGAAGCATACCCCCTCGCACGAATTGAAGCTTTTAAATCGGAGACGATTAAAAATAGCTTTAGAGCCGCTGGTTTAATACCATTTGCGCCTGATCGAGTGATCTCAAAGCTAAATATTCGTCTTCGAACCCCTACCCCCCCTCCGAGTAGGGGAAGCGATTGGGACCCGAAAACGCCCTCGAATTACATCCAATTACAAAAGCAAGCTTCGTCAATTAAAGCATTGCTTCGTACAAGATCAAGGAGCCCCCCAAGTCCTCTCAATTCCGCTATAAACCAGGTTTTAAAGGCATGCCAAATCACTATGCAATCCGCCGCATTTCTTGAGAAGGAAGTTGGCGATTTACGCGCCGCCAACGAGAAGCAGAAGCAAAAACGGACTCGGTCTACTAGGACTATCGTCCACGAAGGGGATCTCTCAGTCCAGGAGGTTCGTGAGCTACGTGCAGAGCCATTTGAGACCCAAGTAATGCGTATCAATACCTATCGTGAGCAGGTTTCGCAAGGTTTACAACAATCTGTACGGGCCGGGCGAGCATGTGGAATATGTAGATTGCCAGGGCATAGAAGAGAGACATGTCCAGATAGAGAAACCAGCTAGTTGAATTAATTTAATGGCGTTGTGGTTGAGATAAATGCATTTAAAATTAATATATTAGGCTGGGTGGCCGGCTGGCTTACATGGCCGGCTCGCTTACCGATTACGTTATGCATGACTTGGTGGCCTGAGAGTGAGAGTTGATGCCTGAGGGGTATGTTCCTCGCCTCCATGCAAACTTAGCAAACACAGAGACTATAGAATTTAGCTAGAATATTTACATTGTCCGCAATGTTGAAACAGCAGAAAGTCTGCAGCAGGCATTGGTGTCATGTATGCAGCGCCTAAGGCCTAATAAACATCATTGAAGAAATGGAACTAAACTCATAGATATGTGTGGCTAAATAGGAGATTCTTTATGTTACTGGTCCCGACAGGCCTGGGGATGTATATTACGGGGAATTTTGACGCCTGCGGATTGCCTGAATCCATACCGCCTGTAGTAAATAGACCTCACTTCTCACTTTATTGTATAACGGATAGGGTATATAGTCACTGTAGTACATAGTAGGTATCGGATTCTGTACGTGCCAAGAAGAGCACGTTACTCTTACGTGTCCAAACGCGTCGCGTCAACTTTAAAAATTTCAATCTGCAACTATGGACCATGCACGTCTTTAAATAGCAGGGACAAGGAGCTTGTGCCTAATAGCCGCGGTAAAATTACCCACTATGAAGCATGAACCAGGATTATTTCTACTGCCAGTATGAATATACTGCGAGCCTTTAATGGATGAAATGAGATCCCCTTTTCCCAAACTGTAGAACTGGAGCCTTCTCCACCCTCGGGATGGCGCCACAACCAAGATCCCCTAATTTCAAAATCGTAAAAATTCCAATTCAATATATTCAAGATACAACCTACCCCTCTGGATATCATATCGCCTCAACAAATCACCGAGCACAAATTTCAAATCAAAGCCGCCCAAAATGTCACTGGAGGTCCACCCCGCGTCTCCTACCGATGCGCCCGAACTCACGCAAGTCTTTTACGCCAGCTTCCGTAGCGACCTCGACACAGCTATGTTCCCAAAGACGCCGGATGTGACGGAATGGTGGGAAAAATATCTCAGCGACGTGATCACGGGCTCAATTGCAGGCAAGACCAACGATGTATTGTTCAAGGTGACGGAGGGCTCGGAGAGTGACGGGATCGTCGCATTCGCGAAATGGAAGCGTCCCGTGTCGGCTGCAGATCGCGATCAGCACCAGGAAAAGATCGTGTGGCCTGCTAGTAGTGATAAGGAGCTTTGCGATCGATTTTTCCATGGTATGGAGGCCCGACATGAGAAGTGGATGGGGGAGAGGCCTCATTATTGTACGTTTTCCCTTTTTCTTTTTTGCTCGACTGTTGCTTGCAGTATTTTGAGTTTCGCTTTATGCTTGCTTGTTCTATTCCTCGAGAAAGCACGAAACGAACCGCCATAACTAACCGCAATGTATAGATCTAGATATGCTGGGTGTTCACCCTTCCCAACAGGGCAAGGGCCTGGGATCGAAGCTCCTCAAGTGGGGTCTTACGCGCGCCGATGCTGAAGGTGTGGAGGTTTATCTGTCCGCATCTCCGGCTGGGAGACCCTTGTACCTAAAATATGGGTTCCGGGAGGTTGATACTTTCGAGCCATATCCCGGCTATGTGCAGGTAGCGATGATACGCTCCCCGAATGGCCAATAGAAATTATAGTCACCGAATAAAATGTAACAAGTATGTATTCTAGGAATGCTTACAAAGTCGCACGCTATAAATAGTAAACTTGGAACTTCATAGGATGAGTTACTATCCGCGTCGTGTAGATTATTATCAAGGCCCTTTCCACTAAATTTTAGATCTGGAGACTTGAGCCCATGATGACGATTAAAGTCCTCTGAATATTCATCAAGGACCGCAGTAGCAATTGTAGAAAAGGGAACCAAGTCTGAGGTAGATTTCTAAGGGTTTATGTCCTCTATGAAGCAAAAGACAATCTGAATATGTCTTTACAACATCGTGCTCGTCTACGCTGAGGCTCTAGCTTGAGTTTCAACCGGGAGCGCGAACCACGCAGCAGCCATGAGAATCCAAACCGCTCCACAGAACCAAACAGGTCCCCCACCCGAAACAGCAGTGCTATCGAAAGTGGTGATGATATAGGCGATCAAGCCAAAGATCCCCCAAAAGAATCCCATGACACCCAGACCGAATCCGCGCACTGTAGTCGGCAGAACCTCAACAGTATAAAGCGTCAGCGTCGCCATGCCAGCAAAGCGAAGGAAGCTGATAATGCACTCGAAGGCCAACGCACAATTGCGAGACCGGGCCACAGTAGCGAGAAGCATAAACAAACCAGTCAAAATAGCAATGCCAGCTCCGGTGCGCCTCCGTCCCAGACCCTTCACTTCGATCAGGATAGTTGCCACGAGCGGGCCGGTGATAGCGCAAAGTGCGATATATAGGTACCGGCTGTAAAGGTAGGACCTCGAGGCTGTTGTCGCGTTGACCTGGGCTACACCATTCGCTGCGAGATAATTACCGATATATGTTTGGTGGAGCACGAAAGTCAGACCCATTACGCTCCACAGCAAGACAAGACACACCGAGCCGTAGATATTGAGCGAAGAAACAAGCGCTTGCGAGCGAGATTTAGTGCGCAGTTCAGCTTCGGAAGCGTCGATTGTGGAATCAATCCGCGCAAATGATGCTTCGGTAAGCCATGTCTGGCGTTTGTTGTAGAGGGCAATATCCTTCACGAGCTGGGTTGCTTCTGCATCGCGGCGTCGTGAGAGGAGGAATTTGGGCGTTTCGTGCAGATTCAATGCAAAACGGCACAGATACAGGAAGAGAGTCATGCACCCGAAAGTCCACCATACGTACCGCCAGCCCTTGTTGCTGACGTAGTGGCAGGACGAGGAGCTGCTGGATGAGGAGCTAGCACTGCTTGAATGACCGAGGGCACGTTTGCTGCTCATCGATTGAGAGGTGCTCACTTCGTCAGGGCCGGTGCCACATGTGTATAGAGCGATGAAAGCCCTGGATGTTCATTAGTGATGTTTCCAATGTTTGGTTTAGATATTGCTTACCATCCCACCGCAGCTGCAACCAATTGTCCCAATCCCCAGAAGACACCTTGTAGAGCAACTAAATACTGGTGTGACGCAGGTAGAGACTCTAGAAGAATCATTGCATCGACAGCTTGGTTCCCAGCGGCAGCAAATCCAACAACGCAGCCGACGACACACAGTCCCGTGAATGAAGGCATACCCGCACCGACTAATCCACCCATTCCCATCAGCACGATGGTGCTAGTAAACATCCACTTCCGACCCAGTGTATCAGACATCATTGGCCAGGCTGTGCCGCCGACAGTGAGACCAACAAACAAGCTGATGAAGAGATAATCAGTGTTGTCACCGGTAAAGAAGAACTGGGCTTCATTTCCAGCTGATGGGGCAATGACTAGGAAAGACATGATCCAGAACTATTATCGAACGGGCTTGATCAGTAGTGAAATGGGAGTTTCTATGTGCAACGCGTGGGAACTTACACTGTCAAGAAACCAGCCAACGCCAGTCATCAAGAAAAGCATCCATTGGTACAATCCCATTCCCATGTCCAGCAGTGCCTGATTTAACAGCTGGGCCTTGGCAGCAAAGACGGCATCGCTTCCAGGGTGGATAATCGGTGTTTCGATTGCAAGTCCAAAGAGGCTTTTGTGCTGTTTTTCTGGCACTTCGCTGATTTTGGACGGCCCTGCTTTTTCAACATCATTAACTAACGTCGATGCAAATGCACTCTGTGCTTCGAAGTTCCTAGCGGGTCTGATGTGATCATCATCGCTCAACATATTCGCTAAATCAGGCTTGAATAGCCTTAAGCAAGGTGTGTTAGATGTGAAGGACGGTCTTGATCTCCAGAAATAATGTCGCCACTCGGGCCTCCCTTTGCCTATTTATTGAGAATGTACCCATGTATTGAGTCACAAATTTGTGCCAAGCAGAACACGAACTAGATAAGCAAAAATTGCACCCGAGTGCACGAAACTAGGCCCATAACATAATAGGATCTACGCTGTCTAGGGTGGACGAGTGTGGGTAACTTATCCACAATCTCCTCACACCCCGACCCCTAGACAGAAAATATATCACAAGAAGCGGGGGTTCTATTCCCCCGGTACAATCATAATGGGCACCGGCACCGGCATTGGCTAAAACTGGAAATCCACGGGTTGAAAATCGCATTAGGCAAGTCGATGAGCACTGAGTAGAATTTACAGAGGCAGTCGAATGGGCTAACATCCGCGGAGGTAATAGCAAGGCAAGCTATTATCAATCGAAAGTCTTGATTCAACCAGTCGATAACAATTGCATGGCTTGCAGGGCTTTCTCCGAGGACAAATTCTCCTCGGGACGCGACACATACGTTCGCGTGCACTGATCGGGACTGGGGTGGTGGTCTTGATGGATAATACCGAGCGACCAAGGTAGCTATTGGCTGCAATAAACTCCACAGAGGGGGATAGAGGCGTTGCGAAGGCTTGGCTTGATATCGAGCCACGCAATTGTGTTTCGTGATGTAGCTACGATGATTCATCAATATTCGCCCAAGGTCTCATTGGAGTTACAGCAGATAGATACAGGGGTGATTTCTTTTCTCATGGAAGTTCAACAGTAGATAATGTAGCTGTGAACGAGCGAAGCTGCTAAATCCGAGAGTCGGGGGAGATTTCTGAATTGGGAATCGCGCGAAAATCCGAAATGCAACAAGGGGAAAGTTGGGGAAACAAGGACAAATATTTTCGTGGTGCACCTGCAGAGCTCTTCTCGTCACTAAATCTTCCACTCAGAAGATATACTCCTATGGTTATGTCTTAACCCGTGCGCGTGGTTGGTTTTTCAAGGACGTTGAATGGGTTATCATGGCATAGGGTGATGATGAATCACAGGATAACCCAAAATTCAAATATTGAAAAGAGATATTATCCTCATGATCTCCTCCACAGCTTAAGAACGTAGCAATAATCAAACCAGGTAGTTGGAATTAGAGAGACAGAAAGAACTACTTGCTAACGATTTCAGAATGTTCAACATCAAGATCCTTCCTATCCGCAGATAGGTCATTCCCGAGACGAGCCGCGCTCTCTCCATCAAAGATTATCGCGATTTCTTCAAGTGAGTATCCCTTTGTTTCGGGGTAGATGAAGTATACCACGATAAACTCGATGGCGACCCACGGAATAAAGATGATATAGAACTTCCACGTGATATTTTGGAGCCCAATAGGAAACGCGTAGGTGGAGAGTAGGGTGAAGCAGGTGGAGAAAAAATGGAACAAAGCCTGGCCCCTCATGCGAAGATGGTAAGGTAGGATCTCCGCAATGTACAGGCCGAGATTGCCATTCAATCCAAAGTTGTAACATGGCGAAAAGAGATAGAGGAAGGCAACCACTGCGCCACCTGCCGCTTTGTTCGAAGCGTCTTGGGCGAACATAGCACTGCCAGTAGTGATACCAATAAGACAAAGAAATATACTCGTTCCTGAACCGAGGAATAGAACTCGACGTCCAAGCTTATTGGGAAGAGTGGCGAAGTATAACGAAGAAAACCACGAAAGCATCTGCTGGGTTGCATTAATCAAGGTCTGCTCTAGACTGCTTGTTAATCCCACACTCGAGAGAACCGGCGAAAGGTAGTATGAAATAAAAGCGTTGCCTGACATCTAAATAGGGATAACACGAGCCCAAGATTAGCTTCAATATATATCGCGAGTATTGATCGTGAAAACGTACCTGAGCGAAACAAGCGCTCCAAAACAATATAAACAAGCGCTTCCGATTTCCACCAGAACGGCTGAACTGCAAATAACTTTCAATCCAGGTATTATTTCCCATACTGCGTTCATATTCAAGAGCCTCTTGGATGTCGTTGAATTCGAAAAGAACCAGCGGATCGGCCTGGTTCCCTTCCGCGTGGTATTTAGCAAGGGTTTCAAGCGCTTCATTGCTTCTATCCTTGGATATAAGCCAACGCGGGCTCTCTGGAACAAAGTATAAACCAAGAAGTTGCACAAGAGACGGAAGGCCTTGGAGGGCAGATGGAATTCGCCATGCAGCGCTACCATCGATACGGAATGTCCCGAAGGTTGACCAAGCGGCAACAATTGCTCCGAGAGAGTACGTTGTGTTGAACATAGCTGTTGCTGTAGCTCGGTGCGCCGGGTGTGCGATCTCTGTGATCAAAGGGGCGCCAGATGCCCCAAGGAAGACTGTTCCGCAGCCTAGAACTCCGCGAGCAATGACGAACATTTCGAGGTTTTGCGCACCACTTTGGAGTGCTGCCCCTATGCAGCAGATGATTGCACCAAGGGCAAGACCAGCACGTCGACCAAAACCATCACACACAAATGATATGAACGGAATAGCGACCAGGCCACCGATTGGATAGGCAGCATTGAATAAACCGAGGGTAGCTCCTTTGGGTTCTCCAAAATAGCTGCGCCGACTTTCCACTGCCTGTAGGCCATTCATCATCGACCCATCAAAACTATCGTTGCCGAAGGTTAGCTAACTTCCAAAAGCAATGCGTCGGGTTCCTCGCTAGGAGACAGGTCAGGCATACCCCTGAGTAAAAAGAGACAGTAGTGGAAACATCATGAGAAGATTCAGTGAACGTAAGTTTTTGTGCCTCCACCAGTGAACCACGTCCACGCTGCTCTCGGGAATCGCTACCCTAGAAGAAGACATATCAGGCGAAGGTGCTCCTTTGATGGTGGTGCAGTTTCAAACACGTTCGATTGTAAAGAAGAATCGTTTAATTAAACTAAGACGGTCTTGTGGGGAGATGCCGATGAGACTTTATATGTGCCCTCCCTTTTTTTCCCCTAAGAGAGAGAAACCGTGCTATAGTGATCCATATTCCCGTTCCGACCAAACCGTTCTGGTACTCCGGGGTTCTCGGGTGCGGGGGAGAGTCTTGCGAAAAGCCGGGGAAATAGAGCTATTCCGAGCGAGCATAGTCTAGTAAAGAGTGGCTAGGTGAAAGGATTTCCAAATTTCTATCCCGATATCGCCGCGGAATCCCGGGTCAATCTCCGCTCGGCGCCAAGAGATGTGGGGAATGCCGCAGATACCCCGCGGAATCCCGGGTGATGGAAGATTTCCCGAGGTCTTTCCAAGGTTGCTGTTGATTACCTACAGGTGTACGTAAGTATAACATGTCTTACCTAGGCCAAATATATAATCTTGGTTTACGATTTGCCGTGCAAGCAACTTTGAAACCGTCCTAGTAGAGAGTCCGGGGTACTTTGTATCTCTTTTGATCCAACTCGATCATGGCTACGTGGATATGGCATCCCGAATGGACAGAGCACCCAACGGACTCGGCTGGGTCATTTGTTCACTTCCGCAAGACAATAACCCTGACGGAGAGGATCTCAAAGCCAGTACACATTCACATCACGGCGGATACGAAATACAAGCTCTATATAAATTCCAAGTTTGTATCTCTCGGTCCCGTCAAAGGGGACCAGCATCTCTGGTTTTATGATGAGCTAGATATTCAACCCTACTTGAAATTTGGAGTCAACACCATCAATGTGAGGGTTCTACGATTGTACCATGCCACGATACACGCAACCAGCTTTCCACGATTACATGTGCCAGGTCTCCTCATCTGCAACGTCGGCTTGGATCCCGATCTGGCCATCAATATTCAGACCAACGATAGCTGGGAAACGGCCCTGGAAGAATCAACCACGCTACCCACAGACATTCTAGAGGACGCGTTCTTACATATCTACGAGAAAGTCGGTCAATGCACGACGCAACCAAACTGGATACCGGCCAAACCTTTGATCTTCCCCGCCTCCCATGGCCTTTCCACCCCATGGAAACTTTCTCCCCGCCTGATCCCATTTCCTCGCTATCAGTCAGCGACATTCAAAGCGATTCACAACATCGAAAGCAACCAGCCCCGAGCGAACTGGGAAGAAGCTTTGCTCGGCCTCCATGACACAAATTCCGAGGGAATCCGTCTCCCAGCTGGAAGCCAGCATCATGTGGAACTGGAAGTTGAGAACCATACCACTGCACTGCTATACTTCCGATTCAAGTCTCCTGAACATGCTGGTAGTACCATGCAGGTGACCTACTCCGAGTGCTATGAAGACGTACCCGACACTGTCCCATGGATCAGAAAAAAAGGCGACCGCTGTGATACCAGAAAGAAACTCGTTGGACCAAAAGACGAGTATAGTATTCCTGGCCTCGCCGATCAAGAGCTCAGGAGCACACTGAACTACAACCCAAAGCTTTCTGATGAAGACGTTTTTGCGCCGTTTCACTTTCGCACTTTTCGATTCCTGGCATTGGATATCACTGTGTCAGCACTATCAGATCTTATCATGAAGCGCGTTGATATAACCACAACCAAATACCCCCTCCAGGTCCTTGCTGATTTTGAGGTTCCATCCGCTGATAATGTCTACCGGCAAATGTGGACAACAAGCATTCGAACCCTATCGAATTGCATGCATGATTGTTATGAGGACTGTCCGTTTTATGAACAACTTCAATATGCGATGGACACAAGGAGCTCAGCCCTTTTCACATACTGTTGCTCAGGTGACGATCGTTTAGCACGCCAGGCAATCATCCAACTTCACAACTCATACTCGCCAGCAGTCGGACTTACAGCTAGCCGCGCGCCCGCTCACCAACTTCAGCTAATTCCACACTTCTCCCTATTCTGGATCTGCATGATAAGTGATCATTTCGAATACTTCAATGACGCTGAATTTGTTCGTCAATTCTTGCCCGTGTGCGATGGCGTGTTGGATTCATTCGCTCGCCGCATTGACTCTAAGCTTGGGCTCATTCGCTTGTCTGACAGCTCAGAGCAATGGGACTTTGTCGATTGGGTAGATTCATAGAAGCCATTGGGGATTCCACCAGCAGCTGAAAGGACTGGCTTTGCATCATATACCAACATGTTGTATGCATACACACTAAAACGGATATCGGAAGTTTTGGTTTCCGTGGGTCGCCCTGGAGTTGCTGGAGAATACCAATTGAGAGCCGATGCAACCCTGCTTGCACTGAAAGCCCACTGCTTTGATGGACGCTTCTTCACAGACGGACTAGCCTCCGAGGCTGCTTGTGACAATGATTGTAGCCAACATGGGCAGGTTTGGGCCGTGCTATCTGGTGCCGCTATGGGCGATTTGGCTTTTAATATCATCTCCGAATGCACTGCAGTGTCGGGTGCTAGAACATTTACACCGACATCAACGGCAATGTCCTTTTACACGCTTCGTGCTATGTCAATGGTTGGAGGTAGTCTGTATGATGAACGCTTCCACGGATTTTGGGGGCCATGGAAAGACCAGTTGGGCCTGAATCTTACCACATGGTTGGAAGATACAGTCTCCCAACGATCAGATTGTCATGCATGGGGAAGTTCGCCAATATATGAGTTCACGACCGAGGTTGCTGGCGTTCGAATGGGTACACCAGCATGGAAGACGATGATCTTCCATCCACGCGTCGGTTTGTTCCCAGAAGTCGATGTCAAAGTTCGCTTCGGGCTTCTTGGCTCATCTGGGATCGCACACGTTCAATGGAAACGCGAGGACGATACTATCGATGTTTGGCTGTCATTGAAAATGGACACCGGGGAGTCTGTAAGCATGCCCATCCGAGTCGTCTTTCCAGATGGACATGATGCGATGATGGAAGGGGCTGAAGATATTCACCTGACGTTAAATTCGAATTGAGATACCTTACGCTTCATTTGCCCATTCCATCAATTCAAGGACCGTGGATTAGCTACAGTACGATATAGGGAGGCCTTGTCATGCATATTATTGTTGTACATAATGGAACCAACTATCGGGGTACACTTTGGTTCACAACAATCTATCACTTTTCTGTAACCTCTCTCATCAGATCTTCGAGTATTCTTAATTGACTGGCGATGTCCTTCGCTTCAGAGCTCCAATATCTCAGCATTTGCATTACCTGTTCAACGCCATTCTTCCAGGAATGGGGAAGTAACGTATCGAGGCCCCGACGAGCTGCACCACACAAAACCAAGGCACTACGTGTACAGGACCGCAACATAAGCCACGTACCATGGTGTCGATAGTAAAATCCAGGCTCATTACTTTCAATCCGAGAGGCATACATATGTAGCCCCTTTCGCGCAAAGGCCACTAGGTCGGGGTCGTGAGGCAGACCTTCGTGAATGGCATCGAAGACAAAAGGCCAGTAGATCATCTCGAAGCAGTCGATGGCATGACCATTCAAGATAAAACGCAAAGCAGAGTGTTCATGATTTTCATCATGCGCTGCCTCGTTCGGCGTATCGGGGTTTAGCAGTGCTGGAAGCGAGTCCAGTCTAGATGAAAGATGAAATTAGTAAATTAAGACGGAATATGGGAAATACAAGAAAACTCACAACCCGAGTGCTTGTCCTTCGAAGTCCCTAATCGTCTCTACATCGGCCGATTTTCCAAACGGCTTGCAATTATAGATATAATTCAAAACTCGGTTTCCTAACCGGCGGAGAGCTATCTCTGCAAGATAGAAATACCACACGGTCTCTCCCTGGGTTTCAAGATCTTTAGGAGGGGAAGGGAAGAGGGCGGGATACGTCAGGTCCAAGCAGGTGGTATTTCCAAGACCTAGTTCCAATCGAAGTTCTCTGTAAATACATTGTTAGTCTGATGTTTCGATTCTTTCTAGAGGCGACAACTCACAATTCCGACTTAAAGCATGTCCAATATATGCTTTCTTGCAGAGTATGGTTCTCATCATGACGGGGATCGTTTGGAGGTAGCGGAATGTGGAACCCTTCACAACAGACTAGAGCCTGTACAAACATCGGCCGAGCTTGAAATTGTCGAAGTGTCGCCATCAAATATACACCAGCGAGAAAGAAGCATTGTGCTTCAATCATACCACTCCCGCCAAGTAATACACCCATTCGCTTTCTGGCTGCAAGAAAATATGCCTCTGCTTTCTTGAATTCCTCTGATTGGCGGACGTCCAAGGAAGAAGATGGGGGTTGGCTTTCAGGAGGACCGGAGATAGTTCCTAGTGCATATATCAAGAGCTGTTGGGAGTGAGCGGAGCCTATCACAGATGTTTTCACGTTTACTCACAAGTAGACATGACTTTGCATCCCAATCGAGGCCATTGAAAAGTGTATCTCTCATATACTCTTGCACTTTATCAATTTGCAAGACAGGGTTGTAGATATGAATGTGTCTGATGAAGCGTTGCAGTAGCTGCCTGGCTCCGCCATTTTCGAACTCCAAAGAGACAGGCAAAGTCTTCGGTTCTGTTATTCCACTTGGTGGTTTAAGTAAAGCCCGTAAATCATGTCTTTGTGCAAGATTGCAAGATTGAAAGACTGGCCAACTCAAAATACTCTCGACATTGATATGATACAATGTGGATGATCCCGTCCTCCCCAAGGCTTGCAGTCTCCCTTCTGTGGGGGGCGATCCCCGATTGTTCAGTGCATCCTGCGGTAAAGACGGCTCTGTTGTTGCTGGCAGAGGCCTTGGGGCCAAGGTGGATCCACGGACCAACTCTTCCAGAATGTCTAGGCGCTGCAAGATGAGAATGCTGGCTGGGTCAAACCTACGATATTTGCTTAGCGAATGTTATTTCTTTCAGTCGCGAGTTCATTGATTACGTGGATTTGTCATTTTCTCGGTAAATGCAGGGCATCCCCAATCCCACACAAGAGCCGCACACGGGCTTCTCATTATCGCACTTAATTCGTTTCCGTCGACAAGTGTGACATGCTTGCGTGGCCCGTTTTCGCGGGTACGAGGGTCTTTCGTTATTTTCCTCTCGCTGTCTTTTCCGGGAGTTGCAGGTTTCCTCTGTCGGCATTTCTTCGGGGGATAGGAGGGTGGGGTATTTGGGGTGTCCGAATCAATCCAAACCATACACGATGAGGAAGTGGGGTGCAAGGTGCAATGCATGGAACAAATCAAGAAGACAGCGGAATCCCGGGACGTTAGATATAATGGCCGTTGGCAAAAGGGAATGTCTGGTATGTGGGTGAATGACCCCTCGCGGAGTCTCGGGTGTAGCCGGTCCGGGGGAGGTCGGGGTAAGATATACCGAGTGGACCTACTTGCTTTCATCGTCCATACTCTCTTGCTTGCTATGCCCAGTGGAAAGGAGAACGAAAGAGAGCCTCAGACCCTGCTAACTAGTGTGTGCTGTACAATTTGTCAAATATAATGGACGCGTCTGCACTTCTTACGTTCATAACCGTTTTTATTTTCCCACCACCCAGCCATTATCTATCACGACTTCCCTTCAAAACTTCATCATGACCGGACAATTTATGAAAGACGCAAACGTTCAAAAAACAGTCCATCCTGACTTTGACGTGGAGCAGACCCTAGCTCTACTGACTGTTGACGAGAAGATCGCTCTGATCTCCGGCAGAGACCCTTGGCACACTGCGCCCATACGCCGCCTTGGTATTCCTTCAATTCGCCTGACAGATGGACCCAATGGCGTGAGAGGAACCAAGTTTTTCAACGGTGTTCCTGCAGCCTGCTTCCCATGTGGTGAGTGTCTATCTCAGCGTTGTTCGGTGCAGTTGCTAATTTACAATTAGGAACCGGTCTTGCGGCTACCTGGGACACCAACCTAGTTCAGAAAGGTGGCCAGTTACAAGGCCAAGAGGCCATTGCCAAAGGAGCATCAATTATATTGGGGCCGACAACCAATATGCAGCGATCTCCCTTGGGCGGCAGAGGTTTTGAGTCTTTCAGTGAGGATCCAGTTTTGGCCGGGAATATGAGTGCTGCAACCATCGCTGGTATCCAGTCTACTGGGGTTGCCGCTACCCTAAAGCATTTTGTTTGCAATGACCAGGAGCATGAGCGACAGTCTGTTGATGCTGTTGTATCGGAGCAGGCTTTGCGGGAGATTTATCTTATGCCCTTTCAGATCGCGCAGAGAGACGCAAAGCCTATGTGTTACATGACAGCGTACAACAAAGTCAACGGAACACATGCAAGTGATAGCAAGCCGCTCATCAAGAGTATCTTGAGGAAGGAATGGGAATTCGACGGCATGGTCATGTCAGATTGGTACGTATATATATCTATCGTCGAGGCAGCCGTGCGAACTCTGAATATGAGCTGACTGAATTTAGGTTTGGAGTTTATTCCACTGCAGAGTCAATTCAAGCTGGCCTTGACTTGGAAATGCCAGGGCCCTCATACATGCGTGGTAAACTGGTGAAGCAAGCTTTGGGATGTGGTAAACTACTACCCTTTGAACTTGACCAATGCGTAAGAGAAGTGTTGAAGCTTGTGAAGAAAGTGCTCCCTCTCGGCATTCCAGAAAACGCAGAAGAGCTGACTGCGGATACGCCCGAGACATCATCATTGCTTCGTTCTCTGGCTTCAGCAAGCTTGGTGTTGCTCAAGAATGATCACGACATTTTACCGTTCAAGAAGAACAAGACAACAGCTGTTATTGGTCCAAACGCCAATTTTGCAGCATATTGCGGTGGCGGTTCCGCAGCACTCAAGCCTTATTATGCGATTAGTCCTCTCGATGGACTGAGAGCACAGGTCCCAGATGTTCAATATTCCTTGGGAGTTCCGGGTTGGAAGAAGATGCCTCTTCTATCTCGGCTGACCAAAGCAAGCAACGGCCTGGAAGGGTTTGATATGAAGGTCTATCTCGAGCCACCGTCAAAAGAGGATCGGGAAATGGTCGACTCACTGTATGTCAATACAGCAGACATTTTCCTCGCAGATTACCGGCACCCTAAAGTCGAGACCAACCTGTTCTATTTGGAGCTTGATGGCACAATCACACCAGAAGAGAATTCAGACTATGAATTTAGTCTTTCGGTATCGGGTACCGGCAAAATCTTTATTGACGATCAGTGCATTGTCGACAACGAAACTGTGCAGACACCTGGTGATAGCTTCTTTGGCTCCGGAACAATGGAAGAAATTGGAACCATCCGATTGGAGAAGGGCAAGACATACAGAATCAGAATCACTTTCGGTACACTGCCGACGAGGACTTTCAATGTTGCAGGAGCCACTTCATTTGGCGCGGGTGGCCTTAGAGCTGGTGGTATTCCAAAGATCGAGATCGAGACCGAGATCCAAAAAGCAGTTGCATTGGCCAAGAAGGTGGATCAGGTCATCCTTTGCGCCGGATTGAACAGCGACTGGGAAAGCGAGGGATATGATCGGAGTACCATGGACCTACCCCCGGGGACCGATAAGCTCATCGCTGCGGTGGTAGCGGCAAATCCCAACACGGCTGTGATCATACAGTCGGGGACTCCCGTGACCATGCCCTGGCTCAACGATGTCTCGTCGTTGGTTCACGCCTGGTACGGCGGCAACGAGACTGGGAATGCCATCGCGGACGTTGTCTTTGGTGCGGTGAACCTGAGTGGCAAGTTGCCGCTTAGCTTTCCGCGCCGCAATGAAGATAACCCGGCCTTTTTGAACTTCCGAAGTGAAAGAGGCAGTACCAAATATGGCGAAGGTGTCTATATCGGGTACCGCTTCTACGAGAAATGCAAGAAGGACGTTGCATTTCCATTTGGCCATGGACTGAGTTACACCACGTTCAAGTTAAGCTCGATTTCTCTCCAAAAGACCGACGAGGAGATTTTAATCACTGTTGATGTTGAGAACACTGGAAACGTTGATGGGGCGGAAGTTGTCCAGGTCTATGTTTCCCAGCAGAGTCCGAGCATCAATCGACCACCCAAGGAGCTCAAAGGCTTTGAAAAGGTGCTCCTCCGCCCACAGCAGACCGAGACTGCGACTATCAAGATACTCACGAAATATGCTACTAGTTTCTGGGATGAGCATAGAAACGCGTGGGTTCAAGAGGCCGGTCGTTACATTGTTCAAGTTGGGACCTCTAGCGCTGAAAATTCACTTTCAGCCAACTTTGAGATCGGACAAACTATGTGGTGGAATGGCTTATAATTTCTCACTTTCCATACTGCGTCCAGTTTGCCCATTAGAAAGTTCTGCCGTTTCTTCACATACGTTGTACAATTGTCTCATGCTCGTAACTTGTTCCCATGATTCAATAGTGTTTGATAGAACATTCCATGTCCAATATATCATTCTCAACCTAACACTCTACAAACACTATCTGAAGATGGAATTACATCAAATCAGAAGATCTCACTATGCAAACATATGGATCTGAAATTATTCCCAATCACGTGCTAATTCAACTTTCGAAAGACTTGTTTGGGGGACCCTGGAGGGAAAGAAGAAGTGGATGCAGTCGGGTTTGTCACAGACTTCAAGTTCCAACGTTCTAATCTAGAAATTCAATCCAAGCGACAAGGAACCCTGACTACTACATTTCTAAATATACATAATGCTCAAAATGGGAATGCAGAGTTCAAGCCCCGCTAATAATAGATTTCTACATGGTTCGCACAATAGCGCGAAACTCTGTATCAGAGTTTCCATGTCCTTTTCCCACCGGTAATATTGCTAATTACCTAACTCGATGTGTAGGCCAATTTTTAAACTTTGCTGCCTGAAGGGTACCGAAAATCAGAAAGGCTAAAATAGGTGGGTGGATATCCAAAAGGGCGCTAGCGGCGACACACGGGCCCACCACTGAACCCTTAATTGGGATCCACTAGTCCCCTTCTGCCGAAGGGTACGAGTACGAGACCAGCTTAACTTTTATTTGCCTTTTAGTAGTTCAACTTTCCCAGATTCTAGAGTTCAAGATCTTTCACAAACCTTGAAAACATGGGTTCCTCTACAAATTCTTGGACCGGGAAGGAACAAGCGGAGGAGTCGGCACCTCCTGTATATTCGTTGGTTGACGACGGTGGACTCGTGGCAGAATCAGGAAACGTACAAGGTTCGGTCGAGCCACGATGATGATGATTTGTCGGCCCATTCTAATACTTGTTATAGGGGACGGCCGCATTAATGTGAACCTCGAATCCAAGATTGCGAGAACCCTGGCCAAAATCATCGACTTGCAGCAAGAAGATATCCAAAATCCACCTCCCGACTATATCAACCTTACCAAACAAGTGACATCATGCCAGTTCAAGCTCAACATTGTCATTCAAATTGTGGGAAGTCGTGGGGACGTGCAACCCTTCATCGCGCTCGGAAATGCATTACAAAAGCATGGTCATCGGGTCCGAATAGCGACACATGATGTCTTTGCAGACTTCGTACACGAGTCAGGATTGGAGTTCTACCCTATCGGCGGAGATCCTGCAGAATTGATGGCATTTATGGTCAAGAACCCCGGATTGATTCCGCAGATGAAGACACTACGTGAAGGGGAGGTGCAACGAAAACAGGCTATGGTAGCCACAATGCTCGAGGGGTGCTGGAGATCGTGCATTGAAGATGATCCAATCACCAAACAGCCATTTGTTGCAGACGCCATCATTGCTAACCCTCCTAGCTTTGCACATGTTCATTGTGCACAGGCGCTAAGCATTCCAGTCCATTTGATGTTTACGATGCCGTGGAGCAGCACCAGGGCGTTTCCACATCCTCTCGCTAATCTACACTCCTCGTCCATGGATCCTCGCACCGCAAACTGGGTTTCTTACGGAGTTGTTGAGTGGTTAACATGGCAAGGGTAAGGTCACCCATGGAATAATACGGGAAGCAACTAACATGGGAATTCAGGCTAGGAGATGTGATCAATCGATGGCGGGTCTCGATAGATCTGGAACCTATTCCCGCAACGGAGGGGCCCAGCCTCGCTGAAACATTGAAAGTACCTTACACATATTGTTGGTCTCCAGCCCTTGTGCCAAAACCACAGGATTGGCCTAGTCACATTGGTATGTTATCACTTTTGTTTCCTGTTGAAACGATGGAAGCCTAATGGTTTAGATGTCTGTGGATTTTTCTTTAGAGATCCCCCATCATATTCTCCACCCTCCGAGCTGAGGGAGTTTCTTCAAGGCGGCCCACCTCCTGTCTATATTGGATTTGGTAGTATTGTGGTTGATGACCCTCAAAAGCTGATAGATACCGTCGTTCTTGCGGTGGTAAGGGCAGGTGTACGTGCGATCATCTCAAAGGGTTGGAGTGGGCTAGTTGGAAGTCCAAACCCGAATATCTATTATATTGACGACTGTCCACATGAGTGGCTCTTTCAACATGTCAGCGCAGTAATTCATCACGGAGGCGCTGGAACTACTTCGTGTGGCCTCAGAAATGGCCGACCAACTGCCATCGTTCCTTTTTTCGGCGAGTGAGTTGCACCTTTTCACTTCGCCTATCTTTGACCTGCAAAGTTCCATCAGTACTGATTCTCCTAGTCAACCCTTTTGGGGCAACATGGTTGCTCGAGCCGGTGCTGGACCTAAACCTATTCCATTTGCATCTCTCAATTTTCAGAACTTGACCGCTGCTATCAAATTCTGCCTCACTCCAGAGGCAACAGAAGCCGCACGTAAGCTGGCCGTCAAAATGCAGACTGAATCGGGTGTAGCTGCAGCCGTGGACTCCTTCCATCGAAATCTTCCCCTGGACAAGATGAAGTGCAACTTAATGCCTCTCCAGGTTGCAGTCTGGACATACAAAAAAGGCAAAGGAAACGTGATCCTGTCAAACGCAGCGGTGCAAATCTTGATTGAACATCAAAAGATAGATGAAAAGCGTCTTCAGTTGTATGTACCCCGACTCGAGCTAGTATATGAACCTACTAACCGATGGCTGCATTACCCCTCAGTCATCTCGTTAATCCAATCGTTATTGAACATCGCCGCTGGGATCCCGTAACCGGAATATTTGCTGCAGCCACCACAACCGGGTCAACTATGCTGGGCTCGACCGCTGATATGATTTACAATCCATACAAAGAATACAAACGCGGTCGTTCACCGAAACCATCAGCGAGAGCCTTGCAAGCCCCGACACTCCCTGGCAGCCCACTTTCACGAGAATCCTCGTCAACAAGAATGTCCGCTGCCGATGAAGCGAGTCTGAGTAGTTCTCGGACACCCTCTGTTGGGCCCGGATCCGAAGGTGGGCTCGAAAAAAGCAGAAGCGGGTTATCCATCGCAGGCAGCATGGCAGACGCGACAATGAAAGGGTTTGGCAAATTCACCGGATCATACTTCAAAGGTGTAGTAGTCGATATTCCACATGCGGCCGCGGAAGGATTCCGACAGGTTCCTCGGCTGTATGGGGAAAAGCCCAAGGATTACGGCGCGATTCAGGGTTGGAAATCCGGAGCTATCGTTGGTGGCAAGAATTTCGTGGATGGCATGACTGATGGCTTTACCGGTCTCTTTACACAACCCGTCAATGGGGCAAGAGAGGAAGGTGCTATAGGTGCGGTCAAGGGGTTTGCTAAGGGCACTATTGGGCTTGCAACAAAAGTCCCTTCTGGTAAGCAATTATCTCAATCCATGAAGCCGAGCGGAGCTAATATAGGCGTGTGTTTAGCTGGCATCGGACTGGTGGCTTATCCTTTCCAAGGAATTGCTAAAAGTATTGAGGGGGCGTTTCGTTCACAAAGTCGCAAGGCCATTGTTAGTGCACGGCTAAAGAGTGGGTATTATGAAACAAGCAGGATGCAGATCACCGATGAAGAGCTGCATGAGATTCTGCAGGCATTTGATAGATTTTTATTGTCATGAGATGCATAGATAGACTTGGCTTAGATGTTTATCTTCAAATCCTTCATTTTCACGTTCTCAGGCAGAGTCAAATTCGATAAGGTGATTAGGATGCTCAAGCTAGCAAAGCTACCGTGGAGAATGCTACAAATAGCTAGCTTTGTAGGGGACTATACGAACGAAGAGTTGTGATTAAAATCTACCCTCATTTCAATCCTCAAAAGAACTTTCACTAAATCAACCGAAAAACAAAACTTTCTGACAAAACCCAGATAAATATCTCAAATATTCCATTAGCCACGGTATAGAAACTCATGATTCCGAATTTACAACGCTACAATCGCCGCTCCTTCCACCTGGAAGCATTGGTTGTGTAGCTCGAGGAATCAAAAGAAGAGCACCGGGGTGCTCACTAGCTTTCTTGAGGCGTTTCTTCTCCAGCCACATCAAAATCCCAGGAACTCCAGCAACAAAACAAGCAAGACCGACAAATAGACCAGTTGTCCAACTCGGTCGGTCGAAGCGATTCCATGCCCACATGCAAACAGCCAAGCAGATCTGAAAGACTGTATTAAGGATATTACCCCAGACCACAACATCCATTTTCCACAACAGGGTAGGCGTGGCCTGTTCAATCGATGAATAATGTTGCTGAGCTTTTATAGGAAGAACACTGGGCTCTTGAGATTTCAAGAACCAATTCTTATGAATCTCAGCCAGGCGATCGAGCCCTTTCCGTCGACTCCCTTCTGACCAGCCCAATCGCCAGAAAGACCATTGGTAAAGATCACGGATACGCCACGGGGCTAATCCAAATCCAGTGACGCAAAATAGGGCATTCAGGATTTGGGAATCGATCTCAATCCAAATACGACGTGATGAGTCGAGACTATCGCAACTTGGATGACACATTGCGGGCGCTGCGTTGCACATCAAGAGGAAGAGCATCCCGCCCCATGCGACCACGTTCAGACCGTAAATTGTGATGCAAGCTCCTAACGGTGTACACATCCACCGAAAGAAGGAGAGGCGTTTTTCTTGCCATGAGGCTTTAGGAATAATCTCGACCGTGTCATGGGAGACAGTCGTCTGCAGTAGGCGTTAGTGATAAACGTTCACCAAGTTAGGATAAAAGTGACTGGAGGTGCGGACCTGGTTATCGGATAATGATGATTTAGCAATACTAGTATTGTCGATTTCAATTGAATCCATGTTTCTTATCAATCTCTCGTCCATCGTGTTCCGAAATCGAAATCGGGAGAATCAATGAATCGATTAACAGGGCGGGTGATTAATTAAATATAAGACTAGGAAGATCATCTACGACAATTTTCCACAGATTTGCCACGCAGAAAGAAAAACTTTTATATATTCAGGTCGATACTAACGAGGCCCTGATTCAATAATGTGAGCCAAAATAGACACAATACTATGTGGGGCCGGACCGTTTAGTTTATTTTAGTAACCAATAGAATCTATCCGTATTCGTATCAATTGCCTATCTGACCGAGTAAAAACACTTTAGTCTTGGCAATTTAAATCCGAGTTGGACTCTTTGATTGTGATATGATGCTTTGACTTGTCAATGCACAAGGGAAAAAGTGCCAAGTGCGCAAAGAGTGCTTGAACTCCGAAGTATACCCGAATATACGAATACCTATACTAATCTACGAATCTTGCCACGTCTTCCTGCTGGCTCATATCTACACTCCCAAACTACGCCTGATGTCACGGTTTAGGCTCAGAGTTAGTATTTCGTATATAAAGCATCTGTCCCCAATCTATCCCCGATCATCTAGTCGGTCGTGAAAATTTCATCAAATTTCGTACCATCGTTATTATTCCTCAGACCAAAGGGGATGCCCTCAAAATGCATTTCACTCATCTCCTTCTCCTTCTCTTGACGGTTCCCCTAGCCGCCGCAACACCAAATCCACAGCCTGGAATCAACTACCTCATCGACTATGTAACCAACATTGCGGAATCCGCAGCAGATTTGGGGGGGGGTGAATTTGCTACAAACATCTATAACGAAGCTACATCCCTCGTCGACGCAGTTCAAACGGGTGACACCTACAGCTCTATGGTTTCGAAGGCGAATGATATTGCAAGTGCGTGGGAAATAGGCGCTTCTGAGTCTGTAACGTAGATAGTAGACTCGTCAGATTCTACCCCTACCCACGAGGCACAAACTTCTCCTGCTGAGGGACTAAGGGCTCATGGGGCAGCTGCGTGTTTGGGGTATGGGGTTGTTGCATTCTTCGGGGTCATAGTTGCTTTGTGAAGGATTTGAGACTTGGGGAACTATCCTGGGATTTTATACCGTACGAAAGTGGCATGCAGTAACTTATTTATATTGAGACAACCGCTTATACAGCCTTGTCATATCTTTTTGGTCTTCTTTTTGCACGTCTCTATGTCAAAGGGCGAAAAGCAGTAACTGTCCGAGGACATTTCTATGCATAAGCTTTGATAGAGACTTCCGTCACATGTTCACATAGCAATAAGGGAATAGTATATACTGTTGTTATCTTTTAAATTGTTAAATCATAGTATGCTTGATTATTTTTACAACAATATCAGGTTCTATACTAAGCGCCAACGAAAGGTACGGCGTATTAGAAACCTCAATCCACTAGGGACAATATTAGGGAAACTCAGCAACGCAGCCAAGCGACTTAACAGCGGAGGTGCGCCCGACTCCGTGATATTAGGGAAGATAGATATATGTGCCATGAATGGAGAAAATCAAAAACAAGAACATCCCGTCTAAATAGTAAGGACCACTTGCCTAAAAATATCATCATATTTTATAAAAAATGCCGTATACTTCATCTCTCTGGTCCCCTAGCCACCTTGGCAAGATTCCCGCTTATAAATCCAATACTGGCCATTCCAAAACTGCGGGGTTAATGTATAAGAAGCATGTTCCTCATTTTCAATCGAAAGATTACTATCTAAAGCGTCGAAAAGGATCATTTCTAAGGTTGTCTAACTCGAGATATTTTGTGTATTCCGCTCGCAGCGTTCGACTTCGACTTTTGCAAGGAACCTGTGACGTTGAGCCTCTCACTTTCATCTCCTTGAATAAACGCAAAATGACCAAATTATTCATGTGAGGCTTGGGTCTTTGATTTAGAAAGCATTGCTCTAACAACCACTCAGCACCGGTGCCACGGGCTACGTCGGCGGCGACTGCCTAGCCACGCTTGTTGCCAACCACCCAGAGTTCTCATATTCCACTCTTATTCGCACCACCGAAAAGGCCGAACAGGTGAAAGCCCAATACCCGTTTGTCCGCATCGTAATCGGGGACCTGGACGACTCAGCCTTGCTGGAGCGAGAAAGTGCCGCCGCAGACATCGTGTTGCGTGAGTATCCAACCCAACGCTAGACGAGCATAATACTATCTGGGCACTACTTACTCCTGAAAAAAGACACTGCAGATGCGTCAGACCATGTGGGAGCCGCAAAAGCCATAATTGCCGGTTTGGTAGCCGGCCATACCAAGGAAACCCCGGGCTACTTGCTACACACCGGGGGAACTGGTATCCTGACATGGGAGGACAGCGACAAGAACGAATACGGAAATAAAAGCGAGCATGTGTACAATGACTGGGATGGAGTGGATGAATTGCTCAATCTGCCAGACCACGCATTTCATCGGAATGTTGACCAGCTCATCCTCGAAGCTGGAACCCAGCATGTGGATGTTCTCAAAACGGCGCTCGTTTGTCCGCCTACGATCTACGGTACGCATTTACCGATATCTACAGGAGACAAAAAAAAAGTACTAAATCTTCAGCAGGCAAGGGACGAGGTCCAGTTAACCAACATTCGCGTCAGGTATACGTTTTAGCGAATATGACACTACGTCTCCAGAAAGGCCCTATAATCGGCGCCGGCCAGTCAATTTCGAATCACGTCCACATCCACGACCTGAGTGACGTTTATGCTTTACTCATCGACGCAGCAATTGCAGGCCGAGCTGATGACGGGCTCTGGGGTCGTAGGGCGTACTATCTTACCGAGAACGGCGAACACTGCTGGGGTGAGCTAGCTCAAGCCACAGCAGAGGCAGCCGCGAAACTAGGGTACCTGCCCGAGGCAAAGACCGAGGCACTTGACCCCGGGAGCGCCAAGAAGCATGCAGGATATGAATCTCTCAGTTGGGGGATGAACTCTCGTGGTCGGTCACAGCGGGCACGCGAGATCCTGGCATGGAATCCCACACGGCCCAGTCTGGTGGATGAACTACCGGATATCGTTCGCGTCGAGTGGCAGCGACTGCAAAATGATTCCTGTTGAGATGAGTGGGTGTTTGAAATGTTTCTCTTAGGTCTCAGAGAATGCATTGAGTAGTATTGGTGGGTTGGACTTGAGAAAATGCGGGGTGACCCCGAGAGCTTTTGCTGGGTCTTATACTCCCAGTCATTTGAGAATGGGAATTCAATGCGAGGTCCAGCTATTTAAGTGCTGACTAGGGATATTTCAATCTGGCCAGATTGTCAGATCTTCAGAATCGAGACATGTTTCAACACTTGCGATAACCAAGCATTATGACCTGTTCGTGTGGTACGAGTGTAAAGGCGGGATATTTTGGGACTCTCGGCCCAATTACTCGAGTCTTAGCGTATTTAAAGTTCAGGCCTATCATAGCATAAGGCGTAGCAAAGTATTTCAGTCTCCAATGGAGTCAGCCGATGTAGGAATAGCCACGATGTAGATCCCACGAAACAAACCAAGGCCATCAAAATCCCGACTAGAGAGCTGCATAATACCAAAATAAGAAATGAAAATCAAACTCGAATAAATAATAAATAATCTTGAAATTCATGAAATTCCTGCAATCACCCGGCCCCGACTGGTGAGACGGCGAGGAATTGTGCCGACTCTTGGCAACCCGACTAGGCTGCTGCAGTCGTATTCGAACCCCAACCAGGGCTACCTTGGAGGCCCTTGAGATTAATCTCCCCATGTAGAACATAGAATTTCAGGTCATATCCAGCGGAGTCGGGGTTTTTGAATCACGACGGTGTAATATTTCGTCCTATTCTAAACTTTATATGGCATGTTGTCAACTCCGCGTGGAGGGACATTTGTTATACTAGATGTTATTTATCTATCTACAATGCGGGTGCCCATTTCAATTTCCGGTTTCATTCTCCAGTATAGGCTCTACAATCAGTGAGCTCAATTATTAACATTTCACTCATATTCTCACGGCTAGATTGTCATCGCCATCATTGTCTTCGCCATGGCGGACTCGGATTTCCCATTTTATAGACCCGGAAGGTCCGAATATGACGATAATATGAGCAGAGCATCTACAGTGGTGAAACGGAGAAGAAAGGTCGACGAGGAGAAATTTGCTCTGGGTCGAAGGGGAATCCTAGTCTTCTTTACTTTGTCTGTTCTCACCTTGATGGCCGCTTTGGATGGGACTTCGCTATCTGTTGCTTTACCTGTGAGTGCTTCAACAAGAAGGTTCGATGTCTTGAAACTGACCATGCCCAGGAAATTGCAAAAGAACTCAATGGAACGGCCATCGAAGCATTCTGGAGTGGAACTTCGTTCCTGCTATGCTCAACAGGTAAGTGGTGTCATGCTTTTGCAACGGTAACGATCAATTCATTTAACACTGGTATAGTTTTCCAACCAAGCTTCGCATCCTTCTCGAATATTTTCGGCCGTCGACCTATGATCATAATCTCGCTCATATTCTTCTGTGTCGGCGCTATAATCGCAGCAATCGCCAATGATTTTACCTACATGCTGATCGGTCGATCAATCCAAGGTGTCGGTGGAGGTGGCATTATATCCCTAAGCGAGGTCATCATAACAGATCTTGTCCCTCTACGATGGCGTGGTCAGTACTTTGGTATTCTCAGTGCAATGTGGAGTGTTGGATCCGTGACAGGACCTATCCTTGGTGGTGGATTTTCCGAAAATGTGTCTTGGGTAAGTTGGTCTATGGTGAACCCGCAATTATCCATGCTAACTATGAGAAGAGGTGGATCTTCTATATCAACTTCCCCTTCATCGGAGTTGGCGCAATTCTCGTGATCCTTTTCTTGAACCTTAAGCTTGCACCCAGTTCATTAGTCGAGAAACTCCGTCGGATCGATTATTTCGGCACCGTTCTATTCGTTGGAAGCATGTCCTCCTTCTTGATTCCCCTCAGCTGGGGTGGTATTTCATACGACTGGAACTCGTGGCACACTCTTGTACCTCTTTGCGTAGGAGGGGTCGGGCTGATCGTTTTTGGATTCTACGAGACTTACTTCGCCACCGATCCGATTGTTCCACCTGTTATATTCCAGAACCGCACAGCAGTAGCTTCGTTCATCGGGAGTGTTTTGCAGGGCTTGATCCTATGGTGTGCCCTCTATTACCTCCCTTTGTATTATGAGGCAGTGAAGGAGTATAGCCCTATTATCTCGGGCGTTGCTCTATTCCCCGAGACATTCACAGTGGCTCCGAGTGGAATGGTAGCTGGCGTCCTGATCACGGTAACAGGCAGTTACCGATGGGCTATCTGGCTTGGATGGGCCTTTTCAACTGTCGGACTTGGTTTGATGTGTCTGATCAAGGTGGATACCAGCATGGTCGGTTGGATCTTCCTCAACATCGTGCCTGGCCTTGGATTGGGTATCCTCTTCCCATCTCTTGGCTATGCAGTGCAAGCTTCGGCGGACCCTGAGAACCTCGCTATTGCAGTTGCCATGTTTAGTTTTTTTCGTGCTCTTGGTCAAGCGATCGGCGTTGCTGTCGGTGGTGTGGTCTTCCAGAACCGCATGTTCACCAATATCTCACGGTATTCTGCTTTGGCTCCTATGGCTGAGGCGTACAGCAAGGATGCCGCTGGTTTGGTCCAAGTCATCAAGGCGATGGCGGATGGGGCTGACAAGGCAAACCTCAAGGAAGCATTTACGGACAGTTTACGCACAGTGTGGATAGTCTGCTGTGGGGTGTCTGCTGTGGCAATGGTGATCAGCCTCTTGACTGAACATTATGATCTTGATCGTGCATTGGAGACGAACCAAGGTCTTCGTGATGATGATGAGTCTATTAACAGTTTGAAGGACTTGGAGATGCGGACAGACCGGAGAGTTGTCACGGAGCCTCGGCCTTGGGCGTGGTAGTGGATGTTCATTCTTGACATGATTCATGGAGGAAGATCTATAATGTACAAAGTAATGACATTTATCGATGTTGATAATTGAAATCTCCATTTAGGTTCTCTTGATCACAGTTCAACTTCATTATAGGTAAGAGAGTAGCTACATGTAATTCAAGGTTTTATGAGACTTTATCAAACCAGCGATGCGAACTGTTGTTTGGATGCTAGTGCAGGGTCTCTTTTAGGGATGATTATAGGTATTACAACCCCACACCATGGCAGCAATTTTGTTAGGCCTTGAGAACTTCCAACCGACTGAGAGGGAAGAAGCAGTACAATACGGATGAGCCCGATTACAGGAAGGGGGTTTAAGCATACGGGCTGGCAAGGCCGAGGGTCACCGCATAGGGAAGTGATACAAGGGAGCGCATGGCACGTACGCTGCTGCAAGTAGCCGAAAGAAACAAAAACGGTGTTGAGCAAAGATTATTGACAACTTGGTATTGTACTTGAAACATTCGTGATCTCGTGTCACGACAATAAAAAAAAAAGTATAACACCTGAAACAAAAAGAAAAGGTCGTGACGTCGTAAAGTGGACATGATAAATAGCGCAAGGAGAAAAGGCAGATTAATCAACGACCAAGTGCACGTAGCCGGTCTTTGAGTAGATCCATATCTCTGTCATATTCCATCCCAGCTGGAACGTGCTTTGGCTCCCGGTCACTATCTTTGAGCATCATAGACCGATAATGACCATCGCCATCCGGTGCTCCAACAGTCACCCAGACAAACTTCGTTCCGGGGCTGTTGGGCTGCGAGCGCTCCTGCGTTCCTTGCCAGAACGCTTCGTCGGGCAGGGATTCATCAGCAGAAGCAGAATGGATCGGCGGTGGACGGCCTCCAAGTCGACCGAACTTAATCCAAACTCTGAGGGTATCTTTGATGAAGGCGATTTTCTGGATGAAGGAGTTCGCATCGAGGATATCCCGGATACGGTCTTCGGTCGAATTGATGGAATCTCCGTTCGCGATGCTGAGGAACGTGGCAGCCTCGTCGGAGGCCACGGCGCGAGTGTCAAATCCTGCTGGGTGCATCTTACCTTTTGCGGCGAAGAACCGAGCGGCGGAGGATGAGAGGTGGTAGAAGTCGATCCAGGGGGATGAGCTACGGGTGCGGCCCGGTGAGATCACTAGCTTTGTGTGGTCGGGGAAGTTGAATTGGAAGGCTCCGTCTCCGAAACCCCAGATGCCAACATTACCCAGGCGCTGGTAGAACTTGACAAACTGCGCACTGTTGTGTTCAGGCAGGTCTTCGTCCATGATGCCTTCGTCGCCATGTCGACCAAGCGCTCCGATCATGTATTTACCGAACTGATCCACGAGTTTCATGCGCTTGATTTTCTCTGCATCGGCTCGGTCAACCTCGTTTCCTGTGTTGGAGCGAAGCCTCATTGCCTTAGAAGTTTTGATATCAAAGAGTGAGGGCGGGATTAATGCTCGTCGGATGCCGCGGCATCCTAACAACTCATCGTCACGGTTCTCATAAAACTCAACCAAGTTTCCAGTGCGAGGAACTAATTGATCAGCCTCGGAGTAGTAAATCGGTTGTTGTTTTCCATCGGCGACACTACGCGCTTTTCGGCGGATGTGTCTCTCGCCATCTCGAATCACGACACTCGTCGCCGGTTGTCCATTTTCTCCCTTGAACACACATCCGACGCTGCCATCATCCAGAACATACCCAATACCATAACGGTTTGTGTAGTCGACCCATTTGATGACGTAGGCATGAGGCTGTTTTCGTGCTCCCCCTCGGCGCCTACTTGGTGCATGGTTGACCAGGTTGGTCAGCATGAGACGCAAGTCAGTGTTAACTTCGGTCAACGAAGTTCTAGGTAGAAGCTTGGAAGCATCCTCTGTGTGAAATAGAGGGCTGAGCCCCAAGCTAGAGCGTGCCCTGCTACCAGCCGTCTTGCTGTTAGAGCGAGCGATGCCATTGGAGTCTGACCGACCTAGTCCATTAGATTCAGCGGAAGACTTCGACTGCGCCAATGAAGATCGAGCGGGTTCTTCGATGGGGCTATCTCTCCGTCTTTCGCCTCGTCCGACACTAGCGCTAAGGTCTGCTCTTGATGTAGACCGCAGGGATGTCTGACGGGTGATCACGTTTCGCTCCTCCAGCCTGGCGGATGGTTGCCGTTCTCTGGTTGAGATGGAAGGCTGCATCAACTCCTGGTCAGCGGCTGCCAATCTGCGAGACTGAGAGCGTGTTTTGCCTACAGTCAAGCCTGATGGCATGCTTGTGGATTTGGCTAATTGTGGGACAATATCCTTGTCCTTGCTACGCAGTGTCGTTGCTTGGGATGCAGATACCATTCTTCGTGTCCTGATAGGACGCTCTGCCAGGCCTCCACTTGGTACTTCCGCAGCTGAAAGAGGTTTCGGCTCGGCTTGTGGGATATCTCGATATGGCCTAGACGACAAAACGGCGGGATCGCTGATACCAGGTGCCCTGCGGGGAGATATGGGGGGCACTCGAGCTTGCTGGCGCAGCGTTGCGGCATGGCTCTGTCCTTCCATTCGGCGCTGTTGAGCAGCGGCAAGAGCGGCATTGGTACGGGATGCTGCCATAGGGTTGGGACGGATGGAAACACTCCGCTGGGACATAGTGCTGCTGTTAAGCATTGCCTCCTCGCTGCGCATTACCTTTCGGGAACTCTCCAGGAGACACCAGTCTCCTTCAACGTCATGGGGCCATCGGTAAACATAATCTGGTGACAAAGGGATTATGGGTCGTAGACCTCTAGAATCCTCCACATCACACTCAGAAAAAGCCGACTTCGAGCAGTTTCTCCCAACAGATTTCCGAGCCGTCCCATCAGGCTTGCGTCCTACCCCGCAGAGTGAGTAGAATGCGGCTTTGCAGGAATGATATCGCTGGGCGGGGTCATCCACCTGGTAGACATAGGCCCGGAGCTTCTCATCCGAGTCCAAGCCGTATCCACTTACCACGGAATCACCTTGAGGTGAGGCGTCCTTAAGCCACAGTGGCTTGTTGAATCGGCATGAGGGGTCCAGTTGACGAGGGATGCAGCCATCGTACATGTTGAAGAATGGGTGCTCAACAATGTCGTCTGGGTCTGGTCGCTCCTCATCCACCAGGTTCAAACAACGACTGACTAGATCTTTTGCTTCATCGGGGATGTAATTGCCGGATTCTGATTCTTTGGGCCAGACATAATTCAAGTTCTGGACTTTTTTGTAAACTTCATCTTGTGTTTTTGATTGAAATGGTAAGTGTCCAGCGAGCATGGCAAAGCTAAAAGTACGAAATTAGTTCAATGACTTCGCGGTAAGATCGCGGCATTCTTACCATATTACACCCACGGACCAAATGTCAACTTTCTGTGTATGGCCGCCTTTGCTCTTGTCCAAAACTTCGGGGGCGATATAGTTGGGTGTACCGCATAGCGTATTCCGTCGCTTGGCATCTTTGTCGGACAGAATCATAGCCGCCAGACCAAAATCTCCAACCTTGATGTTCATGTTGTGATCGAGGAACAGGTTTCCCATCTTCAGGTCGCGATGAGCAACGAAACGTTTGTGTAGGTATTTCACCGCTGCGCAAAGCTGAATCATATATCGTCGCACTTCTGGTAAGCTGAAACAGCGTCGTTTCCGAAACATATCCATCACAGAGCCATTTGGACATAACTCCAGGACCACATAGGTGCTAGATTCGAATGCGAATGCGCGGTAGAACTGGACGATAAAAGGATGGCGCATTTTAGAGTGGATCTGAAGCTCGGTTCGAAACTGCGACAAAAATTTAGGTGCTGTCAAATGGTCGGTCTGTATCCGGAGGCTCAGCATACCTTCTCCTCCATCTTTTTTTGGGGCATCGCTGACTTGACGACCTTCATGGCGTACACACGGCCATTGCGAGCCAATGAACCCTCATAACAAACTGCAAAACCACCTTTCCCCAGGAATGCGCCTATTGAGTATCTCTCCCCGCCATCTTCCGGCTCTGAGACTATTGACGGTGGAGGATCGGCGTAGCTTTTGGATGTTGCAAGCTTTTGCTTGTTATTTGGAAGCACGGCATTTTTCTCGAACGCTTTACGATCCATGGCCAGCTTCGGTTTGATCATCTGGTTCGTTGTGCGCGGGGAGAGGGCCTCCATTATTGGCGGGTGGTCGTTTTATGACAGGCGAATTAGGATAATATCTGTAGTTGGAGACGTGCAGCGGAGGGGGTATCGAGAGTGAAGATCATTAAAAAAATCGACCATGTGAGGGTCTGAAGGGTATCAAGTTCCGGCAATGTTTGTATCCCTGTAACCATCAAGTCAGAATTCGCTCCACTGTCGGGAAGCCGAAGCGCCGCTCAGTTGAGAACGGAACATAGGAAATGAATGAGAGATGGAACTTACCTAAATGCAAAGCGCTAATGAAGAAAAAATGTACAAAGCTCGGAAAGCAAACAACGGCGCCTCAATCGAGGGTTTGGGGAGGATGAAGAGTAGAAAGAGTCGGACCATAACAGTTTGCTCAAAACGGTAATCGATAAACACTGGCCGTTGGCCCGCGGGTCACGTGAGGGTCCTCGGCCGTCCCCACGCATTTCCATTGTCTAGGGGATACTTTTTTTTTTTTTTCTCTGAATTGAATATACATATGGAACTTTATATAGAGTTATCAAGATAGTCTATTTAGGTTTAACCGTTCCGTTTAATCTCGGAGCGTTGCTAGGGCCATATATTTGGTTGTATATATTGCCGCAATACATTCAGGTTTGTTTACTTGTCAGCAAACCTTAGCAACTTATTTTGATAGTTCACAATCAAACATAGAACCTTCGAAAGTAATACGAGAGCGTAAATGCTCAGTAGCTACTCCATATCTGTAATGCTCTCATGATTACCTACCCTTGAGAGATCTATGTAGGCACTCTTATTCAATGAGTTGCGTGCCTGGTGGGTATGCTTTTGAGAGTGGATCCTACAGTAGCCCCTAGGAGACTATATTCCTCCAACTTAAACCCTACAATAACACAGCATAGAATATCATATCCTAGTTTGACTGGAAAAACTTTCATCGGGCTATCGTGGTTATATGGAGGACAATATTCTGTCAATCCCCCAAAGGGTCGACGTAGTAAAGAGAGTCATGCGGTACACTAAGTATTAGTCTACTCTTTATATTGTACAATTTGCAATTAATAAAAGATTCGAATATTAAAGAAGGATTATTAGTTGATACATAGGTACTACTTGAGGAGCCAATACGCTCCCTTAGTCCGAGGAGTAGCGATATTATTAACATAAATGTATCTGATGGCGATGAGGAAAGTCCATCCTGTTGCCCTTGAGCTAGTTCGCAGCACAATCCATTGCCCCTTGGCATTTGAAATGACAATCCCATAACTGCCTGATGATTTAGCATCTCGGACGTCGTAGTGTCACTTCTTCCACGCCAGCACTCCATGCGATCAATGAGCAGGTCTCACGCCACTTATCGCAGCGGGTGGAGGCTTGTGCGCGGAGTCAAGCGAGCTTCTCAGTAGCACACCGCTGACTGGTAGTCCTAGGGCCCGGCTTACAGAACGGATGCCCACCACCTTGGTGACTTCATGGGTGTTAAAGACGAGCTTAAGGATAGAATTGAGCTCCTGGAACTCGGGGGGGGGGGGGGTTGCTTCTAGGACTTCAGGGTTGTTTCGAGAGCCTCATCCATGGCCACAGGGTTCTAAGAGTACTTGAGGGAGCCTCCGTACTATCAAAGGCAACACATAGGGTGTAGTGGAGGCAAATCTCATCGGTACCGAACTTGATAGAACGTAGGATCTGGTCAAGGTATTAGGAAACCAATTCTCAGGCAGTTTATCTGGTCAATCCTAGGGGCGTCTTAGAATCGACCGACCTAAGTGATATCACCGGTAGCTGACTGCGAGATGGGGAGTACCTCTAAGTCGGAACTGTGAGTAGAGGAAATCGAAATGATAGATGTGCGATTATAGGAGTGCTTGTGGCACGACTGGGCCGAGGGGGAGACAAGGCTAAGATATGGAGTCAGTGATAAGCTCGGCATCTAGGGGCATCTAGGACTGGGTACGTGTATGGGGATTGGTGATGCAGGTGCAGCTTACGGGCAAGCTGTTACTGAACGCGTGCAAGTGAGAGTTGAGAGTTGAGAGTTGAGAGTTGAGAGTTGAGAGTTGAGAGTTGAGCATGTGAGGTTTGAAGATGTGAGATTTGAGCAATTGAGAGGCCCTCTTCTCGTCAAAGGCTACACACAGAATACAGTGAAGGTATATCCCCTCGTTACCGAAGGTGGTCGAGCGCAGGGCGGGATTCACGAAGGCGTTGGGGAATCCGGTCTTTAGACAGGTCAGTAGGTCGATATCCAGGACGTCCTGGGATCGGCCGACCCACGAGATCTCGCCAGCGGCCGACTGCGAGGCTGGCAGTTCATCTATATCGGAACTGCGGGCGGATGAAACGGAGATAATGGAAGTCTGACTGTTCGGGTGTCCGTGGCGGGCCCGGGTCGAGGGCAGGACGAGGCTAGGGTTTATAGTGGCAGGCGACTGTGCTCGGGAGGCCACTAGGGTTGAAAAGGCCTTGTCGATCCTCTCCGGGGATTGGCCAAATTGTGGAGGCGCTATTGCGGTACGGTACGCACGAGGGTATACTGGGCGTGGAAGTAGTGAGTTGGTATTGAGCGTGGGTATGAGGATTCAGTATGTATATACTAAGTGACAATGTGTGTAGAGCGTATAGACCACGCTCTTGATTCGCCGTGGACACGTGAGAGGAGAGTCTATGAGAGGCGGTTGGTGTCAAGCGTAGGAGAAAGCGGAGCTTTGAACTGGCACTGTCGATGAGATATAGGTGAGCAGGTGAGAGACTATGGAGGTGACTAGCTGAGGGCGGGTGTCCGGAACGTACACTAAGGTTCTGACTTTGTAGGCAAGCATCACAAACCACAACTCCATGTGTGAGAAAATGCCGAGGAAGCTTAGCGTAATTGATTTGAGTTTTGCAGCTCGGGCACTTGATGACGATGCATATATGGCCCTCTTCTCGTGAGCCAGTAGCGTAGAACCAGCTATAACATGCATTGCATGAGATCCGGCGTTGAACCCGGAGGGGGTCCTAGAGCATAAGTAAAGGGTTGACTTTGCATGTACTACCCCAATCCAGTGATTCGTACTTTGCTGCAGTGTCTGAGCACAGCGAACAGGGACAAATCCATGTTTCCTCTGGAAGCAGTGACGCTTTTTATAATGCCGTTCGGTGTCCCAAACTTGATCTCACTTCGATTTAACTGCTGGGGACACAGCAGTTCAACTGGCCATGGTACCCAGGGGGAGCTGTCCCATTTGATATAGGTAATCGCGTATCCACCTGATGGGGGAGCTGGAGGAGAGGGTAGGAAAGAAATTGAATATAAAAAGCAGTAAGAGTGGCTGAAGACACCCAGAAACATAAAGGCAAGTACAGTGCATGCCCAAGAAGTCAGCATATCTAGCTACACAGTGTACCTGTGCCTTAACCGATTCATGTATAAAGACGGTATGCCTCCTTCAGATCATCATGTAATAACACATAGGCACCCCAACCTGGAACCATGGCGATGGGTGGTACATATAAATGATAAAACTTGACGAAGAGGCAAAGAGCAAGAGGGAAACCAAAATGGATTTCTGGGAGAGTATATATATCTCCTACCTGCATGTAAAGAACTAGCAAACAAGACCTGACATGTAAGGCCTGAATGAAAGGCAACATGACACTGCATGAGACTGCGGGAGCGAAACAGAATGCCATGGATGTTACTATTATGTTAATTAAATATATTAGACTAGCTGAAGATCTACAACACCTCATTGTCTTGCCTCTAGCCACAAACAAAACCCCTTGAACAAAAGCAGGTGGTATCCTAGCTATGGGTAGGAGGTATGTCAGCCCCAAAGAATATTCATCTTTGCCCATATACTGTCTTTCTTGATTGGCACATTCTCCGGGTCATTGTTGGCTTCTTCTATCGCTTGTTGAACCGGCACCAGATTCAAAGGAATGATCTCTGTCCGACGGATTAACTTATAGCCCCCGTATGCAAAGAGGACGAGTGGAATATCCCTGGTGTTAAGGTTAGTAGACTGAAGTTATTGCTGCAAAGAAGAAGACTCACAGATACGATGAGACAAATGAGGCAGGGTCCCAATTTCCTGCGGTGAAAACTACGAATCCACCAGTAAGGAGAATCACGACACAAGAGACCAACGCGAACCAGCTTGTGTATCCTTAATAATGTCAGTATTGGAACCCCCTCAAGGCTTGATATGTTAAAATCGGGCTTATGATACATACTGGTGATGCGATTATGCCACGGCAACTCTGTTGGTGATATGCCCTGTTTATCCAGTGCTTGCAACAAGCGAATATGGTTGAAAGCGATGGTGATCCACGAGACCAAGGTGCCAGCGGCAGTCAAATCAACGAACCACCAGAAGACATTCATGGCGTTGTTGGATACGCACATGTAAGCCAGGAAGGAGAAGGCAACCTGAAGCAACACACACATATATGGCACTCCCCACTTGGTGGTACGCAGGAATATCTTTGGAGCATGGCCCTTGACCGCAAGACCATATAACGTTCTTGTTCCCGTGAGTATACTCTGGTTCGATGCAGACCACGCAGAAGTCAAGCATACGGCGTTCACGACAGAAGGAATAGCCTTGATGCCTGCATCGCCGGCGGCAATGACGAAAGGACTCGTAGCCGCAGTACCAGAGTCTGAGCCAAGACGTTCATCGGCGCTAGAGACTAACATGCCCACGACCAGCACAGTGGCGACATAGAAGATAGACACTCGCGCAAATACCCTTTTACAGGCCTTGGGAATATTCTGTCGCGGGTTTTTTGTTTCACCAGCAGTCGTGGCCAAAGACTCTACACCTGCGAACGAGTAGACTGCATTGGTCATAACAGCCCAGAATCCGAGGAATCGCCCCAAAGACCCAGTAGCAATGTACTCAACGAACGGGCCAGGGTCTTTCCAGTAGTGGAAGCCTCGTCGGGGCACACCCGGCACACCACCGAGATCAATGACAAGGCCGAGAATGACCACAAAAATCACCAGCAGGATCTTAAGAATGGCGAAGATGAATTCGATCTCGCCATAGACGCTGATCAACGAGACGGCGACAACCACAGACACCACTATGAGGATAGTCACCCAGACGGCGGCATTTATATCTGTCCAGTACTGGATAAGGACCACACTGGCTGAGATCTCACTCGGCACGCTGATAAAGCATCCATAAACGACATTCCAGCCGACCGCAAATGCCAGCGCGGGATCAACCAAGATCTCTGCATGTCGCACAAAAGAACCAGTGACTGGTAGCAGCGCTGAGACTTCTCCCAATGCAAATTGAATGCAGCAGACTACGAGGCCAACAAACAGGTAGCCTAGCAGGGCACCCAGAGGACCACCTGTGGCGATCGAGCCACCCAGACCGAGAAAGAGACCAGTACCCTATATTAGGTCAGTTATAAAGTTGCTATCTTCATAATGGTTTGCATACAATTGCGCCTGCAATGGCAATCATCTGAATATGACGCTGCCCCAGACCCCGGATCAAACTTTGGCGTTCATACTGGGTAACGATCTGCCCATCGTCGACGATGGCAGCGCTCGATGGACCGGACTGTGGGGTGTAGTGTTGATCTTCTACATCGTGAACATCTTGAACGATGTACCGACTCCCTGTCTTCGTAGAACTCTCTTGGTCCTCGAATACCCCTGCCATGGCGTCGTTGTAGGAAACAAAGTCTTCCAAACAGAAAATATTTCCACGCTAGAGAGGGGCAAGTAAGCTAATCACACCATTTGACTGGTGGATGAGGGAAGGCTAATTTTTGGCTTATCTGCCTGGGTGGGTTAAAGCCGAGCTTTCGCGTAACGGGAATTATATTAAGGAGAGACATCCAGGCGAAAAACTTGAAGTTGGCGGGTCTCGAGGGTAACGGGTTAAATTGAGATAACATGCATGAGGTGATTGGCTCATTGATTGCAGAATGTCGCAATTTCAACGGAAAAGCAATGTGCATTGGAAAGGGAATGAGATGCAATATAATGGTGCAATATTGGCTCCGTACTCCGTACAACATACAACATTTACACACTCGGGAAGTCTCCGAGCTGTTCTAAATTCCACATGAGTGTTTCACCATTTACTGGAACAAGAACAAGGCTAGCCCTATCTGAATCATATGCCCGGACTATCTCACTGGTACAATCTATGGAATAATATCCAAGGCTCAAGTGCTGTATTTTCATGTTGAACCTTTCTCCAACAAACTCTGTGTTGAATATAGTTGATCTCTACGGAGTAGTTATAGACCAAGAAGTACGTACCCCATGGTGTCCGTGGCGTTCAACGCTTTTGTTTATCTCTCACCTTGAAGTATGGGAGAGGAAGCAGTGATCCGAAATTTTTTAATATGTATAAATTCCATAGTTCAACGTGTAATTACCTCAAATTCCACAAATCTTCACAACTAGGATTGTTACTGCCAAGCAAACGTTGGAAATAATAAGCCTCCTATGATCGCTGGTACCTCTTCCTGGGCGGAAGGCGGTGCTGAGTAATCAACACACGCCGGGGGCTGTACCGCGGAGGTAAGAAAGTGACTCAAGCTTCATATGCTCACTCTCTCCATTCTCCAGCCATGTCGTTAACATTGAAGCTCTCCTCCTTGGCAATCCGGACTTTGTCCAAGCCCATCGCTGTAAGCTTGCATCTCGAGCTCAACCCTGCCAAACCTGTAAGCTGACCCACACAGTCTCAAATCAAAGCCCAGGCCCGCGAACATGAACGCTTTCGCAAGATCTGCGTCTCTATGGCCCAAGCTCTTCACCGATTCGATATGCGTCTCCGGTTAGGCTCTATCCGCGATACTGCTGCCTCACAACGCCAAGCCGCCGCCGCCGCCGAAGCTCGAAAACACAAACCTACAATCCCCACCGTTCGAAACGCGGCCGACACGAAAGCCGCAGAGGACGCAGAGGCCAAGGCCAAGGCTGCGGCAGAAGAGGCAGCCAAGCCCCATCACTATCGTATCCGTCCCCTTTCCGAGTCTAAAGCTATCGAGTCCGGTGCCAACTTCATCTCCGAATCCTTCCTCTTTCTTGTTGCTGGAGGCCTGATCCTTTTTGAGTCGTGGCGATCACGGAATAAGGAAAGCACACGGCGGGAAGGTGTGGAGGGAAGATTGGCAGATCTGGAACAATCCGAACAGGCGGCTCGTGAAGCTCTGGTGGCACTCGAAAAGGAGCTACTCCAGCTAAGAGCAAAGCACGGCGACTTGCCCAAGTTGTCTACGAAGAGGATTCTGTCTCCTGAGATCTATGAACAACCTGCAGAGTCGGATATGCCAGAAGTCCCACAAGGGTGGCTCTCACGCATTTCCTCGTACATTTCTTTTGGTCAAAGCGCTGAGACGACGACCGAGTCTGTGCTTAATACCCAGCCTACAACAGAACAGGCTGCACCGACAACCCAAACTCCGGACCAGTCTGCTGTGTTGGCTAGTCAGACACCATCATCTGCATCGGAAAGCTCGTGATTGCTGATTTCGATTGATATTCTTATCATACCTAGCGACATCCCATTATATAAGGTTAGGCGTGCATTTGCTTTTACATTCAATCAAGATACCCCATTGAACAGACCACTAGAAAGATTATAAGGAGCTGTTTTGTTTTCGAGGGTAGGGGTTGCAAGGCGGAGTTACTTGTTGATATTCTCCCCGCTCCTTCCCTGAAATGTACATACACACATCACGTCCATAGAGGCAACAACTCTTCTCTTTGATTCTTCTCTCTTTCATCAGTCCTTTGGACCTAACGCTTCTCTTTTCAATCCTTTGTTTCTATTGTTTCCCTCTTTACCATGGGTGCTCAATGTCTTTCTTCTGACAACCCTCCCTCTCCTCGCTCCGCTGCAAGCCCACTCAATTCATCAGTGCCATTTATCCCCATATCTACGCTAGCTCCTCGAACGACTGGTAGTGACAGTTCACAATCTAGCTTCATGTCCGCGGCCGGAATGACTACCACTACGCCTCCGCCAACGCTTGGTCTTCGGGGTGAATACAACCCAGAACTTCGGAAACGCGATGAATGGGCCAGGCTATCTACCACCCTCACTGCTCTGGGGACAATGAAAGAAGGTATACTACTATCATCCATTATTCATTTACTCAACATTTGGAGCTAAACATATCCTCTAGCTTCACCAGGGCCCCCGAAAACAGACTTTAGTTGTGGGCTCCCTTGACTCCCTTAAGAAAGGTCCAAATGTTAACTCCCTTCAAGCTCTGTGGGCTGCCCGTGATGCCGACTTCAGCTTTGAGCTCACCTACCAGAATCGCACCCTGTCAACCTTCGACGTTCTTCACCAGATACACTCCATCAAACTCAATGCGCTCATGTTAACTCCTAGTCGGCTGAGCATCACCACGAGACATCAAACTGCAACTGCAATCCAGAAGTTTACTGAAGCCAACAAGAACTCATTGGGGGTGATTGTGTACCTAATGGATGCGGGATCGTCCGGCAACGAACAGATCGAGGCAGTGCAGTCTCTCGGTGCACTACACCACTGCCTTTCATTGGGCTTCGCCGAACCTCCCCCTGTCCTTGTTGTGTCTGACGCATCCTACCTCCTGGATTGCATAGGTGCTTACATGAAGAGTGTCTCGCGCGCAAACCCGGTGAGCTATAGCTGAATCACAAGGCCTGCGTTGTATTGGCCATTTGCTCATTTATTGCGATTAGATTCCAATCAACACCTCTGGGGATAAACTACTGGGGCCTAAATCGCCTATGCCTGCGTCTGCGCCTGCATCGTTTCCGCCTTCAAAATTTTCGTTTGCAGCCCAACCCAAAAAGTGAAACTCCAGGTACATGCATTCCAAAAGACCGGTCGCTTTTTCGAGGGGGAATTTCTTCGATCTCAGGGATTTGCACCTAGGGAGAGTCAACACAATATTCTATGGATGAGCGGTGGACCTTTCTCTTGATCAAACATGTATGATTACCATCCAATCCACATCGTCATATCCTTTCATCAGCTTTGTCAGTCCTCTTTCTCACTAAATGTTTGTTCTGCTGCACGGGGACCGAAGAGTCCAGCCCTTTACTTAAGGGACCACACAAATTCGGTCAGTTTCTTTCTTCATAGTCTTGCCAAAGAGGTTAACTGCTGATGTTGTGAGTCTCACTTTAAACAACATGAATATAAACATATCCTTTGGCCATCTACAAGTTTGCCCCTTATATCGTTGTCCTATCATTACTTTCAAGTTTTTGGCATTATTTTGGCATTTTTTTTGCACTACATATGTATCCTTTGTGTCCATGAAACACTGCTTTTCAGTATCACTCATCAGTTCATTCATAACCCCGTAAGAGCACACGATTTACCGCAAATATTATTATTGAGCATGATGTTTGCGGCCACAGATGTCTTGTCTTTCAGATGTTATATAGCTATTAACCTAGACAAGTAGGCTCAGTTCGCCCTCTGAGAATCGATTCTTCTACAGTTAAATAATGAACAGCGAGATTCCATGCCATATGGAGAGTACAATACATGATTCCACGGCTTTACGGTAGCCTAGGTCAATGAAGATCGCAGTTAGGCAGGAGTATATTTGTCCCAAGGGATATACGCCCAATGACGTCGTTGCATCTATTCTTAACCGCACGAGCCACAAGCCCTGACGCGTGGCTGGCCGAGAAGGTTCGTAGAAAAAGAATTGCCACGGAACAAAAATCAAACCGAGCAATAAGAACATATTACAATAAATCATTTCTTAGTAACCGGGTAAATTGATGTCCAATTCGCCCCCTCAGGCAGCAACGGAACCAGAAAAAGGGACCCTGTTGTGGCGCAGCTGTTTGCTTCGGTTTGACTTGCTGTACGTAAGTCCGCCCAGTCACTTCCCTCTTACCAATTACCTAGAATTGGTTCTAGACTGTTTCCTATTCACTCTCAATTCCTGACTCCTAACTTGTCACTAGAATTCCCCCATTCGGTTGACAGGTCAGATTTCACATTTGTCGCCTGGGCGCGAGATCCCCCGAGAGGTTGACACAAGATGGTAGGTGGCCTACTTGCGCAATGACCAGATAAGAACCAAGCTGACCCTGTTGTTGTGGTATAGGGTCAGTCACGACGCCCCGTTGGCGGCGAAAAGAAGAGCCGCTTTGGGCGCTCCAAAGCAGTCGCAGATGTTGGCGATGGCCGGCAAGCGGGGGGAAAGCCGAAGGTCAGGAAGGCCGCCTTCGAGAGCAGCAAGAAGAAGGAGATCGGTGTGTCAGATCTTACTCTGCTCAGCAAGATCTCCAACGAGGCCATCAACGACAATCTGAAGCTCCGGTTCGAGCACGACGAGATTTATGTAAGGGATCGTTCTCGCACGCGGACTGCGGGGTTGTGCGCGAACACGAGTACAGGCTAACGGAAGACTATTAGACTTATATTGGCCATGTGTTGGTCTCAGTCAACCCTTTCCGAGACTGTGAGTTGCTCCGCGAAGAGGATTTGGTTTCCTGTTTGCTAACAGACATGCGATCATTACAGTGGGTATCTACACAGATAGTGTCCTCGATTCGTATCGCGGCAAGAACCGCCTCGAAGTTCCTCCCCATGTATTCGGAGTCGCCGAGTCCGCATACTACAATATGAAATCCTACAAGGACAACCAGTGTGTCATCATTTCTGGAGAGTCTGGTGCGGGAAAGACCGAGGCCGCGAAGCGGATCATGCAATACATTGCCAGTGTATCCGGTGGTGGTGATTCATCTATTCAGCTGACCAAAGACATGGTATTGGCCACGAACCCGTTGCTGGAGTCATTCGGTAATGCGAAGACGCTGCGCAACAACAACTCGTCCCGATTCGGAAAGTACCTAGAATTGGAGTTCAATGCCAATGGTGAGCCGGTGGGAGCCAACATTACGAATTATCTGCTGGAGAAGTCGCGAGTTGTGGGACAAATTACAAATGAGCGAAATTTCCACATCTTCTACCAACTCACAAAGGGTGCCCCACAGAAGTACCGTGACAGTTTCGGTCTTCAGCAACCCCAGTCTTACCTCTATACGAGCCGTTCCAAGTGTTTCGATGTGCCAGGAATCGACGACGTTGCCGAGTTCAAGGATACACTGGATGCGATGAGGGTGATTGGAATGAGCGATGGGGAGCAGGACAATGTGTTCCGCATGTTAGCAGCTATTCTATGGATTGGAAATGTCCAATTCAGCGAAGACGACTCTGGAAATGCTACTATTAGCGACCAGTCAGTTGTTGATTTCGTCGCCTACCTGCTAGAGGTGGATTCCGCTCAAGTGAACAAAGCTTTGACTATTCGTCTGATGGAGACTGCCCGAGGAGGACGCAGGGGCTCCGTATATGAAGTGCCGCTGAACAGGGTCCAAGCTTCCGCCGTTCGGGACGCTTTGGCCAAGGGAATTTATTTCAATCTGTTCGATTGGATTGTGGAGCGCGTCAACCAGTCACTGACTGCTCGCGGCTCTATCACGAATTCGATTGGTATCTTGGATATTTACGGATTCGAAATCTTCGAGAAGAACTCTTTCGAGCAGCTGTGTATTAACTATGTCAACGAAAAGCTGCAGCAGATTTTCATTCAATTGACTCTCAAGGCAGAACAAGATGAATATGCCCGCGAGCAGATCAAGTGGACTCCTATTGAATACTTTGACAACAAGGTGGTGTGCTCGTTGATCGAGGACAAGCGCCCCCCTGGTGTCTTCGCCGCTTTGAACGATGCCTGTGCAACTGCTCACGCTGATTCCGGTGCGGCCGATCAGACTTTCGTTGGCAGGCTTAACTTCCTGTCCCAGAACCCCAACTTCGAAGGTCGCCAGGGTCAGTTCATCATCAAGCACTATGCTGGTGATGTCAGTTACGCCGTGGAGGGAATGACAGATAAAAACAAGGATCAGCTGTTGAAGGACCTGTTGAACCTTGCCCAATCCAGCAGCAACGAATTCGTGCACTCGCTATTCCCCAACCAGGTCAACCAGGATGACAAGCGTCGCCCACCCACTGCCGGTGACAAGATCAAGGCATCCGCGAATGACCTTGTGGCCACCCTCATGAAGGCGCAGCCATCTTACATTCGTACCATCAAACCAAACGATAACAAGGCTCCCAGGGAGTACAACCACGGCAATGTCCTGCACCAGATCAAGTACCTGGGTCTCCAGGAGAACGTCCGCATTCGACGTGCTGGCTTTGCCTACCGTCAGACCTTCGACAAGTTCACCGAGCGATTCTACCTCTTGTCCCCGAAAACTTCGTATGCTGGTGACTACACATGGACGGGTGACGTGGAATCCGGCGCGAAGCAAATCTTGAAGGATACCCGGATCCCTGCCGAGGAGTACCAGATGGGTATCACAAAGGTTTTCGTCAAGACTCCTGAGACACTGTTCGCATTGGAAGCCATGCGAGACAAATACTGGCACAACATGGCCATCCGCATTCAACGTGCCTGGAGAAACTACCTCCGTTACCGCATCGAATGTGCGATCCGTATCCAGCGCTTCTGGCGCCGCATGACTGGTGGACTCGAAATCATCAAGGTTCGTGATCAGGGCCACCAGGTACTCCAGGGCCGCAAGGAACGCCGGAGAATGAGTCTCCTCGGTTCTCGTCGCTTCCTGGGCGATTATCTCGGTGTCGGGAATACCGGTGGTCCTGGTGAAATGATCCGCAACGGTGCAGGCATCAGCGGTTCAGATGATGTTATTTTCTCTTGCCGTGCCGAGCTTTTGGTGTCTAAGTTCGGTCGTTCTAGCAAACCTGTTCCCCGGATCCTTGTCCTGACAAGTCGACATGTCTATATTGTTGCACAAAGTATCGAAAACAACCAGCTTCTCATTTCAGCGGAACGAACCATTCCGGTTGGAGCCATCAAGAGTGTTAGCACCTCGAATCTCAAGGATGACTGGTTCTCGCTGGTTATTGGGGCCCAAGAACCTGACCCGCTCATCAACTGTATCTTCAAAACTGAGTTCTTTACTCATCTCACCACTGTCCTACGTGGTTCTCTCACTCTAAAGGTTGGAGAAACCATTGAATACCATAAGAAGCCTGGCAAGCTGGCGACCGTCAAGGCAGTCAAAGATCCAGCTGCTGGAAACGTTGACAGCTACAAAAGCAGCACAATTCATACTAGTGCTGGTGAGCCTCCTAACTCTGTCTCAAAACCCACTCCACGAGCGAAGGCAGTTGCTGCTCGCCCGGTTACAAAAGGCAAGCTACTTCGTCCTGGTGGCCCCGGTGGCGGCCCTTCGAAATTGTCTCAGGCTGCTCGCCGACCTGCCCCTGCCGCTCAGCCTCTGCCCCGGTCTACCCCACAGCCCGCTGCGGTACCACAGCCTGCTGCCCAGCCGCGCGTCGTGCCTCAACCTCGCATGGTGCCTCAGCCTGTGGCTGCTGCCGCCGCTGCACACTCTCGCAACGAATCTTATAGCTCCGTGAGGTCTTCTGGCTCCGCGAGGGCTCCTCCACCACCTCCCCCTGCGGCACCACCTCCGGCCTCCAGAAAGCCCTCCGCAAAGGTCAAGTATGACTACAACAGTGACCGGGCCAATGAGCTTTCCATTATCAAGGGAGAAATTGTCGAGATTGTATCCAAGGAAGGAAATGGTACGTGCTCATAGCATACTTCGTTTTGATCATAACTAACTTGTCCTAGGATGGTGGCTGTGTAAGAACACAACAACCTCGGCGCAAGGATGGACACCCGAATCCTACCTCGAAGAAGTAGCCGTCGCTCCTGCGCCAAAGCCCATTCCACCCCCACCTCCCATGGCACCCCGCGCAACCCCCAGCCCTATTCCAAACGGCGCTGGAGCCGCTGCAGCTGCCAAGACCAAGCCCGCCCCACCCGCGCCCCCAGCCAAGCGACCCAACATGGCCGGACGCAAACCCGCGCCCCCGCCCGCTCCCCGGGATAGCGCCGTGAGCATGCAATCCGGCGACTCATCCGGCGCCAGCGGCCGCGGCACGCCTAACAGCGCGTCGAACGCCAGCCTGGCAGGTGGTTTGGCCGAGGCACTGCGGGCACGACAAAGCGCTATGCAGGGCAAACACGACGACGACGATGAGTGGTAGAGTTGAGAAGTGCATTGTTTATGGTCGGTCGCGGTGTTGGACATTTCTGCGCTTAGCGTTGACCTTTTGCGTTTGTTTATGTTTGCGAGGGGCCGTGGCATGTGCATATGCAGGTCAGCGAGTCATTGTTTTTTTTATTCTCTCCCATTGTCATTACATGCTACAGTACAGCCAAGTTCAATATATACCGTTTCGCGTCAATCAAAATCATACGGGAAGTTCTTATGTTATTCTGGATGCTATTCAAATCTCAACTACATTAACATGCACATTATGTTCTAATTACGTGCTCCGTTTCATGTCTCTAATCAGAAAATCCATTCGGGTCTACGTATAATTGTCTCCGCCGACCAAGACCTACTAGGTAGACCTGTTAAGATTGACAGGAAATCTGGACTTGTTCCTTCCCCCGGTGATAGAGGTCTACAGTCCATCTTCTAATTCAGTTAACAGGTCAGCTACAGCAACTTCTTCCCATCTACCTCACTCTTCAATCCCCAATCTTCCACCAACTTAAACCCGGGAACTAGTTATTCTCCGGTCAATATTAGGGGATCACTAGCAAAATCCCGCTTAGTGGAGGGGTCTACGACGAAACGCACCCATCGGCAGCATTAGTGAAACCTTAGCCTACCTGAATCAGATGGAGCCCCAGCAACCGCAGAAGAAGTCAGACAAGAAATAAAAAGCAACCCCCTGGTTGTTCAACCTGGAACTTGGATTGAGAAGATAAAGGGACCCAGAGCTTTGAACTATATTGAAACACAGCACCGTGGGGAATCAATCATGACTTTATAACTCGAGGTACTCCCAGCCGAGCCTTTGTCAGTAAAACAATGAGAGAATATTTTCATCCGCGCTTTGCGAATAAACCCGGGTGATATGGCAACATGACTTCTTCCTTGCATATGAAAGAGGCATTTTACCATTTTACCATGCTTCTCCCGGTAATGCAGGCTAGTGATGCGATCTCCCATAAAAGATAATTGATTGGTTGACCCATTGACTCACGCATTGCCCTATGATAAAGTATATCTCTATTATGCGAGTCATTGGTAGCGATATCAACCGATTGAATCTGCAGTATCGTCAGATCCTGGAAGATCGGCAACATTCTTCATCTAATAGGTAACATGCAAGAAAGCAAGGGACTTGAAGCCAATCACGATATGTCCACCAACTCCATGAGAAATATTTGCCACAATATCAAATTATTAGCTTGGTTAAATGGTAATAGCCAAGATAGTGACCTACTTATGCTACATACTGAACCCGTTTTTCTACCTGAAGGTAAAGCAGGCTAGCCCTATGGGATCAGCGACGTTGCATAAAAAAGCCGCTGAATTATATGCTTAGATATTAATTTACAAGGTGCTACCCTACCTCGATCATGCATATGCTAGATTTATCGAACTTTCATTAAGTTCTGTGGAACGTGGGCGATCCTCTGCGGGCATGCTGTAAAGGAAATCAATTAACTCGGCGGTGTTCTATTTAATTTCAAATCACATCTCTCTAAGGTGTGGTTTCTCCTAACAGCAGCAGTAGTGCTATTGTTAATACCTACAGATACCGCTTTTTCGCTCCCTCTCTCCCTCTCTCTCGTTCATTTCCCAAGAACATACTTAATAACTATCTTGTGCCTTTTCGAGTGGCAACTCGCTCCTGTCTTTGTTGGAAATCACAATCCTGGGCTCAGTTTCAATCTTATCAAACCATGTCAGTCGAGCCTGACAAAGACTGGTTGCCCCTAGAACCGCCCTCACTGGTGTCTATAGCTGGGCCTGAAGCATATGAAGCCCAGGAACGCGCACCGGAGCAACCGATAACCCCTTCCCCACCACCAAATGGAGGAGTTGTTGCCTGGCTTCAGGTAGCGGGGGCATTCTTTCTGTTCTTTAATTCTTGGTAAGCTCAATCATGATGCCACTGGTACCATATTGCTGCTTTCTCTCACACTTTAATGAGTAGGGGAGTGGTGAATACCTTTGGTGTATTCCAAAGCTACTATGAAGGAACTCTCCTCCCTAGTCACTCACCATCCTCCATTTCTTGGATTGGCACCATGCAAGGATTCCTTCTCTTTCTCGTGGGAGTTATTGTTGGCCCTATTTTCGATAAGGGCTATCTCAAAAGCCTCATTGCAATAGGCTCATTCCTTGTAGTATTTGGTTTGATGATGACTTCCTTGTCAACGAAGTACTACCAGGTTTTTCTGGCCCACGGCGTGGTGGTGGGAATTGGCTGCGCCTTTTTGTTTCTTCCGAGTATTGCTATTGTGGCCACCTACTTCACCTCGCGGCGCGCGATAGCGACGGGTATCACTGCTTCCGGTGGTAGTATCGGTAAATGCCCTCGTCTGTAACTAACGATAGAAATAAGCTAATGGTCTATAGGCGCTGTGATCTACCCTATAATGTTTCACAAGCTGATTGAACCCGTTGGATTTGACTGGACAACTCGCATTATTGCCTTCGTTGTTCTAGCCGGGCTATCTTTCTCGTTAGCTGTGATGAAGATGCGCCCCTCGCCTTCCAAGGAGACTACATCACGGATTGATATAAAGGCAGCGTTCTTTGAAACCCCATATTTGATTTTCAATTGTGGCCTCTTCTTTTCCTTCGTCGGATTATACTTCGCGTTCTTCTACCTCCCAACTTACTTTGCCTCCTTCCTCCACTCCGATGCCGATATCGGGTTTTACAGTCTCGCCATTCTAAATGCCGCCTCTGTCTTTGGGCGCATTGTGCCTGGATTTCTTGCAGACCACATTGGATGTCTCAATACCCTCATTCCAATCAGCTTAATCGCCACGATCCTAGCCTTTGTATGGATCGGTATACGGAATGAAGCCAGCGCAATTGTCTTTGCCTGTATCTACGGATTCAGTTCAGGAGCTATTGTCTCGATACCACCTACGATTGTGGCGCGGCTGACCCCAAATGTCAGTATTATTGGCACCCGACTGGGAATGTCTTTTACCTTTGCGGGTACAGGGCTGCTTATCGGTAACCCTATTGCGGGGGCGTTGTTGGACTTGGAACACGCAGTATTCTGGAAGGCACAACTTTTCAGTGCTATTACGTTGGTAGTGGGAACCATTCTTTTCATGTGGACGCGACTACTTAAAGGTAGAAAGGAAGGGGTATGGAAGATTTGACCTAGGTTAGAGAGGAACGGTTTCTCGGGATGATCATGTTGAAAATGGTAGTTCCTTGACTATTATAATTGATGATATTGTATATTTCTCAAAATTCATATATGATCATTGTGGGGAGCGACACAATTCGAAATTAATATTGTCAAAGACTGCACCGAACTTCTGCATAGCGGAGTTCATGCACATTCAAATGCCGGTGTTAGTTTTCTGCCCACCATGCGAATTACACGGGTTGAGGACAGCCATTTTCAACTTCAGACCGTCAAGTCACGTCCTAGGTATACTGATACTGATTGAGACGAGGAACCTGGAACTGTGCAAGTGGGGCGTGAACATGACCCAGTTACGCCACACCTAAGTGGTTGAAAAGGCTGAACTGACTTGGTGGTTTTGGTGGCACACAAAATCGGATGTGAGATGGTGGAGTTGGATGATATCGAATTTTTTTGTTGCAGATCACTTCGCTAGAGATCGGTATCTCAGGTTGGCGTTTTATCTGCATGCTTATTCTTCACACTCAGCTCAGCCAAAGCGTTCTTGGGACTCATGCTGCTCCACAAGGTGAAGAAGTAGCTTGGTCTAACCCCTAGACCGCCATTTCTACTATCTATGTGGGCCTAAACTCTGGGCTAGCGTGTAGCTTGTGCAACTATTGTCCCAATTATTGTCTAATCCCCTATTCTCCAACATTTGACTCCAAATTCTGTTTGATTTGGCTGGTCCACTTCCTCTGATCCGTTGAGATCGTGTGACTTTTCTTTCGTGTATATTCAGTTTACAGAGGACTAGATAGCTTATCATTCCTATCAAATCCTAGTAAGTCAAATATTAGGTATCTAAAATGAGTCTCAAACCCCGGTGCGAAGTCGCCTAGAGCGATCTGTAATACGTGAAGACACCGGAAACTACCCCCCTTGCGGCCGGCCCACAATTCAGCTCCTCGCATAGTCTCATGTACAGTTGTTACACAGATCTGAATATTTTAATCACCGGGCAGAACCTCTACTATTCTCGAAGAAGTTTAATTGGAGGATAGAATGTACAAACTTTCTAAAAGTCATCACCACGTCAGCGATCTACTCTGCAAGTGATCCCACAGGGCAGACGGTCAATCACTCAGCGGAATTCACCGGCATCTTATATTTATCTACCTGGTCACCATTCTTCGACCTGGCATTGCTACTGGCGCAGGTTGAACCATATACTGCCTTCCAAAAAGTACCCAACCAGATAACATGAGGATACTCTGTCTCCATGGCTACGGGACAAGCCCCGATATCATGAAGGCCAACATGTCAAAGTTGAAGAAAGTATGTGATCCTAGCTGGGAGTTTCATTTTCTGGGAGGGAAAGTAATTTGTCAACCCGATCCAGGTGGTGAGTTCATCGTAGCCAAACTTTCTAGCTGATGTTGCGTAAACATTAACAAATCCGTTAGGCATTCCGACCTCCGTTCCTGGCCCCTACCTCTGCTACTCGACAGATTTCGATCCTGTCAGCATGAGGGCCGCTCATACTTTGGTTGAAGAAGCATTTCAGAACCAAGGACCCTTCGATGGAGTCTTTGGCTTCAGCCAGGGGGCTTCACTTTTAATCGCTTATCTGCTTGAGCAGATCGTCACATATCCAGAAAAGCCTCTTCCCGTCCGATTTGGGATTTTCTGCTCGGCGGTACCAATAGTTGCAACAGACCCAGACTACTACCGATCCGTGTACGGCTCCCTCTCTTCAGAGGACGAACAGCGTCTTCGCTCTGGTCAAGATGACCAGCTATCCCAGCTCCCAGAACCAGCTCAAGCTGCTGCAAAGGCGCTGGCCGAGGTCATCGATGTAATGGAGCCGGTCATCCGTAAGTCCCGTATGAGCTATCTGGATCGCCAGCCGTTGGAGGTTCCGTGCGCGTTGCATCCAGATCTGTACAAGCCGCGTCTGCCGTTTCCAACCCTTCATGTTGGTGCGAAGAATGATCCACCGGCGTTGAGACGGTGCTCATTGTTGGCTGAGAGCTTTTGTCTCCCTAAGGGGCGACGATCTTTCGAGCATAGCGCTATCCATAGCCTTCCGCGATCCACGGCAGATGTTGAGGATATGGTGTCTGCAATGAGGTGGGTGATTGAACGGAGTCAACGATCGAACTTATAATGGCTTTCCACTTGACATTGGCACTTCACATTGGCAAGCCATGTGGTTCTTGAGCTCTTCTCGGTCGCTCTATTTCGCTTTCTGTATTTTTGTGAATTTATTTCGGGTCAGATCTGAAGAGTTGAGGCACGTGGGCGACCTGTGACCGGGCTTGGGACAATTCTTGCGTTTTTATCATTGGCAATGTGCCTCTCTATTGCATTCTGCCTTTGTCCGGTTACTATTCCCTCTACTTTCTTGTCACTGTTCCCATACCCCTCTATAGAAATTATACACGTTCATACATCGGTAGAATATGGCTGTCAGGACCCCAGTGTTCAAGACGTCCATAGATGGGGTATCACGCAGTCCACGTAATGTGACTACTTGGGATTATAGCACATACGCAACCATATATGTATGTTATCTACCTTACTAAGGGTATAATCATATATCTTACAATAAGTTTATGCATTACCTCAATAGAGAAGTAGCTAATGACCAAAAGAGAGAGGGACTAAGGCTACTACCATGGTCACCATACATTATCATACTGCATAAATATTTCTGTAAGGAACCCAAGCGTCTTTTAATAAAGCCAGACACCATCTTGCTCCAACTTCCCCTCAGCTTCAATCTTCTTCATACATTCCTTGATTCTCTGCACAACATGCTCCGCATACCCCGGGCCGAGCGGCGGCTTAGGCACACTCATATCCATCTTTAACCAAGGGATAGAAGTGATTCCTTGACACGCCTGGCGCATCTCATCAATTTCCTCATCGCCGTAAAGGGCCCCTGTAAACACAGCCACGGGTGGCTTGGAGTAGTTCATGGTGCCACGGTTGGGCTCTTCAGCAATGGGAGGGGCCTGCCCTTGCAGCAAGGCGGGTATTTCGACTGCTCCAGAGGTGCTACTAATGACGTTATGTATGACTACATGTGCGGATGATGTTAATTTGTGGTTTCAAGCAAGGCCGGCATTTTCCTTACTTTCGTACTCGGGCAAGTACAGAGATTTGACGGCGTTGAAAATTTGCGGGTTGCTGCTCCCACAGGCAATAACTGGTAAAGGTGACATGGTGAGTGAATTTTGGTTATTGTAATCGTGGTGAAAAAGGATATTATCCGTTAGGGATACTGGTACATATATATATATATATGTCTTCGCGAGAGAGGGGTATACACGATGATCATGGCTAGCTGAACTTTGCTGACGTGGTGAAGTTGACCCCCGCCTCTAGGGCTGACAGACATTGTCCTGTGTATATAGACATGTACGGAGTAGAGTTTACCACTGGCTGAAAACATACTTGGAGCCTCGTGGAGGCTTGTCGTTGCTTCGATGGCCTTAGGGCGCAGTTGTGATAGGCCCAAGACAGAATAGGAAAACTCAAATAAGATGAAATAAAAACTGGCTGAATACGACAAAGAAGCTCCGCGCGGGGCCCGAGTTCCAAAGAAATCCCGGAGAGTGCCGTCTCAAGAACCTTAGAGCGGAGCCGGGCTGTGCACATGCTTACAAGATATAAGAGACCCTGCTGTTTGACTGGTTCATTAAATATCCCAGGAAAGCTTATATAGACAAGGATAGACTTCCCCACCTCTAATGCCTGAGTGGGACTAGATCAAACTAATTCTATTTTCACTTTAGACCACCAATACTAAAACTATTTGGAATTATTTGAATACTAGGCATATTTTACCATCTTGTTTCGTGCAGCAGTAGTTAGAATAAAAGAAAGTAAGACGAAGCGCATATCTCATTATTAGCCCATTGTTGCTTCGTTATCATCACCGGGTCCAAATGCCAATGCGCGAGGCTTTCCCCAGCTGTCACATGGAAGGAAGCGCCATGAACCAGAATGCCGCCGGGCCAGAACATAAGATATCACCCATGCAGCCATAGGGGGCAGTGAAGGCCACTGATTTCCTCCCTTGAATGTAACATCCCGCAGACCGAGTACCATAGGAGGGACCACTTGCTGTGAGGGAAGATTTTATCAGCATTGGTTATCTCATTGAATCTCTAGGCCCTGTTGGTAACAATATACCTTGTCTTGTTTGGTTGCTTCAGCTACACAATGCTTGTACACCTTCAACAGCGCTGCTCCATTATAAGGTTGCATTGACAGAAGACTATCGATTTCATCGCTTAGATGGCGGTGGAAACCGGGGGCCATTTCCTCAATGATTCTACGGACCGTCGCGGCATCGTAATCCACATGGTTAGTATGGTTGGCATACTCTAGAAGAGCTTTCAGCTGCAGCTCAAAAGCATGATGTTGTTCCACGTTGGTGTCGAGGAAGCCAGCCGTGCCAATGGCTTTCTCAAAGCCGGGAAACATCTGTTTTTCCTAGAGAATATGATGGTGGGACACCCAGTCTGCCCAGGACTTGATGAAAAACAGAAAATCTTTAATGTCTTGAGGTTTCTTGACATACTCTGCTTGGAGGTAGATGCTGTTCAGGCCCCGGATCATGCAGTTATGGGCACAGGCCATCTCGTTTGCGATGTAGATAGCCGCATGTTTTGACTAAGAAAAAGCATCAATAAAATGTAATCGAAATAGAGAGTTAGAAATGATTTCTTACCACGTCTTGGTTTTTAGAAGGGGTTGTGATTAGTGGCCATGGCCCATCGGCCCATACGTGGGTTGTCATGGTTGCCACGGGAACAATTAGCTGAATACAACAGATTCGATAATTTCTGCTGCGCGAGTCGGAGATTTAGGGGGAATTAGCAAATGGAAGCTGTAATAAGTATGCGATAACCGGAAACGCATAATTAAGCTTCCCTCAAACCGCAACAAGCTATTAATATTAACTCAAATCACCAATACGAGGCACTAGTGCGGCTGGATAAACTGACAAGTAGCCAATTTGAAATAAAGTAGTCTGACTGGTCTGCATATCGCTGACTCGGGCATCTGTCTCCATTTGCGGTTGAAGGCCACAAATTAGAGGGGTAGTTCTTGGACAATGAGCGAGGTATACGAGGTCAGGTTTCCGCCCAAGGAAAGACGAAGAAGACAAGATCATCCAGCCTTATTTTTTGTCTGAGCAAATATATTCAACCTCACCTGACAGCATAATAAAATACATGTAAGATACATTAAGTAGTTATCAACCTGCATGGAGGCCAATAAAAGGATTAATTGCCAACGGATATCCAAGGGAGTAATTAAGCGACGAAGAATAATCTTCCACTAAAGTTTCTATTGGAGGTTAAGTCGACAAATACTATTTCTAGATGCGAAGAAAATTCCGATAGGAAGATGGAAAAAGCCAGAGGTGTATGAGATGTTGTGCTATGCTATGCAAACAGATATGTTCCTGTCAATGTTACTTCTTCCTGGTGGATGATGTATAGAGCTAGGTAATTTTCTTTCCAAAATCATTATGTCCCTTTATTTTCTCGCCTTCAGCTGAACCATCAAGTCGTTCTTCTCCCACAACAAGAATGTTTTCTGTTTTTCCCAACCAATGGAGTCAGGGAGAAGAGAAAGCTCAAAGTTATACAGCACCTTGGCCAGAATGAGCCGCATTTCGTGGTATGCTAGACTATTCAATCGTTAGCTCCTTAGAACCACTAAACCACTACCCGGAGAGTAGAGAACGTACTTCTTCCCAATACAGTTGCGAGGGCCAAATGAGAATGGCTGGAATGCAGTCTTATTGTCAGTGGCAAACTCATCACCAATCCAACGCTCAGGGATGAACTGATTTGGCAGCCTGAAGTTCTGAGCGCTGCGATAGGTAGCCCAGTGATGAACCGACAGAGTAGTCTAATATATCATTCAAATGTTAGGAACAATAGAAATATGGAGCGAAAAATAAATACCTTTCCTGGGATATGTTCACCACAAACAAGCAACCCTTCATCAGGAGTGATGCGAGGCAGACCAACTGGAACTGGAGGGTAGATGCGCAATCCTTCCTCAATGCACGCATTGAGATATGGCATATGCTCCAGAGCTCTCATTTCAATATCAGAATCTTTCTGAAAAGCCCCACGAACTTCATCTACAATGATACTCATCTTTTCAGGCGTCATCAGGAGATGATAGAGCAAACCACTTAGCGCAGTTGCAGTAGTCTCAGTACCTGCGACCATGAAAACCTGGGAATTGGCATACATCTCTGCACGACTGAGACGAAGATCCTCCTTTTGATTCATGACGATGCCCCATATATCAGGTTTCTGCAGCGTACGGTTGCCGTCAATCCTTTTATCAACACGCTCCCGGGACGCCTCGTAATGAGCGACACTTTGTTCCTTCAGCTCCTTTGGAATGAGTCTCTGAGCAATGGGAGTGGTCCAAGGGACGTAGCGCGCCAGCCTGCGGATAGCATTGGCTTTTATACTGATAAAAACTGCGCACACCCAATTTAAGTTACCAGTTCCATCTAACAGATTCAAGGAGTCACCAAAGGTTAAATCTCCCATGATATCAAAAGTCGTCAAGTTGAACATGCGGACCATATTGATTTTTGCCTCGGGGTCCTCCTTTATCGTTCTGCGGAGGTTGTCAATTAAATCATCCGCATATCCACAGATCAAAGACTGTTGTTCTCGGAGCGCCCGATCAGAAAAGGCGTGGGAGAAGTTCCGACGAAAGCGGGAGTGATCAGGTCCATTTCCGCGGATAATATCTGGAGCTCCATTAAATGATGGACCGTAGAATCGAGAGTCCTTCTCCGTGACCTTTTTCCCTGCAGAGGCGTGGCCATATATTCCCTTCCACGCCTCGCCAGTGGCATAGCTTAGTTCATCTGGGGCGATGCGGACTACATCGCCGTGCGTGGTATGTAGTCCATTAACCCATTCAAGCAGGTCGCCTTTGAAGGTGTGGTATAGTTGAGGTAGACGTGATGTAGCTGCGAACTTTGGTCCGGGATACTTGCCGAGAGGATTGATGAAGAGTTGGTAGTATGCCTGCGAGACTAATACCACTATGATCTAACCAGAGCACATTAGCACATTAGCGAGACTGGCTTAATAGAGGGAAGGGAGTAAGCGTACTAAAGCGCCGATGACCGAAATATAGTGTTCATGAAGCAAACTTGAAGCGGATTGAAGAAGCATCTTGGATTACGAGAATGTTCTTCTGAGCTGAGATAAATAGATTGGGATGAAAGGAAAGTATAAAAGGCTTGGAACACTATATAAACCAACAACTTCACCTTGCCATGTCCTTTTGATTTTGAATTGTGCACACTGTTTCTTGCATAGTTATGATCGCACTAACTTGACACATATTCCAGTTTAGCATTACAAGGATTTATGCCGTAGTCATAGCACACTATGAGCGATAAATGCACTAGAAAAACTCGATTGGGATTGATCTGCGCCTGTGTTTCTGCACAATCTATGTTGACGGTTGAGACGGGAGTGGCGTATGCTATGAAAACCAGGGATAAGCTTAATGCATAACTCGGCACGTGCACAGTACTACGTAGATGCGCAAAAAAATTGATTAGGGAGCGGGCTAAGCTTGATATACTGTTGAACATATTTTCTCAAATGGAATTTGTCGACTTATTCATTCTGGGTATAGTCAAGAAATTCTCGACTCGAGACACAAAATGTGGACCATTTGGTATTCAGCGCCCAAGTATACTAGATGTTATCAGTGCCCAGTAGTGACTATTGAAAAGAATAGGAGGGAATGTCCCATGCATGTCCGGGGCAGCGGTTCTCAAACCACGTTCCTCCCAGTCCAGCATTCTGTTCAAGAATCTGGAGATCGAAATTGAAAATATTACTTCTACCTACACCAGCGAGGACGATAGCTTAGATTGTGGGTAAACAACTATATATTTGTTGCGGACCTCGCTGGTCTTTCATGGAGTTTCTCCATCGGCACCGATAGCTGAGACATGTTGCATCATATTTAGAATCGAACTGATCCAGTCAAGGCCCTTGAGGGGAATGTAGTTTCATTAGAAAATGGGGTTCATTGGGTGACACGAAAGGGTTGGTTGGAAGTGAAAAGGTTGGGGAATGCTTGAGCCTAAACTATTCTCATTTACAGGCTTCATATCTAATGAAGTATACTGGCGGAAACATAAATTACAATGTTGATTTTCCAATTTAATGGTTGGCAGGGGCAAGCTGTCGAAGTAAAAGGAAATAGATGGTGCACCAACCAGTACCACGGCCAATAAGTAATACGTTCCAAGTAATGTGCAACGTTATGTACGGCTACATTTGCTCTAAACGGTATGCTGTTGTCTTCCTTCCGCTGATTTCATGGATTGATTGTTCTTCAAAAAGCCACACGAGCACTAAATTCGAAAGAGAAAAAATCTCAAGTGCCAGACATGTACATATGCAAAGAGAAACATCTACATGAACTTGCTAGCAAGACTCAAAAGTCCACCAGAACCGCCAGAGCCACCACCCTGGTTCTTCATGTACATCTTAAGCGCCATCTCGGCAGCAGAGTTGACGGCAGACTGCTTGTCACCGGACTATAAACAATCATTAGTATCGCCATCATCCCCAATCAAAAAGAAAAGAATAATAACATACCACATTACCACCAGATCCATTCTTCTCATCAAACAACTTTCCAGCCTGAGCCATAGCAAGCCCGATAAGCTTGTTCTTATCCATACCACCATCACTGCTTCCACTGTTGCCACTGTTGCCACTGCTGCCACCGGAGAACATCTTCAGAGCCTGCATAGCAGCGCCGGCACCAATGGTGTTGGAGTCGTGGTTCTGGTTGGAGGAGTTACCAGATCCGTACATGGCCTGGTGGGCATTAGCCGCCTGATTCTCGTCGATGTCATCGCCGGAGCTCTTGCGGTCCTTGAGGAAGTTCAAAGCAGAGCTGAACAGGGACTTGTCCTCGCTGCTGTGGTTTTCCTGTGCGTGCGAGGCGGCGCTGCTGAAGTCGTCGTCGTTGTTGTTGTTGTTGTTGGAAGAGTGGTGGTTGGAGGAGGAGTTGCCATAGCCGGAGGAGGAGTTGTTGTTGTTGTTGTTGCCGTAGCCTCCACTACCGTGGGATTCCTGACGGCCGCCGTAGTTTCCTTGGTTCTGGTTCTGGTTGCCGTAGCCACCGCTAGATCCACCATAGGAGTCGTTGTTGTTGTTGTTTCCGTAGCCTCCGCTACCGTGTGATTCCTGACGGCCGCCGTAGTTACCCTGACCTTGGTTTTGGTTGTTGTAGTTGTCCTGGCCTTGGTTCTGGTTACCGTAGCCCTGGTTGGAACGGCCCTCGTTAGAGTTGCCGTAACCACCGCTGGATCCGCCGTAGGAGTTGTTGTTGTTATTGTTGTTGTTACGGCCGGAGAAGTCCTCGTCGTTGTTGTAGTAGCTGTTGCTAGCGCCGCCGCCACCGCCGCCACCACTGCCGTATTGTTGGTTATCGCGGTAAGACATGGTTGGAGTAAATAGATGGGGAATGGGAGTAAGGTAGAGATAGAGTGGTTTAAGGAGAAAGTGGAAATGGAAACGGTATAAATTTAATAGCAAAACTCAAAGAACAGAATGGAATGGAAGAGCTTCAGCTGAGGTTGGACGAGGAGGGGTTGCGGGGCATTTTTTGTTGATCTCGCTGATTTGGGCGATTCGCTGTTCGATCGGATGGGGTGGATCGGAGCTGAGGTGGCCAATTATTGACCTGCGGGCTTTTAAGTGGATGTTTTCGGGGATTGACTATTGATTTTGGATTGTTTTTGGCTGGCTTTAGTGGTTTTAGTGTGTTTTAGGCGATATTTCGGAGCTTAATGAAGAAACTAGGAAGCTGAGCAGAAGTTGCAGCACTCCCTAGGTGGTGTTCTCGTTATAATAGAGCGAACAACATTTGGTACATGCATGGGATATATTCACGAAGCAAAGAACCATGAAGTATCTGTGGATACACCGTTTCCCTTCACTACGTACTACATATCCTAGATTCTACAAAATACATAGTGATCCATCCATGCTCCCTGCAGCCCTGGTGGATGTTGGTTCCTTAATATGATCGGAGTATATATACACCGATCCCGGAAGTCATGTGACTCGCTTCTTCCATCCCGGGCTGGAGTATACATCATGTATACAACCGTGGATGGAATGGAGTATTGATCAAATACAATAGTAGAATTCAGAAAAAACTGTTAGTATATTGATTAAAGCGCATGAACACCCTTTGGATTGTCGAACAATTACGTATAATTCTCTATATACCTATCACAAACAAATATATATTCCTAAACTGTCACGACAACATAATTATTCGCAGTCATCTAAACGATGTACGATACAGAAAATGAAAAAGGAATCTACAGCGAGAGAGCAAGACCAACGAAAGACAAGCCACCTGGGCATCCATCTATGCAAACCTTGGAAGCACCTAAGTGGATAACTGTGTGGCCATAACTTCGGAACCTCGATAAGGGTACAAAGAAACGCCGCGCGAAATCAAACAGAGAGAGGGGGGATATATATAGGTATATATATAAAGAACACTATGCAAGCTCCTTCAGGGCTGGTCCTAAATATATTGTCTATCGTACATCAGTGGCACCCGTCATCTGATGGACCCCCCGACCACTTTTGGACTTTGTTGTTTGAATAGCATCGTGCCTCAGTCGCAATCGGTGAGATGAACTTGGCCAGCCACTCATAACCATCGGAGTCTGGTTTATCAAAGTATTCAAACCACCGACCCGCCAGTCCTAGGCCGAAGCAGCGTGTGCTATTACCTCGGCGTGTCTTCTGACCCTTGTCCCAGGTGGCCCATCCGGCGCCCCGAATGTTGTAACGATGCCAAAGGTAGTGATTAACACCCGTGCATTTAGCCGAGGGCGTTTTGGGCGGGGGGGGATGGCCGGTTAGTCCGAACGGGGGCGATGTTATACGTGAATGGACCGTTGGCGTAGGTGTCACCGGATTTCCAGTTCATTGGATTCTCGTCGTTGTTGCCATCACAGCCGTCCAAAATACGATTCACGGCTGTGTTGGAGGTCTTCGAATCCAAATCGGCAGCACCTGTGTCCTTGGTGACGGTGAAAACCACGTCATCAAGTGTGTTTTTGTTGTACCGTTTGCTGAAAAGCGTTCCGGTGTCCCTGCCATTCATGTCTGGCACGGCATCCTTGCAAAACTCTTCCGTGTGGGCGTCCTTTGGATCCTTTGCTTGAGTGACAGGTGATCTCATCGACGATTTGACAGGCAGGCGAGGTAACGCCTTCGCGTTTGGCTATGGCGTTTCCAATCGTCCAGGTGACATAGGACGCAATTAACTCGTGGCCAAGGTTGGTAGGGTGGAATATCTTTCCAATGGAATCAGGCAGGATTCCCGAACCGGCATTCCTACCGCAAACTCCAATCGTGGGGCTGTCTCGTTTGGCCAGAGGTGAAGATATCCAGTCCATGAACTGGTCGAGTTCTGATTGTTCCTGCTCAGCCTCCTGGATCGACGTGATGTTGGATGAGTATTCCAATATCGAGTCAGATGCCCATTCCGACTCTCGTCGGTACACAGTCCCCGGATTGTAAACCTTGTATGTGGGGGAGCACAATTTCGACATAGAATAGGTCATAGAAATTTATATTGACCAAGCCAAATCTACGGGGGCGAGTGAGTGGTCGGCCCATGAAGTAGATACAAGCTCCAATCTGGCTAGCTCAGGCATCGATCCTTTGATTTCTTGAAACCAATCGTGCCAATTGTACGGGACGCAAAGCTGCAGTCGAGTCCACTCCCGGCCTTCCAAGAGTCCTTCCCATGGTTTGAGGAACACCTTCCCCTTTTCAGGGGTATATAAATCCTCTTGAGCCTCACAGGGCGGCATTCGAAGTAGCACACGTAGCCGGAGCACGCCGCGGAAACTCTTCTCAAATAACCCAAAGAACGCGTAATAGGTTGCCATCCAGTCGTCCTCAGCTTGCCCCGGTTCCCAGAAGCCAACAACAAATGAGATGTCCACAGATGTAATAAGAGATGCACAACGCGGTCCCAAATTCCTTGATATCAGAAAAGGGGTGTCCATAACCTTGTTCATCGCAAAGACATTCGTCCCATAAAGAACTTCCAATGCTTCTTCATATCTGTACGATAATAAGTCAATGTTCTGACAGTGGGGAAATACCAGCTTACCCGACTTGACAACATCTCAGCCACTCCATGCTGCCAATTTTGGGCTTCAGGATGTCCGTGGGCCCCTCGCTGCCCGAGATTGAACAGATATCCTCAACAGGATCATCGATAAATCCATCAGAATGGTCACAAACAGCATGCCACCAGCGCCAGCGAGGCTCACTGTGCGGTTCCGCCGATGGCTTTCTCCAAAAATACCGAATATGCACTCGCCGGTCGCCCATAAGCTCGAGGTATATCAGTCTCCGGATCTCAGCCGGGAGACGAAAGAGCGAACTTTGCTGCTGCGAGCTTTTCTGTCGAGCCCCAGGGCTGCGAGGGCGTTGCTCTGGTTGGATCGGCAGCTTCCATCGATTGAATATATCGCCGTTGATCTCGCAGGTGGAATCCCAGATTCCTATTGCGTTTGGAGACCATTCTCGCAATGTAAACCTGGGCTCTTTCGGTCCTTTCTTTTTACGCTTGAAAAGTTTGTTGAAAAAATGCGGTGCCATGGCGGTGGAGTCTGGAGGAGTAGGGGGAGCGTCGACTTTATATATTCCTAGATGTGGGTGGATGGATGTCCCCAGTGCGTGGCAGCAGCACTTCCTCGAAATTGTGGGATTGACCCACAAGCCCTGAGTTCGGTGTGATTGCCAACAGCCTCCATGAGATTGTATAAGACAGTACTCGGTTTACTAGATTGAATCCATTCCAAAAAGATAATAAAAAGCCAGGAGGTATGTATGTTACGCAATTGATTGGAGGTTTTTCTGGGTGCTCGAATATATATCCTATTCATGATAACTTGCGGATATTCATAATCAATGAATATATTCAGCCAATAAACAGTCGCCATATTGTGCTGTCACTCGCCATGACTGAAATAGACACGCGCAAGAGAAATATAGAAAGATAGCACTACCTATACCGCATTGGATGAAATAGAGGATATAACCGTTCCACACAGATCTTGCACTGAGCGAAGCTTTGCTAGAAGGGTTTGGCCAGTATGATCCAGCAGCTCATTTGGATCGGCCACAACAAGAGCAAGTCCATTATCTGGGGAAATAGTACCAATATGTAACCGGCGAATATTTAATGCGGCTGCGGTGATGCGCTCTAAAATTTTGTGTCAAAAAAAAGGAAGAAAGAGAGTCAGAGCGAGAAAATATGGCGAGTGCACTGACCTAGTGCTTGTTCTAATGCGTGGTACTTGTGTATTTCACGAACAAGTCTTTCCACTTGTTTTATTTCCGGCATTTTCTCTGATACGACAGTCCTAAAGCTGGAAGGGTTCAACGGTTGTTGCCCTTCAGAATATTGTTAGTACCCGTGGTCAAATAGTACGTGTCTACAAAGCGTAGAAATATGGATAGACTCACCGGCAGGAAAGGTAGATCTGAAATAGCTTGAGAAGACATTGTGAATTGCCGTACCTCCCTCTCCAATTAGAGATCCAGAGCCAATTAGTGATGTGAAGTAAATAGCAAGAGGGAATCTCCAGCTTGGTTCAAGATCTTGTACAATTTCCTTGACAGCCTCCAAACGGCCTTCCATCTCTTCTGGCGATAAAGTTCGTATATCGGTAGCCTGCCAAATAACATCACGAAGGCGAATGACTTCGTTTGCCCATATCGGATTCCTATTTTTGAATGGAAAATCTTCGAATACACGAAAATGAGGCTGTAGATGGCGCAATCGGTCACCTTCAAAAAGAGACGTGGCGGATATAATCTCGCGTTTGCCCTGAATCTTCAGTGATCCTTGTGAAAGGTATTCTCCAAAATAATATCTAGTTTGGTTGCGAAGGGAGCGGAAATCCTCTAGGTCCTTTTCTCGCGGTGAGTGATGATCGTATTTCCAGAATGCATTAATCAGATCCAGATCAGGAAGAAATGTCCCTTTAGGAAACTGTGTCGTATCTATCACATATAACTTGATATCCTCTAAACTCGATCCGTCCTCGGGGCTCAGATGCCGGTAGTAGATGTACTGTATCGCGAAGGGCAACGAGCTGGTCTATGAAACAAAGTTGTCGGTTCCGACCTTCTTCCCCCTGGACCATCGAAGATGTAAGTTAAGTGTTTGAGCTATGGACTTTCGTTTCTCGTCATCCAGGTCAAAGAAAATATCTTCCGTAAAGAAGTTCTGGTTTTGATAGGCCGACTCCGAATGCACCCACATCCCATTTGTTGTTCCACTGGAAAGGGTGGAGGCGACCCGAAACAGGTACCGGGGAATCTTATCCAAGGCCGTTGGCGCCAATCCACTACCTGCTTGAGGTTTGAAGAGCAATTGATCTGGATCTTCAGATGGACCACCCAAGCTAACGTTTCCCATCGCCTCATTCAAATTTTCCATTTTGAGCCTGGTGATGCTTTATTGCTGCTTGTAGTCGGGAGGATGTAGGGTAAAGGTTGAACTGATATGGTAAAACAAGCCGTTATGCAGGAGGCTTCAGGATATCCAGCTTTGACAAACCACAATGCAAAAAGAGAGGGGAAGAAATGAAAGGACACATTACTGGGCGGGGTCGATGTCAGATTACTTGATCTTGCCTTCCTAACCCTTGTCTAGATGTTTGCGTCTAGGCAAAAGTACAGTATCTTAGCCTCAGGCCAAGATGACGAATTCTAGGATTCTGTTGGATTGCATCTGTACTGTCAAGTTGAATGGAACTAAATAGAACACATTATCAAGACGAGAGCCTACGACATATCATCATGAATCGACATCCAATACTCTAAAAACAAAAGAAACGAATATAAACAACCTCCAACTCCGTAGCCCAGGGTATCAGATGCAGATGAAAAGGCGCAAAGTATACCAACCCAGAAGAAAAGAAAAGAAAAGAGAGACGGAAAACAGACAGACAAGACGGTCATCCCATCAAGCATAAGAGACGACAACATCCACAAATCTCACAGATCACAGAATCAACGTATCAAAGAATGAAAGCACAACAGGGAGTAAATCAAAGAATCAACTCATCATGCTCCTCATCCGACAAATTCCTCAAAAACCTCAAACCCCTCTCCCGTTTATTCAAAACACACCTCGAATCAACCTCCAACTCCTCCTCCGTAACCCACTCACACGGCAGATCTGTCAACCCAACACGCTGCCCCCACTGTCGACGCTCATACTGCATAAACCCACCAAAATGACGATCAGTATTCGCAACCCAGATCTCAGCGCCATCAGGCGCGTAATCTGCACCACCAATCTCCCCAAAGAAATCATGCACCTGTCTCGATCGGAAGAGCTGCGCATCAACGATAGAAATCCGATCCGCAGGTTCAGTGCATAGGAGAGTGCGCGGGCCACCGCCGACAGGGGAGAAGCGTAGGGAGCGGTATCCCGCGACGTCGGAGTCGATGGTTTCAAGTGGACGCCAGGTGCGGGCGTCCCAGATGATGACTGTTTTGTCTTGGTTGGATGTTGCTATGTGGCGCATGTCTGGGGACCAAGCGCAGGCGAAGCCGAAGTCGCGGTGGCCGCGGAGAGGGTGGACTGGACGGCCTGTGTCGGATTCTATGACCCATGCGTCTGGTGAGTCGCCGATTACGACGCGCAGACGGCTGTCTGGGGATGTGGCGGTGCAGTTTATTGGTTGGGAGAGTTCTTGGTCGGATGTGAAGATGTTTGTTTCTGTGTCGAGGATGCGAAGGTGTTTGTCGTTTGAGGCGAAGACGCCGGTTGGGGAGGGGCCTGTTCGGTTGGGAATTATGTCGATGTGGTTGGTGATGCCGTCGTTGAAGTCTGGGGTTACGAGGCCCTTTATGCCGGGGCTGGAGCTGCTGGTGCTGCGTAGGGCGTATTCACCGCAGAACCCGCCTGCGATTGTGAGGCCGTGGGCTGTTTTCATAGTGGAAATTTTGACGGGACCGAGGAAGCCTGACTCGGGGTCTGGTTGGCTCATGTCGATTATACACTGTGCGTCGCCGGTTGTTGGGGTCCAGGATAATACTTTGGAGCTGGAGGCGAAATGGACGGTATTAGATGCGGGAGTCGACATCAGATTGCGGAGTTGGAAGTGCTCGATAGACGCTTTGTGTGAAGTGTGCATGGAGCTCGCGCGGAAAAACATTTCGTTTTGTGGAAGGCGCTTTGCATGGCTGATGTGGGAGTAATCCAAGTTGTGGTACGAAGTATACCAGGCGTCGCGCACGGCTCGTGCATCGGACCGTGTTACTCGTAAGGTTTCTGTCCATGGGATCTGCTGCAGATCGTAAAAGTCACGTCTCCATCCAGACGGCCGAAAAACCTCGTGTGGGGGTTTCCAGCTAATCATCTTTGAGAGCGGACGGAGCTGTGGCGGAATTCGACTTTCGGAATGGAAGCCCTGGGGAATGACGTTTATTGAGACCATCCAGCGCTGGATGAATTCATCAATAGTGAAATTGCGCTCGTATGCTATAGGGGAATTAGCTAGGGTCTCGTCTCAAAAGCCATAGCGCCTTACTGGAAGTGTGGATTATTGATGCGGGGTGTGGTCCAGCGAATTCCATTTGATCGTCGGTGTAATTCCCCAAAGGTTCTGTAACAGACAACCCGACAGTTTGGGGATCCACATCAATATCGTCATAACTGACACTGTTGTAAAAGTCATCCAGATCGCAGTCTGGCATTTCGGCTTCATGGGTCGGCCATTCCTTGCGCTGATAATAATACTCCTCTTCGTCTGGATAGAATCGGAGAAAGTCCTCAAGCTCATCATCGGAAGTCGACGAGGGCGAGGGGTTATCTTCCATGGTAGCGGACTCGTAATCCCCAACCATATCCTTCTGAGCATCCTCCATGTCGCCGCTAGCTGGAGCGATGGCGATATTTTGCCGGCCGGCGGTGCGGTGAATCAAGTTCCGGACAATCGTCTCCATATCGACGTCGCCACTCTGGTTCGCACCAAAGACAAACGCCGGTCCAGCCGCAGGGACACCTCCCATTCCAGATTGTTGAAAATGACCTCTGTGTCCCGGCAGCGAGGAACCGTCCGAGTCCAAGTGTCGATAATCCGAAGGACTACCAGCACTCGTAACAGCGTTGACAACTTCCGAGACCATAAAAGAGTCCTCGTGCGTATTATCCACCGCACGCGGGTACTGGGACACAGCAGCCAGAGCCGCAACGCCCACGTCATGTAAACGGCGATCGATATCGGAAGACATATCCGTCGCAGAAGCAAATCGATCCGTAGAAAATGTATCCGAATCGAGAGTCGAGTTCAAGGCCGTCGCATCGTCTTCCCGACCAGACAGCCCCGTAGCAGAACGATGTGGAGAAGGATTCATGACTCGGTGTTGAATTGCAGGACCATCGATATCACATGACACATGGCGCGGCGATGCAGCGGGATCTCGCAAGCGGGCAGGGTAGTCGGAGGGGCGATTCGCAGAGTCACAGGTGCTGGAATGAAGCATCGCCCGCCATGGACGTCTTTCTTGAAACTCCGATAAGATGTACCTTTGAACCCAGAGTGTGAGGGTTAGTTGCCTATTCCAGGCACCGTGCAGCAAGGCGGGACGGATGATCACGTCCTAAAGGGTCAAATGGACAGGGATGGTAGATAGCGGCGGTCGCACAACCGGAGGAAAATGATCCAGTAATTAAACCAGAGTGCACCTACAGTGACACTTTTCTGGATTTCACACTGGGTTTTGCTGCAGCGATTTGTCTCGCAGATGACTGCTGACTCGGAGAGTTCAACCCCACACTGCAGGCGGTTGGTGTCCAAGCCCGCGTATATGACGCGAGTAGGGAAAGGCGGAGAGCGGAAAGCGGGCGAGACGGCAATGCCGAGTTCAACCGAGAAGAGGTAGGAGAGAAGCCGGGGAGGAAAGATGAAGTTGAGATCAAAATTCCACGTAAATGTAAATGTTGTACGGAGTAATGTTTGTAATATCGGCTTCCGCTATAACTACTAGTGGCGGGCGAAACGCCGATAGCTGTGGGCTGATCTAAAGGGAAATAGAGGGGGAGAATGGGAGAACCCATAGGACAGTGCGCGGTAGACTCTTTCGGAGATGAACCTGCAAGGAAACAGAAAAGGAAGAAAGGGATATATTGATTCTGATATTCTCTCATGCAGTCAGAACGTGGAGGGGAGAAACGTGAGAGAGTTGACTTTCTCCGGCTTTTCGGTCATTCTCCGGCTTTTCGGTGATCTCGGGGAGGTGAAAAGAAAAAAAGAAAGCATACATCTAGCAAAAGATGATACATCATAGAATACAGGGATATTCAGCTCCAGATGTCTGATATTCAAGTCTACTATCTATCACTCTCTGTATTAATTACTTGAGGATACGGAGTAGTAGAAGAATAAATAGTTATAGTTCAGGGATTAAGCATGTAGAGTAGACTAATGAAATCTAAATGAAATCAAACAAAGCCGTCTTCTTTATTGATCACAGATCACCTTGAGCCTCGCATATGTCGATAATGCAGGGAGTACATCTAGTACTTATAGCACATCTCACGCCTGCAGATCCAACCCGGATAAGCCCGGTGACTTGCGCTTTGATCCTGTTGGGCATGGCTTGGGCTGACAGCATGGGGCTGTGAAAAGCCAGAAACTATATGATAGTTCATGTTGCCTTACAGGGTTCAACACGTTATTTCAATTACGCTCTGTCAAGTAGTATGACGATTTATTCACTACTATATCTGTATCAACAGGATGGTGCGCCCGGTCCAAATCGATGTACAAGAAGCAAAAGTTCAGACAGACGCGACAATGAAAAAAAAAAAAAAAAAACGAGAATGAATCAAGTAGGATATGAGCACACGTAAGAAATAATCAACTCGTCAGTCGTGCAACGCTCGGAACTATATTATAAGAATATTTGAACGCCGGTATGTAAATGGTACAATAAATCACGTCGAAACCAGATGCATCCGGGAGAAAACATAAACAACAAAGAATCAAAAGACGAAAAAATAAAATAAAACAAGCGCTATCGCTATCGCTTTCGTTAATAATGAGAATATGTCTCGTACTGCGATGGATAAGGATCCGTCGAAGCATGGGGCTGTGACCAGGCACTGCGCAGGCGGCGTTCTGACAAGAATATTAGTATCAACACATCCATCAAATCATCCCAACAGTCCAGAGTAAGACATACCTTTTTCGAAATCCCGCCACCTCTTCATCGTGATCTTCGTACTATCAAACTCACCCTCGGCATCACCGTGTCCCTTATCCTTCTCGCCAGCCGTCTTACGAGTATCACCCCAACTGAAATCATCGAACTTCCAGAAGGCATACATAGGCAGAATGAAGTTCCACACCGGAAGCGAGATGAGGTAAATCAGCATCCAGAGCACGTAGACCAATTTGTGTGCTGTGACGACGATCAAAACACCCGGGAGACCCAAGACCAGTGCGAGCAGGACCAGCGGGATGACCTGGACGGGTTTCTTGACGATGGAGACAATGACGACGTAGATGGTGAACGAGATGGCGGCAGGAAGGACGAGGGTTCCGATAAGCTCGATGAAGATGACGAACTGCATGCTGAAGCAGAAAGTTCCGCACAGGTCACGCACGAGGACCAGTTCGAAGAGGTTGTGGACGGTACTGTTGATCCAGCGACGGCGCTGGGAGAGCAGGACTAGGAATGCGTCTGGCACGACTGTTTTACAGACGGCTTGCGGGACGAAGATCTGTTTACGTTTCGGGAAGGTCTTGAGCATCAGGGTGGTTAGGTAGCGATCTTCACCGAGGAGCAGTAGGTTCTTCTTGTGCAGGGTGTCGACGACATTTTCCGAGTAGTGTTCGACGATATCTGGATTTGCGAGAATGGGCACCCAGTAGTTCTGGCCGCCCTTGGGGGCTTTGATTCGGTACATGGTGAAACATCCAGGGAGACAGGTTACACCACCGAAGATGGATTCGAATGATTTAGCTTGGTGGTGAGAGATGAAGTACCTGTCGTGGGATTAGTTGTTCTGCCGGTTACCCTATAAACGGTGGAGAACTTACTCGAAGACTTGGATCATTGTTACCCAGCTGTCAGTCTTGTTTGCGATCTTGGTTTCTCCACAGAGACCCATGATTTCTGGGTCCTTGACCATGGCCGAGACCATGTGGGTCAAGCTGTCTGGGAACACCTTTGTATCGGCGTCCACCATGAGAACAACCTCGTAGAAGTCCGGCGCGATACCTGTGACATTCCACATGCCATTGAACATCTCGAACTCAAGTTCCGTCATACGCTCGTCGAACATAACCTTCTGGAGGAATGACATGAGAATGATCTGACTGTCTCGCTTGCCTCGGTTACCAGGCTTTGACTGGGTCGACTCCTGGGGAGTTCCGCACTTGACAATCACCATCATGGGAACACGCTGCTGCTTCTCCGTTGGGATGATCGAAGCATCACCGTAGTCGTAGAATCCAGTGTAGACCTTGGCCATGTTGTGTCGCTTGGAGCCAGTAGCCACAGCAACGTAAGAGTAAGGCTCGACCTCGTCCTTGGGAACGACAGGGTCCTTGAGCATACCTAACACAATATCCGGGGTGGAGAATTCCTCTCCTTTACCCTTGATAATACCATCACAGATGACCAAGACCGTTTTGTGGCTGTTCGGGTAGTCGGTCATGGCAATAGAATCCAAAGTCGACCTAATACCCTCTTCACCTTCAGAGTAGCAAGTAATCAGACAAAGACTGTGAGCCAGAGGATAGCCGAATGGCTGCCATTCAGGTGGAGGCTGAGGAACAACAGCCTCGTGAATGAAACCAGCAGGGCCCAAGCCGTCGTGATCCGTTGATAGTGTAGCATAACCCGGGTCTTGCTGACCCTGACCGGGAGGAACCAAACTAGTCCGACTGGCAACAGGATTATGCCGAGAGTTATCAGCGCTCAGAGTGCCTCCGCTACCGCTGTGGCTTAACTTGTACATAGTTCCAGGGTTGGAGTTGGAGCTGGGCATGAGACGAGAAGTCGAGTTCTGGCTAGCCATCGTGACATACATGGGCTTTTGCTTGGTACCAGTGCTGCTGTTCACATTGTACGGGCTCGAGAAACGGGAAGTGGTCGGGAGGAAACTGGCACGTTTGCTCAGGCGATCGGTAATGACGGGTTCGGCGATTCGTGGAGCGGGCCGGTAGATATCGTTCGACCAGTCTTCAATCTGTTGATTGCGAGTCCTGGCGTCGGAGGACATACTCGTGCTCTGCGCGGCAAACCTGGGTGCCAGGAACCACTGGAAGAGCAGGGCGAAAGCAAATTTGACACCCACGATAGAGAGAATGAAGATCAGGGACACATAGAGCACGACTTTCGACGCGATACAGCCAACCGTATCAGTGTCGATGCTGCCGACCTTGATAATCTGCGCCAAGCACTTGCCGATCTGCTTCTCCTCCCCGCTTTGTAGGTAGTAGGTAAGATCAACACCGCGGATGTTGGGATTCTTGCGGAGCTCATCGAATTGTTTGGGATAGGACACCTGAGTACGGTCGAACCAGGCGAGAAGATCAAGGTCGAGCACATTTCCGGAGTAAATCGCCAGATTACGACTCTTGTTCTTTGTATCCTCCCATGTGTAGTATACATCTCCATCACTGTTCAGGGCGTAGAAAGGCTCACGGGCCGCTTTGCTAGTATGGCAAGCCCAGCCCGTGTAATGTGCAACGGTCAAATTCGGCGAGGACGAACCATCCTGGTTGAAGGGCGCACAGGGGAAGTACCATCCGAGATCTCCAGCAGAGTTTGTTGGAATATCGCTATCAGGCTGAGCGGTAATCAATCCCTTGCACGCACCGTTGACCTGCTGGAAGAAGAAACTGCCATCCTGTCCGCCATACTTGTGCGGCAAGTCGTAGATAACATTCGAACCAGCGGGGATACCAGTGACACCGGGGTGCTTGGAACCGGCCAAGTCATAGGCCTTTCCGTGGAAGATCATGTAGTTGGAATTGACTTCATTGACCTTCAATCGAACCGGGGGCGAGCTACAAACCGTAGCCGTGAAACCGAAAGTCAGGAAACCGACAAAAGCACCAATCATCAGAATGATGCTGATAAGGCCGATCTTCTCCCGCCAAGCACTGCGCTGCTCTTTCTCCGGCATGCCGAACCATTTTAGCACAAAGTCCGGGATGAAGAATGTGAGCACTGCACAATATGTGGGCCATAGCTCGGGCGGGCCACTCTGTTCAATAGCCTTCAGACGTCTTTGTTCATCTGCAGCTCCCCTGGACGACCTCCGCGAGCCTCTCTTCTTCTTCTTCGAGCGATGCCTACTAGGAACCCGCTCCATGGGCTTGTTGACATTACCCCGCGCACCGTACAAACCGTCCTTGGACTTCATATCCATGCTGCGCGAGCTGTTTGTCTCCACCTCGCCATCTCTGTTGTCCAATAACGGATCGTTCCCCGTCGTCGAGGGGAACGTGGGCATGCGGGTTGATTTTTGACGGTAGTGATAGTTGGGTTGTTCCCGATCATCCTTCCTGCGCTCTGGTTTGACCATGCGCTTTTTGTGTTTTACCTCGCCGCCTCGGTCCATGCGCTCTTCGTCCGTGTCCATTGTTCTTCGATGGCTGGAATGTCGGCGACGGTGTCGGTGGGAGGGGGACGTGGGGTCGTCGCTGTAAGCGCCCGAGTCGATATCTCGTCGACGACGCTGAGAGGGTTCGCGAAATGCGCGGGCTTCTTCGCGCCGAGGTGAGGGTTTGCCTGGCCTCTGCGGCAAAGACATCTCACTGCTACGAAGGTGACTAATGTCAGTCAATCCAGACTCTCGGCGGTTGTTTACTCGGTTAGATTTGAATCTGCCGCTGGCGCACTCACTTTGGTTATTCGCCGCTCATTAGCAGCAGGTTGTGGAGAAGACTGTTCACGATATGGATCTGTGGTTTGCCGACTGAAACATGTCAAATGCGCAGACCCGATCCTCGATAATGCGAGTTATTGGACTCGCGATTCTGTTGAAATCTCTTTCAAATCTATGAGATCTCTTCAATCTCTCTATTATCGACCAGCAACTAGAGTTGCGGATTGCAAATTGGAGAGTCCTCAGCGAAAGTGGTACGGTCGGCCTGTGCAACGAGGTGGAGAATCAACAAAAAGTCCCCACCTATGCAAGAAATTGAACCTTGGAAGGATCTAAAACACAGCGAGGAGCGAATGTAGTAGTAATAGTAATAGCGAATGTGTTTAAAAGAGAAACAAAAAGGGAAGTTCTGAGACAAAGATGTATCCGGGAATGACGCTTAGCCTGGGAGAGGTTAGGCTTGTTTTAGGTACTTTTCATATATTAAATGAACAAAAAACAAAAACAAAAGGGTTTCTTTGTCGCTAGGGGCAATCCCAATCAATCCCAATCACACTATCTCTCCAAGGTGATAGGTGAATTACACTAACTCTCCCACGGTTAACAAGGTATTTTTCCAAGGTTCATATTAATAAAAATATCCATAAGAATCCATCACAAACATAAGAATGGGAACAACAGCCGACAGCCAAGAAGACATTCCCTTCTGATCACGGGGTCTTTCTATTTTGAGCTAAGACCCTGACTCCACGGGGACTGGGTTTAACGGCCACGCCCCTAAATAGTTAATTGCCACTTGGTTACTGATAAATATAGTTAAGCTTCCCTATTTCATCCCACCCCGGTGGAAAACCCGTATAAACTGTTTTGTGATACATGTCTTTAATAACAATATAACAATATTGTGTTTCGAGTCGGTGTGGTCTAGAATTCAAAACCTTCAAGAGATATAATAAGCGGTAATGCACACCATAGATGTAGGAATGTATGAACCCTTGACAAAACAAGGATTAAGGATTTGTACAACCAATCTACATATGTAAACTCCAGCCAGAGCACGCAGTAGGTACATAGTACTTGAAACAAGTCAAGAATCAGTATTGTCTCGATATAAAAATCCAGGATACCCCTGTCCTACCTACGGACTCCGTAGCTCAATGCCAATGCGACCAATATGATCGACACTGGCGGGCCGATCATCACGGCAATCCCCAGAATCCATACAGCCCATGGGCCCCATAGTGCATATGCACCATTCCATTTCGAATTCGAAGATATATTTTTTCCATTGACATTCTTGAACCACGAGGAAAGGAATGTATCACATCCTGCAGACAATTCCTTCCCTTTTCAGTTCGAAATACCCAATAACCCCAATTTAGAAACCAGCTTGACTTCGGATTTGCTGGGAGGTCTTTACCGTGGAGTCCGGTATCCTTGTCAGGCCACGTTCTTCGGCCCTTACTGGAATGCTGACGGTATCCATATCTCCGCGTCACCAGACGTAGTACGGAGTACAGTAAGCTAACTCCGAGTACCCTGTGCCCAGTACTCAGTACTGTGAGGGATGTCTGGTACTATATAGTTGCCGCATCGGTTATGTCGTCATACGAGCTGATAGCACTGTGCGGCTTGTCTGTGCTTTGACGGTGTGGTTGACCGCTGCAAGGAGCATACATTGACAGATAGATATGGTTGAGGGGAATTGAATAAACTCAATATTCATAATTTCAGTTACGCTCAAGCCCTTTGTTTTAAATAGGTGTCAATACTAAAAGCTGACCGTCTCTCCTGATTGAGTTCCAGGTACGCGGCGGACTTAGGGTAAAAATGTCCGTATAATATTCAGGTACTTCCACTTTCCAGCTACATCTGCCACGCACAGAGCCCCGGAAAGGTCGGACACTAAGGACACTACTGAACTACTAAAGAGAGACTAAAGACGGCCTAGAGACGGACTAAGAACAATGAAGCACTAAATGCTACTTAAAGGCCCGTCTCCACAGTGAAAGAGGGGAATTGTTCAAAGGTATCTACCCTACTCCATAGAGGCATGTCTTATGCGCTGTTAGACCTGTTAGACTATGGCATGTCTCGGAATGCCCTATTATCAAACCCGATAGGCATCATCTTTGGATTCTTGGCTTTCTTAGGTTATACGAGAGAATGTGGCAGAGACAATAATAGATCATCTCCACTCCACCATATTAGGTAGGGCGCGTATGAAACAAAAACGATAAAAACATAAAACAATAAAAGAATAAAAGAAAAGAGAGAGTGCGAGTATTTTACTTGAAGGGAACTAGTATGCTGTATTAGTTTTATTTCCTTTTCTTCCCCTCGCTTGGCCTCTCTTTTTCCCTTGACGTGCTTGGATGAAAATATCTCTAATAGTGTCGTGTCCACTCTGAGCGATCTTCGCTTTTCTCCACGTCCCCATAAAGTACTAAATCAGTCGCCTTTCTTCATGGATCCCCAACTTCTCGCTTTCGACCTTCCTTAATATCTCTCCACCATGGCCAGTCCTGCCCCGGGACACGAGGCCCTGCCTTCTCCCCCACCAGCTTACGTCCGATCCTCACCTCCATTCACCGCATCACAATCACCACAATCACCACGGACCATCCCGAACCGACCCCAGAGCTTGATCCTCACCCGCAAACCAATCTCTACCTCGCACTCCGAAACCTCTCCCGTCCTTCAGAATTCGCCACGCTCACCAGTTAAAATTGCACATGGCGCAGACATTCCCGATGCCTCGAGCGCGCGCATCGAAGGCGCATACAGTGGGCCCACCACACCGCAATTGGAGCTCCCCGAGTTCGCAGATATGTCCCTCGACAACCCCGTGCAGCAACCGCAGCAAAGCTGGAATCCTGCCGACCCCCCACGGCGAGACCTAACACAGGCCCCGCACTACACACACTCGCATTCGTACGGTCACACCCCAGCGAGCAGCGGCTCATGGTCGGTGGTAGAGCCGCAGAAAGACGAGGGACACGGAAACCCGAAAAAGAGCGGCTCCTCGTTAGAGCGCGAGGGTCAGAGCTACGGCTCTTCGCGAGGAAGCTTGGATAGCGTGGCGCAGGCGTCAGACAGCTACGAGCCTGAGCCTCTGACCTACCACCACCAGCAGCAGCCGCCTGCGGCACATACAAAGAACCCCACACCCAATGCCGGGAATAACCCGTCCGCCTCGACGGACAAGCTTGCCGTTAGAAGATCAAGGCTTTCGCGGCCTCTTTCGACATACTCCTCGGCCTCAGACGGTGGTCACCGCCGAAATATTTCCGCATCGCCGTATCTACATGCGCGATCCTCGTCACGGAACTCGTTCGGAACCCCCGAAAACAGGTCCTCATCATTACTCGATTTGCTCAATACATCATACCCGCAGCCAGGCCCAACCACGCAATTCGACAACTCGCGTCTCCAAGCCTCCGTCGGAAACAACGCTTCCCTCCTTAGCCACAAAGAAACATTCGAGATGTACCTCGCAAACGTAAAGAAAACTGACGAGCCAACCGTGCTCTACGAATTCGCCGTGTTCATGGTAAACTCAATGCGCGAGATGCCAGCCGTGGACCTCGAAGACACCAGCCCGATCACGCGCGCCCGTCTACTCCGCGAATCAAAATCCATCCTCCAGCGCCTCGCAGACCGCAGCTTCCCCTTCGCACAGTACTATCTCGGCGACGGGTACGCATCAGGCCTCTTCAGCAAAGGCGCCGAAGACCACGACCGGTCCTTCCCGCTCTTCCTCGCAGCCAGCAAACACGGCCACGTCGAAGCCTGCTACCGCACAGCGCTGTGTTACGAGTTCGGCTGGGGATGTCGTGTCGACGGAAGCCGCGCAGTCCAGTTCTACCGTCAGGCAGCGTCGAAAAATCACCCGGGCGCCATGATGCGCATGGCCAACGCCTGTATTGCTGGCGATATGGGGCTGGGCAAGCGGTACCGCGAAGGTGTTAAGTGGATGAAGCGCGCAACTGAGTCTGCAGACACGCAGTATAACGCCGGTCCGTATGAGCTCGGTGTGATGCACGAGAGGGGTTTCGGAGAGGACGTCTTCCCCGATGCTACTTATGCAGCGCAGCTATTTACTAAATCCGCGGAATTGGGCCATGTGGAGGCCTGCTATCGTCTCGGCGATGCGTACGAGCATGGGAGATTGAATTGTCCGCGCGACCCGGCGCTCAGTATCCATTTCTACACCAGTGCCGCGCAGAACGGACATCCGGTAGCGATGATGGCGCTTTGTGCGTGGTATCTCGTTGGTGCGGAGCCTGTACTCGAGAAGGATGAGAACGAGGCGTATGAGTGGGCTCTCCGGGCTGCGAACCTCGGTCTCGCGAAGGCTCAATATGCTGTCGGCTACTTTACTGAAATGGGTATTGGCTGTCGACGTGATCCTCTCGAGTCGAATGTGTGGTATGTCAAGGCGGCGGACCAGGGCGATGAACGAGCTAAGCATCGCATCGCTACAATCCGAGCTGCTGCAGAAGGTTCATATACAGGCGTGGCTGGTCGCAATGGAGCGACACGCAACGGAGGCCGACTCAAGAAAGCCGAGCGCAAGGATAAGAACCCAAGTAATGGCCAGGGTGAGTGAACCAACCCCGATTTCGATATCCGTGCTCGTTTTGCTAACCACATGGAAGATCCAGAAGCCGAAGTCGAAAAGCCTGCCAAGCAGAAACGATTCGTCATTTTCTAATTTAATCCGCAACCCAAACCCATTTATGACCTGATCTGTTCCAACAGTCTAAATCGCACACTTCCAAGCATCTGAAACCAACCTCACGAGCACAGTCTACGACAATACATACATAATCCCCATCCCAACCTCTGCATAATACCCGCGCAAGCAAAGCGCGAGCATGAACCCTGTCATTTTACAAGCGATTTGAACCCAAATCTGAACCTGAATCTTGCAATTCACATTCCCGTTATTGAAATCTTCGCCTTTCTCGAGCATCGAGCTGATACCTGATATCTCCAATCTGTTTATACCACCCTCCTTTCCGTATCTACTCGGCATCTTCCATCTCATTTCTCATTCGTCTGATCATCTATCTGCGTGGTGGTTTCCATCTGCATTCATTCCTTTGCGCTCGCACTCATCTTCGATTGAATATATGAGTCTATTTGTCGCTGGTTTCCGGGATTTGTTTGTTCTCCGGCGTTTTAAAATCTTATTCTTATTCTGACAATCCATCAATCATTCTATTGAGGATATTGTGTCCATTCCATCGTATTTCGGGAATACCTTGTGAATTTCTATTAACTTGTTTCCTGCTTACTTTTGGTTTATCGTTGTATTCTTGCTAATCTGTGTGGGCAAAAACGGGTACATGAATTCCTTTTTGGCTTTTCATAACTAGAGGCCATTTCAAATTGCTTACACTTACATTCTACTCACTGAGTCGCAACTGACCCCTTTGCTCCTCCGCCGTTCTGTCCAGGTGTTCCCCATCTGCAGGTCCGCTCTAGGAAATCATCCTGGCGAATGACATCGATTTGATCACATTCTGGAGGATGTCATTCGAGGGATGTACATCGATGTTGCCTATTATCACAGTAGCAGTTAACGCATGGCGGGGATAAGCGAGGGTTATCATCGCTCTTGATGACGACGCGGGTTTTGAAACCACCCTTCCCTCGAGGTCCCTCCCCCTCGAGGCATTGTGCGGAATGAACCTGGGGGCGGTGGGGAAGGGGAAGCGGTTGCCATAGGTGTGGGTGCATATCCTTTTCCATATTGTGATTACGCATGGAGACAGTATGTGCCGATTTTGTGTTACGGAGTTGACATTGTTGAACACAGGCTCTATAGTCGGTGGGACACTGTCCGAGTACTCTGACATGGGAATTTGCTCTCAGATTGTGCTGCCTTTTAGATATCATTTGTGAATCTTTTCAGTAATCTTTTCAGTGGTCTTTTTGAATAGTTCTTTACATGGTTTCACCCATATTTAGGCTAGAGCTAGACAAGAAGAACGAGTTCCAAAATATAGAAGAATGTAGGGGATCAAATAGGATTAAAACGTGCCAAACAGAACATTGTTCCTTGTGCCTTGAAATTCAGGTTGGGACATGGAGAGAGGAGGAAAGTGCTTCTTTCTATCCAAAATTACAGGTATGTACATCGATATGTTGACGCAAAAACTATTGAAAATATATGAAAATGAAGTGGGAGATTCCAAGGTTTATCAGTTCTATGATGGATATGATGGATCCACGGCGTGGGTTTGAACAGTGACGCCACGTGACTTCCACGTGGTATAGGAGCAATCAAGTGCATCGTAGCAAGTCTATGCTCTAGGTACTTCCTTAATTAAGCTTGCGTGAGTTTTTTAAAAAAAAAATGGGTAGCTTCTCTTTGATTGAGCGTGTCATCCTTAGTGCAGGGGCCATGCTAATCTTCTCTGTATATTTTCATTTGACCATATGCCCCGAAGGGCGACATATCTATACGTTCGATTCAATATAACCTCACTTTTTGGCAGATTTACACCGCCTAGGATATACAACAAAACCTCATGAGAGGAAAGAGGAAACATTGTTGTATAGAGATCAGTTTTTTTGTTTTATCTTGTTTTATTTTGTATTTTTCTATTGTATGTAAAGAGCGTTAATATCAGCCAGAGCTCCCAATGACTGCCACATCAAAAAGTAGAACTAAAAGTGCCATCTGGCAGATCATGAGGTATAACAAAATCTAGCCCGGAGCGCTTGTAAATTATGATCCGATGTATATAGAACATGTTTAACAAACAATCCTTATTAACTAGTTCTGAAATATACGAGCTTCCTAACCTTGTGACATACTGACGCCGAGTCTGTTCGAACTAACGGATGGGGCTTACATTGACCTGGGAGGAGCAGATGAATACGAATAACAAGTTAGAATATCAGCTACAACGGCAATATCAATTTGAATATAATCTAAACATATAGGGTGTCGTGTGGGGCAGTGCATAATCGTGCTGACGCCCCCAATATTTCTCAGCTGGCGGGGTTTCCCCGCCGGATGATCTTCATGCCAGTGATCAGTAATCAAGAAGGTTAACAGAAACAATTTTGGCACTGATTCTCATCTGTTTTCTCCCTACCGAATTCGTCAGCCATCAGCCATGGGTGTTCATGTGGTTTCAAAGTTGGATAACCGCCAGCATGCGAGCTTCAACTTTGAAGCCCCTGCTCAGCGGGAACTATCGGACTCTTCAGTAAGAATTCGCACGCAATTGATCAGTCTCACTTCGAACAACTTGAGCTATGCCCGTATGGGCGGATTCTTGCGTTGGTATGTTCCCAACATCTACCCAGACTAGAGCAGACTGTCGCAAAACAACCTAAAACGAGATTCTGATCAATTACTGGCAGGTGGGACACATACCCCGTATCTGAAGACTATCCCGCACCATACAACGACCCATCAGCCTGGGGAATCGTTCCAGCCTGGGGCTACGCAACAGTGGAAGAGACAACCATCCCAGAATTACCCAAAGGAACCCTCCTCTACGGATTCTGGCCCACGACCAGCACACCAACCGATCTCAAACTCAAACGCGGCTCACCAGAAGGCCACTGGATCGAGACCAGCGAGCACCGCCAACAACTAATGCCACTGTACAACCGGTACACGGTAACCTCGACCACAACCCCAATCTCCGACCTCACCACGACACTCAGCCCCCTTTCAGATTCTGCACAGGATGAGCTAGACCGCATGGCCTGGACCGCGCTGTTCATTGGCGGGGTAGCTGGGTTCGTTCTCAGCGAGTACGTTTTCTCGTCCAACCCAAACCAACCCCCCATCCATCCACTGGGAAACCAAGCTGGGTTGCAATGGACCCTGTCCGACGGGGAATTGTCATCCGCGGTGGTAGTGAACCTGGCCGCGTCGACTAAAACGGCCCGTGTTTTCTCGTACTACCTGTCGCGAAAGCCGGATAGTTCGGCACCCCTTGGCTTGTTGCAGGTTACATCGGCTGTGTCACGCATCGAGGAGGCGGATCGGAATTTGCCTACTTCTGTTCCTTCGAAGGTCGTTGCATATGGGGATGTTGAGTCGAAAGACTCTGCGGAGTGGCTTGCTAGCCGTCGGCCTTCGAAGATTGTTATTGTTGATTTCGGTGGTCGTGGGAATGCTGTCAAAGATACACTTTCTTTGATCAAGAATACTGCTGAGTTGCAAGATTGCAAGGTTGTTATTGTCCAGGTTGGGAATGAGCAGAAAGTGTACTCGATGGAGGAGATTATTGCTGGGCAGGCAGCTATGGCGGAGCTTGGGAAGGTTCAATACAACACTTCTGGTGTTCAAGATACGATACTCGAGACTGTCGGCCCGGAAGCCTACTTCGCAACAAGAAACGCACAGTGGGAGAAATGGCTCGGTGAACGACACTTGAGCGAGCCGGGGACGAAGATTGTCTTTGGTAGCGGTGTCTCTGGCGCAGATGGTGTCCAGGGGGGTTGGGATAGACTGTGTCGTGGACAAGTCGGAGCTGAAGAGGGATTGGTTTACAAGTTACAATGAGACTCTTTGATATGCATTAGTTTGGATATAGTATTTAACAGATAGAATGTGAAGGAATTCGCGAAAATGAAGCCGTCAGGGCTCGACATTATTCCGAAATTCGTTGAAAATTATCCAACATCCATGCTGGGATAGAAAAGCAGTAGACAAAAGAAGAGTCCAAACTCAAACAGACTATACAACCTGTTCGTACCGGGGAGCAGGCTCCATAGTGTGAATACTCGCACTTTGCTCACTTGACGAACGCGCAGAATTGATCTCCGCCAGCACCGGCTGCTCACAAAGATTCAGGTGAGTAGCTGCCGACACGATCAAGTCCGAAAAGCGATCGCTGTAAGCTGGAGGGGGACTTTGGCTTCCCTGCATAAATTGGATATCTTGCCCGTGAATGGACGCATGATCTCCAATCACATTAGGTGTCATATAAATTTTAAAAGGCATAACTTCCGTGATCTAGATTCCGTCAGCTACATGTTATAAAGGGTCGATTGGTCATTTGCATACCACGCCTATTACATCACCTGCCTCGTTGTGGAACTCAGCAGTGATAGAAAGCTCATGAGTGATCTTGAGGTGTTTGGTCGAGATACTCTGCGAGCAAGCGTCGAGACTCTGAGGCAGAGAAATCGGTGTGGTGAACCGCCATTCAATCTTCTCAGAGTCGTCGTCCACCGGGGACTCATCTCGAGAGAAATCGATGGTCTTGGAGAAAACAGTTTGACTTTGTGCTGCAGTAATAAACCGCATGTTGTGTTGCGCTGATTCTGCAGCAGTAGCCTCCAACCGCGCAGTCTGTTTCTCAATAACTTTGGCTGTAACAGTGTTGAGCTTGGCGTATTTCAATAGCGGTGCAAACCAGCATTCCACAGGAAATGTGCAACCAAAGGGAACGTTCCGGTCAGTGATGGAGAGGCAGTATTGGATATTTTCGTCGGAGTGACCCTCGAGAGTCTAGATATGTTTAGTCATTTGCATGTGGTCAAATTTCTCCCATGAAAGGTACTAACCAGTGGGCAATGTGGTCTTAGGTAGCTTGTCTCCAAATCGGAAACCTGGTAAATCCTAACTGGCTGCGAGACCACGAAATCGCTTTTGAGGCGTCGCTCGATAATGGCCTCTACTCGATATGTGTGATATTGATGGTTTGCACCAGTCGCTGTGTCGAATACCTTACTTGGGAGGGGAATATCGAATAAAAATGCGTGGTCTCCTGCCGGCATTTGGAATGCGTTGAGTGTTTTTGAAGAAGCCAGTGGTTGTTCTCGCTCGAATGTGATCTGTTCACGATTCTCTGATCCCAAGATTCCTTCAATGGGACTATAAACAGAAGTAAGAAGATAGTTAATAACGAACTACGGGGTAGAGTTCTCACATTGCAAATATCCCCCTCAATCTCACTTTGATACTCTTGACGGAGACCACTTGCGCAAGGGTGAGATTGAGTCTCCCCGTAACAGACACTGGATGCCGATCTTCTGAGATAAAAATGCATGCTTGATCAAGACTAATGACACATGAGCTGGGGTATTATGGAAATGGTTAGGTAGGAGGAACAATCATACCTCAACTCAGACCGGGTAATTTGTTTGCGGAACATGGTCGAAGACCCAAGCAATATGTAGCTTAATAAATTAGATGTTATGATAAGAATCCAATCGAATGTGAGCTGGGGAATTTATAGTGGGGGAATCATGGCACATTGTCTGTCTTTATACTTGTGTACGCGCGACGGAGCGGACATTCCTAAACGGGGTCGGGAGGTGATTTGAAGGTCTGAAACCTTGCAAGCGCAGCTCTTCGCCACGGAAGGAATACCGACATTCTTGTGATGCTGTCTAAACACGTATGTTACAATAAGTTGCGAAAAGCTTTCAAGCTTTTTTTGGAGACTTCTTTCTGGCGACTTTGATAGGGGCATTCCTTGATCTATGACGGATCATCTTATCCTCCCATCATCATATGACTGCTACTTCTCGAAGTACATATGTATGACTACAATTCATCATAGTACTAGTGTTAATTTTTCTCATCCCAAAAAGCTTGGTAACGTTTCGGAGAACATATTTGGAAGTACAAACCAACTCAGGCGCTGCCATGTTTGCTAGCTTGTTTACGTCGAGTTTTTAGGTAGGTGATCATATCCCCTTCAAAAAGGTCTAGGTCTTTGATTAGAACAGTGAAGTCTTTGATCATAACAATGTTATGGTATCTTCAAGATCCTCTAGAAATAAAAGGTGCTTTCCAACTACCAAAGTATCCATTTGGTGATAGCTGCAAAGAATATTTTTAGGCAGAGTTTTGTGAGATTGATATACAATTAATTGGTTGTGGCTTTTTGTAGGAACTCTCCAGTAAATTAATTAACTATAACTTATAACTTAAGATACTTACAGGTTAAAAGCAACCTTTGCACCGATCTTTTTCCGAGAATGGGCCCATATGCGCAGGAGAGTCACCGCCGTCGACGGGTTATCTCAAGGTGGATAGAGAAGTGAAAAGCGACCAATGAAACAAGGATAATCCAGTCCAACTGCGGGCAGGAGTATAATTGAGAAAAAAAATTCAAAACGGAACGCACACTGGCCTTTAGAAACCGTAGAAAAAAAAAACAACACCTCCATACAGTGATAAATATACTTCAAGATGCCACCAAAGAAAGCAGTTGAAGCGCCGACAAACAATGTCGTCGCCTTCGGGCGCGTCAAGTCCAACCTCAAGATGGGTTGTGTTGGCCTGCCCAACGTGGGAAAGAGTTCGCTGTTCAACCTGATGACGGAGCAGAGCGCGGCGGCAGAAAATTACCCATTTTGCACCATCGAGCCTAATGAAGCCCGCTGCGTTGTTCCTGATCCCCGATATGTAAGTTGTTCCCCTTTTCCAGTTTCCGTGTGGGTAATTTCCACGTGATGGATCTTAGCCCTGTCGGGAGGGTCTTTCCATTTTGGGGCATTTAGATACAAATATGAGGCCATAGCTAATAATGTGAGATAGGACTTCCTGTGCAAGGTCTGGAACCCACCTAGCAAGTACCCGGCGTATTTGCAGGTTACCGACATCGCGGGATTGATCAAGGGCGCGAGTGAGGGTGCCGGTTTGGGAAATGCCTTCTTGAGTCATATTCAGGCTGTGGATGGCATGTACCACATTGTCAGGGCGTTTGATAACGATGAGGTTCTCCATGTGGATGACTCCGTTGATCCTGTTCGCGATTTGGGTAAGGGTTCCCCCCTTCAAGGATGCAGGAGAAATGGATGCTAATGGTGCTATGGTGCAGATACCATCCAGAGCGAGCTGTGTAAGAAGGATTTGGATATTCTTGCCAAGGCTAAGGTTGCTGAAGAGGCAATTGTGCGGAAGGCTGGAGGAAAATTCAAGATGCTGCCGCTGTTCGACGAGACAACTGCTAAGATCAAGGCTGTATGTCACGTTCTCTCTTGGAAGAGATGTGTAGTTTGCTAACTTCCATATAGCTCTTGGAACAGGATAAGCCTGTTAGAGATGGAGAGTGGACGACTCCTGAAATCGAGTTGATCAACGAGAAGGTTTGTCCAGAATTCTTTAATACTCAAGAGACAATGCTGACAACATCAAGCTTCGCCTCATCACTACCAAGCCGGTAATCTACCTCATCAACCTTACAATGAAGGACTACCTCCGCCAAAAATGCAAATACCTGCCCAAGATCGCAGAATGGGTCAAGGCCCACGGCGGCCAAGGCACAGATATCATCCCCTTCTCGGTCGAGTTTGAGGAGAAGCTGTGGTCCCTGCGGGACGACAAGGCAGCGCTGGATGCCTTCGTAGCCGACATTAAGGTCCCGAGTCGCCTAGGAAAGATCACCACCGAAGGTATGTCCCCGATATTCGCTTCACTTACCGTACCCCGTACTAACAGTCACGACAGGCTTCACCAAGCTGGGACTGCAGTATTACTTCACTGCAGGCGAGAAGGAGATCCGCTGCTGGCCAATCAAGCAAGGAACATTGGCTCCCCAAGCAGCTGGTGTCATTCACGGCGACTTTGAGCGCGGTTTCATCAAGGCTGAAGTTGTGGCGTACAAGGACTTCCATGGCCTCTGCAATGGTGAGAAATCCATGGGCCCGATCAAGTCCGCTGGAAAGTACAGACAGGAGGGTAAGTCTTATGTCGTCCAAGATGGCGACATTGTGCACTTCCAGTTCAATGTTGCACCCCCCAAGAAGAAGTAGAGACCTCAGTTCAGAGTTCCAACTTGCGAGGGGTCACGGTACATGGATTCGACCTTAGTTGAATGCGGGGGGAAATTCATTATACTGTTGGACTTATTGCAGTAAATAGACTTCAATGCATAGAAATGATATATTATGTGATCAGGTGTATATTGTTCAAGGACCTTTCACTTCTATGCAATTTCCATCAAGCCAGCTTGTGATGAACAACTTCGAAGTCGGGCATGTCCAGATCTAGTAACAATTGATCATTCGCGGAGTTTGGAAACCCGACATCAAGGAAATTACCGAAAAAGGTATCGAAATCCTCAACTTCAGCTGCTGTTAAGAATGGCGTGCTGTCTACTTCAAAATTCGAAGGTTTATCTGATCCTAGTAGGTCATCAGGCAGAGGGTGTGTGCTCTGATAATCCGCATTAATCCGTGTTGCCACATGCGAAATGTCGATAGCCGAGTGCGACTGAATATTATCAGTGGAAGTAAGTGGCTGTGAAGATATATGGCTCGATCCATGCTGAGAGTTTAGTCGGGTGATATTGATATCTGGACCTGTGGAACGTTCCTGGTCTATGGTGGGTTGGATGTTGTTCAACACACGCTGGCCTAGACGAGTCATCACAGCGGCCGACCACCATGTGGTGTGCATTTTCTCGAGACATTGATGAAATAGACGGATTTGGGAAATGGCCGTGTGGCGCGCACTCGGGAGTTTGCTTTCTCTGAGCTGTTTGTACGTGACTGAGAACACCAGCGAGATGGTGTAACCGATCATGGGAAACGGCAGAAAGTCCCGAATATCATGATTGCAACTGAGCGCCGCGATGGTAAGGATGGAATGACTTTGTCGGATTTTTGATGCTCGTGGCCGTGATCGGCCTTGCAACCCGCTGGAATGTGTTGACAGAATAATTACAGAATGATAAGCAAGCTCGAGGGACTCTGTCGGCCGAGGGGTTAGACAATGTTGCAACTGAAGGACGGGAAGTTTCATACCAAGTAGGTCTGGGGACATCTCCCAAGCCTCACAGTGCTCCAAAATATCCTCAAAGGACGGAAGATCCAGTTCACTCTGATCAACGCCTTTCATGATCGGTCGGTAGAAGTGGATCACTTCTCCGAGCTTATCGGCAATTCGAAGCCAGACACGAAACGGCGATTGAAACGTCGAAACAACGTCGTCCACCCCCTGGCTCAAGTCTCCATCGTGTATCATTAAAGGCCTCCCATTCATAGCAGCGTTCCATCGGTCTAGACTCCACAAACACCAGAAGAGACCCCTGGAAGATGTACCAGAGTGTTGGTCTGGCCTCAGCAAATGCAACCCCATGGTTTGGGCATGGTGAATAGCCTGGGCCAGATTCAAAGAACAATCTTCGGATCCAGTGGAGCCCCATTCGTGGAGCGACAAAAGTGCCAATATCTGTATTGCAAGTACTTTTTTCTCTGCCCTTCTTGAGATGTTTTGCATGGCATCGGTGTAGAGAATGCTGCTGAATTTCACTAGTGGAAGGGGGTTTGAATTGGGACCAAGGCATAGGAAAGGCACCGCACCCCGGTCCTTCGCTGCAACAAGACAAATAACTTGCACAAGCCGTAGAGGGAGACTACCCGCTCTGTGCTGGTTTCTAATGTTGTCTTCATCAAAAAGAGGTAGTACTGGGTGTATGCGACGAAAATATATGTTTATCAAGGCCTCTTGACAGTCTTTCGAGGGCAGCCAGTTGGGGTGAACTTGGGCCCCTAGTGCTGTTTGTGAAGAGGAGCCAGGAGTTTCGCCCTGATCAATGGAGCTCTCCTCGGCACCCAACCATGCACCAACATCCCCTTTCTGGGACCGGCCCTCTTTCAATCTTGACTCGTTCTGCTCCATGAGTGTCGCTACAGGGTGTGAGTCACACGCAAAACGACGAGATTCTTGATCGACCTCTATAGCTGGACCTGCATCAGGGGCGATGAATCCGGCCCCTTGTTGCACCGGATTCTGAAGCGAAGACCCATCTGGCCGTTCACCTCTTGGAGATGCAGATCTATCTCGGACTGCTGCATCTCGTCTTGAAACCTGAGATGCAGGACTTTGGCTACTTATGAAACCAGAGGTGTTGGGTGAAGAAGTCCCATCAGCCAATTGCTCCTCGGAGATATTGTGATAGCAGCGTTTCTAGTGAAGTCAGCATACAACTTCGTTTGTTGAAGGGCTATCTGGGAGAGAATGCGATACCTTTTTGTGACGACAAGACTCACACGCACGCCGTGTATGTCCCCTCTTGGCATTTGTTCCATCTTGACTAACTAAGAAAGTCAGCTCCATTGTGAATGATTCTCATGTCTCGTTCATCTTGTTGGCAGGTGGTTGCGGGTTCTTCCCTGTCGGGGGCGGGGAGAAGAAATACGCCACCGGAGCGGCGACCGTGTCCCAAAACGGAAAGTCCGCGGTCATCGTAGAGGGTCAGTATAAAGGATAATCCACCGCAATATGACCATGAACGAAGTATTAATACGGTAATATTTTATACCAAGAGAGATCTAGGTCTAAATCGAAGTCACACTGTTCTCGCTATTTGGTACGACAAGAGACTATTCGCTTAAGTACGCCTTGGGACTCATTTTTTCATATGGTACTTCTATGATCAACTCCATATCCACAGAACTGGCAGGCCATATGTACCGGAAAATGTCTGGCACTTGAGCCTTTCCCTTTCCGTTTTAGTGCTCACCTCTTGCCGCTTTTTGATCACTGAGCAAAACTGAGCACGTCCCTAAGTACCCTATATACGACGATAGAAATCTCTTCGTCGTTTGTGAAGTTCGGAGCTTTTAACATTTACACATTCGGCTGACTGATTCACTACAGTAGATATACTGTTTTTCTCATTTCAAGAAGCATCTCCAATAAGGAGAGAAATGCAGCAATAATCATTAGTGTCAAAATATTGTTGGTAGTTGTTGAAACAAACAAGTGAAAACATATAATTTAGGACAGGCGGCTGGCACTCCAGCGCATCACCCATCAGGCCGAAGGTCAAGAGATAGGAATACAACGATCTTGAGATTTTAGGAAGGAATTTTGTCCGAGATCCATTGGCTACAGAACGTACAAGTATCAAACACAGCCAGTTATCTCAGACCTAAGCTGCTCTCGTGGACTAACTCTTCATAACTTTCTAAACTATCGGTATTTCAAGATTGTCCCCACCCAACCGTTCCGTTCGAACAAAGCCTGATGTGACATGATTATGCAGATTCTTCCGATGCCGCAGAGGACAATGGCAGCTTTCTTACAATGGGAAGTTATTCCAAAGACCCAAATGAAAGACATAAGTGGGTTCCATTCTTTGTAAGGGGTGTAATTAGCGAGAGACTTTATGGCTGACTGGATTTAGTAACATGGCCTTCCTTGATATCTGTTTCCTTTGGCCCGTGCTTGAAACCCTCGGTTTCATACAACCTATTAAAATTCACTTATACTTGCATAAGCTCTGTCTTCCTTCTCCCCAGCCGCAGAGACACCTACAAGTCTCGTGTGGCCCAGTCTACTGAGAAATATCAAGAAATGATCCCTCCTACACCTTTAAATTCGCCAACCGGCTCATTTAAACCCACTTTTACTTTCATCGTGGCGTCCTTGTTCTTTGCCCCAGATGCATATACATAAGTCAGGTCTTGTTCGCTTCCCTCGATTAAGCTAAACCATCGGTGCCCCCTTCCACGCAACCGGGTTTAAATATAATCTATCAATTGCCAGACCCCGGTATAGACCAACAGCTATGGGATATCTGAGCCTTTGTCTCAAATCTGATCTAAAATAATACTTCACTCAGGTTAAATCTATATGGTACCATGGTACCGGTTCGGAAAACCAGAAGGCGCTTTCCGCCCAATGGCCGGCGGATCCTCGCGCTGTCTGCGGGCCCCTCCGTGTTCCCAAATTTCCCCCAAAGGGGAATTACGTCGAGACTCAGGCTGGACTTTTTGGGGCAATGTTATAGTAGAGAGTGGGGCACTTTCTGCCCAAAAAGTCGTTCCGTTCCGAACGGACTCCGTTCGGTATTCTCTTGTTTCCTCGATCACTGTCTGGCTTTACTAAGGGTTCAGCTTGGCTTTTGTTGAACAAATATTACTTCTTTTTATCAAGTAAAAAAACTTTATCTTGGTTAGAGTAACATGAACTCTTCTTGTAGGATAGGGCTTCGCCCCCCCCCCCCCCCCCCAGATCATCCCATATTCAAATATATGCTCTCGCGAAAGCGATATTGCGCATGTATGAAACAACTCTGTTACTTACATGACTAAATATGACTAAATGGCCGATCATATCGATATGCCTGTGACTGCAACATCTATTATACGGGATAGAGTATTGCATAACACCACATTTTTATATAGAAAGCCTTGTTAGTGAGATTTGATTTTATTGGTACATAGAACTAAAGAAACGGTGTCGTAGTAGGCTGTGATTCGATGAACCTTGGTCTAGCCCTGCCGACAATATCCTACTTTACCTCGAGAGGCTTTGTAAATGTTGGAGAGACAGAATATCCGGTATTCATGGGTAATGTAAAGATCCGTGCAGCCCACCCCCCGCTTATGAACATACTGGCTGATGAGCTAGAGTTTTCATGCCGTCCCTATTCATAGTATCATTGAAGGTTGATCCGAGACGTTGAAAATAGTAATAGAACATATGATTCACCTATACACTACTGGCCTGCAAGCTCAAAGATCAAAATAAAAATCCACGCGAGTGACGCGAGTGACGCGACCCTGCACGCGATCTGAGGAATATCACTGTCTGGCCAGATTAGAGGAACCCCGCAACGCACTTAGAAAATTGTTGTCTCGTCACGCATATACATATGTATGTTAATTGTTAGGTAATTTCTCGGCTGCTGTACTCTGTAGTCAATACATGAATGCCTGGTTGTTTAATACTGTATAAATACTAAAATTACAGTGGGGGGTGCTAATGCGGCGCTAATGCGGCGCTATTGGGGTTCCTCTACTGTGCACATGGCCAGACAAATGTAGGAATCGTGACACATGATTGGCAACCTCAGTTATTTGTCAAGTTTGTCGATCATTATCTGATCAGATCTCACATCACGTGTTATAATATCCGCTTTTGGTTATAAGATATTTCTTCCTGAAATCCTGTCTGTAACAAGCCCATGTAACCAGGTAACCTAAAAGCTTCAGTATGAAGTCAGCACAAGCACAGCCGTTTGGGCATCAATGGCGATCGTCAAAATCATTCATCGTCTTCACGGTCACACTCGCTCTATTCGCAGAAACATTCCTCTATGGCTTCCTCGTTCCGATTCTTCCTCACATGCTTGAGGTTCGATTAGGGATCGATCCGTCAGAGACCCAGTCCTATATCACAACATTGCTTACGATCCATGGTTTTCTGTCTATTGTTTCCGCGCCTATCATTGGCCATTTTGCAGACAAAACACCGCATCGGAAAATCCCCCTCATGATTGGCCTGGGCGCATGTCTGATAGGAACGATTCTTATTGCCCTCACTCCAAATTGTATGTATCTATGCCCTGTTTATTACGATATTATCTGACAGCCTCCAGTGTTTATGCTATTTGTGGGCCGCTATCTCCAAGCAATTGGTGGATCAGCAACCTGGGTTGTTGGCTATGCCATGCTGCTCGATTGCACTGACACCAAGAATATGGGGAAAAGAATAGGTCTAAGCATGAGCTTTATCACGGCTGGAATTATTAGTGGGCCTGCTGTCTCTGGTGTTCTCTTGGGACTGGTTGGTTATTGGGCGACATGGTCTGTTCCGATGGTTATCTTGGTGCTGGACATTATCGCCCGGTTACTCATGATTGACTCTCGAGAATTGCCGTCCAAAGAGCCAAATGAGATGCCTTCAAATACAAACACGGAGTCGAATGAAACTACCGCTCTCCTTCAAAACCAAACCCCCAAACAAGATACAGAGCCATTGACACCAACTGCCTCCTCACCACTGGGTTTCTACCGCATCATGCTCACTGATGGACGCGTATTGGTCGCACTACTCAATACTATTATGTTCTCAGCCATCACAGCAGGCTTCAATAACACTCTCCCGTTACATCTTCGAGAGGTATTTGGCTGGGGAAGCATGGAGACCAGCCTGATGTTCTTCTGTCTCCAAGCGCCCTCATTCTTCTTCTCAACACTCAATGGAATGATGCGTGATCGATATGGAGTGCGGTATCCCGCCGCCATTGGCTGGGCGTTGCTAGCTCCTTTACTATGGCTGCTCGGTGTACCAGGAGATGAGAGATTTCCATGGGCTGGTTCAGATGTTGGTGGAAAGAACATCTTTATTGGTACTATGCTTGCTTTAGGGACAATCTACATATTCATTCGTGGGGGGGCAGCTTCCAGTTCAATAGTGAGTACCTATCAGACATCCTCACACCCGCCGCACGGTTTCTAATTACATTGACAGTGGTGGCGAAAAATATGCAAGCACAAAACCCCCAGATCTTTGGTCCCTACGGTGGCAGCTCGCGAGTATTCGCTATCATCGAGATGTGCTTTGGTGCTGGAATGATGGTTGGTCCAATGTTCACCGGTCCGATAACAGAAAAGGCAGGATATTACTATATGACTTTGACATTGGGTATGTTTTATTTCTTGGAAAGCATCCATAGCTTCAACTGCTGACATTTCCACAGCAATTATCTGTCTGGTTCTTTCAGGACTCACCTTGAAGTACTTTGAAGACACGCAACCAAAGAAACGATCATCTTCGTTGGCTTAGTTTAGAATCACCCTTTCTCCAAGAACTGGCTTTGGATAAGTATTTTATCCTCGATTATGTATAGCAGATCACTGATGTATAATATGAAGGTCACTTACAAATATAATAATACAGAGAGAACTTATATATTGTATCAAATTTCCAGACGACAGACAGTGTTCCCAAACAACAGACAATATTCCTAGACGAACGTAGGTGATGGTATACGGTGGTGCATTCAGACGGTGGCGTTCCAATCGACAGTAGCACTCATTTCGTCACGGAAGATATGAGTGCCGACAATACGAAAGAACCAAGCATCGCTCGAGCAAGGCTTGCACCAGACCCGTGCCCGAAAGGTCGGTGCGACATCATCTGCCAAGCATGCTCTTTCACAAATTATATATATAAGGACGCTCATTTCATGTACTTAGATAGTTCTTCGTGATCAATACAAGTCATGAATCCACATTTACCAAGCATTCGATATTCTCTTGACCATTATACACTTGTTTGCACATTCTCGCTTAATCAAAGAAGTATACGTACTTCTCTGGTCTTGCTGCTCTCTTTGTTATCTTATCGCGTTCTCGGGCACCCTTGGCTCATATGAGCACCTCATTACTGTCGGCGTCCTTGGATTAGGGTCACAGGTTAGTAGTTTCCAGGCTTGACTCACAGGTTACAGGTTCAGTACTATTGCGAGATCCAGGGTGTGACAGAAGCCCTCTTCGTGGAGATTATGAAGCCAGAACTGAAGGCTAAGGCTTCATAGTCGCGCGCTAAGTAGCCATTATAGGAATTAAACTCCAAGTAAGTAGCTACTATCCAAGGTACAAAATTTGCTTGGAAGAAATGGAACATTGGTATAAGAGCAGGACAAGGATGTTTAGAGCCAAAGTGCTCCCCCCCAATCCCTTGTTTTGGTATAAATGTATATCAGTTTCATTTATGATTATACAATGTACATGGGATATAATACTCCTTTCGAGCCCTACTTGGTAACTTCCCAACCCTTAGTCTCAGTAGCTATCTGGGAGAGCATGATGTCTGGGTTTGTCAAAACAAGCGACAGACAGTGCGTGAAGAGATCCCGAACCCTTTCCATGGTTTCCGAGGAGAGTCTTTGGTCCCAATGAGAGAAGGTGCCAGTAATTGCATCGTCAAACTCATTGATGGCGAACTTGATATCCCACTATCCGCTCATGTTAGCAAGTCTTTTGTTATGCGAAAGAAAAATTCAGAATAGAGTAAGGTAACTTACCGGAGAGTCAGCTATCAGGTCATGTTGCTTCCAATAAAACGCGCTTTCATTGCCCGTCGACTGATTGCCGGTACGAAGGCGATAGTTGTAGTAAGTGTTGAAGTGTTTCGATAGGTCGAGCGCCTCAACCGTGTCGAGGGCGGCAAATTGATGGGGCATGGATTGAGAGTAGTCTTCTTGGGCAATGTTGAGCATCTCTGCGAAAGATACATGTTCTGTTGCACGCAAACGGGCCATGAGGATCTCTAGGTAGCCTCCTATCGTGTTCTTTGCCTCAACTCCGGATGAGTACCGAGCTGAGATTATGTAGTAAAAGGTCACATCCTGAGAGTTGAGAAGTATTGAGAGAACAACGGCCCATAGTGCTCGGAAGAAAGTAGGTGTTGTGCATGCTTGAGATCGAGCAAAGTCTTTGATAGACTTTAATGGAACTAGCGGAAGTTCAAGGTGTTTACAGTCACCAAGCCGGCCACTTAATGACGAAGCAGGCAGAAAAATAGACTTGGGAGCATCCTTCAGATACTCGGTCCAGTAACTCTTATTAACGGACTTTGAGCCCTGTAATGCTGTTGCAATGAAGTCACGATACCTGGGGAGTGCCGGTAGCTGGTTCCCACAGTACAAGGATCTCATGTCTGCTTCCATAATGGGCAGTGTCACACAATCGACGAAGGCGTGATGCATTTCAAGCGAGGCAAAGAGTTTTCCTGACTCAGTCTGGGCCAATGTCAGACGGTGCGGGAGATTCTTATCACTCTGGTAATCACTGGATAGATGCTGTCGAAGCGTAGAAATGACCTGAGAGTCAGACGATTGAATGATCTCGACATTAGGCACCACCTGCTTTAGGACCACCTGAACAAAGCCCCAAAGAGAAGATTGATCCGGAACATAAATTGTTCGCATCGTAGGATGGCGGGCCACCAACTGCCCCCATGACTTTTGAAAGCGGACTGGATCAATTGGTTCGGACTCATCGACTGGTTGTAATTCAAGGATAACCCGCACATGATAGTATCCAATCTCACGATCATATCTGGACATCATCCACCCCGGGCAACCACGAGAAGGGTAGATATCCTCAACATTATCAAAAGATGTAATGCCATACTTAGCCAGGGACTCCTTTATAGGTGTGGTCACTTTGCCCTGTCTGCCAGCCGCTTCTTCCTGCTCATCGACAGAAATCCCCTTACCAATAAGAGAGAAAGGCTGAATCGGATCAAGTGGGGTGTTTGTCTGTTGCTTCATCACACGCGCCATATCCTCAAGTCTAGGATTACCAAAGATGTCAGCTACAGTAAGCTTCCATCCATGGCTTCCCATGATACTGGTCAGTTTTATCGCTGTGATTGAGTCTCCTCCAATTCGGAATAGAGAATCCTGCATGCCAACTGACTCCGATGAGAGCCCCAATTGCTGCGCAACTAGCACATGAACTAAGCGTTCCTGGTCAGTAGCAGGACGGCGTTTCTCAGTTCCCAGAGACGTGTACTGCTCGAATTCAGCAGGAGATAGATCCGATAGGCGTTCACGCAGCAGCTTTCGATTTGTTTTTCCCGTGGCGGTCAGCGGTAGCTGTGCCAGGCGAATGAAGACAGATGGGATCATATAGCTGGGCAGCTGATCTCGTAGTTGCAACTCTGCCTGTGCTTGTTCGGCCTGGAACGCCTCATCCGGGAGTATAAGAGGATCTTCTCGAGGGGATGTAGATGACGATTTAAGAACAAATGCGGCCAGAATGGCGGTATTTTGCACTCGGGGCTTCACAACCTCCGCCACAATCTCCAACGCAGACGGGAAGCACTGGCGAAGGTAATATTCAACCTCGCCCAGTTCAATTCGTTGTCCCCGCAGCTTCACCTGCATGTCTTTCCTACCCAAGAAACGTATCGATCCGCTGGAGGTATACTGGACAAGATCGCCTGTCTTGTATACGCGACCAGATGTCTCTTCTTCTCCCAGCCAGGCAGGTTGCGGGACAAAGGCTTGGGCTGTCTTCTCCGGATCATTCAGATACCCCCGACCAACAATTGGACCGCCAACTAGCAGCTCACCCACACCACCGATGGGCACCAATCTGGTATGATCCGATTTATCTACAATCCAGCAAACACCACCAGTGGCAAAACCAATATCCAAGGGATCCTGCTGGGTAGCAACATCTGGTTGAACTGTTGACAAGACACAGCACTCTGCTGGTCCGTAGATATTGAGCAAGCGGACACGGGGACACCAAGTTTCAATATCCGTTCTCGACATTGCTTCTCCCCCCAGGATAATAGTTTTTAGAGTGGGGAAGTCCTCTGGGACAAGGGATCGGAGGAAAGAAGGCGTGAAATCTGCATAGTTGATCTGAAACTCGGACACAATGTCGGCAATTCGATTCATCCGATCCTCGGGGGATGGGATACAAATGCATCCGCCCGCGAGGAGAGTAGCCAGATGATCGGTCACACTGACATCGAAGGCGTATGAGGCAAACTGCAATGCCCTGGTCTCTGGGGACATCTTAGAAATGCTGATATAGGCTAGCGCACTGGCACAGAAGGCACCATGCTCGATAACCACGCCCTTTGGCTTCCCCGTGGACCCGGAAGTGAAAACAATATAAAGGATATTGTTCGGTTGAACAGGTGTGGGGGCATAATCAGCTAGACTATAGACAATTGCCTTGTCATCCAGCACGACAACCTTTCCCACGAGCTCTTCAGCCCTGCGAGCCAGTTCTGGCGGAGCAATCACAAAGGGAGCATTGGTATCCTCGCAGATGCCTTGTAATCGTTTGAAGGGAGTCGAGGGATCCAGCAGAACAAATGCCCCTCCGGCTTTGATCACGGCCAGAATGGCAATGGCAGTCCACCGAGTTTTTTCAAAATACAAGGGAACTACCACATCAGGCTGGATCTGTCCTGTTCGTTGCAAGTGGGCCGCAAAAGTTGTCGAGATAGAATCGAGCTCCCGGTATGAGAACTCACCATCCCATGCACAGACAGCTGGAGCTTCTGGCTGAGACGAACACCGTCGAGAAATCAACTCGTGAACGCAGAAGGTTCCTTGAGGACCAGATTGAAGGTTCCATCGCTGGAGCTGCTTGCGATCCTCTGGACACAGGGCCGGGATATCCCGAACAGAAAGGTCTGAATTTTGGCTGATCCATTTCATCAGGTACGCATGTTGCTGCAGGATCCGTTGCATCTGGGCCTCGGGGACGATCTTATCGTCGTACACGGCCTGAACACTAACGGAGGTAGGTCCGGGTTCAATCACCAGGGTTATCGGGTAGGTGCCGAAAGTAGCGTGGTTCTCAAGTTGGAATTCATTTGTCACTTCATTAAACAGTTCATAGTCATCGCGTCGAGGTGGTTGCAAAACTAGGAGACTCTGGAATCGACAGATTGCAGCTGCATCCGCTGACAATCGACTGATATTGTGTAGCCCTAGCTGCTCAAATGGAACGATCTGGGCTCGTCGAGCATGAAGGTCCTTCCGAGCCTCCCGGATACTCTGCCCCCACTGGACTCGTACTTGCAAGGGGAATGTCGCAATTGTTGGACCACTCATCAATGCCACATCTGGCATTGGGGCACGCTTTCCGGTGTCCGTCACACCAAATACAATCTCGTCGGAGTCAGTATACTGAGCCATCATAACAGCCCAGGCCAATTCAATGACCGTTGAGGCATGATCAAAATCAAGTTGGACGTCAAGATCAGTATTTTGGATCAAAGACTTGGTGGCAGCAGGACTATAAGTGTCCGAGGGCAGAGCAGGAAAGGTTGTAGGTGCCATCTTCTTCTCAGTCAGCTCTGCTCGCCAGAATTCCTTGGCTGTCTTTGAGCTCGACTCAAGACAATACTGGGTAAAGCGCGAGAATGGCTGAGAAGGAAGGGCGAGATCATGATACGCGCTCTCGATGTGCTTCATGTATAATGCTAGAGCCCAGTCATCATACGTAGCATGATGCAAGGTAAAAACAAAGTAGTGATCGCCATCCTCATGTTTCGCGATGGCAGCCCGCACAAGAGGCGCGCTGAGCTCAGTAGCCTTTTGGATGTCATGATCAAGGTAATCTCTCAGATTCTCCGAATAAGGGAGGTTGATTCCCTGTCGGATCACTACCTGCAGGGCTTCACCAGTCTCAATCTGGATCACACGGGTGCGCAAGATGGTATGGGCCTCAATGACCGCTTGGAAAGCAGCGTAGAACCGGTCCAGATCGATATTTTGCGGAAGTTGGTAGAGATACCGGGCGACATACATGTGGGGGCTCTTCACAGAGAGGGCAAAAAGACTCTCCTGCACCACTGTGCAAGGATAAATATCTTGTACATCCTCTGGCTTCGCATGGCATACATCTGCGGCTTTTTCTCGCAATTGGCTCAGCTCAATGTCATTTTTAATATTCAGAAGCGAAAATGGAGCGACTGCAGAATGCTGCGCAGCCAGCGATCCATTGTGGGTGCTCCGATTTAAGTAATCGGGTGTACTGAATTCAGTCAAGCCTGGAGAGATCCCATTAGTGGCCATTGCGACAGCGATCGTATAGCAAAAAGAGATAAAATAAAATAAAGCTTTCCAAGGGAGGTTGAAACTGGGATCTTTCTTCCCTCCAAAAGTTGTAGGGGCGGGGCTCTTTTTCAGAATCAAGGACAACAAATTGACCACAAACCCAGATCTCCAAATTATAATGTCCTTTAGTAAATTCTCCACCAGTGGGGCCGATTTTGGCACGGCTGAAGCTGATCGATCGTCATTGAAGAACCGATATTGGCAGTTCGCTAATTCCAAGCCGTGATTACAACGGATCCGCTCTGAATCTTGGAGTTCCCACACTGCTAGGATGATCAGTTTCATCTTTCTTTTTCTGGTTTATTTTTTATATATACAGGTTGTTCGTGCAGAGAGTAACCAGCTCAGGTTTCTTTTTCTTTCTTCTGTTGTGTTTCTTTTCTTTTCTTTTCAGCTCTGTTCTCTTGCACTTTGGCTGCCACGCAAGTTACCAGGTGGTTGGTATTCATAGCCAATGGAACTAGGATGGCACCGTCATAAAGATTATTGTTGGAAGGTAATGATTAGTGTTCGTATATTCCGTATACTAGGATGAATCTGGGATCCACTACCATCTCCATGGCCATTACCACAGGTGACAGTACACAGTATTACCCTTCTGTTGACTAGATGATCTGTGATTAATTAAAAGATTTACACTGCTTGGTCAGTATATCGGAATGCCTGGAAGCCATATTTTAATTATTGCCTCGTCACGCATATACATACTAACTATCTATGTAAATTGCTAGATAATCTCTCGGCTGCTGTAGTAATTGTAGGAATGCCTGGTTGTTAAATACTATAAAATACTAAAATTTCGGTGGCTCGCGCTTCTGCACGCTAAAAGTATCCCGACATACAGTACGGAGTACTGGCCAGGCAGTGTAATAATGACATTCTATTACAGCTCCACTATGGGTTCTTTAGCGCTCGCTGCTAGTAGTTGCGTATTCTTCTCAGATCCATATAACTAACTAGCTGAACAAGAAATTACGCAATTTGAAGAAAAAAAAAAGATCGAACAATCCTGTCATGACAACATGTTCATGGGAAATGGGTGGATCCTTTTTACTGGGGCTACTGTATCCGGATCACTAGTACTTGATCTGTTAGACAGTGATTAAATGTAAAAAGGATCTAGCAGTTCCTACCCCAAGCCACAGGCCGCAATATTCATATTGCTTCATCTCAATCATTCCGTTGTCCAAATCATGAATATAGCCCTTGACAAGCAGAAATATCAACTGTACACGGCAAAGTCCAGGCCGGACTTATGGAAACAATTCGAGGATGACCGCCACCCACTCAATGCCGCGTGGCCTCTCTTCCTGGATCAAGACGCTTGTTACCAGAAATACGCCAAAGGGCTGGCGGAGTATGAGGGCCTAGCAGAGTATCAGTTCGCCATAGTTGAGCGGAATCATGAGGATGAAACGATGGTGGCCTGTGGCCGTTCCATTCCATTCTACTTTCCCGAGCTGGACGACAAGAAATTCACCAAAGAAGAAGCCCTGCACTGCCTACCAGAAGGGGGATATGATGCTATCCTAACTCGCGGCATCGAGCAGTACCGGAGAAGACTGTCCCTAAAAACGGCCACGGCAACGCCAATTCACAAAAGCAACCATTACTTTGATGCGGCTTGCTCACAAACAAACCCACCCAATGCCCTGTCCGCCATCTCCATTACTGTCCGTCCTGATCGACGCTCACTTGGTCTAGCAGAAGCCATGATCCAAGCCATGAAGCAAACAGCCATAAACAAAAATTTAGACATTCTTGTCGTACCGCTTCGCCCAACCCGGAAAAGTGAATTCCCATCGGTGGACATGGCCGATTATATCACCTGGCCGCAGCTTCCAGCCACACCAGATCGAGTCCTTCCATTTGACCCTTGGCTGCGGAAACACATCCGTCTCGGGGGGCGGATCATCAAGGTAGCTCCAACCAGCATGAGGGTAGAAGGCAGAATCGCCGATTGGCAGCATTGGACGCGCTGTGACGAATGGAGAACACTGCCTGAAAAATTCGATTCAGACCTACTCTACGTTGAAGTCCAATTTCCTGGTGGGCTGGTGCCATTGTGTGTGTTTGTTGAAGAAGATCGCGCGGTTTACATTGAGCCAAATGTCTGGTTATACCATGATCTTCAGCGGACTACAGCTTGATCTGATGAGACGGCGCGGCCCTTATATATGTTATAAGGCTGGTAGGAGTATGTAGTCATGCGATTCCTATATATCCTGTTTGTACGGGTGTGGAAACCTTATAAAGAAGATTATCAACATCCAATAAAAGTTCCCTGCAAAGCGTGATTGTCAGTTCTCCATATCTACTAGGATCGCTGTCATAATTATTGTTTGGTTTGGGTAAAGTAAAAAGGGCGATGTCCAAGCTAAGACGTTGAATAAACAATTATGTAGTTACACTTTATCTGGCGGCTAGGCCTTCCAGAGCAGAGAATGCAGCTGTTGAAATATCATATTAAAGCCACGTAAAACATATTCCGAGTATATACTTGCTATGTCCATATCTTCCCATCCTTGCTTGTTTGCACAAAACCCCATCAGAATTTATATACATTGAGCCAAGTTAGATACTAGCCACATAGGCGGCGAGGCAATGTTTCATAGACAAACTCTTTGGGCACGGCCGGCTGAACAAGACCGGCCATGAAGGTGTTGAGGTTTTCCAGGCTATTGCTCGCAATAAGAGTATGGAAATTGCCACTATTCCATGTGATGAAGCAGTGAGAGAAATGTCGCTTGACGGCGGATGTCATCTCATCGATTGTTACCTCATTCTGATTCATCAAGGTAAGAACTTCCTTCTTCTTAGAGGCAATCTCACCCATATCAAAGTATTTTGCTTTGAAACACCGGTCTTTCTGCTCCTCGCGTTGCAGGTAATCATTCATATCTGGCTGCCTAAACTTCTCTAGGAAGAGGACGATTCCATTCTCTCTGAGATTCTGTGCAATGAATTCAATCTGTTCAACACGGTTGGGCGAGTACATTTGGAAAGTCGTGTCTTCGATAATCACATCAAAGCCGGAGGCGAACCGGGCGAGGTCTGGCCGGGATTGGAGAACATCACGGGTCAGATGATGAAAAGGACCGACAAAGAAGGATGCATGCGGAGGGTCACCATGCAGTATAAAGCTCTCATAGTTTTCAACATTAGGACTGCAGGCCAGACTTTCCACACGCCCCTGGCCTAATTCTGCCACTGTGCGGGCCATTGTGCCCTCAGCGCTGCCAATAGAGTACAGGTGAAGTGGTCGAGGAATAGATTGGCTGTAGAGAAGAATCGCGCGTCCCAGCCGACATGCTTCCTCGACCCGATACGGGATACTGGCGTGGTAGTGAGGATCAAACCGACCTCGCCGTTGCTCATGAAGGCGAATCATCCAGTCAAGGAGCTCATCTTCTGGCAGCAGTGTCCGGTCAACCTGCGGGTGTTCCAGTGGCTGTCCAGACCGGCCGCCGGCAGTGTCAGAGAAGAAACGCTTGAACTCATTCAAGCGGGGAGCCCGATTGCATTGGGCGATAAAAGAAGACCAGTCTCGCCTTTGTGCTACCGGTTCAAGGGTCTTTTGGTTATTTATCAGGACATCGATGGGAGACGATGTTGACGCCCAAGATGTCGCAGTTTGGATGTCAGATGCAGTCATAGTGAGTCAGTACCGAGTGGTGATGATGAACAAAAAGTTGAAAATAATTCTATATTCTGGAAGGCCAACAAATTTAACTTAATAGCAAGCAAACCTATGACTAATTGATTTCGCATGTTCTCTTCTCTTTTCTTTTCTTTTATTTTTTATTTTATTTTGAGCGCTGGAGATGTCGATCGCCCAGTTTCTTCATAGACAAGCCTCAGCTGAGTATTGACATGTTGTTTGTTACAGTATGCAGTATTGCACTATGTTATCTAGTGGATACTGGATACCGACCACCTGGTCTGATTTATTTACAATACCAGTGGGGTACTTCGGATTTTATCTCCCCAACTTTATCTCCCTGAAGCCTGCAAGTCTCGAAGGTTCAAGAGTGCGTGGTGCCCCACTTTCCGTTCCAACATTTTCTTGCCGAACCTCAGCTGAACAGATCGGCACCACACCCATGGAACCATTCAACTTTTGAAGAACAAGTGGGGGAAATCTAGTCCAACAATTGGTCGCCGACCCACCGCGGCCCTTACCGCAACTGGGTTAGTTTCATTTGTGTCTTGATTTCTATGTTTGTGTGGAGTACTACGTAGGGGATTCTCAACACTCCCAGAATCAGGACTCCCAACCCCTTTCCCTAAGGCGCCCTCGCACCATCCGTTCGTTTTGTCTTTTAACTTAATTCACCTCATCCGTTTGGATTGGGTTCCCCTTGGTAGATTAGCCTTATTCTTGCATACAATGCCGGACTGTATCAGCTAGCTGCGACAGAAGGTTTGGTGGGTTAAGGTGTAACATCGGTAATTCTGTGATGGGCGTACTATGTAGTACTATGTTGAAAGCTCGACATGCTAGTTCTCAATATCCTCTGGCTTTTATTTCACTTTTTTACTTTTTCATCAAGGCAGGAAAAAATCAGCGAAAGCTCTTCCCGCAGAACCGACTTATTGGGTTGACCTTCCCCAGTATTCTTGCTGGATCTGAAATTACTGCCTACAACTTCAGCTGGACAATCTACTACTTTTAGAAGCACCCAGGTTGTCTCTCCCGTCTACAAGAGGAGATCGACAAAGCTGCTCTCCGGGATAAACTTTCTTACCCCCCGAGCTTTTCTGAGTTATTGAAATTCAATTACTTTGAAGGTGTCATTAAGGAGGGCCTCAGGTATGCGACGGTAAATCAGATGCATATGGAGCGAGTCATTCCCAAGGGAGACATGGAAATATTTGGCTACCATGTACCCGAGGGAATCACAGTTGGATGTATTGCGAGAGTGATACATTTGAACAAGTTTACGGCAAAGATGCGCATAAATTTCTCCCCGAAAGATGGCTCGAATCAAGTCCTGAACAGTTGAAGATTATGGAGCGCTGTGGAATATGGTTTGGTATTGGAAAGCACGTCTGCATTGGCCAATTTTTCATGCGCATTTCGGTTTATTTTTATTTTTATTTCCTTTTCCTTTTCCAATCACCAATGTTTACCGCGGCCAATTCTTGATTTCCAACGCTTATATCTCCCATCTCAGACTGATGATAATGGAATCAACTTTCGCATTGAAGTCCTGTGTTCGAAAATACCTCTGGCACGACAGCTTGTGGCTGTCCGGGCTTTGTGGCCACGGAGGATGCTAGAGGAAGAAGTCTCAAATGCAACAAAACTTGGGCTCCTTTAGCTTCGATCTTGAGCCCTTAATTCCGATTATGCGTGGATTATTGTAAACTAGTAATTGCCAGATTTGGTCCTATATCCGGATCATTCACTCATATTTTACAACCCGCCTAGCTATTAGAGCTTAACTCCTAGTCAGCGTGGTACTGTTGATAAATTGATTGTTACTAGGTGGAATGCTAAGATTGGATTACGATTTTGTTGATCTGTGGCAACACTCAAATTTCATCGGTGACGCCGCATTCGCCTATATTATCTCGAGAAAAGCCCTCGTGTTACCGAATCAACAGTACCATTGTTTCTCGCTAATTCAACCCAAATATTTGAAATCGTGAAAAGAGGACGATGTAGAATGCGTGAAGGTCCCTTCGCCTGATGCCACTTGTAGGTACTTCTGTGGGTCGCTGCAGGTCCCCGCTTCTCTTTCGATCGCAATACTGAACCACCAGAAGCGAAGGTGGCTATAATCTAAATAGATGACGATCACCGGCGGAGTACTTGATGACAATAGTACACCTGCCATCACTTGGCAGTAACGGCAGTCCCCTCAATGGCCCTCTCCAAGTCTTGGTCTGTCATGAACCTTGGCCTGGGATAATAAGCGCTCTAAAAATTAGCCGCCTTTTCTGTAAGTGGCGGAGCTTATGGCATACCAAATGTGAGGCAAGAAAAGCCCAAACCCCGGAATTATCTACCATCAGAATATATACCTGACCCGTCTCTCGCAAACGAATGCCTACGCATATATCTGCGTCACACATCTTGCTATATTCGGAAACCTTTTTCATTAAAGTTGTTTTGCGATGACATTTTCTTCGTCTCTTCGATTTTCTCCCCTTATTCAAGGCAATAGAATTAACACCAGCCATTGCAAGCTGTTTCCTTGCTCTCTGAAAACAATCGAGATTCGAACGCATGTGTAGTAAAGGCTTCAGGAATGAGCGCCTTTCTTAAAAATACATATGAATATGGTGTATCAAATATGAAATACAAGAAATTTTGGAATTGCTGAAAATATTAGGTGGAAGATTGGCCTTCGGACGTGCTGTGTTTATTATTAATGGAAGATAAACTTGAAGGAGGCCTGCTGAGGGGCCAGTGTAAGAAGAAAGTTCCTAAATCTGCCCCGCTGGCTGGACCGACAGTCCAACTGAAGAATTTACAGCATGCCCAAAATGACAGTGACGCATGCAAGTTGCATGTTTCTGTACACGGCAAGCCCTTGCGTGTTACAAGAAAATACCTTGAAACCGCTAAGCAGCCAGAGGCTTGCTTTCAGTACTTCACGAGTAAAGGGTTTCCGGACAAGGTTCGTTTTCAGATGTTCCATGATCCTGGATGTGTCACGCGCCACTGTGATGCCATCCATCTTAAAGAAGAGCCACTCAAGTGCAACTGGTGTGAAGTAGCCTTGCTACATCGAATGGCGTTCCAACGTCATGCCTTTGATGTAGCAACCGATAGAACGATAGGACGCTAAGAGAATGCCAGCCTGTTCTGACTGCAAAAAGATAAATTTCGGCGTGGATTAGAAACACCGCTGTATAGCTCATGTTAGGGTTATTGCTAAGGTCCTTTTTAGATCTCGGCCCCGGAGTATGGCCAAGTTTGCTAGTAGGATATTATAATTAAACGAAAGAGTCTTTAGGCGGAAGAGGTTCCAACCTAAGTTAGAAGGATCCTATCTCTTCGTATCTTCCTGGAATTGTATCTTATGGTCTTCTGGCTGCGACGTATCCTTCCCCGGGGATCCTGGAACAGGAAATGGGCTAGAATAATCCCTAGAGTACACAAACTCACAACAACGACTAAAGACTTCTTTATCTAGACCCTCGATCATCGCTGGCTTAAGAGTTTTCCTTGGGAATAAAGTTTCTAGTGCCTAGTGAATTGAGAGCTGCGTTTGATTTTTACTAACGGAAAATGCAACGATATCAGATTGCAAGACTCTGCGTAGTTGTTAGGATTAAAACAATCTTTGTTTGGAAGAGAGCAAAATCTAATTATGATACCGTATGTGGGTCGCGTCATGTTGAGAGTCTAAAGAGGCAGTGTTTATGACGGCAATCTTATTCAATTATGTTAGGCAAGCAGAGATAGATATCCTTTGATCCTGATTCTTCTTTCACAGAAGAGGATTCTCGTGGCTCTTTATATCGACGTGCTCGCTATACACGCGCCAGAGGTTCGCGGCACTGTTATATTGTCATCCAATGAAAGCCATTGCAGCAATCCACTACCGCAGCATGCTGATAAGCCAATGAGATGAGTCCTCACTAGGACAGTGTGACTGTCTGGCCACCGCAGCCACAGGCCGCCCCTAGAAGGATGAATGAAGTACAAGAGGGGTACTGCTAGTATTCTTGATCTATAGTAGCCAGTCAGAACCTAGCTCTACCTACGCTCATGGATCCTTAATAGCTTCCTCTCTTAGTGAATTCCACTTTTAAAGCTATTGCTTAATGTCTCCTGATAGCTTTTGTATTGCAAAGACTTTCTAGTTTATACGAATCTCTTCTTCGTACGCCGTTAATCGAGCAAATCGAGCCTTCAGATATACTAGCCTATTATACGGAGTACGATATATGATTAACGCTAGGTGATATTTTAAATCAAGGTATAAGGATATATTTATTGATATCACTTAGTCCTTTTGCTTGCTTCTCCCACTTAGTGTACTTCACTTTATATATATCTATTCTGTCTCGTTAGATTATTCGCTTTGTGTTATCTTCGTCCTTGGGGTATTCCGGTTCTTCCGGTTCTTAGAGAGGTTCGGGTCGTTTTGTTAGCGAAGTTGTTATCGACGTCGTCGTCAACGATAGAATCAGATCTGGGTTGTATAGATCCCAAACTTTCTTTTGCATCGCATGTAGCTGCGCCTTTACAAACCAGGTGAGGCACTGCGGCGAGTCCTTCAGTTTTTCGCCCTTCATGGCGGAGAGGATTGATACTGCCTCCATTGCTGGATTCAGGGGTTGAATAGCTTCACAATTGCTAATTCAAGGGTAGAAAGGTGCTTCTAGCAACGTGCCAGATACTATATCTCAAATAGTAATGCTTTCTTTGGTGCGACCCGGGCTCATAACTGTCGAATGGTGTTGTATTGTAAAATAGGGGGTCCAATCAATGGTTTTTCAACTCTCTCTGTATTTCCGTATCGGCTCTCCTAGCAATTTATATTGAGCCTTGATTATATAACATAAATTACAAAACATGTAGGATTAACCTTTAAATCCTCCGGTATGCCGGTCTTCATGCTCCGACAGAATGTAGTGGCCTGAGGCCACAGAAAGTTATTTGCCTCAGGCACCGCGAGGAAGCAAACCCTGCAAACCTCTCGGGAGCACAGATCACTGAGATGAGTCCGTGCTGACATCTACTCAGTGAGCCTGAGCCTGAGCACCCTCATAAAAGCGGCGGCAGATCAAATAGGAAAGCCCCACGCGCCAGGGAAAATCCGGTGCGTATAGGTACATACATAGCTCCAAGCATGGACTTTTGATTGGAAATACATAGTTCAGCACAATTTCAAGGGTGAAGGACAGAACTGAGTCCCGTATCATGTCCTGTATTATGCCTTATCCCGTCGGGTTCGGTGCAAACAAATCAGAATATCAACTGCAACTGCCTACTCTAGCCTAATGAGGATATGCAGGTTACCATATAACGCAAATCTCGGTTAGCCAACATGGTCTAGAGCCCCTCAAGTTTACTCATGTTTCATATCACATTCTGTTATATATAATTGACTCCCTAAGCTCATAGTTTGAAATATCAGACATCTTCACAACCTCTCAATTCCGGTGGCCTTACATTTCTACTCTTTTACATCAGTGAGTTATCAGCCGAGGTGAATCTGACCCTTATTCGTTAGAGATGATATTGCTGACAGTGTCCATGTGCCTTGGCGTGGAATGGAGATCCTGGCTAAGTTATTTGAGGGATAACCTATGATATATCCTATCTCTGCTCTCAGTCACATTTTGCTATACCGAACTAAGGAGACCATATCCACTCATTTAGGGTTGGATGCCAGTTCCGCTCTTCCCTCTAGTCCTCGTTGGATTGCTTTCTAAACGGATGGTTTTAATACCAGCAGGTGTTTCTTGCCATCTCTGCCCATGAAAGCACGAAGCCTGTTGACTGCGTCGTGAGGCCCAACACCAATAGGCAGAGATGCAAAGGAATAACTACTGGTATTAAAACTGTCCGTCCAAAAAGCAATTTGATAGAGACTGGGGAGAAGAGTGGTACTGACATCCAGCCCTTAATGAGTTGATATGGAGTTCGGTCTAAGAAAATGAACAAGGGAGTGAAGATAGGATAACCTATTGAGTATGTCTTCAAGAAATTATATAACAGCTGGGGTTTGATGTAATTAGAGATCCTGTGTTTAGCGAATCAAGAGCATGTCTACCTACCTAGGTAGGTAGAAATGTAAGATGACTATGAATAGGATATTGTGCAAGATCTCTGGTATTTAAACTATGTATAAGCCCAGGCTGAGTAATACAGGATAGAGGCCGCCAGACTATTCTTGTTTTCATATGAAGCTATACCTGGTCTCCACGAGCCTCCGGTATATCCAATGCCAGCAACACCTTTCTCGCCGCCTCAATCCTTTCATTCTATAACTCAACCCCATCCGCACTATGTAAGGCTCCTCTGAGCTCATCACTCAAGACTTCCCAGTGGCGGTACCGCCGGGGACCCCACGGGCCATCCCGGATAATCTCCTCATCCTCCGCTCTGCTTCGCACATTCCACCCCTGGAGCATATCACAAACCATGAAGCTGCGCTCTTCTAGATCGTATGGCTTTGCACCAGGCATTGGCGGGAGTAGATTAGCAAACCGAATCCAACTGCGCGCCATCTCCCCATGTGGCCGCAGGAAGCTGTCCCAACAGTGTTCTACAGGAAATGGTTGCGGTGCGTACAACCACCACATCCATGGACTCGTGAGCTGCCAGCTCAGTCTTCTTTGCTGTATCATGGAGGGCGCTAACATGGCCCTTGCCTTCGATGAAGCCACACCATACACATAGACTAGAACTGGGAAGAGCCTTTTGGGAACTGATGGGCCGGTCTCTTTGGGGACATTATTTGCAGGTGTAGATATGGTTAGTCACAGGTTTCCATCAGCATGGTGGTGATCAATCAGGCGGCAAATTAGACTGCCGAGCTGTGGATAGTTAAGGCTAAAAGTGGGAGTAGTTGTCGTTGTGGGTGTTTTGATATTTGTCTGGAGATTGAGTTATATATTTTCTATTACCCCGGTGAAAAAGTGTAGCGTTCAAGGACATGGGTAGAAACACCCCTCATGCTAATATCCACAGGCTGGATGGATGGGAAAAATTAGCGCCGCGGTGGTAGACTCCTGAACCAGTCGGGACATTAGTCTACTGTATGGAGGTCATATGGCAACTTTAGCCGTGGAGTAGTCCCAAGAAGGTTGCTTTTACTGGGCAGCCTTAATAGTGAGTAATTGAGTCAACAGTCAGAGCATTGACATTATATAATTATATAATTATATTTGATGTATTACATATGTATAGCTAACGTGGATAGATCGAATCTTCTCCACAAAAGAGGGTGTGCTGCCTGACGCTAACCCAGGCAGCAGCCTCATTTATGCCAGATCCCTCAGGCCACAAAACTTGACTGCGTAACAACCTCTCCTCCTGTTTTTTATTTAAAAGGTGACTTATTCCTTCCTCCGCTCTGTTATACCTTTTCATCACAACTTGTGCCTTTTTCACTTTTGTTTGCTCCCACCTGGGCAGCTCCCCTCTTACCTTGTACACCTCAACCTCGTACTCGACCCTTCCCTCAACAACCTCCACATTCTACCTTCCTATTTTCCCAGTCCTCCTTTTTATTGCAATTGAACAACATCATGGCAGTTAAAAGTTTCAAAAAGCTTGTCATCTCCGTGGGCGGGACGTTTCCCAATCTGAGACAAGGTATGAGCCCCCTATTCCCAAGGCGGACTGTGTATAGCTCTCCACAACTTGTATGTTAACGATCATATTATTCCCAGCGGACTTGAAAGCATTAATTGAGAACAACGAAGCGACATTTAGCACGTCGGTCACAGATGATTGTACCCATTTGGTGACCACTGAGAAGGATGTGGAGAAGCAAACTACCAAATGTGAGTGCACAACCACAGACACAACCTCGGAAGTTGGAAACCCCTATGCACTTTCTCAATGATCCGTGTGCTTTCATCTTAACACTCAAATCGGTGACAAACCGTGTTGGGGATGATAGTCCAGACGGTGTTTGATGGCAAGCAGCAGTCAATGTTTCAAACTTCCTAGGTAGGACTATACGAAATCGGGACCCTTTTATTGATCAATCAACTAGACAAACAAGCTTCCCAACTCGCCAATTGCCACATTGTGCCACTTTCGTGGCTTCTTGAATCAGACCGAGCCAAGAAACCGTTGCCGGAGTCAAAGTATTCGTTCGGCCAAGCCGATCAGGCATCCCAGGCAGATGATGACACGCAGGACAAGACCGTCGACCATACCACGTCTCCTCCTGCAGACAAAAAGCGTACTACCAGGAAGCGAGGCGTGGATGCGGCGTCTGCAGCAAACGATGCCGACAAAACAACAAATGACACGCAGAAGAATGGCACAAATGGCAAAGCCAAGTCCTCCGAGGATAAGAAGCCTGCAGCCAAAAAGCGAGGCGCGGATGAAGACCCTGCGAAGAAAGGGTCCAACAAAAAGACAAAGGACATTCAAAAGACAACCATAAAGGCCCTCAATGTCCCAATCGATGATGGATTCGAGGAGTTGGGTAAACTAAAGGGTAAGTCTGCAATAAGAGAGCTCAGGTGTGGAATACAAACTGACACCCCTTGTGATAGACCCAAAGGTCTACATTGACAGCGCAGGCCTCATCTGGGATGCTACCCTGAGCCAGACTGTGGCATCCAGCAATGCCAACAAGTTCTATCGCGTTCAATTGTTGGTCGGTTCAAACTCGAAGTACTTTGCCTGGACACGGTGGGGTCGAGTAGGGGAGCATGGACAGTCAGCCTGTCTCGGGGACGGTGGTTTGGCAGCGGCGATGCAGCATTACGAGAAGAAGTTCAAAGACAAGTCGGGCCTCAAATGGGCGAATCGGCTCGATACTCCTAAAAACGGAAAGTACACGTTCCTTGAGCGTAACTACGAGGAGGATGACGATGAGGAAGAGCCAGTCAAAAAGGAGAAATCTATCAAGGAAGAAGAGGATTACCCCCGGGCCGAGAGCGCTTTGTCCAAAGGGCTTCAAAACCTCATGTCTTTCATCTTCAACAGACAAAACGTCCTCGACACATTGGCCGCAATGTCCTACGATGCCCACAAACTGCCATTGGGGAAGCTGAGTGACAGAACGTTGAAAAGTGGATTCTTGGTTTTGAAAGATATTTCCGAGCTCATGATTACACCAACTCTGGCACAAGAAAAACATGGGCTATCATATGGCGATGCCATAGAGGCATTAAGCAACCGATACTTTACATTGATTCCCCACGTCTTTGGGCGCCATCGGCCCCCGACCTTGAACACGAACGCGCAGATCAAGAAAGAAATCGATTTGCTGGAGGCACTGACTGACATGGACGTTGCGAATGAAATCATGGTCTCGTCTAAGGAGGACCACGATGATACCCACCCGCTGGATCGCCAGTTCCAGAGTCTAGGTATGGAGGAGATGACGGAACGTGAGTATCAATTCCCAAACCTACGACATCTCACCAAACTAACCTCGTCCAGTGGACCACAAATCAAACGAGTTCATCGAACTGGAGAACTACCTCCAGAACTCACGTGGCCAGACACACAACATGAGCTACAAGGTCGTAAACATCTTCCGCATCGAGAGGCAAGGCGAAAATGACCGCTTCAACGCATCCCCGTACGCCAACATCCCAAACAGCGACCGCCGCCTGCTCTGGCACGGATCCCGCAGTACAAACTTCGGTGGTATCCTCAGCCAAGGTCTTCGCATCGCACCACCCGAAGCACCCGTTAACGGATACATGTTCGGCAAGGGTGTGTATCTAGCTGATACGTCGAGCAAATCTGCAAATTACTGTTGTCCCTACAACAGTCGGGGGGATGGGATTACTTCTTCTCTGCGATGCGGAGCTCGGTGCTCCCATGCTAGAGCTTGAAGGCAGCAACTACAACGCCGGCGAGCTAGCGCACGATGAGGGCAAAATTGCGACGCTCGGCAAGGGATCGAATATTCCTGGTGGGTGGAAGGATGCTGGATGTTTGAGTCCAGCGTTGGAGGGTGTGACGATGCCTGATGTGGCTATCGGCAGCAGCCAGAGTGACAATCATGGTCTGTACTACAATGAGTACATTGTGTATGATGTTGCGCAGATCCGACAGCGGTATTTGTTCCAGGTCAAGATGAATTGAGTGATTCGCTTTTGCATGGATTGGAGTATTGGGTGCCTTGTCCTTCTTGTCGAGAATGGCATCCTTTGCAGTGGCAGCTCGGCTGTCCTACCTTGCTGTTCATAGGGCGCGAATTTCAGGCTAGCAGTGAAAGTCGACTGACCGAGAGTAGATCACCGACGTTGGTACTTCCATCCTTTGACAGTGTTAAGCTGCCGGTCTCTCCTAGATCCCGTATGAGTTCCTCGATCTTTTCTGCCCGGCCACTTGCATGCAAGATATTGCCAATTGCAGCATGCAACTGTAAGTACCGGGGTTCGGGAAGATGGCAGTTGGGGTCATAGCTAGTCAGTGTCACAATCCCGTCGTGGGGTAACATGAACGTGTAAACAGATCCGAAGCGTGGAAAGCGTTTGAGACGATACCGATTCGGGGTCTGGGTGGCCTCAAGAGCAAAGTGAAATTGGCCAAACTCTTCATGTAGTGGGTTGATCATCGCCATCATATTATCCTCACGGTTCACATCCTCGGGTGATATATTGAGAGTGGCGCTGAGGGCTGGGAAATAACGAAAAATATTAGCCCATACCTCAGAGGTATGCTGTCTTTCATCGTCACTCGTGAAACTGCCAAGGGCAAATGGAATAATATGAACAGCCTGTAGAATGCCGCTAGATTCGCCGGAGGGAAAGTCGTGGCCGGAGCTCCAAGTCTTCGAAATAGCACACCGATATCCATCCCGCTTTAAACAGTTTCTGCGAAGTCTTTCTTGGTTATTGCGACTCGCTGGTGGAAAATCGAGGGACAGGAGGTTCTCAACTGAATCATGAAAACCGCTATGGGGGGATGTCCTAATGGCTGCCGTCTTCCCACCCTTAGACAGAAGAGGGCGTAGCAAGCCAGTATCAATACAGGCGGCTAGTTGGCGGAGTTCATTGTCGTTACGACAACCACAAACATCCTCCGACAAATTGACCTGTCCATCCGGGGGGAAGTATTTGAAACAGGTTTCAAGCAATTTCTTTGTATCGTCATCGGCGTTTAGCTCTTGATAGCTTGAGAGTGTAGCATCTAAGGAGAACTTTGCTTCGGCAAAAGTAGAGAAGCCGTCAGACGAAACAGCAGGGTTAAGACTCTCATCTGATTGTGACATTGTGGGCGAGTAGGGGCATAGGATCTTATAATGTCACGGCTGTGGATAGTAGACCATGCCTTGCATGTGGCCGGGGAAAGGCGGTGAGACTTGTCAGAATACCACGCATATCAAAAACGGGAACTTTGTCTGGTCGGGGAGTTATTGAGCGGGAGTTAGTTTCCGATATGTTGTCTTTAAAGCCACTGTCATGTATGATTATGAGTTGAGTACCGACTTAATTATCAATCTAATCGAAGTATGAATGCTAGCCATACTATTTACAATAAGCGATCAGCTAGATATTCATGGTCTCGAAAATCGACTGGCCACGTCCACATTTCGGGTCAGTGCCGTTCCTGCACTAAGCCGTATTTGGCGGAATAGTATCCCGAGCTAGCCTATTTGGGAGGAACATAGCCTACGGCTCCCACATCAGGCAACCCACGTAGGCCTCGGGACGTGGGGAGATGCTATGACATGCCGAACTCCAAGATCCCGACCGAGCAAAAAAGAAAGGTCACGCGGCGCGACATATATTGAAACGATTGAACCGTCTACTTCCTTCAATTGAACTTAACCCGCAACAGCCCACATCACAGCTCCTAAACCCCCCGAACACCAAAACGCCAAACCACCACAACCCACGAAAATGTCCAACACAACCCCAACCACGACCCCACCATCCGCCAAAAAACCCCAAATCACCATAATCGGCTCCCTAAACATCGACTTCGTAACAGCAACCCCGCGCTGCCCAGGACCCGGCGAAACCCTCACAGCAACCTCCCTAACCGTCTCAGCAGGCGGCAAAGGCGGAAACCAAGCCGTCGCCTGCGGCCGCTCCTCCTTCACATCCCAAACAACCCAAGATGTCTCCGTGAACATGATCGGCGCCGTCGGCGCCGAAGACCCATACTACGCCACCCTCCTCCAACCAGCCCTCGAGAAATCCGGCGTCGACACAAAATCCATTGAACAATCAACGGTCGCGCAGACGGGGTCGGCAAGCATTATCGTCGAAGAAGCCATCGGCGGCGAGAACAGGATTCTCGTCGTCCCAGGCGCAAACCATGCCGGATTGCTTAGCGATGTTGGAAATATTCTCGCTGCGCTAAAGAATTACCCGTCTACGCCCGATATCATCGTGTTGCAGGGTGAGATTCCGCGCACCACGACGCTGGGATTGTTGAAATATTTCAATGATAGTTCTGTCGGGGACCGCGCGAAAGTGGTGTTCAATCCAGCGCCTGTGTTTCCAGAGGGCATTCCGCTTTCTGCGCTGCGGGGGACTGCTGTGCTTATTATGAATGAGACCGAGGTTGTGCAGATGGCGAGGTCTATTGAGGGTCTTCCTATTGGGAATGTTGTTGAGGGGGATGAGTTACGGCCTGAGGAGTTGGCGCCGCGGTTCCATGAGCGTGCGGATGTTGAGATTGTTCTTATTACGCTGGGTGCGAAGGGGGTTTATTTCTCGACGAAGTCGGGTCGGAGTGGGATTGTTGCTGGTGTTAAGGTTGCGAAGGTTGTTGATACTACTGCGGCTGGGGATACCTTTGTTGGGTATTTTGCGAGTGCTGTAGCGCGTTTCTTGGCTACGGGACAGAGTATTGGGGCGTTTGATGATGAGATTGAGGGTGCGGTTTCGAAGGCGAACTCTGCTGCTGCTATGTGTGTGCAGACACGAGGGGCTATGCAGAGTATTCCCTTTGCATACGATATGGAATGAATGTATGAAACGATGGGATGTAAATATAGGTACCATTGATGAAAACAAGAATCAATAGAAATAGCATTTTGGGTATAATTATGAGATCATAGCGTGAGCTTCATCATCGAATTCCTCCTCGTATCGTGCCAGGTTCCACGCCGCTTGAAGCGCATTAGTCTCTCGGTCAAGTTTGATGCCCGTTGTGGCAGTGATTCTGGAAAAACGTTCTAGTAGAACCGCTTGTTGGGATTCATGTGTCATCTCCTTCGCAATAGTGAGAAGACTTGCAACCAATATCGGATCCCATTGTTCGGGGGAGTCATTGCTTGCGGCGATCCCAGCGATTGACTGCGCATGCCAGATATGCGAGGTGACGGACCTTGGTCCGGGAAGTGATTTCAGAAGTCGCGGCTTATGCGTAAGCAATAAGAGAGAAATCACATGGTAGACAGCGTTGGCGACCAGCGCCATTGGCGTCGTGTAGATGAGGATTGGAAATGATGAGTCGTGGTCAGGGTCGATTTGGTCAGCTTCGCCTCCGCGGATGTCCACGATCTGCTGCACGTTTACTGGTCGCTCGTTGTACCATTTCTGGCAGTCTGACCAGAGGAATGTCCACTGTGATAGGGAGTGCGATTGTCGTAAAGATGGGAATGCTGTCAGATTTGGTGATGTGACTGTATGGGGAGAGGGCATTTCTCGATCACCGTGTATTAGGGCTAAGCAGTGTCCCAGAAGACACAGTATGTGCTTGTATACAGAATTGACGGTCTGAGGCCGCGTGTATTGGGTGTGGTGTAATAAGGTGCCATCCCGTCGTAGTAATGATCGGAAGGGCATAAGTGGTGGCTTTGAAGAGGACATTGAGCCGGCGAGATCTGTAAGGCGTACTGGTAAGTTCACTGGCTGATTTGCTGAAGAGATGAGAGCTTGCCCTACCAAGCCGAAAGTAAAGCCAAAACAAAGCGTCCCCGACCTCTTCTCCCACTGCTCGTGACGCAAAGTTACTTATATGCTCTATTCTAGGAATCAAAAGGCTTCTCCACTGCTGCGGTCCAGCAGGGAGAGCATCTTGAAGCATCAAGAGAGTATGACCAGCATATCTAGCTAGATCATATTCAAGCGGTAGGCTCTCTTCCGCTTCCTTTCGGAACTGCTGACTACTTTCGAGGTCCTTGGTATTCGGGGTTGCCACGAGGAGTCGTTGACCTGCAGCCAAGGCAAGAACGGCGGCTTGTAGAGCTCTGTTGGCCCGCGAGAGCAGAAGGACCTGCAGTCCAAAGGGGAGCTCAGGGTCCCCGGTATCGATCCAAGGACCGACATAGTAGCGGAAATGTCGAAGCAAGTCAGTCTCATGATTGCCATTTGCAAGGGCTACTCGTTGTTCGACTGTTATATTGCTGGTAACAGATCTGTATCCAACATATGGAGCACTGTTCATGTATCGAGTACCCGGCGCACTCCGTTCACTGGCAAATGGGATTGGAGGCTCAGAAACGTTGACGTTGGGCACTGCGGATGACAGGATGTTTTGGAATTCAAAAGCACGACGGGCATCCCCGGTGTCATCTGGGCCATCAGCCGAAGACTGCAATTCGTCTAAAGAGAACCCAGTATTTCCGTCGCTCTGGGAATCATCTGCAGGTTGCTGGGGAGCCTTTGGTTTCTCCTTATTTGTTGCTGCAAGGGGCGAGTCATCGACAAACTGATCAAAATCAGCCTCATGTCCATATTGGATCGTCAAGTGGACTAAAAGATTGAACCCATTGTGGAGTACTCACTGTAATATTGTTGTACGCTTGTCTCGACCCAGCAGAAACGCCCCCCTCGCGCTGCGGGACAAACGCCAAATCGGAGCTGTATCTACACGACAGGCCTTTAGCCTCGCAGTTAGCACAGCTGGGCTTCTGCTCATCACCTACAATGTCAAACCGTTAGTTCTGATCGCCAAAAAAAAAAAGAAAAAAGCAAACCACGTGACGCGTACATTTTCTTCTCCTTTTCCGACAGGTCAGGCAACCAGTTCGAACCCGCTGCTTTGCCGCAGGTGTGGGTTTTCTGGGCATAGTGAGACGTGATACGACATTACCCCAGATGTTGCAGAAAAGAAGGATCGGAGGCTCCGCAGTCCCGATATGTGCTCGACTGCCGGAGGTGGCCGATCATTTGAGCCTGTGGGGCGAGCACCAATGGGGACGAGCCAAAGAGGCTACGGTTGGCGATTGTGACAAGGTGGTCATTAATATGGTATAGACTTGACCGGTTTTGTGTTTAAAAGTATCAGTATTACGAATGACAAAACAAATTTGTTACTACTGAAGATAGGAGATGGAACTACTGAGGCTTGGTCGATCTTCCAGATTGATTTTCTCTACCACACCTTAACTAAATACAAGTTTTGCCAATATTGGTAGTTGAAGAAGTCTCACTTTTCCCGGTATATCCCATTTCCCACCAGCAGTCCTCTGAGAAAGATTGTTTCGTCGTAAAGCCAAACACACACGCAAGCCCAGAATGCCATGTCATGATTTGTGGTAACGGTATTGCCTTTGTTCACTCCTATGCGCCCAATGATCAGGAAAACCAGTGTATTCGGCTCGCATCAATTGTTATTCTTATGGAATAATGTGCCGGGTTGGACAAAAGTAGAGCCGGCCGACCATAAACAAGTATCGGGTCCTTATCTCATTGAAGCCGCTGCGGTGCAAGATCTTCAATCAAGCCAGAGATCGACATTCCACATCAGAGATTGCACCTGGTGTTCCGCCTGACTTTTGGTAGAGGGACGATATCCAAGCATAGGTTGAAGTTTCTTAGAGCTCCCACGTACTTTGATTGAGAGGGTCGTTTCGAAGAAGGACATGTGGGATAGGCTGAACTGCGACCCGCATCTTCATCCCTAAATTCGTGACCACAAAGCAATAGCCAGAGTCTGGATTGACTATTCCTCATTCGTCCCTCCCCTAGATCCTCTAGCGTAGACACGGCGAGTGATCCACCCGCTATGTATCGTCCCTCGATTAAAGTGGAGTATTTGTAACAGAATCTGAATGATGACAGTAGCCTAACTGCGAAACTCCGAAGTGGGCTAGTCATATTCATGTCCCTGTCTCTCGGCATTCTGTGCAGGGAGCTAGTCGACATGGCAAAGAACTTGGCCGATTCCTTGATGAAACTGGCTCTGTAGGCCGTGTTCGTCCCCTATTTGCACCGTACCGTCACGCAAATCATCTATGTCGGTAACTCTCCAGCCATATTTGTAGACCAGCATGGATGGCATTTGTAGAATTCATGCTTGGGATGAATCCTTTTCTCCAAAATGTCCTCCATTCCTCAACTGAGATGAGAGGTGTACTCATGAAAATAGCACAAAGGCACGAGGTTTCACAATTGGCTGTGCGAGATAGGACAAATTGCATTGAAATGGCTGGAGGAGTCAAGCCAGAATCTTGGCTGGAGATATCGGAAGTTTGATTTCTTGTCGAACGACACAAGGACAACTCAAGGGTTATCCAGAATTGGAGGTATCGAGAACCATTTGATTTCTCCTCGCTAGATATAGCTTTCGGATATCATCCCGGTCCTATCCCATCTCCAGTCAAGCCTAGCTCTCGTTCCGGTTCGATGACTCGGGTTGCATAAACCACGTCTCAGCTGGCTGCTAGTCAGACTCGATGACGTATCAAGGAGAAACCTTTAGCATGAGAGATATGGCGCAACTGCCGAGCAGCCCAGCAAAGTTAGACTGCTTGGGGTCGGAAAGCCAAATAAAGAGGATTGGAAAGATGAGAACGGATCGATCGACCCGGGGTTTGGAGTGACACAGGTCTAATTAATTTGCACTCCAGCAGATGTATTCGATGGATGTTGACGGAAAATTATACGGGGAGTGCCAAAGGGAAGCTGAAAAAAGCCTTGGTTTGTACATCTTGCGTTGATTCCGTAATATAGTTGAAAGGCGAAGCTCAATGTCCTTGTCGCGCTCTCCAACCTTTTCCACCACTGCAAGGACAGGAAAATCAAAATAATAGACACAAAGTCTAGGGTCCGCAACCGCATTCCCTGCGTCGGTCACCAACCAAGTATTCTTTGAGGGAGTGGTGAGAATTGAAGTTTTGGAAAGTGTTGGAGGCGGTCTCAGCGACTCCGTTGCCTCATGTTTGCCCAAGAACATTCTGCGGATTGGTGGCTAAGAACATTACAGCCTCCAATACCAGTCACAGAGATTTGTTATCCACCGCAGATATGATGGTTTCTTGATGAGTTGGATTAGCCCACTCTTCAGCCACCCTTTCGGCTTTCTCGCGGCTATGAGTTTTCCATCCTGGTGATCCGAATGGGCATCACACCCTCCAATAAGTTGTAAAAAGCCAGGTCACACACCAGAGATCTCCACGACTACCCCGGGTTTTCCGGTAATCTTGGAAGTCGCAAGTCACAGTCGAAACTTTTCAAAGTTGTGATGGGAGAGTTGTGATAGGAGAAGGACACGATATTCCCCTCAAGCTTAGAGGCGCCGCTTTGGACAAGGGAAGATCCAAGAAATTGTCGAAATAGAAAGGTTGGTGGTGGTTCCCGGCTCTATAGGTGTAGGGTTCGCGTTTCCCCCTTCCGATCTAGACGAACATATATAACCTCTCCAGCCATTCTTGAGGCACCTGTGTTTGAGGTGCTCATTTCTTAGGTTCTTTGCGTGAACCTCGTCATTCCATCGAGTTGGTCATTGGGGGCCGGTGATGGGGGGAGAGGAGAGAAGAAGAAAGGACAAGCGAAGGGGGAGGATAGTAGGAATACAGAAAGAGGGAGAAGGAAAAGGAAAAATAAAAGAGGGGAAGGGCAGAGTCTTATACGACTTTTATCAATTTCTGGAAGGTTCCAAGCTGGTGAGTTGAATGGCTATGCTGTTATGCTGAGTCTTCGTGCGCTAAACAGCGCGTTTCACAAACTGTATCCAAACAGATTTACACATGAAAGAATTAACTTCATAAAACATTGAATTATTAACTAAATACGACATTGAGCTTCGGCCCATTTTTCAGAACCCGCTCAAACCTTCTCAATATACTGCGACCTCTCGTTTTTCTCGAGATCACCGCCATTGCCCGACATACGCTCAAGGAACGAAGTCAAACCAACATCGCGTTGCGCTTCGCGGAGAAGTTCAGCATCCTGCTCGCCAGCATTGCTCTTGAAAACACGATCCATATCTTCCAGAGATGCGCCCTTAGTTTCAGGCAGGAAGATCCAAACCCAGACGATGCCGCAGGCGAGGAAACCAGCGAAGAAGATGTAGGTACCCCATTCCCAGTTCTGAAGCATAGGGGGAACGAAGAAAGCAATAGCAAAGTTGTTGATCCAGTTGCTGAAGGCGCCGATGGAGGCACCCTTTGCGCGAATAGAAAGCGGGAAGATCTCGGAAACGAGAGTCCATGAGACAGGGCCCCAGGTAGCGCCAAAGCCTGCGATATATAGCCAGATCAAAGCTGGAACAGATGAGTTAGCGATTGGAATGATAGCTTTTAGATGTAAGTTCGGTACTCACCAACTGCGGTCCAGCCGGCTGCTACATGGTTAGGCCAGTCGTGTTGGAACTTGGCCACAATCACGCCGACAATGACCATGCTAACAAGCATAACGAGTGATCCGCCCAGGAGCATGGGCTTGCGGCCAAACTTGTCAATGACCAACATTCCGGGGATGGTACTGATGAGGAAAACAACACCGGTCACACCGGTTGCCAGAAGAGCAATGGTACCGCCAGTAAGTCCGAGACTGACGAAGACATTGGAGGCGTAGTAAATAACTAACGGGTAATGGTTAGCCAGAAATTCCCAGTATCTCTCAAATAGGTCAACTTACTAGCATCGACACCGCTCCATTGCTGGAAGAACATAACCAACCAGGCAATGCAAACACGCTTGAAGTTATCCATCGAGCGGAAGCAGTTGGTATACTGCGCGATCTGGTTCATGAAGACACTCTTCTTCTCTTTATCGGCCAGCCTAGGCGATGCCTTGGCAAACGCCCGCTCCTCAAAGACAGCCTCAGCCTTAATCTCAAGGTACTCCATCTGCACAAGCTCATGATCAACAGTGAGCTTCCGCATCCAAGCAATGGTATCCTGCGCTTCCTGGTCGCGACCCTGCTTAACCAGCCAGCGGGGCGAGAAAGGCATAAACCAAATACCACAAGCCAGCGCAACAGCAGGAATACCCTGAATGATAGAAGGTAAACGCCAAGCAAGATCAGACTGCGTCGCTCCCGTACCACCGATGTTGTTACTACCATATCCAACCCAGAAGGAAATCATGATTCCGAGAATAGTAGCAAACTGGTAGAACGAGACGAGCAGGCCACGCATTTCAGGTGCTGCCAGTTCGGCGTTATAGAGAGGCCCCACACCACTGAACAAGCCGACGCCAAGGCCGGTGAAGAATCGGCCCGCGTACAGCAGTGACGGGTTGCCGGCAGTCGCGCCGATGTACAGATAGCTGCCGAGGATGACCCAGCAGCAGGCGAAGAACATTGTATATTTGCGGGAGTAAACTTCTCCTAGGATACCGGCTGCCAGGGAGCCGACGATACCGCCCAATTGGAGGACGGAGGTTAGCCAGCCTGTTGCGGTGGAGGAGGCTACTACTGTTGGGAAGTTCTCTGTGAAGCGTGTCATGACCAGGGACTGGCCGAGGACACCTTGTTGGTAGCCATATTCGAAGCCACCGAATCTTGGGGGTGTTAGAATTGAGTTTGTGGATTTGGATGTGAGGGGATTGCTCACGAGGCGAAGAAAGCAATTGCTAGCACTTTAGGGTTGTCGAAGATAGACTGCCACATGGATTTCTTCGCGAGTTGAACTCGTGGGGTGGATTCCACCTCACTAGATGATCGGATTGTCATGTTGGGCAATATTGGAGAAGGGGAATTTCCAAAGTAGCGCTAGGAGATGAAATCTGGGGAATTCAAAACACGGGGGAAGGAGGGTCTCAATATATACGCCCATTTTTAGGATTACATTGAATGGAGTTGGTTTAATTCTGTCATAGTCCGAGTGGCACCACGTGAAAAGCAGAAAAAAAAAGGCTCAAACCCCATAGAACTTCTCCAGTTTCTCAGACTTTTCATGGGCTAATATCCCCCGGATCCCCAAATTTCGTCGTTTTGTGGAGGCAAAATGGTGGAGAAACTGCCCCGCTAAACCCCTCTGGGGGTACGTAGCCTCCAATCTCCCAGAATGGCCCCGACGGTGGAGCCGGGAAAGAAGTGGACATCTCGGGTTGAATCGGTTTCCTGTTTTGTCTTTCGGGCCCTGCACGGCCTAGGCCGACTTGGGCTATAACTTGCTCTCGGGTAAAATCTAAGTGTGGAGGTGTGACCCGTTCCGTTTGGGGAAATCAGAGCCACCGTGCTCGCTTAGGAGGTTGAGATATTGACATCACAACATCCATGGATGTTCTTAGTGTTCAAAATGGTATTTAGGACCACTCATTCTTAAGATACTCTCTATCCAAGTAATACTCGGACCATTGAATAGAGTTGATAGGTGCTGTGTACAATATACGTACTGAATATCATTTCCTCTTTGGCCCTGCAAAGCATTGGTCCACATCGATCTGCTATGCAACTAATGCTCCCTTTCGTCACAAACGGTCTTATGGTACGGACTACCCCACGTCCGGGTAAACACTACGTTATAATGGACAGTGATTGGTTTACGGCTGAATTCATGCCGTGCCTGATAGTCCTAGTTGGCGATGTAAAGCTTTGGGCTTGGCCGCTGGGAGATATTATTAACCTACATAGATCATCGCGATAATGTGCAACGACGGAGGCCCGATGAACCCCGCATCCAGCCAACAGCTGGCAGCTCCAAGTTACGCTTCACGCGGTCGCGACTCTGCAAGCCGCAAATTTAGGCATCATCCAGTCTACCCGGGCGCAACGTGGCCGCTGATCAGCATGCGCAACCGTTTTAGGCATAGGACATGATACACGCCGAGCTGCTCTGGGAGGGGTCATTAGCGCCGGAGAGTAAAATGTTGGAACCCGAGGGCAACAGTCTGAGCTCGGGCGGCTTCCAAGCAAGGCTTCCCGACAGGCCGGCCGGAGAACTGGCCTTCGGCAGCAAACTAGATGGTGCAGATGGCCCACAAGTATCCCGGGCAGGTATCCATCTACCCCGCTGGGGCATTGACTGATATCGCTTGCGATGCTCATGGATCCGCAGTTTGCGTCACTTGCCAAGGATCTCGTGATTATGGGTGGATATGTTGATTTGCATCTCCCGGCTGAATCAAGTGGGATGTGAGTCATTCTGTTGTGGTTTTATCGGCGATAACAATGCGTCAATACATTAATGAACCTCATGATAGATGCCGAAGGAAACCTCCAAAATCAACCTGACAGTTGGACTCGGGTATTTTATATGGCAGCCACACCTTCGAAAAGTGAATTGTGTGTTTGAAGTTGATGTTAAGAAGCCCAAGCACGGATTTGATGTAGGACCGGTCGATTGGATTTTGTTGGGCGGATCTTGTTTTGGGTTGCAAGTACTTTGGACTGACTGAAATCTCGAGCGGGGCCTCAGATTGGTGTGTAGATCGTTTGCAATGTATGCCACCAATTTCATCCTTGTGTGACCTCTTTTTCGCATGTCGTTTGCCGGTCGCTGACCTCCAGTTCGAACATCGTAGGGTCACATCTCGTCGGAGCGAATTCAAGATACCGAACCGAAACAGAATTGGAACTGTATCATTTGAGTCAAACCACTCAAATCACACCCGAGATCTCCCCCGGTTCATACCCCCAAGCCCTCTCAAGATCCTTGAGTCGCCACAAAGCACCCCATCCAGTCGTGCGCTCAATAATCTTGAACAGCTTCGCAACTTCAACATGCTCACTATGATGGCTAAGTAACTTCCCGGCAATATAAAGCGGCTGAATAGCATTAATCAGATTCCCGCTATGAGGATTCGTCAACGAAATCCCACATACCCTGCGAGCATGCCAGATAGCCGAAAAATGCGGCTTGGAAGGAGGCGGCCCCCTCTCAGCGGGCCTCATATCAAGCATCATAATAGACGCAGCATGATACAACTGATTCCCAGAAATAGCCGCCCAATGTGCAAACAGAATCTCGGGAAAGGTCTGCCCGCTGCCCATCCCCGTAGTCTTAATAGGTAGCATAGCAGGCGGGCGCTGTTCAAGCCAGTACTGCAGCTCCTCCCAAAGCCGACTCCACTGTTCTGAGAAAGGGCGCGTATCATCAGACGCCTCGCCCAATTCCAAGAACCGTGTTCGGCGACAACAGAGATCGCAGGCCTTCGCGCATAGATAAACCGCCCAATTAGCGTGCATATCAGGGGACGCACGGCCTTTCTCGCAGAATGCGTCCCGGATGATATCCTCCTGCGCTTCCTTCGAAGAAGCCTGGGGCATAGCGGGGACCCATTTCTGCAGCGGGAGGACTGTACTCTCAACGCCGTTAGAGATTATCGCGCCGCACAGCTCCATGCGTGCATAACACCAGAACACGGCTTGCAGGTGTCCTCCCGAGAGTCCGTTCACGTTAAAAGAGTCGAAGAGCGCGGCGCAGCCCTCAACGTGCCGTCGCCAGTCGCGCGGGCTAACGGACATTAGTTCCATCACGGCCAGGATGCATACTGTCACCAGGACGTTGGGGTCCTTTGCTTGGAGCAATGGTGCCAGGAGGCGGATGGACTCTTGGTACAGCTCGAGGCTGTCGTAGGCTTTGTCCAGGCAGGCCTTTCGCTCTGTTTGCCGAGCGGAGAAGGCGAGGATTGCGTAGAACAAGGCGGGTGAGCCTTGTGCTAGGATTGGAATGTGGACGCCGAAATGGCGCGCCTCGTCAAATTTATCTAGATAGGGTGCGCATTCTGTGATCCAGTTTTTCAGATAGAAGATTAGTCTGATTTTTGGGATTGAGATGACCCGCGTGAAGTCTAGGCTTTGGCGTGGGAGGCGTGGCTGAGGCCCCTCTATTGGTTCTAGGGGAGCTGGGGTTGTATAATTTGCTGGCTCGAGGCTTGCTACTGCGGAAAAAAGTACGCAGCGGAGTTCTTCTTGTAATTCAAGGAATCTGGGGTTGGCGGCGTAGTCGTCTGCGCTGGAGAATGTTCCTGGCGATAAGAAGGCCTCTTCTTCGATAAGCGGGGTGGCGCTGTTGAAGGTGTCCGGCATTCTTGATTCAGGGCGTAATGGGGGAACTGGTTCCTCCATGTTCAATCTTCATGGGCAGAGTCCGGGATGTTTAGGAAGTCTGGGGATTTCTGGGGTAGAAGGAAGAAGAAAAAGGGCGGAGACAATCGGGAATGTCCGAAGAAAAACGCCCGCCTTGGAAAGCTCAGGATGTCGAAGCCCCCTAGTCACGGAAACATTCGGCTACGTTTTATTTAAGCAGGCACTTTTCTATAAATATTTCTTCTAATTTCTTCCATTTTTATTGAAGGGGAGACTGTATGATATATGTATATTTTGTTTGGGGGCGCAGCTATATATCTGAATCGGGTGCAGATCTTACAACCCCATTTTTAACCTCATTATAACCGCAGACCCCTCCATGGTAAAGAAGTGTATGAAATTCAGCCAGCTATATTACTACTCTTGCCCTAATAATCCTTTTGACACTGAACAGGTAGTCATTACCTCATCACCCTTCAAGAGATATTCGGATAGACTTTGTTCCTTGCCACACTAGCACTTTCCAGCTTTTCCAGCAGAGTCTTGGCCAGCCGCTCGATACGAAGTTTAAAGAATATTTCTGGGTCATGATCACCAAGATCAATTCCCAACGGACCCGCCAACTGCTTCAAGTGAGCAGACCGTGTACATTCGATCTTCCAGTCCCGTGCAAATTGTTGGATCATGGTATAAAACTCAGGAGCCGTAACATCTCCATGGTCAATCCCGGCCTTTCGTACCTGATCCTCCGCTCCCTCTGGCGCATAGCGGCGCATCAGCTTTAGCAATTCTCCAATCGACCGGGAGATATATAGGTCGGCGCTGGCATGGACGACACCCGTTGTTCCTTGGGCAACATGAGCCAAGCAGGTCCTCGCCACGAGATCAACTGGGATCTCATTACAGGCTGCGTGTGAAGGGAGGTTTGGCTCGAGCTTCAAAGGCCCATATTCCGAGTCTCCTAGGAGTATCTGGAGGAAGGAGTGTACCGGTATGGCACCATCGCTACCGTAGAGTGGGTAGGGCTCAGCAATAGCTGGTGAGATGAGGCAGGGTCGCACAACGAGGATAGGGAATTTGTGATCACCACCCAGAAGCAAGCATTCTGCCAGATGTTTGGCCAATGCATAGGGAGCCGCGAATTGTTTTGTATAGGATGATTTCCCCGTGGCGAGAATCTTCCCTAGTTCCTCTACTGGGTCTTTGTATAAAGGGTAGATTTGCTCTTTGACAACGCCGTTGGGGAGAAAGCTGGAGACATATGTAGTTGATATATGCAGGAAGCATTGGAGCTGAGTGAAACTGTCTAGTAGAGAAGCCAGTGTCAGATGACCGGTGCAATTGACTGGTATAGTTTCCGCGAGGTCTCGAGATAAACCAATGTCGCCGGCAGCATTGATTACCACCGTGGTCTCGTTTTGTAGGCGTGATAGGTTGTCAGGTGAGAGACCGAGGTTAGGCTGGGTTGTATCACCGAGGAAGAATTGGATCTTGCAAGTGGCGATAATATCCTCCACTTGCTCTGGCATCGATTGCTCCCATGATTCGATTGCCTTTTGCACAGATCCTCGAACCAGGACGAATATTTTGGCAGTTGGAAGTTGAATGGCTAGCTTGTATAAGAGACAGCCGCCAAGGTTCCCAGTTGCCCCTGTAAGGAAGACGACTTGTCCTCGAAACCATTCACTGTCCATCTTAATCGATAGTTGTCTGCTAGCCCTGGGTCGGAATCCCAGGGTATTTTCACAACAAGGAATGTGCTTGGACTAACAAACTTCCCCGGGACAAGCAGGAAAGGCACTTGGGTAGTTTTCAATTAGACACCTGGATAAAAGTACTTTTTATATTCAAATATCACCTTCAGTCACCCCCAATAAGGTTTGTAAGCCAAATTCCAACGGCTAGGGGTAATATATTATTCTCTTACCCTTGGGCCTCATTTTCGGTTTTAGGTGTCGGCAATGTCGGCACAGAATTGAGTTTAAATAAATGATCGAGACCACCACAGTGCGTCTAGTGCCGAATAACGGAATGCAACACCCTAATCGGCCTAAAGGATTACCCCTCAACGGACATTGGGTGGTAATCGAACCTGGCTCAGAGTATCTCTAGCCCGAGTTACCTTTTGCTTGCCGCATCAGAGGTCCAATAGCTAGATGGGGGTGGGTTACGCTGAAAGCCCGGAGGGTAGGAGATTGCGTTGGACATCCGGAGGGTTGGAAGCTCCTTTGAGCCGAGCTTTCCTTCTGATTGTTCTAGCTTTTGTAGCACCATATCTTAGTGGTGATAGAAAACCGCTTGATGTGCTGATATACGCTATGCTCCCGCCAAGAAATGCTTTGTGATGTAAGGCGAATACCTCCAACAAGCACGTCACCTCCAACAAGCACGTCACCTCCAATTAGCCCTCTTATCTGTTACTTTGATGCATAGTATTTGATATACTTGATTTGATGTGGCAAGTGAAATCAGGATAGGAGCTCGGTGACTAGTTGTGTTGCAGTCACACATATGCAGGTCTAGGTTAGAGTAGTGTTGAACAACATTGAGAAAGTAATGTTTTCCAAGGGCAAGCTGGAACTACAGGCGCGTCTCCTCTCTTTGTGGTGTCCGGAAATACCACCGGGGAACTATTTAGGTACATACCATTCCTCCGGTAGCGGAGGGTATCGGAGGAATTGTGTTTCTTGTATCTTGCAGAACCAGGATATGTAGGTACATATTGTGTGCAGATTTGGCCTAAACCCCAATTTAACCTGCATTTTTTCGATAGTCAGAAGGCCATACATTCTGATATCAGAGCTCAAATCCTAGTTCAACCTTTGTTTTGTCTGCTCTGCAGCCATCTTGATCCAGTCTCAAACTATCCATCATTCGACCAAAAATGAAATCAACAACTGGACAAGGACAATCACCATGCAGAAACCACGAGGAGGACTTTGGGGAGGCAATTGCTGTCATTGGTATGGCAATGCGGCTACCAGGCGGCGTTCGATCTGGAGATGAATTTTGGCAAATGCTTGTGCAGAAACGAGATGGCTTTTGTGAAGCGCCTGCCTCGCGCTGTTCCAGAGAGGCGTCTAGTAGCCCCGATTGTGGCGATCTGAGCGAAACGAAAAGAGGGTTCTTTTTGCAGGAAGATCCAGCATGTTTTGACGCTTCCTTCTTTTCTGTTTCTTCCCACGAGGCGGCGCGCCTGGACCCACAGCAACGGCTCTTGCTAGAGGTCGTTTGGGAGTGCCTGGAGAACTCGGGGGAGACCAAATGGCGCGGTGAGAAAATCGGTTGCTTTGTTGGTGTGTTTGGGGAAGATTGGCTAGAGATGTCGCATAAAGATCCCCAGCATCTGAGTCAAATATATCCCATCGCCACCGGTGGTTTCGCGCTAGCAAACCAGGTGTCGTATCGGTTTGATCTACTGGGTCCGAGGTGAGTGCGGTCCGCCGTCTTTATGCCAAAATGCAAAGCTCTGACCATTTCAAGCATGACCATTCAAACAGCTTGCTCTTCATCCCTGGTTTGCCTGCATGAGGCCTGCCAAGCACTTAGATCTGGAGAGTGCTCAACAGCTCTAGTGGGCGGGACAAGCCTTATATGGGGTCCGACCATGACCGATGCCATGACCAAGAATATGGTTCTATCACCAAGTGGTATCTCTCATACCTTCGATGCTGAGGCAGATGGCTATGGTCGGGGTGAAGGGATCAACTGCATATATCTTAAACCACTGCGGCACGCGCTTCGTGACAATGACGCTATCCGCGCTGTCATCCGCTCCACAGTGACCAACCACGACGGCAAGACCCCTAACTTTTCTCAACCATGTCCCATATCTCAAGAGAAGTTGATCCGGCATGCCTATCAGGTTGCGAGTATCGATGCAATCCACGAAACACCTGTTTTTGAATGCCATGGGACTGGAACAGCCGTTGGCGATGTCATCGAAGCATCGGTTGTTGCAAAGATGACCCAAGGAGAAGCAACATATATCACTGCGGTTAGTATTCTCTATTTCCAGAGCTGTCTACAACAAAACGTATCACTTATGTTGTACATCAGGTCAAACCAAATGTCGGTCACTCTGAGGGTGCCTCAGGCATAACCAGCATTATCAAATCCATTTTATCACTGGAACACAAGACGATCGCACCCAATATCCATTTCAAGACGCCAAATCCTCAAATTCCATTCAGTGAGGCAAATCTCCATGTCCCCTTAGAACAGATTCCGTGGCCTGCCGGCAGGCCCGAAAGGATCAGCGTGAATTCGTTTGGTATCGGAGGGTCCAATGCCCACGCTATTCTAGAGTCCACCTCTACAATATCTCTAAAGTCTCGAAACGCATTACCTGAAGTTTCCGATCCACAGCTCTTGGTCTTGTCTGCGCACACTCTAGATACCCTTCGCAAGCGCATTGGCCAAATCACCGACTATGTAAAGAATCACACAGTCCGCCTGCATGATCTTTCTTACACTTTGAGTGCGAGAAGATCGCATCTCTCCCACCGGGCTTTCGCCGTGGTGCAACCAAGTAACCCCATTCTAGATGATGCGACATTTTCGATATTTAATACCAGCTCCCCAAATGTCATCTTTGTGTTTACAGGCCAGGGAGCTCAATGGCCCGGAATGGGGCTAAGGCTTTTGTCTAGCTTTCCGACATTCAAGGAGGATATCAAAAGGATGGATGAAGCACTGCAACAGCTACCTGACGCCCCGCGTTGGTTATTATATGGTCAGGCTGAAGGCCCTATCCCTTAAGTTGCGAAAATCCTTTGACTAACATACGTACCTGCTAGATGAACTAAACCAAGAGAGTTCAATCTCACGGATCCACGAAGCCGAGTTCTCTCAGCCTCTCTGCGTTGCGCTTCAAATTGGCCTGGTAAACATTCTTCGGGGCTGGGGGTTCGAACCATTCACAGTTATCGGGCATTCCAGCGGAGAGATTGTCGCCGCGTACGCTGCCCAAGCCATTTCGATGAGAGCTGCTATTGTTATAGCATATTATCGAGGCAAAGTCGCAAAACCATTGGAAGGTCTGGGTGCTATGGTGGCCGTCGGCCTTTCCCCGGACGAAGTGATACCATACTTGATACCTGGAGTGGTCGTCGCCTGCCACAATAGTCCAAATAGTGTCACCCTATCAGGGGATAATGACTCGGTTGACCATGTGATCAAAAGGATCAAGACGGCAAATTCAGATACATTATGTCGGCGACTTACAGTTAAAATCGCTTATCATTCTGGTAACTAGCCCCCCTGCACCCTTATCTGGTGCTCTTGCGCTTACACTATTTGCAGACCATATGAAACAGATTGGCTCTGAATATGAAGATTGTATCTCTAGCCATATTGAACATGAGCAGCAAATGCTTCCTTTCTGTTCCAGTGTGACTGGCGACATGATAACAGACCCTCGCGAGCTAGACGCATCATACTGGCGACAGAATTTAGAATCACCCGTACTGTTCACCGAGGCTATCCAGAGTCTACCTGCTAGTGGCACCCCAGTCTTCCTAGAAGTTGGGCCACATTCGGCCCTCGCCGCCCCTCTGCGGCAAATCTTCCGGACTCTGCCTGCGAGGTCACCAATCTATATCCCCACCTTATTCAGGTATGACGAGGATGTCCAAAGTCAGCTACTCCGAACAGCGGGACAGGCTTATGCTAGTGGCATGGGAGCCAATCTGTCAAGTATAATCGAGCCGGGGAACATTTTGACAGACCTTCCCCCATACCCTTGGCAGCATGATCGCCCTTACTGGAGTGAGAGTCGACTTAGTAGGGAGTGGAGGCAGCGCAAGTTTCCACATCATGAAATCCTCGGCTCACGGGTCGTGGATACGACAAATCATGACCCTTCTTGGCGCAATTTAGTTACGTTGGACAATGTGTCCTGGCTTTTGGACCATGTAATCCAAGGGGCCGTTACATTCCCTGGGGCTGGATTTGTCGCTATGGCAGGCGAGGCAGTCCAACAGCTGCATCGCGACCATAATAGTTATTCAGTGCGCAATACGACATTCATAACGCCACTGCTATTCCACGAGGGAGACCAGATCGAGATGGTCACAAGTCTCAGTCCGGTTGAAGTAGCTGACAGAGTCCCATCCGGTTGGTACGGTTTCAAAATCATGGTCCATGACGGAGAACGATGGATACTCCATTGCCAAGGTCAAGTAAGGGCCGGATCCAATCATCCCCCTGAGCCATTCCCAATATCTCCCTATAAGCGATCTGTACCATCTGAGAGTGTATACCGCGTGCTACAAAGGAACGGAATAGATTACGGTACTCAGTTCCAGGGCCTAGAGCAGATCACTGCTGATCCCACCGGGCCGAGGGCAACCGCGACTGTTCTCGGTAACCGTGGGCCGCCTGGGAGCAGGTATGCGCTGCATCCCACGGCAATTGATCAATGTCTCCAACTTATGGGTGTGGCCTCTTCCCAGGGATTGCTACGGCATCTCACAACGGTTTACGTTCCGGCTATGATAGATTACTTGTTCGTTGGACCTGGGGGTCCACCTATGCCAGCAAGCGCCCGAACCCAGAGCGGCACAAGAGATGGCCAACTGGGCGATGCCATTGCGATGCTTGGTGATCGAGTAGTGCTCTCCATTAAAGGAGCCTACCTGTTCGCGCTGGAAAATGATAATATGGATTCTGGAACTGGACTTGCCGGCTCGGTAAGCCATCTTGAGTGGAAATCAGACATTGATTTCTTGCCCTCAGCAGCACTTCTGTCCACACCACAAGATTATACCTCACAGGCCCTGAATATTAAAGCCTTGGGCCAGCTATCCGCGCTTTTTGTTCTGGAGACGGCGAACCAAGTTCGAGATCTCCGCCCAACATCATCGCATTTCGCAAAGTGGAAGAAATTCATCCTGGACGCCACATTGAATATAAAAACAAGTGGACAACAGTCCATTTACCCAGAGTCGCCTCAGTGGGCATTGCTAAGTTCTGCAGAGAGACAGGAAATGATACGGAACGTGTTAGCGGAGACCAAATTTACCTTTGATGCTCCACTTGTAGATTGTCTACAGGTCGTCTTCGATAACTGCGCGGCATTTATATCTGGAGAAAGCAGCCCATTGGAGATCCTCATGAAGGACAACCTATTGCACCACTTTCATGCTGCGCATACACAATATGCCGACTGGAACCCGTTTCTCCCGTTGCTTTGCCATTCCAACCCGGGCCTACGAATACTTGAGATCGGTGCAGGTACCGGCTCCGCAACTGCGATGGCTCTAGAGCTTCTCAAGTCCACCAGTGGGGAGCGTATGTATAGTCAGTATGTTTTTACTGACATCTCCTCGGGCTTTATGGCCGCGGCAACAGAGCGATTCGGTAGTGAACAGGGTATGGAATACAAAGTCCTTGATATTGCCCTAGACCCCCTTGAACAAGGGTTTGATGCTCATAGTTTTGACTTGATCATCGCTTCCAATGTGAGCTTTGACTACAATGCCTCATTCCAATGGCGTTCAACCCATTTAACTTGCCTTCTACACTAGGTTCTCCACGCTACACCCAGTCTTCACACCGCGCTCTGTCATGTGCATCGTCTCTTGAAGCCCACCGGTTACTTTTTACTTCATGAGATTAGCCCAGGTACGTCAACCCCCTCAAGATTGAACGACTAAACTGACTAGGATACAGAAATTTTAATAGCAAATTTCACCATGGTAGGTGCCAGGTCTTCCCTAGTGCTAATATTTGTTTACTTATATATTCTATAGGGTGTATTTCCCGGCTGGTGGCTGGGAGAGGATGATGGTCGATCAGACCAGCCGTGCATTTCACCCGAGCGATGGGATCGGGAGCTACGAGCTGCAGGTTTCACTGGAGCAGATGTAACGGCATACGATCAAAAACCGCCTTATCATATCTCCGCCAGCATGTTGTCACGACCGGTGGACAAGATCTCCATTCCTAACGATATCTGGCTGCTAACAGGCAATTCTACTCGGTGCCAGTGGGCGAGTGATGTTGAATCGCTGTTCCGCGACGAAGGCCACACCACGAACTGGACTACCTTGCACGAAACACCGCCCAGAGACAAATTCATCGTATCTCTGCTAGACCTTGAAGGGTCCCCAATAGGTTCTCTGTCGAAGAATGACTATGAGGTTTTCCAACGCTATATAGAGCAAGCGCAAGAATGCCAAATCTTGTGGGTGACACAGTCAACATCTCACACATGCTCGGATCCAATGTTTGGCTTCATCCATGGGCTTGCTCGCACTTTACGGGCAGAGCTATTGCTTGATCTCTCAATTCTGGAGGTTCCCGTATGGGACTCGGCGAGCGCAAAGGCCGTAATCCAGGTTTGGGAGAAGATCCAAAGATCCCGGGCTCACTCCCTTCCCGATCCAGAGTATGAATTCTCATTACATGAAGGCCAGATTGAGGTCGGGCGGTATCATTGGACACCTCTCGTCGAGCAACTCGCAAGTCCACCTCGTTTAGATGCGTCCCGAAAGTTAACTCTCACGACATACGGGCTATTGGATACACTACACTGGGCTGAGAAAGAGTCATCTTATGAGTTGATTGAGGGACAGGTCGAAGTTGAGATGGATTATGCAGGGCTGAACTTCAAGGTAGGTTTTCTTTTTCGTTCCAACCAACCTTCCAAAATCGCTGATAAATATGTCTAAGGATATGATGGTCGCAATGGGGTTCTTCGGAAATAAAGAAGACCTCGGACTCGAAGGCAGCGGTATTGTGCTTCAAGTTGGACCCGGTGTGACAGATATCACGGTTGGAGACCGTGTCGTCTTGATGCATTCTGGGGTTCTGGCCTCAAACGTTGTAGTGCCTCAAGAAGCTTGTATAAAGCTACCACCAGGGTTGTCAATGGCAGATGCTGCCACGATGGTAACAGCCTATGTCACTGTTCTCTACTCACTACTTGAAGTTGGTGCTTTGAAGAAAGGCCAGGTGAGTCACTATTCTCTTCTCCGGATATTGATGGCAACTAACGTGAAGAAAGTCCGTCCTCATTCACTCCGCGTGCGGCGGAGTCGGGCTAGCTGCTCTTCAAGTATGCCAGGCTGTGGGTACCGAGGTCAGCCAACCTTCCTGTGGTTAATATAATTATTTCAAGCTAATCATCGGTCAATATAGATCTATGTCACTGTCGGCAACGATAAAAAGGTTGCTCATTTGATGGAACATTTCGGTTTACCTCGAGAACGGATCTTCAACTCTCGGAACACGTCCTTCCAACCGGACCTGATGCGTGCCACCGCTGGAAGGGGAGTTGATGTGGTGCTCAATTCGCTGTCAGGTAACTTACTACACGCGTCATGGGAGTGCGTTGCGAAGTTCGGACGGATGGTTGAATTGGGAAAACGCGACTTCATAAGTCATGGCATGCTTAATATGAGCCTTTTCGAAGCGAATCGAGCGTTCTTTGGCGTTGACCTCGCTCAGGTTTGCAAGGAGACTCCGGGGATTCTCAAAAGGTTTGTCTTAAGTTGACCTTCAGGGAACAAGAGTTAACTAACACATTACAGCACCCTGGCAACATTTTCAGACTGGTATCGCCAAGGGAAAATTGGACCTATCCAGCCTGTGAAAGTCTTTGACGTGATCGATATTGTCAGTGCATTTAGGTATATGCAGGCCGGCACTCACCTAGGTAAGGTTCTGGTGCGGATGCCATCCTCCGTGGAGAGCTTGGCTCCTCCTGTTGTAAAAGCATTCCCCACATTCCGATCCGACGCCGCGTATCTGCTCATTGGAGGACTCGGTGGTATTGGTCGATCCGTATCCACGTGGATGGTTGAGCAGAATGCGCTAGAGCTCAACTTCCTGTCGCGGTCAGCTGGCAAATCCGAACAGGATCAAGCATTTATTGGGGAACTTGAGGCACAAGGTTGCCAAGTTATCTGTGTGACAGGCAATGTGACGAATCTCAGGGATGTAAAGGAGGCTGTTGCCGCATGCAAGCGGCCCCTTTCTGGTGTTCTCCAGATGGCAGTTGACTTGAATGTAGGATTTCCTCTCCCTTTCTCACCTTAACGCCTTGCCAAACACTACAATCTCTGACATCCTATAGGATCGACTTTTCCTGCAGATGAGCCACGAGGAGTGGGAGGCCGCACTAGCACCGAAAGTCGCCGGAACGTGGAACCTGCATCATGCCACATTGCAACACTCGCTCGATTTCTTCGTCGTGTTTGGCTCAATTGCCGGGGTATGTGGTAACACTGGCCAGGCCAATTATGCCGCAGCAACTACATTTTTGGAAGCATTCACCCGGTATCGACGACAGCAGGGACTTCCATCTTCTATCTTGCACCTCGGAGTGGTTGGAGACGTGGGTGCCGCAAGTCGCAACTCCCGATTTCTCCAGAGAGTACAATCAATTGCGTTGCATGTGCTCCATGAAGCCGAAGTGATTGACGGACTAGCTGCAGCGATCAAAATATCCCCAGTTGGTTCTAATTCAACCGGGGCAATGGCAATGGGACTCGCACACACAAGGCGCCGCGCGGATCTCCCCAAGGAAATTTTCCTCGGTGGGCGCGACGCTCGATTTGCAATTTATCCCAACCTTGAGTCTACCAGCGATGGCGTTGGTGGGGATCAATCCTCTCAGGCAAATGCGCTAAAAGCTCTTCTTGCTCAGATGCAAGCAGATCCCTCCCTGACGGGCAAAAAGGAGACCGAGGTCGCCTTGATGAAGGAACTGGGCAGGTTTATCAACCACAATCTCACAGGGCAGGATCAGGAGCAGGGAAAAGATTCTGCAGATGATATCGAGGCACTGGCCGGTATGGCAGTGGACTCTCTCATGGCCATAGAGGTTAGGAATTGGCTACGGAGGTCTCTGGGCGTGGAGATACCTACGGTGGAAATTAACCGAGCAGGTACATTAGGAGGTTTGGTAAAGGTTGTTTTGAAGGGACTTGGGGAGAAATACGATCAGCGTGCTACCTAAGAAGTTGCTGCAGGCCAGTTGCAATTAGATAGCTAGACAGGGTTTGAATATATGACCGTGCCAAATAGTTCGAATTGGTCTTTTAGTCACGTCAGCTCTAGACAAGTATGGATTTGATTGGCACTGTAAGGCTCACGTGAACCCCCCTTTTTGGGACTTGTAGGCGCCTAGTAGTTATATGGAACTACCTGGACTTGTATAGAGTCGAAAGCGGGAATCAGAGGACTTTGATTACCTGTATAATAGCAATTTAGGTATTTTAATTTTTGTGCCTTTCTAATATACGGCTTTTAGGCATCAACCCCTTCCTAAAGGGGAAGGGAGATTTGAAGCCTCAGCCTTATATCGCTGCATAAGGCGAGTCCGGTAAGCAAATGCCGTTTGAAATAGTTCCCGAGATCTTTATCTCTGGAAAAAGCTGTCAAATCACCTTCCGGATTTGATTGGTCGGTGAAGTAGATTTTTAGTGCCAAGCCCTTATAAGAGGATCCCGCGGGATTTGTTCGGGTCTTTCACGGTCTTTGGATAGTGTTCGAAACGAAAATTCGTTCCCACTCAGTATCTATTCTGGAGTGGGATTTCGAGCCTGTGATGGTCTAGTCAAATGCTCCTATGGAGAACTTGAGGAAATTTATGTCTAAAAAATAAAGATTGAACCATTCTTCAATTAGATCACCAAGTAGAATGACTATAAAAGGACCCACAAAAGCATTTCAACACTTAACGTTGAGGATTCAGTGTCTCCACATCCATCGAGAAAAAAAATACGTAGAAAGTCGGGAACTTGAAAGATCCCGGTGCCCAAAGAATTGAATCAAAGAGCTCTTTTTGATATAGTTCATTACTGCACCGGCCGGATGCCATGTTTCTAGTTCTATGAATCCTTGTGATCATCACCACCTGATCACCTGTCGCTGTGAAAGATTCCTTTTCTTCTATCGGGATCATCCAATCCCCAAACTTGACAGAAGATGGGGTCTGATTGCATAGAAGTTGAGGTTGAGAAAGAAGAACCACAGGGGTGTGATTTGCTCATTGATTTCGAACATCCCAATGACCCTCGAATTCCCCAAAACTGGCCGCTGGCCAAGAAGATTCTTGTAGTCATCATTTTATCCGTCTTCAATCTCATCGGAACAATCAGCAGCAGCATCATGAGCCCTGCGCACACAAGGGTCGCAGAGCAATTTGGGGCTAGCAGAGAGGTAGCTATTCTATGCACTACCTTGTTTATGGCGGTAAGTACCGGATTTCCAACTCATTTTTACCTTACTGGTGCTTATCTGACTTCCTCAAAGGGATATATCTTCGGATTTCTCACATTCGGCCCACTTTCAGAAAAGTTCGGCCGCAAATGGCCTTTGATTGGTGGCATCGCAATCTCCTCCTTTCTAGCACTTATGCCTGCGCTTGGTACAAATATACAGACTATTGTCATTGGTCGATTGTTTGCTGGGTTTTTCGGAGTCTCTCCAGTGGCTGTCATGGGAGGCATCACAAGCGACTGTTTTACGCTGGCCCACCGCAGTATCGCAATGCCCATCGTGATTTGCTTGTTCTTCTCTGGCCCGACATTTGGACCGATGGTTGGGAGTGCTATTGTCGGATCATCACTGAGTTGGCGCTGGACTATCTGGGTAATGTTAATCTCTGGGCTGGGAGTTTGCGTCATATCAGCCTTTGTCTTTCCAGAGACATACCCCCCGGCGATTCTTCAAAAGGAAGCTCAGTTACTGCGCAAAAAATATAAAAATCATGCCATTCGCTCAAAACTGGAAAAAGAACACACCGGTCTTCATGAATTTGCACGAGTATATCTCCTACGGCCCTTCTGTGCGTCTTAACTAATATCTCCTTCTGCGCCTTTTTCTATGCTGATTGTTTCGTTCCCAATTGATAGGGCTCTTCTCTACTCAGCCTATCCTCACCCTTTTGACCCTATATCAATCCTTTCTCTACGGTGTTCTTTTCCTCTTCTACCAGGCTTATCCCTATTACTTCGGAGAGATCCGTGGTTGGAATACCAGTGTCGACACTCTGCCTCTTCTTGGGATAATTACTGGCGTTTTCATTGGCACTATGGGGATTATAATTTACAACCTTTTATACTTCAGACACCACTGCTATACTTCTGGTGGAAGTTTCATTCCAGAAGCTCGGTTACCACCAATGATCTTTGGCGGAGTGCTCATCCCCATTGGAATATTCTGGTTTGCTTGGACAGCACAACCAAATATCCCGTGGCCGAGTCCCCTCTGTGCAGGTCTTTTAATGGGGTGTGGTATGTACTTGGTCTTTATTCAGGGTTTTATTTACATTGTGGATTGCTATACAACAATGGCAAACAGTGCAATGGGTATCAACGGGTCGATGCGCAGCATATTCGGGGCTGCATTTCCTCTCTTTGCCACTCAAATGTTTGATAAGCTCGGTGTCCCCCGTTCCACAACAATTCTGGCTGCCGTGACTGTCTGTCTGATCCCAGTGCCTGTATGCTTCTGGTACTGGGGAGATCGCATCCGAGCACGATCCTCCGCCAAAGTATCATCCGAGTAGAATAGTGTTTTGGGCCTTGAATTTGACCATTTGATACTCTTCGATATAGCGAAGTTAGCTCCATTTGACTTTCTCTTCCAATATTTCCACGGCGTTTCTTCTATTGCCATGATCTGTGAGGCAGAATGCACTCTGAGAGATGGGCTCATACCCCTCATCCATATATTGCATAAGCAGAGAGTACCGGGCGATAATTGCTGGCCGGAAAGTGTTTGAAAAATTGACCTGGTACATTGTTGCTCCACCAAGTCGAAATCACCCGCATCAGCGACAACGTATAGCCACGGCCCAGCTTCCCTCGACCTAAGATACCAACGAACGAGCTCTATGTCATCTTCGTCATTCCCAACTCTTTGGATGTCAAGGTCCCTCACAATACTCGTACAGGCCTGGCGGAAGCTGGCTTCACTAAACCCCAGCACCCAGAAGATCGAATGCTGTGACAGATTATTCCTTATCTAACTAGTAGGTAAACCTTAAGGCGACCTAGCCCTTTCTGATGCCCCCCAAGTCCATATAGGGCCATTTTTCGGGTGAACTTCTGAAGAAAGAGCTTTTGTTGGAGCTTAGCTAGTACGACCCCATGTCAAATAATGACAGAATTTGCAATAAATGGAATTGTTTGATGGATGTTTGGCTCATATGGAGCCGATTCAGTTATTTAAAGGAGGGCTGATCATAAGGACCTTCATAAACTGAAGTGAATCCGGTTTGTTCTGCTCCCCTCTTGTCGTGAATGTCTTCACAAATTTCTCGATGGCCCTTGACTTTTCGGAGAGATAATTGGTCGTGTGTGCAGCGATTGTGCTATCCTTACCCCAATCCGATGAAGCGATGTTCTCTAGACCATGTTCCACATTGAATCGAAAGTACTGACCGCTGTCGCCATATTCAGCGTCCAAGCTGGCCGCTACCTCATTTGAGGATGTGGCCATCCTCTGTAGTGCTTTGATAATTGACTGGCGCGTATCATCCATCGCCACCACGCCCCTATGACCGGTTCCAATACTGAGAATCTGCAGGTCGCTACGTCCAGGGAACGCGTTCCTAGCTTCGGCAATAAGCTTGTCGCATGGGTTGTTATACCCAAATCCGGCATCAATGTACTCGGCCCCTCCTTTACCAAGTTTGATTGGCTTGAAGAAGGTGGGCGCAGCCGAGGTAGCCCGGGCCACTTCCCAGATAGTGCAATCCTTCAACGAACTTGACCTGTCATATGTCCGGAAGAGCGTAGGTCTGGCGTCAATATTATCATTCGTAAGAGCAAGGACGACTCTGTTACTTGTCAATACTAATATAAGCTCTGTATTGAAGAACAACTCACGTTTTTGTGCACGCCTGCTCGCGGAAGAGGAGATCAGAATGTTCGCACGGAGGTGTAGAGAAGCCATTGCGCCGACGATTCACACATTCTCCGTCAGTGCAGAACTCTCTAACCGTCTCTTTAATGGCCTCTTCAAACATTTTGGCAGATAAAGCTCCATTGTGTCGTGCAGAGACAATAGCGTTTCGTTTAGGAATCAAAACACGCTGCGCAACTGTTCTATACACTCGGATGCATTCATCCACGGTCATTCCCAGCCGACCGAGCATGATGGCGATGATTCTGGTAAGATATTAGCAAACTGAAACATATACAAAGGTTATATATACACACCCTCCCGTGCTCGTACCTCCAATCAAGTCAAAATGCTCACACGGGCGCGGGACATGGTCAAGGTGTTGAACATCGCGGATCCTTTCCATGATTCTTTCCAATATCAGTAGACTAGAGATTCCTCGAGCTCCACCACCATCTGGGCATGTCAGTAACCCATTTATTGCCCGAATGGAATAAGAAAACCAACCAAGTGAGAGGATTCTGAGTGGCCCAGAGCTCTTTGGGCGCATTGTGAGTGCCATGCCTGCTAAAGATCTTGTTGAATATGTGGTGGTTGGACTGGTAATCCCATTATACTAGTAGACTTGTTAATTGAAAAATTCTTGAGTAATAGCAGGTCTGTTAAGAAAATAATTGCACATATTTATAGAGCAGAGCGGGTGTTCGACGGTTAAGCGCCAGCTCAATCCGCCCCCGCTCTGAAACCCCTGCCACGCAGACAGACGAAACAAGTTAACGCCGTAGACTAACTAGTTGAGGCTGGTTTGCATTTATTATTAGGTCGTAAAGAGCAATCTGTGGGTTTCAAGCTTATGCAGTTCAAGGCGCTTCCGTATGGCAATGGCACCCTGTCCTCGTGAACAATACTTTGAGATAAAAATATATTTTTGGCTCAGTTGATCTTGGGGCCTAAGAACACTTGCGGGAGTAGAAGGAAACGGACCAAATTGGACTTGATGGAGAATACGGGCGCCTAGTATCATCCATAAACCATAGAATTCCGGGCAAACAAAAGTGATCTGCGGAGACTCAGCACCTCATGCAACCAGGAGCCCCCGCTTTCTCAGGCAAGGATACGGTTCGCGGTACGCAAGAGGAGCCCTATGGGGTAATGAAGCATTGCCCAGCATATCGCGGCCGCTACGATCTAACGGAAGCAAACGGGGAAATTATGCTCACGCATCACTTGGACGTTTCCTCTTTTCCCAACTGATTTAGAAGCAAGAAGGGGCGCTTGGTCACATTCAATGCCAACAATCTCGAGCTCAATACCGCTGACGTGTACCTTGTTGACATGGGTTCTATCTCAACTCCTCTATAGATATCGACAATTATTTGTTATCTCGTCCAATCTTACATGTTTCTATTTTCGGGCCACTACATACGTGGGTCGTTTGTATGGGAAAAGTAATAGTCAACCGTCTGTCTGTTCTGCATACCATCGCTAGCTAACTTGCTTCTGTGGCGGTGATGCGAGGTAGTTAAATTCAATGTTGTTTTGTTCATAAGATGAAATTCTCGTTTTATTGAACCCTTTTCCAATAGCTGTTATCCTAGTTAGCTATGCTTGTATGGAATAGTAGATCAACTAGCGAGCCTAGTAGGCGGTTTCTAAGGAAAATAAATAATCTAATAAGAAATAATCACTATAAGTATCTGATGCATACATCCACTGGCCATATATTAATATTAATACCGAGGCTTTCTATGCTTATCTCGTTATTCCTAGTACTACGGGTTCGCGTAGTAACCGCCGTAAGAAAGTCATAATCCCGATTCGCTATAGGGTGTCTTAGTACCTATGTATACTATCGTACTCCAAACCAAATTGCTTTAAACTCCCTTTCATTCTTTGTAAGTCTCCGCACTTAGCGCCAGACATTGCAACCATAGTAAGAGTCGCAAACAGATACCCCTGTAGCTTTAGATCCACATGCATGCACTAGGTTAGTTGGCAAACAGCCTGACTTGGCCGCGTCGTGTCACATCATGTAAATTTAGTTAACATGCATAAATAAGTACTTTCAGCAACCAATTAATGATCGTACAGTACTGTAAATCTCAGGCGCCCAATGAATCGGGTAGACATATGGCAATGTACCTAGCCCAGTCCGCCCCCAGACTCCCTTCCTGTCCTTCCTAACCGCCACATTCCATCTTCTCCCATGACCAAGGCCGTCCTCCCTCTACAGATATATATATAATCAATCTCTTTCTCTTTCATCTTACGAGGAAAACCCCTATTTCTTCCTCCATTTGAAAGCCACAATGAATCAACCAACTCATATTATCGATCCAGACGGTGAAGTGATTATCATATTGCGCAATGCAGACTCACCTTTTGCACAAGCACTTGAGGATACGGTGACTGGTGTGACCCTTCCAGAATCCGCTCACTGTGTTCAGAGTCCTGCTGGAGGGATCGACCCCTCGCCTGAAGTGTTTGAACCCCCGCAACCTCCTTCCAGGAGGCTAAAGGGGAAGGCCAAAAGTAAAAAGAAGGTGAGGGCCATTCAGGCCCCTCCTAAAGTATCATCCTTTTTTGAACCAGCTTCATTTCCTGAGCCAGCTGCATTTCCTGAGCCAGCTGCATTCCCTGAACCAGCTGCATTCCCTGAACCAGCTGCATTCCCTGAACCAGCTGCATTCCCTGAACCAGCTGCATTCCCTGAACCAGCTGCATTTTCTGAACAAGCACCGGTGGAAGACCCTGCTGCCGAAGAGCCTGCTTCTGAACCAGCTGCATTTCCTGAATCAGCGCTAATCGAAGACCCTGCTCCCGAGCACCATTTTGCGGAACAGCCAGCTGTTGAAGAGCTTGCTGCCGAGGAGGAAATATGCGAACCGCTTGACGAGAATTGTTTCTACATTCAAGTCTCCGCGAAGCATTTGATATTTGCGTCTCCGGTATTCAAAAGAATACTCACCGGTGGTTGGAAAGAAAGCATTTCGTATCTTCAAAAAGGCTCAGTTGAAATTACTGCAGACAGCTGGGACATCGAAGCGTTCTTGGTTGTACTTCATGCTATCCATGGTAAATACAAGGACATACCGCGAAAGCTCACCATTGAGATGCTCGCCAAAGTTGCTGTCATAGCGGATTACTATGAATGCAAGGAATCTTTGTACCTCATAACAGACATCTGGCTCAACAATCTGGAGGAAGGGATTCCTACGACATATTCTCGGGATTTGATCTTGTGGTTGTGGGTTTCCTGGTTTTTCCAGTTCCCTTCCCAGTTCAAAGAATCAACATCGACTGTCATTTCATGCAGTGAAAATGTGATTAATGGTTGGGAGCTTCCTATCTCTGATAAAGTCATCGGTAAGGTGAAACAAATTCTGAAGATGTTTAGTATCTAATGTAATCTCAGGGTTGATCAACAAATCGAGAGAGGAGGCTATCAATAACTTTGTTCTCCTCCTTCATGCAACACGGGAGGCCCTCCTGAGCTGCAGTCGAGGCTGTAGCTTTGAATGCAGCTCAATTATGTATGGAGCTCTTACGATGCAGATGGAGTCAATTCATCTCCTTTCGTCGACGCCCGAAGCTCCTTTCCCGAGTTGGAATTACAATGATCTCAGACAGAAGGTATTGTCATTCCAATCACCACAATGGTGTACTTCCTCCTATAGTTATTCAAGTCATCGGCACCCCCATAGATGTCCCGATTCCTCCTTCGCATCCATATTCGCGAACCTGAATGCCTGTGTTCAAGGCTTGGACCTGAATAACCTTGATCCTTTTTAGACAATGGTGAATTTAGCTCACCAATTCAAGAAGAGGTTCCAGCCGCTGAAGTTGCGGCAAAATTGATGCTGTTGTTAGCGTATGCAAGTAATCTCAAATTCCTAATATCACGGTGGAACGATAAAACTTAGTAACACAACGGCGACATCAAGTGGTAAAAAGCCAATGCTTGCCAACCAGTCCACACTCGCCATAACAGTCTAGTGCAATACATATATGTGAAATCAATTCCGAGAGATTATGAAGCTACCTAGGTAAACAGTAGTCCCTATGGTTCTAGATTTTGCTTTTACAGTTGGCATTAACATAGATGTTTATTTTACGTGTGAAAAGAAAGGAAAAAGGAAAACATATCACAAAACCAGCCCACCTTGGGTATCATTTGTCTCGAAACTCAATTATACTACCAATTATAACCAATCTATATTCAATATCACAGTTCACAGTTCACCATCTTACAATTCAAAGATCTGTCACCAAAGACACACACCATCTTCAGATCTCCAACTCAATTTTAGTTCAAGCCCACTTTCCAAGCAGAGCCATGATACCAGCACCAAGAATCATAGTCACCACCATAAAGGTCAAGCGCTTGTTGTCCTGGGTGCGGTGAGGGTCAAACAGGAAATCCCGAGCAAGTAACTCAACGAGACCAGTGTACACCAAGATTCCAGCGGAGATGGAGTCCAGCACACCGGAGACAACATTGGCAGTGAAAGAACCAGGGTTGTAAGTCGTGCGCAGACCAAGACCAATAGCAATGGAAATCGGGGTAGTGAGGCCATAAGCGGAGCACAAGAACCAAGGCAACCAGCTTCCCTTCTTGAATGGGATACTGGACATACGGGCTCCAATACCAAGTCCCTCGAAGGACTGGTGGAAGACGAGAACAGGGTAGAGGGTAGCGAACTCATCACCAGCGACACCAAGGTTAAGGCCAATAATGACGGAGTGGAAGATAACACCGAACTCCAAAATCAGAAGCGCAGCAAGCTGCTGCTTAACCGAGCGCTCGATTGCCAACTCACTAGTCTGCGACTCAACCTCCTTGACTTGCTTGTCATCTGCGTGGCGAGCCGAAGCACGCGAGTCAACACGGCGCACTTCACCTCCAGTCGACATCATGGGCTCTGGGTCTGCGCGACAGACACCGTACTTGAGTTCGACCCAGCGCTCGGCACCGAAGTCCATGAGGAACACGCCCATCAGGGAGGCCAATACAATTGCCGGACACCATGAGTAGTCTGCCCAGTGGCCTGTCATGCCGACACATGTGTTGGGACCGATTTCGCCATATGCGGGATCGAGAAGGTGGATGAAGGCTGTTGCGATAATTACACCGGCACCGAAGTACTTGGCGAAGAGGTAGACGTAGATTGGGATGCGCAGGCGTGGTGCGCGTTGGGCTAACACGGGGAAGAAGGTTGCTGCGGAAGAGACGATCATGATCACGAAGATGGCGGACACGCGCGCGCCTAGTTGGCCATTGTATTCGTTGCCCTCGGAATTGATGTAGCAGACAATATCAGTTGGGTCGGCTGTGTCCAGGTCGACATTATGAGGATCGAAAGACATCTTGGCGGGTTATTTTGATAGATCTTGCTCCGAGGTTGGAAGGGAGAAGCCCAAATAAAAGCTCGAAGAAGAAGGAAATTAAACACGACGATCTTATCCTACGAATATCACAGGAATTGTCTGACTGTTTTATATCTGAGAAAAAAACTCTTAGGCTTCTTCGGGACCTCCGTGGTAGTGAGGACCTTGGGAGGTTGCGGTCCCCGTTATGTTAGTTTAGTAGTTAGCCTGTATTTGTCCATGACCGGTTAGGTTATTGGCTAGGGTATTCGAATCAACTTGGAACTTCTGAGACCGTTACAGTATCTAATTAATGTTCGGAATTCCTGATCTACGTGATGTGCTGCTATTGTACTACTATTGTGCAAGGAACTTAGGGTTTTCCCTGCCCCTTGACGGGATATCAAATGCCCAGACGGGATCAACCATCAGCCCTACACACGTTTTTACAGAACCAAGGCTCGGATAATTCCTTGTCAAAGCTTGGAGCGAAGTAAGCATTTGACGCGAGTCTTGTCAGTGGGCCAAATGTCGTGGTGGTGATTGGGTGTTAGTGTCATGATTTTCCCCCAAGGTCCCTGAACACAGATTGCGCGTGGGTCAAACCCCGGCATCCCAGTCTTTTTTTGCGAGGAGATATTACTCGAAATGGCAATTGCTGCGTAGTGGCTTGAACTCAGATATCATTCCATGGTCGCATGGGTACATTTGGAGACATGAATACTGCGTAGTGTGTAATATATCACGATGGTGGGCGGACGTCTCCCATTTGCAGGGATACTTTTGTCGGCAAACGCGGAAAGGATGAACTGAGTCGGCAAAAGTCGACCCAATAATGGATCAAATAAAAGAAATTACATCGCAAGAGTAGTTCATATCACCTAATGAGACATCACATTGTCCTCTCTTCATCACGGCGTTGTAGCCGCCCATTTGTGGGTTCAGCACAAAATCACTCAGGCTAAGACAACCTTGCGAGTCATGTGCGGAGTCTAGACTTGAACTTCCAGGAACTAAAGGCTTAGGACCGAAAGAAAACAGTTGAAACATGAAAAGAGCAAGTTCGTCCAGCCCGAAGGCACGAGACCATCCCATCCCATTTCCATCCCCGGTGTCTGAGACTATCCCAGCCCAAATCGTTAAATAAAGTAACATAAAACATAGATCATAAAACAAGTCATAATAAGCACAGTTGAATGGAATCGCCACATGCAAGGTTTCTTCATAACTCGTTTCGTTTCTCGTGCCAAGATCTCATCCCAGCTTGCAGAGAGGATCCCCAGTCTGTACACATAAACACATAATTCAGGTTCACACCCTGTCGTTCGTATAATATAGTTCTCCTCCCATCAGTCAAAACAAGAAACAGAAACACGCTCCGAAGCCAATCGCTAAAATCATCACATCGCTAAACAAAAGCCCCCTGTGCCCGAGTGAACCTGACCCTGGGACTGAACTCAAAACAAAACACATTGAAAAAGATACACAAACAAGAGAAGAATAAAAAAATGTTGCGTGATCTATCGTTGCACGCTAGTATTTCAAGGGCCATTGCTAGCCCGTATTTTTTCCAAGAAGAAAAAGAAGAGAAAAGGGCTAGATCAAGCAAAAGTCCCAAGCAGGACGTTGCAAGAAATGCAAGAAAGGTAGAAGAAAAAGGTGCCAAATCAAACAACAATCCCAAGGAGGAAGTCGCAGAGAGGCGAGAAAAGTAGAAGAGAAAAGGGCTAGATCAAGCAACAATCCCAAGGAGGACATCGCAAGAAATGCAAGAAAGGTAGAAGAAAAGAATCAAGAAGAAATACGGTAGTGTCGAAAATCGCATGCCTAATCCCGAAAGGAAAACCTCAAGGGTGGAAAATACCTTCCTCCTTGACAGGAGTATCATAACCATGACCCTGCACCATACGGCGGAAGTCCCGAACAACCTTTTCAGGCACTCGGTCCCACATCAATGATCTGGAATACACATCAGAAGACAAAGCGGAATGCATACGACTCTGCTGCGCGGCGGTATCCCGCATCGCAGCGAACGCCTGCTGCAGAGTAGATGGCTGCTGTGGCTTGAAGTCCCCGCCATCTGCCTCGAATGTAGTCAAGGAGTTATACTGGTCAGCGTTCATTGAGAACACCTGTTCACGTTCCTGCTCCTCTGTCGGCATGACGAGCGTGTTATGCATCTGGTCTAGATTCGAGGGCACGGATTGCACAGAGCTCATCTGCGCCATTTCCATACCGCTGATGGTTGCCGGTGCAGGACCGGTTGCTGTCGCGTGATTGATGGAGTGGGGGTGGGTGAGCTCGTGACCAGGTGACGAGGCTAGCACGGCTTTCAGCACGTTGGCTGACTCGGCCCGGTACTCTTCGGAGAGTTGGGGCAGCGAGCGGCCCGGTAGAGAGGTACTCTTCGAGGCGAAGAAGGCACCGACAAGCAGGAACATGTAGAAGGCGTTCCAGCTGATCGGCAGGTCTGATCCGTTGCTGGATTTCTCCGGGACCTTAACCTGCTGGCTAACCTGAGGACGGGGAGCTTGAACATATTCCGGTTGCAAGGGAGGTCCAGTGACCATTGAGAAGTCGTCCCATGAGGGGTTTTCCATGGTGGGGTTCTCAAAGCCGGTGAAGTCGCCAGGCAGGTTTTCTTGAGCGGGTTTGACACCGCGCTCCAGCTGCTTGATGATCTCATCCTGCATGCTGTTCCTCTTCAACAGATTGGCGGTCTCCCGCGTGTGTCTGAGGGTAGCCTCATCTTTCTCCATGTCCTGGCGTTGGATGTGCTCGGTCAACTGCCTATTGTAGGCAGTCAACTGGTGATTCTCATACTCCAGGGTTTTCATAGCCCGTTGCATGTTCTGGTTATTTTCCTCCAGTTGCGCGATCTTTGCAGCCTGTTGCGCGACAATCTCATCCTTTTGCTTGAGCTTTTCTATATTACCCTCGGCTTCCTTCTTCTTGCGCTGACGAGATTGCAGGCTATTAAAATAAGGTTAGCATTCAATCCAACTCGACGTATGAATCTCCACTTACGCTGCATCCCGATTCCGCAGCAGGCGTTTGTTTGCCTTGAGTTCCTTTTTCTTCTCCTCATCCGTGCACTCCCGGATAGCCTCGTCGATATTGGCCAAGCTCAGTTCGGGGGAGATTTCAATTCGGGAATTTCTCTTCCGAATCCCATCTCCCCGCCTCAACGGTAAGGCAATGCGATAATTCGGGCTCTTCCTCGAGTGCATTTCTGCTTCAGCGAGGTCCATCGGCGCCGGCATCCAACCCTGGCTTGATTGCGGTGACATGGCGACACTGCCAGGAGTCGCAAATGCCATACCTCCACGGTACGACATGGGGTTCATGGGCATAGCGCCGACGGGTCCAACCGCACCACCAGAGAAAGGAGTGATGGCACTCTGATCTCCATTGGTAGGATACTGATCATAGCCCACGGTCGGGGTACATGAGCCTGAATCGGTGCGCGGCATGGGCCACGATCCCTGCGGGTAGGAAACCGACTGCGGGCCGTCGACGGGCATGAATGAGGCACCCGTTGAGCTCAGCATAGCGTGTCCGATCTGCGAATGCGAATTTGACTGCGACTGGCTGGAGCTGGTATTTGAGTAGTTTGACCAGACGGAATCCCGATGTGAGTAGGCATCTGGGGCATCGTAAGAGGCGCGGCGGTTGTCGGGATGGTCTTCGGAATTTGGGTCCAGGATCTTATCGTCCAACACGCTCATCTCGTCGTCTTCTGGTGTCACGTCTAACGTCGATGGTGATTGTTGGTAGAATTCAGACTGGAAATATTGTGCCATCATGAAGAGGCGGTGTGTGTGTGTGTGTGTGTGTAAAAGAGAGGGGTGGGGCGGGGGAAAGAAGATGATTTATAGAGAAATTGGTTATAGAAAGAATAAATCACCAAAGAGGGAAATGAGTAGGTAGAAAGTATAGAAATGAATATGAAGATGACGATATAAATTGTGAAGAGGGGGGAAATATGCTGTGATCTAGTTCCGGGGGGGAGCAGACTATGTATGTGCAGGCGCAGTGCTCGTGCGGTTGACATTGTACCCACAGGTACCGAGTACCGATGTAGGTGATGGAGAATAGCCTGTCGATCAAGTACCCAGTACTCATCCAGCGGTCTGCGCGGGAGTGCAAGAGTGGCCCCCGGGACAGCGTCTCCGTTATTGGCTGCATTGTTTTGCTTGGGCAGACCTGCATCTGTTGATGTTTGATTATTTTGGTTGGTATTTTGGTTATTTCGGCTTGAATTTTCTATTTGGGTTTTTATTTTATTTTTGATTTTATTGGAAGTTTTCTTTTTCTCTGTTTTAGTTTTGTTTTTAGTATCCAGTCTCGATGGTAATGCTGGCAGTTATTTACTTGTTTATAGGTACGGGGTAATTACTGGCTATGTAACATTAGTATAGAACATGTACACTAATGTTCTATACACCTTTACCCTTTTTCCCTCCTGTATAATGTACTCCGTAAACCCGAAGCCATCACCAAAAAAAATCTCAAGTGGGGGAAAATCAGACGCTGTGCTTATCGATAAACGATAGCCTATCGATCGATCCTCGTTCCGCCGGGTTGAGACAATCCCTGTCGTGGGGATTATATGGTCTGTGCTATACCTTATTCACGGCGCTTAGGTAGAATACTATTTGCTACTTAGAACTTGACCTGCACGTCTACTTAAAGCGAGTGTTTTTAAGTATTTTTCTGTACCTTTCATGTACTAAACTCATCACCCGTGAATGGTCAGATGTCCAGTCTAGATGTCATCCTCCTTTCTATCCGCCGCTAACAGCCAATCATTCCCGAGTCAGTGTGACGATCCCTTTGGGCTCCGATCCATGGCGGCTTGATATTTTGTTTTTTTCTCTTTGTTTCCTTCCTTAATTTGGGACTCGTTATTATTCCCTTCCTCCGTATGGTTTTGGATACTTTTTCTATAGAATGAATCTCTGGTACGGGCTCGGCCCGCGGATCCACTGTTGGGCCGACCATGGATGAAAAAAAAGAAGTTAAAAAAAAAAAGCAAAGCACAGATGCCATACACTGATCACTCGTCCCATCCAGATGACGACCTCACCCCTCCAAAATCAAAATCCCTATATGGAACTACCCTGGATGGTAAGGCTCCGCCTAGAGCGAGAGCTTGGGTCGAACATCCCACCCGCCTGATCTTGTTCATCTTGCCGTGATCTACTTGCAGCTCTCTCTGCAGCTCCCATATGGCTGCAGCAGCCATCTTTCCAATTCTTACAGGCTCACAGACCACATTTAATTAGTGATCGACTATGCGGAGTGCAGGGGACGTGATGCCATCATATTTGACGGGTGCCTTCCGACTTGTATCAGCGCTGCGGGGTGAACAACCCCCCAATCTATTACCTCAATATACGGGAATTTCCAAATTATACCAGGATTAAACTTGGGCTATTCTTTTCTTTATTTTTCTCCTTTTCTTCCATAGTTCAATCACCCCCATGTCGAGCCTTGCCGCCCAAAGCGCAGACCCGGTTCATGTTCCTGTCAGTTCGTCTCGACAATTCCCCGGGGGCACAAACCCCCTCGGCGGCAGCGGCTGAGTCTGTTCGCAGTCTATACATAGTACATGGCACGGATCCTGTGATAATGATAGGCCTATCACCTAGGCGGCAAGTCCGCGGGTGGGCAAGTTAGCCCGGATAACATCTGGCGGTGAAAAAGCCGAGTCTGTCCAATGGAGATCCAGTCTGCCATCGGTCACCCCGTTCACGGGTTCATTGCTACATTAGTCATAGACAGACAATTCCAAGGTTATTCTGAGTGCAAGGTACCCGATGGCATTTTTTTTGTTTCTGCTTGCTAATTACACTACTATAACATAAATTACAGCAATCTAAGGAGCTGAGACCAGTATCATAGTAGTTCTGTTATGTACACACCAATATATTCAGCACAGTATACCTTCCGCAATACGAGACTAATATTTTCGCCCTTCCTGCGGTGAAGCTGAAACCACTGTTTTGACATATGACTCAGAATGAAACTGGTGATCTACCTTCTTTGCACAAGCTAGAAGGCCATGGCAGGTCCACCGCTCCACTTCCATTCTAATATTCATGTAGCCAATGGTCCACTTCTTGCAAAGCTCCATACACCTTCAATACACCGTACGCTGTATGCGCCCAAGGGTCTCTAAAACATATCCCCGGCACAGGCTAGGCTAAGCCGCGTATGATCTCAAAGCCTCACTTTCAACCTGTACCTGCCTGATATGCCGTGCACCGGGTACGTTGGGCACATCATATGGGGGTAACCCAGTGCGTAGGATTGGATGCGACTAGGCCACTAGATACTCACTAATGGGCTCCTGTTATGCTCCACATGCCGGATTGGGGATTCGTTGACGTTTTTCGTTTCTATAGTCTACCTATCGGGGAATCCCTCTTTTTCTCGGACCCATCGGGGAAGAACACTTGATCTCTATGCCGAGGATCTTTGTTCACCGTTTCAATGACTCATTTTCTGTAGCAGGGCGAGAGATGGATAAGAGGATTTGGGAGTTTCTGTCGCTTGCAGCGGTTATGGCTATCTAACACGTCGTCGAAATGAGTTGACCACAGGTGGACCAACGACCTACGATGATCGCAATATTGGGACAATGAAGCTATTATTCAGTATCTCAGACAGACTGAGTCACTGTCTCGTTCTATTGTTGCTCTCGTCCGAGAGGTTGTATTTCTCTCCTGCTATTCTCGTCTGAAGGATTCACATTCTTTTGTCCGATGACGTTCGTTGTCTTGGTTTGAGTAGACTATCTGTCCTGCACTAAAGCCCAACAGACGATTCCGACGTAGTACAATGATTAATCCCATGATACAAGAAGACGAAGAGCTAAAACCAACACAAGATGGTGTTGATAGGCAAGGACCGATGTGTGGCTTGACTTAGCCGCCAACGCTTTCAAGTGCTGGTGATACACATACTTCGCAGGATTGTCAAGAGCCCAGGATTATTCCAACTAAAGACCACCAACAATATATCACTTGATTCCTAAGTAGTTATGTACTATTCATGCTGGCTAGACCTAGCCTCTGTTGCGCGTTTACACAAGGAAGTGCTTGACTTCATTCGGTATCACTCTCTCGACTTGCCCAATAGAAGCAGCATTGTTGATCACGATGCTACATATTTGTAAATATTTTAAACTTGAACCCGACTATTGTCTATAGCTCTACTCCTTACTCTCAGCTTTGATATTTGAGGTCCGAACTCGAATCATTGCTGCCTATATCACCGGGTGCTATCTGATATACCCCTCCACGTCTATACTTGGCAATCTCAGGGCGCTAATATAGCAGCCACACAGCCAAAATATGTATACACTACAATTATTAACAAGTAAACGAAAACATTCTAGGCCCTGGCTATGTCTTGCTCAATTTACTCCCACCATTGCCTCTATGGCCTCAGCAGGTTCCACGGGCTGGGGTCATCCTTGTAGGTCTCGGAAGGATATCCTGGAGTGTGGATTTCAATATTGCGCTCCCTACAACACGAGTCCGTTTATCTTTCAAACATCATGCAATAGTGAGGCTTATACATTCCTCCATGGTTACACAACTTCATACTTCATGCCACCAGTCAGCAGGACATGGACCCTGCAGTTTTTTCTATCACTATCACATGGCTCGGCACTGGTTGGTTGCCGAAGTATATCCAACATGTCGACATGTGCAACTGTGATCAACAAATGCAGAATTTTGAAGGAACTAGGCACACGCGCAGGAAAAGTTTTCAAATGTTCAATTTCTTTTGTTTTTTTCAATTCCTTTTCAACTGAATGCTATCGACATCTTTTCGGGGTATGGGCAAAGCAAACGAAAAGCAAGAATGACAACTATCCAATCGACTACAAATGGCAGGATTTAGGGTTTAGAAGCGGATAAAGTCTTGCTGCTGCGACATCTCGCCGCTATCCACGCCTTCGATCAGTTCTTCGGGGGTATCATCGAATGCATCCGAGTCAACGTCGTCCGAATCAATCGCGTCATAGTTCTCTTCCTCGCTAGACGGGTCAGAGTCATCCTCACCCAAGTCAGCTTTACTAGCAGCAGCCGCGGCAGCCTTGCGGATCTGGCCCGCGCGGTCGACGTGCGGCAGCTGGCAGCGCTTCTTGTTGCAGGTGCCAGTGTTGGCATAGTCCGGGCACTCGTGGACGTGCTTCTCTTCGCACGCGTCGCCCTTCTCGCAGTATCCTAGTGTTGCAAAGGCGCGGCAGACGGGGGCACCGGGTGTCACGCGGACGTGGGCGTAGCGACATTCCGGGTTGGCGCAACGTCCCCTAAGGAAATGCATACAGGTAGGGGAGCGGTGGGGCGATGGCTCATGGGATAGATCACAGCTACTACCTGCGGCACATTGGCCTGTCTGGAGGAAGTCCTTGCACATAGCGACCTTACTGGGGTCGTGGACGAATTGGCAAGTTGGGCCTTTGTAGCATGTGCCTGGAAAAACAGAGTTAGTTTCTGGACATACTGATAGTGTGGAACATGGCAGTATGGCCCGTCGGAAAACAAAGTACCGGTTGTTGTAAATCTTTTGCAAAGCTCATTGCGTTTCTTAACGGTGTGGTTCCTAGGGCAAGGTCAGTATAAAGGTAGCTATCGCTAAAACAAAAACTTACTTCTTCATAGCCACAGCACCGAGACGGTGCAGGTTTCCGTTTTTGCTTCGCACAAAGGACACATCGGCCACTGTGACGCGCTTGGGGGTATTGTTGGCAGTACTGGGGTCATCTATGAAGGGTAAGCAAATTCGAGGTGAAGAGAGAAGAAAAATACGTACTCGAAATACGAATCAGTTTGCTTCCGCCGTTTGCAACCCTGAAAGCGACATCATTGACAAGAATCTGATGGCCAGCTGCAGGATTTGCAGTGGTGGAGACCATCGCATTGGCACCTGGACCCTGTGCATATCGAAGTACTTTCGCCTTTTCGTACTCGGTTTTTTTCTGTTCTCTAAGCTTGCGCGTTCGTTCCATATCCTTTGTTCTGTCCTGTGTTTTCCGATCGTAGACGGCAGGGTTGATCAGCTGCATGTGGCGATCGTGCTTTACAACCCAACCATTGCCAGTCGAAGATGGTGTCGGAACCGCTGCACTCTCATTGCCACTTATCGGACCGGGGGAGGAGTTTGCACTAGGATTTGAGCCGGCGCCCGCGGTGTTCAAAACAAGCGTACGGTGCCGGTGAGGAGCAGCTGCTCCTCGACGTCCTCGGCCGCGTCCCCGGTAGTATGGGGCCCATCCTGGGTGAGAAGGGGTATGGCGAGACACGTATTGAGACTGGTGATTAGCCGGTTGGGTTTCTTGGGTCTTGTGGCGGTTGATTTGGCCTTTTCAGGTTAGCTTTGTGTCGATAGTGAGCTGATATTGAGCGCACCTGCAAGCTGGCCGATCTTGGCCAGGAGATCGTCGTTTTCGCTCATGGTGACTATCTGAAGCTAAATAGGGTAAGTGGATAGCAGATACAGAGATCTGAGTCTTTTTCAGATTAAGATCAAAAGCTGGGGGGGGGTATTTTAGAAGAAGTTCTGAGCCGGTGATGCGGAGGAAGCAGCAAAGACGCGCGCATTTAGCGCTGGTGTGATCCGAGATGTGTGTTTGCATTGTTTGCATATTATCATGCCTTAGGCATTCAGACTAAGAGGCGAAGAGGTCTGTGCTCAGGTCGATGAGGACGTCACCAACTATCCGGCTAAACAGTACGGAGTAAGCTGAGACAGAAAAACGCCTCTTGGGGGCCTGTGCAGCTATCTGGGGTCAAAGAAACCTCGCTTCAGCATTCGTGCCTAAGACTAGCTTCAATAGAAAGCAGGCCCACTCCCAACTTAACAATCACCAGCGAAGTACTCCGCACCTCACGTATAAGTGCATAAAAAGAGCTTCAAGATTGAAAAGAGGGCACTGTTATCTAATTTACCCATAAATTTGTTAATATATACTCCCTGCCTACACCAGAAATGGCCAAACAATGTATAAATGAAATTCTTACTGAAAATATTCCCCATGGAAGCAGGCACACTACCGCTATGGTTCACAAAATGTGGGCATACTGCCTTATCACATGCCCATCAAACCATTTAAAGCTTACACCCAATCCAGTCAATAAAGGGCATTTCCAGACCGACAATATTGGGCTCACGAATGGTTGGATCGAGGTGCTTAAGACAATTCTCAACAAGAAATGTCTACAATTTTGATGAAACCAGCGTCCAATTAGGCTAAGTATGCTCAAAGGTGGTCATTGTGAATCCTACGGAGATATGAGTTTCGAATATACCAATCGAAGGGACTATTGCTTAGGACCAAGTCCAACATTGTATGTAATTCATTTGTTCATTCCATTTTATGACTATTTTCCGATTTGAACCCGGCCTTTCCTTGAAAGCCTTAACGCCAGGACCCTGCTTATGCAACATATCGAAGCCGTTATTTGTCTGTATTTGTTTAGACGTCCTCAAATTTAACGTCGTCCTGATCCATTCCAGAAGCTGGATCATCCTCTGACTCGAAAGGATCGTCGGCTCCCGGTGGCAACTCTGCCTTTGCATTGTCCATCGCATTCGAGTACTGACTGTGGGTTGCCTCGGGCTTCAGTTCCCAAGTCATAGCGAAGTCACCAGCCTTGACGAGGTGCGCAACCATCTCCAAAGTCTGTTTGAGATAGGCCTCTGGCTGTGCCAATCGGGCCTTGAGTGTCTTAAAGGGCCAGTATTTGAATTCGCGGAAGCACTGGAAGATAAGATCCAGAAGCTCGTTTTGTGGCATACGGGTGGACTTGTTCTCTTGGGATTTTCCTTTGGTAGGTCGTGTGGCTTGCTGCAGGCGAAGTGAGTAATCTAGCCTCAAACATAAACAGAAATGCAAGATAACATACCACAAATTGTCCCCTTTCGGTGGGAAGAGCATGGCGGGCCTGGATGATCTTCCCGGGAATCTTATCAATAAAGACAGTTTCCTTCCGAGGCTTCAGAGCTTCCAGCGCTCGCTTCTCGGAGATCCGTCGGAACTCTTCATTCTCCACGGGAAGGCAATTGAATTCTTCACTGACCGCGCCGGCGAGGGCAGTGTGTTCTAGGAATTGTGAGCAAATGCAACTCTCTATGTCTGCAATGGGACATACTTGGTATCGTCTTTCGCACATAAGGCTCCCATCTTTTGCCCTGTTCCCGCCGCTTCGCTTCACGTTTCTGAGCTTCGTATAGAACGGAGCGCGTTTCGCCAAATGTAGCCATGCGGTTCTCGACGCCGGGGATATCCTTCTCGGTAAAGAGGTACGTATTGTTTGTGAGGTGTGATCCGGTGCCGGATGGGTCGACCGTTTGCCGCTGGAGTGTGTAGTCCTTGGGAATCTCCCGATTATCTGGGCGATCATGTATGCGCAAACTGACCTGAGAAACGGACGGATGTCAGAATCTGCCAGACATATTGCATGCGCATGTCTTTCCACTTACCCTCTTGATATCGTTCGGTGTCCCCTCCACTCTCATGGTACCAAGCTCAATCTCTTCGTCATCGTCCAGGTGGGCCCAGTGCTCCCACAGCGACCGAGGCAGACGGGAGAGCCACACGTTCTGACCTGCTTGCGTGAAGTCCAGGTCTCCAGCATCTTCGTAGAGATCTTCTTCGTCTATGTCTCCAAGGACGATATCCTTGCTGTCAGGATCTTGCTTGAAGTACGGGCGATCCGGGTCTTGCTTGACCTGCGCCATATTGGGTGCGGGATAGCTCGAGGACGGTCAAATTTCAGAGGAAATGATGTTGTAGTGAATGCGACTGTCGAAGGAGCACTGAATTTATCGGGAGAGAAAGTGGTGGATGGAGTGAAAAGCGCGTTTGAGTGATAAAGTCCGCGCCACCCAAGTCTGGAGCTATTCACTCAACCCGATACGGTAGGCGGTGAGAGCCAGCTCTCGTCGCATGTATGACGACGTGCTTTTCGACTCTTCACACAGTAATATTAGGTGTGTAGCTTAATTTATACGCTCAACTATAATCAGATCCCAAATGGGGCTCTGGGGCATAACTAACTTTCTAGGTAGTATTTGTTTACCTGGGCATTCAACTGAGCGAAACCTGCAAACCTTCTCAACTCATCCTCCAGTAACCTTCATCTATACCAGTGTCATATCAATCACCATACTTGACTACTATCCTGCTACTAACATCATTCCTTTGCCAGCTTTGAGTGGTATGTTATATGTTGCTATCTTCATATACCAATATCACCTACCAGTTCACCGTTCCCTCAGGTTGGACCACGAATCCCAACTCCCCCGAATACATGGATATTTTCTGATCGCAGTGTTATAGGTAGAAAGATTGTCATGTAACCATCATCCTCAATCAAGTATCAAATCAGTAGTCTACGGTGCAGTGGGACCCACCAACATCAGCAAATGGGTCGAAGTTAGCTGGCAATCCTCCCCACATGCGTACCAACTCTTCACAATTGGCACACAGCCTTCGTACAGCCTTCCAAGCCCATCCCGAAACACCATCTTCATAATGGCTGTGCAGCACACCTTTCCTATGCACAGCTATTCCATACACAGCATCCGGGTTGGTATTTCCCCTATCTGGTTAGCTTTGGTACTATACGGATCCCGGGGTAGTAAACTCACTTCAGCATATGCAGTAGAGAATATACCTCAGCGCAGTTTCCGAACCAAATCCCCTTGCTGGAGGCAGGGCAATCGATCATGGTATACCCCTTCGATACCATCTCCGCATCATTAATCAAAGAGAACCTTGTTTCTTTGACTGCCTGCGTCCATGAGGCGTTTGCTTGCTTGTACCGTCCAAGGGATGCTCCCAGGAAGAACCGACCTCTGTCTTCTCCCTCTGCTATCCACGTGCAATTGAACATGGTGGGACATGGTAGAGAATCCCCAAGCACTTTACACCACCGCCCGTACATCGCCACGAGCGGGAGGTAGAAAGTGCGCGAATTTGCACCAGTCGGCGCATTACCCATCGATGAAAGAAGCAAGCCTAATATATCACAGAGTCCCCGGAAGGGGGAAGGGGACTCCGTCATGCATAAAATCATTTTAAGGCAACTTTTATCCTTTTCGGGATCGATGGGTCCCAGCCGGGGCTGAACACATGATCCATTGAGAGACCTTGCTCAAGGTCGGGTGAGGCAAACAGGCTACCTTCTGCCGGGCTGTGTGAACGAAAGCAAAATTCAGTCAGAAGTGATAGGCATATGGTGTAAGCTTGGTCCCTACCGTAGCATCTCAATTTGAGCCACCATGGCTCTGAGAGCTGGAATTTGGTGGTCTTGGATATCATAGAGATATCCATACGTGACAACGTGGCGGAGAAATTTCATTATCTGAAGTCTGGATCGGCAATTATTCTGCGCATGGGTTTCCTGGGGAAGTGATATTAGTCTACTCACGGAATCCGCATTCCAGGCGTAGGCCTGTCTCAGGTCGAGAATGTCATTGTAGCCCTTCAAAACTTCGTTGTATTCAGCCATGTCGTAGGATCAGAGCAATGATCAACTTGATAGATTTTGAGAGTTAGAGTTCTTGTAACATGGTTCGAGAGTCGTGTATTGACGCGATTGTTGACAAGTTGAAGTTCGTGGTTCATTGTTTGCCAATGTGGCTCACCTTGGAATTTGCCTGCAGCACATGTACCAGTCTATACGTAATTTACGTATTTTACATATATATTTCAATACCCGATCTATGTCTACTGTCTAACTAACTACATCCACCTTCATAGTGGTGTTCAAATTGCCTTCTCGATATCCAGTTGTTGGACCGATCGCCATTAGTGCTGTCTATCTAGTCTTGACTTGCCAAATAACCTCCATGATACCAGCCCAACTCATCTGTATCCTTTCCAGGACCTCGGTTGGGTCCGGACGTTGGGGTTTAGAGAGTAGAACTTCGAGGTGATCTGGGTGCTGGCAAGAGGTGATCATAGCTTCGGACACTGAAATACTTGGATTGCGATCAAACAGCGAGCGCAGAATTGCCGGAATATCGGTTTCAAAATAGTCAGAAGTGCGTACCAGGAGGACTACGTTGGATGTGGGTAAGACTCGAGGCTCTTTTTCAAGCATGGCTTGGACCAGGCTCCCATCACACACAGGGTTAGAAGCGAGTGTTTCGAATACATCTGGGGTATCTTGGCAGCAATATTGATGTTGGAGTAAGATTTCGAGTATCTCAGGGCTTTGCACGGACTCCAGAATGTCGAGAGTAATTTCCACGTCTCCAGCGCGCTCAGTTAGCATATTAAAAAAACTCTGTTGAGTCCCCCATCCGTGTGGATGCAACCACATTGGCTATTGCGTCTTGAGTCACACGAAGACTTTTATCGTATCTGTAAAAAGTCTCCAAAATTCCCTTATTCATGGAGAGCAATGGCAATTTCAATGCAAATGCAACATCCGTGGCACTGACTTTTAGACCATCACAATACTTCAGAACAAAATTTAAGATTTCCCGAGTCTCTCCACCAGTGTGGAAGTAGTATCCACGAGAAAGAATTGACGTTATTGTATTCCTCTCCTCAGAACAATTGGCTTTAGGATCAGCCCCGTGGTCAAAGAATCTGAAGTGTTTTGACGGCTTTGTGCCGACAAGCGTAAAGCGAAGCTGTTCCGAATTTGTCAGGATTCATAATTATCGTAATCATCACAATCAGAATCCTTCTCGACTCGAGGAACTAAATAGAGTATGATGAATCTGATCAAGGTTCCACCGGAACAGCATACCATTATGTCTATCCAGTCATGAAGGCGCCCCTACGCATATGATTACTTATATGGGAGTATAAATTGTCCGAATGGATGTGTTGGGTAAAATAATATGCAGGATGTATTTTATGTACGAGAATTGGAGAGCTATAAGTGGTCAAGAAGTACCTAGGTAAAGACATCAATAGTAAACCACCTCGATCACAAGGCCCGAGGCACCCGAGAACAGTCCATTTCTAGCTCTATATAGTCCCGGCTATATGATCTTCGTAAGACCTATTTTATCTATGTTATGACTAAATTAAATTAACTCCGTTCTCTTGCTTCCGTCTGTATACATCCAAGCCAGCTCTTATCGATAACAGTCGTCCCCACCACTCCGCGTCTAACAGCAACTCTCTTTACCACCTCTCCTTCACTCAACCACCACCATGGCCTCCCAAAAGATGACAAACGCCCTATCGGGCATCGAAACGAACCCACACCAACCAACAAAGCTACAGCAATACACCGATCTCCTCAATGAGATGGTAACAACCTCCACCGGCCACGAACTCGCCCAAGACCTAGTCTACTACCTCGACTCAATCCTCAGCGAAGAAGTGAGCATCGTCGCAGCCCGCCCCCTCCTCGACATCTTCATCACAGTCCTCCAATCCCTCACCCCGGAAACAAAAATAAAAGTCGGCCAGCACGCCATCACCCTCCTCCACACGCGCTCCGCCTCCGTCGAAGAACAAGACTCGCAGATCCGCGAGATCCTCGCAGACGCCTACGAATCCCAGGAAGAATACACGGCCGCCGCCCGCGCCCTACAGGGCATCCATATCGACAGCTCGCAGCGTCTGGTCTCAGATGCCGCCAAGGCCCGCCTGTGGATCCGTATCGTGCGCTACTACCTCGAAGACGACGACACGACCAACGCCGAAGCCTTTCTCAACCGCATCAAGAACCTCCCCTCCAAAATAGAAGACCACGATGCAAAGCTCTACTTCCAGCTCTCCCAGGCCCGCATCCTCGATGCCCGTCGCCGCTTCCTCGACGCCGCCCAGGAATACTTTAACGTGAGTCTCGCGCCGGGCGTCGACGAAGGAGACCGTCTGACAGCGCTATCTGCTGCAATCCGATGTGCCGTACTTGCACCTGCTGGCCCGCAGCGTTCTCGCTCCCTCGCCCGTCTGTACAAAGACGACCGCACGCCTTCCGTTGAGGAATTCGGTATCCTGGAGAAGATGTTCCTGGACAGACTCCTGACAGCCGATGAAGTCGCCGCGTTCGCAAAGAAACTTGCGCCGCACCAGCTCGCTGTTACGGCAGACGGTACGACCGTTCTCGATAAGGCGGTTATCGAGCACAATCTCGTTGCGGCGAGCAAGCTGTATGAGAATATCCATGTCGATGACCTGGGCTCGATTCTTGGATTGCAGTCTTCGGGTGATGTGTCTGCTGGCGAGAAAGCGGAGGCTTATGCGGCGCGCATGGTTGAGCAGGGACGGCTGCGTGGTCGGATTGATCAAATTGATGGGGTTATTTCGTTTGATGCTGAAACCCTTGGTGGATCCTCGGCGGGTGCTTCTAATGGGACGAAGCTGAGACAGTGGGATCTTGGTGTGCAGGATCTTGCGGAGGATGTAGAGCGTGTTGCTACTAGTATCTCTGATCAGTTCCCGGTATGTGCTGGCGTTTGTTCTGTCTGAGGTTGCTTTTCTTGCTAATATATTGATTTTAGGAATTCGCTACGAGCCAGATGGTGCATTGAATGGTCAACTATGTCTCGTCTGTGTGTCCATCTGATGAAAGATAAAGATCTACGAATTCATGCCATCTGCCTACTCTTGCATATCGTTTTAGCCAGCCCGAGAAATGAAAGACAAGCTCCATTTGCTGATATGTCTCGCCTCTGTACCTTCGCGAGCTATACTTAATTATAAATGCTGTCGTTAAAAAGTAAGATCCATGGCTTCATAGTCTCTCGACTAACGCACTTCTGAATGTTTTCGAGTAATAGATACAATAATAGTTAGCCGCTTATGCGGCCTTTCCAGTCTTCTTGGTTGTCTTTTTAGATACATGCGAAGGGGGAAAAGGGGTAGTTCCTTTGTGCAAGAGACTTTTCTATGTATAACCTTTTGAAATAGATACAACAATCCGAGTAGACACGAACTTAAGTTATATACAGCCTAAGAGGACCAAAGCTAGCGGACATGAAATGTATATAAAATACGAAACACGCAAGATATAGTATGAAGTGTATAGTCTGTATTGTGTACGTAGACAAATCATATTCTAATCGTCGGTGAAGCCGAGATATCAAGATCAAGAATGACAGCTGGTAAAGCTGGTAAGGGTAATCGAGTGCAAGAAACGCCGTGGCAAGTCGTATACAAAGGTGAAGGAAAAAACATAGAAAATAGAGTGAATAAATGGGGTCATTGGTGTTCCCTCCGTGGGAATATAAATTGACCCAAGAACAAAAAATAAAAGATATCATCACATCGTATCGGCATAAATCAACAGCACACCACCTCAATGGTTCAGCTTAGTAGTGGAGTTATTTCCTGGGAGGATGGAAATATCCGTCTGGACATTAATAGTCCGCGAATGGAGATCATCACCAAGGTATCCGGGCGACTCGCTCTCGACCTGGGCATTGTACATCTTAACATACTCCAGATCCGGCGAGCGGGGGCTAGACTTCGACAAGAACAAAGAGTTCGTGTGATCAGTGTTGATATAGGCAGGACCCGTTCCATTGCGGGAGCTCTTTAGCTTAAGCGCCGGGAACAAACCCCGGATAATCGGCAAATTAGAGCAGATCAGGCCAACGGCAGGCTCGATATGCGTCCATAGAGTCGCCTGGTAGACGGTGAAAGTTGGGTCCGTCGGACTGATCCAGAAGAGCACGACGATGCGGTAGATGCTTGCGAAGCAAACGAACGCGCCGAGAGCAAACACCCCGTTTAGCGCGAGCTTGTCTTGCCATGCACGGTGGAGGTTCCAGATCATTGGGATGGGCAGGATGAGGATGACGAAGTCCATGAGTACATTGAAGGCTTGGTTGACGATGATGAATTCCTGCGCATCGAAACATGTTCCTTCGACGCTGTGGTCCCAGTATGCGCGTAGGGGTCGACATTGTCCTGCACAAGCTAAGAAGATCCCTGTGCCCCAAGCGGCGATTAGGCAGTTTAGGCCGAAGGTGACCTTTTGGAATATCGGGGTTGCGAAGAGACGGCGGTAGAAGCAGATGATGGAGATCTTGATACAGGGGCAGAGTACGAAGTAGGTGAATTGGTTTGCGAGGAAGATCTGGGTGGTGTTAGGTTGGTGTTGTTGGATATTGGATTATTGCTGTATGCATACCTTCCAGTAGTTCGTGAGGGTTTCGGGAGATAGATCCGCGATATGAGCTCCATTGCCTCCAATTGTACACCCTGGCGATAGATGTTAGTATTGAATGGAATTACAATCTGGTCCACGGGCGGGGTAATCACATACAGAGAATCAACTCGACCAGCATGGCAACGAGGAGCACCATGGATACCATGCTCAGATAATCATCGATGCCGAATCCGACTCTCCTCCGAATACGAGCGACGACTCGCAGTACCACTGAGATCAGACACAGACTGACCAAGACCGAAATGATCTCAATCATCTGCCATCCCTTCTTGCTTGGCGCCATTGCACTGCTCGACAAACCAATAGTAAAAGAGTGTAGGGTTCAACCGAAACAATGGCAAGGTATGTGTGTATCGATAAAAAAAAAAGAAAGGAATGAATGGGAAACACACAATCCTAGGGCATTCACTGATATAAAAGTTGTACCACGCGAATATCCAGATCTGTCCAACGTGCCGGTGCCCTAGTCCAGCTCAAAATTCCATATCCCACTATTTTATCCACTCACACGCAACCCCTAGCGGCCGATCGTTGTCCCGATGGAGATCTAGGTTTACGTGGAATGTACGCCGACCTATCTATCCACGTGGATGACGATGGGATCTACTGCCCTCACGTGTGCTGGAGATTTTAGTGAGATTCATAGCTGCCCCCTCATTCTAGTCTGGATTCCTGGTTATTGTGTTGCTCAACAAAACAATGGCATACAAAGTGTAGTTCATCCTTGTTGCAATGACAAATGCTTTCTTTGCAGAATAGGCCAGTGGATCCCAAGTGGGGGCTGGTAACAGCCACAACGGGAAGGACATCCCTACGATCGCCATCCAATACCACCTCGGCAGCTGAGAACGAGGACTGAGTCATGCAAGCTTTGCACAATCACCTAGTTAGTACTTGAACTATTGATTTTAGACTATCCATACTCTACATACTGCATAAACACTCCATACATTCTCCCAAGGTTGTGAATTACAATATACATACCTAGGTAGGTATACTTAACCTCCAGAAGGGAGAAGCTACCCGCAGCTACGGACGCCACGAGGACCTCACCCATGGTTCCTCTCGGGTCTTAAACCTGACATGTAGATCCCAATAGCGTCGAAAATCCGCGCTATTAAATTGTTAGGCAGAGTTTAACCAGAGCAAACTACTGCGAACACATCCAGATACAGAAGTTGGAGGGGAAATACCATGCAAACCATACGGAGTTCAGACAACCACATGGGCAGAGATAACCAGTTAAAGTGCCCCTCTTCCAAGCCCAATTGCCCTCAGTGGACCCCGGGCTATTATTTATTGAACACAGTCTTCAGTTACCTCATACCTTTGTCGATCACTGGACCCCCCCTGAAACTGCCGATTTTGTGTACATTTACCGAAAATAGGTACATTGGGAAAAATGAATCTTCATTGGTTCGCAGATAAAAAATCCATCACTAAACTGTGGAAAGCATAATCAAATAGTCGTCGCATAGCGTGGAATAGTTGCCATCGGGCAACCAATGCGGGCAACCAACGTGGTGCCTGGCAGAGATCATCCGAATTCTGGTCAATTGTTGGAATGGTGGAGCCGAGATGGAATGCAATGTGAAAGAGTGAAAGTGTGAAAGAATAAAATATTCCGAGGTTTATCCCAAGACTCGATAGGATTCTCTGTTTTCCCCTCACCCATTCTATACCCCATCCCTCTACTCCGTACCTCTCCTCCGTACCTCTACCCTCCTCTATCTATCCCCCACCATGACAATCCAAACCACCGACGTTACAGTCCCCCTCCTAATAAACGGCCACGAAGAAACAACCCCCAAAACCTTCCCCGTAACAAGTCCCTACACTAACACAACCATCTGGACCGCCTCCGCCGCAACACCCCAAGATGCAATCCGCGCCGTCGAAGCTGCCGACGCCGCCTTCCCCTCATGGTCGCAGACAAAACCAACCGTGAGACGCGATATCCTCTTCAAAGCTGCTGATATCCTCGAGGCGAGCCTCGAGGCCAATGCCGAGTACATGCGTCAAGAAATGGGCGCGGACGTCGGTGCCTCTGCGGGGTTCGTTGTCCCGCTTGCAGTGCGCATGTTGCGTGAGGTTGCGAGCCGTACTACATCCATCTGCGGAAGTGTACCTGTCGTTGAGACGGAGGGGCAGAGTGCGATGGTTTTCAAGGAGGCGATGGGTGTTATTCTAGGCATTGTGCCGTGGTGAGTACCTTCGGCTCTGATTTGTGTTTTCGTGGTTGCGGGGAACTTTATTTTCTACCCATGGACCTGAAGTCAGGATAGGTGTATAAAATAGTATTAACCGCAATGCTAACTATTACTTCTACAGGAACGCTCCCTACGTCTTCGGTATCCGCTCCGCAGCCTGTGCCCTCGCAGCTGGAAACACAACAGTCCTCAAATCCTCCGAACTAACACCCCGCTGCTACTGGGCCATCGGCCGCGCCTTCGAAGATGCTGGCCTCCCCGCTGGCTGTCTGAATATCATACACTGTGCCCCGCAGGATGCCCCCGAGGTCGTCAATGCCATGATCGAGCACGAAGCCGTGCGCAAAATCAATTTCACCGGTAGCACAGCTGTTGGTCGGAAGATTGCACGCGCCTGCGGTCAGAACCTCAAGCCCTGTCTTATGGAGCTAGGCGGGAAGAATAGCTCGATTGTGTGTCAGGATGCCGATTTGCAGACTGCCGTGCAGGGAGTATTAGCGGGGGCATTTTTGAATGTGAGTTTGAACACCACTGCGCATGTCGCACGTCGCATATCTATATCCCATATCCACCTTCCCCTAGTCAATAGCTAACCCTATTTTCTTTTCGTGTTAGTCCGGCCAGATCTGCATGGCAACCGACCGAATCCTCGTCCACACCTCCATCCTCCCATCCTTCACAGAAGCCTTACAAAAGGCCCTTGCAGCTGGTGCAGCAGCCTCAGCCCTACCCCCAACACTCGTCAACACAGCCTCCAAAACCCGCGTCGAAGCCCTCATCGCCAACGCCGTCTCCGCAGGCGCACACTTCATCTCTGGGTCTGCGGATAGCGTCCCCACAGACTCGGGGGTACGTATGGCGCCCGCCGTTCTAGGCGGGGTGAAGGAAGACATGGCGCTGTGGCAGGAAGAGTCTTTCGCATCCGTTGCGGCGTGTATGCCCTTCGACAGCGAGGACGAGGCGATCCGTCTTGCGAATGGGAGTGGGTATGGACTTTCGGCGTCTGTTTTCACGGAGGATCTGCGGAGGGGCTTGGCGATGGCTAGACGTATTCAATCTGGGTATGTTTTTCAGATGTTCCAGACCGAGATTCCGTTTTGGTTTTGGTTGGGTGGATTACGTGGAGTTGTGGATCTTTTGCTGACTTTCTTGCAGGGCGGTTCATATTAATAGTATGACGATCCATGATGAGCCGGCTCTTCCTCATGGCGGTGTGAAGAATAGTGGTTGGGGGAGGTTTAATACTGATGAGGGATTGAATGAGTTTTTGGTTACGAAGAGTGTGACCTGGATGGATTAATTTTTTTAAGGGGGGGGGGATTATCGGTGTTTTGGTTGGGTTCTTAAATTGTAGTTGCTGTTAAGATGCACATCAGCGGTGTAGGTTTTCTTACCTGCTCCCCAGGGCCTACACCATATAATTAAAACGTATGTATACCATAGGTATACCATATCCATCAATTATTTCCATTTTCATGCCTTTAGCCCACTTGTCTCGTTCAAGAAACCCGTTCGACGGTGCTTCTCGCTATCGCATGGACTCTTGGTGTATACTTTCTCGGTGCGCATTGACCCGAGCGACCGCAGGAGAAATCCACAATATGGTAGTGAGCTGTCGAGCTCAACCAGAACAAGGCTCGGTGAGGTGCAAATCTGAGGATTCTCTCCTGTTTATACTATTTATACTCCCTATACGGAGTATAAAAATGCAGAACCAAGTCGGCATTTGAATTGAAAACCGGTGGACGCACGGTGCACAGATGAGATCATCAGCCCCACTGAGGCAATTCCCATCCCCGGATTAGGTCAGCTCCACATTGTTGTTCCACCAATCAGAGACCACATGTTCCTCAGCCGGCAACTGGTTTTGCCTCTTTCCGATCATTTCCAAGGTCCATGAGTTGCCTATTTGATATTTCCAGAGAACCATTGGGATATCGAATCCGTATTATATACATATATGTACTACATAGTACCTAGGTAGGCCTCGAATAGATCCAAAGTGAGATTCAAATATTCAAATGTTAAAATGGTACTTTCTCCTCACGCATCATGCCACGCATAATGCGGAAGCTTCGGACACCGCAATTGTTATTCCGAGGTTCACACTTCGTTCTGTAAGGACCGAGGAACCTTGGAACACGGAATTCAAGGTCTGTTTCTCTGCTAGAAAATACACTTATCGAGTACCAGTAGTACGTTCTACTAATTCCGTTGATATTTCCAATGTAACTTCCGTATTTTGGTTTATTCCCTTCCCCTCAACTTCTTGAAAGGCCTGGAATGTGACATGACGCAGATGCATGTGAAAATGAAAATGAAACATTCTAGACAGTTGAATCTAATAAGATGTATTCCATGTAGTTCAATATTATATATCGCATGTGATAACTACCCCGGACTGTAATAAAAAACAATAAAAAACAGACAAACCAGAGGTGGGCAATTAGTATTACAGCGGGTACCCCCATCTTTCATCTCCCCACGTCTTCCATTCTTTCGTGCCTCGGCCGATAGACCGTCGGCTTCTGACCTGCCCCGAACCCTTTCTCTCTTTCTCTTTAATATCCTTTCCTTCCTTTCTTTTTTTTTCTCTCCTCCATATTCACCTTTTATCTCTACACATAACATAATGGCTGCACCTCAAGTAATTGTGGTCGGTGGTGGCCGTAAGGATCCCTTTCCCCGCATTCTCTCCGTTCCAGCTAACCCTCTCCAGTCTCTGGCCTCAGCGCCGCACACACCATCTACCTCAACGGTGGCAATGTCCTCGTTTTGGATAAGCAGGCTTTCTTCGGTGGTAACTCTACCAAGGCCACCTCCGGTATCAACGGTGCGCTCACTCGCACTCAAACCGATCTCGGCATCCAGGACAGCGTCAAGCAGTTCTACGAAGATACCCTCAAGTCCGCCCGTGACAAGGCCCGTCCCGACCTGATCAAGGTTCTGACCTACAAGTCCGCCTCCGCCGTCGAGTGGTTGCAGGATGTCTTCAACCTCGACCTCACCCTCGTCTCCCGTCTCGGAGGACACACTCACCCCCGCACACACCGTGGCCATGATGCCAAGTTCCCCGGTATGGCCATCACCTACGCCCTCATGCAGCGATTGGAAGACCTCTCCGAAAATGAGCCCGGTCGTGTCCAGATCGTCAAGAAGGCCAACGTCACCTCCATCAACAAGTCCGGTAACAATGTCACCGGTGTTACCTACACCATCAACGGCGAAGAGAAGTCCGTCGAAGGTGTCGTCGTTCTCGCTACCGGTGGTTACGCCGCTGACTTCAGTGACACCTCCCTCCTCAAGAAGCACCGCCCCGACACCTTCGGTCTGTCCTCCACCAACGGCACCCACGCTACCGGTGACGGCCAGAAGATGCTGATGGCCATCGGTGCCAACGGCATCGACATGGACAAGGTCCAGGTCCACCCCACCGGTCTGGTCGACCCCAAGGACCCAGATGCCAAGTTCAAGTTCCTTGCCGCTGAAGCCCTCCGTGGTGAGGGTGGTCTCCTCCTCAACGCCGACGGCCAGCGCTTCTCTGACGAGCTCGGCCACCGCGACTACGTCTCCGGCAAGATGTGGGAAGAAAAGGAGAAGGGCAAGTGGCCCATCCGTCTTATCCTCAACAGCAAGGCCTCCAAGGTCCTGGACTTCCACACCCGTCACTACTCCGGCCGTGGCCTGATGAAGAAGATGACCGGCGCCGAGCTCGTTGCCGAAATCGGCTGCGGCGAAGCAGCCCTCAAGAAGACCTTCGACGAGTACAACCTCATCGCCGATGGCAAAAAGAAGGACCCCTGGAACAAGCGTTTCTTCCACAACATGCCCTTCCAGCTCGACGACGAGTTCCACGTCGCTCTCATGGAGCCCGTTCTCCACTTCACCATGGGTGGAATCGAGATCGACGAGCACGCCCAGGTCCTCAACAGCGAACAAAAGCCCTTCGACGGCCTCTACGCCTGCGGTGAACTCGCCGGCGGTGTCCACGGCGCCAACCGTCTCGGCGGTTCCTCCCTCCTCGGCTGTGTCGTCTACGGCCGTGTCGCTGGTGACTCTGCCTCCCAACACCTCTTCCAGAAGCTCATCACCAACGGCTCCTCCACCGCCGCCTCCCAGCGTCTCGGTCAGATCTCTCTCCACATCGACCCCAACACCCCCGGCAAGGTCTCTGTCGAATGGGGCAGTGCCGCTACCGGCGGAAACCTCCCTGCTCTCGCTCCCCTCGCTGCCCCTGCCCCCGGCGCCGAGGCACCCGCCTCCAAGCCTGATCCCGCGACCTTCACCATCCCGGAGACTGAGTACTCCATGGAGGAAGTCGCCAAGCACAACTCCAAGGAGGACCTCTGGGTCGTTGTCAAGGGTATCATCCTCGATCTCACCAACTGGGTCGATGAGCACCCCGGTGGCGCAAACGCCCTGTACAACTTCATGGGTCGTGATGCTACCGAGGAGTTCGCTATGCTCCACGATGATGAGGTCATCCCCAAGTACGCTGCTCAAACTGTGATCGGTCGTGTCAAGGGCCAGACCCCCAGCTTGGAGCTGTAGAGGTTATATCAAAACCTTCTTCTTTATGCCTCTTCTCCTTGATGACCGCTCCCTCCCTCGATGAAATATGATCCCTCCAGCGTGTGATCTCTCATACCCCCGTTTCGTCTCTTTCTGCTGTTTCTTGTGCTGGCTTTGGCACGCTCGCTTCTTCCAGTCCTCGGATCTAAGATCCGATTGGATCAACTTGGTTCTTGTGTAACATACATAGCTTATTTTGGAATATATTCTTTTGAGTCATACATCGGTTTTGGTTTGATGTAGTTGTAGTTGTAGTTGTAGCTGTGGTCTGTTCTAGGGCTCAGAGGGTCGTGCCTAGAAAGCCCTAGTACACCCAATAACCAGAAGACAGCTAGCCAATCCTGAATGCCGACAACTGCCGAGGTAAGGTACCAATGAGAATTTTCCGTACAATCAGCCAAATACTCACTGCGTGCTGGTATTATATCTCGTATATATCTAGCCTAATATTTACATATACATGTACATGGTATATCGACACAAAACCAAAAGCCCTACTACAAGAGCACGTAGAACCTAAACCCCCAACCCTCCTACTAGTACTTCTCAATATAAATTCCAATACAGTCCGTACAATCACCCCTTCATATGCATCAAAATCATCTTCAACCTCCTCACAGCAGGCCCATCCTCCCCATGCCCCAACCCCTCAACCCCCTTCTCCTCAATCTCCGCCTTCGCCTCCTCAAGCACAGGCTGCAAAAATCCCCATACTTCGTCATGATATCTCTCCTGAACGCCAATCCAATCGCCCGCGCCAGGGAGATTCGCTAACACAGCATCACGGAGTGAAGTAGAATTCGAATTCGAAGTCGAAGTCGAAGTAAACCCAGCACCCGTAGACACGGCATTCCCCTCCCCAATCCTAGTCCCACTCCCAGCCCCAGCCCCAACCCCAACCCCCTGACTCAAAAAGACTTCAATATCAGTCTCCTGAACACCAACCCATTCACTTCCACCAGGAATATTCCTCAAAACATCATCGCGGATTGAAGTAGGAATGAAACCAGAACCAGAACCTGTAGCCATAGCCATAGCATTCCCCTCCCCAGTCCCAATCCCAATCCCAGTTCCACTCCCAATGCCAATACCGCTCTCAGCCCCAACCCCCTGACTCAAAAAAACATCGATATCAGGAATAAGACTCGCACCCGTTAACCGCACATTCCCTTCTCTTTCCTTATTCCTATCCTCCTCCACATCCAACCCCAACCCCCTCCGAAAAGAATCAAGCATCTCCCTCTCAGCAACAGAAAGTGGAGCCGGTGCAGCGGCAATATCAATCTCGCTATCGGGTACAGTGGTCGGATCCTCGAAATTCGGATCGAAGGTTATATCAGATAACAATGACACGACCGCTGCACCGTCCGTAGTTGGGGTATCTGTTGTCTGTGGGGTTTGTTGGTCGTGCCATTGTCGCTGCCAGACGGTTTCGAATTGGTGTTGGGTTGGATCGTGGGCGCGGGCTTTGCCTTTCCAGGTTGAGGAGGGGGTTTGGAGGTCTTGAGATTGGAATTGGGGTTGGTTTGTATTTGTTGTGGTGGTTGTTGTATTTGCGCGTAGCAAATCCGCCTGTGTGTTGTCTATTCCTATCCCATCATATCCGTGTGTATATGCATTTCCCTGGAACTCGTCTTCTGTCAAGGCGGGTAGAGCGAATCCGCCCGGTGTTGATGTATATGTATCGTGTTCGCGGAAGGACTGCGCTGCATATGCAGACCCGGACGCAGAACCTGAACTTGAACCGGGGGCTCCATGCGGTGTGGTATTTGCGGATAGATCCCTGCTTGTTTGTGTATTCGGGAGCGAGGATGGACCGGCTGGTTTGCTGCTTGTGGTGGATGCTAGGGTGTTGGCTAGGTCGGAGCTCGGTTGGAATGCGGATTTTGCTAGGCCTGTTGCGGAGGTTTGGATGCGGGATGCTAGTGAGGGCGCGGAGGGTGCGGAGGTGGAAGGGGGTTTGGCGGAGGGGGTGTTTGAGGTTGAGGCTGAGGATGATGGGGCCGGGGCCGGGGTGTTGGAGTTGGGGTTGGGATTGCCCCGCATGTTCTCTTGGTTGGTCATGGCTTGGATCTTTGGATTTTGGGTTTGGGATTAGGGATCATGAGGCTGAGGTGTAGGGAGTGAGGGTTTAGGGTGAGGATGAGATGTAGGGATTGGGATTCGGGGATGGTAACTCTTCCAAGGTTGTCGGCTTGATGTTCGGCTTGGTGTTCGGCTTAATGTGCCTGGGCCGGATGATGCAGGGAAGCATGTGAAGGTCGACTGGGATGAAGTATATAGCATGATATGTACTGGAATAGGAAAGATAATATATTGTGTAGGAGTTAATAGGGTATCTGGATATTTTTGGTTATACATTCTTAAAAAATTAGACTCATTTAGAAATATGACAGATCTGGGGATATTCGGATATGTCCAATAATCAAATATATACTTGTAGATCTATACTCATATATGAAGGAATTTTCAACAGAACATGGATGCTCCGGATTTGAATGAATACCCCCAATTGCCCTTTTTAATTCCCCTCCTAGATAGCATATGATATGATATGATATATGCCAATGCTTAATTTGGCGGAGACCTGCTTGGGCCTCAAGGATGACGACAGAGGCGCATAATACTGTTTCGGGCATATAGATGATTGAATACCAAATTCAAAGAGGTAGATCCAACTCAATCTGAGTAGATAACTAGTTAATAACCCAATATTTCAATTGAGAGTCCAACTTTAACCCGTGGTAGTCGTATACGGGTTACAAGGCCGGGAGAGGGGCGCCGAAGGGCAATGTTACAGTCGTTGGCAGTGTTGATGTCAGCATGTTGCAGGTGCCCGACCTGAATGATTTTGATGCAGAATATTCAATCAAAATGGCCATGGCTAAATGGAATCAAATTTGATTATTATTAATTTTTCTTCACTTGAGAAATAAACTAGAATCTCTCCTAATATTGACGGTGCCCAAGAAACTGGTTCACCTCAGTTTTGGTATCTCCGTAACTCTCCCCACCACCGCCTCAAACTCATCTGGGCAACTTCAACTTCACAACTCTTTTCCTTGTCTTTCTTCATCGCCTCCGGACCAAGTACGCAACCCACATCCCCTTTTCCCCTTTTATGTTTTTGGACTTGATTCTAACGAAAAACCCTTCCTCAATAGAAACTTTTCTCTTATGACCCCCTCTCAAGCTCGTCTGCTGCGGGTCCACTCATAACAAGCACACTCACTGTGTTCTATCATCAAGCTACGTTGCCATCTCATTCGGCAACAGCTCCCTTCATTCTTCAGCTCGTCTTTCCAACTTGGATCGTTCAAAGCTGTTTCCCCCCCTCTGCCCCTCTTTTCGCCTTACCGCCATCCGCCAAACCCCTCGCACACCATCTCCGGTGACCGACTGTTCTCTCAATTTCCGCTTTCTCCAATCGTTATTCCCATCCGACCGAATTCTTTCGTGTCGGCTATCGCGCCTACTTCGCTTCAACCTAAGTGATTCTTTGCATCGACAATAGAGCTCTCACCAGGCATTTGCCAGCCCGCATTTCCCGTCCCTCCTATCTTGGTCCTTGCCCTTGTCGCGTTCAAGGGCTAGTTAGAACGTGAAAATGGTAGACAGAGATCCAGGCACACCTACCTGGAAGTTCACACAGTAAGTTCGCCCCGGATCAACGCCTTTTCGGACTTTCCCACCCTGTGGTTTCCATTTTTCTCTTCCTTTTGTTTAGGCGCCATCGACACAACGCCACCACAAAGAGTCATTGAATGGGGACTAACTTAATCTTAGATGCTTCGGCGATAAAGGCGATGTAGAAGATATTACAGAAGGTAATTGGCAGCCTCCCTCGCACTACTCGGCCGAATCTGGTCAATCTCCACAGAGTGCATCGACTGACAAGCGCTCTGCAGCGGATATCATCTCGACCGTCGAATTTGACCACACCGGTAACTATTTGGCCACTGGTGACAAGGGAGGAAGGGTAGTGTTGTTCGAGCGAAACGAGACGGTAGCCCACCCCCTCCGGTCTTTTCAATTTTTTCTTGTTTTGCCTTGCGCTAATCACTGAACAACACAGAAAAAAACCTGCGAGTATAAGTTTCACACAGAGTTCCAGTCACACGAGCCAGAGTTCGATTATCTCAAGTCGCTAGAGATCGAAGAGAAGATCAACAAGATAAAATGGTGCCGACGACAGAATGCATCCCATTTCCTCCTTTCGACGAACGACAAGACGATAAAGCTTTGGAAGGTCTTCGACAAGTCGCTGAAGGTGGTCGCCGAGAACAACTTATCGAATGAACTCACTCCTGCGAACCCGGTTGGAGGTGGAGGTATGGCTCGCGCCCCCCGCGTATCCTTCAAGGACCCCTCTGCACTCAAGCTGCCTCGTCTGACACACCATGACACTGTGGTTGCTGCTGTTCCGCGGAGAACATACGCCAACGCTCACGCGTATCATATAAATAGCATCTCAGTTAACAGCGATGGTGAAACCTTTATCAGCAGTGACGACCTGCGAGTGAACCTATGGAACCTCAACATCCAGGATCAGAGCTTCAACATCGTGGATATCAAGCCAGCGAATATGGAGGAACTCACAGAAGTCATCACTGCGGCCGAGTTCCACCCGGTCAGCTGTAACTGGTTCATGTATGCCAGCTCCAAGGGCACAATCAAGCTTGCGGATATGCGACAACGGGCGTTGTGTGACGAACACGCCAAGCGTACGTTACAACTAGGAAATTGTGCCAATTACACGCACTGACTATTTTAATGCAGAGTTCGAACAAGAAGAGGATGCCTCGTCCCGTTCCTTCTTCTCCGAGATTATCTCCTCCATCTCCGACGTGCGATTCTCCAACGACGGGCGGTACATTGTGTCCAGGGACTACTTGACAGTGAAGATTTGGGATGTCAACATGGAACGCCAGCCAATCAAGACCATCCCCATCCACGAGCACCTGCGCCCTCGCCTCTGCGATACGTACGAGAACGATAGCATCTTCGACAAGTTCGAGGTGGTCTTCTCTGGCGACGCGGAGAACGTTATGACCGGCAGCTACAACAACAACTTCATGATCTACCCCACACAAGAAGAAAAGGATACGGAGATTGTGCTCCAGGCAGACAAGTCGGCATTCAAGGCAAAGAAGGTTGGTGTACCGACGCCGATGAGCAAGGGTAACGGAAAGAAGGCCGGTTCGCGATCCGGCAGCCCTGCCGGCCCCGGCAGTCGCATGAAGAAGGAGACCGATGCGGATCAGATCGACTTCAACAAGAAGATCTTGCACATGAGCTGGCATCCATTCGAAGACAGCATTGCAATTGCGGCGACAAACAATGTAAGTCTTGTGTCTCTGTCTAAACCCTAACAATGCTAATTATGAATACAGCTCTTTGTCTTCTCCGCTCTTTAATCGCACCAAGTACCATCGTACCATCACAAGGCCATTATCATTTTCCATGAACAGGCGCATCTGGGGTTTGGATCGGGTGGCTGGAGGGCCTTGGGTGAACAGGCAAGATATGAAGAATGAAAACCAGAAAATAATGATAGCAGCAAGCCACAGGTTCCATAATCACAGGACTTTCCCCTTCCTCCCTTCCCTCAATTCCCCATCTCTGCTCTCGTTGTGGAACTCATCTGTCTGAGTTTTGGAGACCTAGTTTTTCTTTACCTATGTCCCCTTTTACTCTTTCCCTGCTATTGTGGTGGGGTTGCCGAAGGCGTTGTATGGTGGTCAACTCATGATAGAGAATGTCATGCCTGTTTTGAGGCCATTTCCATAGTTACTGAAAGACTATAGATTTGGTAGCTAACTAGCATGGAGACTAACTAGCATGGAGATGTTAGAAGTCCTTAGTTCCAAGCAGATCAGTATAATTTTACGGTATAGGCGTTTTTCTTGCTTTATCTGTTACTTTCTCTGAATATATAGGAGAAAAGACATCCAGAAAATGTGCCTCGAAAATGTATTTTTTAGAGAGGACCTTGAAAAAGATGAGGCCACTCAACTGGCCGTTGTTAGCCAGCCCTTACCCTCCGCCCCTTTCCGAGGCATGACAAGCGAGAGGCACCCCCAGCCTTCAGAATGAGCCTTGATATGCAGATTGATACAGAAGATAGGTTATACAATGAACAATAAGCTACAGGTCTATTGAAATCATCCACCTCCATTCACGACTCATGCTATTCACGTTTGTTCCCCTGTTCCCTCAATGCCTGTCATGTTTTTCTGCCGGCAATGGCGGGCGATGACGAAGGCGGACTGAAATTGACCTACCGCACAATACAACACATGACCAATGGACCGCCTCCCATTGACGGAAATCCCGCCAATAGATACAAACAATACCGTAATAAATGAATTCTGAATACACTTCGGAGAATCGAATGTCCGACAAGCAGTCACTAAGCCAGAATAGGTTAGCTCCGGAGAGGAAAGCCTCCACAGGAGCCCGCGATCGGTCGCGCGCAATTCCATCACCCCAGTCTGTGTCTCCTTCTTGTCTATCGTACTTCTACTTCCCTACCGGTTCTTTCTTGCTGCGTGGAGTCGGTTTCTGTCTTCTTATCTGCAGGATTTCAGGTCATGCTGTGACCCTAGTGCAACCTGAGCGTTGCCAGTCGATTCCAACCCACGAGACTACGAGCTCCAGCTCTTCGATTACCAGACCCTGACTTTTTCTCCCCTCCTCGACCCTTCTTATCCGTCAAATCTACCTTCCTACATATCTCCTACTGGGGTTCGTGCATACATCATGAACTCTGGAAACGATAACTGGCACTCCTCCGGTGGGCCGCCGTCGCATCCTGGCATTGATCAAATGAACCAGCAGCCTCGGCCCCTGGGGTCATTCAGGTACGAGCAGCCGTGTATAGTACAAGCGGCTTGATGCCTTGATATCAAAGACTAACACGATGTTCTTGCGCTTCCACAGTCAAAATCCCTCTCAGCAAGGTCCGGCCTCACAATCCTCGGGCCCAGTACTTCCCCCTCCAGGTGGTGAGTGCCTCCTTGTGAACTACAGATTTCCACGTGGAAATCCAGTGGTAAAAACACTTTTAAACTAACTGATCATGCTATTATAGGACCCTACCACCCTGGCCAGTCCGGTGGCCATTCTCTTCCTGGACTGGCAGAATTAAGCCAGACCCACGGAAATCCGCACCAGCCTTCCGCGTACGGCCAGCACCCAGCAGGCCCGTCGCATAACAGCGGCCATTCTCTTCCCGGAATCGGCCAAGCCATGCAACACGCTTCTCCCCAGCTCAACCGCGAGCGGGAGCGGGACTCCAGGGAGCGCGAAATCATTGAGCGCCAGCGCCAGGAGGAAATGGCTCACCGTGAGCGTGAGCGCGAGCGCGAGCGCGATCACCGTGAACAGATTGAACGGCAGCTAGAACGCCGCGAACAACCCCACCACCCTGTCCAGAGCCACACTGGCTCGATCCCTCTCCATCAACCCGTGGCCAATAAAGTCCCCAACTCCATCCACGGCCCGGGCGGACTCCTCTCCACCCTTGGCGGAAACCCGCAAAACGGCCACCAGGGCGGACCTCAGTCTGCTGCTGGCTTGTTCGGTCCTCAAATGCAGCACGGCGAAGGTACACCTCGCTCGTACATGCAGCACCCCGGTGGTCCACCAGGACAGCCTATGATGGCATACAATGCCGCCGGACAGCAAATTCCAGGAAATGTTGCAGCTCTTGCACAGGGCCAGCAGCCGATTCTAAATGATGCTCTCAGCTACCTCGACCAGGTCAAGGTGCGCTTTGTTGACCAGCCAGATGTCTACAACCGTTTCTTGGATATCATGAAGGATTTCAAGAGCCAGGCTATTGATACGCCGGGTGTGATTCAACGTGTTTCGACACTTTTCAATGGTCATCCTGCTCTTATCCAAGGATTTAATACCTTTTTGCCCCCTGGCTACCGCATTGAGTGCGGTACCGAAGACAACCCTGATGCGATTCGGGTCACAACCCCGTCGGGCACAAATACACTCAGCATGCCACGTGCAGGACGTCCTTTTGAGACAATCACCAATGCACCCCCCTCCGGCGATCCACATGCTCGGTCTGATTTCTATCGTGACCAGTCTCGACCTGGCTGGCAACAAGGGCAGCAGCAGGATCAGCAGCAAGGCCCCGCCTCTGGATCTTACTCTCCTGGCTCAAGAATGATGGGTGGCATGTATCAACAGGATGGACCTGGACCCGCCCAAGAGCACCACTATGGTTACCCCACCCAACAGGAGCAACAAGCTGCATCTGCCATGACTCATCAGCAAGACCATCGTGGAGTGGCACAGCTTCAAGGCGCTGCCTCTGCGGCGTCCGCTGGACTTAGCAGGGCGTCTCTCATGGGAGTCTCGGCTGCTGGACAGAACTCTAGTCTCACCCAGCCAATGAACAATCTGGCTGGCGTCGGAACTGGTATGCTCCAGGGTGCTCAGGATCTGAACAAGCGTGGTCCCGTGGAGTTCAACCACGCCATCAGCTATGTGAACAAGATCAAGAATCGCTTCTCAAGTGCGCCAGAGATCTACAAGCAGTTCCTCGAGATACTCCAAACTTACCAGCGGGAGTCAAAGCCTATTCAGGATGTCTATGGACAGGTTACTCAGCTGTTCAACACTGCACCAGATCTCTTGGAGGATTTCAAACAGTTCCTGCCGGAATCCGCCGCGCATGCCAAACAAGTAGCCGCGCAACGCCAGGCTGAAGAGCAAGCACCTCTTAGCAATCTCCGTGGTGAACCTGCAGGTTTCACCTCCCAGACTCCTAACCGCGACGTCAAAATGCCTCCTCTGGGTCAATTCAATGTCAAGGACCCCAAGGAAAACAAGAAGCGTCGTGGTGGCCCAGGTGGTGTTGGCTCTATCTCGGGGCCTGCCGGTTCCGAAGCTGCTCGCTTGTCTGAGGCAAACAGAGGTGGCCAGAGTTCGCAGTTCGGTAACGCTAGTAAGAGACCGAAGTATCACCATGGAAAGCCTTCTGTCGACATGGCTAATGTCTCTCCCACTTTGATTCCTGCTCTCCCAGAGCCTCTTCCTCCCTCGGTCACCATGACTCCTAGCCAGGAAGAAATCGCGTTCTTCGACCGCGTGAAGAAGTTCATTGCCAACAAGCAAGTGTTCAGCGACTTCCTGAAGCTTTGCAACCTGTACACCACGGATCTCCTCGACCGCCACATCCTGGTCAAGAGGGCCGAAGGATACATCGGATCCAATGCTGAGCTCATGAGCTGGTTCAGACGTTTCATGAGCGCCGAAGAGCCTGAGGATAAGATCATCGACCCCAAGGCAAACCCGGAATCAGGTGTCGTCAACCTGGCTCACTGCCGGTCTCTGGGACCAAGTTACCGACTTCTCCCCAAGCGCGAACGCCAAAAGCCATGCAGTGGGCGCGATCCGCTTTGCAATGGTGTTCTTAATGATGACTGGGCCTCACACCCCACCTGGGCTTCGGAAGATTCTGGCTTTGTTGCGCACCGCAAGAACCAGTATGAAGACGCTTTGCATCGGATTGAGGAAGATCGCCACGATTACGATCACCACATTGAGGCTTGTACCCGTACCATCCAGCTGATTGAGCCCATCTGCCAGCAATTCCTGTACATGAGTGATGCGGAACGCATGGGATTCAAATTGCCACAAGGTCTCGGTGGCCAAAGCGAGGCAATTTATCAGCGTGTCATCAAGAAGATTTACGACCGTCAACGCGGTGAGAAAGTCATCCGAGACATGTTCCAACGTCCCTGCCACGTTCTTCCCATTGTCCTTTACCGCTTGAAGCAGAAGCTAGAGGAATGGAAGGCCTGCCAGCGCGAGTGGGACAAGGTCTGGCGCGAACAGATGCAGCGAGCATACTGGCGCAGTCTTGACCACCAAGCCATTGCAACCAAGCAAACCGACAAGAAGCTCTTCGTTGCCAAGAACATCCAGCAAGACCTGCAGACCAAGTTTGAGGATGCACAGGCTAGTCGCAAGAGCGGCCGGCCCCCGCCAAAGTTCCAGGCTGAATTCCAGTTCAACGATACTCAGGTCCTTCTGGACGCTGTCTACCTGCTTTTCCTGTACTTTGACCGCAACACCAATGGCTTTGGCGCTGATCCTCAGCGACTTATGGACTTTATCCGGGATTTCATTCCTACTTTCTTCGGCCTGGACCGTTACACCTTCAACTTGTACATGGACGAAGTCTACAACGCCATCAATGATGACGATGACACTTATGCCAATGATGATGTCTCGAACGGGAGCCGCAAGGGAGCGGACTTGCAGAAGCTGGATCTTCTGCGTGAGGCCCTTGAACGCGGAGGCCAGGCTGAGAAGCCCATTAAGGAGGATATTCTGAACAACCATGACGAACCCGCTGTTGTCCAAGTTTCTTCCACTGTCTCTGAGTCCGAGGATTCCTTTGACGTGGCTGAACTGCGCTGGATGGAGCATCCCGGAAAGGGTAACTTCAACCTTGAGCATGAATACACACTCAACGAGAAGTACAAGAAGAAGGAGCACCACATGTACAGCAACCTGAACATCTTCTGCTTCCTGCGTACTTTTGAGATCCTCTACTCGCGTCTTCTGCGCATCAAGGAGCAGGAGGAGTCCGCCCGCGAACAAGTCCGACGCGGTGTTCTACCCAAGGCTGCTCACGAGTTGTGTTTGATCGACCGATTCCCTGGTGATTTCTTCTATGATGTCGACCCCAAAGCCAACCTTTACAAGCAGATCGTGCGTATGTGCGAGGATGTCATCAAGGGTGACATCGATCAGGTTCACCTGGAAGAGACCCTGCGTCGTTTCTACATGCAGAGCGGATACCTGCTCTACAATCTGGAGCGTATATTCTCATCCATTTCTAAGTTTGTGGCGTCTATCTTCACCGGTGACTCTCGCGACCGCAGCTCCGACATTGTCAATCTCTTCTTCAAGGAACGCGAGAAGGAGGAGACTACCCACCACCAGGAGATTCAGTACCGCAAACAAGTTGAGCGACTGGTGAAGGATGGAGATATCTACCGCATTACTTTTGTGAGTTTTTCCTATTTTCAAACATGCCTTGGTAATAACTAACAAATCCTTCAGTACCCAACTGACCGCCGTGTCACCGTCCAAGTATTGACCAGCGAGGACACAACCCTCAACAACGACGAACTCACCCCAGAAGAGCGCTGGTCCTACTACGTGACCGCCTACTCGATGCGCGACCCCACCGAAGGCGTGCAATTCTCCAAGATGCGCATGCCCCTCCTGAAGCGCAACCTTCCTCCAAAGCTTGAAGAAGACGAGGAGTACGACCGCTACTACCGTACCCTTCAGCACCACGATGGCCTGACCATCCGCATCTGCGCCAACAACTACACCATGTTGTACCAACCACCCACCCACGACTGGTTCTGGCGTTCCAACTCGCCCATCCCGGAGAAAGACGCCGACGCCGAGGCCATCAAGGCCCAAGTGGACGAGCTCGCCAAGGAGAAGGCCGCGCTGCGCGAGAAGCGCCACGACCGCTTCGTCGAGAAGTTCGTCAACAACCCCTCCTGGGCCCGCGGTCTGAGCAAGGACCAGGTGGATGAGAGCAACCAGCGCTTCCGGTCCTGGGTTGACGGTACCCTCTCTGATAGTCCGGCTCCGGGCCGTGAGGGATCTGCGTCTGGTTCTGGCTCCGCGGCCCCCGCTAATGCGGAGGCGGAGAAGGACGATGGCGCAGATGTTGAGATGACCGACGCCGAGCCCACCGAGGCGTAGGGTGGTTGTGCTGGTAGTGTAACTTTTACGACGGGTCAGTCTCCTCCCAAATGGGTGGAGACTGACATGCATTATTGTTGATTGTGGGAAGGGGGACGGCGTACGATGAGGAAATTGCGATGAATAGTTTTTTTCTCCTTTTCTTTTTTTTTTTTCAACGATTTCCGTAGTTTTGTATTTGTATCTTCTTTTCTTTTTTTCTTCAAGTATCTCTTACTTTATTCTCACAAATGAAATGGCCATGGAGAGATTGGTCTGTTTATTCTTAATTTAATTTGAATTGTATGATTGCTTTCAGATCCTCATAACTTCCTGTATATCATATTCCATCCTAATGCGGTGATCCACTCGAACTCCTGGGGTAAGAAAGAAAATGAGATTCCTCCAGATCGTCGGGTTATCTTACTGTATCGGTATAATCGGCATATTCGGTATCACTAGCGGCAATATATATCCAATTGTTATGTATCCAATTTGTGTTAGTATGCAAATCTCCGTGTGGCCGAGCTGCATAGCCGATACTGGCCCGAGAAGTGGAGTCGGGGGAAACTCGGTGGGATCTACGGACTACTCCTCCGTATGTTCTTTTTTTTTTCAATGTTGTATATTGTGATAGTTGTAATGATTGTGATGTATATTTTGATTCTAGTTATGATGAGGAGATATTAAGCTGAAAAAGAGGGTTAATAATGTTAATAATGGCTATGTGCAAGCCCCCGGAAGTCGAAGAGAAAAAGGAGAAAAAGCGGAAATCCGAGATATTACCGAATGCCGAGTGAAGGCCGGGAAAACGCCATGGTTGACGTCATTATGAAACAATTTTTGCGATAAGAGCATCATCGAGGGGGAAGGGGGGGAGAGAATGGGGGAATTACTGGGGAATGAGATAGGAATAGGATGATAGATATATCTGTATATATAATATGTATAGATTAGAATTGAATTCGAATGCAATTGAATTGAAAATAAACTATACAATGTACTCTATCCAATATACAATTGTCAAGTCCATACGTAGCCCTACCAAAATCCAAAACTTCCATTCTCCCGGAGCTATCGGCCTCGCATTCCTTTGTGGAGACCTCTGCCCGTGGGGTTGAAGAAATTACTTATACCCCCAGATCCCCTTTTTTTCTCCTTCACACATCATTGACACTCTCCCCTCCTTTTTTTCTGCATCATGTCTGCTTCGGCCCTATTGAAGAGCCGTGTGCGGCGTCCTTCGTACTTGAAGAAGCTCGCCAAACCCGAGGATCTCATTCACCACTTCCCCAATGGCACGTACATCGGCTGGTCCGGATTTACCGGTGTCGGTTACCCCAAGTATGTAACACAGACCATTGGATGTTGAGAACGGACCATTAACCTCAATCTAGGATGCTTCCCAATGCTCTTGCAGACCACGTCGAGAAGAACGACCTCCAGGGACAGCTGAAGTACAACCTGTTTGTCGGTGCCTCCTCCGGCGCAGAGACCGAGAGCCGCTGGGCCCGCTTGAACATGATTGAGCGCCGCAGCCCTCACCAAGTCGGAAAGGAAATCGCCAAGGGAATCAACAACGGCCAGATCAAGTTCTTCGATAAGCATCTGAGCATGTTCCCCTCGGATTTGGTCTATGTAAGTCTTGACATTTCCAGAAAGAAAGAAAAAAAAAAAAAAGCCCAATCAACCCGCTAACCTCTTCGCTTCCTTCAGGGCTGGTACACTCTGAACAAGCCCAAGCCCACAATCGACGTGGCAGTCATCGAGGCTTCCGCCATCACCGAGAACGGAGGCATCATTCCCGGTGCCTCCGTCGGAGCTTCACCCGAACTGATCCAGATGGCCGAAAAGGTCATCATCGAAGTCAACACCTCCATGCCCTCCTTCGAAGGTCTGCACGATATCACCTGCTCAGACCTACCCCCAGGCCGCAAGCCCTACCTCGTTATGGCCCCGGAGGACCGCATCGGAACAAACTACATCCCCATTGACCCGGAGAAGGTCGTCGCCATCGTGGAGTCCAACTACCCCGACCAAACCCTCCCCAACGCCCCCGAAGACGAAGGCTCCCAAGCCATCGCCTCGAACCTAATCGAGTTCCTCAAGCACGAGGTCAAGCACGGCCGTCTCCCACCCAACCTCCTCCCCATCCAATCCGGCATCGGCAACATCGCCAACGCCGTCGTCGGAGGCCTCAGCAAGGGCGGCGCAGACTTCAAGAACCTCAAAGTCTGGACCGAAGTCCTACAAGACTCCTTCCTCGACCTCTTCGACAGCGGAAACCTCGACTTCGCAACCGCAACCTCCATCCGCTTCTCCCCAGACGGCTTCAAGCGCTTCTACGATAACTGGGAGCGCTACGCCGGCAAGCTCCTCCTCCGCTCTCAACAAGTCTCCAACTCCCCAGAAATCATCCGTCGTCTCGGCTGTATCGGCATGAACACCCCTGTCGAAGTCGACATCTACGCCCACGCCAACAGCACCTGCGTGATGGGATCACGCATGTTGAACGGACTCGGCGGATCCGCCGATTTCCTGCGTAACTCCAAGTACAGTATCATGCACACTCCGTCGGCGCGTCCTACCAAGACCGATCCTACTGGTGTGAGCTGTATCGTTCCGTTCGCGACACACATCGATCAGACCGAGCATGATCTTGATGTTGTTGTTACTGAGCAGGGTCTTGCTGATGTTCGTGGATTGTCGCCCAGGGAGCGCGCGCGCATTATTATTAAGAACTGCTCGCACCCTGACTACACCCCTATTCTGACTGATTACCTTGATCGTGCGGAATTCGAGTGTCTGCGCAAGGGTATGGGTCATGAGCCCCATATGCTCTTCCAGGCCTTTAACATGCACAAGAATCTGCAGGAGAAGGGTACTATGAAGATTGACTCTTGGGAGTAGATTTGACGGTTGTGTGTGTGTGAATACCTTGTGTATTCTAAAACTTGGATACGCGCTAGGTTAGGGCGTTTGGTATATCTATTAGCGGTTTATGTATATATAGTACTTGGAATATAAACTTTTCCTCTGGATTGTTTTGGTTGTAGATTAGTTGGCTTGTAGTTGGGGTGGTCCATGGACGTCTAGGTAGACTATGTCCGGGGTAATAAGCACTACTGAGGTACATAGACACTGGGTATTACATGAAGATCTAGTGGACTCCATAATGACGTCCAATTTGGCTAGGGTTTATGCTTAGTACTCGCATACAAATAGACCAGAATGGCATCAACTACGTTGAGAATTTATCCTTGAGTCTGTAGTGATCTTATTGCATGTCAATGGTTTACAGGATTGATTAAACGTATGTCCAAACAAATAAATTGTATAGAAACCAGATCTTACCACGCCAGACAGAACTCCACTCCTATATCAAGAAAGATATGGTATAATAACAACAAGAAACAAGCAATGCTGAAACACAAAAGCCAAAACCAAAACCGCCAACAAAAAGAAAACGTATAATCATATCAATCTCAATCCCCTTTTAATCTCCAAGTCTTATAAACACAAGGAAAGACAGAGTCTAAGAATCGAAACTGAGCCAATAACCCATTTAAAAGGATCAAAGTCCAGTAAGTCTATATCAAAGTCAGCACTAATCCCCTAACCACCAGATCTAAATCATGAGCATCGTGGATATAACGTACCGACTCCAGAGTGACCCGAGAATACCAGGCTGTGCAGCCTCAGACTTGCGCTTAGCCCAGCCATGATCGACGTTGTAGTGCTTTACATCTTGTAACCCGGCGAAGAGGCCTCGTCCGGCTGTTGCGCGCTTTGGGGATGTTAGTTAATGGATACTAATAGTGGATGGTGCATGGTGTATAGTGGCAGTGGCAGTGGCAGTGGCAGTGGTATACGTACGCGATGTTGTTGAGCGGAATTCCGAACCCAGTAGTCTGCGCCGTAATCATTTTGCAGACGGGCGTGTTCGCTATCGGTGGTTTTGGATGGAGTGGGCATTTTGTGTTGTTGTTTGGTTGGATGGTTGGATGGTTGTGTACTTGTGTTTGTGTAGATGTAGATGTATCTTGGAAGTATCAAGTAACCGAAGGATGTATATAAGAATATCGTTGTGTGATGAACAAAACAAACCCCCTCGTGTAACATCCCAACCTTATATACAAACACCACCTCCCATATCATAGCAAGATACAAAGCCACAAAGCCGCATAGCAAGTATGGCCTGACAGCATCGAACCAAACCATGTTTGTTCCGAGAGGCTGGGTCTCGGGACGTCGCCGTTAGCCGTTTCTGGGGAATTATAATGGATAGCATGATCTATATCTCGGATTGATTTTATCCGGGTTGGATGCTTAGATATTCCTGGATGTGGTTGGTAGTTGGGATGGTGACGTTGGAGGATGTGGTGCGATTACATGCGGATTTTTCCGTTTCTATTTCTGGGGTTAATATAAGCGGAGAATTAATCCTTTTCTTGCCGATTGTTATTCGACATCAGATGATTGGGGGATTGAAGGATTGGTGGTGATGGTACTTGCGGTGTGCTGTGTGGCATGATCGGGTGGCACGGTGATGATGGTCAGATTCAAGCGGCAAAAAGTAGGAACAAGAGGGAAAGTTTTACTTTGGATTTGATTTAATAAGCGTAGGATTGCTTGGAGTTGTTGTGTTATATTTTAATCTTGTGCGACAGTCTTTACTAGACATCCTAAAGCACATGTCTTAAACAATCCAGGGTTCAACTTCCGAAATTTGTACAGATACATTTAGAGCACCTCACTCTCAATTCCCAAGATTCGACAATACTGTCTTAACAAACATGTCCTATTTCCTCTCCTATTGCCGGTGATTCCTCCGCTATGCATCCATCCCTTTTCGGGGCTTGTCAGAACGAGACGACATTCAATCGTACAACACACAAACAAGGCCATCGGCCACTGGCAGACCACTGCACATAACTACAATGGTTGAAAATATTTTAGGGAGTTAATCCATGAAGCCGTCAGTTTAACCAGTCCAACAAACTTATCCATAGATCTAACCACTTCTTATGTGACGTTTCCCCATCCCCGCCTCCCTTGCGCCCCCTTGCACCCCGATGTCTATATTCTCCTCGAGATTGTTCCGTACACCCTGAAAAGTTGACATATATACCAAAGAAGAGGTAGGTAATTTGTAATCTAGTCGCGAGGGACACTCATCTAAGAATCAGGATGTAGATCCGAGAAACGCCGATCGGTATCCAGCCATCGGGCTTGCAGCTGACATGCGGCTTCATGTTTCATATTCTCCATCGAGGCACGAAAATCACTGAAAGGCACAGATATTGCTGGGCGAGCCTGAAGAGATGTCGGCCTTCAGTGCTTGTCTCATTTGTTCTGGGCAAGGATATTGGACCGAAGTTTATGACTTGCTCTGGCATTTCTTGATGAGCTCTGATATATATATTGTGAGGCCGGTCGGTGATTCTGTTCCAACATATTCCAATTACTTCTAAATCGGAGTAAAAAGAAAGCAAAGAATCGAAAACATCTTTAAAATATCTTTTTACATACATTGGTCGACCTATGCTAGATTTGACTTGTACGTTCTGTATGGGCATGCCATACAAGAGATACCTAATTACAAATTTACTGACCAGAGGGAATTGACACAATATAAGAGGACCCTGCGATATTGAGATATTAGGATAATAGTTTGGAATTCAACACCTATTAGTCATACCTGAAAAGCAAGTCGTATTAGAAATAATAAAAATGTTATTATTGAGAAATGGAGGTGAAGCGAGGAAGCACCTGAAGATCGAGGCATACATTCCACCGAGTGATATTCTCCATGTGGCCAGTGTGATACAGATCTCTCCCGAATATCTGAGATGTGGAATGCCATCCATGGAACATAAATTAGCCCTAAATTTGACATATCCAAAAGAAGAAAAAAAGAAAACCTGAGTCATATGCAGGGAAAACTGGTCTGCAGAAATTTCCCCGGAACCACCCACCGTTGAACCTTGGACCCTGGAAATCTTTTTATCAACAACATCCGGAGTACAAAAGAAAAACAAAAACAAGGCTGATAGAAAATCGCCACAATAGTCTCTGTGCGAATAGAACTGATTTTCCAGATCCCAAATCCACCAGACCACACGCCCCTGGAAACCCCTGAATAACCTCAAAGAGGATATTGCCAAGCCTCGACCTAAATACCAACTAAGCCCAGATCCGCTATTATCCTTGGCCTTTTGATCCATTGAAATTCGCAGATTGGCCAAGAGTATTTCGGCGGTCTGGATCGTTGAGTTGTCTTTGATTTGGGCAGTTTCTTTGTGTTGTCCGGAGTACCGAGTATGATGGGCGTTATTCCTTTACACACGAATGCGAACCAAGAACGTGGCAAGACTGGGCCTCAAAATACACAATTACATCACATCCTACCCAAACTCATTCAACCTTGTCAATAATTCAACCAATCTGTGGGGTAATTATCTGAAACAGACCAGACTAGTGAGAGAAAAACAACTGGTGCAAAACGGGCCCAACACATCTAATTCAGGAGTCAGACGCTAGCTATGATAGTTCGATAATAATAATACAAACATACATACTCCGTACATAGCGGTAATCTCCGCAAGACACACTATCCTCGGCCGTGCCCCAGTATCCGTGATCTACCCCATGGACGAGTTTTGATCGCCAGTGAATGGGATCCAGACTCCCAGCTTCATGACGATCAACATTCTATACATGAAATAGTAGAGGATCTGTTCATTATACACTTGCTGCTTCCATATGTCTGTGCACCGTATATAAACCTGTAACTAAAGCACTATCAGTGTGGGTATCGGTTATATCGGGTACTCAGGCTCCAGTGTTATTTTTATTTTGCTCTGGCAACGACACTAAGTAAATGCCTATGCCCCGAGTAGAAGGTGGTTCGTAGCCCACGCGGTCCTTCCCATTCGGCGCGATTAATTAATTGAACAGTTCAAGCTTCATGCCCCGTTTATTAACTGTTTTTGACTTTAAATTAGGCCGGGTGATCGGCTAGTTCATGAGTGCGCGTATGTGGCTGGCTAGATGGAGATCGTCAGGGGAGGTAGAAAACAGCGCATAGTTAACAACAAAGGGTATGTGTTGTTTCCATAGAGTACGGAGTAGAGTATGTTGATATGAGAACAATCTGGTTTGGGGGAAAACATGGGGATTGGGGAGATTTGTTGTGATGAGATGCGTTGTTGTGCCCAGGTTCGGTGGTAATCCGAGACATTGGTATTAAGGAATAATAAACAGAACTACTGTACTCCGTATGTGGTAGGTAATCCATAAGATTGAATGATACCCGTATTGTGATTTTATAATATAGATCGGCAGGGCGGAAATTAGAGGCTGCGTTTCAACCAATCAGAATACGAACCAAACTCCAATCCAGCTGCCACCTTGCCATTTCGGGACTGGTTGAAGACGCTATGACAGTCCGCCCCACATGGTGCAGGAAGAGACTTTCCTGTTTTCTTTGGTTTTTGACTTTGGGCTCTTGACCGGGGGATTTCTCTGTCTGACTTGGCATTGAGACATTGGCATGAAGCCATTCTACTGATCCACACATCCTTTGGATCTTTGCTTTGGAGACATTTCTTTCGGCTGGGTAACCGGGAACCGAGGGTTGAATGGGGGCTTGCCACCGAGTCAGCCACAGAGAGGCGATAGTGGTACCTTACATGGTCTGACAGGATATATGAAACCTTGGCCTCATTTTCGTCCAATGTGGCTTTTTAAGCGGTTAGGAGTTGGGAAACCGGACGCTGGACGACCCTCACAGCGGTAAGGGGAAGACTATTCTGGGTGTGAGACAGGATCACTATTTTCGACGCTGGGGCCAAAGGCTGAGAGGAATAGGAGAGAAGGCAGTGGACGATCCGTGCGGGGAGTGTATATGTATTGATAATAATAATGTTCGGATACGGGATACGGAGTACAGAGTATTGGTGGTTCCTATTGTAGATGAAATGACCGTTGGGCGAGAATATAATTTTGTACTCCGTACCTGCGCATTATTATGATCTGACTCTTAGTCACTGTACCTGCATGTGCCTGATATATGAAATCTGACTTGAATTTGCAAATGTACTCTTATGTACTGTATAGAACCAATGTATACAAAATACACCATGCAATCTCCACTCTTGCCCGAGCCGTGTGGGCCAACCACAAGCAGTCAACGTTCGGGTGTCGAATAAACAACCAATCAAATTGATCCTGTCCCTGAAAACACATCTAGACTCGTCCAGGGGTAATCTTAGGGTAAATTAAAATTCAGAGGCAATTCACGATCGGTGGACCTGTATCGGTGCAGACCACACTAGGGCCCTTTTTTTAGGTCTTTTTTCTCCTTTTCTCTTTTTTCCCCCCTAACTCCCCCGGTAACGATTTCTCCAACAAAAGGCCTTGCGTGCCCCCGATCACTGTCCTTTTACCTTCTCAACCCACGTTCTTTCAATTCTATACCACCGCTTCACTCGTTCAGCGGGCATTCATTCTTTTGCGTGGATATTATCTTTCCATAATGAAGGGATCTATTTTCGCCGCCGCCGCTTTGGTCGGCTCTGCCATGGCTGACGGTGTTCACCGTCGCCATGATGCTTTCCACCAGCGTCGTGAGGCCTCCGCCAGCGTCTGGTCCTCCTCCGTCCCTGCCGCCGAGGAGACCTGCGGCTGCACCACCAAGGTCATCACCTACTACGGTGATGCTACCCTGGTCCCCGTTGAGACTATTGCTCCTCCCTCTACTTCTACCTCTACTCCTACCTCCACCCCTACCCCCACCCCGGAGTCCACCAGCACTCTCACCAGCACTGTGCACTCTACCAGCACCAGCACTCTGACCGTGACTGTCTCGGGCTCTTCCTCGGCCCCCGCCTCAACGGCCCCGGTTGCCTCTAGCACCGCCGTTGCTAGCACTCCCGCTGTTGAGCTGCCCACTCCCGGTGTCAGCACCTTCTCCACCACCGGTGTCTACACCATCCCGGCCACCACCATCACCGTCCACGACACCACCACTGTCTGCGGTGCCACCTCCACTGAGGTTCCCAGCGGTACCCACACCTACGGTGGTGTTACCACCATTGTCGAGACTGCCACCACTGTCGTCTGCCCTTACGCCACTGTCAAGCCCTCCGGCTCCACCGTGACCAGCGTCATTGAGACCACCACCTACGTCTGCCCCTCCGCTGGTACCTACACTGTTGTTCCTCCTACCACCACCACTGTGCCCACCAGCACCGTTCTGGTCTACCCCACCCCCCAGACCATTGTCCCCGGTACCTACACCCAGGAGGAGAACATCGTCACTGTGACCCGCACCGACTACACCTACATCTGCCCTGTTGCCACCAGCAGCCTGGCCTCGACTACCGCCGCTGCTGTCCCCACCACCGTTGCTGCCACTACCACCACTGCCGCTCCCGTTGTCACCAGCACCAGCTCCGCCTCCAGCGTTGCTTCCAGCTCTTCCTCCACCACCTCCGCCGCCACCTCCACCGGTGTCCCCACCGTTCTCGGTGAGGGCCAGTACGGTATGACTTACTCTCCCTACACCTCTGGCGGTGATTGCAAGACCAAGCAGGAGGTTCTGTCCGACCTCAAGGTCATCAAGGGCAAGGGCTTCAACCTGGTCCGTGTCTACTCCACCGACTGCAGCGGCCTCGAGTTCATCGGTGACGCTTGCAAGGAGCTCAGCCTCAGCATCATCATGGGTGTCTACATCGACGGCTCCGGTATCTCCGCCGCCGAGGAGCAGGTCACTGAGATCGCCAAGTGGGGCGAGTGGGACATGGTTAAGCTGATCGTTGTCGGTAACGAGGCCATCCAGTCCGGCTACGTCGATGCTGCTTCCCTCGCCTCCTTCATCAAGTCCGCCTCCTCCAGCTTCAAGGCTGCCGGATACACCGGTGTCATCACCACCACTGAGCCCATCAACGTCTGGCAGCAGTACGGCGCTGCCTCCCTTTGCAGCGCTGTTGACATCGTCGGTGCCAACATTCACCCCTTCTTCAACGCCGATGTCACCGCCGAGAAGGCCGGTGAGTTCACCAAGGGCGAGTTCGAGGAGCTCGAGAAGATCTGTGGTGGAAAGGACGTCATCAACCTCGAGACTGGATGGCCCAACGCCGGTAGCGCTAACGGTGCTGCCATCCCCGGTACCGCTCAGCAGGCTACTGCCATCAAGTCCATCGCCAAGGCTGTTGGCTCCAAGTCCATCTTCTTCTCTTACTCCGATGACACCTGGAAGAACCCCGGTGAGTTCGACGTTGAGCAGCACTGGGGTTGCTCTGGAGTCTTCTAAGCGTGACGACTCTCCCATGGATTTTTGAATTTTTTTTGTTTAGTTCTGCAAATGCAAAACTTGTACAGGAGGACTAGGAGTTTTACCTTTCTCTGGCTTGGTGGTGTGTCTACGGACCCCAATCGGCCCTTTCTTCCCTTCTTGGATTCTATTTTAAATTTGACTCCTGTGGTAGATACACCTTTTATTTGACGTTGTCTACTGACCTTGCACCTTTTTGATCTCCTTATTCCTGTTTTTAGTTTGTACATTGCTCATTTATGCCTTCTTACGAGTTTTGATTCTGGTAATCTTTCCTTTATGATGTAGCATGTACTCCGTATTTGCCGCGTCAGCTCTGTACTTTAAACTCAGCGTATCCCAGCCTTTTATTGCTTATGTTGCAAACCCTCTTCCTATATCATTTGGTCCTCTCCGGGTTCTCATACGATTAGTTGTCCACGACTGACATCATGCAACCTGCGCCCCGAGACATTGGGGCGGTGCATACGACCCCCAACACCGAGGCTCAGCACAGGACATGAGATCAAACTAGCGTCTTCAGTTCCTCATCCACCAGGATAAGACTTTGAACCTCCCAACAAAGACAAAAATCGAGCCAAAGACCAAACACCGCTCCTTCTTTCCTGTCGGGAACCAAAACAAGAACAAGACCCCAAACCGAAACCGAATCGAATCCGAATTTAAACCACACCAACTCCATTAATCTCTCACAATGGCATACCCATTCCCATTCGAATGCGAACCCTTCTACATGCGCCCTTTCCTAATAGTCAAGTCTATTACCGGGGTATTCTTCACAATATTGATCAACTTCGTCATCCCAGTAGCCGTGGCATTGGCCATAATATTCGTCATCGGCTTGGTGCTTTTCGCTATACTTGCCGTGGTGTTTGGATGGGGTCCGGATTCTGAAGAGATTAAAGCGAAGAAGGAGAAAGAGAAGAAGGAACGAGAACAGAAAGATCGTGAGCAGGGACAGCAAAATCAAGATCACAAGGAGAATCAGAATCAGGGAAAGCCAGATACAGGACTATTTACCGCGACTCTTCCCGCAACTGCGAGCGGTCCCGGTGGTACTACCTATGACTTGGAGAAGCGTCTTGAGATCGAGCTTGAACTTCTTGGGGAGATGGTTGTTGCTCGGAGGGAGAGGTTGGCGGCTTTGAGGATGACGCATTCCGGGGATGAGGCTGAGTATTTGGAGGTTTTGGAGAAGGTTGAATAGGACTAGTAGTACCTACGTACCTGGCTATGTGCTACCTTAAGTTTGTTGGGTAGCGGATAGCTATACTTCCCAAACAGGAAAGGTAGCCATCTGACTTTCCCCGGACCAGGGTTCTTTCCAACCTTGAATGGACTACAGATTTCAGGGCACTGACATGACTTCTTACCTTACCATCCATCTTCTCTTCTCCATCCGAACCTCAGCTGTTACCAAGATGTTCACTTGTATCTCGAAGCCAAAGTTCAGGGCACTGGCGTGACTTGTTGCTACGACTACCCTTCATCTTCTCTTCTCTCAACACCCCAGCTATTACCAGCATACTCCTATCACTTGTATCTTGAACCGATTGAACCAAATCTGACCCCAATCCACCAAATCCGAACCGAACAGCCAAATCCCACTTCAAACCCTCTCTTCTGATTATCCATATACCCCTCGACATGGAGAAATTTGCAGCTGAATTATTCGGAGACGGGTTCAGCGAATATCCCCTCCTTCTCCGTCCATTGTATGGAACTTTTATCTTCGTCAGAGAGGACTTCAAGTTATTCTACAACATTTTGTTGCCCGGTGTCGTCGCTTACGCCATCCTGGTGGGAGCGGTTGCATTGCTAGTCATTTCAATTATGGATATTGCAGAGATGGCAGGAAACCTGCGAAAGAACGACGATGGGACACGAAAGAAAAGTGACGACGATAATAGGGCCTGGGGCAGTGTCGAACGTCGTCTCGAGGCTGGCGAGATCAAATTTTGAGATTGATGTCTTTGATCATTTGTTGCTGGACGATATGGGTAGAAAAGATGGCTAAAGCATGTGCGTCTCTTTTGCTCCTTCTTTGTTGGAAGTCTTGCGTCTATAGAATGTTTGTTCATAAAGTTTGTTGGATATCTCATTTGCAGAGGCCGTGTTACATTGAGCTGTCTTCTCGAGTGATCCGTCATCTGTCAAGGTCAAGCTGAGCCATGCGGAAAGAGGAGCGTTACACTAGGGATTATCTTTTGTAATAGCTGCATCAGACTAGAGCTATTGATCGTTGTTTTATATTTTTAGGTAGGCTAGGAGGCCTACGAATGCAAGGATTGTGAATTTGTGATATTCCAGAATTATATACCATTAACAAGATAGATAAATACAAGTGAAGCATTGAGCATAAGACCAGGGTAACAATTCCCCTGTCCATGTTGCATCCTCATGCCAACTCAAAATGGCATCATGGTTGATCGGGTAGGCCCATCCCTCCTTTTATCATATTGTAACTCCAAGCGAAAAACATCTTATAGTGCCGTGCAAGTCTGTCATCCTTATTAGCATTTTAGATCAAACAAATGACACCTGGTAGATACCGCGTCGGGGTCGTTAGGTACTTACACCATTGGATCCGCAAGTAAGTCCCTCACAACAGCATCCCTCAGCAGCACAGTTAGCAGCCAGACAGGGCATGGTGTCCTAGTAACATCATTAGAAAGTGTTTCCCCGTGTTGTTTAGTATTTTAGCCATCGAGCAGACTCACAGATTGACACGCGATTTCGGCCTTAGGGTATGCTTCCGGAAGCGCGACAGTGAGAGTGGCGAGGAAGCCGAGGATAATGATAGAGGCACGCATTTTGAATTGGTGGAAAGTGAAAAATTGGAAATGGGGTATCTAGAATAAAGACAAGGACCAAATCAGCGACCGAGTCAAGTATAATAATAGAAGATACGGTGAAAACGCCCACGATATGCAGGTTCAGACTGGATGCAAGGGCAAGGAAATGATGCAAAACAAAACATACATTGAGAAAAAGCAACAGTGAAGCGGGAAAAAAAAGTGAGATTGAACAACGGGGTATTTCAATATCGAAACCAGAAAAGTAAAGATAAATGCATATCAGGCTCCATCAAAGTCTTATAGCTTGCAGGCGTGGAGCACTGCAATGACACACGCCACGCACCAGCGCGAAGATCTATCAATGTCTCGCCTAAAACAGGGCCATTGGGGGATCTACAGGGGCAGCTGTGGGATTGATCGGCACTGATTGGATGATGGCTGGGGCCGTCTTGTCGTTCTCGCGGGCGGATGCCCTACAGCGGGGATTGTTTGCGTCAGTGGATGCAACATCCGGATACTTACGACGTTGGTTGATCCTGTTTGACTATAAAGTAATGAAGATTTAATTTAAGAGGAAGGGGCTGTTTTTTGCCTCCTGTTATATACGGCTGGAAATGGTGTGTAGAATAAAAACATAACAAGCATACCCACTGACTTCATTGAGGAGTATGAAGTCATTGATAGTGGCAGATGGAGAAGTCCTTGTGCGATTGTACAACTTGGACCATGCTAATGATCTATAGTTGACGCTGTGCTCATGGTTCGAAGGACACAAGCATCGTGCGCGCCAGATGTGACTTGAATGGGGCCGTTAGCAACACGGCTGACGATGTCACCAGCCGCTTGGCATTGTAATTGTAAGGGGTGCATGGTGGTGCACGGAGAACCAGCTGAGGATTGTGTTCTTGCAGCCTTGGCAGTGACACACGGAGCTTGCGTGGGCTCCCTAGATGGGAAGGGATATACTGCGTGGTGGGTCGTGGTAGCTAGGGGGCTGGGGCCATAACACTGGATTGGTGTACTGCGCTGGGGGATTTCATGAGATATCATTTTAAGGAGACGAACAAAAGTTTTGGATGGGCGAAATAGCATAAACAATGGGCAATTGATATTTGATGTGGTGAACGTGATACATCACCTGGGCATGGAAATTAGACACCTTGGGGCTCAGGAATTATCGAGATATGAGACCGGAACATCATTGCTCCGATCTGAGCATCGAGATAGGAAACATACACCGCTCTACATAGATGGGACAAATGCATACTCTTTCCCAAAGACAACATATACACGCCAAGCTACAATATCTTTGACTAAGTGTAATAATAGACTTGTATTATTAGTTGACTATCACAAAGCCTACCAGCACGACATTCTTACCTATAACCAGTGTCCGTGGACTAACTTACTACCGCCAGATTGTCTTGCAGAATAGCATTAGTCTAAAAGTGTTTGGCTACTATTGGAGATTTGTATTATAGCCAAGCTAAATTACTAGTATATCATGCCGTCTATAAGGAGAGCTTTTTTGTGTAGACCATCATTCAAATTTGTCATATCAATCTCTTCAACACAATTCAATGTTTCGCCAGAAAGAACACTCCCAAGGGTATTTACAGTCTTAGTTCATTCATAAAGACTCTCCCTTGGATCCTGATGGTTTCCCGACCCAGTTCTCCCAAAGCCAGATCTAACCAATGTCCATCCGAGTAGGCTTCAAACCCAAAACCAGGCTGGCTACATACAAACCAATAACCGGCCATCCAATAAACTGCTTTCGTGAAGGCGTTTCAGTTATTAAGCTGTCATTATTGAGCCGAAAGACACCCCTCTGTCTTACTGCATGAAGGCAGCAAAGTTTTAGCGACCAACTATGGCCGGAAACACGATTCAATGGTTGATTCTATCAGGCGAGTGTATGAGAGGTTTGCGAGGCTCCACCCCAACAAGAAACAGACAGCCCCTGGAAGTTTCTGTTGGAATGTAAACATTTTTCTGGGAGCCATCTGACGGAGCGGCATTGCCCCGACCAGCATAGCGGCTCGGGAAGCGGGTACTAGTGCGAACGAGGCCCAGTGGGTCCATATATGGCTTATGATTGGCTCCTGCTCGCCATATGATCCATGGCCACAAAGCTTGGCAGAGCCTGGAAATAATGGCATCGTCTTTTATACAAAATTACAACTTCAGAAGAATCCACGAACACGCTTTTTAAGGGGATTTCGGTCAAATTCCAGTCCAAATGTCCCCGAGGCCGTTCGCAATCTGATTTCAAATCACCATGGGAAATTCGCTAATCATTATTAATGACCTGTATCAATTTCCCTTTCTCTTTTCAACACCATTGCCGCTGGATGCTTAAATCTAGCAATCCCCCAGACTTATTTTGACCCCAATTTCAGTATTCTCGTGTTTTTTCTTTTGCTTCAAGTTATTGCACCCACCAAAAAAAGTCGTGGTTATCCCGTGAGCAACGAGCTCTTTTTTTCATCCATTTCCTCGTAATCTCCTCATTTGCTCTATTTACTCAAGTGTCCTGGATCAAGAGCCCCCCTCCCCCCGAACCATGCCTGCCACGGAGAAAACCAGCAATCGCTTTCGGATACCTCTATACCAGCTAGTGCTATCCCAAGACATCATCACCGATGACGTCCTCAACCACGAATGGGAGGGAAATGGCACGGCAGAAGATCCTTACTTGGTCGACTGGCTTCACGAAGACGCTCGCGATCCCCATCAAATGCAAGATTGGCTAAAATGGTCCATCACACTTCTACAAGCCGCTTCATTTCTGTCCATTACTTTCGCTTCATCTGCTCTTTCAGCAGCCAACCCCCAGATCCAGGAACGGTTCGGTACCAGTACTGAGCTTGTTGTTGCCGACACCTCACTTTTTGTTCTCGCCTTTGCCATTGGGCCATCTATCTGGGCTCCGCTTTCTGAGCTCTGGGGTCGTCAGATTATCTACTCCATCACGTATGGGTTGACTACACTATTTGCCGGGGCAACAATTGCAAGTCCGAACATTGCGACATTGTTAGTACTACGATTTCTTGCAGGAGCATTTGGTTCTTCGGCGATTTCAAATGCTGGAGGCGTGGTTTCAGACATGTATACAGCCCGGGATAGAGGGCTGGCTACAATCGCGTTTATTGGAGCTCCCTTCTTGGGTCCTAGTCTCGGACCAATCACTTGCGACTTTTTGGCAGTGTCCAAAGGCTGGGAGTGGGTTCAAGGTCTTATAACTATCTTCAATGGGGTGGTGTTCCTGGTTGGGATCGCTTTTATCCCAGAGACTTACACCCCAGTCCTGTTGCAGAAGCGCGCTGCCAAACTCAGTAAATTGACTGGAGCAGTGTACAGGAGTCGTCTAGACGTTGGAAATGCAAATAGGACTGCTGGCCAGATCTTCACCAAGACCATGGTCCGACCCTGGATCTTGCTGTTTATGGAGCCGATTGTGCTGCTTTTGTCCATCTACATGGCTATCAGTAAGTTCTCTCAATTGTTCATCTATTGTCATTAAACGCTAACACCATTATCGACAGTCTACGGAACGATGTACATGGAATTTGCCGCCTTCCCAATTGTCTTTGAAGAAAATCTCAAATGGCCACAGAGCACCTCCGGCCTATCCTTCCTTGGAATGATGACCGGGCAAATCCTCGGATGCGCATATTCAATCCTCGACGACGGTCGGTATAAGAAAGTCGCCGATCGCACAGCCTACGGCCGCCCACCTCCCGAAGCTCGGCTTATTCCGGCGATGGTCGGAGCAGTTACCCTTCCTGCCGGACTATTTTGGTTCGCCTGGACCAACTTTCCACACATACACTGGGTTGTTTGTGAGATTGGAACGGTACTTTTGGGTTTCTCTCATGTATCCATCTTCTTGAGTGTGGTGAACTACCTGGTCGATGGGTATACTATTTACGCCGCATCGGCGTTAGCGGGTAATGCTGTAATCCGGGCTCTTTTCGGCGCTGCATTGTATGTCTTCACCTTTTCGTTTCCTGGTCGAATTCTTAGTGGTGAACTAATATGATACCTATATAGCCCGCTTTTTACGACGCCAATGTACCAGAATCTTGGCATTCATTGGGCCTCCTCAATCTCGGCTTTCCTTGCTGTAGCTTGTCTGCCGTTCCCATGGATTTTCTATAAATACGGACCAGCAATTCGTCGCCACTGTCAATACGCTTCGGAATCTGCCCGGCAGTTGGATGAAATGGCTGATCGGATGCGTGCACAGGCTGAGCAGAGGACAGCTCAGCAGAAGCCCGGGAGTCGGACATATTCTGGCCTGGACTCGACGGTTTCTCCTGATGGAAAGAATACCGGTGCAGCTGAAGGCAATAGACTGGCGTGAAGCAAAGTTACCGTTTTGCATTGGCCCATTTTATATGGCGACTATGCACGGACTTATGTCAATCAGGCTTGGTTTTATATGAATGGCGTATGGGTTCTCTACTCCCCATCTGTTTACCACCTCCAACCATTCTCATCATGGTAAGTGTCGTCAGCTCCAATCTTGAAGAACTGTTCCGTGACCTTGCTCGACGAAATAAGGCCAAACTTCATTAAGAGCTTGTCGGTCCATCTCCCATTGAAGTCAAGTTCAACCAGAGATATCTCTTTAGGCTATTAGCTTGTGGAACATTGCAAGTAGCATCGCCACATACATTTCGCCCGATTCCTAGTCATAGATAATTGTCTACTCTGGAACTGGAACATGCCAAAGAGGTAGTGTGGCCAAGCAGTGTGAATTTTTGACTTGTCTTTTTATCAACTAAAAGAATTAACCTTTCTCACAAGGGCCTCAAGATGCTCTTCATCCGTACCACAGCAGCCCCCTACTACTTTCAGTTCCGGCAACAAATTTAACAGCCCACAAAACTCTCCAACATAAACCGAAACATCTCCCCGATCTAGAACTAGCGTGTTATCAAGCTCTTCATGGCTCTTCAGGCTTGCGTTCCCACGAATCGACCCGATCCTCAACCTCACATCCTCAGGGAGATCCCGTAATGCTGTCATGATATGACGTGGATGCGCACAATTGACCCCGAAATAGGTTGTATAGTTCTCCGTCAGACGATCCACTTCACGAATTACATCATCAAGCGTTCTTCCTCCTCGCAGCCGCCCATCTATCTCGATACTAAAAGAGACGTGAATCGGGAGATTAAACTCTCGCGCCACAGTAATTGCTGCGATGCCCTCGTTGAGATTTGTAACAGTCATGATGGATAACATATCGACACCTTCTTCAGCAAGGACATGAACTTGGGAGCGGTAATTTTCCTGCGCCTGAGAAAAAGAAATCGTAGAATCCTTATAGGCATCTCGAAGAGTTCCAAGGGTACCACTGATAACGATAGGAGTGGATGGGGTCTGAGATTCACGTCTAAGATCTTGGAGGAGATTGACTGCTGCGCGGTTCAAATCGAGGATCTGTGGGATAGAGAGGCCAAGCTCAGAGGCCCACGACGGAGAGCCACGCCAAGTTCGGGTTTCGAGGACGATACCGGTTGAATGGGCAAGGGCAACATTTATATAATCCCGGTAGATAGATACGAGAGCTTCTGTGCCCCCTTCTGTACTGAGAAGTGGGAGAGTGGAGAAGCTAGGAAGATGGATATTCCTTTTGTAGATGAGGGTGGTTTCAATTCCGGCCTCGGTGAGGAAGAGTTTAGAGGACGTCAAATGGGGGAGGGACTTCGACTGTGAGGCCATCTTTCTGAGGTTTTTGTTGAAAATTACCACGGGTGTCAAAGAACTTTCGACTAAACGTGAATTGTATGATGAATGAGTTGAAGGAAAGACCTATGGGGAACTACTTATGGGATGTATCGAGCACCATCAGTGCAAACCATGCAAACAAACTGAGCAAATAAAGCTGCGGGCGGTTATCCCCGGTGACTCAACTCAGGATGTGGGACTACTTCGGTGATATGTCAGTGCCCCGACGGAAAGGCTAGAGTTAGGCCGAACTCCACACCACATGGCTCGGGCTACGGAGTAGATAGCGGAGGATGAAGCAACAGAGATCGACAGGATCAAAACCATTTGAGCGATCGGTGGCATGGTATCTCACCCTGTGGTCGAAGGCTCGTTGTTGAAAAAGAAAAAAATAATAATAAATATACTTTTAATCACGGCCAGCAAACGTGGTATGATTCATATTATAAACGTACATGCACTACTTGTATCATTGTCAGGAGAAGGCCACGGGCATTAATGTCTATGGTACAATCAGGAATAATTGATAGAAAAGTCGAGAAATCTATATTACTATAACATTTAACAATTATCCGGGAAGATGGGCCACTATCACCCATAAATATCATAATAACCAACGACAGAACCTAGGGGACAGTTTGAAGGGCCTTAGTCGCGGACAACAAACCCATCCTGGGCCTCGAAGACAGCCTGGGAAGACTTCCCAACCAATGACTCATAAATGTCTGGATCGGTAGCACCTTCCAACCCAAACAGAACGACTTGGCTTGAACTATTCAAACCAAGCTTTTCACGTAAGGATGGATCCGTGGTTGATCCCAGCATGATACCCATGCTGGCTGCTGAAGACTCGCCGCATACTACAGGGATATCACCCTCTTCTCCATATGCCAATGCTTTCATACCGTCCACCGCCACAGAGTCGGGGACAGCTATAAAGTCACTCGCAAGCCAGGTGAGCACTTTTAAGGCCGCAGGAGATGGCGTGCGACAGGCAAGACCGGCCATAAGCGTGCGCAAGGATCCTTCAGATTCGCGAGCCCCCCGGCTTTTGGCACTCTGTAACAGGCAGTCTGCCTCGGATGGCTCCACGACAACAAATCGCGGCATTGCCACCATGGCGGAGGCTGCGGAGGACTTTTGAATTTCGTAGAAACGTTTGTAAAATCCTTGAAAGATTGCCGCGGCGATGCTTCCTACACCGCCGCACACGAAGACATGTGTAACTTTGTCTACCGCGGGGATCATGCTAAGCGCCTCGTCGAGGACGACCATATAGGCGTTCATAACATGTTGAGGTACGTCGTTGTCAAAGTCGGACCAAGAGGTACTACTAACAAAGTACCACCCGTTCATACGGGCATCCTCCTTCGCGCGTGCCACGGATGCCTCGTATTCCCCATCGACACGGATAACCACAGCGCCGAGGTTTTTCATCCGGTCAGCCCGGCCATCGCTGACATGGTCATGGATATAGTCGACACAACAGCAGCCAAAAACTTGCGCTCCATACGCGAGACCGCGGCCCTGGTTTCCATCCGTGGCAACGCATACGACGACATTACGCGTGATGTCGTGGTATTTGGACGTTCGGAGCTCGGCCGAGGAGGGACGCACGCCCGTCTTCGCATAAACCTCCTCGGCCAAAATCTTGTAGACAGCATAAGGCGCGCCCAGTGCTTTGAAAGAGCCAATGTCGGAGCCGAACCGCTTGCTTTCATCTTTCACGAACAGCTGGTCGACACCCACTTTCTGCGCGAAGCCGGGAAGCGTGCGCAGTGGTTGGGGGCTGTACTCAGGCCAGGTGCGAATTTCTTCAACGGCCATGGCCCACTGAGAGAGATTCTTGATGCACACGGCCGCCGCAGACTTTGCCTCCTGACTCAAGCGCGCGGGATTAGATATATGGGTGTACTGCATTGTGAGATAGAGCACAAGCCACGAGGATATTGTTTATGTGGTTTCAGAAGGGCAAAGCTGACAAAATCAAGCAAAGTCAAACGAATTTCCACGATGACTGCCTTAATGGGTATATATATATGCTGCGATCCGCAGCGCGAGCGGCAGCGCCTGCGGATACCCAATACTCGATCGAGTAAATATGTTATACTACCATCTCAATCATCCCGAGTCCACTCGAAATCTTCAAGTCTAGTAATTCTTTTCTTCGATAGCCCAAGTCAGGTGGGTCAGTACGGCGGGAAACCGTGACGCCGAGACTAACCTGTGGATACGCCGGGCCATCAAGTAAGCAGGCTGGCCTTTTAAGGTTCGCCCGTCGGCATTCCTCTCTTCCCCCGGTCTCGCCGCGTCACCATACCAAACAGTCCTTTCAAAATAATGCAGAATCGTCCAGAGCCGAAGGCGGCGCTACCAGCAGGTCACCGACATAGGGTACTGCCCAATAAAGTCGTTGCGTTAGATCTCTAAGTGATATGTGGTAGAATTTGACTAATACTGCCGTCAGTTGCTACCGATGCCATGCAAAGAAGATTAAATGTACGGGCGAAAAGCCATGTCAAAATTGCTTGCAAGCCGAGCAGGGAAGTGATTGCTTGTATCCTCAACGAAACAGGACGGTCAAAGTCCGTCAAAGGTGCCCCTTGCCCCTTACCTCTTTGCTTTCCTACATCACAAAGGGGACTGACCGAGCCGCAGGTTCATTGACGAACTCTTAGAAGAAATTGAGTGTTTGAAGCGGCAACAAAATACCCGGCCGGTCCCGGACAGTCATCCTTTAGACGTATGCCCGCTCGATGAACATGTGTCCCAGGGAATAGCAGCAGAGCCGATGGGGCCGCAAACCACAGTTCCGGCCCCGCGACCTGCCAGAGTCGAGAATGTCGACTCTGAGATACATCCGACCTTCAACGACGCTCCATGGTTTGACAATCGAAATGCCTTCCAAACACCCATTTTGATCAGCGAAGCTGCGGACACGGCCTTTGCAACTCGATTTCGTCAGGTCATCTCCGACCCTAGGGCACCGGAACCGACCCATCTTCTTCGTGTTAACTATGCAAGCGATGATGCGTTGATGTCCCTCGTTGAGTCCGGGGTCCCGTGGCCAAGCCAATCCCGAGCTCGCTTTTTGCTTGAGGCCGCCTTGAAATATATCGGTCGCTGTTACTACATCGTCCGCGCCGACGAAGTCAAAGAGGGCCTGTCCCAGATTTTTATGAACCCGACTTGGGGTAGCCCAGTTGTGTGCTGCAGATTCTGGGCCCTTTTTGCTCTTGGGGAGCTGTACACTTCCAGAGTTGCGGCAACGCAGAGCTATCCGGGAATGGCATACTTTGCCCAGGCATCAAAGATGTTGGGCTACCTAAATGAACGTCCTGGAACTGAGGTTATTGAGACTCTACTTGTACTAGTATGTTTATTATCGGGGCTTCGCTTAAATTAATTGCTACTAACGATACTATCAAAGTCCATGTACTCGCTAGCGCTGAATCGACGGTACAGTGCATATATACTCTCCGGCACAGCCATGCGGTCGGCCATCGTGGTAGGCCTTCATTTTAACATATCCGACACCCAGCTTTCCGACTTCGATACTAGGGAGCACAGAAAACGACTTTTTTGGACTACGTATATATTCGATCGAATGTGGGGGGCTAGTCTCGGTCACCCCCCGGCAATTCATGACGACGAGATCGAGGTGGACCTTCCCTCCGTTCTCCCGCTCAGCGACGGGACTGGAGTCGATCAACTTACTAGCAACGGATTTGACAGCCAATACTATGTAGCCCACATTGAGCTAACTCGTCGTTTAGCTAATGTTGTTCGGTCTATATATACACTCCGCCGCAAACAGCTAAATGCGCAACTTTCTTCTCAAGTCCATCAGTCGTTACAGGACCTCCAGGCCTGGGTGAACCGATTACCCCCTCGCTTGCAGATCGAGCACACCCCAGGTGTAGTAAGCGATTGGAAGGTTGTGTCGCTTCATCTCTCTTTCTACCAAGTGAGTGTCTCCATCCAAGTCCAACTCTAATTTGGTCGTATATTGCACGAATATGTACTTACAATTTAGAAGTGCGTCATCATTGCCACCCGTCCAATACTGCTCCACGCGCTACGAATTCAAGTTGCTGCGCCGCAGGAAGGTCCAACAGCCTCCTCGTTTCAGGTACCCACGACTGCCCTAGCGTTATCAGAAGCCTGCGTGCGATGTGCGCGACACTCTGCGCAGCTCTTAGCTCAATCTTGGATCGATGGTTTCTTCTTTACCTTTGATTGCTTTTACACTCAATATTTGTTCTCTTCGTTGGTTGTGCTAGCAATAGCAAGCATACTTGATGGACAAGACAACCAAGCTGATCGGGACACATTTGAAGAGGCGTCGCATCTCTTGAGAGAACTCAAAGAGGCCGGAAATTGCATCGCTCAGGAATACTGCCACCATCTCGAAGCAATCGAAGCGGCGTTGTTCGCGTATACGAAATCGACGATAGCAGAGCCCCCAGGGTTTCCTGAAGCCCCCGTCATTGATGCAGCGACGACTTCTCGGCTTCCACAACATATGCCACAAGGGGCGATTTCAACGGCAGGCGTTCCGTGGACCGATTCTTCTCTGCAGCAACTTCTCTCCCAACCTGCGCTTGATATGCAGTTTTTAGAGGATGCTGTCAGAGATACTTAGTCACAAGGACTTTATCAGCATGATTTTGACTCTAGGGGTTGATAGACACGCCAACTTCTTCTTATCAACGTCTTCTTATATCGGGCGCCTGTCAAGAACGGCTTCGGAGGGCTCGGTTCCATTATACTCGCTCGCACTAATCCCCATCAGCGCGTTTAAAGGCACTCGCGGCAGTTAATAGATGTTATCTGGTCAGGATCCCCAAAAGCACAGAGTACTCGGTCTGTAACAGGATATTGAGGATTTTTCTTGGGCTTTTTGCTTTCATCCATCGTGTGAGAACGACCATGCTTTATGTATGAAATTATATTTGCAGGCGGTTGTCGACCCTGACTGTATAGCTTGATTTGCAGACCGCTTCAAGACATAGAGCTCTTCCGCCATCAAGTGGTCCTGTCGCACCTGTTTGACTAAAACAAATAACTTGACTTCCGAGTGAATCGAACGATAGTACGGCGAGCTCGGCGCCTCGACATTTTGCCGAGGCTCGGGGACAGACAATGCCGTAACATATTTCAACCCGCCTCTGCCACTTCCATTCTCCAGCTCGTAATCTGCATGATAAGTGTCCAGATATTCTGCCCTCTTGATAAGATGCGACGACAGATCAAGTTCTCTCATTGGCAGCGAATGTTCGACCAGTCGCACAATTCTTGCCTTCGCTGCCCTGGAATCAATCACTATTTGTCTACCCTTAAGCCATCTCGGTCGGCCTCATCATTTTCAGAAGATGGTCAGTCGGAATCAGCTAATGTTGGACGTCTCGAACCTGTAGCTAATTTTATTTTAAATGTCCCAGACCATTCCTCCAAATCCGCTGCCGAGGGTGTCTTGCGGTTAATGCCCCTAGGGGGATCAGTTACGCGCGGCGTTGGATCGTCGGATGGGGCAGGGTATAGAGAACCGCTGTTACAGATGCTCAGGCTATACGGCGTCAATTCTCGCATGGTGGGCTCGCGAAAAGATGGTCCCATGCCTAATAATAACCACGAGGGCTGGCGTGGCTTCAGAATTGACCAGGTCGAGGGAAAAGCTCGAAAATCGGTAGAATATTTGTCCCCCAATGTCTTCTTGGTCAACGCCGGCTCCAATGATTGCCTCCAGACCTTCAATATTCCAGAGGCCGGTAACCGCATGGGTGATATGCTCGATTATCTGTGGCTGGCTTCCCCTCAGTCCACCATCCTCCTCTCTACTTTACTTCCTAATGCGCACAAAGAGGTGAACTCGACGGTGATACGTGTCAACGACCAATTCCGCGCTCTGGCCCAACAGAAGGCGACTGAACAAAAAAAGATCGTTCTGGTGGAAATGGACACACCGGACGGACCCGACGTTCAGAGCTTCGTCGATGGCATACATCCTGATGACAATGGCTACTACAAGATGGCAATATTATGGCTCCGTGGCATACAGGAAGCCATCCAAAAAGGGTTCATTGATGGTTCAAAATACATGTTGTGACAACAATATACGAGGCCACATTTGTGGATTCGGCGTCGGGCGCGCAGGACCGAGAACGCCATCTGGGCCCCCGGGTCAAGTACGGTGTAATACGGTACATACCTAAGTATTAAATGCCATAAATAACAGTTTCTTGTCTCAATAACGGTGATATATAGTGCTAGCAAGTCTTTTTGATGGCTATTGAAAAGCAACCAAACATAATAAAGATGTAGTTTTGAGGTACAAGTGTGGAATATATCGCATTTTATCTCATGCAAAGACTGAAGACTCAGTAAATTCTTCGGCGATATGGAATTAGCGTATCCTTCGGTATGTGACATACATGTTAAGTATGTGTTTAACTACGGAGTATAGTACGGAGTAGTTAACTATCGGATAGCCGGACCCACTCTACAGGGCGTGTCCGCACGCCTTGACACGCCCTACGTAGATAGGTAAGGATCTTCATAATCCTCGCTACCCAGAGGATCAAATATGTATATACATATATAAGTTCCCGAAAAAACGAAGTAACATGTCATATCAGTGCTTTGCCTATGATTAATTGATTTGTTCAATATGGGTTCACATATGGGTGATATGCGTCCACTTGACGCAGCGCAATTAACATATACCTACACGACCACCCCACGAGAGGTACCCGATGTCAAAACCCTTGCCAGTAACAAAAAGACGATTTGTACCGACCACATGATTGTGGCGTCTTGGAATGTCGAGAGCGGCTGGTCTGTCCCAGAGCTCAAGCCTTACGGTCCTTTCAGCCTCCTTCCCACTGCATCCTGCCTCCACTACGCCTACGAATGTTTCGAAGGACTCAAAGCTTACCGTGGCCATGATGGCAAGCTCCGAATGTTCCGAACCGACCGTAATGTCCGCCGCCTTTTGATGTCTGCCGAGCGGATTTCCCTTCCTCAATTCGACCCGGATGAATTGGAAAAGCTGATATTTGCATTGCTTTCGGTGGATGGTGCCAAATGGCTTCCCAAGAGCCGTGCGGGAGACTTTTTATATGTCCGCCCAACCATTATCGGCACAGACTCCCAGCTTGGCGTTACACGGCCAACGGAGGCTCTGTTGTATATTATTGTTGGCTACATGGCTCGTGTGGATACACCGACGGGCGGAAAACGCTTATTGACGAACCCTGACGACACTGTGCGCTCCTGGGTTGGCGGATTCGGGTACGCCAAAGTCGGCGCCAACTATGGACCGTCAGTTCTGGTTTCCCAAGAGGCCTCCCGTCAAGGCTACCACCAAATTCTGTGGCTGTATGGCCCTGAAGGCGATTGTACTGAGGCTGGTGGGAGCAACTTCTTCGTGATCTGGAAACGCGAGGACGGCAAGAAGGAGCTCATCACGGCTCCATTGGATGATCAGTTGATTTTGAATGGAGTCACTCGCCGAAGTTGCCTTGACTTGGTGAGAGAACGGTTGAAGGATGAGCTCGAAGTTACCGAGCGCAAGTTCACCATTGGCGAAATCCAGAAGGCAGCTACGGATGGCCGACTCCTGGAGTCCTTCGCTGCTGGCACAGCTGTAAGTCATGGTTCCTCGTCCCAAGTCTGTGGAGACAATTAAATGCTAATCGATGTACAGTGGTTCATTACCCCTATCGCTCTGGTTCACCACCGCGGAAAAGATATCAACATCCCAACTGGCCCTGATGGCACACCTGCCGAAATTACAGGGAAAATCAAGGGCTGGCTGGGCGATATGATGTATGGGCGCGTGGAGCATGATTGGGCCCGAGTGGTACTCGAGAAGGAGCTAAGGGTTTAGATATGAGTTTGCTTCGCGAAATAGATACAATTAAACATAATAGATCATGATTAATTCTCGTATTGTACTCCGTACTCCCCAGCAACAAGCAGAACAAAGCACAGTGATGGCTTTTGACGTCCCATGCCGGCCCCACATCCGATGATTCATCCTGGGCAATTTTTTTCCTCGCCACTTGCCTTCATGTCTCATTGTGCCCAAACGTACCAAGTGATGCCAATATATAATTTGCAGAACAAATTCCTCATCTAAACTGCTTGGCTCTTACGTGGCCGGTGTGTGAAGAAGGGGAGCAAGATGGCGAAGAAAACAACCAACTCATGGGGAATTGGCCCCTCGGATCTCAGGCAGAGAGTATTGATACCTTAGGCCCTAACCTGATCCGGTCACATGGCAATCATGTGACAGAGGGGAATTATACGTTGTAAAAAGCTCTACATATATCAATAGCTTTAAGCAAGGAATATAACTGCACCTCACCGCCACTATCCATTGTAACCAGTGATTTCGACACAAGAGGCTTGTAGAGATGGCTGCTCCGCGGCGCCGAGACTCACAACGTACAGGTTCTGCGTGCTTCAAAAGTTTAAGGATCAGCGCACTAACCTTTCTCAGATCTCGCGAATAATTATGAGCTGCCTGAAAATGGCGATTTGCTTGACTACCCAGGATACTTCGATAGCAGATATGCACATACGCTGCTAAACCCTGCGGATCCGCCGCATTGCGGGGAGAATGACGCAAATTATAAAGTCACTGATGGTTTTGCCTCCAATGCTGCTATCTCCCCGTTGGAAAATGCTTCGGCACATAGAAAGCCTCTGGATCAGGACTTTGACTGGCTCACAGCAAAACATGATAGCTTAAGTGCTGAACAGCATGATGACTTTGATTGGATGAACTATGGACTGTTAGAATCTTTGCCATCGATTCAACCAAGCGAACCTGATCCATTGTTCTCCAACCATTCCAATTCACCTGCTATACCATCACTTTATGGAGCCATCGAGAACAGAGAATTAACCTCCACACCGCCCTTGCCGCAACACTCACTACGGGGGTACGGCGGACTTCCTCGGCGGAAAAGCAGGTATTCGATACAGAAGACCAATCAACGGGCAGATGCTGTCTTCATACCACCTACTGCAGGTCCCGCGGATCCCTTGGAACGCTGGAAGGAATCCCCTCCCGAAGGCGAAGCAGCAAGTTTATCGGCCATTAAGAATGCGCTTGAAAATCCATCGAGCTACTCAGGTGTAAATCAATTACCCGCCACGCCTGGCTCCGGGGCCAGCAATTTGTTCCAAATCCATCGTCGTCCAGCATCCCGAGGACCCTCAACAACAAGCGGAGAAAGTGCTACTAGTGCATCATCTCGGCGCTCTAACCGATCCGGGGAGTCTGCTTTGTCTAATGGCAGCCAAGCCGCGCCAGACAAAGCATCTGCTGGAATTCGAAAGAAGCAGACTCGCACAACCGGCAAAAAGCGAAGTTCGGCCAACCAACCCCGCATATTTTGCTGCACATTCTGCTGTGATAAATTCAAGAACAAATTTGACTGGATGCGTCACGAGAAGTCCCTTCATCTCGACCTTGAGAGTTGGGTGTGCGCGCCTTTTGGAGGCTCTGTGGTATTGCCATCAACGGGTCGCGCTCATTGTGCCTATTGCAATCAACTGGATCCAACATTGAAGCACCTTGAAGAGCACAACTATGGAGCATGTCAGCAACAGATACGTTCGTTTCGGCGAAAGGATCACCTAATTCAGCACCTGCGCCTCTCCCATCGCCTCGAAACCATTCCGTTAATCGACGATTGGAAGCGTGTTACTACGGAAATTCCTTCCCGTTGTGGATTTTGTGACGGCCGGATGTCCAACTGGGATGAAAGAGCCGACCATCTGACATTCCACTTCCGCAAAGGCTTTACCATGGCCAACTGGAAAGGTGATCATGAGTTCCCGCCAGAGATTGCTGCGCGAGTCACACATAGTGTCCCGCCATACATGCTCGACTTCGAATCGCGAACCCTCGTGCCTTTCTCCGCCACGAACGGAGCTGTGAATGACCATCTCTCCCAAATGCTGTCTCGCGCCACTTTTCTGGATGCAGCAGGAGAACCTCAGATGCTGCCGGAAGCTCCAGAGCCAGATCTACAGTCGGTTCAAGGGGATAATTTGGATTCTTACACGGAAGTGCTCACTCGTCATTTAAGTCATTATGCACAAAGGATGATGGGAGATGGTGTCATTCCTACTGACGAAATGTTTCAACTCGAGGCAAGAAGGCTTTTGTTTGATTCTGAAGACCAATGGAACCAGACGATGGCCGATAACAATGAGTGGTTGGCTAAATTCCGAAGAGAGCAAAACACTCAGGGTCATCTTCAGACCCCCGAGCAACCTTCTATGGATCGGTAGTACACGACGCATACGAATATCATAATTACAAATAAAGTCACGCCAACCCCAAGTCTGACTTCAATAAATCCGGGTCTATCTATTCATGCGGCTCTACAGCAAGGCCACTTTTCTGCCTGATTAATCTGCCATACTTGATGAAAGCAAAGGGTATCTAAGCCAATGAAAAGGCCAGGAATCCCCAAAGCGAGCTAGCCTAGTGAATACCTAAATTGGTGTGCATTGGGCTCGCCGCGAATGGCAGCACGACTGCCATTATAGCCGTTGTCGCGCTAGCCGCTGCCTGTGCAGAAGCCGAGGACTCTTCATATACACCTGCCAGATAGCTCAGCATCGCTGTGAAGATTAATAGATAGCCACAGCCGAATAATATGCCTGCCATCATCGACAGAGCAGGATGTATGGATTTATAAGAGCTCCAACTGAGCCAGAAAAAAGCAAAGGCCGAGAAAGGCGCCGGAAATCACTGTTATTTTTTTGGGTCAATCATTTTACAATGGAAGTGAGCCCCGGGAAGGGACGCACTGGGGATAAACGCAAGTCCGGCCAAAATCAGGCTTTCAGGCATTAATCTGGTGAAACAAACCCTGGACGCTATACACCTGGGTAGCTGACACAACTCGGAGTTAAAATTCATACATTTCCGATTTCGTCCCTATACGTGCAAGCTTCCTGGGTAAGGACTGCACTGGCCCATTTCAGACCACTTTCTACAATAAACTACGTACATCACGACTACTCCGGTCATTAAACCTTTGGATTCTTCAAATGAAACTACTGACGATACTGCAATACTGCTGTCTTTTGTTCTCTGCTCCGGTCCACGGCAGAAAGCAGAATTTGTTAAACTGCACGTGTAATCCATCTGATCAAGACTATTTCGAGCCAAGGGCTCGCTCATGGGCCTGGTCCGCATACTTCCTAGAGCGGGATGTTTCTACATGATCGTGACCTAGCACGTTTTCGCGCCCCTGGACAGCTTGTCTAAATATGGGTTCTGCCTCTTGGTACCGGTTCTGGCGATAAAGTGAGACACCAAGCCAATGTACAGAAAGCAGAGTGTCTTCATGGTTATGCCCTAGCACCCTCTCTCGGCCCCGGATAGTTCTTCGTAAGATGGTCTCTGCGTCTTCGTACCGATCTGGGCGACAAAGTGACACACCAAGCCAATGTTTAAAAAGCAGTGTGTCTTTATTGTTAGAGCCAAGCACCTGCTCACGCCCCTGTAGAGTTCGTCGGAACATGAACTCTGCCTCCTCGTACTGATCTTGATCACAAAGTGAATGACCAAGCCAGAACGCAGATTCAAGTGTTTCTTCATGGTCATGTCCTAGCATATTCTCACGTCCCTGAAGCGCTCGTCGGAACATATCCTCTGCGTTTTTGTGCCGATCCTGGTGATAAAGTGAGATCCCAAGCCAGTGTGCAGACAACAGTGTGTCTTTGTCGTTATGGCCTAGAACCTTCTCTCGCCCCAGAAGAGTTCGTCGGAACATATCCTCTGCGTTTTTGTACCGGTCCTGGCGATAGAGAGAGCGACCAAGCCAGAACTCGCAATCTCTTCTGCTTTTATGGTCAAAGCCTAGCACATCTGGACCAGGGAGAGCTCTTCGCAAAAGAGTCTCTGCCTCTTTGTACCTAAATTGATCAAATAGTGAATGACCAAGCCAGTATGCAGATACAAGTGTCTCTTCATGACTGTGGCCTAGGGCCTTCTCTTGCTCCAGAAGAGTTTCTCGGAGGATATCTTCTGCCTCTCTGTATCGTCCGTCTGCATAGAGCCAATATCCAGTCTCATACTTGCACTCGAGTTCTTGTTCTTGTTGTGTCACTGTAGCCTTTTCTCGGGCTACGTCTACCAGCTCTGTTGAGGAAGTTGAAATAGGTATATCGTGAATGACAGCCTCCGGCACTCGTGAGGAAGTTTTTGCAGTGTCGATATGATCAATTGGAACCACCAAGAGAAGCTCCTTCGCATAGGCCGCCGCCGCCGCCGCATAGCCTTGCCATTCCTTACTCTTGTGTGAATCAGCGTAGTCAGATGCCCCGAATGACCAGACATGGAAAGTCATTCACAAGTCCTGCCGCCTCCATTTCCACACCATATATCCCCAAGTCCTGAGCCAGTTGATCTCGTTGCTTGCCATCTTTCACGACTTGATTGGCAGATCCAATGAGTCCGTAATGGACGATAGTTCTGTATGTTCTCGTGGGGATCGTAGACATAGTTTAGATCGATCGCAATTCACACACGTATCGCACGCGATATGGTTATATTCTGCCCAGAAGAGACAATCCTCTTTTGTTGGTCGCGCGAACTGTTTGGCCTTATGAGGCGGTAGTTTGGCTTGCATGTTAGAAATAAATCCGATAACCTGGCTATCCTCCGTAAGGTGATATGCTTGGAGGGTCGCAAGGGCGGTTAAGAGGGTTTTAGGAGGTCGGTTAAGCATCCCGGTTTGCTTAAATTTACCGCCGCTCAAGGCTTTCCCAAGATCATACTGGATCACTCCTCCAAATGTGTCCGATGGCTGGCTCACTACAATATCTCCCAGTCGAATATCCGCATTACTGCTTGGCACACCGCCGCCGATACCGACCATTAAACCAATGCGAATCGCGCGGAAGCTAGACAGCAACTGCATTGCAACCGTTGCGGCTGAGATATTGCCATAGACGCCGCTCGGTAAACTTGTAATAACAACATTGTGCTCCCTGATGCTTCCAAGAATATAGGTATTTTGATCCATCGGCAGGCGTGGTAAAGGGGGATGAATTTCGTCCAACATCAGCTTCGCAGCCGCCGTCTCTATAGGCAAGGCGCATATCCACCGACCGTGTAGGCATCATGATTAAGGGGAGACCTAGTTCCCATAGTAGACAATGTAACTGCCGGACAGTTGCCTTCCAAGGTCGGGCACACGGGAGTAACGGTATAATGAAGCGGGGCTTGTGGGGACTGGAAGGTTGTTACAGTACGGGAGGGGGCTCTATTGCCTCAGACCTCTTGGTCGAGTGCGTCGACATTGTTGACCACGAGAAATGCGTGGAGGAATATGTGGATCGCCGTGAAGTTGATGACTCCATGATCTGTGCTGGTGTCAAGTCTGGAGGAAAGGGTGCTTGCCGGGGAGACGACGGTGGTCCACTTGTTGATGCTAGCTCTAAGAAGCAGGTTGGAGTTGTTTCGTGGGGCTTTGGGTGTGGAAAAAACGACCAAGATGGTGTTAATGCTAGCACTGCGGCTTATCTTGATTGGATTCAGGGCGTTCTATCAGTCTAGATCCATTGGAAAGACAAAATGCCATATGTTTGTTGTTGGTTCTCCAAAGGAATCCGAGTGGTCTTCCCACGAGTCTAAATCATATTAATCGTATCGATTGAATTAATCAAGTCATGAAGTAGATCTATACTTTCCTATCAGAGACCTTCCGCTTCACACTATGGGCTCTGTTTCAACAGGCAGACATCGGTGTTTTCTCATTTCGCAACGCGCACTCCTCTCGTTGCCTGCTTTCCGCCGCAAGCTTTTTAGCGCCCTGGCCCCACATCCCATAAAGGAAGAAAAAGGACCCTAAAGCTGACATCATGCTCCGGCGGTAATACCGACATGAATCTGCATCGCAATATTGACGACATACAAAAGCAAATAGATAGAACGACGCGAGAGCACGGAGCGCAAACCTTCACGTTACGGGTTAGCAGCTAGCACCTAAGGGTTATAAAAGGGGGGGGGCATACAAGATTGGATGTCTGTAGAACCCAAGGGGTTCCAATACGCGCCCCAGAGGATGGTCTGATTTTGGCTTTCGTTGAGCCAATCCGGGAGAGGGACCGGAAGGGATCTTCGCTTCCATGATTAAATCCAGACAATTGCGAGAGCAAAGGAGAGTTGAAAGTAAGTAGAAAGGGCAGAGTCGGTGGAGGTTAGGTGTTGTAGGAAAAGGGTTTCTATCCCCCCCCCCCCAACTGGTGACATGGGTCCCCCAATTGCTTAGCGTGTTAATGTAGAAGAGTGAGTTCCGGATACGAACTCGGATTTGGTGGGATATTCACAAAGAGCACCTAACAAATAGTCTTCCTACATCTACATCTACTCATCCAATGAACATCGTTTAGGCCTTCGGGCCGTTTGATTATTTTTTTTTTCGTGCCTCTTCCCGGCGGCCCCAACGGACTTGGCAAAGCTTTGCAGATCGATTTACAACCGAGATCCACTTAGTTCGCCAAGCCTGTGGTCCATGGGCGAAGTTATCCGCCGGTGGATATGTACAGGGTCCATTGGTATGATTCTCACCAAAACTGAAACTAAAGACTTACGGCCTTTCGCCGAGGATGGTGCCCACTACAGCCCACGTATATTGAAGAGAGTGACTGTCTCACAATGCACATCTGTAGCAAAGGCAATATAGGCTCGTGCATCCCTCGAAGTGCGCAATTTGGGTTCCAGACGTCAGAGACGGCTTCCAGTTAATCTTCGATGTCGGCTATGTCTTCAAGGCAGGATCTGTCACTGTCGACGCTACCAACGCATACATGAGTGGTCGTCGATCGCTCCCTAGCAATGATGCTCCTCCGAGCATCGAGGATATGCTCAACTTGAGTGGCTACAGCTATGATTCTGTTGAGATCATTACTGTTCCTACCGATGGAATCAAGACAAGAGAAAATGAGCCAGCCCTGCTTTCGCACCATATCCTCAAGAATATCAGACATAGTCAGAGCAACAAGACCCATGATTATACGATTCATCACTTCGCGGACGGAACTACGAATTTTCACATTCCGTTCTATAACTCTGGAAACGCGACTTCTTCCATGGCCAAGCGACACAATGGGGCTGGAGTCAAGATTTCTTTTAAGCATGAAAAGCTTGTTCTTGTAGCTAGCAGCGATAGAAGAGCTGCATCTACTGCTCTTGCAAGCAGATGGCAGGAATATGCGGAGGGAGGGCACTCTGATGTTATGGATTTGTCGAACAAAGCAACAAGGCCCTGCTCTACTACCGCGCTACTGTCGAGGGCAATGGCTTTGGAGACAACTATGAGGCTGTGGACGCCTGCGGTAACATGAGTCATTTGGTTTCAACTTACTTGGGACCTGGCAAGTAATTACTGAAACATTTGGAAATTTTGGAGGAAATGAAGCTTTCTGTACCATACAATCATGAACCATTACATTTTGGGGCGGTTCAAATAGATCTTTTGAGATCACACAAATATATACATCTTCTTCTTCTTCTACGGCGGTTTCAAAGCTTCATGTTAGGGTGAAATGAGAATCCCCCTTTCATTTGACAAAGCATTAGCGCGCTTTCCACCTAAGAGGCTAAATCTGCAAACAGAGAACACAAGAGGTAGTGTTTTCAATAGATTCAAACTAACCCAAGAAAGAAGCCATCTAACTTAGAAGGGAGAGTTAAGGTAACCAACCGAGGGATAGTTAGTCACTGAAAGTGTCAGTAAGTACAAGAATAGTATAACCAATGACCTATTTAGGAGAGTTGTAAATGGCAATGGTATAGTGCAAGGGAAATTACCCGTGATGTTCTTCTTCTATAAAAGCTAGTCTCCAATATGGTACACATACGTGTATAGGTTGTCACGATGAAATTACACCCTGAAATAGTGACCCAAAAGAGCCCCAGCGGTCTACTCCGTATCCAACTACATAGGGGCAGGTTGGATGAACGTAAACAGCGACCAGTGTCTTCTGCCAACACATCGGGTGTTTAGACATGCCCAGGTGGATACGATCACAAGATTAGATCTTGGTTCACCAATCTTTAATGCAGATTAAGTTTTCTCATTGGTTTGAAAGGAACCGGAGATGTATTTCAAAAGTTCGCGCCCGTATTTTTATTTGCTTTTTTGAGATAAAAAGAACTAGCGCGTAACAATGCTGTACGTACGGAGTATATTACCCCTCCCCCTTTTTTATATTCTTCCTTTTCTATATGCCCCTTTTACTACTACCTACCTCCTACAACCTACCACCATGGGCCACGATATTGCCAAGCGCGCCATGGTAGTAACCTGTAAAGCTACTGGGATTAGAAGCACTACTATTTCAGAGTTATCTGGCCTTTCGAAGCGCACTGTCGACCGCATATATGAAAGAGCCCTTGCCAATGGCTTTGACCTGGCCGCACGTCCTTGGAATATCTCGGAAGCTATGTTAGCTGACGCCCCTCGATCTGGAAGGCCGTTAAAGCGGACGGAAGATGTGCAAACTCAGGTGCTTTCGAAAGTAAACACTGATCAGGACGGCCGCGCAAAAACCTGCGTTGACATTGCTGGAGAAATGAGCCTCGAAGGACATGAGATCTCTTCGACTACTGTCTGGCGGATCCTGAAAAAAGCCGAATCACAAAATAACAAAAGCTAAATCTATGCGCGATGCTAGGCTAGCTTGTTTTCTTGGACACCATGATTTGACTTTGGAAGATTGGGGAAATGTTGTTTGGGCTGATGGGACTTCTGTTGTTTTGCATCATCGACGTGGAGAATACCGAATCAGTCTATGCAAGATACAGTCACTGTTGGAGTTTGAATCCCTATTATATATAGAAAAGTCATCTCCACTGTTTATGCTTTTTGCCGGCTTCACATACACCAAAAATCATATCTGAAAAGTCATCTGAAAAACATATAAAAACACATGGCAGTGTTCTTATATCACGCCCCTAATATCGTTTCGGGCCAATTAAATCGGCCCGGGGGATCATCAAAGTCTTCCATCATCAAGAACCCAGGCCGCATGAGCGGCTGGCTGTTCTTGTTTGTTTAATGAGAAGAGTGAAGTGGCAGTTCGGGTGGATATATGTGGGGTACATATGTCACAATGAAATCCCCCGAGGCGCTATGTTGGGGTTGCTGGCGGACCTGCCTATTCCGGAACTAGCCGCCCCGTTACTAATTAGGAAGATTTCTCAACTTTCGCTCGATGGCAAGCTAGATGATATTCATGAACAAAGCTTTTGTAGTCCGGTTAGGTAAATGCTATAAAAGCTCTTTGGTCCAATTTTCTGTCTTGTCTTGTGTTGTTATCTATTTGTTTTTCTGGTTCTTCAGTTAATTCAGTCGATTTAACAGCTCAACCATGTCTATTGGAGTGCAAGATAGTCCACACACCACGATATATGAAAGTCAAACCCTCCAACATGAAAATCAGCTTTCCTCGTCATCCGAGTCGTCTTGTCAGATTGACAGCGAAAAATGGAATCACCCGCGATCTAACATAGCAAAGACATTGGCAACATTCTGGAGCTTCCTAATAATGGGAGCAAACGACTCCGCATACGGTGTAAGATCCCACCTAGATATATATCCATGGCAGTTTGAAACTTATACTAAGCCAATACAACGATCCAGCCACTCCTCCCATACGTACATCAACCCCTAGCCTCATATTCCCCTCCCCTTCTAACACAATCCCAGCTCGAATCCTACTACAACCTCTCCTACACAATCGTCTCCCTTGTCTTCCTCTCTCCACTAATCGGGTATGCCACAGCTGCAATTGTGAACGAGCGAGCACACTGTGCCATAGGCCGACGAGGCGTAGCCTTCGTCTCATCGTTGTGCCATCTGATAGCCTACATCTTGAACTGTGTGCATCCACCATACCCGGTCCTCGTTGTGTCATTCATATTCGCAGGTCTGGGAAATGGCCTCGCCGACTCGGCATGGAATGCTTGGATTGGAAACCTCCATAATGCGAATCAATTACTCGGTCTACTTCATGGATCTTATGGTGTAGGTGCTGTTATCAGCCCTCTCATTGCATCGCTGCTTGTTGCAGATGCTGGATTGCCGTGGTATTATTTTTATTACATTATGGTACGTTAGTTATACTTTGTCTATTTGTCTTTCTGATGGTCTCGCTCATGTTGACTGATTTTCCTAGATTGGAGGCGCTGCAATCGAGATTTTCATCTGCGTTGCATGTTTCTGGGATTCTACAGGAGCGTCATTCCGACTCGCTAAGAAACAACAACCCGGCGATACATCCGAGAAAGCAGGCTTGCGCAGGGTTCTAACTACAATGCCCTTTGCGCGAATTACTTGGATCTGCTCAATATTCTTACTTGGATACGTCGGCGTCGAAGTAGCGCTAGGGGGATGGGTCGTGACATTCATGAAAAAAGTGCGGCATGCCGCACCATTCGCCAGCAGCATGACGTCTACGGGATTCTGGCTCGGTATAACCCTTGGACGGGTTATCCTTGGATTTGTGACTCCTTTAATTGGTGAGAAGATTGCCATCTCGGTAGGTTCTCCCAGTATTTCTTTTACATTCAAGTTATACCACAAGCTCACCTTTTAGTAGATCTATATCTCGCTCGAGATCGCATTTTGTCTCATCTTGTACCTGGTTCCGAACTTCTATGCTGGTGCAGTCGCGGTATCCCTGCAAGGGTTCTTTCTGGGTCCGTTGTTCCCAGCGGTTGTGATTGTTACTACAAAACTCTTACCAAAGCACTTGCATGTCAGCGCCATTGGGTTTGCGGCAGCTTTTGGTGGCGGTGGTGCGGCTGTGCTTCCATTTATTGTCGGTGTACTTGCCCAGGCTAAGGGTGTGGAGGTTTTGATGCCGTTTATCATAGCGCTTTCGGGGGCAATGTTGCTTCTTTGGAATTTTCTTCCAAAGGTCCCGAGAGATAGCAGTGCATCGGTTAACAATAACCGTGAGGCTTGCTAGGTATGATATGGCGTATCACATGCCAAGAACTGCAAGCCCAGAAGGTTGAGGACGGTTGAGCCAGGTGTGATGTGAACACTTCTAGTAAATAATCGTGTAGATACCATCCCAAGCTGTAAATATTGAACTTCAGCCAGATAACGGAACTCGAAATAGCATATTTCCAAAATATATACAGTAATACTGACTGGGAGTCTGAGATGCTCATGATGCCTGGTATCGGATTCCCGACGTTTCTTGAGCATTTTTCTGTTGATGCGCTCAGAGAACTTTGATAGTACCGCAGATGATTAAGCATTCCACTTATTACCGTCAAATCTATACTACGTAGTGGCAAAATCTAGAGATAAATTCGATATGGAATTTTATAAAATGTTCAGAGTATACTTATCAAACTTATAACCTTTCCGCAAAGTATCGTGAATAGCTGGGCTTAAAGCGAACTCAGCATAAAACCAACTTTGCACGGGCCTCTCGTAGTGTGCATCGCGATCCATAATATCAATCGAAACAATCACCAGTTGGTGTTCCGAGGGTGGAGATGGTCTGGCACTGACAATCTCAGAGTTCGTGCCAGAGCGTCGGAAAGACAGTCCTCGGCCCACGTACTCCACTAATTGTCGTGCTACGGTCACCGACCCCTCCTGAGAGCTAGTGATCAACATCGCCGATCGCAATTCTGCATCTCAATGTCTTGTAGTTTGTTCATCTTAGGTAAGAGATACCCGAGATCAAAGGGATGTGGATGTGATAATGAACGGTTATTGTGTAACCCACGTTGTCAACACGGTTCCTGGCGGTGACAAGGTTCAGAGGGCTGAGCTGAGCTGATAAAAAAAAACGGGGCGTCTTCATCTCATCACATATGGGGTCCACGATGAGATCATGCCCCGCGTCGTGTTTTCAGATCAACATACACAGCCCACCATGGAGCTACGTATTTAACCTAAACCATTCCCGCTGCCTGCGACAGTTAGTATCCGAACCAAATTCAACCCTGTGAATATATCAGTACAAATCACCACCATGGGTAAATCCACAACTCTTGATATCGAATATGCCAGTCTCATGGCCCGAAACCCAGAAGGGACCTTCCTATACATCCCACCGACCTTCAAAAAGTTCCACCCAGGCTCGGTCGGCTTCTTCGACGAGAACGGCGGCTGGAACCAGATCACCGATCTCGGCAAGGAAGGCCAATCCGAGACAGACGGCTTCACGGCGCTTGGCCGCACACTAAGCCGCGACGAGCCCAAGGCATCGATGTGGAAGACCCGGTCCTCGGAGAGCGAAGATGGGAACCATGTCCGACTCTCGGGGGGATTGTCGGCTGCGGCTGCGGCTGCCGTTCCGATCGATGTTAACGGCGACGGCAAGCAAAAAAACAGCGCTTCGGGGAAGGCGGGTCTGGTGACGGGCAGTCTGGTTAAGCGGGAGAAGATTCTGGCTCCGTTTGGTAAACCTATTTCGAAGTGGGCGTCGGAGAATGCTAAGGCGCTTCTTGCGTCGGACTTTTCGACGGATATTGAGAAGAACGGGCTGTGGATTATTCAGTCTGCTTGGGTTACTGATGAGTGTGCTATTCATATGACTAATAGCAAGGATAAGGAGATCGATGTTGGTTTGGATATCGCGGCTACTGGTGTTGGGAGTGTTGGCGGTGGGGGTGGGACTTTTGAGAAGTTGAAGAATGAGGGTTGGACGACATATCAAGCTCAAGAGGTGAGGATTGTTTTTGGACGAGACTATGTTTTGATCGCTAATGCTCTGTCTAGGGTGACGAGGGACTGGTCATATCATTCAACGGATCACACTATAAGCCGCGTATGTTCCAGAGATTCCGAAGCGATGTGAGTTTTGTTCCTGCAGCTATTAAGCTATAACAGTCACTTTGTCAATTTTCAGCTAACCAGGTTAGCCTCTCAAACAATCCACGGCCAACAACTACCTGCGCGGAGGCGGTGAGCTTGTCAGTGAGTTAGATTTCGAAGTTGAGAGGATTGGTGTGAGCAACAGTGATCTCGAGGAAGAAGAGGAAGCCGAGAAGGAAGAGGAGAAATTACGGGCGGAATTAGAGGCGAAGATTGCAATCCTGAGGAACACTAGTGTCACTCATGAAGTTGTGTCGCTTTAACGTATAATAGACACATGGATTTATGTCTAGTATAGGATATTGACAGTCAAATTTCCGAAAGCAAGCTGTTACCTTCGAATTGAGGTTATCCAGCATATTCAATACCATCTGCCCTCCCCTTGTTCGCCCCTTCACTTCGCTTAAAAGGCTAAATAAACACCCACATATATTAAATATATTAATCTGCGGGCTCAAATTGCCAAGGGAAGAGCTGATTGCCTGAAAAATAAATGACAAAGAAAAGGGGTTCCCACCTGAGCAAGGGGAATCGGATTCACACCTTGGGGCTATCCGATATTGTACATACATGTACTCCTTCGACTCGACCAATTTCCGGCAACCCCTGGCATCCGAAGAATACAAATCGACACTTGACTAAGTACTCCGAGAAAGTCACAACTGTCTCGGACGGAGCTGAGCCGACAGTTAGCGCAGTTGAGTTCAGGTCCACTTCTCCGCATCCCCGGGATCTCGGTGCAAGGATATCCGGGGTGTCGGGATGCCGGAAAAGAGAGGGGGGCAGATTGATTTCTTCAATTGATCTCTACAATTTCATGAAGTCAAGCACTTACCTCGAGATACAGCTACACAGCTCCTCGACTTCACTCTCGCCCGCGTTGATGGAGAAGACCACCCCATCATGGAAGACAAGCCCACAGCAGGAGTTGTCACGGGACTCACTTCGGTATAAACCTCCTCCATCGCATCAAATAACCAATCTGAAGCCAACTAACAACCAAATCCCAGTCCAAACCATGGTGGAAAACAACACATCTAATCCACCTAAACCTCCTAATAGCAAGCCTAATCCTCTTCTCCAGCACCTTCGGCTATGACATCTCGTTAATGAACAGCCTCCAATCCCTACCACAATGGCAAACCTTCATGAACAACCCAGAAGGAATAAAACTCGGCTTCATAAACGCCCTCCAAAACATAGGCAGCATCATCTTCCTCCCCATCCAAGCATGGTCCGCCAACCGCTTCGGTCGCAAACCCACAATCCTAGTCGGATACATCTTCATCGTCCTCGGCGTGGGACTCCAGTCCGCAGCCCAGAACCCCATTACATTCATCTACTCCCGTCTTCTGATCGGCATCGCCAGCGCCTGGTTTCAGTGTGCCGTGATCCTCGTCACGGAAATAGCGTACCCATCACATCGCTCGCTCGTCACTGCCATCTACATGTGTCAATACTATGTCGGGTCCTCGCTGTCAGCGTGGATTTCCTTCGGAATGAGGAATGTGCAGAGTAGTTGGGCGTGGCGTTTACCTGTGCTTATGCAGATTGCGTTGCCGATTCTTGCCTTACCTGGCACCTTGTTTGTGCCCGAATCCCCACGCTGGCTGCTTAGTTGCGGACGGGTCGAGGAGGCTCGGCGTATGCTGGTTAAATTCCATGCTGGTGGGGATGCGGATTCGCAGTTGGTGGCTTTTGAGATTGAGGATATTAGCCAGGGTCTAGCGGCAGAGCGGAAGGCTCGACCACAGGCGCGCTGGATCGATTGTGTTAGGACTCCTGGGAATCGGTATCGGCTTTTTCTGAGTGTTTCTTTGGGTATTTTTGCTCAATGGAATGGAGGGTAAGTATTAACTTGGATTTTACTGTTATTGTTCACGAGGTGAAATCGAAATGGATGGAGAGATCCGTTGCTGACTGTATATCTGCTCTAGTGGTGTGGTGTCATACTACCTAACTCTCATCCTCGATACAATCGGCATAACCTCGACAACAGATCAGACCCTCATAAACGGCTTCCTTCAGCTCTGGAACCTGATAATGAGCGTGGTAGGCGCGTGTCTTGTCGATCGTGCTGGCCGCCGGATGCTTTTCATCACATCGACTGTGATAATGCTGTTTAGCTATATCTTCATCACTGCGTTGTCAGGCAGCTTCACGACAACGGGTACCAGTGCTGTCGGAACAGCTGTGATCCCGTTCTTGTTCATCTACTATGCGGGCTACGATATCGCTTTCACGCCGCTGCTTCTGGCGTACCCGGCTGAGATCTGGACGACCTCGCTGCGTGCTAAGGGCGTTGCTATCGCCGTGATCTCGAATTATATAGCGCTGGTTTTCAATCAGCTTATTAACCCTATTGCGTTTGAGAGTATTTCTTGGAAATATTATTTTGTGTTTTTGGTCGTGCTGCTTGTTGTTTTGGTTGTTGTTTGGAAGACTTATCCTGAGACCAGGGGGAGGTCGCTTGAAGATATTGCTTTTATTTTTGATGGGGAGGCGCGTGTTACTGGTGGTGATGCTAAGGTGACCACAGAGAAAGGGCATAGTGGAATAATTGGACATCGATCATGAATGTTTGACGTGACACGTAGGTTAAAATACATCGAGTAATGAGACCGTGAAATACGTCAATCGTAGAATAGAGGTAATGAATGTCTGCAACCTTTGTTGAAGCGGATTACTTCGGGTTATACTTGTCTTTCCAGATCCTATGGTATCCATTAGATTCAAACTCCAAATCCTCAGTCGGTTGAACATACCATGAATTCCCAAGGGTAGGACACCCATTCTCCTCAGCAAGTCTGTAATACTTGGCCGCTTTGAACTATAGCAATATCAAGTCAGAATAAGCACAAAATATACATCTAAGCATCGATCAAACGTACCTTGTCCTTCTTACCCCCGAATCCCTCTAGATAACACCAGCCCGCTTCATTCATGGCATCAGTGTCACCCAAATTCGCGGCAGTCTCGTAATACTGTCTGGCAGCAGGAGGATCCTTTGCTATACCCCACCCATTACGGAAGCAATTGGCTAATTCAAACATAGCCAAAACGAGTTCGCCTTTGGCGACTCCCCCTTTCTTCACTCCAGCACGGAGAGCCTCCGCTTCAACCGCGGCGGAGTTAGATGCTGCGGCGGAGAGATAAGTCACAGCGCGTGCAGGATCTATAGGACAACCCCATCCGTGTCTAGACATTAATTAGCATATAGAAAATTGAGAAAGAGCTAGGCGCGCTATTTACCGTAGTGCGAGGCCATAAAGAACCTGACTCAGAGGATTATTTGCGCCATTTGGATCAGCAAGTTGTCCGAACATGTGCGTTGATCGCTCGAGTTCTATAATCCATGTCAATCAACATATATCTCCAGCCGAATACAGAAAATCAGAACTCACCACCAGCTTCATGCAGTCGAATCGCCTCTTGAATATTAACCTATAATCCGTTAGTCCCACATTCCAACCATAAACACAACCCACCACGCAAATATATAAACAGTAACCACTTACATCTTGCTTTGGATCCAAACTGACCCGACTCTGACTCGAGCTCCTTGACCTAGCCTGTTCCAGCCCCAGTCCCAAACCCAGCGACGCTTCTCCCTCACCCTGCCGCCCCGGCAACGACGAGCCAGAATGCGCAAACTGCGGGTTCTGCTGTACTAGCACAGTAGCCCTCTTCTCCCACAACGCCTCACGCTCCTGCTTATTCGCGCCGTGATCGTCATCGATCTGCGGCAGGTCCGCGGGGATGTTAGCGGAGGAGTCACGCGAGTTACTGCGACTGCGATGGTCGAGATGGAGGAGGTTTGAGAGACGGCGCTCGCGACGGGGCGGGGACTGTGAGGATGCAGAGGAGAGTCTGGGGGAGCGGTTGAAGAGTTGGAAGCTCCGGCGGGGAGACGTGGGCTCTTCTTGAGTTGGTGATGATAGGTATGGGGTTGGGTCGTTGGGGTTTGAGGGTGGGATTATTATCTCCTGGGTGTGTGTGTCGGTGCGGATGAGCTTGAACTCGGGTGCTGGGGGTGTTGCTGGTGCATTTTCGGGTGGTTGGGTGGTGCTGAGGTCGTCGCGTTTGTTGAGGATGTTGCGTAGTGAGGGCATGATGCTCATCTACTTAGCGGATGGCGGCGGGAGGGGATCTGGGCTGGTTTGTCTGTGTGATGGTCGGGTGTAAGGTTAGGTGTGAGGGAGGATTGTTGAGAATACATGTAGGGCTGAGGATGAATGATATTAAAAATAACCATAAGAATAGACAGTGGCTGTGTAGGCGGCGTCCACGGGCTGATGACTGGGGTCCGGGGTCTTGGCCAACGGGCTGATGTCCCGTGTGCACACAAAGAATATATTCAATACTGAAATAATGGAAATAGTGGGATATCTCAGGGACAACATATATACAATAACATAGAATTCCCCAGATAGATCAAACCTTACATATATATATAGATCTATGGATATCTTATCGCATTCTCCACGGTCCCGGGGGTGGCGTGCTGCATTAGACCCTGCATGTCATAGGGCGCCTTGGGTGGACTCAGCCTTTGCTCTGAATAAAATGGCCAGTGTTTACTTCCGAGTACATACTGCATAGCTCTATGGTAGTACCAGTCACATACATTCAAAAGGCACTCTTGAGGATCTCTTTGTATCATATTCTGGTCAAAGTGTTCTACGATGAAACTGGCCCGGACAGATTCATATGCCAGACATCAACCGGCGGGCATTTCCAAACCCAATTCGTTTGTGAACATGTCCTGAAACCATGTGTCCGATTATAGAGTAAGAATCAAAATGGTATTGCAAGGTCTAACTCGGCAGATGCAAATAGCCCTTATAGTTTTGTACACAATGCCGAATGCAGTGAGCTACTGAGCCCATTTACAGGGCCTTGGACGCCATGATGCCTGGGAATCGTTAGCACTATCCTATGCAAAGGACAATTGGTAGATAACTCACGCTCAACATCAGCAACGCTCTGCTGGAGGATCTGCTGGAGAACCTTGGGGCTCTCAAGCTCCTTCTGGATCTTGGCAATGACGGACTCGGCAAGCTCACGCTGCTGGCGCTGCTTGACCTGGTTCTCGTAACGCACCCACGAGTCGAGGACCTGCTTGGCCTCGGCAGCGAGGGCAGTGCGCTGCTGGAGCTCGTAGGCCTGGGACTCGAGCTGGGCGGTTTCCTGCAAACGGATTGTCAACAACCGAACCAAGTATCAAGGTACGCGACCGAGTATTCCTACCTTGGAAACAGCGAAGAGCTGCTTGGTAACCTCAACAACGCCAGACATCTGGGAGACGTTGTCGATACGCTGCTGGACAGCGTTGGTGTGGTCGGCACGGGCAGCGTTCAGGATGTCCTTGTGCTTCTGGACCTGACCCTCGGCCCACTCGCGGTAGGCGGGACCACCGTACTTGCCAACAGCGGTGAAGACAGACAGCAGACAGAAAGCAGCGACAGTCTCCTCGTTCATAACGTACAGCTCGTTGCTGATGGCGGCAATGGACAGACCGGCGGCGGCAGACAGAGTAGCGGTCTTGGTGACCAGGGAGTTGCCGGGGATGGCGTTCAGGATCGACTGCGCCTTCTTGGCGGGCTCCTCGGCGGGAACGTTGGAGGCCTGACGAGAGGAGGTCAGGTTGGCAGTGACGGCAGGGACACCACGGGCGGGAAGGGCCGGCCGAAGTCGGGATGCGCCTAGGGTGAGTTAGTAACTGAAGGCATCGAGTCGATCAGACGGTCGAGGTTCGTGAAAAGCGTACCAATGGCGCTCTTAGCAAGACGCGAAGCCATTGTTGCAGATGGAAGAATCTTGGTCAATGGGGTGGGTGAACGGAATTGAGGAGACTTGAGGTTCGGGATGGCTAGGAGGTGAAGACGCTAGCCGTTTCGGGCGGTGGTTCCGTTCCTCGGAAAAACCAGCATCCGAGATGGTCCAAACGATAAAAAAAAGTTGCAGATAACCTCGTTCACGGTACATTACAAGACGCTAGCCCAAAATGCCTGCACTTGTTACGGATTCGAGCTCTAAGAAGCGCAAGAGCGGCAAGAATGCCAGTGGTCCATCCTCCAAGCGCCGCGCTGTCGCGGAGGACAATTTCGCCGAGAAACTTTCTACTATTCAAGAGCTAGAGAATCAAATTGCGGAGTCACGGAAGGGCTATAACAATATTGCGACCCTACTATCCATGCTCAATGTCGAGCAATCCGCCGAAAAACCTGAGATGGCTGTGGCTGTCTCTCTTTGCCGTGTGTTCAGCCGATTGATCGCCGGAGGAAATTTGACCGAGTCAAGCCGTGCCGCTGAGAACGAGAAAATCGTCGTGGCATGGTTGAAGGAGCGTTGCCTTGATTACCAGAATGCTCTTGTGGCTATTATGCGCGAGGCAGATGCTTCCTCCCAGGTATGTATATTCTGATCTGGTGGGGGGTTACTATTACTGACGATCTCTAGATTGCGGCTCTGACGCTGAGCATGCGCATTGTCAAGGAACGTCTCGCCCATATCCCCGGTGCGGAGAATAATGTTTGGTCGACGGGTTTCTTCAAGGATATCTTTACGGCCATCATCGAGGCCAATAACGGCCAGGATCTGCAGACCGAAGCCGTTGCCAAGTTCGTGAAGGAGTATGAGGATGTGAGATACTACACTTTCACACAGATGGCGTATGTATATATATCTCCTGCGGTCGAGACTTACGGCTAACATATATCAGTGATTATGCCTCTACGAAACGATCCCCCGAAGTCCTCGAAACCCTGATTAAGATCCTTGAAACCTGCGATGAGGTACCTGGACCGGAACACAAATTCGAAAACTTCTACGCGAAACGAGACACCAAGAATAAGCGTTTGGTTTCGGCAAACTCCCACAGGAAGCAGGCACAGGAGGCGTGGTTGGCCATTCTACGAAACAATCTCTCGCAATCGCAACGGAAAAACCTGCTGCGTATGATGGTGCACAACATTGAGCCGTGGTTCAACCGACCGGAACTTCTGATGGACTTCTTGACGGACTCATACAATGTCGGTGGTGCGACATCTCTCCTCGCACTGTCTGGTCTCTTCTACCTGATCCAGGAAAAGAACCTGGACTACCCTCAGTTCTACTCCAAGTTGTACTCGCTCCTAGATTCCGAGCTGCTGCACTCTAAGCACAGATCACGATTCTTCCGACTGCTGAACACCTTCTTGTCCTCAACCCATCTTCCGTCCACATTGGTGGCCAGCTTCATCAAGCGTCTCGCTCGTCTTGCACTGAATGCCCCTCCGTCCGCCATTGTGGTGATCGTTCCGTTCATGTACAACTTTTTCAAGAACCACCCCACGACTACATTCATGATGCACCGATCTATTCGTGATAAGGGTGAACTCGCGCAAGTGGAAAAAGAAGGCATGGATGATCCGTTCGATCCAAACGAGTCCGACCCCAACATGACCAACGCCATTGAGAGCAGTCTTTGGGAGATCGAGACCCTTCAGTCTCACTTCCATCCCAACGTTGCGGCCATTGCACGGATCATCTCCGAGCAGTTCACAAAGCAAGCATACAGTCTGGAAGATTTCCTTGATCACACATATGCGGGCATGGTAACTGCAGATCTTGGAGAGGAAGAGAGAAATCTCAAGAAGATTCCTGTCGTCGAGTACCAGATTCCCAAGCGTATCTTCACAGATCGTCTACTAGAGGAAGATGGTGGTGTGGATTCTGGTCCAGGGTGTTTCATGCGGAATTTGTGGGAGTTCTGAGGGTTCTATATCAGCGTATACCAATTCAATTTGTTTAACAATAAAGTCTCAAGGGTTTAGACATTGCGGGGTATAGTCCTAGTTCCCTGTCTGGAATAGAAATGATCATCTACCAACATATCCCTTGCTGCGGGCCTAACCCTAGAAGTCCCAGCTGTGAAAGTAAACATTGGACATAGGCCTCGCCACAGTGGCTACAGACAGCCCTAGTTGGCAAATCAAAGGAAGTGAATGTATTTGATATGGATTGGGGCCCATTACTTCTCTGTAAGCACCATAGATAAAGCAAAAATGGCATTGGGACCAATCCATGTTGTCCCTGCTTACATGGTACGTTCGAGATATATATTCTCTAGTCCCGCAACACTCGGTCGTATACATTCTTTCAATTCGACTCAACCTCCGTGCCATTATTGTCATTGCTAGTATTATTTCCTATGCATATAAGCTTATGCCATTGAACTCTATTGATATGGCCATGTCATTGAGTTGGAAGGCTGGGGAAATATTCGGTATTCCTCGTGCCGGATGGATGGCGATCAAGCTACCCCAACCCCAACCTCCAGACTACACAACTAAACCATATGGCACCCCTTGGTATGGGATCTATGGTAGGGCAAGGCTCGGGAAATGCTTGATGGGCGGTAAGAGATGATCTTAGAGCCCTATACTCCGTAGATCAATCCCTACCAAAACAAACCGGAAAGGGATGGCATTCCACCATTTCCTGGAAAGTCGTGTTATTGGGCGACCATACTTCAGCCTTCTCATTTTTAAGTTATAAGCCCTTCGTTGTATGGGATAACCACTCCCATGGGCTGTCAGCCACTATGAGGGAAATGAAGCCTCGCCGCAGCCACCCAGGCATTACGCTCAAACGTACTAAATGAGAGCAACCTCCCGTACTCTTGCCATGAAACCCGGTAAAGGCCTCCCAGACATAGTCTCGAATTAACCTTTTCTCGGGAATTTACAATGCTAGCTAGCAGGCATTCCCCACACAAGACTACATGCTTTCTTAGGTAACAACGTATAGATGCTTCACTATTAGGACCATCGGAATGCAACATTCTCCCATAATACCCTTGGGTCTCAGCGTTAGAATACCAACAGGCAGCTTTCATACTCATTTCTGTGGGCCTGGCAAAGGCCCAGGCAATTTTTGCCGTCAGTTAAGAATCGCGATGCGCCACCGAAGTTGTTGGAATTGTATCGCGTTCTCCATCATCAGCTCACCTAGTTCGCGAATTTCACCCAGTTTTTCTTTTGATATCACCTCACTTTCTTTAACCCCCAACTGTCTTTGACTTTCTTTCCTTACAATGCATTTCTCTCAGAGCCTCATTGCCGTAACGGCTTCCCTCGTGTCCCTTGGTCTCGCCGCCGACCCTCTATCCTTCACTTCCTGGCCCAAGGATCCCCTCGAACCTGGCAAGCCGGTTACCCTTACATGGACTGGCGCTGATCCCGATGTGGTAATACGGATATCCTCTGATACCGAATCATAACAAAACTGACACCCGTTAGCCTGTGACCATCCTCCTCCGCACCGGTACCTCCGGTGCCCTACAAGATGTCAAGCCCATCACTACCAGCAGCAAGGGTGGCTCCTTCACCTGGACGCCTGACAGCGATGTCAAGAGTGGCGATACCTATGCCTTCCAGATCTCGCAGAAAGACCAGACTAATTATACCGCTCTGCTGAAGTCAGCTGGCAAGCCCGCCGCTGATGTTCCTGAAGCGAATGAGACCACATCTGAGACTGGCACTGCTGCTTCTACTGCTGAAGCCACTGGCACCACCACCGGAGCCACCACCGGAACCACCACTGGCACAAGCACTGACACTACCACCGGCACTACCGACACTACTTCCGCCCATAGTACCTCGACCACTGGCGGTACGACAGAGGCAACCCAAACAACCCAGACTACAATGACCAGCACTACCAGCAAGGCCCTCATTAGCACTTCTGCCAGCGCATCTGGCAGTCCTTCCAGCTCAGCCGTTGCCAGCTCAACCGATAGCCTGAAATCTACCTCCACTGAGGATGTCAATGGCAAAGAAGCATCCTCCACCGCAACCTCGCAAACCGGTGCTGCTTCTATCCCGCAATACTCCGTACAATTGGTGATGGGAATTGTCGGTCTCCTCGCGTACCTTGTCTAGGTTATTCATCCGTTTGGCGTTGTTGGTCTCATTTTTGGACTCGGTGTTATGGTGGAGTTATGGAAAATGGTATAACTTCCTGTATATAGAATACCCCTGGATATCATTGATATATAGGTGGCCTGAGGCATTGAGGAAGTAATCAATTATATTCAGCATATTCAATTCATCTGACATGCATATACGCATACACGCATTATCAAACAAAAAAAGACCAAAACACGAAGAAAAAGAAAAGAAAAAAGAAAACAAGACCTGTCGTTCCCCGCTAGCGCCGTGGCGTTTCCCTGACAGACGCGGAGTTGGAACACAAAGAACCAAGATCGACTGATCTTCCACGACTTCACCCTTTCTTACCGCTACTTCATTGTTTTGGAATCTTCTGCAGGATCATTTTGTTTTAGTCTTTGATGATCTTTGGACTATTGCATGAGACAGCGCCTTTATTGATCAGAGGCCTCCCTTGCAATGTCTAGATGAATAAGCGGAATCATAAGACAACGACCTCACATCTAGCTCAATTGGCTTCTAATACTGGTATGAGCCTTTCCCTTCACAGGTCTACTGGTTTTGCTCCCATCTTGTTCTTCCCATCTGGTTCCTCATGACAGGCGCGGGCGGTCACCATGGGGGGCTTCAAACGGGTCATGAAGCGTCTCAGCCCTAGCAAAAATCTTATACCGATTGCTGCTGACCCCCCTATCCGTGCAGACGCGCCACAAGTCAATCTCCCGCATGTGGACACGCAATTGAATATGCACCAGCATAACGGATTCCTCGACGATGAATCAGCCCCCGAAGGGCAGAATGGTTGGTGATTCCGCTCCTACCCACCCCCCTCAACTTCCAAAAGCTTACAATCCCCGCATTCCAGGCTACAATCGAGCCTCCTCGTCTCCTTCGAACCCTTCGAACCCTTCCGTGAACCCCGCCGAAACGAATAATAGCGATGCCCCCACATCTGAATGGTCAGCCGTTGGCCATGCAGCGGCGACAGGGAAATCCGGACGTGTTATCCACAATCTCCAGGAGGAAATAGCACGTCTAACGCGCGAATGCACACTCTACAAGTCCCGCGCGGAGGAGTACCAAAGAACCAACGAGGCCTACAAGATCCAGCAACAAAACATGAACGAGCGCCTACGGAACCTCGAGCAAGTCAACGAGACCAACCTCAACTCAATTGCACGGAAAGACCGGAAGCTGGAGGAGCTAAAAACGGAGCTCCAGCACGAGCGCAGCAAGCGGCAGGATGCGGAAATGGACGCAAACCAGACCAACCATACTATGCGCGAGGAGCGCGAGAATCACAATCGCGAGCAGGCCCGGTCACTAGAGATCGCCAAGCACCACGAGACACAGTACGAGGTGCTATCTAGCGCGACAAAACGCGACAAGGCAGAGTTTGCAAAACGCATCAATGCCATCTGGGCTGAGTTCGCGACTATCGCCAACGCGCAGAAAACACATATACATTCCACAGAGCGGCTGGAGGTTCTTGCGGATCAGAAGAACAGGGAATTCGACACCCTCAAGGAGACTTATGAGAAGCTGCTCGCTCAGCACTCTGCGTATAAGGAAATGAAAGATAACGACTTCCGTGAGACGATTGAGTCGGCCAGGTCCAACAACGATATGATCGCCGGTGTCCTTGCTCAGGTCAAGGAAACCGAGACGGAAATGAAGTGGGCGATCCGGCTCAATGAAAGTCGGAAACCCAGTGATTGATTTGAGCTTTGTCTTTTGTTCATCGTCGGCTGTTTGTGTCAACCTCCAACATTAAACATGCGAATTGTCTATCGCCACGCCCATCTTCTTCTCTCTGCTCTCTGCTCTGCTCCCCCAAAACATACCGCCAAATTAACGCCACGACCGCCTTCCAAAACATTATTTCGTCCCGATTTCACCGTTTCCACCCGATCCTATGTCTCAACAACCCACCCCCTGCCAACCACTCCTCTTCATTTCTTATAGACCATTCTTGGCCGGTGCATGGCGTTTCATTTCCCTTTGCAGCAGATACCCGTGGCAGAGCTCAATTCCGTCGTGTTACCCTTCGATTTTTGTATTCCTGTTTCTATTCTTAAATTCACCTGCATTTTCACCTCCTTTCCCCGTTGTATTGTTACCCCCCTGTTAGATATGACGCTTGACGACCTGCATATTTTTACCTGGATATGATTACACCGTGATGAACATGGTGGCGAGTCTTGTTTCTTGCTTCGTGTTCAGAAGACCATTAAAGAGAGTGGCTACATATTTCCTTTCTGCCTAGATGTTATGGGTGGTTATTATGCAACTCAGAAATTTATACTCTTTCGACTTTTGCTTGGTTTGTTCTATATGTACTCCCCATCTTCCATGAATTATTGTAATCCAATCCCGTTGTCTTTGATATAAGATAGCACCGCGCGCTCACATCGTCCATCGCTTGCCACTGACTTCTAAGCTGATAGACACGAGTTGTTCCTTCCATTCGCGGAGGTTTGAACATTGTCGCTGCTATAACAGGAGACTTGTCTCATTTGACTCTCTTCTTTCACCTCTACTTCCTCTTTCTTGCTCTCTCCTCCGCCTCTTCATCTTCATCTTCATCTTCGTCTCATATGCAATGTTAACTACAGCGTGCTTCATCAAATCGATTGTCTAGGTGCTGTTCACCTAGTCCTTCTGTAATCGATTTGCCTTCACCAGCCTCTTACTTAATCGATTGTCTCTATCCCGGGGCCAATCAACCCACCTCTTGCTGAATTGCTTTCTTCATACATGTTTCAAACCAATTCACGTCTTCAAATCGATTGACGGCCCAAAAAGATCCGTCTCCAATCCATTTGCATCCGTCCCACCGTCTCTAATCGATTCCCGTCCGCCCGGTTGACGTTCAACTCCAATTCATTTACATCCATCCCCATTCAAGTCCGCATCGTCACACCTGTCAACCCATAGCTCCCCAAAGTACAATCCAAGATGGCTAATAGCCGGACGCTTTATTTGAGTTCAATGTGGTCATTGGAGGACCGGGGGGTAAGTTTATATCCTAACATCCGCGTTCTTATCATTCCGAATGGCCGGGACTGACCAGACTCGATATAGATTTCAGAATTCCGAGACAAGCTCAAGTATGGCATAATATGTACACTTATATTGATCAAAACTGACTCTTTTATAGGAAGTTGAATCCTGGTGCTTCGATCAAGGTCCAATATCAACCTGATAAATATGTGAGTTCGTTGTGTACTGTCTATAATGATGGCTCTGCTAATCCTACCCAGTTCTTGATTGTCACTGGTCAGTTCGATGATGAATTCAATGTCGAAATCACATCGCTGCTTGCAACTTATATCGAGGAGCATCGCAATGATGATCTACTTGAGGTATGTTTCAATGCTTCCCCAGCACGCAAGTTATATTGTACTAATGTCTCTTCTATTCAAGATGCTGAGAGTTCGACAACTTCCGATCCCCACCTACTTCGATCCCAATCCCCTTCTTGGCTACGGGAGCGATGCGCAGCCAGGGGTGGAAACCCTCGTGGAGGAAATTATGCCGACACAACCCACTAGCGATGGACTCGTCGTCAAGTTCTGGTATCCCTCGCAGGTGGGATTGGGTCCCATCTCTCATGACTCGGGCCCTCTCCTACGTCGAATTTCCGAAATGACAGAAACACAAATTACAGTGCAGGGAGCCCGAGGGCTCCGTATTTCTGCACAACAGATGGACAACATCGAGGAGGCAATGGATATACTCGACTCCCTTGAAGAGTGTTTGGTATAGTCCTAATTCTTCCTTTTCTAAGTCCTGTATGTTAATATATATTTTCTAGGATCTCATTGAGAACCAAAACCGAGGGCTGATCATCCTTACTCCAAAACGGGATAACGCTACCTTTCGCGTCATGACATATGCACAGATCAGTGCCACTGCCTTGTGGCGTATTTTAATCGACCGAAATGCCTCTCTTCGTCTCCCAAAGATAATGACTCTGGTGGTTTGTGAATTCGACGAGCTCGCTAACGAATTCCGTCCACTTCGCAAACTTCGACAGCCGCCGCAAGTGGCCCTGAAGGAAGCGAGCATTACTCGAGATTGGGAAGACTACCATTTTCCAGAGATAGGTCCGAAAAACGATCCCCTCCTAGGGGAGATTGATCGACATCTCCCGCCTAAAAGTGAGACCTCTCCCGAGAGGAGCGATGCTCAGCACCCGTATCTCTCTACTGGGAAGGCAAAAGATGTCGACAAATGGATCTCTCGAGGTGTCGCTAAACGGCCTTTGGCAATCGACAGTCGTACAAAAACACCACAGGGAGATGAGCCCACCCCCCCTGAGATTGTTGAGTCCAAGTCTCCTGAGTCCATCGTTTCCGCACCACGGGACAAGAGACAGTCCGGCCCGTTCAAGCCCAATCCTGCAGGCGTCAAGGGACGTGTGATTATGCGACCAGATGGAACTGTAGCACCCTCTAGCCAGCCTCGACAAGAGAAGCCAACAGACACCCCTCGTGACCCAATTACCTCCGTGTTTAGCAGACTCAGCTATAGGGAGAGAATGAGGGAGCAACATGTAGCCGGTTCGTCTGTCTCAGTTCCTCAACAAAGAGCCGTCGGGATTGTTCGTAGCGCGGCTAACTCCACTGCTCCCAATGCAGGTTCCAAACAACCGGAAACAAGGTCTAAGGCAACCGGTCCTGTGGCTTCTGCCTATCCCACCTCTACCCTGGAACCGAAATCACTTGCCACCCCGCGTCTCCCAGTTCTATCCACTCATCCGGGTGCAACACCCAAGCAGCCGGAAGACAAGTCAGATGCAGCTGATTTGGCTATCTCCCCAGCGAACAAGGAAGAGAAGCCGACTAGGACTCTGCGCCAACCAATTCGCTCTAGTTCTCCAAGAGTCGACAGGGCTCAGCCTCTCGGTATACTCGATGCAGTGGATTCACAGGTGAATACAACACCTCAAGGACGAAGTGTCGATTCAGTGATGGGGGAGATAATGCTAATTCTTGAGACGGCCAAGACCTCGAGGGAAACTCCAATGCAGGAAGCTTCCAGTAAGCCAAAAATAACAGATCAAAAACACCCAAGCACCACATTCACTCAGCTGGATCTCAGCAAAGAGGACACAGAAGACCTCGGCCCCCTCATTGATCTTGATTGCGAAGTGAAGAGCCTGGATAGTGGTCTCAAACACATTGTTGCGTTCAATCCGCCAGCCACAATCCCATCAAGCGATCTGGAGCAGTTTAGAGATGCTCAACATGACCAATTCCAGAATCGCGAGGCTACTACTTTTACTCAAACTGATGATATTTTCGATACGCCCAATATCGATGATACAACCACGCAGTCTCGGCTAACTCAGAGCATCTCCCCTTGTCCTGAGTCAACGAAAGATCCGATGATTCTCCGGGAGACGACCCCAGCCTCTGCTATTAGCGAGCCTGCTCAATTAGGGCTCGCTACAGATGTGCCATTGCCTGATTCGGAGGTTGGTGGCTCTTGTAAAGAGAGTGACGTATCTGAAAACAAACAGAATCCTGAACAGGATCCTGAATTCCGCAGCAAGGCCGATGAAGTAGCATTAGAATATCTGCTCCAGCAGATCAAGGACAATCCTGCCCCAGAAATTCCTAGCATTGAGGAGATTTCGATGCCCATTGATGCTAGCCTAATTGATCCTACACCTCTAACTCTGTCTTCTACCTCACGTCAGATTGCTCCGCGTGGTGGTATTCAGCAAACCCAAACCCCTGGTCAGGGGGCTGAGAAAGTGCCGTTTCTTCACCCAGATCTCATTGATATCTCACCTCAAATGCTTTCTCCTCGCTCGAGTATTGTCTCTTTGCAACAATCCGACGCCAAAAACGAGGAGCATGATACGGAAACAGAAGTTGGCGAAAAGCTGGCTGTCTCAGATGAGACTCAGACAAGAGAATTCCGCGAGACAATGTTCCATCAGCGGCCTCCCGACAGGGCTTTTCATTGGGTAGATGAGGTGACCAAAGTAGTGAAAAGAGCAAAGATTGAAATCCACACTGCTAATACCCGGGACCGAAAGGAAAACACTGAAACCAATGCGGAGAACAAGGGAAAGGTTCAAGGCCCCATTGTTAATTTCTGGCACCGAAGAACAGTATCTAAGTCAACACAAGCACAGCCACCAAAAAGCATTGCTTTTCCCACGAAGGCGGTTGTGAAGTCATCAAAAGAAAAGAAGCTCGTTCATGACTCAACAGAGTCTCTGTTTCGCTTCCTTCGACCAGTTCTTGATGCAGTCCGCAGCTTTCCCGGAACGTTGAGCCTTCAATTCCAGTTCGGTCTTATGTTCATGCCCAGTCTGCCAGCTTCAACAAAAGAGCGGGAGATGAGCTACAGGGAGGTTCACCAGCTGTTCTTCTCTAAGAACAACTTGACACCGCCTCCAACCTCGTTCTTCGAGCGCTTGACTTCGTCTCCTGTGGACATTGACTATCTCATCGATTTGGAGACCAACCAATCTCGTCTGTTCGACCAAAAGTACAGCCACCGAGGCGTAAAGTACGAGTTCTGGTGCCGCGTCGGTCCGAACAGAACCATTGTTATCTCAGTGAATGAATATGGACATGCTATGATTCGCTATCCTGAGGTCTCCCTAGGCACGGTGCACTTGAGTTTCCCTTCACAAGTCTGGGATGCAGCAGCTAGGGTACAAGGTTTTATCGAATACATTACGGGTGCTGACCCTGAGCTTGATGAAGCTGCACGAACGATGGCGAAAAGCATCCGGGTAGAGCCAAACAACAAACATCTCCGTATGCTGGTCCGTCTTCCGCCTGCGTCAAAGATCAAAATCGAGAAGGTGTTTATGGAACGGTGGAGTCGTCACCCTTACCGCTCGGAAAGGAGTAAGGACTTGTTTCTCCAAATCAGCGAAACCCAAGAACTCCTTGCCACCCCTTCTATCCTCGATCCAGGTATCATGGTTTTGCAAAACGCCCCGCTTGAGAAAATGGTCAAGGGTGGAAAACAGTGGTGGCAAGCCTCGATTGTCAGCAGCAAAGTGGACGACATCATGAAATCAAATTCCTTCCTTGAGCCAGGTGATCGCAATGAGTCCTGGTGTGCGACAGATCTCCTCGGTGCAGATATTACGAACATCGTTCCCTCTACTGCGAACCAGGAGCTGAGTACCCTCGGAGCCGAAGTCGGTCATTCGGGAATTGGAGCAATGTTCCAACTTGCCAAAACTGTCGTGCAGAAAATTGATGCTGTCGGGTACTGGAACAGAGGTCCTGCCAGTCTTGACAGACGCACTAACACGTCGAATGACCGCAGTCAGGGTGGTACGGGTACGGTCAAGGACTCGTCTGCTTACTTGGGAAAACAATTAATGCCTTGGGCTCCGCCAGCTGGGATCAAGGAGAAGCACAAGTGGTGATGGGATAGGGAGGATGAAGATGGACCTTAGGGATTGGAGTGGAAATGGAACAGATGTAGGTAGTCTTGTCGTTGTCGTTTGATTCTTAGGATCTTTATGGGTTCATGGATGTACCCGGACGACATGAAGTGGCATTTAAGATAACACAAAAATAAAATAAAATACTGTTTGAGAATTTGAGAATTGCCCTGTGGTTAATGGATTTATGTAGTTTGGCCCTTTAGTAGATATATATCTGTAGCTCGTGACTGTTCTAGTCCGTTTTATGAATTCGGTTGAAAGCTGATATAGAGCAGCCAATATTACCCAGATATAGTCAAATTGCAGTGATATAGTCACCACCAGAGATTACTTGTTACTGATTTCTTTCTTGAATTGAAAGAGCGACACGTACTCATTACTCCACCTTGCAATGAGGACTACATGTAGTATTATATATGGACACCAGAATGGTAATACCAAGCTCTCTGTCTTTCAATTCAACCCTATCCCTCCATTCCTTACACCTCACCTTCGTACAATTTTGCTTGTTCGTATTCGACTAATTCGTACTAGTAGACTGTAGTCAATTTGTCGGGTCTTTAGCCAAGCTTGTCGTGTGTTACGGCGATTCCACGAGGTTTCAACCCGAACGGCCAGAGCTCGCTCAGCGAATCGACCACCATTACTCTTGATGGATTACATCGAGTGGAAAGGAGACACTGCATTGCATGAATAAATCACTGTCAATATAGTGAATCGTCCCTTCCCGTCAGACTATTTCAATGTCTCCACCACTTCAAGACTGCCTCCCTTGCCGGTTTGACCATCCATTCCCTATCGGAGGCGGATGGCTCCTGCTGCTAGCAATGCTTGCACCACCTCAGTGTGACCTCCTGCTTCCGCATCTTGGAGAGCTGTTCGGTCACTATAATTATAAGTATAAGCTGCGTTGACATCTGCTTTTGCTGCGAGCAATGTTCGCACAACATTAAGGTAACCTCCTCCTGCTGCTTCTTGGAGAGCTGTTCGTCCATTAGAAGTAGCAGGTGCGTTGACGTCTGCTTTCGCTGCTAGCAATATTCGCACTACATCAAGGTGACCTCCTCCTGCTGCCGCTTGGAGAGCTGTTCGGCCGAAAGATTCAGCAGGAGGTGCGTTAACGTCTACTCTCGCAGCTAGAAGTGTCTGTGCCACGTCAAGGTAGCCTCCCAGTGCTGCCCCTTGGAGAGCTGTTTGGCCGTCATATTTAGCAGGAGGTGCGTTGACGTCTGCTTTCGCTACTAGAAGTGTCTGTACCACGTCAAGGTGGCCTCTTTCCGCTGCCGCTTGGAGAGCTGTTCGGCCGTGAGATCTAGCAGGAGGTGCGTTGACGTCTGCTCTCGCAGCTAGAAGTGTCTGTACCACTCTAAGATGACCTCCTTCTGCTGCCGCTTGAAGAGCTGTTCGGCCGTAATATTTAGCAGGAAATATATTAACGTCTGCTTTCGCTGCTAGAAGTGTCTGTACCACGTCAAGGTGACCTCTTTCCGCTGCCGCTTGGAGAGCTGTTCGGCCGTGAGATTCAGTAGGAGGTAAGTTGACATCTGCTCTCGCAGCTAGAAGTGTCTGTACCACTCTAAGATGACCTCCTTCTGCTGCCGCTTGAAGAGCTGTTCGGCCGAGAGATTCAGCAGGAGGTGCGTTGACGTCTGCTCTCGTAGCTAGAAGTGTCTGTACCACGTCAAGGTGACCTCTTTCCGCTGCCGCTTGGAGAGCTGTTCGGCCGTGAGATTCAGCAGGAGGTGCGTTGACGTCTGCTCTCGTAGCTAGAAGTGTCTGTACCACGTCAAGGTGACCTCTTTCTGCTGCCGCTTGAAGAGCTGTTCGGCCGTGAGATTTAGCAGGAGGTGCGTTAATGTCCGCTCTCGCAGCTAGAAGTGTCTGTACCACGTCAAGGTGACCTCTTTCCGCTGCCGCTTGGAGAGCTGTTAGGCCACTTTCGCAAGGAGGTGTGTTGACGTCTGCTTTCGCTCCTAGAAGTGTTTGCACCATATCACGGTGACCTCCTTCTGCGGCCACTTGGAGGGCTGCTCTGCCATTTACTGGAGCATTGATGTCAGCCCCCGCTTGGAGCAACATTGCTAGGGAACGAACACACCCATCTAGCACAGCATATGACAATCCATGATTCAAAACATCGTTGGTACTGCTAAGGCGGAGAATTGCCTCAGTATATCGATAACGATTGTAGATGTCGACGTCGCGAAGGATTGTATCCTTCACATTTTCAGACAAAACCTGGGACTGATAGCTTGCGTAGTATAAAAGTAATGCGTAATGCCTATGGGTCAATAACCATTGGATAGCCTCTGGTATATCATTTCCCTTGTTGTCGGTCTGCTGCTCCGACTCCCATGGTCTGTACGAAGGAACATCATCACCTTCTATGCACCGGCAAAAGAATTGCCACATAGTACTGTTCATATCCGGAGTAAAATCAGCCAGATGGTGGAGCCAGTAAACCTTAGCGTAATTGAGAAACTGGAACCCTCGCTTATGGAGCTCTAGCTCCAGCTGGGAAGAAGTCACATCTCCCAATATATCCTGCGCCGCTCTCTCTACTTCTCGAGTGTTGAAATTCTGTAGCTGGCGATGGCCGGAAATAAGCCGTTGGGATATCTGACTGGTAGCTCTGTTGAAAAAGCGGGTGGGTAGAGTACTGGTACCGAGCTGAAGGGGCTTTATAGGAACACTGGAACCATTGTGAACTTTCGCTAACTGACGCTTGAAGTCGGTGAAATCCAGATATATCATGCAAAGAAACCCGAAATTCCGGTCGACGCTTGCAATCTCGAATTGCGCCGTGTGTTGGGCACTCGTGGTAAAAAGATGTTCTTTCACACTACGATGAACATAGTGTATAGTGTCTTCCTCTTCATCAACGAATGTTAATCCGCAACAACCATTGATGACCCTATTCATGTCGTTGGGAACCTTCCCACGGTCAAAGGCCTTTTGTTCGAGGGAAAGACTAAGGGCTTCTCCATACTCCGTGGTTGATAATGGCCGTTTCACGGTCCCGCAATATTGTAGTAGTTTCATTGCCTGCCCTGTCGCCCTTCCCTCTCGAACACGATGAAGCTTTCGATCATAGAGCTCAGCCAAGCTGCGTGGAAGATGATTCAGTGCTTCCAAGATATCGTTATCACAATTCTGTGCGCAAAGCTCTTCGATACAAAGACTTGCCCACAGGAACCTGCGTTTTTTCATGTTAGCAATGTATCTAGGATTGCGTAGTCGTATAGCTTAACCTTGATATATGTCTTCGGTTAGGAGGCATTAACACTTACATTCCGTCGGATTTGTCCCGTAAGGTACTGTATATCTTGTTGAAAATTGTCGGATCCCCAAGAATCAAAACCTTATCGTCCAAACACTTTTCCAAAGTCCGGGTAAGATAGTGATCCATGTCCGACTTGACCTTTTCCTCATTCACCATAATTCTGTACTGCGGTGCGGTCGAATTGAACCATTTTTCAAGACCAGGTCGGCCCGCGCAGAGAATTTTGAAACCAATGCACTTGCTGCAGAGCTTAACCATAGCCTGTGCCACTGCTCGAACCTGATTTCCATCACATTCGTCTAGTCCGTCCAGGGCAACATAGTACTTCTTACCCTCATCAGCATCCAGATGAGATAGCAAGAACTGAACAACTTCAGTCGTGGTAAGATCCCGGGTGGTCTCCTGTAAAGAGAGTAGGGTTTCATATTCGCTTTGTTCAATCTGAGGATCGAGGATTTGACGAGCAAGACTTCCAAGAATGCTCCTCGCAGATAAAGTTGCCTCATTGTCGACGCGACAAAAGTAGTAGCATACGACCTCATTTCTCTTGCGGGCAGCATGTAGCCGTAACTTATCTACCACATTGGACATGAGCACTGTCTTTCCCATGCCTATGGTACCTAAACACCAGAGCATCGCAGTTTGCGGTTCCTCTTTCCACTTATCAAAGACCAACTCTTTCTGAAACCATTCAGCCGTGGTTGGGACCCGTTGCTTCATGATCTGCCTCAAAGGACGGTCATGGTCGATAGGAGAAAGGTTGTTTCGAATGATTGTCTTTAACTTCGCCATTTCACTTTTTTTCAATTTCATTCGCCTCTCATTTGCCTCTGCTTGTTGTTTCAGTGATGTTTGGAAGAAGTTTCGGGCTAAAGGTCGGAATGTTGAATTCTGTTGACTTTCATATTCTAACAGCTTCTTCGCTTGCATATCTGCTTGCTTTGATGCGAGTGATACCTCCAAGTTTATCTTCTTTGTAGCGTCATCTAGCAGATCTAGGAATGGTTTAAACTCAGATTCAAAGGGATTTATTATCGACGAAACAGTTTGCATAAGGGAGGTTCGACGGGAGACTTCGATGATCTTGACACACAAGTTAATGACGATGGCGTAGAAATCACAAAGGGCGTGCTGGAGACCAATGCAGTCGGGATAGAGTGGGCCGAATTTTCGATATGTCGGAGAGAATTTGCCGATACGCATGATCATGCTTGTGACTTTGTCAAAGTAGGAGGCCACATTGCTCGCCGTCAATATAGCAGTCTTTACACCTCCCCAGACGAGGGCGGCGATTATCGGATTAGAGCTGACGAATGTGTTCACGACACCAGTGAACTGTTGTGTTGCCTCTAAGAAGGTAAATAGCCGTGGAGCCACGCACCTCCGTTTTGTACTGCTATTTCTAGCATCGATTTCTGCAACAAACTCTATGACGCTCGCGATATCTGGTGTCGTGGTGCTTTTTTGAAACTCTCGTTTTTGGTCCTCTGTCAGGATGTTCTCAAAATTCTTCAATGCTGCATTGAGGGATTTTGTAGGGTCTGCCCCCTGCGCTTCTGCTCTTGGGAGCAGCTGAAGGGCCATCGGACTGTTCCCGATACACAAGTTAATTGTTGGTCGAAAGTAATTCACAGAAGTTTGTAGGGATTCCCATAGACTCTATCGTTGCACAGCCTCTGTGAAGGATCATGGGCGGGGTTAATGTTATTTCGACAAAAGCTAAGCCTCGCTCACAGCCCTGCAGTCATATAGACCAATTAGGGTCAGCCACATCAGCGATCGTCACGTGTGAGGTCAGCCCTGGAGTACAGTTATTGTATTTACAGTTATTGTGTTCTGATGCTGAAGCCATCCTCAATCTAGAAATATCGTGTAGAGTGCATGCTGGAGAATTCAAACATTCCTTTTGCTATTACATCAACGAGGGAGCCCGGAAAACCCGACGTCCGCCAACAGTAGTCTATGCTCAATGTATGATAATAAACAACACCTCTAAACTTAATGCGAGTATATTCTTCCCTTTAACCCAAGTATAATCATTCTTCCTCTTCCGGCGCATCATCCACGCCACGTAGCCAAGCAGCTCTAGCATCAACCGCCGCCTTGCGCACATCACGCTTAGGATCATCAAGAACTGCCCGCAAGGACCTCAGAACCTGAGTCTTGACAGGCAAGAGAGGCGAGATACCCGGCGGCGCACGCGCGTTAGCCACAGCACCGGGTACCTGGTGCGTAGCAAGGAGATTGAGACATCTCAAAGCATCCGCGCGGAGACGTGGGCTATTGACAGCGCCAGGGCCGATGTTTGTAGCTGTTGTTTTGAGGAGTCTCGTGACAAGGCTCTGGATGTGGCCGCACTTGTCGATGACTACGACGCCGTTATCACGGATAATAACGGCTAGAGTATCGAGTGTTGCTGTGCGGACGGCGACAGATTCGGCGGTCTGAAGGTCGAGGGATTGTAGGAGGAGGGGTAGCAGGGTGGGGAGTTCTGGCATGACCAGGGCTGTGGGGATTGTGGAGAGGATACCCGCCAGGGCAGTTAGGTGGGCTGGTTTAATGTGTTCGGGCGCTTTGGGGGCGGCGGCGGAGTCATCTGTGCCGGCGATGTTCACTTCGCGGATGCGAGATGAGATCAGGGGGATGACTGTGGTGAAGAGGCGCTGTCTGCAGAGGAGGCGGATGGTGGCGCCATTGGTTGCGGAGAGGATGTCATCTTCACCGAGGATTATGGAGAAGCCTTGTGCTGCTGTCGCGCTAGTTTGCTGGTCTGGGGAGGAGAGGAGAGCGAGGAGGGAAGTCAGGATGTGGGTGGTTGAGGGGGCTAGGCGGAGGATCAAGGCTTTGGATATCCAGAAGATGGTGCGGATGGTTGCAGGGTTGAGGCTCTTTGATTCTGTGTCCTGGCCTTGGAGGAGAGAATCAAAGAGTTTCTCGGCGATTGGTAGATCCTGCTTTGACAGGAACTTGTTGACAAGCAAGGCCAGGTGACGCAGGTAGACTTGATGTGTTGCTGGCTCGGTGCTCGAGACTGCACGATGAACCAGATCCAACAGCAAACCCGACATGTCTGGGTTGGTGTGGGGGATTTTGTTGCCGCAGTCCTTGGAAATTCCCGCGAGCAGGTATGTCGAGATAATGATCGTACGTTCTCTGTCCGTATTTGTAGTCTGGGTGAACGGAATAGGCACAAAATCTTCAGCTGCAGAGAAGAGACTGTAGACATTTTCGGCAACTTGTTCCTGTTTCTGAGTGGAAACAGATCGCACAAGGAGATTGCAAAGTCGACCCAAAGTGTCAAGCACAGTAGGATCATTGAGAATACGGTTCTTTGCCTTGCCAGATGCCGATGCTGCGACATCGCGGCAAAGTCCAACCACAACCTTATCGAAGTACAAATCCACACTCTGGTCTTGTTCCATGTTTCTCTGTTGCATAACATAAAGCAAAGTAGTGAGAATTGCACGTGGGTAAGCAACTGACCCGGGTTGCTCCTTTTGCAGCAGAATAGACAGTTTGCTAAACAGACGACGGAAAAGTGTCTCGAAAATGTCCCTCTCGACGCTGATCTGAGCAAGGGTCTCGAGTGTCGGCAGATACAAGGCATCCGAGCTTTCATCTTCCTCTGGCAGAGTTGCCACAAACGCAGGGAAAGTGATATCCACAATCAGGCGGGGCTTATGCTTGGAAATTTCAGCAAGAGCAGTAATTGCTTCTTTCTTGAGATCATTCCGGCCCACAGATTCCTCCTTGAGAAGGATTTCGTCAAGGTATTGCACGAAAAGTCCAATCTCATTCTCCTGGAAGAAATGACGCAAAGTCGACAGACGCAAGAAGCCCTTCAAGGCAGTCACTCGGAAGGAAACCTCTTCCTTAGCTGCACCCATCAATGCCTGGCCAAAGAGGTCCGAGAATTGGTCTTTGAATTCCAGTAGCGGGTTTTCGATAGCGGCCTCACCACCTCGGGTGGTCCACTGTCCAAATACGGCTGTGGCAGATTCGAACAAGACATTCAAAGTTTCGAGAAGTGCCCTTTGTTTGACGATTCCGTCCGCTTCTTGGTAAAGAGTGAAAATCGGAGGTACGACTGTTTGCACCACAAGGATAAAGGAAACAGGCGAAGCAGCAGAGACACAACTGAGGATCGACTGGGCCGGCTTGGCCTGCTTGTTTTGAGGCTCCTGGAGTTGTTCGTTGCACTCCTTGGTGATTGGCTGAAGGTACTTTGCAAGAGGCAATTCTTGTGATACTTCAGCAACTCCTTCAGATAGTCGTTGGGCGATTGTTTGCAGAGCCTCAAGAGATGTTTCAGATAAGAACTCTTCTTGAGCATTGAGAATCTCAAACTTGAGGACTTCCCATATGGTAATGGAAAACTTGGACACTGTGTTGGGGTCGTATGAATGGATACATGCGATCAATGTACTAAGTGCGTCTTTCTATAGATCTGTTAGTTGGCTTCGATGTGATAGTTTGTTGAATAATCTTACCTTTACATTGGGAGAAGTAGAATCAAGCTTGTCCAATAAGGCGGGGATAGCGTGAGGTGCAAAATGCCTTGTCGAAGAGATACATTCTTGAAGACGACCCTTCAGATCCTGTGCGGTGATTCCATAGGGGTCATTGGGCGGAGGTCGGAATGTGATTGGGAAGTAGTTATATACCGAGTCGAAGAGGGTCTGTCTAGTGTTAGCGAAATCCACGACTAGAAAAAAAGAACATTATACATACCTCAATATGATTCGAGATGTCCCATTCGACCATAACCACTTTCAGGATCGAGAAAACAATCATCAAATTCCTGGGGTCTTTCTCTCCCGTCATGATATCAACAACGCCCAGAAGCGAGATATCTCCCATATCACGCATAGCTCCGCGGTGGTTTGACATCAAATCATTGAGTAATTGATAGACGTGGAACCGCTGTGTTTGAGACCGAGACTGGAGATCTTGGAAGTTGGAGAAAAGCCTATATCGATAAATCAGCAATGATCATCAGTTAAGCTTTATCCCCGGTGAACACAGGGATGTCGCATGCAACCAAAAAGTATAGCACCTACGCTTGTGCTACTTGGGTAGCCAAAAACTTGTTAAACCGGTCCAGACCCTGCAGGGCCTGCAACCCATCAACGGCACCTCCATCCTCAATTCTATCACAGAAGAATGTAGTCAAGACTTGGATCTGTTGTCTCGAGAGGTATTTCGGCGAGAGAGCTTGGATAATGGCCGTAAGATAAGAAATCGCCTTTCCACGTAAAATCGGGTCTTCGTCGTTAATGTATTCGCCGAGGGATTGGACGGTATCAATCAGAGTCTCCTTCTTGGTCTCAACGTCTGTATTCACTCCCGTTAGTAATGCAACGATTTGAAGTGGTCTCAGGTGCGGGGCGAATTGGCATACCATGCGCGATTCCCTCCGCAATGCGCTTGGCTTCTTCTTTGTCGTGGTCCACGACCAGCATAAAGGTCTGCAGAGCCGACATGATACCAATCGAATCAATTAGGAGCGCCAGACGTGTAGATTGCGGGGTACAAGACCAAGATCGCATCGGCCAATTTCTTGTGGCCGGATGCCCTTATCGATAAGGGTCAGGTGATTCCGTTATCTCTCTCTTCACGTCACGTGCCAAGGCCTGTTGCGTCATGGATGTAGTGAGACCTGCTTCTCTGTCCAGCGTCATTGGCAGCAAGATGGCTCCAACCCGCAGCATGGGATTTAACCGACTAACAACATATATTCTATTTACATTTATTCTCGCTAGCTCAACATCTGCACTCTGGGGCCTATCGTCTCCCTTCCCTTCACGTCAACAGCCACTAGCTCTTGAGCACAAAGAGCATCGATCAATAATGGATAAGATACTCCCTGGTATTGTCCAGCCACAGAAGACGGCTCCGGATGAGGATTTGAACTCAAAATACAGCGGTAGCCCTATCATCTCAGATGTCCTGCCCAAGACCAAGGGCATCAATATCTTTGCGCGGTTGACCCGTGACTTTGAGCCAGTCGCCAACCGCCTTAACGATGCATCCAAAAACATTACAGTTTTAGCACCACGCAACAGTGCAATCCAGTCTCTTCCGCGGAAGCCCTGGGAGAATCCAGAGGACTACAAGAAGTTCGGAGAGGTAAATGCATATGAGGGGCAGGATGGTCAAGACCGGGCAAAGCGGAATCTGCAGCGATTCGTGGAGGCGCATCTCATCCCTGCTAGTCCCTGGAGGGTCGGGGAAGAGGTCGAGACGCTTGCAGGGGAGAAGTTGAAATGGACGAAGGAGGGTGATAAGATCTTTGTAGGTTTTGTCCTCTCCGTGTCGTTGGTATCATAACTGACTGTCTATAGATCCAACCTGGCAATATTGAAGTTGATTCAATTGCGGAGAAGGTCCATAATGGAGAAGTCTGGATCTTGAATGATGTTATTAATTACCGTCAACAGTGATTGGTTATGATTTACTACGATTTATGGATATTGTGCAATATGAACCATTGAAGAACACTCAAGTAAATAATTATGTAGATTCACAAGATTGCGGCTTATTTAAAAACATGACACATTCTATTCTTTATGCTATCCAAAGCCAGCGATGACCTCAAGACAGGTATATACGCCAACACTAGACATCACATGCAACAAACGGAAATTAGATCCCCGCAGGAGCAAAGTTTTGCAGGATTCTCTCCTCCACTCCATCGAGAATGCAGAAGTGCTCCATCACTTCCAAGTTCTCCGCTTCGTTCAGATACAGCTTGTCGGGGTCTTGGCCGGGCTGGAGCGGGTTGACCATTGCGGCAGGGTTAGCCATGCCCATCTGCTGGGCCATTTGGTTGGCAGCTATAGATTATTAGTGATGGTTCTTATGGGCGAGGGTCAGATAGATGCATACAGTTATCACTGCCGAGGATGAATCCAAAAACGGACTGGAGACCCATCAAGTTGAGGAAGTACCACGAAAGACTTGAGACCCATTGCACATCAAGGTCGCGAGTCATGACACCAGACTGGAGCATCGACTTGAACCGGATGGTAAGCGGGAAGGGCAATTTCACTGCAAAATTTGTAAGCTCGTTGCTCATGTCCATTTATATCAAAATGCAACATACAGATGACAAAGCCAGAGAAGAAGGCATTGATCCAGCTCATGATCAAGGTTTGCGGGATCATCATCATCATGTTTCCCTTAAGCATTCCCATCATAGCTTCCATGCCCGCGGGGTCGGTCATGGGGTTCGCGGGCGGTTGGCCACGGTTGTTGGGGTCCTTCAGAAATGCGCCATTGCGGAATCCAGTAACCATGTAGTTCTTGCGCATCTCGAAGGACTCGCGGTCGAGCACGGAGCAGGCATTGTTGCGGAGATTCACTCCGCGGAGAAGAGCAAGGCGCTCGCGAGACTCGGCAAGAGTGGATGGCGATTTGGGGGGCGTGTTCATCAGGACCGTGGCATAGTGGCGAAGGATTCCGGTCAGGATCTATTCAAGAAGAGGGGTTAGTTTCAGTCTGCAAGGTATCGTCGCAGATATTTGAGCTTCAAGCGCCGAGAGCATATCATACCATAACAATTGAAATGGGAAAGAGAATCCAATAGCTATAAGCAAATGGTCAGTCCAACTTCCGCTTGATCGAATCATGTTCTCTCACAATAGCGCCGGATCCCTAAGGATGGTCTGCTCAGCCCCTTGAATTGCCATATTGAGGCAGAATAAGTATCAAAGAAGTGCCTCCTTTGAACCCAAACAATAAATCAGTGGTGGCTGCAGGTGGGGGATGGAAAGTTGAAGGGGCCGCGAAGGTGAGGTTGCCAGGCGGAGAGGGATGTCATTGGCCCGCGTTAGCTCCAGCTTTCTCCAAAGGGCCACGCCGCATCTTTGTCCTGCGATAAACAGTCCTGTCTTGACCACTGAATGCTGAACCACACTCGATCTTTTGGTTTTTGAAAAGCTCTTTACTCACATCTATTCTCAAATCTGTCATGGCTTCCACCAAGGTGCCGGTCTACTCGACCAATGGTCCGTAATCCCGATCTACTCTATACAGCAACAACACTAACAGTTGAGCAATAGATCTCAAGTCTACGAGCGACGATGCTCTCCTTCCTTACCTGACCAATCTTCCTGCGCCATACGCTTTCACTCCGGACTACTCGAAGACAAACATTCGCTTCCTGCTTGGATATAGCGCTGTCGCAATCGCAGGGTTTACTTTCTACGCAGACCGTACGCTTGGTTGGGAAGCAACTACCTCGCCCTGGATTATCGCGGCAGTGGGGACATACTTTGTCTTGAACAGCATTCTGACATACTGGATTTGGGCTGTTGAGGCTGGCGAGGTATACTCCGGAAAGAGAAAGACTGGAGAGACGGTATGTCAATTGATCTTCAACTCTTTCAAGTTTCTATTTTATGGCAGGTTACTAACAGAACTTGCTCATAGATATCTGTCTCATCATCAGCCAAAAAGTTCTCCAAGCTCTACAAGCTCCATGTCACTTATAAGTCTGCCACTGGGAAAGTGCTCCAGGACAAGCGGTGCGAAGCGCCCTTCACAACTTGGTTCTCAGCAGATGGTGCATTCCACCCCGAGCCTTTCCGTCGATGGGTGGCCAGCGAGATTGATGTTTTGAGATTGGCGGCGAAGGAGAATGAAAAGAAGTCGGGCTAAAATGGAAGGTTACCTATCAATTCTTATCAGAGGTTATGTTTTCGGGACTATTGCAAAATGCAAAGCTAGTTCATTCTCTAAAAGAGATTAAGAAGAGTGCATTGGGGTTATATGTTCAAATGAGCAAGGGAGAGATCCGTTTCCTATGCTTTGGTTTCCTTTTGGCTAGTTAATCAGACGCATCCCAACAGTGTACGTGACTATTTCAATACTGTCGAGCAGTGAAACCAATTTCATATGCAGTATCTACACTTCACTCGACATACGAGCAAACCTACCCTAGGTTGGGACCCCTTAGCTTGATCTATTAGAAAATGTCCTACCTAGGGCTATTGAGCTCACGTGGATATTTCCTTTCCTTTCCTGGAAGGAGCCCTGGAGCTCGACTGCACTTTCCAAACTTGAAGAGTTCAAGTTGGCTCGAACCTTCCAAGTTCAGAGCTTTGAGGCTGAACAAGCTTGGAAGCCAAGGTTGAACTTGGAACAACTTTGTCTTTGATCTGCTCCCATCCCGTATCATCTTACTGCTCAACTGCTCTTAAAGTATATGGTTTTACTCTCAGTCAAGTCCATGTTTTCAAGACCCCTTCACGTCTACCTCCCGCAGCCTTGAAGACCTCCAGCATGGGGTGTAAATCATCTGTCCTGGTTCGACCTCAGGGTAAGCTCTCATCCCACTAAACCATACTGTATGAGTGAGTGGCTGAACTAATAATCCAATCATTTCAGTTCTCCCAGGAATAACAGTAGCCCTTGTATGGGTTTCCCAACAGGAGATTGAGGCCCTCGTGAATGCTACCGAAACGCTTGAGATCACACGACGGGAGCCAGGCATGAGATGCACTACAACACCAACAACGACAGATGCCGCAACCACGCTGCGCACTGATGAGCCCGAAGAAAAGGAACCCGATCCCACTGCTGAGCAAACCCGACAGGGTCAAATCTACCATATTCAAACAAAGACACTTGACTGGCCGGTTAATTATACCAGTCAAATATGCCTCATCGTCATGCCATTTGGGCTCCAATTCGTAGGGACCGGGGGCCATGACGTAGCACCCGGTCTCCAATTTGTGGCCCATCACGCTGTGGTCATTGCCTTGCGTCTCGTGCCTGTTCTTCCTCGAAGACTTCTCCGGAAGATCTACGTTGGTCAAGATGCCGCAACGTCGGCGACAGAGTCACTGAGGCATGTGTTGGCTGCGGTGGACCAGTTTGCTTTTTGGGATAGTAGCTTGGAGGAACTCGTCCTCTGGTGGATGTCCCTGCTGAGACCATACTGGTGTCCAATTGCATGTGTTGTGGTGTTTGTCCTCATACTTATCCTGGTGATTGTCTTGTCTTAATATGGAATTGTCTGATGTGGCAGTTCGAAACTGCCAGGATTTTAGGTCCGTTTGTCTGTACAACGGTGTTTTATTCATGTCAAAGTGGACTAGATAGGTCTTCACGCTTTATAATGTTTTGGTTGTTGTCAGTCCCAGTTGTTCTCGTGACAATGTGTTATTATATCAATATCATCCTCCGAGCCCGGCCGGGAGGTTTTCTATTGGAGTATTATGCAACGTCAGAGTGCGTAACTAATAAGCTGTAATAACACACAAGCAACAGTCTTTGTTATGGAAGAGTAGACAAGATCAACAGAGCCAATCTCTATAATTTCCAACCATGGAATGCGACTGGGAGATATCTAAGCACAGGAAACAAAAGAAGAAACATGAAGTTTCAGAGTATAATCGAAATGGCTAATAACAAACAGAATATCTATAATTTTTTACGGAATGACCAGCTCAGGGCATAGCCATCGAGATCGAAATTTCAATCAGTAGTGAGCAACCTATGATGATGCCTCAAGGGTGCCAGGACGTTCAGTGGCCTCGGCGGGCTTGACATCGTCCATTCGCTTGTTCTGGATGAGTCTCTGTAATTTGACATGTTAGATGATGTTTCAAAGAACCACTGAGCATGTGAAGTGATGAAACATACCAGCAAGTTCCGCAACAGAACAACAATGGTGACCTTTCCAATAGAGGGAACGAAGAGCGAGGCCTTGTCTCGGACCTCGTGGGGGAAGTTCTATAACAAAATAGTCAGCAACCACAACCTCTTCACCAGACTCAAATGCGCAAAAGAAAACATACCTTCTCGCTAGAGAAGTTGACACAAACAGCACCCTCACGCAGAAGGCTAGTATCGAACTTGTACTTATCACTGGGCACACCAGTAATAACGACATCACAAAGCGGCACAACATCCTTCAAAGTCTTGCCCTCAAGATCAACAATCTCATGCGTCTTCTTCTGCAATCCCTCACCACGAGTAAACTTCTGCACACCAGTAATATCAACCGAGTAAACACAGGCGCCATCATTAGCGAGCAGAGCAGCAAGCGGACGACCAACAACCTCAGAGCGGTTCACAACGCAAATAGTGTGTCCGAAGAGACGGTTTCCGTAAGGCAGGATGGTGTTGTAGATGTTGAGGTACTCGAGGATCTTGATGTTGGCCAGCGGGGTGCAGGGCAGGATGGACTTCTGGCGCTTGGCTTCGCCGTCCAGGAAGCGGATGTTCTGGTACATGTTGAAGATGTAGCGGTGGCTCAGGCCCTCGACGTCTTTGGTTACATCGACTATCTGCTGCAAGTACTGATCCTGGCGGGTGCCGAAGATGGGGTAGTAGACGATTATGCCGTCGACGTTGTTGTCGGTGTTTGCGTTCAGGATGGCTTGTTCGATGTCGTCGCGGGACACTTGGCGCATGGAGTACTTGAAACCGCTGAGGAAGGCATTGCGTTAGTAGGTTGCTTTGATTGTAGTGTTGGCTGTGCTTTTGGACTCGTTTGGTTGGCTTTTTTGTGTTTTGGGTTTGTTTTTTTGGCCGAGGGGTATGTATGAATCATACTAATTACCCCCACCATTCAGCCCACCAAAGAAGCAATTGGAGCCATTGAAGCCGGATAATGTCAAAATAATGTAGACACTCACTTCTCCTCGCAGGTCTTCTGCGTCATCTGCGCATAGGTCAGTGCAGCAGGGTCATTATTGGCCAACAGGCCGACCAAGTGAGGCGGCTTCTCGAGAGTCTTGAGGCCCTCGTGAACTTCGGTGAGGAGGCGGTTGGCAACGTTCTTGCTCAACATCACCTTGCAGGAGGAGGGGGGCTTATCGGTAGGGGCAGACATGACGGCAATAGGACGATAATAACAATATAATCAGTAACAGAGAGAATGGTGAAGGTCCTCGGACGCGGGGGACTTGGTGATCTCCGGGAAAATCTTGATCGCTTATCGATAACAGATCGGATGCCGGTTTCGGCCTCTACTGCCGTCGTGTCTGTTGGATGATATAGGAGTTATAGAATAGCCATGAGAATCTTGATAGAACCAAGGCTTATAATCATTGTTCTAGTGGATTGGAATGTAGATGGATTCGGGTTTTTGTTCGGTTGAGGCATACCTCTCGCCCTCTTCATCCGACACGTGCGAATACATCCCTTAGGAGTCGTGCAAAACAAAGCTACAAAGCTACAGTCTACAATTACAGTATAAACGGTTGAACAAATGAAAATAATTGCGGTCCAACATGGAGAGCATAAGGAGACCAGACGGAATTAGAACGGTCGTCCACCCATCTCGCGCCCCGATGCGCGGATAAAATCTAAACGTACAGGATATAATCACATTTTGGCAGACCAAAGTCATTTTAGTTCTCGCTCGAACAGCACTACTGGAAATCCTTGGTCCGCCCCCCAGGATCATGCAGATAATTACATCGCTACATCCAGGGGCAGACTGGGATCTCCTGCCAGGCACCGGCACCAAGAAGAACAGAAAAACAATGGGCTCAAAATTGTACAGGCTATCTTGTCTATACACATAGAGTCAAGAAAACAAAGCCGACCACGAAGGATCATCCGAGTTAATTCTTCACTTATGCGTTGAAGGTGGAGTTGAAGGCGGAGATGGCCTTCTTGAGGGTAGCCTCAGTCTCCTTGGAGACCTGGCCCTCCTTCTCAATGGTGGCCTGGATCTCGGGGTGGGAGCTCTTGAGGTGAGCAAGGAGGTCAGACTCCCAGGTGAGGATCTTGTCGACGGGGATGGTGTCGAGGAGACCGTTAACACCAGCGAAGATCAGGGGAACCATGTCGGTAACGGCCATGGGGGAGTACTGCTTCTGCTTGAGGAGCTCGGTCAGACGCTCACCACGGGCAAGGGTCTGCTTGGTGGAGGCATCGAGATCGGAACCGAACTGGGCGAAGGCAGCGACCTCACGGTACTGAGCCAAGAACAGCTTGAGGGAACCGGCGACCTGCTTCATGGCCTTGACCTGGGCGGCGGAACCGACACGGGACACGGACAGACCGACGTTAATGGCGGGACGGATACCCTTGTAGAACAGCTCGGACTCCAGGAAGATCTGACCGTCAGTGATGGAGATGACGTTGGTGGGAATGTAAGCGGACACATCACCACCCTGGGTCTCAATGATGGGGAGGGCAGTCAAGGAACCAGCACCGTGGGTCTTGTTCATCTTGGCGGCACGCTCGAGGAGACGAGAGTGCAGGTAGAAGACATCACCGGGGTAGGCCTCACGTCCGGGGGGACGGCGGAGGAGCAGAGACATCTGACGGTAGGCAACGGCCTGCTTGGACAGATCATCGTAGATGATGACGGCGTGGCGGGCGTTGTCACGGAACCACTCACCCATAGCACAGCCAGTGAAGGGAGCAATGTACTGCAGGGGAGCGGCCTCAGAGGCGGTGGCAGCGACGATGACAGAGTACTTCATGGCGTCCTGCTCCTCAAGGGTCTTGACGAGCTGAGCGACGGTGGAACGCTTCTGACCAACGGCAACGTAGATACAGTAGAGCTTCTCCTCCTCGGTGGCGGCCTTGCTGTTGTTCCAACGCTTCTGGTTGAGCATGGTGTCGAGAGCGACAGCGGTCTTACCGGTCTGACGATCACCAATGATCAACTCACGCTGACCACGGCCAATGGGGACCATGGAGTCGACACACTTCATACCAGTCTGCACTGGCTGGTTGACGGACTGGCGGGGCAGAATGCCGGGGGCCTTGAGCTGGGCACGGCGCTTCTCCTTGGTGTTAAGGGGACCCTTGCCATCAATGGGGTTACCGAGAGCATCGACGACACGGCCGAGCAGCTCGGGGCCGACGGGGACCTCGACCTAGGGGTGGTGTTAGAAATGTTGCCAAGGGGTTGATGGATTCAGGGTCTATCAGAATGAACCCAGGGGTTGGATTGGAGTGCTTACAATCTCGCCGGTACGCTTGACGGTCTCACCCTCCTTGACGAGACGGTCGGAACCGAAAAGCACGACACCGACCTGGCCGGCCTCGAGGTTCATGCACATACCCTTAACGCCGGAGGCGAACCTGAAGATGAGTTAGTTTTCGGGTCTGTATAATGCCAAGACTTTGGGGGTTCACGTACTCGACCAGCTCCTCAGCCTGGACGTTGGACATGCCGTGGACACGGGCGATACCATCACTATTCAAAGCTCAATTAGTTTCTGTATCGGTATTTTGTCGGTTTTTGATAAACAATGGCGGATTCGATGCAATTGTAGCCGGGGACCGAATTTTTTTTCGCGCCCCCAGCCGCCTAGGGAGAATTGACGTACCCGACCGACAGAACACGACCGGTCTCAGCGAGACCAGCCTCCTCAGAGACACCACGGATGCGCTGCTCAAGGATGGAGGAGACCTCGGTAGGGGTAGCCTTGGCCTCGGAAGCGTACGAGCGAACGCCGTTGAGAGGACCGGCAGCAGCCGCGCGGACCTGTAATGCACGAAAAACCTGTTAATGACCATCCCAGAGAAGGACAATGCGTCCGAGCCATTGTTGAAATATCGTTGTCGAGGTAGGATGAGGTATGAGCATCGATCGAGCTCAAGATTGAGATGAAGGATGTCGAACTGGCGATGGACGAAGGCGGCTGGGATGGGATAGACTCACCGAGGCGATGCGGCCAGTGGCCGAAACGGCCGCAACGGAGCGGCTGGACGACCGCAGAGCGTTTCTGAACATTGTGAAAGGGGGTTCAGAGGATGTGAGGATGAATTCTCTGAGGGAGAGATGTAATTGGGGAGAGAGAACGGGAGAGGAGAGAGGATTGTGGACGGGAGGGAGAGCTTTGTCGTCGGGGGGAGGATTGGATTCTCAGGACTCGCGCTAAACCGTTTCGGACGCTGGGCCCTCCGAGGTGGCCCTAGTGTGAGGCCACGGTGTATCTTGTTACACTTTTATTATTGCTACAATGCTCTATTTTGTTTTTTTTATTTGTTTCTATATGATTTCTATAAATTCTCCAAATTTTTTAAAATATTCTACAAGGTCATAATGAGTTACTTTCCATTGACATTGCCGACCGGAAGAGTGTGCCACGGGCCACTGTCCTTCCGTTTTTTTCTCTTCTCGGATCGGCGGAATTCCTGGTCAGGTGAATCGCTTATGTCATGGCTTTCGTCACGGCAACCGAAGACGGTGCATGTTTGGTGGTAGTTTTGGTTGTTATGTATGCTATTATATTCCTTATTTTCATGTCTGTATATTTGCTAGTATGATATATAATACTACCATGCAATAAAATCACCATTGACCGAAAAACATCAACGCCTATTCCACAGGAAAGGGATAAGTACATCCCAAATTGGCCGAAAGGCAATGCAAATTAACACTCGCAAAAGCATAAGGGAAAAAAGACATAATCAATCGCTTTGCTAATAACAGATATATGAATCAACGCGCTCATGAAGCTACAAAAGCTTTCCACATCAGCCAAGACAACCCGAGAACAACATACGGAGTAGAGCACCCGGTCTTGGCGAACAATATCTCCCCTTGCTGCATGCTGTACGCACAAGTCAGCATTTATTGGGCCACCTTACCCTTCCCCTTGCCATTCTCATTCCCCTCCTTCCGGAACTTCAGAATCTCCAGCTCAACGCCCTTTTCAAACCGCTTCTTAAGCTCCGAGCGATATCCGAAGAAGAACAGAACCTCCATCCAGACAAACAGCGGCGCAAGCAGTAAAGCCTGAACAAGGTTATCCAACAAGGCCGGAGCACGCTTCTCAAACACGCCGTGTCCGATGAACTGCGCCAGCCATGACACAATGTGGATTCCCCCGGCCCAGTAGTTCACGATGCTGCCGTGTGTGCTGAGGAAGTAGTTTCCGTAGTATGCAGATGTAATCACAGCGGGTGCGAGTAGGCCACCGGCTATGGGCTCTAGGAGGACATAAAATGTGGCATAGATGAGGGCGCCGATTGTTCCGGCATTTGCCGGCAGGTATTCGATCTGGATGGCGTCCGGGAGAGTAAAGAAGGGCGGACAGTTGCAGGCCTTGGGAGTCACGGTTAGTACCTTTGTGAACTGGGGATGTCTTGTTTGGTTGGAAAAAGCCGAGGTTCACATACAAGTACGATGCCGGTAAACAGTAGGACTGGGACGCAGGTGATGTGGATTGCAACGTTGACCTGCGCTGTTAGTAAGTGTGCGCTATTGGCGATGGGGATAAGGCCGATGTACGGGATTGCTATGGTACGCTCCGTACTAGTTCTCAGTCAGTTATCGTCGTTCCGGGGGTTCCAAGGTTGGATGTGGATGCTTACGAAGAGCAACTGTTTCTCAAGATTAAGCGCCATCTTGCCAGGTCTTCCGGGTAGGAAACAAAAAGATGGGGAATTCTGGGGGAAGAGTTTTGCGGGGGATGAGATCAGGCAAGTGGCATCATCTTTTTATCGGAAAGCGTTGAGTGGTGCAATTGATATTCAAGACACTGGCCCTGGCGTCATGTGGTCGCTGAGGACGTTGGGTCTTGGCATCGTAACGGCATACATTGGCTTCAGGTGTGGCAACCACCATACACAGACCTATCAGACCATCTACATTATAAATTTTCTAGGATGTCCTGTACTGCAAGTAATGGGTTATCTGCATATGTACTTATGATTGAGGACCTCCCCCGTCTCTCATTAAACTGATCGTTAACTATATAATACTGTAATGTCTAGTATGGAATGTTCCGGTAATGCTTTGGACTATATTTTTCTTCAGGCTCAGGTGTTTTTTTTTTTTTTTTTTTTTATGGGATCTTCAGTGCTATCGAATAAAGATAGTACATATGTATGGCCTTCCAGTTTGTTAATTTAAAGCTCGGATGCAAGATAAATGTCGAAATCTAAGATACTAACAGCCGGATATATATAGCGTCAGGGTATGCATTCAACCTAAAATTGAAACACAATCATCAGTCAAAACCAACCGGACAAGGATATATATAGCATAAAGTGGGAGTATAAGGTAAACCGAAGGCCCAAAGCCAGCAATGCTCGTTATTTACTTCTGTACATGTCGTCAAACATCTCTGGTCTGCTATAGATCATCCAATCATTCTTCATATAAGAAACAATCCTCCACCTGGCCAAGGATAAAGTATCGTCAAGCGCACTACTGACCACCTATTCCAGAACGTAACCTATTAAAGGAAAAACGAAGTTTCAATGACTTGAAACGTGCAAATATCAAGTCAACTTCCCACCGATCAAGAATCGTACCACGTGACTCCACCCACCCAAACTTGGCCCACCAGACCGGAGATGCTCTTACGAAGGGAAAGCTTGCGCCTGCAGCAACTGTATCTGCCTCCTCGTTCAAGATCCAAGGCAGATACAATTTCTGCCACTCCCACGGGTACTCGGATCTCATTTCGCTCATTTCTGGCAGCCACATCTTGTTTGTGCTTTTACCGTTGCAGGTCATGAGCGCGTGGTCGAAAACGCCGTCCCTCGACCTCGATTGACAGCATCACTGTCCCCGAAAGCGACTTGAATCTTTCCACTCCGCACTCCGCACTTCGGCATTAGCGCATTTTCATCCAACCATAACCGCGACGATGTTTTTCCTCAAAGAAGAGACCAAGGTGATCTCGATGCACCCGTCCTATTTCGGACCCAACATGCGAGAGTACCTCATCGGTCGACTCAACGAGGAGGAAGAGGGACGGTGCACAGGTGATCACTTTGTGATCTGTGTCATGGACATGGTTGATATTGGCGAAGGGCGGGTGATGCCTGGAATCGGACAGGCGGAATACACCATCAGATATCGTGCGATCATCTGGAAGCCGTTCCGTGGTGAGACGGTATGCGCTTGGGATTCGAGGTTGTGGCCTTTGGGAATTCTTGCTGACTGAGCTTAGGTCGATGCCATTGTTACCTCCGTTAAGCCTACCGGTATCTTCACCCTGGCGGGCCCATTGTCTGTCTTCATTGCGCGAAAGGTATGTTTTTGTTTGCTCTGACCTTGGATCTCTGAGTTTCACTGCTGACAACCTATCAGAACATCCCCTCCGATATTAAGTGGGAGCCCAACACCGTGCCGCCGCAATACACTGATCATGCCGATCAAGTGATCGAGAAAGGAACCAGTCTGCGGTTGAAGATTCTCGGTGTCAAACCTGACGTGGCAGCTATCAATGCCATTGGCACCATCAAGGAGGATTATCTTGGGTAAGTCATTCGAACTGCGCCCAGCACATATGACCTTTCTAACGCGGTTTCCTTTAATAGACCTTTGTAACGAGACACGATTGCAACACATACCCACCCTTTTCACCAATACGATAATCTACCATGCTATCTATCGATCCCCGAAGATAGGGCGAGTGCTTGGATGGCTTTACTGCCTCACAGGGGAAAAAAGAATTGGCCGGTCAGGAGCTGGAGTTTGACAAGTCCCTGCTCGGTACACATGCCATACCTTTTTTGACTTGAATGGCTATACTTCAATGAAAGACCGATCATGTCTCCCACCCGAGAGTGCCCGGTTTGGATCGGCATTGCAGCTGAAATGACTTCCGGCCCACCAGAGATTGTGTCAACCGCCTGAGGGGCATTTGATTTCTCTGAAATGTACAATTGCATTAAGTTGCATGTCTAACCCTTTGCAATCCATACCCCCTGTAGAGGCCGAAGCCTTTAAAGTGTAAGTTGTATTCTCCAGATTCTCCAGTTGCCGGAGAGACGAGCCAAGCCCCAAGCCTAGGCCCCGTATGGTGAAACACTGGCGTGTTTTCAGATTATTTCAGGGATGTTTTCTATTTGCATTTTCTATGCATTTTCCAGTTTTTTTCATTATTATTTGACATTGGAATATATATGCAAGGTACCGAGGACTAACCGGTTCTAGCGTTTCCCCTGTTATATTATTTTGAACGTTGTACTCCCGCACTTGGGCCTCGTAGAACGAACCGTTTCCTCTTTCTTCTCTTTCTCTTCTCTTCTTAATTGAAAAAAAAAATAGTTTCTTTGTAACTTCAATCTCATCTAGCTTGCTTCTAGAGTATTCTAGAGTAGCTATCTTCTCTGGAATATCTTCCTCCTTTCAACTCCCCCCTGTCCCTAGACGGTTGACAATGTCCTACTTCAAGACCGAATACCAGCGGTTCCTGGATAACCCCAGGTCTGCTAAATTGGCCGACGATGTGTCCATTATCTATGTTCCTACCACGACGAAGTTCGAGCAGGCCGACAACGTCATCACTCATGTGTTGAAGAACGCGAAGGTGGTCAAGACGAAATCGAACCAGGTCATCAGCGCCATTGAAGGATCAGACTCACTATGTCTAGACATGGAGACAACCCTCGAATTCACTGAGGGTGGTGGGGTTTATCTCCCCTCGCTCGACGATAATTTCCTGGCCGACCGTGTTGCGACCTTCCCCACGGTAAATTCTCCGACGCGCGTCGCGTTATCGGAAGCTAATGTATCATCCTGCAGGTTCACATTGTCCACTTCGACGCCGATAAACTGATCAAGCAGATCCGCATTTACTGGGATCAAGCCTCATTGCTGAAGCAAGTCGAAGTTATTGGAGCGCGCGGACGCCAATGGCCCGTTCGTGATGGCAAAGATCAGCTCCGTCTCCTCAAAAACGCCGAGACAGCGCGTCTGGCACCCTCGCAGCCTGCTTCTCAGAACTCGGAGACCAAGCTCCCCACTCGCTCTTCATCCCCAGGCAAGCGCCGCATCAGAGATCCCTACTCAGCCGACTCCCTGACCGAGCTCCTCTCCCCGAGCAAGGAGACCCCCAAAGCTGCATCCAGCAAGAAATACACCCAAGACCCTTACGGAGCGGGTTCATTGAATGAGATTCTGTCCCCCACCAAGAAGGCCCCCGCCTATGTGCCTCCCTTTGCGCCCTCGTCTGGGCGACCTGCCACGCGCAACTTCAGCGATATCTTCGTGAAGGATGATCATCTGCCTGACTCCCCCTCGAAGCCCCAGCGCCGGGCTCCCCCAGTCGACGAAGCGGACGAAAAGGCCGAGAAAGGGCCCGTCGACGAAGACCGTAATTTCTACAAAACCGACCCCAAAAAATACAGCCACTTTGAGATCGGCGAAGAAAATGGCGGCAGCAAAGGGCCCGTCGACGAAGACCGTCATTATTACAAAACCGCCCCTGGAAAATACAACCACTTCGAGATTGGCGGCGACAACTCGGAGCGCGAGACAAAGGGAGAAGTCAGACAGGCCAATACCAAACACGCAACCCACTGGGACTTCGACGATGCCGAGACCCCTGTCAAGGTCTCACGCGCCCCACGCGGACAAGAACGCCGCCACTTTGGCTTCGGCGATAACGAAGATGGCGATGGATCTCCCCAAGGCAAGCCAAATGTGGTCAAGCCCCGTCGCGACGCAGACCGTCACTTCGAATTGACCGATGAAGAATCCGAGGACGACGGACGGATCATCAGCTCATTCGGCGGCCGCGGCAAGCGTCTCTACGAGAACCGTCTCTTCGACGACGAGGGCCAGCCCCAGGCCTCCGAGCGCGAGAAGAAGGACGAGGCCCTGCCAACAGGTGGCAACGTCGTCAACCGCAACAAGAACTTCGTTTCGCAATTCGAGCTGGCGGATGAGCCCTCTGCCAAGGGGAACACGCCTACCCAGAAACACACTGCGCATAATAAGTCGATGGAGTCCCACTGGCATAATTACGACGAGCAGTCTCCCCTGCCGCCTGCCCAAAAACACACCGCGCACAATAAGTCGATGGAGTCACACTGGGATACCTACGACGAGCAGTCTCCCTTGCCGCCTGCCCAAAAACACACCGCGCACAACAAGTCGATGGAGTCACACTGGGGTAACTATGACGAGCAGTCCCCTGAGCCAGTTAGGAGAAATGCCACCGCGCAGCGCAACCCTCTCGGCCACAACCAGCCCAGCTGGAACCATGGAGAGAACTAAGTGAGCCTGCGCTGGTCTAAGGCTTAGCTTTGATACTACATATGTATCTTTTGTCAGCGGAGAAATCGTTTAAGCTCCGTCTTCCCGTTTATACGACAAGCAACGGCCGACTCTTTCCGATCACGAGCTATGTATCGATACCCGCATGAATTTTGGACATTGTCCTTGAAACTGCAAAATCATAGAAAAAAAAAAAAAAATGAAGAGGCCCATGGCTTCCCATTTACTTCGCGCTTGGAACTTGCAGTTGGAGTCGAGTGTGGAATGCCTGGCCTGCGTGTACTACCTTCAACCATTTGCCTTCTTGTCTATCTTCTTTTGCCGTTTCTTTTTACCTTTCTTTTTACCTTTCTGTATCTTGCCCTCAAATGTCACTAGTGTACAAGTTTATTTCCACGAGAGCGGGATTCGTCTATCTGTTAATTTATAGTGTTTGATTTTGATTCTTCCAGTAAACCCTCTTCTACTTTAAGTAGCTTAGAACAACATAGTAACGTCTACTAAGGTATTATAGATGTCATCGTTTGAAGATTCAATTGCGTCTCACAGCTAAGTTACTCTAAATAGTAAACTAGATGTCAATATCCGATATCCAAATGTCGAAGCTGACCGAGACAGAATACCCCAAACGACATTTTCCAAAGACCAAGGCTGAGCGAGCGAATGTAAGTAGGTTCTCCAGGTCCAAAATGTGATATCCTTCATTCCTCCACCAAATTGTTACAATTCCAATTCCAATTCCACTTCCACTTCCACCACCAAATAAATTCAATTCAAATCATGTAGATAGATTTCAAATAGATTCCAAAAAAGATACGCAAACGCGCATAATAGATATCCGATAGATGTCAAACCACAAATTCAACCTAGATGTAGAACATAGTCTCCACAATATTAGGATGGATCTTGACATCCACCATACGGGACATATCCGCCGTGCCATCAGTGCCACTGATACTACCACCAGAATGATCAAGCGACATAGGGTCGAACAGGTCACTCAAGAAGCACCGAGCACGCGTACAAACCAGATCGGCATAGTACGCCGGCGGACAGACACTAACCGCCTTCGTCGCACGACCGAACATGTAACACATCTTGTGAGTGAGGTCTTGGAGGACATCAGCCGCGCCGGGGCCGGAGCTATTAGCCGGGTGACGGGGGTAGAATATCTCGTCCCAGACGGTGAAGTAGTGAGCCGGACGGGCCGTTCCCTGGAGAGCGGAGTGAGCCTGTAGGAAGAAGTCCCAGTCTCGGGCCTCGGAGACGCCGCGGTCGACGACGGTTCCGGGGATTGGGTTCTCGCGATTCGAATCCCGTTCTGTTGTTGGGTAGAAGCGGGTGTTGTGGCGCTTTCCAACGACGACGATGGCGAGACGCGGGAGGTTTTTCTTTGTCTGGTCTGCCGGGTAGGTTTTCTTGCATGCTTCTTGGAGGAGGGGGAGTTCCTCGTCGATGACTTTGTTGTATTGGCCCTCTGAGACGCCGTCGCGGTAGACGATGATGTTTTCCGGGAGGGATCTGTTTAGTTTTCGCCAGTGCTGGAGACGGGAGGCGAGGAGGGTTTCTAGGTCGGCGACCATTTCCTGGCGGGCGCCTTGGACGCGGATCTCGGCGGGCCATTGGGCGAGGGTTGCATCGACGGAGGCTACGATACCTGCTACGCTGGGGGCTGTGCTGGCGGAGCCTGGCGATGGGTGGGTTACGTCGATTCCGACTAGCATTGTCTTGCCTTCGGAGATTATGCCGAGGTCGGCGGTGCGCAGGGCTTGGTTGGCACCGCCTAATTTGAGGTTGATTTTCAGGCCGACATTGGCGTTGTACTGGTCGTTGGAGTTGATGAGCTTTTCTGCGAGGACGTTCACGTTGCGGATTCCGCAGCGGATGTCGCAGACTTGCTTGACGCAGTTGTAGATGCCAGTGTCTTTAGTGTAGAGAATACCCAGGATGAAGACTGGGTTGTGCTGCTTTTGCAGATCGAGGACGGCTTGCTGGAGCTCGTTGGCGTCGCCCTTCCCGGTCAGGACAACACGTTTTCCGGGCTTGTGGGCGTCCACGGCCATTCCCATATCCCTGAGTGTCTTTCTGAAAGCTTGCAGAGACTTTTCAAGCTGATCTGGGCTTTGGAAAACTGGGCGGGAGCCCTGCTTATCGATGTAGAGATAAGTCCAGGAGTTCATGGCCGCAGGCTTGGAGAACTGGATTTGGCGCATGTTCCAGCTGCCAAATTGAGTTCTGATTTCCTTGATCTTCTTCCCGTCTTTGTAGTAGACATTTGGGGCGGGGAGAACGCGTCCAGGGACCGTGATCAACTCAGTGGAAGAGTTAACACCGAAATCAGACTGTAAAAGGAAGGTTAGATATCTTGACAAGGTCTTCGGAGCGAGGTAATTCTTACTAGAGTGGCATTCAGGGGCTCGCCAAGGCCCAGCACACCCACGCCCTTGGTAACAATCGACTGGGCGTTCTGACCCGGCTTTCGACCCATGACGGCGAAGCGGAGCATACTGGCTGTCTGATCGCCAGAAAGCTTGGATTTAGCTGGCTGGCCAGGCTCAACTTCACAGACCTCAACGGGGACATAGACAGGTCTGTCACGAGACCCGACATTCACCACTGGGTTTTTTGCATTCAAAACCATGTTGTACTCTAATAGGAAAGTCAGCATAACACGAGGAGGAAGGGAGTCGAAGAAAAAGATGGAGGGAATGTGAAGATCAACGGACCCTTTTTGAAGAAGTCTGCAACGGTGATGTAGCGACCTGCTTCCGCAGGACCGGCCTTGGGCACTTTCTTTCCCTTCTTTCCCTTGGACTCGGGCACAGCGGGCGCAGCGACGGGTTTAGGGCTAGATTCAGCTAGGAAAAATTGCACATCTTGGGGACCAGCGCCATGGGAGTTAATAATGGGTGGGTTGGGCGACGAGCGACCATCACTAAGGCTGGCCAGGCCATAGATAGGCCTGATGCGAGGCCGGGGCTGGCCGCGACTGTTTTTGCGCGAGATGTGGGTGATGCGAACGCGTAGGCTCTTGAGGAACTTCTCCAAACGATAAGTGCTCCTGCTGTTGTAGCCTTGGATCACATTGGCCAAAGGTCCTTCATTGTAACAGGCTAGATATTTGACCTGGACGTTCAAGAGCACACGAGCAGTCGCGGCACGCACACTGACGAAGAATCCACGCAGGACAGATAGGCCACCGCCAAGGTTGAATGATTCCATGGTATCCTGACGTAGACTGTAATGTCTGTTGGCTCCGACAGAGACGACCTGGTCGTCCGTCTTGGGGTGGTGGCCCATGATCATGTTGAGAGCAGCCACAATCTCAGACTTGGATTCAAGCATGGCACCGGCATTGGTGGAGGTCAGGTAGTTAACCAAGTCGGCAGGATTGACCTCACCAGTGTACTGGCAGGTAACCTGGTGCATCCGGGGAGGATCAATGTAGTCATCATCCAAGTGCTCTTTGTATCGCACATCGAATTTACCCTCTGTCAACTTGACACATGAGACTAGGGTAGACCGGAAGTCCGACGCAATACTGTTCTTTTGCTGGGGGAAGTGTTCCTCCAACAGCAGACGTACAATGTGTCGGGCCTTCTTGCCCACAGGGGCAGATCGGCCAGCAGAGTCCGCTGCAATGGAAATATGATAGCGGAACAGCCGCTTGTTCGGCAGGGTCAGCGGCAGGTAGTTTGCATACAAAGTCACCGGCCTGCCAGCTGTGCCATAACCAGGACGCTCGGGATATTTTGCCTGTCTGGGTGTCTTCTGGCCGCTCACAGTAAGAGCCTTGGCAAGGTCATTTTCGGTCTTGGTAACGGTGGTGTTAGGAGGTGGGATAGGTTCGCCTTGTCTATAGGCAAACGGATTAAATTTGTTCAATGAGTAATAGGCAAGAGTGAGAGGCAAACCTGAAGATAGGTGGACCCAAGTTGGTAGGACCTCCACGTCCACCACCACGGCCACCGCGGAAATCACCACGACCACGAAAATCACCACGACCGCGGAAATCACCTCCACCTCGGCCACGACCTCGATCACCTCCTCTAAAGTCACCACGACCCCTATCACCACCTCGGCCTCGGAAATCACCTCGGAAATCTCCACGATTTCCATCGCCTCTACCGGCTGGGCGGAAGGCAAAATCACCGCGACTTTCCCCGCGACCGCGACCTCGATCGGCACCCCGACCTCGATCACCACGGCCACGATCACCACGTCCACGACCCCGACTGTCACTCATAATAAGGTGATGGATAAAGGTGGCAATATGGGTTTGAAGATGTTTTTTTTTTAAAAAAAAAACAAGGAAGATAGTGAAGAATGAGGGAATGGGGGAATGGACGGCTTATTAAGTATTAGGGAGCGATGTATCGTTTGTTCTTCTTTATTTGCTGTGCTGGCAGCTAACAGGGACTGTATATAGTGTGATTATAGGGTGACCAGGGTAGCAATTGGTTAATTTATTACTTATATACGTCGAATGTACCTAGGTAAGTAGTTGTACAAGCTCTGGATGCTTCTAGCTGATGTGAATGATGTGACGATGACACTTCCTCATCGTTTCCATGGTGATTCTCTACTATCATCTACACAATACCAGGAGAATGTGCTAGATATTTACTTATTGACACAGTAATCGGGTCATTTTTAGTATTTTTTTCTACTGATTTCCTTTTTTTTTTTTTTTTTTTTTTTTTTTTAAAAAAAAGCACGAAACCTAGCTCTCTACTCGTTGCTGTTTGTAGTCCCTGCGGTCAACCGGTAGATACATGTACATGCAGGGATATGATAGCGGTGTATTTTCAGCTTATTTTTGTGATAGGACAAGTAAGACTGTGTTTCACTATTTATGTATATTTCCGTTGGCTGCTGTAGCTAACATGACTTGGGGGAGTTCGTGTGCAATGATATCCAATGATTTGATCCCGCATTTCAGCCTTGCCCTAAGAACGTCAGCTCCATGCTGCAGTCTAAATGTTGGTGTTGGTTGGTGTTTGTGTTGCATTCGATATTACAGGTTATTACAATTTATAGGACATAGTTACTAGTGCCAGCCACAAACTCTTTGTTAATATCAGAACGTTGAAAGGGTAATGCTCCGCTTAGGGCCATAGTGTAAGAGAAAAGAAGGTATATCCATGGATGATATGTGACACGCTATATAATCCCCAAAGAGGTCGACAAAACGTCTATATATTTGAATATTAGTCCTGCACAGTTTCCCTCTCTTCAATGCAGCACTTATACGACGACCAGGTGAACCAGCCTACGTCAAGTTCCCACGGTTGACCAGGCTTTTCGAAGCGAATATCGAAATAGCGCACTACCTCAGGGATGACCTTGGCCATCTCAAGTAGACTGATGTTTTTACCAAGGCAGACACGCGAGCCACCGCCGAACTAAAACCGCCATTAGCATTTACGCATAGCAAAATGGATCATCGTGCTTTTCACGAACCGCAAAATTCAAGGCTGAGCTTAGCGGTTTGTTTCCATCATCCCCAATCCATCTTTGAGGACGGAATTCTCGTGGGGAATCAATCAGTTCGGGGTTATAGTGCAGTGCCCACGCACTAATGCCGACTTGTGTCTGAACAAAAGAGTTAATATCGACAACACGACCGGTAATGTATAGTAACCTTTTTACATACCTTTTCTGGAAAATGATATCCATTCAGAACAACACCGTTTTTCGGAACCTCTCGTGGTAGCATCTGGGCCACGGCCGGATGCATCCTAAGCGTTTCCTTAATTATTCCCTGTAGATATGGCATCTGCTGCGCCTCTGTGAATCCAGCCGGATTCGACAAGAGTCCTGCGCGTTCGTGCGCATCGATCTCACCTCGGAGTTTCTTGAGAACTATCGGGTTTCGGTATACGTAGTAGAAAGCAGCACTTAGAGTGATGGCCGTAGTGTCAGACCCAGCAATAATGTTCGAACCACAGGAACTAAAAATCGATCCTAGATCAACTTTCTCTTTCAGTTCCAGATCCATAAGTTTGGCGAGGAACGGTTCCGACTTTGGGTTCTCATTGGGTTCAGAGCCGATCTGACGAAACCGTTGAACTGATTCTGCGATGAACCGGAATAACTCAACATGGGGATCGTTCAGTTTAAACAACGCGGCAAGCCTGGCAAGTATAACATGCAAGAAAGGAAAGGGACCAAAGGTCATCTGATGTTCGGTGGCCACTTTGATCTTCTGCAGGAACCCAGTGCGGTCCCCTTCTGTTTCCATCATGTCGAAATTTCTATCCATCTGTGATGTTGTTAGAGTCATATGTTCGCTTTTGAAACTTCCCGAGAAGACAGACCGTGATATTGCCAATGATATCAAAGGCGTAATATTGTAAGAAAGTTGGGAGCCGAACGAGCCTTTTCGTCTCAGCGAATTCACGGAACTTGCGCATTAGCACAACATTCATCTTCTCAACAGCCCCTTCGTAATTAACCATGGTCGACATGGTGTATAAGCCGACAATTTTTCTCTTATTTTCGGCATGACGCCGCGTATCTTGCATGTTCAAGATATTCGGCCGATCTGGATGACCGGCCGCTGCGTACCAGTCCGACTTGGCGAATCCTCCAGTTGATGCGTATATGGCCTTCAAAGCTTCGGGGGTGTTGAAACTATAGCGGTTCGGCGCAATGCGTACGACAGGTCCTAATGCAAGTTAGTCTCCAGTCAGCCGATAAGGGGTTCAGAATTCGAGAAAGAGCTTTCTGACCATATTTCTCATGTAATCGTATATAGGTCTCACTAAGATCAGTTGTTCGAATGGCATTTAGTTCCCAGAAACGCGAAAAGCGGCCCAGAAAAGGGCCTGGGACCTTTCTCAACGGAGAGAAGAAGAGATTATAAATGGCACGAGATATGTTCCAGAATCCAAGAGCAATGGCAAGCCCAATGACTACATGTAATATGTCAAATGACATGTTGATAGGGCGTTTTAGTTTTGGGTGTAAATGTCCTGCATAAAAATTTCCACTGTGAAGAGGTTTTAGTTCTTGGATGCTGAACAGCTCGAGTAACTACCTACTCGTATGCCTGTGGGATACGTTGCGTAGTTACGTGCTTCTAGGTGCATTTATAGTTGCGGACTCCGCTCTCCGTTTTTACTTCCCCGCTATTTCAGTTGCTGTGTGCTATATTATCTCCGATGTTAATTTCTGATTTCCCATTTGTGCAGCTGAAGTAGCAGCCCTTTGGGCAACGGAAGTAATTCACCGATCCTCTGCCTGGCGTATAATTTCCTTTCGGCCTTGTCTGTTACTTTTATAGAATAATAGCGGGGGTAGGAATAGCCTTCGTATGCCGCTGCGGATCCGCCCACTTGGACGCCGCCCACTTGGACGCCGCTCATTCTCATTTAGATAGTACTTATCTGGCCTGCTAGGTGCTTCCAAGAATAACCAACACCCCTCACAGCTCCTAAGGCACCGGCACCAACAATTTAATATTTGCCGGTTACGTAGACCAAATACTCATTCCTCTTTTTCAAAATTAGGAGAGACCTTCTGAGGGCTAAATAATAGGCAACTGAATCCCACACTTGATTGGTCCTAAACTACTATTTTCCTGCTAATAAGGGAAGGCCGGGTCTGATGTTGCTAGTCACTTTACTTGGGCACAACAATATTATAACTCGGGAAATCGAACAGGAGATAGCCATGCAGGTTTATCCTTTATTTATTGCGATCATAGTAACAAAAAGATCCTAAGAAATATATGTTGCCAATACTGATTCCATTTATATCATCACCGCAGGCTACCGTCACTGAGAGACAAACTGTTTCTGCCATGGGAGTGGCACGCAGGGTTCCAATATCACCCCCTTCTTGTCGTCACTTCTGCCATGCTGCTATGTCTTTGTGATCGACAAAGTTTCCATGAAGCCTCAGGCGTAACTTGAATGGTAGATGAATAGTGGCAATGGGACCGTCCTTCAGATTTTGGGCGTCCAGTATCACAATATCGTTTCGTAAGACATCAAGGTGATTGAGGAAAGCGATGATATACCCGTCGCCTTCAATGCCGCTATCTTTCGGGATGAAAGTGGGCTCTTGGAAGGTAGCTGTTGGACCCGCCCAATATATATCCCTGACTTTCTTATCCCAGGTGAAATGACCCAAGCAGTTGAATAAACCTCCTGCGGGTGACCCGCACTTTTCAAAGTCGTACGGCCGACTTGGATCGCTCAACGCCTGCCAGAAATGCTGATACTCCTTTGTAACGAATCGGTCGTCGATGCGTGAAAATTCGCCATTGACGGTGTTCATGACCTCGGAGGGCGTGACGCGCGTGTCACTCTTCAAATTGGGATCGAATATCCAGCGAACAGTCTCATTCGCGGTTTTGTTTCTCTCTGTCACCGTCCCAGCCATTTTATCCTCTGGGGGGAAGAAGAAGAAAACGTTTCCCGAAGCAACAGAGAGGTCGAAAAGGATTTTCCCTTCCTCGTTCTCGTAACATCCTGCTACATGCCCATGGAAAGCTGAATTTTCGTATGTTAGCTCATTCGAAAGAAAGAAAAAAAGAGATAACAAATTGTTGTCTTACCATTATCTGCTCTGAGCCATACAATATCTTCCGGTTTTCCGCCTCTTCTTGGTACGATGCCGTAAAGCTGGTCCTCATTTGGGTCCCATGCCCAGTGCCGTCCTCCTTTCTTCATCCGATCGAGGGAGGACTTTAGAGGGGTCATAGGTAGAACCAAGTAGTTTTCGGATAACCCGCAATCATGGATCATGCCGCAAAACGGTGCTTTATACCAAGCTTCCTCCGTCTTTTTACCGTTAGAATCGATGGTGTATACCACAATGTCGCAAGATGCGTCATTTCCATTCCCACCAGCTTCATAAGCAAAACAGACCATTTCTCCAGTGACCGGATCGAACTTTGGATGCGCAGTAAAGGTCGGAGATAGCACTTGGCCGTCAAAGTCATAACGCCCGATTGTTTCCAACGAAACTGGGTCCATTGCGAACGGAGGACCGTCTTCTTTTGTGGCCAGTAGAGCCCCTCTCCAGAAGAACACGTTTGTATTGGCTGCTGTCCGGATGACTGCCTTTACAGATGGGTTATCTGTAAATGGATTCCGGTACTTGCCAAAAAGCGATTTTCTTTCTGCGCTTTCAGCTTTGTAGCGGTCCGTTTGAACATAGCGGTGCTTGAAGTCCACTCGGCCGTTGGCGATGCGAATTGCGCTCACGCTTCCGTCGCCATTGAAGTGGATGTCACTGGAGAACATTGGAGGGAAGCGATGGTCTGGCTGTACGCGGTAGAAAGTGCCATCGATATCGGTGGGAATTTCTCCATCTACCTCGCAGTAAAAGATATCGCCTTCCAAACGAGGGGGTTTGTTGAAGCCGTGGAATGTTTCGGTATTGGGGAATTTCACTTGTGGAGGGGCTCCGTTCATGGAGGCATCGTGGGATAGATTTGCCATGACTAGGAAAATATAATGAACCATGCATTGTATATGGGAGGTAGTAATAGAGGTTAAGAAATTGCTGAAGTATACCTGATTTTATATATTTTATATACTATCTTGCATAAATTCCTTTCGCTGCTCATTCGTCCGTGTTTTGTCGGGAGCATAGAAGCGATCGCCCCATCCTCGGCACCATATTCATGTTGGATGGCACATACACAAAAGCAATCGGCATCATACTGCTGAAAGGGCTCACATGCCCAAGTTAACGTAATGCTTTAGTTTATGTTCGGGGATATTCCCGTTTGTTTAATATTTGTCAGTTGCGAGGGCCCCTTGGAGGGCACTTCCGCTGGTTCTAATATGACTCGGTCAATATCTATATAAAACTGTCCTCCCTATAGTCACATAATGGATTAGCACTTAGATTTTTATTTATTGTTCTACTCTCTACGTCTTGGATTTCCTTCTTTTATTTTCCTCATAGACCAAGATGACGGTTCTCCCACCAACACTCCCGATGGAGCAGAAAGCTGCTATCTACAACTCGCCCGGATCGGTGTCTATCGATATTGTGGAAACTGATATTCCCGAGCCGGGCCCAGATGAGGTTCTGATAAACTTGTAAGTTCTGTCCATTGATCGAGTTGAAGTACGCAATATATCCCCATCCCTTTCTACCGCTCACAACCCGTCTACAGGACCCACTCTGGCGTCTGTCACTCCGACCTTGATATCATGACAAACAGTGTTGGTTTAGCCCACTTGAAAATACCCGAATTGTCGATTCAACTAACCAGTCGGTTAGTGGGCGGGCCTTCCACCGACTCCACAAGGACAAATTGGCGGCCATGAAGGAGTTGGTCGTGTGGTGAAGCTGGGATCAGGAACAGGGAGCTCGGGTATAAAGATCGGGGATAGAGTTGGTGTAAAATGGGTCGCAAGCGCTTGTGGAAACTGCGGTGAGATTCTACCTCAGCGATCTGCATTGGATTTACTGAAACATACGCAGAACCGTGTCAAAAGCAATCGGACAGCCTTTGCTTTAACCAGAAAGTGTCCGGATATTACACTCCTGGTACTTTCCAACAATATGTCCTGGGTCCTGCAAATTACGTGACCAGGATCCCAGACGAAGTAGAGTCCGCTCAGGTCTCTGTGCAGGACTTACCGCTTATTCTGCTCTTAAGCGCAGCATGACCGCACCTGGTCAGTGGGTTGTCATTTCTGGTGCAGGGGGTGGACTGGGACACCTGGCAGTTCAAATTGCCAGTAAGGGGATGGGGTTGCGTGTCATCGGCATTGACCAAGGACAAAAAGCCGAATTGGTCAAGAACTCAGATGCCGAACATTTTGTGGATATTTCCCAGTTTCCCACAGATGATAACGGCGTGGCGATTTCAAACATCGTCAAATCTCTAACTGGAGGACTTGGGGCTCACACTGTCATTGTCTGTACCGCTGCCAATAGTGCCTACAGCCAAGGGGTTCAATTTCTAAGATTCGGCGGTACTCTGGTTTGCGTTGGGCTTCCAGCAGGTGAACAAAAGCCGATCGCTAGCGCTTCTCCTGGGGGTTTAATTGCGAAGCAATTGAAAATTACGGGGTCGGCCGTTGGAAATCGTGTTGACGCCGTTGAGGTGTTGGACCTCGCTGCTCGGGGAGTCGTTCAGGTCCATATACAGACGGTGCCCATGGAGGAGCTTTCGCAAATTTTCCAGGATATGAAGGCAGGAAGTTTGATGGGGAGCGGTGATTGATCTCTCTTGAATTATTTCCCCTTTCATATTCAACTGTCCTATTCCATAGTTTAGTCTTATCTTTTTTGCTTCTTCAACAATCTCAACTCACATTGCACCGTACGTTTGGACATCTATGTAGACTTCTCCTATTGTTGGTTTGATTCAGACTTAGCACTTTTATAACTTGTACCATCGTGATTGTATACTAGAGTTGAGCTATATAAAATTACGATTTAACATGTTCATCTGACCAAGATAGTTATTTGTGCCGTAGACGGTTTACCCTGCTAACCTAGGTAGGCAGTCATCTACTTATCTGCCTATTTGCCTAGAATGTATGCTTATATTGCAAAGGGCATGAAAAGTCTGTTCATTGAGAAGGATGTCTGTTGAGACCCACGAGAAATTGCATTTGGTAATACAATAAAAACATAAAAGCTTTCACGTTGCAATACTTAAGATGATGAATGAACAATGCTAAATTATACTATAATGTCTCTCGGGGTAAAAATCGTCTTGAAGTTGTGTTGGCGTACAAACCATGCATTCCACAGTTTCCATTCTTGGTCAGGATGTGCCAATTGTACCTATCAAAATTAGTTAGCAGCAGTAATATCCACCTCGCGTAGAAAAACAAAAGGGGAACATACCTCAAACCTCCGCAAAAAACTGGGTATAATTTTATAAATCTCCATTAGAGAAATATTCTTCCCAATGCAGGTCCTCGAACCGGCACCAAACTGGAGCATCATTCCATCCATAGCCTTTATTTGATCCGGCGGCGCAGTAAGCCATCTATCCGGGTTGTATACGTCCGCGTCTGGACCAAAGATATCTTGACGACGGTGAATAACCCAGGGACTGCAACCAACGATTGTTCCGCCTCGAATGAAATGACCGGAGATCTCCAACCCTGACGCAGGAACAACACGTTCCAGCGGAAGTCCCGCAGCGGGATGCATCCGGAAAGCTTCCTTTATACAGGCATCGAGATAGGGGAGCTGTCGCGACTCTGTCCATGAGACAAGTCCTGTTGGGCGGTTCACAATCGTACCGTTCTCCACGGCATCATCCAGCTCTTGCTTAACCCGTGTCATGCACTCCGGGTTCTTAAGTAAGTAGTAGAACACGGCTGCAATACTGATGGCGGTTGTTTCAGACCCGGCAAATGCCATAGAGACGGCCATGGTAAGGATTCGTTTGTTTGTCATGAAATCTGGACGGCTTTCACCCGCCTTGAGGAACATTGTGAGAAGGTCATCCTTTGATCCCGTTACATCAACTTTTGCTGACATACGTTCCTCCATGCGGTGCTTTGCGAAGATGGCCACAGGATGAGAATTATCTGATAAGCCCAATTTTTGAAGAAGATCAAATATTGGATTCTTCCAAAATAGCTTATCTAGCCATGGCATTTGACCAACAGGGGCAGAATAATCGAAGATATTTGCCAGGGAACTGACGATTCCATCGATGTCTTCGTTTTTCTCGATAAATCCATGGCGTTTACTATAAGTAATACTTCCAATAACATCAAAGGCAAAGAATTGTAGCCACCGTGCGAAATCACACACCGTGGATCCATCAGCAAAGAGTCGGCTTGTTTGATCGAGGAAAATTTCCGTCGTCTCATCGACCATGGGCTCATACTGTACTAATGAGCTCATTGAGAACGCATGATTGACAGAACGGCGGAGATTCGCATGGAATGTCTCATCCAGCGTAGAGAACAGCGATGGTAATGGCTCGCCTTTAGAAACGGTCATTTGTACTGGGTAAAATTCGGACTGGCATCTCAATTAGAAGCTGTGCATATTGCAGGGGTCGGCATGTAATTACCTTGGTGAATCCTTTGTTTAGACCGTAGATCACTTTCGTTGCTTTTGGGTCCGCGAAGGACAAAGTGCGTGGCCCCAGGCGCACGATATCGCCATACTTGCGGTGTAAAGCTATATGCGTAAGTTCAGGACGCCGACCCTTCACATCGATATATCGCCAAATATCAGTCAGGTGCGCCCAGAAAGGTCCCGGAAAGACGTTTAGGGAATTGTAGAAATAATTGAGGGCAAGATAGAGTAGGAACAGAGGAACTACATAGACAGCATAGTAAAGTGCAGCACCAGGAAAAGATATGATAATAGCCATAATTATGTCCGATCGCTTAGGTCTTGTTCAACGTAGGAGCCATGAGGACGGCATGTTATATACACCATATCAGACAATATACGTAATGTTCTTCTCCGCCAGAAGGAGATCATTATCTCAAAATGCTTTGATGCATACAAAGACGCCGAGGACGGCAGTTGTGCATGTCAGGATCCGATGGACGATAGTGTAGGCATGTGAGGTGTCTCTAGGAAGCATTACCCCGTGCAAGTTTTCGATTCGTCAACACCGGAAGATGGGATCCACTGGAACGTAGGAGGCGATTTCCCCGTATTTAGTGGATGCCAAGTATATACCCCATCTTTGGTTGTAGCCTGTGCGTCGGCATTTAGGATGACATTTAACAACCGAGAATTCTTTGTAGCGCAATAGTCGACGCTATTCTGCATTAAGGTTGACTGTATTTGAATACCACGTACTTTGAACTCTTACACGCTTCGGAATCATCTAAGCGATAATTGTATGTACTAACGGAAGCATTAGACAAACATAATTCGAAGTTTTCAACATCGTAGACTCCCTCCATATAGCAATCTAAATGTAGTAGCTCAACAATTTAAAAGATATCGCAAGTCTCTGGCCCATTTCCACGTCGAGTGAAGTTAACATTTAAATTGATCCTTTTTATCCCCCAAAGCACCTCTTTTACACACATAGGGACAATTTCGCGAAATGTTTATATGGGGTTTTGTGTTGGCAGCGAGTCTGGTAGCGACATTAGTCTACTGATACTATTTCCATCCGCTATCCCATATCCCTGGGCCTAGAATAGGCATATTAACCCGTGCCTGGCAGAGCTGGCGGTATCTAAAAGGGCAATGACATACCGGAATCCTTGAACTACATGCACGGTACGGCCCAGTGGTACGCATCGCCCCGAATGCGGTATCTATGCTCGACGCCAATGAAGGACGACGGGCAATTTACGGCCATGGTACCAAAGCGACGAAAGTGAGTATATTGTGTGCCGAACGAATCTGAACCCGTAGAAAGCTAATGTCCTTTTCGAATTTAGACCGACTGTATCGGATTTAGAACAGCAGTGGGAAGATAGCCAACACTACCTTTAGTGAGATAGATGTCAATGAGCATTCACGAAAGCGCAAGCAAGTTGCGAAAGCCTATGCCATGACGTCTATTCTTAAAATGGAAGAATACATTCAAGCTGTTGTTGATCAGAGCAGAGAAACCTTTGCAGAATGCGTCGCAGAGACCAGAAAAGGGGAGACAGGGGCAGTCTTGGACATGGCGGTTTACACTCAAGCGTTTACAAGCGATTTGCCGCCGTTGCAATTGGCGACCCGCTTCTACCCGATTCAAACCACGGACCGCTGGCAGATGAAGCACAATCCAAGCAGGTTCAGGCTTATATTGAAAGCGGGAAGAAATCTGGTAAGATGTCCTTGGGGGCAGAGACGATCGATCAAGATAATGGATTCTTTGTCCGATCCACGGTGTTTCTGGAGACACAAGAGGATGCAAGTGATGAAAGAGGAGATATTTGGACCTGTGGTTAATATTAGCACCTTCGTGGATGAAGACGAGGTGGTTGCAAAGGCAAACAACACTGAGTTTGGCCTCTATGCTGCAGCCTATACAGAGGACATCAATCGTGCCATGAGAATAGCCACGAAACTGGAGTCTGGAACCGTTGGAGTTAACTACACTAACCTAACTACGGCTCATGATCTTCCATTTGGCGGGTATAAGAGTAGTGGGCTTGGCCGGGAGGGATGGAATCTCAGTCTCAACAACTTCCTCGAGACAATGTCTATTCTGATAAAGGTTGACAATGCTTGAATTGTGGTGATAATGCTATCAGATATCAAATATCAAATATCATGTGAATATTTATTCGATATTGCGAAGTTCGTAGGTCGCTTAGAAAGAGAACTATTTGAAGAATGAACAGTAAGAACTCTTTTTAAGCTTAAACTCGGAAATATATACCCCTTACAAACAAGTACTATGCTGTTCAAGTCTGGTGACCGGTGGGGGTAAATGACGAATTGTATAAGTATAATAGTAGATGGTATATACGTTGTAGCTCATGCAAGCTATGTACAGTGTGACTCTAACGTCTAATCTAGACACTTCTCCCTTTTTTCATAAAAAAAAAGAGTACGGGGTAGATGCGACGCACAGGCGTTTGGATAGATCGACCTGTTACCCCTTGGGATTCGAAATATGCACTCCATTCAACCTATATGCATGTTTGATTAAATTACGCCTGAGAGTCACTGATCGTCGTATATCTAGCCAATCAACGTCGAGCCAAGGAAAAAAGAAGTCTAGGTAGTATTAAAAATGAGTATCAAGATGATGTCGGAGTTAAGAGCATATACTTGATCAGCCTCGAGAGGAGGGAAGAGTGCATTGAAATCAACAGAGAGAAATAGACCATTCCAAAATATAAGAATATATGTACTGTCTATATATATTAGCCATCATTTCCAACGTTGTACAAAGACCTGTGTCCATGTATTATGTCCCATTGCCCCCCTGAGGTGAGATCATCTGGTGATAAGGAAAATCGGAGATAACGGATTAATCATCATTTCGTCGGGGACCTTCACACACCTTGTCCAGCTTCATTTTCTTATGATTATCTCTTTGTTGTGATCGTTAACTCGAAAAGGAACCTTGAACTCGACCCTTGAATCAAAAATATCTCAACAGCCTTCCGAGTCTGGTTTTGGCCCCCGACCACGCTTATCCACCCACGCGGCATCTCCCACCCCTCCTTCACAAGCTTCAACAACGCACATCCGTTCATCGCATTGCCCCGAAATTTGTCTAGGTGATACTGTATAGCCTACATATCATCCCCGACCGCACAAAATACTCACGAACAACATCAACCACATCTCTCAAGTCCTAGGTCTGGCGCGGTTGCCTAACGACACGAGCCAAATCCTCTGGCATTGACATTGCGCCAAACTGTTCATACGCTGCTACGACCCGGGAAGGAAACAAAATTGCTTTAGGAATCTGGTGCAGATATCCAAGAGTGTCTTACAATCAGACCGAAAGGTTGTTTGGATGAAATTGCAGAACAACTGAGTGGCACCTTTGATTCGGTCTCAGAGCTGTGCGGACTACGACAACGTGTTTGAGAGCCCCGCCCGGCTGGACCGCTGACTTGAAGTGCACTGCATTATCTCTGCCTGTGTCCACGGGTGTTACCGAGGACATCGCAATAATTTTGCTCACCCATACGTGATCATGCCATTCAAAATGACACCGACACCTCCTTCTACAAACTCCTCGAGTGCTGGCCACTCTCCAGATTACAGAGTTGTCCGGAAACGAAACCGGGTACCTTTGTCATGTGGGCCTTGTCGGCACAGAAAGTAAGCATTTATCAAGACATGGCTGAAATCTATTTTTTTTCCTAACGGTTCCAGGCTGAAATGCAATCGTACAAATCCTTGCGAAAACTGTATCAAACGAGGAGATGCCGCTTCATGCAACTATGCGCAACCCAACTCGCGCAAGAAGAACTCAACCCAGCAGGTTTCCAATACACCGGATGATATGCAAAACCGCATCGATCGGTTAGAAGGCTTGGTTCTTTCGCTGATGACAAACGGCTCTCAGTCTGCGGGCCCGGCTGCTGCCATGGCGGCACTCTCCGGGGAAAGTAGCGCGGGCTCGACTCGATTCTCCCATGACGTCGATGTCGAAGAGGAGGGTATGGAGGGCGCCGAAGAGAGCGACACGGACCAGGTGACGAAGTCGTTTGGTATCATGAAGATGGACAATAACAAGTCTTATTACATCAGCGACGCTCACTGGGCGTCTGTGTTGAATGATGTGAGTTGAGGAGGTTTGACCAAACCCGAATCTTTCTAACCCGTCGAATAGATCTCCGAGGTGCGAAGTTTCTTCACAACGCATAAGAAGCAAATCGATGAGCAAGTTGAGAAAGTTAAAGCGGCCCACCCAGCTAGTGATACAACAGGCGCGAATTTGTTGTTTGGTATCAATAAGTCGATGAGCCGTGGGGAGATCATGAGTGGCTTGCCTTCTAAGTATACAACGGACATTCTTATTGCTCGCTATTTCAATTGCTATGATCCCGCAACACGTGAGTATTTGTTATTTCCATATCCCGTGATTCTATCCCGATACTGACTTTATCTAGATGTTCTTCATGGGCCTACATTCCAAGCACAGGTAAGCTCGCCGAGAAGAAATCCATTGTGAGTCCAGGCTCTGACTCTGTTAGTATAATAAACATTGGGATGATCCTGCCGCGACCGAGCTCGTCTGGATCGCCATGCTCTTCGGAATGATGAGATTGGCAATGCTATCTTATCACCGCGAAGGCGATGAGCCACCTGAATTTCGGGGCAAGTCTCTGGACATGGCTGCGGGATTCCGAAATTCTGTAGCACAATGCTTGACATTGGCTGACTACACAAAACCTCACCCGTATCTGATCGAAGCGTTCGTGTTTCATTTGCATGGCGATTTCTCCCAGACTCGAGAGGCGGACATTTCCATTTGGGTCATGACTGGCGTTGTTGCTCGCCTGGCAATGCGATCGGGATATCACCGTGACTCCAAAATGTTCCCAAACATCACACCTTTCCAAGGTGAGATGCGACGGCGAGTGTGGACCTTTGTGCGCCAGGCCGACCTTCTGTTTTCATACCAGGTCGGGCTGCCGGGGATGATCCGAGGCACGGATACCGATACTGAGCTACCACGGAATTTGTACGATGATGATTTCGATGAAGAGTGCAAGGAACTCCCGCCCCCTCGTCAGTTGAATGAGCCGACACCAATCTCGTATTTGATTGCTAAGGCGCGCCTGTCATATGTATTCGGTAAAGTGGTTGATCAAAGCGCTGCTGTCTCGACAGTTCCATACGAAAAGGTGATGGAAATCGACGCGGAACTCCGACAAGCAAGGGACTTGATTCCTGACCACTTGCGTATTCGGCCTATGGAGGAGTGCCAGTTGGATCCTGTTAATCTGATCATGTCACGGTTTGGCGTAAGTTGCGTGAAACCCGCCACAGCTTACATTGATACTGACCGTTTGTGTAGGTAATGGCCGTATACAGCAAAGCTCAGTGTGTGCTTCATCGCCCGTATGTGGTTCGCGCACGAGAAAATCCACGTTTCACCTATTCTCGAAGGACATGTATCGACTCAGCAATGGAGTTATTGCAAGTCCAGTCGCTCCTGCACGCGGAAACGCGCAACGGACGCCTACGCAGTCGCCAGAGCCGAGTAAGTTCCCTCAGTTCAGCCGACTTCTTACTCGCAGCCACTATTGTTACTCTCGACCTATACCACGGCATGTCATTGCAGGTCAGCGGTCGGCCATCGGGAGACACGTACACCTGGGGCCGAGAGCGGCGCGATGAAATGACCGCCGCGATCCAACACTCAAAAGAAATTTGGGATGAGTCGCTTGATGAGAGCATGGAGGCATGGAAGGCATCGAGCATACTTGGTGTGATGCTAAGCAAGTTGCACATGACAGCCCCAGGCGTTGAAAACAGCGCCGGAGCTGCTTCCTTTGAGCCACAAGACGAGAAGCAGAACGCGGCCATGACCCTCGGCCTGTTGAGCAGCGGGATGAGCCCGATGAACCCGGGCCCGCCGCCATTTGCCGACCCCATGTTCAAGATGGGAGAGTCGCCAATGGGAACAGGAGCAGGTGGCGTGGGCGCCTCGGCCGAAATGCCGGGTGCACTTTCGCCCTTTAGCAGCATGTTCGGACAGATGCCGGACATGCAGGTTAATCTGGATTGGGTAAGTGTTTTCTTTTTTGGGACCCGGATCTCAATGCTAACATGTTGGTATCAGGATGCTTGGGACACATACATACAAAACCCAACCCTCGACACATCCAATCAATTCTGGCCTATGATCGATGCACAGCGCCAAATAGCCCCACAGTCTGGAAGCATGTCACAGCCTTCGGTGCCTAGTCCTCTGACCTCAAGTCGGGGGCCATCGATTGGTAGTGTTCCCCGGCCACCGACGATGTTCTCAGGATCCTCCAACAGCCCCGACAGTGGAGGTGTGCCGGTAACAGGATACGGCATGCCGCCAATGCCTCAACAAAACAATGGTCGGGGCCAAGGTTCCTAATGAACGAGGTGTATTCGTATTTTACATGATTTATTCCCTCCCGTTTTTGCCAGAAAAAGTTTTGCGCTGGCCTCTTTTGATACCTCGGAATGTTTTGCTTCTTCTTTACCGGATGGATAGGTATGCGTGAGAGCGACTATGATCGCCATTTTGATGGAGGAATTCAGGCAATCTGAGAAAAGATGTCTTTCGATGGATTCTGTTGGTGTTGGGGTTGGTTAATGTACATGTATCATATCATGAGGCTACCGTCATATATTTCCACTCTTGAATTATCAAACCTCACATTTGATTTGTGTTTGATCTTCATTTAGATCCTAGACTTACGAATGTTCTCTATAAAATATCTAGTCCGATGCTTTTTACAACTTCAACAATCTACTTTGTTATGATAAGCGCTATATCAGTCACGTGTCTCTGCTTATCTGCCGGGGAAAAAGTAACTGGCTTCGCGGAATTCTTCTCCAGTCAACATATTATTTCTAATACGTGATTAACGCATCTTGTGTTAATTTAATTCCTAAGATGTGAGTCGTACTGAATGCAGAGTCTGAGTCCGAGGCCTTATACCTCATGTTCCCTCGATCTCTGCTGCAACTTTGGAAGATTGCTGAATACTAAACAACTCATCCCCAGGCATTGCTTCCGCCGGGCCGTTTCTCGGCTTCAATTGTCCCCAGTCACTTCGCGTTCATCAATTACCGCCTCTAGCTCAGTGCTGCGTTCAACATGTCCCACTCCTGCGCGGTTCACCTACCCAACCCTCACACAGACACGGTTAAACTCGACCAATGAAGGCGGTCCACGAACTCCGGTTAAGTATGTTGAGTCTATCACACCAGAGACAACGCCAGAGGACTACCGCCTGGAGAGACAAGAACGGAAACGTCAGTATATGAGCGAAGGCCCTATACCGAAGACCACCCTGTACATCGGCAACCTCTTCTTCGACGTAACCGCAGAGGACCTGCGCAAGCAGTTTGAGAAATTCGGTGCCGTGGAGAACGCAATGATTGTGCACGATGCCCGCGGGTTGAGCAAAGGGTAAGTACTCCAAACCGACGATTGACAGCAGCAGCAATGCAGCCGAAATCCCCATCAGACACTGATTTATTCTCCATTACAGTTTCGGCTACGTTACCTTCACCACCATCGAGGAAGCCACGGAAGCAATCACACAACAGCACGGAGGCGTTTTCGAAGGCCGGACTGTGGTCGTGCAGTTCTCTAACACGATGTACAAATCCATGGCCGACCACAAGCCCAGCAAGACCCTCTACGTGGGCAACATACCCTACGAATTGACAGACCAGGATCTGCAGGATCTGTTCGATGATATTCAAGGTATCACGGATGTCCGCATCCCCGTCGACCGTCGCACGGGCTTGCCCCGTGGATTCGGACACATCGACTTCGCCGACCAGAACAGCGCTTCCCACGCCAAGGAGGTTCTCTCCCGCAAGGCGCCTTACGGCCGCAAGTTGACTGTTTCCTTTGCTAAGCGCAAGGTCTTGACTCCCGAGGACCACCAGCGTCACCAGCAGAAGAAGCTTGAGAAGAAGGGCTCCTACAACAAACGCCAAGGTGCCCAGGGTGATGCGGAGTCTGAGCAGACTATCGATCAGACTGAGGCTGAGCAGAAGCAGTAGAGAGGATTATGTGTGAATTATGCAAACTGTACAATAGTGTCTCAATTTGGCAAGCGAAAATTTTTTCGATGATGTATATTAAACAGAAATGATTATGTCTACACCTACACGCGTCTTACATACACATAGTTTCCTCCTTTTCAATTTATCTAGTGAAGATATTTGTACCTCACCCCTGGCTGAAGCTTGAGGTGTACCTTTCTAACTAGGTACTGCTTCTAATGCTGTATATACATGTAGGTATATCTAAGTGACATATTGTTGGATGGCTTGTGGGACAGGATGTTAGACAGCCAAGAAAGGACAGACATGGGAGGAGCCAAATATTTCCAAGAACCCTCAACTATGGAAATATATGGAAATAAAATGCTGGACATTGTCCTAGGAGTTGCACGATCTGGTTTCGACCGTAGCGTACGGGTAATACGAAACTTTCATAAATCGAAATAAACTGATGATTTCCTGGATATCTGTAGGCCAGTTACAATAGGAAAGAGCCACAATATGCTGTTGGGTGTTCCCTTCTAATATGATATGTACTCATAAGAATCTATCACTTTTCTTTCACTTCTTACTCAAATCCTATATTCTGGTACAATAATAAATTGAGGGTAAAAGTGAGGAATCAAGAAGATCTGATATTCAAGTGGCTTCTCGTGTGAGGCTTCCGCGAGGCTCGATGGCGGATCTATTTTGTCATCCCTTCAGCAGCTGAGTTTGGACGAAATATTCCTTCTGGTCGGTCATATATTCGTCAGCAATTGTATCAGATCAAGAAGGGGTGAATTGTTCAGAATGTGAGTCATTGAGAAGAGTTGAAGAAGAAGGTTGTCATTCTTCAATAACAACTTCGAGAATAGTTGATATACCTAGTTGTGGTTCGAAAACCAAGGGATGAGAGATGAGGGATGATATCAAGCTCTGTAGATCAAATTTCTCAGAGAGAGAGAGCAATATCCCTTTATTGTAAGTGGTAGCTGCTAAGAGGAAAAGAGGAGAAGGAGAAAAAAAGGTAGAGACTATATAGCTGGCAGTCCTGGCAAACAGGGTCAGGTGATAACTGATCCCATATAAGATCAAGTCAAGAAGGACACCTTCCGCACTCCATCTTACATAGTTTATAGCCAAAATGATCCAATATATCTACCAAATATGCTCACTCAAAAGGTAAACTGGCACTGTGTATCTTTTAACGTTCTCAATTGGACGACTATTACCAGGATATATACAAGAGCTCGATTCCAATTCTCCACTCAAAAACAAAACAACGGGCTAAGCAAATGTAATTTAGTAAGGGAATTCAGCCTCATTCTCCTCCACAAGTCCACGCTCCTTCTGTAACCGATCCTGCTCTTCTAGATACGGCATCAAGATCTTATCCCAACTAGACTTGCCTTTATAGTAAGAAACAGTCTCATCCCAATTCCCAATAGCCTCTGCCAATCGACCAGGGATATAAGGCTCCTGAGCCAATTTGGTGACAGGCTCGAAATACGTGCGAATGGTAAACAGAATCGCCCCCGAGCGTGGCAGTCGGCGTAGTGTCTGTCTCTCTGAGCGGAAGTGTATCTCATCGATGGTCAGACCTTTGCCGTTTGCAGTGGCCCATGCTGGTGATTAATACCGTTAGTATTTGCTTCATTCATAAAGGGAGCGAATTGGGAACGAACAGGCTACTTCTGTTCCTTGTTGATCGCCCATGCGGTGGGACCAGTGGAGTCCGTCGTCGAGCTGGATGAAGAACTGTAGTTTCTGTTAGAGCTATATGTTCTGTAATTAATAAAGCAGGAGGTGAATTGAACATACATTGTTTCTCTCCACTGGCTTGTCCGGAGTAAGCTTCAGCATGAACTTATTCATGGCCTTTTGTAACTTGGCCGCATAATGAGGAACGCCAGCTTCGAAGTGAAGCGTATCTAGGGACATGCGGAATTTCTCCCTGAGGCGCCAGAAGCCGGGAAGACAGACGGCGGCTGCGTCGAGGTGGTATTCTCCGTCTGTATTGCGTTAAGATTGCGCATTTCGAATTTTTAATGGAAGAGAACATACCATCATTCTTCATCATCAGCACTAGATCATCCTGAACCAGCAGAGCTGATGTTGCGAGAGCCTCGTCGGGGGTTGCTAAAGCCAAAGTCAACCGAAATCCCTTTTGCAGGAGGGATGAATGTGAGCATACCTGCCGGGAATGGAAACGCCTCTCCGGTAAGGCTGTTATGCACTTTCCCTCCTTCCAATCGGAAGGTCTTGGGATAGCGATGTGTCAGATGACGGACCAATTCCTCATTAAGTTCAAAACAAGCATCTTTCGTGACTGCATTATCGACATATTTGATGTGTTCTTTGAAATCCTTTTTCAATTCCGCTGCTTTCATATCGTGGTATCGAAGAAAGTAGGAATCCATTTCGATCCAGTTGTCCCAGTGCAGTTTGCGAATTCCCATTGTAATGAAATTGGGCCCATGTCGGAACGGGCGATACAATTTGGGATCATTTGAAGTCGGATCATTGGGATGAGGGCTGGGAAGTGGTTTGATGAATGGTTCTTTCTCCGGTTGTTGTATTTGAGGTGTGCTGGATTTACGGTGAATGGGCCATTTCACTATTACCCATGCGACGATGGAAAGGAGTAGACCTAGGAAGGGAAGGGCGCCTGATGCAGGCGCGATGCTGATGGGAATCATTCTTTCGTCTAGTGTTGAAGTTCGTTGACGGTAACACTTGTAGTACACATAGCTGATGGGATGTAGGTGCTCTTAAATAAAGTGTGTATACATGCTGTGTTGCATGTCCTAAACTGGGACACTTGATGATAGAGTATAATAAACCCGCTAAACCCATTTAGGTAAATATTTGGGCCACAAACGACCTAAGCGACCTGGCTGTTGAAGTGTCTACCCGTTTAGGTCTAGTGTGTACCGATAAGAGTCTTATATTGTGGATAGCCCCACTTGAGTAACCTGAATGGGGCTGCATTGAGTGGTTTCTCATTGGATGCAACTTCCCCGCAATTCGGAAACACTCGTATCTCGTTCCTTCCCGAGGTCTCCTAGGCCTTCCCAATGCGGTGAACCGTTGGAGAGGCCGTCATATTCTTGGCCCACCTGTGTGGGGTTGAAAAATATCAACGGGTCTGGTCAGTACCTAGAGGCCAATCGTGGTTTCGGTAAGATTCTCGAAAAGCCACTTTGAGAAAAGTAGCTTCGACTGCTTAACATTTAAATTGTAGTGGAATTTTTTCAATTACGTTGAGAGATTGGGGGAAGTGTTAGAAATATAATTCTTAAGACTATGTCAACGTAACTAACAAGCGCGCTATATAAATTCAATTCCAAGTTACTAACGCTCAGCTTCTTCTAGAGGTCCTTTGAAATCTGTATCCAAGTTAGTACTTCATCTTCGAGTCAAGGGAAGGTAAATTCTTACATCTCCGCCCATAGAGCATATACCAGGCCATACTTAAAGCCACACAACCCACGAACACAACCGACGCATAAGTCATAGTTTCACTAGTGACAGGAAGTGTGACAGGCATGCTGAATAGAATAACCTGGAAAGCAATCCACAACAGCGCGAGGACATTCGCTGTCTTTCCAATGAGAGGATTCAGCTTCCAGCGCGACTGACTAATTTCCACGCGGCGATCAACAAACAAGCTGATCGCGATGGGAATTGCATACGCCACAGCTAACGCGATCACTCCCACCGACGCAAAAGCCGTGAATGCACTACTGCTTCCGAGGTAGGTAAGCCCCAGTAGCATTTCAATAGCCGTAACCAAGCATAGAGCTGCCAGTGGGCTGTCCCTGACAGTGGATGACCAGAGGTGCGAGAATGGGATTGCATTGTCACGCGAGAAGGCCCAGGTACATCGCCCAGCGGTGGTTGTGATACTGATGGAGCAGAAAAGGGCGACGAATAGAACCAGGATCATGAGGACGATCGAGGCTGCGGGTGAACCTGTCACCACGTGGATGATATATGGCAGGGCTTGGCCATATGGCGCAGAAATGATGTCCGCTAGCGGTGGAAGAGTGAAGCAAATTGGCACAGTGAATACCAACGCTGCGGCACCGGCTACCACAGGTACTAGGCTGATAGCTGTGGGAATTTGGACTTCTGGGTCTGTACATTCTTCTGCCATGGAGGTCACCATTCCCAGTGCGGAGAATGCGTAGGCTGGGGGTAGTAGGCCGATGAAGAAGGTGAAGTGCTTCTCCCAGCCAGAATAGCTGGGGTCATACCCAACAAAGCCTGTGTAGGCATCGTGACGACCTGTTTTTGCAAGGACGAGGAGGGTTATGGCGAGTGTGATGCATGTGACGACCGAAAACGCCGCGGAGAGTGTGTCGATGAGAGGGAGGAGGTGGTCGGCGAAAAAGCATATCATGAAAACTACAAGGCAGATAGCGTAGAAGATGAGAAGGAGTTGCCAATCAGAGGCTGTCCAGGCGGGATAGAAGATAGACACAGTTGCAACTATGAGAGAAGCGATTCCAAAGTTCACCGAAAGCGATATTGTCCAGTTTCCGATGAGCCAGATCCAGCCCGTAACAAACGAGACTAGCTTTCTGCTGCCGCTGGTCTTCAGGAGCCGGAATGACCAGTGGTAGATACCAGATGAGGTAGGGTATCTCGAGGCAAGTTCTGAAAGAGAAAGAGCGACGCATGTATCTAGTGCCAACACCACCAGAAGTCCAATGAAGAGGGAAAGTTGGCCGCCGCCATATACGGCGTTGATCAGGGCGCTACCGACACCATAGGGGATAGAGGCAATGGACAGGGACATGAACAGCATGCTAGACAGCTTGCGCGTGCGGCGCAGCTGAGGCGTGTATCCCAATTGGTATAGCTGTTCATCCTGGTATGTGCCGAGCCCCTGGGTTTCGAGTTTGTCGCACGACCCTATGCTGAGGTCCTGTTTCTCCATGATTTTCTCCGTTGGTTGCCCCGATTTGGAATAGAGAAGACTGTCCGGTTTGTAGATTCATTCTGTGGGTATGCAGCATTGGTCTTTATACAGTTTCCCCACAGCATGCACCTGGATAAGAAGCTTTGTTCTAGTCCAACAAGGGAAAGGAGTTGGGCCATTTATCTTTTTGCCCCCGGCTTAATGAGGAAGCCATTAGATAGGGGTCACGTATCTATGACTTTCCCCAGGGCTGTTATCTTGGTCCCCGTGGCCAAGCTTGGGACTACTATATTTACGGTTAGACGATTGCGGGGTAGGGCCACCTGGCCCATGGGACTGGTTTAGCTGGGCTTATCGGTACCATTTGTCGGTGTTGTCGAGTGGGTCCAGGGAATTGTCGTGGAAGTTGCCCAAAAACTTTCCCAATCGGGTTTACCTCGATCTCACGGCAATTTGCTCTTCCTCTGTCAGATATGCAGATACGATACAGCTCCGCCCTGCTCCGATTTCGGCGCTGCTCCTGCCTCTATCTTAAATGTTGGAAGATAATACGATTCCAATTATTGAACATTATGCCCATGGGGTGATTTACGATCTATATGTACCTAATGTCCAATTGCACTCAACAATGGACCGATAAACAACCGACGCAGATCTTTCAATACCACTCCTCGTCAGAATCATACATAAGCTTGACCTGCTTACGATCCTCCTCGATATCGTAATGATCTAACCAGCTGCTGTACCAATCCAAAAACTCGGGGATGGAATCAAATCTTGGCTTCCGGCCGTAGAGCTCAGTTGGATTGCCACCGCAAGCGTGCATAATGACAACCCGCCACGCCCAATCCTCATGTTCTGGATCTGAGTCATCCTCACATATACGACAATAGATATAGGCGCTGTACCATTCATCGTGTTCTCGACGTCCGCCGAGGCCAGTTTTGAAACCGACCTTCACCTCTAAATCGTTGTCGACAGTGCCGTAAATAAACGCTTCATCAAGAATGTTGTCTTGAAGGTAGTCCCTTAGTTCTTCCCGGGATTTCGCGATGTCAGGAGGAGGTATTGCTTGAACACTCGGGTGATCGGGAAATGCAAAATCGCGAATTCCAAATCCAAATGGCACAGGATCGAACGGACAGATGCCCAAGTGACAGAAGTCCGGATCTATGACACCATTGGCGTATTTGATGAAGTGACCCAACTCATCACATCTCGGAATATGGAAGTCCTCATCATCTTCATCCTGCTCAGCGGCCTCGTTACAAACGCTTTCGACGGCCTCAAGAAACATTTCGCGCCATTCATCTGTCACCAGCGTTGACGGAATGATTCCATCCATATATTGATGAAATGTTGTCTTGGGGTCCTCTAGTCGCGAGACATTTGCTACCTCGCGAGCTTGCCGAATAGTGTCTCTTGGAGCGCAATGATTCCAGGCGCGGAGGTCTTTGATGTCCAAGTCAGCCCAGTACTTAAGCATGTGATGTAACTTTTCATCTTCGGTCGAGAGATGCATAGCTTCAATCTCGTCGATGCGGTCTTGAATGAACTGCCGATTCGAGGACTCCATTTTGGCGCGAAATCGCTCCACGGCCAGACGCATGGCCTCGTCGGGGTTGGTGTCTTATTGTGTGCTGCTCGACATGGCCGGTGTTAAAGGATGGATCATAGAGGGGTAAAAACAGGGGAATGAGGATTGAGATCTAGTGTCCAGAGTGGAATTGGAACCTAAGCACTAAGATGGAAGTGGAAAGGTCTCGGGTTACGGCTCCTTTCGGCTTGCTCTGATCTCGAGGCCGTTCTTTGCTTTTACCTCGCAGGTAAATACGATTACAATTATTGAACATCATGTTGTTTTAGGAATATAAAAGTTCTCGTTTGCAAATTATATACATGAATTCATCACATAGTCGAGCCCGCTAGAGGAAACCCCTTCTCAGCTAGTAAGGGCAATGAGCCTCAACCTCGATTTCAATCACCATCCCCTCAATTCCCAGCTTGCCAATCTCGACACAAGTCCAAATGGGTCGATGACCAGGAAGAACCTTCTTAAAATTGCCGGTGACCATATCGAACGTCTGATCCACATTGATATGATAGCTGCGTACTGCGTAGACATTTTCCCACGACAGACGCGAGTCAACGCTCTTCAGGGCCTTTTCAACATTCTCAAAAGCGATAGCCACTTGTTGTTCAACGTCTGGGTGGACATTGCCACTCTCGTCCCAGCCACCTTGGCCAGAGGTTTTGATAGTGTTTCCGATGCGGACGGCTTGCGAGTAGTGGAAGGATTCCGAGTTTGCCTCGGTGCCGGCGTAGTTGAAGAATTGCATGGTTGTTTTGTTCGTGGATTTGGAGGATGAATCCGATAGGTGTAATTGAAGTAGATAGAGATGAGATAGGGATTTTAGGTGTGATGAAAGGAAATGGAAGTACTCGGCCTATTTAAACAGCCACTCAGAGCATTCCTCCATTCAGAGCATTCTTCTTGGGGAATGTACAGAAAATGGGGTATTTCAGATTTGGTAACTATTCTGACCATGCCCTTTAAACTACCTAAAAAGGATATCTACAGAATCTTTCATCAATTGTGGATGTTTGAAAGAACAGCCAAGATTTCGGCTTTTGCGGGTAGATGGACATGTTACTTGCCTTGGAGGGCATCTTTCGTGACATCTTACACGACAATGACTTGAATGGGAAAGTAATTGGACCGAGTTATCGGACCGTCCAGGTCCCTCCATCCTCCATAATCACGCGCCCCTCAATCTATATGGCCCCGCATTGCCCAAATAGGCAAAAAGATAGGCCACGCCCAAATCAAAAATTCCTTGGCTTGTCCCCGGAAAACATTGCTGTTTGTCACGAAATGAAACAAATGTTCTAATTGACCATGGGGATTATAATATAAAGCCTTCAAGCCTAGGATTTTTCAAAACCCCAAAACTTCAATCTACATTTCACAATGGCTCAACCTATCCAATTGACGGCTCCTAACCAGGTCTCTTATTTACAACCTACTGGTGAGCAGGTAATTCTTCAGAAAGCTTGAGTGCAGTGGCTGATAGTTTGAAAAAGGACTGTTCATCAACAATGAATTCGTTCGCTCTATCTCCGGCCAGACTCTCTCAACGGTCAACCCTTACGATGAATCCGTGATCGCCAGCGTCGCATCTGCTGGCCCAGAAGACATTGACCTTGCTGTAGCCTCTGCCAAAGATGCCTTCAAGTCAGAAGAATGGCAATCACTGGCCGGATATGACCGAGGCCTCCTATTGACTCGCCTCGCGGACCTCTGCGACCGCGACAAGCACATTCTCGCCACAATCGATGCATGGGATAACGGCAAGCCATATGAACAGGCATTGGGTGAGGACCTTGCCGAGGTCATCTCTGTCTTCCGTTATTATGGCGGCTGGGCAGACAAAATCCACGGCCAGACCATCCCGACCACCGAGGCCAAGTTGGCCTATACTAGACATGAGCCTATTGGCGTTTGTGGACAGATTATTCCTTGGAACTACCCCGTTATGGTATGCCCCAAAAAGGCCCTCCTTGACCAAAGCTGTGGAGTCAACACTAACGCTAAGTAGATGGCGGCATGGAAACTTGGACCTGCTCTCGCATGCGGCAATACCGTTGTCATCAAAGCTGCCGAACAAACCCCGCTCTCAATCCTCTACCTCGCTTCCTTGATCAAGGAAGCCGGCTTCCCCGCTGGAGTGGTAAACGTTGTCAATGGTCTCGGTGCCACTGCCGGCGCCGCTATGGCATCTCACCTGGACGTGGATAAGATCGCCTTTACCGGCAGCACCAACACCGGAAAGGCCATTATGAAAGCGGCCGCTTCGAACCTGAAGACTATTACACTCGAGACAGGCGGCAAGAGCCCCTTGCTCGTCTTCGAGGACGCCAACCTCGACCAAGCAGTGAAGTGGTCTCACGTCGGCATCATGAGCAATATGGGTCAGATCTGCACATCCACCTCGCGCATCTATGTGCAAGAGAGCATCTACGAGGCTTTCGTCGAGAAATTCAAGCAGTACACTATTGAGAACTCTATTGTCGGCAGCCAATTCGATCCCCAAGTGAACCACGGACCTCAAGTGTCCGCTGCGCAGAAAACTCGCATTCTGGGATACCTTGAGACTGCCAAGCGTGAAGGCGCACAGCTTGTTCTTGGAGATGATCAGCCTTCCCCGGATGCCAAGGGTTATTTCGTCAAGCCCATTATCTTCAAGGATACCAATCGCGATATGACTCCCGTGCGGGAGGAGGTCTTTGGTCCCTTTGTCGTTATCCAGTCTTTCAAGGACCAGAAGGATGCGGTTGAGAAGGCTAATGATACTGAGTATGGACTCGGCGCCGCCCTATTCACGGAGAACATTACCCGTGCTCATAAGGTCGCTGCCTCTATTCAGGCTGGCATGGTTTGGGTATGTACTTGCGGATATAATTTTTTATCACACATACTGACTGTCAACAGATTAACAGCAGTCAAGATTCCCACTTTGCTATTCCGTTCGGTGGATACAAGCAGAGTGGTATTGGGAGGGAACTGGGTGAATATGCCCTTTCGGCATACACTCAAGTGAAGGCGGTTCATGGTCAGTATCTTTCCCATAATATTTGCGACCGGCATACTAATGTTGTTTTAGTAAACTTGGGGACTTGGCTTTGAATATATCGAAGTGACGATTTAGCAAAGCAAGCGGAAACAGTAACAAATAAATGATATCTTGTACATAGGAGACCAGATAATGAACAATTCCAATATCTCACTAGTAAATTTAGTCAATTTACTCAATTTTTTGCATATGATATTATACAATGAAATGTACCTGGTACCTCGTGAATCTCGTGACTAAACTGCCGTCGGGGGACCTCGGCTGATGAGGCGGAAAGCTCTTGAACCCCACGTCAGAGAGATCCGGGGATGCACCTTCACCTTTACATTGTCTTTGCTTTTCTTCTAATTTCCTTTTTGCATTAAAACACTCTACCCTTTTACCTCACCTTTAACCCGTCACATTCTCACCATGTCGTTCCTCGGTGGCGCAGAATGCTCTACCGCGGGGAACCCCTCTCTCACAATTCACGAAGCACGTCCAGGATGATAAATCACTACAGCGCGACCGGCTGGTCGGCCGGGGACCAGGCATGCAAGAAGGCATGCGCTCACAAAACATGATGGGCGGACAGGACCAGGTGAGCCAGACAGCCCACTACGAACCTCCCCGCAAAGGAAACAGCAACGGAAACTAACCTCGGCGTCGGGAAACTCCTTATCAGATGATGGACGATTTTATGCAACAACCAGGTCAACAACTTAACGGGCCCTCCCCCCAGCCATTCGCAATGGAGCACATGCGCCGCGAGTTGGATAATTTCCAGACGGGGCCCGCCCGCACAGGATCGCCAGGGTGGGCCGGGGAATTCGACTCGGGCGAGCAAGCGCGCATGGAAGCTGCGTTCCCTGGCCAGATGAACAACGCATCTGGGTTCAACCCTGCCGAGTTCGCTCGCTTCCAACAGCAGAACCGTATGGGCATGCCGCAGACGTCCAGCCCTGCCGCCGCCACCGCATCGCCTATGATGGCGGGGTACCAGCGGCCGATGGCCATGGGCGGTGGTTATATGGGTGGTATGGGTGGTATGGGGATGATGCGGCCTATGATGGGCGGACAGATGGGGATGCAGCAGGGGCCTATGGAGGGGCAGACACAGGATAAGGGGAAGGGGCGGATGGTGGAGCTTGACGACGAGAACTGGGAGGCACAGTTCGCTGAGATGGAGACTGCGACGGTTGGCAATGAGGCCAAGACGGACGAGGAGGCTAATGCGGCCATTGAGGCGGAACTGAATGATTTGGACAGGTCAGTGCCCTCCAATGACGCGTTTGAGTCTGTGTGGCAACGGGTCCAGGCTGAGACCGCAACGAGCAGGAAACTTGCCGAGGAAGATAACTTTGAAGTCACTGATAACGTGCATGTTGGTGATCTCGGTGACTGGGATGGCTTTGATAGTCTGAACTCTCGCTTCCGGGATCCCCAGCTCGGCGACTATATGTTCGAGGAGGATAATGTCTACCAGGCTGTAGGCAATCCATTCGAAGAGGGAATGAAGATCATGCGTGATGGCGGTAATCTGTCGCTGGCGGCGCTGGCTTTCGAGGCTGCGGTTCAAAAGGACCCACAGCATGTGCAAGCATGGACGATGCTGGGCTCTGCGCAGGCGCAGAACGAAAAGGAGTTGCCCGCTATCCGTGCGTTGGAACAAGCCCTGAAGGTCGACCCCGGCAATTTGGATGCATTGATGGGCTTGGCTGTCTCGTACACAAACGAGGGCTACGACTCAACTGCCTACCGTACACTCGAGCGTTGGTTGTCCCACAAGTATCCCACTATCATTGACCCGAAGGAAGTATCCGGCGACTCAGACCTCGGCTTCACCGACCGACAACTCCTCCACGACCGCGTAACAGAACTATTCATCCAAGCAGCCCAGCTCTCTCCTTCAGGAGCCCAGATGGACCCCGACGTACAAGTCGGACTGGGTGTTCTTTTCTACTGTGCTGAGGAATACGAGAAGGCAGTGGACTGTTTCTCCGCCGCCCTAGCCTCCACCGAGTCCGGCAGCACGAACCAACAGGAGCAGCTCCACCTCCTCTGGAACCGACTCGGCGCGACCCTCGCCAACTCCGGCCGCTCCGAAGAAGCCATCGAAGCCTATGAGCAAGCCCTCAACATCAACCCCAATTTTGTGCGCGCCCGCTACAACCTGGGTGTATCCTGCATCAACATCGGCTGCTACCCCGAAGCCGCACAGCACCTGCTGGGCGCGCTATCCATGCATCGCGTCGTGGAGCAGGAGGGCCGCGAGCGTGCGCGTGAGATCATCGGCGATGGTGTGCATCCGGATGGTCTGGATGACGAACGCCTCGAGCGTATGTTGCATATTAGCCAGAACCAGAGCACGAATCTGTATGACACGCTACGTCGGGTGTTCAGCCAAATGGGCCGTCGTGACTTGGCTGACCAGGTTGTCGCCGGCATGGACGTTAACATCTTCCGGAAGGAGTTTGAATTCTAGGTTATTATTGTTGATCTTTCATGTACATGCAAAGGTATTAGATATATCTTTCGAATTTCTGGCTGGCAAGGCCTGGTTGCGTTGTATTTACTTTTTATCGTTTATGGTTGCTTAGATGGGATCTACAAGCCATAGAGGAAAAAGCACTTCCTCATATATATGTTTCATGAGCTCATTTCTTCCTATCTATGTAGCCTGTCTCTCCTATCTTCATGGATGAAAGGGAGTCGGATTCATCAACTCATCAACAACCTTCCCAACCGCCACGGCCTTCTCCTCTCCAAATCGACCCCCAACAATCTGTACACAGATGGGCATCTCATGCACGAGGTCGATATCATCTAATAAGAGTTAAAATTAGCATCAGCCAACCCCCCAAAAGACAACAAACAAAGAAAACAACCACTCACACTGTAGATAATTGAAAGCATCCGACTCATTCCTAATAGAATGTCCCTCCCACTCAGTATTACCTACATTGCCAACATAATCAAGACCGCGATCCGCTCTCGCAACAGGAACAGTAACAGCCGCGTAGTCCAGCAGATTCCACATAGCCGTGTAACCCAGCCACTGCTTGCTCTTCACCCACGTCTTAGGCTTGTAGCCTACCCATGGGAGGACGGGCATGAGCAGGGCGTCTATTTCCGATGAAACCCATTGCTTCAGGAAGGCAGTTTGGAGGGTGAGTTTTGTTGCTTCAAACTGTTTAGTGGTGTTAGATGAATTTTGATTTCGGGTTGGGGTATTGGGCGAAGGGGAAAAGTCTCTCATGAATCTATTGCTTTGAGCTGTCTTGTGACTTACCTGCTCTCGCTCCTCGTGTGAAAGAAGATCGGTCTCTTTGCCGACAACCATGCCCTCAATCAAGGGCTCATCGACTATCTTACAGAGAGAACGACAATGCTGGCCGCCATCGGCGAGAATGCCTTTCGTCCAGAGATTGGTGACGGCGATGTGGAGGGAGGTATCCCATTCGATTACTTTGGAAGGTTAGTAAAACACCATTTTGACCACAAGGAAAGACAATGTCTATTTCAAGATAGCGAGGGGGTATATACCTTCGTGACCAGCAGCTCTCAATGCATCTACCGTCTCGCGCATTGCCCTCGCAACAGGCGGCTGCGGCTTAACGACGCCGTCATCAAACACAACACCCAGTCTCAACTTACGATTTGATGGTGGTGTGGCGAGCTCTTTTCGCCATGGGATTGGAACTGCGGTTGGGTCTAGACTCCACGGACTGGACGCAATGAGACTCTCCATGAAATACTCTGTCGTAGCGAGAGATGTAGCCATTGGACCAGCAACTGGTGGGACAAGGTAGTGCTGGTGTAAGCTATTAATATGCATTAGTACTGAGTATAGCTCCGGTATATGGATAAGGAAGAGGAATGACTTACAAAGAACAGTCCCACGGCACTCGCCCCGTCGTTGGACATATAGAGTACAGACCCTGTAGATTAGAAGGTACTCGGATCGAGCCGCCGATGTCAGTACCAATTCCCAAGACGCTGCCTCCGGATCCAACAAGGGCGCCTTCGCCACCGGAGCTACCACCTGAGATTAGGGCGTGGTTGAATGCGTTTACGGATTGGCCGAAGACATGGTTGTATGAATCGGACATCTAATTGGGTGGTTTAGTGAGTGGGCTTTTATCAAGAATGTATATAATCGGAAAAAGAGAGAGAGAGAGAGCTCACCATCAGTGATTGTGGCACATTGGTCTTGACATAGAGCACTGCACCCATCGACTCGAGTAACTGCACGATTGAACTGTTGGATTTGGCAGGTTTATTGGTCAGACCCACCCAGCCTTGACATATATATTAGCAACAATCCAACACGACGTTGTCAACCAGAGACAGAAGCAATAAAGGGAAAAAAAACAAAGAAAACGTACCAACAGTCGTGTCAAACCCCTCAACATCAAACCGGTCCTTTACAGAAACCGGAACACCATGCAAAGGTCCAACAACCTTGCCAGTACGCAGCAGATGGTCGTCAAGTTCCCTAGCACGCTTAAGAGCCTTATCAAAGAAGACCTCCGTTAAGCACTTGGTAACCTGCTGTGCGATAGCAGCACGTTTACAAAACGCCATTGTCAGTGCCTCACTCGTCACGCGCTGGGACCTGACTAGCTCGACGAGGTCGCGGATATCCGGAGTTTCGGTCCATGCTAGCTCGTCAACGGAGAGGATGCCGCTTGCGCGAATGGTTTCTACGATTGATGCTGGTGGGCTTTCCAGGAGGGTTTCTGGCAGGCGCCAAGCTGAGGGGATCAAGGTTAGTTGGGTGGCGCGCTTTTCGAGGACGCGGTTGTTCCAAGGTGGTGGTTTGAGCTCTTGGGGTGGTTCTTGTGGGAGTTTGTCGATGGTCATGATGGATATGGTAGTTAAGAATGAAGTATTGAACGAGCGGAGGTTGGGTTTAGAGATGCAAATAAACCGAAATGTCAACTTGGAGCTTATCTCCCCTCATTTCGGTAATGGTGCCGTGAGGGGTCGGATGGAGATTAGCCTTCACATCTGATAGGGATATCCCGAGGTCCCAATCGAAGGTAATCGGGAATATGTGAGTGGAGATACAAGTTGGATCTAGATGAGGTCGGTGCTATTTCCTTTTATGCAACTTTAAACAATTATATCGGAGTATCTGCTTGAAAGAAATAAGGCTAAATGGCCAAGACGACGATGTTATCTACAGGGTACGGCTTGGTACCTTTGATATGCAATAGGAACCAACCCTTAACAGAAAAGACATGAAATTATATGGACAAGGCCAGCTTATCTTGATATGAATTGTATGATTCAAAGTGTTGTACCAGCTGGAGGGTCCCCGCAGTGGCCTTCAATTCGGTGGTGGTCTGCACCCCTCTAGCAGCTGCTTCCTTTTCTGCAGTGTGCTAATTTCCTCGAGAGCCTCGCAATATAACCTCCAAACTTTGAAGCAGCCTCAGTGATGCGATTATAGTCTGAACGACACGTATGGCTCGGACATTCTGCATCTGCTTCCCATAACTCGCGTTATTGGCTCGCTAACACGTCGCAAACTACCCTGCACTTGCATGCATAAACCGCCTCACTGTTTATTTCCCTCATAACGAGTCTCGGTTTGGTGGCTTCTGATGTACGTGGAGCGAACGCCTGTATGAGATACAGTAGAAAACGAAATCAGTTTTAACTCCATACTCTTGCGACTTGATTCGCGAACACTGACCTGAAATACGCTAGGTCAAATTCGGAATAGTGGTCGATCCATGATTTCCAAGAATAGATATTGTATTTTGCATGACGTGGGTGGGACCCTGCCTGGTGTATCTTACTCGAAAATGCCATACAATTAGCAATGCCCTACGTCGCAAAGGGTGGTCTGAGAAGATAGCTCGACAGAAAGCAAAAGAGCGAAATCCAGATTTACGTAATGATTACTACTATCTTTTAGCGGATTTTGCTTATACCACCTCATCTACGTCGATGAATCTGGATATAATGAATGAAGAGCACGGGTGTGCATTGATCATCGACTTTCATCGTTCTACTCTGAAATGCTGGCGAACTGTTTAGCGACCATGAGCAGGAAAACAACGACTATGTCGAGCAGAGACAGCACACAAAAACGTATTCGTGTCCAATTTGTACCTTCAATTAAATAGACTCAGCTGAAAATAGAATGGATGTAGCCTCACTTGTCTGACCAAATAGTAGGAAAGACCATACCAGCAATCGCAGAATCACCACCAACCCACAGGCGCTAGAGCTTTATCTTTTCCCTTTCCATCGTATGTGGCTGTTTGAGAGAGTTTTACTCTGTTAGCGCTCTCCATCATAACCCTTTTAGTCCAAGGCGACGATATCTTCCCCTGGTACTGGACCCATAGCTTAGGTAGGAATTGAACGTCTTGCACACAATATTCCTTGATATCATCTGGAAGAGGGCGGACGTTGAACACATCATAGCTGCCCCCACGCTCTGGAGCGAAGAGCTTCAGCCCTTTTTCCTTTGATGCCTTCCAAGTTCGCATTTCATCAGTCGTGAGGAGAGCATCCCTGTCGATACATTTTGCCAGTCCGCTGACGTATTTCTTCGAGTAATACCGGGTTGCCAACTCCATCAATTGAAGGTCAATAACCCCGGCAAGTTTGACATTGAAATGATGAAATAGTGCATCTGAGTCGTTTCGGACATCGAAGAAGACCTTAGGGATATGGGGTGATTCCAATATACCCATTAGGGTCTGGCCGTTGTTAAAAGCCGGCTGCAAGAAAGCCTTCTCCTTGAGAGTGTATATATCGACCAGATAGGTTTTGTCAAGCGGAAGAACGTAGATTTGAATGACCGAAATGCTACCGTGTCTTGAGAGATTGACCCCTTCAAGATCAATATAAAGAGACGGCGGGTTCGTAGGTAGGTCTTGCAGTTTGCCAACCAGACTCGCAACCTTAGCTTCGGTATCCACAAATTCTGGATCCCGGCCGGTCTTGAGATCGGGTCTTTTGAGGGAGGTCTCGAGAGATAAACTTCCCAAAATCTCTGCAACGGTGCACCTGCCTAAAGGCTCTGGGTCTCGACGCCCGGCAGGTGAAGATTCGGAAGCTATGGTAGTTAATGATACGCCCAATACGTCGGCTACGGCCAGATAAAAGACTTACCAGACATTGTAATAATGCAGATTGTGGAGTATCTCTGGATATACTACTGAGGAAGCAGGGAGATAAATTTTCAATGGCCGTAAATGTTATATTGCTAACTTTATGACCAAATGTAAGAGTGCAGGATCATCTCCACCCTATACCCATCGAACACATTTTAATGTGCGTGCTGTTCTCCTAGGCTTGGTCGAAACAGTCGAGACCCGGCCACGTTAATAGCTGCCAATCACCATCCGACACGAGTGCGGGGATCTCAGGCCAATACATGGTTCTCATACTGCCGACAACATTGACACGAACCACCCTTCGCCACGTCGTGCAGCCCTTAATTTACGGTCACTCATCAAGGTGTAATTGACAATTTGATCCGATCTATACCTAGAAGATTGCTTGCTACACGTAAATCAAAGGGTTACTATATTAAATATTGAATCCATTGGATTCATCGGCCATTTAACCATTTAATAATACTAAAATTAACATATATTTAATGTATGGGTGGGGGGTTATATATACTTGAATGTAGAGATATATATTTGTTGTGGTGCGGGTAAAAGTCCACTGTCGCAGGACTCAAGCTCATAGAGTGTATGATAGTTATATGGTAGAAATTACTAAGTTAATATAACCCGGAAAATATTAGATAGACTGTTAGTTGATGCTGATAACCTCAAACTCACTGCCTGCATTGAACTCGCAATTTGATGTCCCCACCGATCGATTGTTCGATACTTGCCGAGGGAACTTTCCATCCAGGCGGGAGAACGTGCAAGAATCTTTTGATAATCCTTTTCCATCTGCGTCGTATCATCGGTCCCAATGTAATAAGCGCTCGTACGGGTCTTGATAAACAGACTAATGCATCACCGATCACATTTTAGAAATTAAGTGCGGACGCATATAATTGAGAGGACGCTTACAAGACGAGTCTGATCACTTTCAAGCAGCTTTAACTCATGTTAACAAGCCCCTATGAATTTCTACGTGGGACTTTTCACGTCTCCCTCTCTACCACATAATCTCTTAGGTTATCTAAGCTACCGCGCTGTAGATCCCGACACTGCTACATGTACAAGTTTGAAAAAGAACCTGTTTAATTTCATTGTTTCATTATTTTTCATTTTTCATTTGGCTATTTTTGGGGTTTGAAATTGATGCAGATAAGCAAGTGATGTACCTCTTTTACCAACCAAAATTAGACACATCACAATGCGAAGGCTCTCGTGGCACTCGTGGTTTGGTATAAAGCTAGACAAAATCTACCTTGTAAAGTTCTATCATCTCGCTAGCACGACCATCGGCCTCTTTTGATCAGTTACTCTCACAATTACCATTTCAGATGGAGGGCTCTTTTGGGAGGTGAGTGATCTATGACAAGCTTGAACGGTCTAGGTCTAATAGTGACAGATGTATTTCTTCCTCCTTGTTCACATTTATTGTGGGTGAGAATAAGAAGGAGTTTACTGTGCATTCTTTTGCTTTAGCGGGCCTCTCACAGCCTCTCAATGCTCTGATAAACGGCCAAATGATCGAGGCAAAAACAAGACACGTTGACTGGTCACATATCGATGAAGATACGTTTGCTCGGTTATGTGAATTTGCATACTTTCGAAATTACACACCCCCGACGTTTCGCCTGATCGATGGAAAAAGCCCTCCCACTAAGGGAAAGAGGAAGACCAAACCGACAAAGAAGCGTCCAAATCTCAAGTGGAACGACATTTCAATGGAGCCTGTACCTGAGCCATCGGTACCTGAGCCGGAACCCGAGCCGGAATCCGTGCCGGAGCCCGCGGCTGAATCGGAGACACCGCTATTCGAAGACGCCTACGACGATCGGGAAATCCCATATAAAGAGAGAAGCGTGTGGACGGGGCAATTACGCGATGCATTTGAGCAGAGCCTAGTCGTTCCCAATGCGCAAACTACCAACCTGAACTATAGCTTCACGCCACCCGAAAATACTGGGTCCTGGGAAGACTTCACCCCAGTGTTTCTCGAACAAGCTCGGTTATACGTGTTGGCCGACACATATTGCATAGACCCCTTGTGCCAACTTGTACTCTCTAAGTTGCATCAAATGTTGAAAAGCTTCAAACTTTATGATACAGGTTTGAATGGTATCATTGAGCTTGTTCGATTTGTCTATAGGAACGCACCACCAAATGACGGTGAAAAAATTGATGGCATGAAGAATCTTGTAACGCGTTACGTTGTTTCTGTTCTTGGTCAAGTTGGCGAAAATGAATGTTTCCGAGAACTTTTAGCAGAAGGCGGTCCTTTCGTGAGTGATTTTTGGAACACTATCTGGGGTATCGAGGTAAAGTCAAGCGCACGAAATGGATGGCTGTTTTGACGTTTTGCTTGTCTGTCAAGGTGATTTCAGAATTGATTTAAGCTCTATCAGTATATGTAGCGTGTTCCTTTCAATTAGATCAGCATTTCGCCCACTGGTTGTGGCTGAATTCGAATCGGCTGATGTCCCTAGATCGTCATGACAATTGGCGGAGGAATTCTCCCATTTGAGTTTAATATCTGCAAAAATATAGGTTTTACTATTAGGGAGTAGAATAAAATTCAATATGCAGAGGTTTTATTGTAGGTATCGGCTAGCCCTAGTAAATTCGCCCAACACAGATCACGTGGTTTAATAGAGGCATCATTATAGAGGTATCATTATGGGGGGATTGTTATGGGGAATTAATATGGGGCCGAGTACAGAGTAGATCATTGAAGTACTATGTGGCTGGGGTGGTTCAGGGGCTGTGTTTTTTACTATGGTGATACCATAATAAATGACACTTACTGTGCCATTAGGGATTTCACTGTGCCAATAGGATTTACCTATAGATTAGTCTCCCTCTCTATCATCTGTATAAATATCTCTATATAGACAATAATACACATTGTGGCTTCGTTTACTTGCCTGTACGGTAGATCTCAAGAAAGCAACACCCAAAAACACAACAAACGGAACTCGAAGACTGAATGCAAAGTGAATTCGAAGTAAACAATTATATCGGAGTATCTGCTTGTAAAGGAATAGGGCTAAATGACCAAGACGACGATGTTGTCTACAGTGGTTACGGCTAGGTACCTTTGATATGCAATAGGAATCAATCCTTAACAGGAAAGATATGAAAATATATGGACAAGACCAGCTTATCTTGATGTAAATTTTTATGATTCAAAGATTTGCTGGACTTGATGCCAGTGTTGGCTTTGCATCTTGAATGTGATACGTCTTGACTAGGTACCTAAAAGCATGTCAAGGTTGAAAGGGGTCACGATATTAGATAACGGGAGGAGTATGGTCTGCACAGTATATGCAGACTTCAACTATATATACATCCCACATGGCATCATTAAGATAACACCCATTTTTTACCTCAGACTAATGTTCACCCTACGATATATTAGTTGTGATATAAGCTAGCCATAGCTTAGTTCAGACTATCTGAAAAGGGTATTGGAAAAGACTACTAAAAGAACTACCAAACAGACCTCTAAAAAGACTTCTAAGATGGATGGATCCATGGATGTATAGAGTGGTGACTAAGGCGGTAAGTGCCGTGGTATTCGTCGGTGATTCGTCACTTCCTCATTTTGATTCCACTTTTCTCTGATATGCCCAGATGGATATGGATATGGATCGCAATCAAGTGAGCGTTGACCTTACAAACAGATTATACACATTACTTGATGCTGCACGAAATGAAGAGATTATCTCAGAGTTGGGACTTCTTCCCACCGATCCACGTGAAGTCCTGAGCCGGGTTTTATCGACTTCCGTTACTTCTACACCTTCCTCATCCGCATCACTCAACACTGCACAGCAGATGACTTCTGTTGGTTTCCGTAGTATTGGCTTTGGCCAATGTGGACTCATCTTCGAGCGGCCCGGTTGTACTTACGCCATCAAAATCGCCCGCTCGTCGTTTGAAAATGCCCTTTGGGCAGATTTCCAAACCCACTTCGCGGCCTACCAGGCGTTTACAAACCACCAGTCCGAGTTCGTCGAAGTACGAATTCCCCGAATTTTCTCATATGTGCCGGAAGCCAACAATGAATGGTGGGACTCTCATCTGAATCTTTTCCCTGGATCACATCTCTCTTTCCCTTTGCCTGCAATGGCATTGATCACCGAACGCATACTTCCACTTCCCAAGCTGGCTCGACAAGCCCTCATCGATGCCTATTGCCCCGGGCCATCGCGACTGGCTGTGATGTCTCACGATACGAACCGTGATTGTCTTGCCCGTATCTATCTCGGCCGTCGACGTGGTGCTATTGACCCTCCAGCACGCAACTTCACATTGAGAAACTTCAACTTGTGCCTGGATCAAATGATCGAACTGGATCTGCCAATCCAACATTATGCCAATGCTATTGGCCAGGCTCTGGCAATCATGCATTGGTCAGCAAACGTCGATGGCTACGATGTTGAATTTGTGCTGGGCAGTGAACGCGAGACGACATACACCCAAGACATTTGTCGTTCGTTGGGAATCAGCGCAGAACAGGTTGCAAAGATGCCACCTCACACGGACCTGGACAGCATGATACGCGCCAAGTCCCAACGCCGAATCAGTCGTATCTGGGTTCTGGATTTCAATTTGTGCAGTATATGGGAAGAAAGAATGGGACTTGAAAGGCCGGATGATTTGATAGCTCATCTCGCGGAGGCATTCTTTGAAAACGACCCATACTGCCCTCGTCCATCACAAGACTCCGAACCTGAAAAGGCTTTCTGGTTTACGTTCAGCGAGTCTTACCGTGACACAGCAGCGAAGCTGCAGTCAGTCCCAGGAAAAGATTCGCGACTTGCGTTACTTCCGCAGAAGTTTCTTGATGCTTGTGTGTTGCGACAATCGGAAAATTCAGGCTAAGGTATCCACTCCGCTGCCATATGGACTGGAGGACAACGGCTTCCTCTATCTGACCTATAACTATGGATCCGAAGCATTGTCTCTGACAATGCATGCGAGCGATGTGCTTCCACAAAGGAGCTAAGCTGCTAAAGCAGCACCTCGCAAAATGTCCCATCTGCTTGGAGAACGGAGTACCACGCCATAGGCCGTACAGCTTGCTTCAACAATTGTCTTAAATTGAGGCCCAGATGAGAGTATAACTGTCGCGTTGAAAAGGGTGTGGTGTATGATTATCTTTCTTGCTAGGAATTTGTTCAATAATCCAAACTTTCTATAGTCAATCGAATCCAGCCGCGTAATATTCTCGGATGGACATCTCACATTTGACACCCAACTTGCTTTACTAGTACGAGAATAGTTCGCTTATGCGGCCTTGTCATGTCTTTTTAGTGATCTTTTTAGATGTCTTTTTAAGGTGTATACGAAGGTAAAAATAAAGCATACTTTGTGCAAGAGACTTTTCTATGTGTAACCTTTGATCATTTATCGCATTAAACGAGCTCACTTTATCGTTATCCTTTAGACATTATAAGCCCCGATGAGATACAAACTGGATGAATTCTTTCAGATCATTTTTACCCTTCACTTTCTTCTTCTCTTTTATATAGAGAACGAGGGCCTTCCCGTTTGACTTGACCTCCATGTGGCAGAGTTGCTCCTTCCTTGTTAGGGCTACCCAACTACTTAAACCTCCTCGTGCTTTTCTCCTCTCTCTCTCTTGTTTCCCTCTCCAACGCAGTCACCATGGAATTCATGTGAGTCAAGTGCATCCAAACTCTCATCCAAAACCACCTGCTAATGAGGGAAATCCGAAGTACTACGAGAAAACGTGCCAGGGTTGATGAATCTGAAGACGAGGACTACAACACAAGGTACAGGCCGCCGCCCTTCTGTCCCGATTGTGGGGTCAGATCACACCCGGGAAACTGTCGCCCCCGTTGCCATTGCTGCGATAAAAGACATTTTGGGGTTTGCACGGCATTTTGTAAAAAATGCACGGACATCGGCCATTCGTGGCGGCACTGTCGACTGTTCATCCCCAACCACATATGGCGAAAGGAACATTGTGGATTGCACACGGCAATTCAAAATATGAACATCACCGTGCCTGTGATTGACCCTGCGCCAACCTATACACCCACCTCTTTGAACGCAGCAATCCTCTCCCAACTGGACATAGCCCTGCATGGGCTCCATCGCAAGGCAGGTATTCCAAACCATTCACGTGTCATGCTCAACAACGTTAATATAACGACCAACATCCTTGCTTCTGAGAGAAAGGGTCCTCTTGCTCCGGATACATCACTATTGGATAGAGTCCAACGTATTCCAACTGGGCCACGATCAAACGTTCACAATACTAGGCCCGCTGCTACGAAGCCCACCTTCGCCCAGTCAGCATTCGCTCGTTCAGCCTTTTCCCAACCCGTGTTTGGTCAAACTGCGTTTTCTCAGCCGACTTTTATACACAACAACTCCATCGGCATGACTCCAACCTGGCCCCGTCACATCCAGCTTTCTGTGGATTCGAAATGTTGAGCTGCTCGCTTGTGCCAAGGAAGAATTCAATTGAAAGGAAATACACCAGGGAGGCTTATGCAAGTGAGATATATGTCTAGCGTTTTGTATTGCCACTATCCTGTTATGTGTGGGCTTGAATGAAGCGATGTTTGGTTTACTTTGCTAACATGAGCTAATCACGTGAACTGCTTGTTTAGAGGTGACAAGAATTCCACTATCGCAATATCCATCGGCATCATCAATGAGAAGTGCTAGTTGGCTTTTACTTGACATCTGTCAACCTCGGAAAATTGTGCTATTACCAAGGTCTGCCCAGTTAACCCCACTATTCCAGTGTATTTTGTGTACCTGTAACCTTCAAACTTCTGTTTGATCAAATTAATTCCCATTTGTCCATAATTTAGGGTTGTGTAGATTGACGATAACACCACTTTAGGTAGTGATCGGCCCTCCAGCTGTATTTGAATTCTTCTGTCGATCTTAATTCAGGCCGCCAGGCCAAAACTAGGCACCACGGCATCACAGTTTACCGGAAATAGGGTTTTGGCAGCTGGCGCCTCTCCTCAACACCCTCATAACCCAACTCACCCCCGAAAAAAAAAACATGTCATCTATCTCCATCGGACTCCCCAAAGTCCATGCTAGGTCAGGAGCCAATTCTGCCCCACCAACCGACTTCATAATCGGGACATGGCACGTAACCCACTCCAGCCTGCCCCTGTGGAAAGGCAAGCGGAACGTCAACATCACCTACAAGCTCCTCCCGGCAGATTCTGCCGGAGTACAAAAGATCGATGACCTGGTACAATACCAGTCCATTGACTCCGAGAAAATCAAATCCGTCCATGGCGTGGATACCCCAACGCCAGGTACTCCCGGCGCCTGGGATTGGCGCGGCAAAGGCTGGCTGATGATCGCGAGCTCGCACTGGGAATGTCTCGGGTTCGGTCATACCGATGATGGTAATCAGTGGATTGTCACCTACTTTGATAAAACACTCTTCACGCCTGCTGGTGTTGATATCTACTCGAGAAATAAAGAGGGGCTACCTCAGACTACTGTCGATCAGATACTGGATGCTCTTAAGGGCCTTGGGGTCAAGGATATTACCGACCTCGCGAACAGCGTCTTTCAGATTCCACAGAACTAGGTGGAAAAGCTAGAGACGCATGTTGTCCATACGTCGAGGATCTGTGGAAAGCAAAGTGCGCAGGTTGTTGCGACAATACCCTGGAGCGCGACGGGGAAAGAACTTTGGGGCTTTGACATCGTCAACATCGTGTTGGGGATCGTCAAATTGGTGAAATTGGTCTCCCATCATCTCCACCATCGACCTTGGGAAAAGCCGCTGGAAAGCATTGTCTATTAGTTCTGGGGCGTCTCCCAATTTCTCGGGGAAAATGGTGACAGTGGCCATCGCACTCACAATAAGTGGCCTTTTCCTACGAAGTCAGGAGCCAACCGTCCGAGACCAGTTTCGCATATCACTCTTCCGACTCTAGAGGCCCACTGCTAGTGGGGACTTTCCCATCTATCACGATTTACTGTGTGATGGCTCCGACGCATCCAAGGATCCTAATGGCTCACGAGAAGAGGGACATATATGCCCTGTCGCCAATTGTCCAAACTGCAAATCCCGAATCAAATGTTATGAGCTTCCTCAACATCTTCTTACGTGCGAAGTTGCGGTTTGTGATATTTGCAACCGACAATTTGCTCATGCAAAAACGGTTCGATAGCATCAAACTGCTGGTTTTCTTGCACAGTCCCAACAGCCCTCAGCAGGTAGACCTCATGGCTTGAGTTTGACCATCTGGAAGTCAAGGTACATGATTCATTTTTAATCTGGTAACCGACTTCATCTGCTTATATCTATAGGCAGGCACACGTCCATGTCCGGCGTGTGGTAAGATCGGCCATCCACTAAGAGAGTGCCCATTCCGCAACTTCTACAATCCAAGCCAACAAAAGGCATCTCCGACCCTGGTAATTTTATTTTCCTGAGTCCAGCCTTTCACGTATACTGATTATTATTAGATAGTCCCAGGTACAGGTCCCTGTCATCAAGATAGCACCAATTTCATACGCCCAAAAACGGCTCATGGCTCTGAAGAAGCGGTAGAATGTCCTCCAACCCCGATCCCGCGACTTCAAACCGAAATCATTACCGCTGGCCCAGTACTCTGTGACCTCGATGCCTAGCGAGAACGCCTTTGAGACTACTCCGGCCCCTAAGTCGACTCCCTCTAAGGACGCTGAAGGCAAAAAGTCAGTCTAGGACTTCAAAACTACAACGGAAGATTCACTTGCGGCAAATTTATACTGTGATAAGGTTATGACGATACGAAAACGAGGGAACGAATTATCTTATCATAGCTATTAGTTATTTTCTTCCTAAATTTGAACTAAATATAAGGTTGGATATTACCTTGTTCGTCTACAGTTTTACATTGTAGTAAATGAAAATCAAGTTAAAGTAAGTCAATATAAAGAAGCTTATTAGCTCTCTTTCGCTTTAGTCTACAGTCAAATCTATATCCTTGAATGGTTTATGACTGAAGGGGCCTACCCCTAGTGCTTGTCGCCTATCCTAGAAATGGTAAGCAGAATGGTAACAATACTTTCCCATTCGATTAAGGCTGCATACCATAATACGATGTTCCACGTCATTTCTTGCGATATATAAGGCCTGGGCGGTTCAGCTTTGACGGTTCAACTTTGACCGCTATAATATCTCTGGAGTCATGAGTATGAGAATTCCATTATGTCTGGGGTGCTTTTGCTATAGGCACCTAAGCATCTGTCTGAAGGCCATAGCTTTAACTGGTTGAGCGCGAATTTTCCACTAATGCCTGGCATCCATCGAGTGATGAAGGCTTGGGGGAAGACACCCCAGTTCGGAATTTGGGAGTTCCCTCGAGTGAGTTTTTGTCGGATTAGATCATTATCTAAGAACACATGGATGCCGTTGAAGCACCAAATTACATTCGCACATAATGAAAGGAGCCCATGTTACAAACAAGCCCGACAAGGCATGGTTAAATGATATTAACATAGATCTCTATCTACACAGTCATCAACATGCTAGCATTCTTATACCAGCTCAGCAGAGGATTCTCTCCATTCCGCGTCTCCGTATCCTCAATGTAAGCCCAACGGTGCACGAACTCCTCGTGGCTCGTGACCTGCGTCAGCTTCCCAGTAACAGCACGATACATATCCTCGACGACATTGAAATCCGTCGGGAAGAAGATATCGAAGTAGCCTTGGTGGACCTGCAAAAAAAGAAATCAGTCATGTTCAAAGTTCACATCCAAGAGAATATCCACATACAAAAGGAGTCGACACAGGCACCGTCTGTCGCTGGTACCGAGTCTGCACGACCGGTGCGTTGATACCAGGCACGGCATCTGGCAGGGAACTGAAGTCACTGGAGACTAGACGGTGGGCGGGGAAGTACTGGTTCAGGACATCAAAGAACTGCATCAGTCGGGTCGGAATGTACTCCGGCAAGGAGTATTCCTTTTGGAAGGGCGCGGCGGAGCGGAGGCCGCGGAGGAGTGGTGGGCCCAAGGGACTCGGGAAAGGACGGCGGGCGGCGGCTTGACGCACGCGCAGGAATCGAGCTGCGACGGGGTCCAGCTGGTTGTTGTAATACTCGTGGAACTCGCCGTCAGAATCGATCAGCACACCACCCTGCTGCGGCATTTCGGTGCCTTGCTTGTAGCGGATGGTGTCATGGGCGAAGTTATCGAATACCTCCAGCGCCAGGAAGAAACACGGAGAATGAACGTATGTGTCCCAGTCGAAGATTGACCGATTTACAATCTCGACCTTGTCCCGGTGTCCCTTGGCACTGAGCTTGTCGGTCAGATTCTTGTACTGTAGATCTGCGAGCGCGGGCGAGATCTCAATGATCTTGAACTTGGTGCGCTGATACACCTCGTGATCGGTGTCGCGGATGAAATCCAGAATGTTTAACATCATTGTGCCGTTTCCTGCGCCCATTTCGTAGATGATCAGGTCGTGGTATGGGTATAGGGTCAGCTTGTAGTTTGACACCAAATACCGCGCAATCGTCTCGCCGTAGTATGGTCGGAAGAGCTCTGTCGGTGTGTGCCATAGCTGCCGCGCGATATCTGGGTTCGTTGCATCAAGCTTGTCTTCGAACTCCGTGTACCGTTGACCAAGGAGTTTGTGGAACGCGGGTCCGTCTTCGATGTTGTTGAAGTCAAATGGCTCTCCGGGGCTGAAAATTGTCGCGTGTTTGGAAAAGTATCCGTAATGTGGGTTGTAAAGGCTGTCTGGAAGCGCAATGTCAGAACTAGTCTCGCTTCATTTTAGCCGCCGAACTCACCGTCGATGAACTCGCGTGTCAGCATCTTGACCTGTCGCGGCCGTTCACGGCGGTTACGTAGTTCCTTCGCTGTCACTATTGGGTATGTCCTATACTCCTCATCGATATTCTTGGGGTAGTCGCCTCGTTTTGTCCAGAGCTGGATATCATCGTGGGCTTTGCGCTTGACATTGACAGGTGTGCGCCGCGTCAGGAATGATCGGGATTGTGATCGAGCAAGTACGGAAGGCGACCGCCTTAGTGATCGACATGCTGGATGGCGGAAGAGCTGTCGGAACAGCTGGGTGAGGACTGGCGAGTCCATTGTGATTGCAGAGCTAAGCTCAAGGTTGTTCCGGGGAGAAGGACGGCGTTTCTGGATAACCTTTTTGGCCTCAGGCAGGATGACACGTGCCTCAGGCAAAAGTCATCACCTTCAATTTCTTCGACACTTTGGTGACTACATGGTTCTTGAAGCCGAACACAGGTTGAACCAGGGAATTCTTTGAATTGATTTGACCTCCAATATTTCTTGTCGTCGACGAAGTACAGGCTGACTGCTATCTTCCACCAAAAAGCCCGATGGTCCGAGCTTCATATCTCCCGTCTATGCACCAAACCTCAATCTTCAAGACATAAAACGGCATTGGAAGATGCCAGATCATTCAACCGCGTACATAGGCACGGCCTTTGTGGCTGGCGTGTGCCTGGCACTCGCATATCAGGAAATATCACGTCCCAGGCGTGATGATAATGTGGCAGAGCAAATATCTCCAACAAATGGCCTCATCGCCCGAGCTGGCCCACCCACTATTGTGGAAGGCATTGAAGGCTGCATTGGAAACACCCCTCTATTCCGGATCAAGTCACTGTCAGATGAGACGGGATGTGAGATTCTAGGCAAGGCAGAGGTAAGTAGCTTTGGTACATCGTATACCAACCTCCTCAAAAAAAAAGAGCTAAGAATGCGCTAACAATGCCCGCAGTTTTTGAATGGCGCTGGCCAGAGTTCAAAAGACCGAGTGGCACTAAGCATGATTGAAATTGTATGCCAGGATACACAACACGAAAAATATTTTTTACCTGCACTAGCCCAACATCACTGACACCAACCAGGCAGAAGAACAGGGTATCCTGACACCCCATTCCGGCGACACAATCTATGAAGGAACGTCGGGATCAACCGGCATCTCACTAGCAACACTAGCCCGGGCGAAGGGCTACTTAGCACACATGTACGGATACGCCACCCTCTCCTTCCCACCCAATAGCCAAAACCACTAATGCACATGCAACCCAGCTGCCTGCCGTCGGACCAGGCAATTGAAAAATCCAACTTGCTGCTGAAACTCGGGGCAATCGTGGACCGGGTTCCGCCAGCACCTATAGTGGAGCAAGCCAACTTCGTGAATCGCGCACGAGCACTGGCGAAAACGCACACGGCCTCATCGGGAATCTCCTCTGCGTCAGCGGATGAGCAATCCGATCTCCCCGCGGCAAACGAACGCATGACCCGTGGCCGGGGCTTTTTCGCCGACCAATTCGAGAACGAAGCTAACTGGCGCGCCCACTATGAAGGGACTGGCCCAGAGCTGTATGCACAGTGTGGGGGCCGGATTGATGCGTTTGTAGCGGGCGCCGGCACTGGTGGGACCATTTCGGGCGTCGCGAGGTTCTTGAAGCCGTTGCTGCCTAGACTTACTGTTGTGTTGGCTGACCCGCAGGGAAGTGGGCTTTTTAATCGGGTGGTCTACGGGGTTATGTTTGATGTTAAGGAGAGGGAGGGGACAAGGCGGCGGAGACAGGTTGATACTATTGTTGAGGGGATTGGGATTAACCGTGTCACTGCGAATTTCGAGGCTGGGAAGGAGATGATTGATGATGCGGTGCGTGTTACTGATGCACAGGCTTTGGCTATGGCTAGGTGGCTTGTGGAGAAGGATGGGATCTTTGTTGGGAGTAGCAGTGCAGTAAACTGTGGGTTTATTAACTCTCTGACTAGTGCATCTGATGCGTTTTACTAATGGGTGGATTATAGGTATCGCCGCTGTCAAGACAGCAAGGAAGCTTGGCCCTGGTCATCGGATTGTCACGGTACTTTCGGACTCTGGCTCACGACATCTGTCTCGATTCTGGGCCAAGGCTGGAGATGTGGGTGGCGCTGTTGATACCAAGCTTGAGGATGTTATGAATGCACGGGACGAAGACTTTCAGTAAATAGATTAATCGAATGTGGTATGGATGTCATTGGGTATGGATATGGATGTGGATAGATTTATCGATCATCGATCACTAGCCCCCTATTAGTATATTTGATTGCACCCAATCAACATGTTCAGGAGTTTATAAAAATCCCCAAGAAGCCATTGGGAGCAGACGCCTTACTGTCGGTTGTCCCGGTCACCTCTTGGATTTCGAGCTGCTCCAGTTCTTCCTGGGCAGTGCCTTCGGACGCAGCATCGCTATCTCCCGCGTCATCTTTGACTTCCTCCACGACTGCATCAGATTCCGGCTCGTCCTTTATCTCGTCGTCCTGCGGATCTTCTTCCGGGTGCTTCTCTTCCGGCTCCGCGTGTTCCACGGTCTCGATAATTGAAGAGGTAAATCCCTCGCCAACAAAAGCACGTAACAGCTCAAACTCAACCTCGTGTCGTGATCGGCCCTTGAACCAACTTTGTATCTGACCCCAGGTAAGATCCGATTGGGTGCTGAGTCGGGCCAGAGCTTCTAGTTCAGGCTGCGACCAGGCGGCGGAAAGTGGAGGTGGATTGGTGAGGCGGCGCGTCCAGTGATTGTAGAACCAGTGCCAGACTGTCTGGTATTCGCGACCTGGTAACATGTACATCACATCACTGGCCATCTTTTCTTGTTTGTACATCATGCACACGATCAGCTTTGCTTCATCGGGTGTTATGGGTCGCCTTTTGCTTGGGGTGCATTCCATGGGCTGCGGGGATGAGGCTTGGGTGCTGGCCGTGGCCGTGGCCTTGGGGGTCAAATCGCCTTCCGCCATAGAATGGAATGGCACATCGTTTTTGTATTCTGCGCTAAAGGCTTTGTTTTCTCGATCACTTGGTCTGTAGGCCCCTTGGGCTTGTTCTTCGAGCACCCCGTTTTCTTGGTGGCTTGATTCGGAGCCCCCATCTCCAAGGCGTGCTTCAGGCATTCCATCTATCTGGTTGCTGGATTCATAATCCCCTTCTTCGAGGTATGCGTGTGGAACTTGATCGTCATGGTGACTTGGCTCATAGCCCCCTTCTTGATCATCGCCTTGATCATCGCCTTGGTCATCGCCTTGGTCATCGCCTTGGTCATCGCCTTGGTCATCGCCTTGGTCATCGCCTTGGTCATCCACTTGGTCATCCACCTGGTCATCCACCTGGTCATCCACCTGGTCATCCACTTGGTCATCCGCTTGATCGTCAACTCGATCATTAACTTCGATGACAACAGCTGGCTGTTTCGAAGGCGTAGATGGCCCATCGTTCTCTTTGGTTGGAATGTGACGCTTCCCACGAATAATTTTCATTTTCGACGGTGTCGGCGATGGCTCATAATCCTGCAAAGGGTCATCCGACTCATTTCCATCTGGTACTGCCGCAAAAGACCAGTCGTGCGTAACAGGGCTAGAATGGTACTTTCGCTTTGCGGCTGGTCGACGCTTACTCGGCGTAGCCTTCGGTTTCGTTTCTGTACGTGGTCTGCGGGGTTTGCGCACAGCCCAGACAGAGCCACTCCCTGGCGGGGACGTAGACCTGGCAGGTGGAGAGAAGCCCACGTTTGATTTGCGGGTTTCAGTGGTAGGTGTTGAAAAGGTTGGGGGTAGGTCTGGGACTGCCCAGATTGGATCTTGCGGTTTGGAAGTGAGGATTGGGTTGGTGGGATGGGAGACACGTTCTTCCTTGGTCGTAGGACTGAGGCCTGCAGTCCCCGATGCTTTAAAAGTAAACACGAAATCCAAAGAGGTATCCATGTCTGTCTGTAGCTGTTTCGATGGCGATTCTTCGCGTGGGGCATCCGAAGAACGAGCACCGGGAGAGGAGGTCATAGAAAAGAATTCATCCTCTTCTCCCCTCGTGTTGTTGTCATCGTCTGCATCAGGATCTTCCGGCTCATCCAGGTCAGCCTGTGGGAGCCATGATCGTGGCTGGCCACCAGCATCGTGCTCGCCCCGCATGCCTAGGAGATGTCCATTGTCTACCACTATATCCCCAGTCTGCAGATCGATCTCATCGCCAACGTCGGAGAAGTCCTGGCTATATTTCGCGAAAATGCCTTCGAAGAGAGACTTCAATCGCGAGTCATTCTGTGCGCGCGCGGCCGGGAGATCAAACTCTGCGGGAACCTCTTCGTCGGCATCGGGGGTATATGATAGACATGGTCTCTTCGCCGGTCGTTCCATATTGTCCTGCATGGAGTGGTCCATGCTATCATCCGGGTCGTTCATGGTTCCGGATAAGAATCGATCGGCGCGTGCCTTAGAAGTGATCGAACGTTGAGCGCGTAGTAAAATAAAGCATAATTAGATTTAGCAACAATCTATTGATTGTCAAAGTAAAGTATCAAAAGTGTGGTGTGTAGGCGCAAGCGCGAGCCAAATATGCGGCAAAGCAAAAACAATCTGAAATGACGTTCCTCCCCCGAAGCTCCCTGGGAGCTCCCCGACTTCCACTCCCCACGTCCCCCCGGGATGAATTAACAACCATGTATTGCCAGAAATGTCGCACGCCGCTGAAGCTGGATGGCTCAGTAGAGTCACTCAACCCAGCTGCCTTTGACTTATTATCGAGTAAGTTTACACAAAGCGATCGTTCCGATCCCGCTAATCAAACTGCGGTCTAGACTCTACAGGAAAGACGCTGTCAGATACCGGAGCTGTCTCCTCGTCAGCACGATCGTCCTATCCACCCGAACACCGCGACAAGTATGACCAGTCCTCTAAAAATGCTACATCGCCAGTTTACAGACGGTCTATCCCCGCCCCGCGTGCAGGAGGCCAGCACCACCCGCCCGCAATACCCCGTGGCGATAGCGGCAATATGTCATTTGTGATGCTCACTGAGTCTCAAGTTGCGCCACCGCCACCAGTCGGTGAGAGTAACTCTGCTGCCCGAAGCAAGCGAAGTCCTACACAAGCCCAACTCCGGGGCCAGGAGGATGGATCATTCGTTGATCAAGTGGAGAAGACGACACGGCTGTTTGAGATAGTCTCGGCGCGGTCCGATATCGACCATCCTATTTGCGTGGAATGCACCGAGCTACTTGTGGAAGGATTACAAAAACGCTTGGCTGGGTCTACGAAGGAGCGAGATGCATACATCTCATTTCTTCGAAACCTGAATGGGTCCATCCCGACCGAGGAGGAGCTGCAGGCAGCACAAAAATCGTTAGATGAGAGCCTGGAAGCGGAACGGGCCGCATTTGCAGAGCTTCAGGCCTTTGAGAAAGAAAAGGCTGCTCTAGATGCAGAGATTGCCAGTTTGGAAATCGAATCGCGACACCTGGATGCAGACGAGGAGAGCTTTTGGCGGTCGCGCAATGCGTTTGCCTTGACGCTCACTGAGTTTCAAAGCGAACGGGATGCGCTCAATATGCGGTATGATCATGACTCCCAGCAGCTTGAGAGACTGCAACGGACGAATGTCTACAATGACGCGTTTTGCATTGGTCATGATGGATATTTCGGTACTATCAATGGACTACGGCTGGGCCGGCTGGCCAACCCTTCTGTTGACTGGCCTGAAATTAATGCTGCGTGGGGACAAACCGCTCTACTTCTGGCCACGATGGCCGAGAAACTCGGATTCCAATTCCAGGGGTATCGTCTCAAACCACTAGGGTCTAACTCGCGGATTGACAAGATTGAATATCCCATGCAGCCATCCGGTCAGCCGGTCGAGGGAGCTGCACCTAAAGTGACCCAACTAGACTTGTTTTCGTCCGGGGATCTCCCGCTCAACCTTCCTTGGCTCCACCGTCGTTTTGATTCGGGCATGGTGGGGTTCCTTGAATGTCTCCGCCAGCTGGGGAAGTTTGTTGAAAAGACGCCAGCACCAGTTATATCTCCCCGTCGTGGCCAGACCGTCGCCACCGCACCGGGGCTAAAGCTGCCCTATGAGATTAAGCGGGACCGTATTGGCGATGCCAGCATCAAGTTGGGCTTCAACCAGAATGATGAGACATGGACTCGAGCCTGCAAGTACACGCTCACTTGCTGCAAGTTTCTCCTTGCGCATGCCAGCAATCTCGCTAGCACGGGGTCTAACAACTCAGCTGCTGTCGCGGCTGCAGCCGTAGCAGCCGCCGACCAAGCCCGACAAGCAACGGCCCCGAGGAATAAACCCTGAAACACACCCCGGGATATTTTTTTATATTTTTTAATTCTAAAACAGCAAAAGGTGAGGCTGCACAGGATTTTAATCCCAGTCATGTGGGCGCAAAATCGCGCAGATGGATGAAATTAAAGACCTGCACAGCGCATCACTTTTCGTACTTTGTCGATAAGCTCCAAGCACACGATGTACAGTGATGTACATTATAGGGGGGATGGCAATGACGTGCCACTGGGATGTTTCAACCAAGGCTGAATCCCCCCTCGTCTGATTGGCCTGTCACAACAGAACTGGAATGACGAGGCGGCCCAATCCCCTGACATATGTCGGCTGAGTGCAGGACTGGCGCGTGGGCCGGGAACAGACCTCCCCCACTCTCTCTCTCTCTCAATAACTCATTATCTATGAGCGCGGGAGAGGGAAACTGCGTCCGATGTGCATTCGTACACCCATTTCCAGTCTGCGCGCTACATCCTAGTACCTGCATGCGATCCGAGCCGGTGAACGATGGTCTGTGGACCTATGAGCGTGTCGACGGCAGATATCTCCGGATACAGGCGGCTCGAGTGGAGTGGGCTCCACGCGGGATGACCGTTGTGTTCCCTCCCAGGAAAGCGCGGTTAATGGGGGTTTTTGTTTTATAATGTTATGTTTTGTTTGATATATGTATTTATATTAGAAGAGAAGATAACAAAGTACACCCCGCACTTTTTACAACGATCATCCATGTCCAAGGATTTGGTTATTTGCATATGTATAGTCTTGGGATACCTGAGATGGGAGTGGTATTTACGCCTTGTTATTATTATTATTATTATTTTATGTTTTGCTTTTTTTTTCATCTGTCTCTGATTATTCCCCCTTTTCTACATGTACCTATTCAATATTGATTGTACTATAGTACTTTCACCTCATCCATTCGGATATCATCAAAGCTCTCAGCAAAGATACCACCTATCCCTCTCGGGGACCAGGATTTTCGCTCCCCGAAAGACAAAACCAAAAAAAAAACCCTGTAGATCAGTGCATCATCTTCAACCTATGATTCCGAGCTGACCAACACACACTAGTTCCTGAGTTTTGCGCTGGGAGTTCTAGCCCTTGAGATATGGGCCACGCGTGCAGGTGATAACGGGGGGGCATGTGCACCGTTGTAGATGAGCGTAGGATTGAGTGGAGTTCAACTAAACCTTGGTAAAACATGAAGATAAATCCACCGGTAGAAGTAGACTCTGTACATGAACTCCATTGTACTACATACTATCCCCGGAGAGTACTCCGTATATTTTGTAGGAATGGAGATATTGTACTTTTGGGTAGAGAGTCATCCAGAGAAGAAAAAAGACAGAAAAAAAAAAAGGGTAAAATTAGCACGGACCTTGCATCGTACGTTTTTAATAAGTCTCGGCCGGAGATGGATATTAACTATAAATACAAAGGCACTAAAGGGAAATTGGTCTGACAGGGTAACCTTGTCTCGAGACCAAAGCGCATGGTATTTTGCCTCCCCTTGATGAGTGGATTACTTCGATGGGATAACGGGTTTAACGGCTTTACTCCTTGGAGTGACAGTTGAGATCTGGCACGTTATGGCAGGTGTCATATCGATAGTACATATCTCCATCCCACGAGTCACGATATATGTATATATGTATATTTATACTCCGTATATAATATATTATATACCAAGACAAGGATCCTAATATGACGTGGCTGATTGATCCACGGAACTGGGATTTTTAGAGGGCATTTTTAGACTCGGACAAAGACCTGTCAGGGAGGATTCGGCCCGCTCCCGGTCTTTTTTGTTCTGATCTGCAGATTGTTTTGTCTTTGAGGATTGAGGATTGGATTATAATATTATTATAAAGTACTTTGTATAAGAGTATAGTGTACGGAGTACTCCATACGGAGTACTATATTCTAATGTATGGATACTATCTACTATCTACTATCTCTATACCAAAAAAAAAAAAAGAAAGGCAACGGAAAATGCATCCAATTTGCGGCCAGTGCACTGCATGTAATAGTTCGCTTAGGCTGTAAAGGTCAAAAGTACCTTCTCCACTCCTTTGTAGCCATCATGATTTAATTTAGAATATAAAATATATATATATAAATATATAAATATTAAAAAAAGCAAATATATAATACTAAAATCCAAAAAAACAAAGAATCCTATATTCAGACTCCTACCACAATAAGACCCAAACTCGGAGATATTCTCCAACATATACCTAAATACCCTAGATGCCTATGTATAGCTAGTCCTAGTCCTTGATGGTCAAGGCTGAGCCACTGGATCTCCCCCGTCCACTCTGATTTGTCCGGGGAAGCAGGGGGTCGTGCGTCCGCGTGCACGTCGCCGCAAAGAGGAGGGAATTCCCTTGGCCCCCCTCATCTCTTGCCTCTTTGCTATTTTTTGTTATTTTTTCTTTTTTTTTCCGTTTAAATTCCTTTTTAGATATTTAATTTGATTTGGATTTTATTTTCTAGAACATATTATGATTTGCATTCCTTTACCGAATTTATTATGGACTCTGTTTTGCATAATAATCCCATGAGACCAGTATGATATAGACCCCTCCAACTCTATCTCTCTCTTATACATTCTATAACCTCTGGCTATAATCATGGATAATTACTCAACTCCCATCTCCCCTCAATCGCCAAATGTCTTTCGACCCCGCCGATCCGATGACTGGCACGAATACCGTGAAATCATCGAGCAACTCTACCGCAATGATCAGTTGAAGCTACGCGATGTCAAACGCATCATGGAAAGAGATTATAAGTTCTTTGCATCGTATTACTATCCTTTTCTTTTTCTTCTTGGTCGTCATCTTCCTATTTGAATATGCTGCTTGCATCTTCATCTCATATAGATTTCCCCCCTCCATGATCGCAGTATCACCTAACTCCAGTCCATTAGAGAAAAACAATACAAAGATCGTCTGGCAGCATGGCATGTGCGAAAGAACATCAAAGCCAAAGAAGTCCATCTCATGCTTCGCAAGCAACAGAAGCGCGCCGCCCAAGGCAAACAGACCGCATTCCGGGTAAACGGACAGAACGTCGATCCAAAACGTATCGCCCGTTTCGTGCGTCGCTATGGAACATCATGGGATACCAACCGAGGCAAAGAACCAGAGACTGAGACTCAAAGCCCAGAACCTCGTGAGTGGACATCGAAATCCCGAGTTGATATAGACCATACCATGGATATCATGGATATGTCTTGGCTATATCAAACTCCAAACTCCCAATATACACATACTAACAATCCCATAGAAACTCCATCCGACATGACCTGCTACACACCAGAACCAACAGACGAACACAGCGTCACAACGCCCATCTCACCACTCACCGACATGCAATCGCCAACCCGAGAGATGCCCCCTTACCCACTCGGCTCATACGGTAAATCCACGGCCGTTCCGGTGAGTGTGAGTGTACCGAATGATATTGATGGAAGATATCTCGCTCTAGACCCAAACCACCTCGAAAGTCTACCCGATCTGGAACTGGAAGAAACAACACCCATGCCGATGTCTATGCACCCATCCCAGCCTCAGCCACGCCATATCCAGTCCTACCATCATTCAATAGGCAACCATCTCTCCCACGGTGCACATGGGTCTCACAACTCTCACCCATCGCACCCTGTGCACGGTTCCCATGGATCGCATGGATCGCATGGTGTGCACAACGCTCACAATGCTCATTCTTCGCACGGTTCTCACGGTTCTCACGCGCATGTTCATCCTGGACCGGCACCGAGGGATCTAGAGGATGCACCGAGTGAAGTCGATACTCATCCGCCGGATTGGAATACGGTTGAGTCGTTCCAGACGAGGTTGCAGGATTTGGATTTCACGCTTACGCAGTCGATGTCAAAGTGGGCTAGGGATCAGGATCCTAACCATGAGCCTCCTCACCATGAGGGATTGGGGATGTGATTTTGATTTTTGATTTTTGATGGTTTTGGTTTTTGATTTGAGATTCTTTTCTTCATTATGTTTCATTTCTTTTGACTGCTTCATTCGCCATTTGCTTTCTATCCATGTCTTGATTTCCCCCCCGCCTTTCCCCATCAGCGTGTGAGCCCGTTTTCTTTCTTTCTTTCTCTCTTCTTGTCTTTTCTCTATGTATATGGTTCCTATGCTCTGTTCCCATCATCTCCCTTCCAAACATAGCCCAGGGGAGGAAGACTCATAGCAAGGGCGTTCTTATTATGGCTTCTCCGCGTTTTAGATTGGTGATCTATGCATTATGGCATCTGAGTTTCTGTATATCCTTTGTGCTGGCTATCAAGTATGGGTAGCACGAGAAGGGGGGACACGGACACGTCTCGGCTCAACAATACCTATCCATCCGCTCGACCGACATTATCCTCCCCTCTCGACTCAACTCGCCCAACCCCGGCTCCAGTCCCAGTCTCAGCTATGTCTCACCCGACACGACATTTCCTCGAAGACACAAGAAACAACCCTGGAAACTACTGTGTTGCAACCCCCGTCTCGAATCTCTGCCCAACACTTCTACCACACAACCCCGGCCAGGTCACCGTTCGTCCCTACGATTATGCTTCACTTCATCCTAGACAAACTCAACTGTGTACCTACCCTACGACCCCTCCAGGATTCCCCATGCACAACATATTCCAGATGGATACGACTGAAAGCCCGCCACGTTGAAACGAGGTATCTCAAACGGCCAGTTCCTCGTGGGACTTATTGTAACACACTCTACTCCATCCATAGTCGTTACATATATAGTCTCTACCAGCACATCCAAATCACCCCACGGGATAACGTATATATACAGGTAGCGATACGTGACACAAGTCGGACAGAAGGAAGCATGGAAAACGTAGTGTAAAAGCATTGAAACGAATCGATGAACAACCGTTATCTACACAACGTATTCCAAAAGGCAAGGCCAGATCCATCTAAGCGTTTAAGCAGATTATACTCCATACACAGTAACTATACCGAAAGTACCATGATAACAATACAAACATAAGATCAATATAATTCCAAATTCCAAATCAAAGACACAGCAAAGAAAAGGCAACGACATCGACCCCCTTACTCCGATCTCCATTACCCCAGTACATGTACATGAACATGGGCGTCATACATATGTCGCAAACAATATACGGAGTACATAGATCAGCAAGCGTAAATAAGTACACGTAAATTGTATATGACAAATAACCATATAAGCCTCCAAAAAGCCAAAACGGCCTTTTCCAACTAACCCCAAGTCCCAAAATACAGAAAACAACCAACAATCCAACCGGATCTCAAACCGGACATACGGAAGACGGAATACAGAATCCCCAAAAACAAAAAGCCAAGCCACCCCCCGAATTCGCCTCACCAGCCCGAACCCAAATAGAACCACCTCGAAATGTAAATCCGACCGGGAGTGCTTAGTCGGGAGGCGAAAAAAAAAAGACCAGCTGCAGGAAGCCGGATGTAGACGTGGAATACGGAGTAGTTTGAACTTGACTCGGGCTACACTATACTCGAATGGGGATTGAGGCAGGGAGCAGGGGTTTTGGGAAGCGAGATGACGTGGGCGGGTATGTGCACCTGCATGGAAGGGGGCAGGGATTTGGATTTGGATTGATTTTGGGTTTGGGTTTAGATTTAGGGATTTGGATTTGGATTTGGGTTTGGGTTTGGGTTTGGGTTTGGATGGGAATTTGGGGATGCAGATGCTAGGGCTACACTACATCTACATCTACATCTACACTGCAGTACTGATATTAATGTACTCTGTACTCCGTACAGATTCCTGCATATCATACGAATACGATGTTGTATAGGGGGTTTGATTAGGGTATGTAATATTAGTGCAGATTTGGGAATAAAATATACGATATACCGAGGTACGTTGTAGCAAATATAGATTGATATTCGATGTATCGAGTGTCAGAGTCAAGTGGTGGAGACGGATCCGGATATGTGCCGGGAGCGGACGGGACGGGTATGATGGCCCACTGTGGGCCACACGAGGGATATTCCACCAGGGGGGGGGGGGGGGGGTGCTCCGTGTTGAATGGGAGGAGGTACGGGGGATTGAGGATTGGATAGGGTATATGGTAGGGGTATATGGTACTTTTGTGGTTACGAAAGGGGAAGGAGGGGGCTTGTTTCGAACTAGAACTAGTGGGAGGTTTTTTTTTTTCCAAGGTTGCGGTGTGTATGTGGTGCATTGCACTAAGTACTAAATACATAAGCCAAATGGGATCGGGGACCGTCGCTAAAATGAATCCAATCCGATGGAATGACAGAAGGGGAAGGAGACGCCAAAATTGAAAAGAAAAGGAGAAAGAGTGGGAAATAGAGACTACCCAGTATCACCTGGGTAGGGAGAGGATAACCACTGGTATCACAGTAGATCACAGTTCATAAGGAGGATCGAGGAGATCCAAAGGCACGCTCGGGGGATATATAAGGATGAGCATAAAGCTCGAAGGGATGGGAGCTTTTGGCCGGTTAACGTCACTATCAGAAAATCATACCCTGCACCAACATGTCTAGCAATTCAAAGACAATGGCAGACAGAGACAAGTAGAAGAAGGAAGCCCAAATTAAGCACCGGGGAAAGTCTATGACACGGCTGATGGCTCATTGCTCATGAGTAGAAAGTGCTCTTTTGGAAGCTCTCAGGTGAGATATCGCCAATCTTGCTGTTAATCTCGGGTTTCCCCAGAGATGACAGACTCTGTGTGCGACCTTCAGCCATAGGGTCACCCTTCATTGTAGAAGTGCGAGTGACAGGCTCGCTGCCCGCTGTGATAGCCTGCTGATTGGGCCGGCGCTGGATAGTCTCCAGGTACGGACCGGGGAGATATCCGACACGACCATCGCGGGCACGGCAGCGCCACCACTCGGAGGCATTGCCCATAGGATCAGACTTGCTGAGGACGGCGACAATGTCGCCCTTCTTCACAGCCAGGTCGATTCCATTGCTCTCCTGGGTCTCAGGGGTGTAGTCGTAGAGGAGACGGCAGAAGTCCAGCTTGGCCGGGTCGAGCGATGCTGAGCCCGGCTCGCCGTTGGGGCCGACGAGTTGGCGGCGCTTCGCCTCTTCCTCCTGGGAGCGGGCCATGGTCTTGATGAGCTTGCCCATCAAGTAGGGGAGGCCGAATAGGGCAATCAGGAACATGAAGAAGGGCTTCTTGGATGGCTTGGTGGGAGCCGGTGAGCCATCGGGGAGTGTAGCAGCGGCGCGGCCGCCCATGAAAGCCGCAAAGGCAGCGGGGGTCAAAGAAGTCGCATCAGCTGGAGGAGGACGCCCTGTGAGCTTAGCGATCAATGTGCGGAACCACCGAATGAGGGTGAAAATGCCCAAGGCTGAGCCGAGGGTTGTTCGCAGGTTTCCGAATTGTTCTGCGACCGAGACCATTGCTATAAAAATGAGTCAGCGAGTGTCCATGACAAGCTTTTTTTCTCCAGAGGAAGACAAACCAAAGAATGAACTGTGCGTAGCCATGTATGTGCTCTCGAGCATCTGAGCAAAGCCACCAAACGCACCGACGATACTCTCAATCATGTGGAAAGTGGCCTGGGTGCTCTGCCCGAAGGAGTTCGTCAGGCTGTTCGGATCATTGGGATCTTGTCCCGGCATGCCACCGTACATGCCTCCCATGCCTCCCATACCGCCCATGCCACCATACATGCCACCTCCGTAGCCTCCATAGCCGCCGCCGCCGTACATGGAGCCCATACCGCCCATGGAGCCGAAGCGGGAGTAGGGTGACCCCATCGCACCCATGCCACCCATGCCGCCGTAGGTAGATCCATACGCGCCTGTTCCAAGGCGCGAGGCTCCATATGGCGAGTAGTTGTTGGCGGTGTTGTTGACTACGGAGTTGAGAGCGCTAGGACGGGAGGGGAGGTCGGGAGCGGTGGAGGTTGATACTGCGGGGTTGGTTGTGGTAGTCATCGCGGTCGAGGCAGCAGGACTACCAGCGATAGGTGCTGTTGATAATGCGTTTCCTGGAGAGAAGAAGAGGGGATGTTAGTCGGGGGTGGACACTGTGGGTTGCGGTGACTCTTGTGGCGCTAGGATATCGGCTATCGAAAGACACTTACCAGCTGCACCTGCTCTCTCCCACGGTTTCGGTGGCGAAGGCGTCGCCATGGTGTTAGATATTAGTGTAGTCGCATCTAGATACGATATAGATTGTATTAAGATAGATTTGTCGCGAGACTGAGAGGGTGAGAAGAGAGAAGAGAGAAGAGAAAAGGACGCATGTGGCCGGGAGCGGAGATGCCGAGGTCGGGGTTTGCCGAAGAAATACGGGGTATCTTCTGCTTAGTACACAGACCTGGCTATATTAATTGGAGATGAATTGTATTTATGAAGGTTATGAAGATCGAATAAGTCTACGTAGTATCTAATTATCACATTCATCTTGTTCTGTTCCTGTTCGCCCTACCCCGTTGGCTCTCTTCCACTTCGGCGAAATTTCTTCGGTGGCAAATGCGTGTACCTGGGGTAATCTGAGATTAAGGACAAAGTCGATCGAATTAGTGGAGTCATATGTTATACATATGCCTAGATATATACTGGCTGTTATGTACACATTTATATCTACATGTAGCCCGTGTAACTCGGCTGCATCTCCCTCTACAAGCCAAGATTCGGCCTACACGTGAACACATCCCTGCAGTAATCCAACCTGAAGAAAACCTGAAGAAGAATAAAGGATTATAGATTCGCACAAGTACTCCGAAAAAAACAATCCAGACAAAGTCTATCAACGCCATAACACAGAGCCATATGTACAGATGCCAATGCAAAGATGAAATACAGGGAACTCATAACTCGTCATGATTAGCATGGGCAGCAGGTTGAGTATGCGGACGCGGCTGGGGTGTCTTCAGCTTCCACATGCGTGGAGGCACCGGCAATCCAAGCCAGTAATTATACAATCGGATGACTTCCGAGCCGCCGATTTGGTAACTGCGAGAGTCGGTCAGTATCAATCCGAATAAAGCAAACCTAGGCTCAAACTTACATTGTATGTGGTATGTCCATCCAAGACTGCCAGATATACCCAACCGTACCCCAGACCATATCCCACTCGGACTTGAGATCCTCCCAGAAGCCGTCGTCTGGGCCGGGCGGTTTGCGCTCCCAGGGGTACCGCTCGGGTGCCTCGCCTCGGCCCCAGACATACCCGTCTTCGGGTCCTTCGCCTTCGAAGTAGAAGTTGTTATTGCCGTCCCTGAACACGCGCCTGTTGTTGCCGAGGGCGTTGGCGTGGTGGGATGAGGGTACAGCACCGTGAACGGGGAACATGTGAGTGGTACCGGTCAGCAGAGCTCGCTGCATACTGCGCGATGCAGCGATACTGTGCGAGATGCGGCCGAGGGTATTGATGAGGGCGACCAGCTCGGTGCGGCGCAGGGGCGGGTTCTCGCCGTTCTTGGTCTCGTCATATTCGAACAGCACTTTGAGCGCGGTTCCGTATCCGTTCACCTGGAGCTTGCCCCAGAGGCGGCACTTGTCGCAGCCGACACAGTCCATCAGGCGACTGACATTGCGGAAGCGGTTGCGGAAATCCTCTTTCAGACCCAGGCCGTTGGGGTCTTGGAACATGATCTTTTCGTCAAAGATTTTGGGGAGTTCCGACAGGGTGCCTGTCAGCTTGTTCATGCGCTTTTTGGTCTCGCGGTCTTGCACTGGGTCACTGGCGCAGAAGGTGTACCCGTCCAGGTGTTTGCGCAGCTTTGCCACGGCGCGCGATACTAGCGCGTAGTTGAAGTACATGTTTGAGATGCGCTCTGGGTGGTCGAGGAGGCGTTCCTTGAAGCATTGTACATTGGGGTGCCATTGGCCTGTGGTTTGGTTGAGGTAGTCCCAGCACAGATGTGTCGAAATGGACGCATGCATGCCGCTCAGCAGCCGGTGGAATACCCGCTTCTCCAAGCACTCGTTGTCCAGCGGCAGGCCTTCTACTCGCTGCGACTCCTTGTGAAGCACGTTGCGGAAGTCAGAGGCCGCCTGGAGGCCACCCATCGGGACGTTCGCCGACTGCTCGTCCAGCTCATCAGCCACGGACTTCAAGAAGCAGTTTTCGCTATAGATAGCATTCCACACTTGGTTTGCGCCTGCTCCGCTGTATCCGGTAAACCGCTCTGGGTTGTCCACCAAGCTCACATAATCTCCCTTCCCAGCGGAGCCCTCGTCCTCGGGGACACAGTAGTCTCGCTCTTCACATTCGTCATCGTATTCCACGACACAACTCTCGCCGACGTCTTCACCCAGCTCTCCCTGGAGTGGGCGTTCTTTCGGACGCTCGGCTTGGATATTGGGGGGTGGGTGGTTCGCCTTGGGACCCTCTAGTTTGCTGAGTTCTTCCGCGCGCCATGTCAGCGGGATATCCTCCTCCGAGTCAATGGTGTTCACGGCGCAAGCGATGTTGCCACACATGCTATTAGCATCGTTCCAGAATGGACACTCTTTATTGAATAGGTTGAGGCGATAGTAGGAGAAGAAATCCGTTTCTTGCGTGAGGGAGTTGAGTGTTGTGAAAATCAGGTCGTTCATGCCGTTGATCTCGCCATACGTGACACAGGCATCCGATACCATGGCCGAGGGTTCGAGCTAAAGCAAATGGACTGTCAGTCATCTGTATGGAGTATCCAAGTTTCCTTGACAAAACTTACAGCACACTTGGTTGGGTCCAGTGCAAGATTATGAACGTTGGCATGGCTCAAGCCAGCAAGTGCGAACACTGCGGCATATAGCAGCCTTGCTGCAGACCGCATCTTGGTCTCCGACTTGTAGTATATGTAGATCGAGCGCGTAGAGTCGTCCGGTTGTTGTATATGCAAGGTGGCGCGAAGGCCAAAGATTCAACGGGAGGATCTGTTCAGTGGTGGTAAGCCGTGAGATTCGCTGGGTGATGGTTTAGAAAGAAGAAGAAAACAATCTCAAGAAGATCAAAGGAAAAAAAATAACAGAAACAAGAATGTCAGGGTCTGCAAAGTGGACAAGCTGGCCTGGAAATGCGCGGAGGATCGGCCGATCGCCAAGAAATGATAATGGCCTGATTGATAATGACCTCTGATTGGCCAGGTGGCTTATTGATCCAAATTTGTAAATTTGTAAAAGTGGCAAGATGGAAGGTCATGGACGTGGTGCCACAGGATAGTGCCATCTACTATTATACATACTACATTTGAAGGTTAATATAGTACAGCATATATATAGTACAGCCGGTCTACAGTCATTCCCTCCCCCAACATGCCACCTTGCAAATATATATCAAACAACTATTTACCTCTAACTAGACTACCAGACTGCCAAGGTGGTTATTGAGTTATGAATAAAGTATCTGAATAAGAATTTACAAGTCATTCAAATCCCTGTCCAATCCACCTATCTAACCATATCTGAAACAGCGTACAAAGGTTCTTTGTCTTTGTGCCGTGAAAGCCATCAGCTCATGAGGATTGCGTGACTTATCATTGGCAGTTAAATACTAGACACATATATGAATAGATATACATTGAAGGCAGCAACAAAGCCATATTTGCTCAATTGCCCGGTTAACCCGGACTTGACTCATCGCCTCCTCTGTCTTACATTTGCACTTTATGCTGAGTATATATCTCGCATGGGAAGCTACAAACATATTTTATCAATCGTTTTTTTGACCGAAATGAGATACAACCGTGTAATAAGGGGTAGATTATTTAGTGAATACTTACTATGAATTCTACTAAGCTGGAGGATCCCAACGTTGGAAGTACCTATATGACCCTAAAGCTACCCAGAGACTGTCTCTGAAGGACCATGGCGACGAAATCTACTATGTGATAGTGTCCTGTGTACAAAACATTCTCATTCAATAGTACAAACCAAATATCAAAGATTTTCCAAGAAAGAGAGAGCAATGCATAGTCTATAAGAGCAAAGGTGAGTATAAAATCTATCAACCCAAAGTCAGTGTAAGCAATAACGACGAAGCCAACCAATCTTCTTAAACCTATGGATATTCAATACCAAATCATACATATTAATAATCTAGGATCAAAATCGGGAAACTCAAACGGGGTTTGCAGCCCATTACCCCGTCGATGCTGATGATCTCAACGACGAGCGTCAGAGTCCCGACGGGGGTTGCTATTCAAAGTCTCCCCGATATTGGCATTCAAAACAGACACAGCATCACCAGTGCTAGGGGCTGGTACATTAGACGGGAACTGCATACCAGCAGGGGGCTGCGCAGACGTCTTCGGTGCACCAGGTAGAGCACGTCCACCGGGGAGATTGAGTGGGGTGAAAAGGGAGTTAACACCCGGAAGAACTGGATCCGGAAGAACGCCATTCTGCTCGATATTACGGAGTGGAGCAGCCATCTGAGGCATCGACGGTGTTAGTCTAGCATTTCCACGACGTCGCGGACGAGCACCCGGTTCAGGGTATGGGGCAGCGCGATGGCGGGTTCGCCGTGCCACGCCGTAAATAGTATCTGTCGGGGCGGGCATAGTGATATTGACATGCGGGTGGGTGCGGGCTGGCCCAGCAATCTTTGTGCCTTGGTGACAGGTCCAGCGCCGCCGGGTGTGTAGTATGGCGGGCCGTCGATATGCACGATACTGGCTGGCTGCTGCACGGGATAGTGTGCAGGAAGCTCGCGGGGGAAGACTCTCATCTCGGTTAATTGCCAACTCGCTAGTAACTGTTCCAACTGGTCGGCTACGCGGGTATGGTCTCGTTGGTGGAGAAGGTCTGCAATGGCGTAGCCCAGCTGGGCTTGGGTATACCAGCAGGAATACCCGAACTCCGTGCCGAAGTAATTCTGATGGCGTTGAGCGCGGCCAGTGAAGTACTGTGGGGGAGCATCGCGGACGATGGAGTTGGGTGGATAACTTGAACCCATCGTCTCTCCGGCTCGTCGAAGGGTTGAGAGCTGGAGATTGAGCTGGCCCATTCGGCCAATGATATCGTCTTGGTTTGCTGGGTAGTTGTTTCTAAGACCATGGATGATCTGCTGCATGAGGGTCCAGAAATTAGCATGCTCGTCGCGGAACTCTTCGATCGCCGATCTGCGTCCTGACATAGCTGCGGTTTAATAGATTAGTGGGATGGTAGTGGATAGCGATGGAGCTAGCCTCGTAAGTTCGAGGCTGTGAATGATTGCTTTATGTAAAAGGCAAACAAGCTACGAATGGTCTGATAAAGGTCAGTTGTCAAAGCCGTAGAAGAATGAATAGGATATGGTTTGGTGAGTCGTATATGTTCGGTGACCTCGAAGTTTATATAGGCCTTCCGAGGTCGGCTTACCGGGTCGAGTACACAAGGAACTATTCTTATACACAAAGAATGTATAAACGGAGACGAACAAAAAGTACACTGGCATTGATATTGTGGTTTTGTTACTTGTCTTTGTTACTCCGAGTAAGCATCGGAGATACAAGGATGATAACAAAGTGATCAGCGTATCAAAGATTACAGCTTGGAAGCTGCTTTGTCTTCTCTTTGGTAGGGTTGATCATGAGCTTGATATACAATGTCATTTTTGAGCCGATGCTCGGGCAGTGTTATCATGATCGCATAAAGGTGAACCCCTCGATATAGATGTGAAGTCAAACGACGCAAACTATGGGTTAGGAACCCGCTTGATGCGGACTCTGAATCCATCACCTCTTGCTTTTGGAACACCAAAGCCATACTCCCTATGTGTGACGATGTTGTCTGCCGTCACCCCATATAGATCCATATCGAATTTCCGTACCATCATGGAAATGACCAGGTACAACTCCGCCAAAGCCAGACTAAATTCCGGGTAAGCCTTCGAAATACAGGGAGGAGGTAGGGTATAACTTACTGGTTGCCCAGGCACTGCCTAGAACCCTTACTGAAGGTGACAATCATATGCTCCAGGCGCTCGCCGGCTGCTTCAGCCCGGATCCAGCGTTCAGGGTCAAAGGTATGCGGATCAGGGAACAAATTCTTATTTGTATGAACAAAATGAGTGGAAGTACTCATTAGGGACTGTTGAGGTACATGGATGCGTTAGCGTTGTCGATCTCGGAGAATATAGAACCTTACGTTTGGTGGAATTGTCCACTGCTTGTATTTCAGGGCTTCATCGGGTGCACGTCGGGGTAGACGAGTTATGACGCCGGAGAGCCGAAGTCCCTCATTTATCACTCCTCTCTGAAACAAAGTTCGTTGATTAGTCTCGTCTTTGAATACCGCATATTGCATTGCTTACCATGTAGGGAAGTTTTTCAAGTTCGGCCCATGTGCTAGACGGGGATTGCTCAAGCTCCTCGCGGAGCTTTAGAAGCAGGGACTTGTCATTGAGCAAGTGGAACATGCAGATCTTCAATGTTCCTGTTGTAGTCTCTGTGCCTCCACCGATCAAGGAAAAGCCTTCGTCCTGCAGGCGATCTAGTGTTCTTTCTTGCGCAGGCAAGGAAGGGTCGCATAGAGCACCGAACATTGTTACTTGACCATCGACTTTCCCTTCATTTTGAAGTGCAACATCGGCTTGCGCACGAACCAGCTTTTGCAGTCGCAAGATGTTGGCTGCATGGGGCCAAAGCTTTCCAAGCACCTCATCAGGGATGTACTTTGAAAGATCCAAAAGGAAAGGAAAAAACTTCAACACATGAACTACAGAGGCAAGACTCAAGATAGAGTCTGCAACTTCGTTGTTGAAATTGACATCATCCAAGTAGTCAAGGCTCACACCATGTGCGTACTCTGAGATAATATCCGCAGTCAGAGCCGAAGATGCAGCATCCAGCTGCACAATTGTGCCTTGATCACAGGCTAGGTTGAGACGTTTGACAAGCTTTTGCACTTTGCGCTGGATCATGTCTTCCAAGCCTGCAATTGACTTCTTGGAGAAGTAGTTGCTCAGGATAGATCGACGCGAACTGTGCAGGCTGTGATCCACAGTCGCAAACATGGACATTGGTTGACCTGCCAGCCGCACAAGTCTCGGGTCTTTGTCTCTCCTCCTGGTCGGGCCAGCGTAGATCTCCGTATAAAAGTCGGGATCTGCCACATGAAGCTCATGAGGAGTAATGCGCACAATAGGACCTTGAAAACATTTAGTATTGAGATATGATCCAATGTCTCGAATGATAATTCCTTACCATATTGCTCATGCATTCTCTCTATCTCCCACAAATACCGGCCACCCAAGACCACATTGTAATAAAATTCATACAAACTTGTTAGGGCAGCTAGTTTCGGCCCGGGGAATTTGCTCAGGGGATGGAATTGTAGCCGGTAGATCACCACCCCGAAAACGAAGGAAAGGAAACCGAGCCACAGTAGTAGCATGGTGATGTGTTTGATGCTGAAAATTCAGCCAAAGTTTGAGAGAGATACTTAACCAACCGCAAGGGGTTGTGTTCGTGTATAAATCCAAATTGAGAATGTTTACCAATCGCTCTAGCTGGGATTGGATACCGAGTACCGGAGTAGAAACGCTAACTTAAGCTAACCTTACGATTGCTACGTGGCATCCCCCAGAAACCCCGCTAGTAGGTTAGACACGGAATAGCAATTTCCAAGGTTTGTTCGGATATGAGGTCAATGTTCTCCGGCGCTACTTTTCTGCAAGGATTCAAACGGATTTAACGGGCTTGCCCGACCGCTATGTGGATGTCCGTGGAGGTAGGGATATGCCCGGGGTGCCCCGGGGGGCATTCAATAAAAAGTCATTAATATATTTCTGGAGCAGCCTGAAATATTGCGAATTGCTGAATTGGAGTTTCAATTCAACTTTACGTGATGGTTGTGTCAGGTCCCAGGGCGTCCAGGGGTGTTGGGTTAGTATCGAAGTGACTAGTTATGTACACCAATGGAATATACGTAGTTCACAAGCATATCGGATTGGCACCTGGCCGAGATTGAGATATAAAGTATAAGACCGGGATGTTGGTATTTCTACACCAACCTGTCGAGATGCATATACACTAAGGCAGGCTGTGCATGCACCGGATATAAATGGCTGAACCTCCTGAAACCTGGCCTCTTCCCCTTTGGGGCTCACCTCTTGCCGCTTTTTGACCTCCGGGTAAAACTGAGCATGTCCCACGTGAGTCCACGGGTGCCTGGACCTGCTGACGTAACCACTCACGGGCCACTGTTTCCAAGGCCGAGGTCCACCAGTCACCCGTAGACCCTCATTAATTTGCACCTCATCTTGTAAACCTTTGGATCAAAAATCATCAATAGCAGTTCATATGATAAGGTATTGACTAGAACAAAGACGCGAGGGATTGATACAGAGAGATGGAGTTGAGTATTTCTGGCTCGCTCTCATCTGGCATCAAGTCCAGCTCCTCCCACATCTCTTGTCCATGCACTGCATTTGGCTGGTGAATTGCACGATGTATATCGCCAGTCCCACGGCTATCCGCCAACCGTCTGACTAATTTTGCTGTTGGTAAAACACTGCGTACATCTTCTGCTGGTTTCCCCGCCCTAGAGACTAGCTCCTTGATTTCCTCGTCTGAGATGAGATGCATGGCTTCCATCAAAATACCAACGCTCTGTCGGGATAACGGACTACCCGCGCCTGCCACTTCCAGAGATTTAATTAGACGGGCCAAGCCTTGCTTGCATTCAGGTAATCGCGGGGAGGAGAGTTCAGACAGGGCCAGCATCGCCAGCACTACGCCCGCTGTGAAGCACTGGAAACACAGTTGAGCGGCAGAGGTAGTATTCCCAAGGATAAGTAAGATATTTTGCCATCGACATATACTCGACATGCGTAACGCAGAAGTGAATAATTGGTCACGGATCGTGGTATCTGACCTATCTTGCGTTTCGACTGGACCATCATGTAATCGGACATTGAGGTACCTCTTACTGAGAAGGAACGGGCGGAACAGTATCAAGTGTTTGTAGTCATACGTCACCTGCAGCGTTAGTGCTTGCAGGGAAAAGACACGCAGAGCAGCGTCGTTAACCATGTTCTGATCTTCCGAGAAGCTGTCAAGCTTGAGTTCTCGTGGGACGGTCTTCTCCCAATCTAGCAGACGGGAATAGGTGCGCTTGATATGAGGTAGGCGTATGCTATGTGCTGTTGGGTCGGCAATCGAGTATAGCTGTGCTTTGTAGCGGTTGTACGAGAAGATCGTCACGGGTTTGAACGTGCCATCTACTCGTACCTCGTATGATCCGATCTCCGGGCAGGTGGCCAGCGTGTCATCCAGGTCTTCCGGCTCGGAGACGTTGAACTGCACGGTTGGGAGAATTGATGGTTTCCCGTACGCTTGTGCGATGTACCTGGAACAGAGTGTTAAATTGATTCATGTGTATATACGGATGAGAGCAAAACTCACACATCGACCATGTAGATGGACCACCAAACTCGACGTCGTACCTGTACCTGAATGGGATCCAGGTGTCCCCACGTGGTCTCGTCATGAATGCTCATCGCCTGCGCCGCTCGCGATCCCAGTCCGGACATGGTGAAGGAGAGCTGCGTCTTGCGTTCTAGAAGGTATGCAATGGACATCAGAACCGCACAAGCGACAGATTCTAGGGTGGCTTCTCGGAGGATCCAGAATATATGATTCTCCACAGCCTCGATCCATATTGCCCTGGACTGCTGAGGATTAAACTGTGGATCCAGAGAATGTAGAGTTTCGTGATTGGAAAAAAGGGCTCCAATAATTAAGACTGCCAGCAGCAACAGTAAGAATGGCTTTTCAGATGGGAGAATGCCCTCTGTCTGAAGAATGGTGACTAGACGCGCCCGAAAGCTCGGCTCGTGGAACAAGGAAAGGTACCAATGATTCGCTTGGAGATACGCATCTAATAAGGCCAGAGTAATTGGTGCCGAGGGGAGGTGTATCCCAATTAGTTCTACGATTGGTATTCTCGATCCTCGGAATTGGGGCTGATTGTTTGCTGGGGTTCCATCAGGAATGGCGTCCGAGTCCCGCAGGGTGGTCATATGATTGCGAAAGAGCTGCTTGAGGTTAGATCGAAGAAAGGGTTGATAGCAAAGAATCTTACCTCCTGGACATGATGAAAGGTTGAATGAGCTCGTTCTCGCTGGCTGGTGACCAGATCTGTAGCATCGTTGCCACTGGGCATCTGTGGCTGTAGACTGGGTCTCGGATCGTGCGAAGGGGTTGTTTCTGTAAACTGTGGACGATGCTCAGGGCGTTTCCTGTTTTGTGACTGCCGAGCCCCGATAGTTTGTCTACACATTAGCTATATAGTATCATACCATAGCCCTGTCACACTCACTTTCGTCGCTTGTTTACAACATTCGTACATTCCGCCTCAGAGCGAATGCACAACTGGCAGGGCCGGGTATCATCACACTGGAACGAGTGAGTAACATCCGCGATATATGACAAGAGAGAAAGACCTTGAGTTTCTGTCGTCGACACCTGGCACAGGCGGATTGGACTCTGGAGGGTGCCATACTAGCGGAATATAACAGTAGAATAGGCAGATCCGGTGGAAGTCGGATGTTCGAAGGTTTATGTCATAGTGGAGACCATTGCCGAGGGATCTACTCCCCGCACTACTTACTCCGTGTACAGTTCCAATCGACCTGCATCCTTCACATCCATCAGATCTACTCATGTCCATCTATTATTGAGTTTAATATATGTTAATCGATGCATGAAAGTTCAACAGGGCGAATTATGATATATCTGAGGTAAGGTGCTGGACATCCATTGTCAGACTGGTCACTGGTGACATCTATGATCCCTCCAGGGCCAGTATCTACATAAATACGAGACCACTCTATGCCCTACCTCTATAGCTTCACCTTGATTTCCATCGCAGCCGCCCGGCGCAATTCCTTTCGAAAGACCCTGCTGGCCGGACGTTTGGGAATGCGACTGCAAAAAACCTTCTAACTCTGCTGGTGCGACTCGATAGGGGGAGGTGAATGTAAGATAGTTATCTGGCACACCATGTATATATACGAAGAAAATAATATACTTCTATGTTCTATGTGGGCTCTTGAGTCACCAGATGGATTATATCCGGTGGAAGATACCCGGTATACCCAAAATGTGGGTACAAAAGAGATTAGTAGCCAATAGGATCTACGTTATATCCGGTGGAACTGGGGTATCAAAAACGGGTACCATATGGAGAACCTCGGTTGTGATCAACGCTATACGGAGCTTATATAGGGTGTACCTGGAGGAAACCGATACCCCAACTTCATTTCCCCACATACAAACTGAACAGACAAGATGGTATCAAGCACCAGAAAGCCCTCATCATCCACGGATGGCTTCTTCCAATCCATCCCCACTGTTCCCCCGGCATATACCTTCGTCAACGATGGGTCCGCAAATTCCAGCTCCCTGACCGCTTCGGATGATTCAGCCCTCGCTAGAATTCTCAAACTCTACCTGCCACGCGAATCCTCAGTTGGTGTCTCAGTCCACAACCTATCGCGTCGTGCACTGGATCCAGTTATCCTGAACTTGGCGACCGATGCCGAGGTGAACCCACCTATCATTCGACCACTTAATACCTTCGGTAACGAGAATCGCGTTGACCCATTAATCACCGGAGAAGGATGGAGAAAACTGAAAATCATTGGACAAGAGGAGGGTTTGGTTACAGCAGCCTACAATGAGAGCAATGAACAATGGAATCGACGTGTGCATCAGTTCGCACTAAACCATGTGTGGTCGCCCAGTGCTGCGATGACGGGCTGTCCAGCCTCGATGACAGACGGAGCGGCCAAATTGCTGGCGGCACGCCTGGACGATGTGGATGGTGACCAGCCTGGCCGTCGTGCGGTTCTCCAAGAAGCATACAGACGTCTTGTATCAGATGACCCTAGTGAGGCTTGGACTAGTGGACAATGGATGACAGAGAGAACGGGTGGCAGTGATGTGCGGGAGACGGAGACACTGGCGCGGCGTTTGACGACACACGAGATATCGCAAGATGTCGAACAGGGACGAGATATCGATGCCCATGGATTGCAACTTGGTCCGTGGCGCATCGACGGGTTCAAGTGGTTCAGCAGTGCCACTGACTCTGACATGGCCCTGTTACTTGCGCAGACTGAGAAGGGTCTCAGCCTCTTCTTCGCCCCTATGCGGCGTCGCTCCGAAAAGCAGAGTACTGCGAGCGAGTTGAACGGCATTCGTATACAGCGTTTGAAGAACAAGCTGGGCACGAAATCTCTACCCACGGCGGAGTTGGAGTTGAAGGGGGTCCGTGGATGGCTGGTCGGAGAGGAAGGAAAGGGCATCAATGCCATCTCGACCGTGCTTAATATCACCCGACTCTATTGCGCTGGTGGATCAGCAGCAGGCTGGGGCCGCGGCCTATCCATTTGCAGGGCGTACACTCGCATCCGGAAGACGCGTGGAGTGCTTCTACAGGAGAATGTGCCGCATGTGCGATGGATGGCGGACGAGATGGTGAAGTACTCTGCGGCAATGCACTTCACATTCTTCGGGGTTGCGCTGCAGGGTGCCATCGAGCAGAGCTGGGACTCCATGGTCCGCAGTACCAACGCTGCTGGACTTATCCCACAAAACTCTGTCAAGGCTGCCACTCTCCTGCGTCTGATCACACCTGCCCTGAAGGCCACTGTTAGTGTGAATTCGACTCACGGACTTCGCGCATGTATGGAATGCCTGGGTGGCGTTGGTTACTGTGAGAATAATGAAGATGGCGGTATCCTGAACATCGCCAAGATCTATCGAGACACAACTGTCAATGCCATCTGGGAGGGCACAGTCAGTGTGATGGCGGAGGACGTTATTCGAGTTCTTACCGATAAACGGTTGCAGGGTGAGAGGTCGGCGTGCTTTGTTTTGGTTGAATGGACAAAGACTATTTTGAAGAGCTGCCAAACGAGGTTTGTGGAGGAGTGTGCTATTGTGGAAGGAAGATTAAACGCTCTTTTTGAGATCACACGGAGTACAAACAGGGAGGAACTCTTGTGGCGCGGGAGGGATATTTTGCAACATATCGCGGCTATAGTGTCCTCGTGCCTGCTCATGTACGATGCATCGACCGATGGTGATGAGCGCGCCAAACAGATAGCCTCTAGGTGGGTGCGCTCACAAGCACTCGTGGGTGCCAGAGCCAGCTTGAAGTCATCTTGGCAGCATGAGTCTGGCAATGATCGATTGATCTTTTTGGGTGAAGCCACATCGGTCTCTAGGTCGGCGAAGATCTGATTACTACACACTGATGATTCGAGGGATATTATGTATCCATTTTGGATGCTTCGCCACCAGCCTTTTATTTTACTTATTATATTGAACCATTATCTAAAGCCGCATGACACCGTTCTAACGATCCCTATCCTGTATTTTTGGGTATGAATGGTTTTGCTAGCAAAGAGATATTGCGAGAATGCTGTATACATAGGAAATGATAGAGATTCATGTGCAAGATTGATAGTTGATTGAGGGAGAGAGAGAGATCTAGAAGGAAGAACCTATCTGCGTGATGATATGTCATCCTATAATTGAACATTGGAAGAAATTGTATTTGGTGGGGGTTTTCTAGTTATGTGAATAATGCTATATCAACAAAGACCTTATTGATTTAAGCTGGCACTTTGACCTAATATCGTCGGTTACATATACAAAGCTAGGTACCGGTACCGGTGATTTTCGGTCATGCTCGGGCCCTGCGACTAAGGGAGTGACGAGCTCATTTCAATCTTCGCTTTATTTCGACTTTCCCAAGCTCGGCAAACATACACTATGGAAACCCAATTACCCCGCAGATGTGATCTCTCTCGCAGCTATTTCTCTGCCCCGGAATTGTTCGTGGCGAGCGCGGGGGGTTGTGGGGAAGTGCGCAGTATATAAACGTCAACCGATAGACCGTCTTGTGCTATTCTGTTTCTCCCCAGAAAGCACATTTGTCAATATATTTTGCTATGTCTACATCAAAACCATCCAGCGTCAGAGAGGTCGAAAATTCCTTCCCTGATAAAGGTCTGGAGGCGACCCCAAATCTCCACCAGGCATATATAGAAGCCGGGTTGAACATCGAGGATGCGGATTTCCTTGCCAACTTTTCAGATGAAAGAAGAAAGAAATGTGTTCGAAAGGTCAGCATAAATCCTGCCATTGGTCTAGTTCCCTGAGACATTTAACACTCGATTTAGGTTGATTGGCGTCTCTGCTCTGTGTTGATGATTCTTTATCTTTGTTCCTACATTGACCGAGCAAATATTGGTGATTTTGCCATTGCCCCTGCTTCTTGGCCTTTTCCTTTGCTAATTCAGGAATCTCATAGGAAATGCTAAAATTGAAGGCCTACTGCCGGATTTGAACATGTCTGGCACTCAGTACAATATTGCTCTCGCAATCTTCTTTGTCCCTTATGTGCTTTGTGGTAAGGGGAAGCTTCGATATATAATTCATCACTTGTTTTATGGATATTGACTTCATTGCAGAGGTTCCTAGCAATATTCTGCTCGGCAAATTCAAGAAGCCATCTGTTTATTTGGGGATATTGACATTTGCCTGGGGCACCGTTATAACGGTCACGGGGCTCGTCCAAAACTTTTCTGCCCTTTGTGCAACTCGCTTCCTCCTAGGCGTATTTGAGTAAGGCCATTTATTTCTTCCTTACCTCAGACAATCAAGTGGCTAATCTATTATACATCATCTTGATAGAGCCGGATTCTTCCCCGCAGCTGTTTGGCTGGTTTCTCGATGGTATTTGCAGCATGAAACCCAAACCAGACTTGCACTTTTCTATACTGCAAGTTCACTATCTGGCGCATTCTCTGGGCTCCTCGCATTTGGTCTCACAAAAATGGATGGCATTGGTGGCTATGCTGGCTGGAGATGGATCTTCATTATTGAAGGAGCCGCATCTGTGTTCCTAGCATTTGTCTGCTTTTTCTGTCTCGTGGACTCACCCGAGCTGTCCACTAAATGGCTTGAACCTGATGAAATTCGGTATCTGTTACTAAGGAAACAAGCCGAGAGAGGCCGCATTGTGGTCGACGAAAACGCGGATAAATTTGACTGGAAAACATTGTTCAGTGTCTTTAAGGATTCGCACCTTTACCTACAAGTCCTCAATATCTGGTCTAATACGGTTCCCAATTACGGTCTGAAGTTTTCCCTTCCCCAGATCATCACTAATATGGGATATACTGCGGCGAATGCTCAACTGCTCTCGATTCCGCCATATATCGCTGGTGCCATATCTGCATACCTATTTGCACTCCTTGCGGACAAATTAAGGTGGCGTATGCCGATCATTGTTAGCGGTCAATTGTTGGTTATTATTGCATTTGCGGTCCTCTTCTCGCTAGCCGAGAGTATCAAGGATAATATTGCGGCTTGCTATTTCGCAGTTGTTCTCGCTTGCATTGGCCTATACCCGATCATTCCCGGAACCAACGCGTGGACATCCAATAACCTTGCCGGGCCAAGAAAGCAATCCATGGGCATCGCCTTCATGCTAAGCCTAGGTAATGCAGGCGGCCTCGTGGGTTCCTTTATATACATTGAGCGCGAAGCCCCGATGTACCCCACCGGATTTGGAAGCTCTTTTGCGTTTGCCGCGGCAGGAGTGGCGGCAAGTATCATCCTGGAAGTCAAGCTGTGGTATACCAATAAACGGAACGCGGAGATGAGCAGAGAGGAAATTTACACCAAATATACCGATCACGAGTTACAGTTGATGGGTGACCGTTCGCCGATGTTCAAGTATATACTTTGAGCTGGGAATTTTCTTTTCTGTCCTTGTTTGCCAAATAGTGATCAATTAGGGTTGGTATTGGTTGGGATCAACGAGAGAACAATAACAAAGCAATTTTATATTTCTGCCCCAAACGTCTATGGATATAATCGTTTCTTACTTGTTCGGCACTGTCCTTGGTATAGAGAACAGAGAGTATGACCGGGAAAAGGTTGTTGACAGCTCTACGGCTATGAAAAGGAAATGAAAGATTACCACATAATCTACTACCTCTATACTATGTTTTATATTATAGATGCTACCTATAGATGATATGCGTTGGTAACCCAACAGTTCTAGGGCTGTTAGTTAGGGCATCACCTGCTCATTACGTAAACATATGGATGGCCCGGGCCCGGTGACTGGCTTACTAAGCGTAGTCTGAGCGGGCCCGGGCGCTCCCGAGCCCTGGAGGTCTCTGATCCCACTCATCGTGACTTTATAGAGAACGACTTCCGGAACTACCGACGATTTAAAGTGACTTCCTGGGGATCGACCGCTTCCTTATTTTCACGTATAAAATGTTGGCTCTACTGTTTTATTCTTACTCATGATGTTACAGGGGACTCAATCCACTCGTACAGATATATCAACCCAGGCATGCGATACATGTCGCAAGCGAAAGGTAAAATGCAAACTCCAACGGTCCGGGCATATCATGTCGCGGTGCGTGCGATGTGAGCATTTAAACCTGTCATGCACGTTTGATTTACCGTCGAAGATCAGAGGACCCAAAAAGCGGTACGCCGTATTACCCGCTTGCTGGAATTCCCTGGCCATGTCCTAACTCCCATGAAGGTACCCTACAGAGATACGACCGCAAGCACATCATGTTCCAACAGTTCCACACAGGACTGATGATCTCTGCGATCGAGCTCTGTTTAAAGCGATTATGCAAGACTATCTGGATTACATCTACCCAATGGTTCCGATTGTTCATCGTCCGTCATTCCGGAAAGCACTTCAGGAGGACCAAGACCGTGAGGATGATGGGTTCCTTGCGCTCATTCTATCCATCGCTGCGCTGGTAGTGGCTACCATGAGAAGCAGATTCCAGGCCTACCAATCAGATTCGTACTCCTTGAGGTTCTCATCCCGCAAGGAGTTCATTCACTTCTGTTACCAGAAAGTGATGGGGCTGAAAACATCCTCGTATTTCGACGAGCTCAATTTTCAGAAATTTACTGTTCCGTATCTATTTTTCGCGGCTTACCTACAGCTTGGAGATCACAATTGGGCCCGTATGTTGAGTGTAGAAGCGATGCAAATCGCGCGTCTTCTGAATCTTCATCGGATTTCGGACTACGACGGTCTCAATTGCATCGAGACTCAACTACGCAAGAAAGGGTTCTGGCTTATTTTTTATTGTTTCGTGTGAGTATCATCAGATCTTCGGAAAACCTTTGTGTTCGCGAAGTTAACACGGTTATTTATCCTCTAGCCACGCTCATCTGCAAAATTTACTCGGGGAGCGACTCACTTATCTGGATCCAGTTTTGCTAAATTCCATCAATCCAGAAGATCTCATGCCGCTCGAAGTGGATGATGAATTTATCTTTGAACACGAGGTGCTTGCAAATTCCAACAACGAACCATGCTTAGTGTCAGGCTTTATCTTTCATTCGCGCGTGTTTTGGGCCGCGATCAGAAGCTCCCATCCAAGCACAGTTGCAGATGATCCGTGCGCATGTATCAGAGCCAAGGACCCTCGGGCACAAGTCTTGTACTTCCAAGAGCGCCTGGATTGTCTCCAGAATCTACTCATCGATATTCCCTCGTTTCTCCAACCATGGGAGTCAACCCCGGAAAATTTCAACGAGGGTGTCATTGACGAGAATACAAAAGCCATTCAATTGCAACTCTCATCACTGCGAGCAAATCTACACGTCACCCATCTTTGGCTGCAGAGTCTCATCTTGGATCAGTTGGAAGCCGCACAGTCTCATCATCAAGCTCAGCCTTCAGCAACAAATACCAAACCCGCAGGTTTGGATCAAAGATCGCTTTGGTTGGAGAGGGAAAAGCTTTGCCGTCAGTTGTTCTTCATTCTATTTCATTTTCCACGCTTGAGTTTGGAGGCGAATGGTTTACATCTCGCCAACAAAGTGCGCGATATCATGACAAGTCTTCTGGCCTGTCCATTTCACCCTGATGATCCCATATCAAAACAAGCGGCCGAATATGTTCAACTGTCCACTGACATACTGTCCCGACTGGACAGCAGTGAAAGCATGAACACCATGCATCTACAGACATGGGTAGATACAGATCGTATCCAGAGATGACTGCCAAGATAATAATGATTCCTCTTTACATACATGTGTAAAGTGTTGACCCGACAAGGAAAATTCATAGCGCAATATCTGATTATCAATTGGCTACCTGCCAACCCCCAGACCAGAACACTGTTTCGTTCAGATCCAAAGAGCCTTCTAAGAAGTCTCCGCGACTGCTTGTTCCAACCATGACTTTGTAGGCCCCACTGTGACTACACCAACTTCCACTCTTCTCATCCCAGAAGCTTGTTGCACGAATCAGATCCAGCGGAATCGTTACAACTTCTTCCGACAATGGTTCTAGCAAACACTTGCGGAACTCCTTGAGTTCCTTGACAGGGCGCTTGATAGGCGGAGACACCGGAGCCACATATACTTGGAGGACCTCTGCACCGGTTCTCGACCCCGTGTTTTGCACCTTACACTTTATTTTCAGATGGCTGTTTGAATCCCTGATCAGCTCCAGATCCGAGAGCTTGAAAGTGGTGTAGGAAAGTCCGTGGCCAAAGGGGAACAGTGGGTCGATTTCCAACCCGTCGTAGTATCGATATCCCACATAGACATCTTCTCCATACAGAACTCGGCCACCCTCGGATCGATAATTGAAGAAGGTGGGATTGTCTTTCAGGCGTCGAGGGAATGTAAGAGGAAGCTTGCCAGACTGTTCAGAGAGCACATGGTTGTCAGTTACCGTTATTCTGCATGAGCGATGGGCATGCAGGAATACTTACTGGATTTACATCACCAAATACGACGTCAGCAATACCATTGCCTGTCTCGTTTCCTCCATACCACGCGTGGATAATGCTTTTAGCTTTGTGAACCCAAGGCATCTCGACGGGAGTGCCACTTTGAATGACAATAGCGGTGCTGGGATTGGCATCCAACACTTGTGAGATCAACTCATCCGTATAGGGCGGCAAGGCCATGTGCGACCTGTCCTCGCCCTCCGATTCCCATTCGGCGCTCAGTCCTGCAATTAGGATGACCTGGTCGACATTTGAAGCCAATTTAACAGCCTCAGCGATACCATCCTGAGGGGAGAGGCGTTTGCATGCCCCAAAGCGGAATCCACCGTGTCCGAAATCGACCACACCAGGGACTCTGAATGTGCTGGTTTTGCCACATCCCCATTGCACATGGATCTTGTATTTCCGACCAGCTTCTAACTCCAAAGCTGCTGTGTCCTCCAATGTGCCACTGCCGAAAAAGCTGGTTCCGGGTCTTTGTATGTCGGCGTTGTTGATGAGAAGCTCACCGTCGACGAATAGCTTTGCTGTGCCATGAACGGTAAGACCGAAATCGTACATCCCGGACTCTTCAGGAATGAAATATCCCTCTGCATCTGCATACCAAGTCTTATGCAAATCCGGATGATTATAGTCCATGAAAATGATCATCGAATCGGTTTCGTGCCGTTGCTCGAGAGGCTTTCTGGTGGCCAGGGTTGGAGGATCATTGAAAATGTTCAAGGTAAACCCAACCAGATCATCCTCGCTACGAAGGCGCTTTCCGAGAAGGGGCAGCATTTGATGACCGTAGATACCCTGTGCAAACTCCACATCGCTCAGAGCTGAAGCGGAGATACCATCGAAGGGTGTCACAGCATAGTATGGGTTCAATGCCGCACTGCCACCTCCACAATAGGTTGCAATTTTGGCGTTAGGTCCAATGATTGCGACCTTTTTGCTTTTGTTTAATGGGAGAATATTACCTTCGTTCTTCAGAAGTACGATCGCTTCGGACGCAATTTTTCTCAGTAGCGCTCGGTCTTCGGGTCGATTTAGCTGTGTCTCTGGAGCCCGCTCAGGGACGCCTGACTTGCTTGCCTTTTGCACGAGTTTCAGAACTGCTCTGACCCGATCGTTCAATGCACCAAGTGGGACTTTGTTGGATGTGATGGCGTGTGTCAAGGCAGCGCCGCGCCATCTTGGAGGGCCTGGCATCTCCAAATCTAGACCCGCCACCACGGCTTCGGATGTACTGTATGTTCCGAACCTGAAAGAGAAGCAAAGCGTTGATTAGCATACTTGAATCCGCACCATTTGGGAAAAGCAAGGGAGTTGTTACCAGTCACTCATCACCAATCCGTCCCAGCCCCATTCTCCACGGAGAATATCTTGCAACAAGGTCTTATTCTCAGCCGCATGTACACCATTCACTTTATTGTACGCCGTCATTACTGCGTCGGGGCTCCCAAGGGCGATCGCAATCTGAAACGGGAGCAAGTAAATTTCCCTCAGCGCTCGATCGGTCACGATAGAGCTGACAGCCATACGCTCATGCTCTTGATCATTGCAAACAAAGTGCTTGAGAGTTGCGCTGATATTCCTCTCCTTCAGTCCCCTGCAGTAGTGACCCGCGAGAACACCAGACAGGATTGGGTCTTCAGAGTACGACTCGAAGCCTCTTCCTCCCAGTGGACCGCGCGCAATGTTGATTGTTGGACCAAGTAAAACGTGTGCGCCTTTGGCTTTCGCTTCTGCGGCGAGCACATGTCCGATCTCAACAGCGAGGTCTCGATCAAATGTTGCGCCGATTGCAGTCCCGCATGGCAAGCATGCGGCAGGAACGCTGCTGAAAAAGCGAGTGCCCCGTACTCCATTGGGACCATCTGAAACTCGAATCGAGGGGATACCTAGCCTTGGTATGGGAACGGTATGCCAAAAGTCCTCGCCTGTGAATGAAAAAGGGTCAGCTTCATCTCTCATGTTTGTGGACGCCAATACGCACCTGTTAAAAGCGCGACTTTTTCATCTTGTGTGAGTTGTTTGAGAATCACATCGATGTCAGCATTTGCGATTTGCACAAACGATTCGTCCACCTCATTGATCGCGGTGTCAACAAACGGCATTTTGTCTAAGTGGTGTTTGAAAGCAAAGGATAAAAATCTCCCACATCAAGGAAATGGCACGCTGCCTATGTATCTTGGGCTCTAGTGCCTGTGAGAGAGTACCCATTTTTTTTTTTTGCTTCGTTCTGCGCGTCACGCAGCACTTTCGCGAATTCTCGGAGTGTACATCGACACATCGCGGACTGATTGGGTTGACATTGAACGACATGATTGGTTGTCACCTGATTTTTATTGTGGGTTTCTCCGTTTCTCCGTTTCTCCTTTTCTCCGCGTCCCAGCAACTGGCTCAATGCCGACCCCATCCCCATGTACTCCGCAAAATCCATCCCGCAATTGCTGCCGGAGAAGTTCATGCAGTCGAACCATGTCAGCGGGGATATGAAAGACCGGATTGTGGTGGGAACTCACCCAATTGATTGGTCGACATACCCTTCCATCGCTCTTGATTGTCTCTAAACCAACACGGTTTAGGAATTTCTGCAGCGCCTTGAAACGAAATTGTGAAAAGCCATGATCATGAGAACAGGGACCATCGGAAATCTCGGCAAGAGTCATCGCCCTTGGTTGATAAAAGGCTCATACAACCCCTCGGTTTGTTTTGCCCACAAGCCTTCTACCTTTCGCGGGAACTATCTGAACCGTCCACACTATGGGGGTCAATCCTACAAAGAATCCTAGCAACTCTGTTCCAGTTGACCATCTGACTACTGTCCTCCCAGCAGATGGTATTCCTTGGTGGAAGAAGGGGCATCTTTTGCGTCTGAACTTTATCATCCTTTCTTTGGTGTTGTACTCATCTGCCAACGGGTATGACGGATCTTTAATGAATGGTCTTGAAGCCCTCGACCAGTGGAAAACATTCATGGACCATCCAGCTGGCGCTTGGCTTGGATGGATCAATGCAATCTACTGGCTCGGATGTGGTGTCGGATACCCAACTGCGTCGTGGATTGCCAATCGCTATGGACGCAAGCCAGGAGTTTACACGGGATATATCTTCCTGATTCTCGGCAGTGTCCTCCAAGCAGCGGCACCAAATGACACGGCATTCTTACTGGCCCGTCTATTCTTGGGAGTTGCTTCTGCCCTGTTTGGAAACGCTGTTCCCCTCTTAATCAACGAAATTGCCTACCCGACCCACCGTGGGATCCTCAATTCTCTTTTCATGTCGGGATGGTACGTTGGTGGAACAGTCGCGGCTTGGGTGGTCTTCGCTACACGGACATACTCATCTGGTTGGTCCTGGCGACTTCCATCACTCCTGCAAGCGCTGGTGCCACTTGTTGCTTTACCTGGATTTTTCTTTGCCCCAGAGAGCCCTCGGTGGTTGGTTTCGGTTGACCGGGAGGAGGAAGCACGTGAAATACTTACAAAATACCATGCTGCGGGTGATGCTTCCTCGCCTTTGGTGAACTACGAATTCCAGGAGATTCTTCACACCATTCGGGCAGAGAGGGAGGCAAGTAATAACGGTTCCTACGCAGAGATGGTCAAGACACCGGGTAACCGTCGTCGGTTGATGATTTCTATCAGCTTGGGAATGTTTGCCCAGTGGGTTGGCAATGGTGTGATTTCATACTACCTGGCCCTAATTCTGACATCTATTGGAGTCACAAATGTTCGAGACCAGACTCTTATTTCCGCTTGCCTGCAGATGTGGGATCTAGTGTTTGCTGCAACTGGAGCCTTTTTGATTGATCGGCTAGGACGCCGTCCACTTTTCATAGCCTCGGCCGTGATTATGTTTGTGAGTTATGTGCTTGTCACAGCTCTTTCAGGGTCCTTCGCGATGACCGGCGATACTACAACTGGTGCTGCCGTCATCCCGTTCCTTTTCATTTTCTTCGCAGGATATTGTGTTGCTCTGTGAGTTTTCCCTGCCTAGTACTCCCGCTCCCCTCTCCATATTTATAGTTGCTAATAAACCTCATCTGTTGTCAGAACCCCCTTCCTCACCTCATATCCCTGCGAAATCTGGCCCTTCCGCCTCCGATCCCGCGGTCTGACCGTCACATGGGTCTCCACGATTGTTGGCATGTTTTTCAACACATTCGTCAATCCCATTGCATTGGGTGCCATTGCATGGAAATATTATATTGTGTTCATTGTTGTGCTGATCATATTCGGTGTCACGGCATACTTCTTCTACCCCGAAACCAAAGGCTACTCACTGGAGCAAATCGCCGTGATCTTCGACGGCCCAGATGCTCTGGTGGGAAGTGGTGAGGACCATAAGATCCCGGTGGATATCCACGATGATTCAAAATCTGGCTCATCGACTGTCCATAACGAACTGGCTTGAGTGGAACTCGAACTCCAAGCAGGAAAGAGATGTTTAGCCATGATCGGATAGACATGCTAGGCGCTGACTGACTAGATCAATCTCATACGAATGCGAAATGAATATGAAAAAGCTGTATTGTTCAAGCGAGGCAGTAAGAGGCGTAGATAAGTCAACTCCATATAATCAAATTCTGTCGCTCCAGATCGGGAATTGTGGTCTCATAATATAACACAGTGAGGATTTTTGACGGTGTCGTCTAACTTTCCCTCTCGAGCCCGACCCAGTAAGGTAGTAATAGTTAGCCTTACATCACAGGTACAGAAGTAGGACATTGAATCGGATAAGCTTGGTCCCACGCTAGTGGTATGCAAGAGTAGGCGACCAAGGGGCGGGAATGCAGAGAAAAAGTACTGCCGCGCTTCATTCCCAGACCCACTAGGACTTTACAGACCACAAAAAAACAGGGTTTTGCTCTTAGCTGGGAGGTCCCCCAAAGCAGGAAATGTAACACGCATGGTAATTGTGTACTCTGTACTCCGTACATGTCTCTAATGTAACAAAAGTGACATCGATATATAAAGGGGCTAATCCCTCTTGGGTATAGTCCATGATCACCACGCATTACTCAATTAGCACGTGATCCGGCTTGCTTTTGAGCCCATTCTGACATCTACGAATTACCCGGTGATCCTCCAGGGCTTTGGGAAACAGTTGTAAAAGCGGCGAGAATCTAAAATAGGCAACACAAATGACGATCCTGGATAGCTGCATGTGTACATATGCGCTACTCCGTACTTACTGCGTCTAGGCTGTTCCGGGAATCTTCCCGAACTCTCTCATCTCCACCATATATCCACATCTCCCGCCCGGATGCAACTCGCCAAATTAAAACACACAAGCGCGGGCCCAGTCGGCCGTTTTACAAAGGTCCCTCCGAGCATGCCGGTTGTGACTAGGCTACGGAGTAGATAACGAGGGGGAAAATACTCCGTGATGCACTAACGCGCTTGTATGTTATTGGCGCAGCCCGTTTGCGCGAGCGGGATGCAACTAAAGTGTAACTAACGGGGCTGGCTAAGTGGAATTTAGTAACTTTTCAATGGCTCCCTATCTATGGACTAAATGAACGAAAGCCGGAATTTTTTACTTTCCCCGCAGCACATGGCTACACACTGGTGGATATTTCCAACTTGGCGTTAAATCAAAGTTAATGCCAACGATGTGTTGTCCTTTCCCAAGTTTAATCCTTCAGAGTCCACTCAAAGAGGCAAGAGCAAACGGACTGGGTATATGATCGACCTCTCAATTTGATGTGTGACATGGTATATACTGACCGATACAAGATAGGAGCTTCCAAGATGCATGGAAGGACGAAAACGTGTTTTAGATTGACCTGTAGGGGTGGAGAACATATTGTCTCACTTTAGAAGTGTTAATGGCGCAGCCAATGACGGTCATTGGTTGTATGACACGTTAATTGATTATGGGGCTGGCCTGATGCAAGGTAGTAGCCCTAGTCTCAAGGTTCCTTGCGTGTATATCGTACGGTAGAAAACGAGGAAACCGGCATCGGAACAGAACGTCTATAGTATCGGTCTAAACTAGCGTAGCCAGCTGTCTCAGCACGGTCTAGTTTTCCAATTCCATTATTTATACGACCCGGTTCCCCTCGGCTAAGAGATGTGCGTTGTACAGCATCGCATTTTCTCGAATCACACAAAGCAACAATTGTCAATGACCATGGGGGATAAAATAGCCGATGACTATGCGGAGGCCATTGATCCCGAAATTTACGCCAACAATCCCGCATATTCCTCCCTCTTTAACCCATATATTCACAAGCAAACGGTAATTGCCGATCATGTTTCAGTACAATGCCACATCGACCTCAATGGAATTGATGCCGTTGGGTCGAAGTTCGGCAATCTGAATGCACATGCTGGTAATTTTGTTTCGCTATGTGCGCCAAACTGCCTACCTGAACGATTTGCCCTTGTCGCGTACACCGTGGAATATGCATTCCTTCATGATGGTATGTTTGAATATATCGCTAGTCCATTTACCACAACTAACACCGAGACACAGATGAAACCGATAATGCTGCTGACCAAGAAGCTGTATGAAAGCCAGAACTCTTCCAATTTGTGCGAATCAAGAAACTTATGCGTTATTTAGATGTCGCTTGAAAACGAGATGCTTCATCAAGCTATTAACCAGAGCGGTATGAAGTCTGTATCGACCAGAGTTTCACCCAGAGCACAGCGCAAAGCCGAGGTCCAGGCCAAGATCGCGGCCGAGTACCTGCGTCTGGATCCCGTATTCGGCGAATTTTTCCTTAAAGCCTGGCAGACATTCACCACGTCGGTACAGGATGTGAGAAGTCTTGAATTCCCTAGTCTAGACGACTACCTGGCGTTCAGAATCGTCGATGCAGCGGCAGAGTATGTCAGCCCATCCCTAGTTCGAGAACTCAATCTGACCATTTCAAAGCTGGACTCTCTATAATTTCCGATGGGGATCAGGCATCACCCTCACCCCAGAGGAAGAAAAGATGGCTGACCCTATGAGCTATGCCGCATATGCGGAATTATGCTTGGTGAATGACTTGTTCTCTTGGGACAAGGAATACGCGGCGCATATCAAAACCAATGGGGATGTGCCATTGGTCAATGCAGTGCATATTGTCGCGGTTACACAGGGTCTGACGCACTGCGCGGCAAAGGCAGTTGTCCAGGCCGAGGTCCGAGCACACGAAGAGCGATTTTGTTTGTTGAAAGAACAGTACGAGGCAACGTCTAACCCGTCCGATTCGGTTCTCAGGTGGCTGAGGCTGCTCGAGCACTCCATGGCTGGAAACTGGGTTTGGAGTCTTTGTACTCGTCGTTACTTCAAGGGCGACCGCAATCCTTATAAAGACCACCTTGAAAAGTATGGAAGCGACGCTGTGCGGGTTTTGACGATACCAGAGCAGCTTCGTAACTCCAAACAAGAGGCCAAAGACACCCCACCGAGTGTGCTCAAAGATACAACTCCAAGTAAGTAAAAGACCATGGCCCAGCTGGGATACCTATTCCCAACAAACGAGACTGACAATATCTGAAAAGAAGACACAGAGAGTGACGTGCTGGCTAAGTACTCTCCTCGGTATCCCACAGTGGACGAGGTAAGTTTCCATCTCTAAAAGTCGTCGAAGGCGAGGAGACCCGAGTGCTAACTGGAAATCGACAGCCCGTGTTGGATCCCTACACCTATATTAGCTCCCTACCTTCTAAGAATGTGAGACAGACATTGATAGCAGCTCTGAACTCATGGTACAAGGTGCCAGTGAAGGCCCTCTTGATCATAGAGGGTGCAGTCAACTTCCTGCACAACTCGTCATTACTGTAACCAGCCCGACTCAACTTGAAATTGTTTCTGCTCACTGACATCTAAATAGACTCGATGACATCCAGGATGGAAGTGTCCTCAGACGCGGAAAGCCAGTGGCGCATCAGATATTCGGCGTTGGCCAAACCATCAATACAGCGACATATCTGATGAATGAAGCCTTGTGTCTTGTCCAGATGCTTTCACCATCTGCGGTCTCAGTTTACACAGGTACTCTACCCGAAAGCCATACTTGCGAGAATTCTCGGACTAACAGGAATAGATGAAATGCGTAACCTGCAGCTCGGACAGGGACGCGATCTCCACTGGAGCTACCATACCCATGTACCAACCCCTGCGCAATATATCAGCATGGTTGACGGCAGTACGTATTGGCATATTCATCTTTATGCACCCACTTACTGATCATATCACAGAGACTGGAGGTTTATTCCGTCTCATCAGCCGTCTCATGAGATCAGAGGCCACGGTGAACAGGTATTGCAACCCCCATCTCACAGTAAATCAGGATCCAGGCTAACATATTCCAGTGACCTTGATATAAGTCAGTTTGCGACCTTGCTTGGAAGACACTTCCAGATCCGAGATGACTACCAGAACCTTCAAAGCGAAGATGTAAGCCATCTCTCACATTGTGGCTCGCAGCCCGGATCCTAGCTAATACGTTGCTGTAGTACACAAAGAACAAGGGCTTCTGTGACGATCTCGACGAAGGAAAGCTATCTTTCCCGGTCATACTATCAATGCAATCACCCGGCTTCTCCAACACAACGTTATCAAGCGTGTTTAAGGGTTCCCAAAAAGGCGAAACCATGACGCTTGAGATGAAGCAGTACCTCCTGGAGGAGATCACTACTCGGGGAGCTTTCACCGAAACTAAAGCCGTTTTGAGGAAATTGCACACCGAACTTCTACGCCTCCTTATGGAGACTGAAAAGCAAGCCGGTGGCATAGAGAACTGGGCGCTGCGGTTGTTGATTATGAAGCTCGACATCGGCGATGAAAAGAAAAAGGTAACACACAAGACTGATTCTCACTGGAAGGTCAATCAGCGACGGGCGTGGAAAGGAAGTCAGAAGAATGGTCGGCCTATTGATAAAGCTTGCTTTTTGAAGGCTATGGAAGAGGCGCTTCAGAAATGAGTCTCGATCACGGAGCAATCTTACCTAGATGTTTATGAGGATACGATATAGATACATATGTGGTTCGCACTGGCGTTTTTGAAATACATTTACATTTTCTTCGCACTATGGAGCACCATAAGCCGTTCTCCGAAAAGTCAACTAGCACATATAGTTGGCAAACCCGGGAATTTGGTTTCTGGTCTTACGTATCCCCCCACTCGTCGTGGTATGTTGGCCAATGCCATGGCTGATCGGTGTCCCAAATTTGTTGTAGATTCACCGTCTCTTCGGCCACTTTCCCGTCCCCCTCTTCCGTTTGGCTTTTATCATTCAAACCAGGCCGAACGAGCCTTATTGCACGCTTTGGATCTTACATATGCTTTCCATACAAGTTCGGGAGGCTGAGGGTCTCTAGCCTCGGGATGAATTGATCTATATGAGAAAGAACACTGGTCAAAGTACACCACAGGACTAGATTCTCATGACAATGAGTTATACATCAACTTAGAAGATACAGTCAGAGTCAAAAAGACATTGCCCTATTGTCACACTCGGGACTGGTTTCTTGGCTCGTACGCATCGGGTTACTCCAAAACCTTAGGTACCCCTCAACACCATCACCGAAACTATTTCTTCCAATCTCCGATTAGCCTTCGAATATAATTACACTCTCTGCTTATCTACAATCCCTCTCATGTCATCAATTATCAAACCCACTATCATTCTCGTGCATGGTGCATGGCATGGCTCATGGTGCTGGAAATTCCAAATCCCCGCACTTGAGGCTCTCGGCTATGCCGTAGAGGCCGTGGACCTACCATGTGTTAGTGGGGTATCTGGTACGACACAGTTCGACGACGCGGACCACGTACGATCTTTCGTGGAATCGCAGATATCTATGGGTAAGCGCGTCGTTGTGCTAGCGCATTCCTACGGCGGACCTATTGCAAGCGCTGCCATCAAGGGACTTTCCGATAAAGGCGTACTGGGGATGATCGCTCTATCTGCGTTTATCTTTCCTGGGGGCATGGACCAAGGCGCGGTAATTCGCGACATGGGTGGTTTGCCCTACGTGATCTGGGACGTGCCGAGTGAAGGTCTTTTCCAAACGAAGGACCCCCGAAGCTTGTTCTTCCCGCCGGATGTGTCGGCGGATCTAGTTGACTGGGCGGTACCGCAGCTTCTCCCTCAGAGTATGGCTGCCAATATGGGGATTGTGCCCCCTCAAGCCTGGCAGGATGACTCTTATACTGGCAGACTGGGCTATATTAGGTGCACTGCTGATGTCGTCATTCCAATGGAACAGCAGGACGCCATGGTAGAAGGCGCCGGTGGACAGGGGAAATGGGTAGTTCGCACTCTTGAAGGATCCAGTCACAGTCCCTTCCTTTCGCGACCACATGAAGTAGCCACTGCAGTTGAGGAGATCGTGAATGCTTTTGAAGCCAGGATTTGAATGTAGCAATGAGTGATAAGCCGTCATCGAGTTGGTCGGATTTGTACTAGCCCCTAGATCCGGGGGCTCTCGGGATATTGGAAACAATAAGTGGAATATGGCGAATAGAGGAGGTACTATCAATGGATCAACTCAATGCATTATTAAGCACTCGTGGTGTCTCGTATGGGACAAGTAAAAGGCCCCCAACAACTATAAGGTCTCCTCTTAGCAAAGTCAAAATCTGAGTTGCTTTTCATAGGAATTGGTCAATGATCTCTCGAGTCAGTCCCATCGTCTCGTCGATCCGATCCAAGAACGGCGCGCAGTGACTATACCCCAGCTCCCTGACGATCCACTCCTTCTGCGTAGCGGCCATCATGCCGAATTGCGCCTCCTTTGGCACCGCACGATCCTCAGTGGTGACGATAAACGCCAATCGCCCTTCGAACGCCTCATCTTCCCAGGCCGGATGGGGCTGTGGCGAGGTGAAAGCTACGCTCGAATGCGGTTTTAGTTCAGCGGTCAAGGCCTGGGCCAAGGCCGGATCGACATCGGCAGCGAAGTAGTTAATGGGGTCATCTGCGATATTGAGATTCGCCGAGGGCTGCAACACGTCAGCGATTTAATTGCAAATTCAATCTAGTGGGAGTGTAGAGGCCCTACCTGATCGACCAAGATCCAGGGGGGCAGGTTTCCTCCCTGAAGACCCCAACAACTGAAGCCTTCAGGCACGAGGAAGGCCGCTAGGAATAGCAGTCCAATGACGCCTCCGGCTTTTCCTTCTCGCGCCCGCTGCGATTTGGCTAGCCCGGTAGCTGCTGCAGCGCCGGGCATGCCGCCATAAGAGTACATGAAGACCAGAACATCTTTGCCTTCATCCTCCACGAGCGATTTAAGGGTCACAGTAATAGCATCGGTGTCGGCCTGGCAGGTGGTTGTGGTCGGATCCTCGGGGTTGAATGAGGGGTATGCCGCGAAGTGGATATCGTAGCCAGCGACCGTGAGAGCTTGGAAAAATGGCTGGTAGAATGACGGGGCGATCCAAGCTCCAGGAACAAATAGGATAGTGGTCATTGTGTTAGACGGTAGATGTGCCACGGAAGGAACCCCGCAAATGGCGGATAAAGTCTTAATATATTACTTACACTAGACCGGTCGGCAACGGAGTACTGAGCCTCCTAAGGATATTTCATTTCCACTTGCAGGGGTTCGCTCAACGTGCATGCATTTTCCGGTTTAGTGGCTCCATGCCAAATAGCCCCAATATCGTGAGTACCCTGATTGGACCGCCAGTTATCGTGAAGCATGGGTGTGTTGGGGGCGGAAAATTAAATACAGGGGAGTATATACTTTGACCAAGGTATAATCAAGAAGAAAGATCAAAGTAGATGAATGTCACTCCTCCTGAGTTATGCCCCAAAACAATGAGGTTGTTAGTCACGGCCTGGGATCCTGGTCTGTGGGGCTGGTAATCTGTCGGTAGCAACAGAAAGCGTTTACCGTCCCGAATAAATCCATTCTTCTTCAATGAACAAAGCAGAACGGAATGAGTGTATATACTGGGGTATAGGAGCTAACACAATCGCCGTGGAGTTTACAAAAAGCCCATAGTCTGTCCTGAGGCACTTCAAAATATCCCAGCTCTGTGCTCTTTCCAGTTCCTGAAAAATGAGAGCGACCCATATAAATGTTCCATTGGCTTTCCCGCGCATCTGATCTCGGACTTGGCACCCTAGAGCCTCATCTTCCACGAGAGCAGCAATATTCGATATTTTGTGATCAATATATATGTCAACGGCCAATGATACCTTTTCTGCGTTTTCTTTCAGTCCAAGGCTTAGGCTTGGCCGCAGATTTCCCAGTCAGAAACCACCTTCAATGTCGATTCTGTTTCGCCCGGATATGAGCCATTTTACATGAGCCTTGGATGTGCAATGCGTGATTAGGTTGAGAAGTTTAGACCGATCTGTCTCGCATTCATCAAGGGCGTCGATGATTAAATATGTGCTCTTTAAGGGCGGGTCCTCGAGCATGTCCATGAAGATGTTTGACAAAGCTTGCCATGCGTTAACATCCTCAAATAGCTGCTTACCAGACTTGTCATATTCTCTCCGCACATGGGAAATAAGAGCCGGTCGCCGTTCGACCAGCATAGAAATCAGACTTCGCATAACTGAAGTAGCATTGTTAATTCGTGCGTCGGTGGTTTGACAGAAAAAAGAGGCGATAGTAGAGGTGTCATGAACGGTCTTGGTCAACTCATCGATAATTCCACATAGAAGCATTGTTTTGCCCTTTCCGGGATCCCCTTTGATCCATAGGAGCTGAAAGTGGTCTTTATAGAGCCATTCATTGAAATCATCATGGTCAAGCACCCAACTGTACGCATCCTTCAGTAATCCTTCTTTGAAGCTTTCGATGCGACTCTTGTCATACGACGACTCGTCACCTGCAAATCCCGAACACAGGCTGCATTTGCCGATATTTGAGCATCATCTTAACAAGTGAAAAGTATTTTAGTGAGTATTCATCCTGCACTGCTTCCCCTTAACTTACCAGTCCCGGAGTAAAAGTTTGCATTGAGGAGACCACTATTGTGAGCTATTTGCAGTCCTGAATTATATCCTGTGAAAGATGCCTCCAGAGTTCTAGCCATAGTGTCGAAATGAGCACCGTATTGACCAAGGCAGTTTAAAAGAACAACATTCTTCCTGGGGATTCCGGATGTGAGAATGAGGGGTGAACAGGTCACCCTGGCCGACTATCCCCTGCCCGACTATTGGCCGCACATAAGCCGTATGCCCAAAGCCCAGCCCCGCGGGGGTTTCGAATAATGTTCAAGTAGCTTCACGTTCTAGATCTTACTGAAAGAGATGTCCGGTGCTGTTTGATCGTGTTTATTTGGAACGACGTGCGGATCGAAATCGTCGATACATAGATGTTCCGGAGTTGTTGCTTTGGATGCCTGAGGCGTGGAACCCCTGTTCGCCAGGATCTGCTACCTTCTCCACCCCCACCATTATCCTCGATGTACTTTCAGCCTCCAAAAATATTATTCTAACTGCATATATTCATGCTACAAGTCCTTTTCGTATTTTAATTACATCCATTGGATAACAACACGTAAAAACATATCCGAAACAATACTAACACTAGATCAGGCCAGATACCGCCGTGATTTTGCAAGTAAATATCACGTGACGATCATCGGTTTACCGATGATCGGCTCCAGCCTGACCCCGCGTTCCTCTGCTCGATTCCCAATCTTTATCCTTCGAAAAGCTTTGATTGAATCCACCAATCATTATGGGTATCCTGGGCCACCACAATCTCGACCCTGTTGCCGAGCCTATCGCCATATTTGAACAATATATCTCGAAGGAGCCGCAGACAATAGTCCTGAAAGAAAAGGTACTCTCCGTCTCTGGGGATAGCTTCGACATCAAATTGGCCAATGGAGAGCCATTTCTGAAAGTGCAAGGAGCCTGGGTATCGCTTTCTGGTCGCAAGAAGGTCGAGGACGCCCATGGCAAACACTTGTTTGATATTGTCAAGGAGCTTCTACATATCCGTTCGACCTATGCAATCGAAGACACCCACCGCAAGAAGATCTGTGAGGTTAAGAGTAGTCTCACATGTAAGTACCGCTTTTTATGATCCAAGGCCATCCAGAAAGGTAGACAGACTCCGTATGTTAGACATATTACTAACTGCAGTAGTGATCGGCTCCAAGGCCACCGCCAGTTTCACTGATAATAACGGCAAGGCAGTGACTCTCAAAATGAAAGGAGGCTGGTTCGATCATACTGCCGATATTGTTGACGAGAAGAGCAGCCAAACAGTGGCTCGCATTGACCGGAAACTGCTTAGCGGTCGCGATCTTGTGTTTGGTCAGCAGACCTACGCCGTTGTTGTGGCACCCGGCGTGGATGCAGCACTGATCGCTGCCTTATGTATCTGCTTTGATGAGAAGAACAACGAGGAACGCGGCAACTAAACACTGGCATCTGGTCAGCTGTTGCTGCCTGAGGCACCAAATCCAACCAATATTGTTAACTAGCTGTCATTTTCCTACATCCAGAATTAAAATGTCGGGCCACCTGAGTGCAAAAAAAGATTTAAAATCACCCTGGTTTTGAAAGTATTCCTGGTCACCAGCGAACTTTCACTGTTGTATGTTTTTGCCTTCTTTCTTTGCAATATTACTCCTCCGTACTAGTAGATGCACATGCAAGGATATCCAAAATGAACCTGGACTCACCGTCTTTATCAATCTTATGTAATGCGGCTATTATTCCAAAATCCACCGGGGTAGCCCTTTTTGCGATTGCCCAGGTGTTGCGTACCCTATCCTAAAACCCAGTGAACTTCTCAGATGCGCTCTTTCCCAAGGCGATTGAGGGCATGGTACACAAAGCGGGCGTTCACCACCGAGATATTCACCCTAAAAAAATACTCCTTGTTCGCGGAAGCCCATATAGAGTGGTCTGGATTGACTTTGACGTTGCGACGACTTTTACCGATCTCGAGCCTGAACAGCTCGCGCGCTCTGACCACGAAATTGAGCTTGTGGAGGGATTTGGCGATGCGCTGGTAAGGGCTCCGTTGCTGCCTATGTCAGAAGCATTTGGCGGTGCTAACTAACAAATATAGAGAGATGACCAGGCCGAGGGACTCCCCCCAAGTACCAGGTTTTATGGAGAGTTTTCAAGAGTTTCAAGATGGGATGTATTCCTATTGAACACTGAAAGTCTAGGTAGAATCTTCCATGCAAACAATCGGAACATAAATGCGTATCTTAAACCTCGTTATGTACAGGTCTAGTCCGTTCTCAGTTATAAAGCCTAAGTTTAGAGCTCTATTGAGATTACCTTAACGTATCGTTAATTTTATCAATACTATCACAAATTGAGCACCAGTATTCGTGGTTGTATTTAGTATAATGCGTAGTTAATACCAGACCGCATTATCTTAACTTTTAGAAGTCAATATCATGTTATCAAGATGGCCTAATATGACACCTCTTGCCCATTTCGCATAACACTTTATTTCGTGATAACACACACATTCATCATAATGTACAAATAATAAAAATTCTATATACGTTCTTGTCTTAACCAAAACAAGATAAATAACATTCATGAAGACGAGTGACCATTTTTAAACGCAACCAAGCGAGGTTTCGTTGATATTTACATACCTATCCTTCTCTGGCTGTATCTTCTGTGTTGCAGTGATACCCCGTGGTTGAAGAGAAGGATCAGCATTAAAAATAACGGACAGACCGCGATGTCTTCCTCGCAACGAAACTGCGATAAGCAATAACTTGCTAAGTGTATGCCATGCACCACAAAACGCGTAACTCTGGCCGGGATACCCAATAGTGACACCGACGCAGCTGTATGCGGACACAGCTTCGAAAATAATATTGAAAGTAGAAAAGGCCAAGGGTTCAGCTGTGAAGTGATCCGATTCGATGATTGTTATAAGGAGGATGGCAAGGGAGAGCCACCAGATATCGTGGCTGAATTGAGAGCGAAGTTGTTTGTACACGAAGCGGCCTTGAGGAAACCTTTTGGATCGCGGGTGAGGGGATTCTTGTTGAGGCTGTTTAGCGGGCCAGTCATCCGCACCCTCTATGCTGCTACAATATGTCAGACTGCAATCCCAATTAGTAAGATTGGGAGTCATACCTGATGGCGGCCGAGACAGGGAAAGCAGAAATATACTAGAATCTCCATGATTAGTTACTGATACTGTTGCGGAGCGAAATATGAGTTCTTACCATCATAAAGACTAAATCAAATCCAATTAGCAAACTGTCTAGTCAAAGCTGGCCTTTCGCCTTTGAAGAATGAGACACGAACCATATAGAATGAGCAATCCCTGTGGCAAGCGATCGAATGCGACAACAGAGAACCCGCCACCACGCACGGCTTTATTCTGTGTCAGCTCTATCCAACAGTGAATGGTGGGGGACCGACCTACCTAAAGCTTGGAAAAGCCCATCCACTACCCGGAAGTTGATTGGAAGAGAGCCAATCTCCTCATTGTGAATAGCAGAAATCTCGAAAGCACCCCACATGAGGGCATTAAGAAAAATGATTGTACCCAACACAAACCATGTATGCCAGGTAGGGTACAAGTAAGCGCAGACCTTATGGGGTTGAGAGAGAGTAAAATCGAAAGTTCGTCGCCACAATTGCCAAGTTTGATTATTTGGCAACATCGTTCTCAACACCCAGATGAAGAAGCGCAGTAAGCAGGGGAACAGAGTATTTCCAGCAAGGATGAGAAATCCGCAGGCGAGAAGGGGAAAGGGCCTGGGGGCTGTGTCAATAAATCGCGTTGAAAAATAATCTTTTGGAATGAAAGAATTACCCACTCTTTTTGATAAGGGCCCATATTAGTATCGATGAGGGACATCCCGTTGTTGCAAAGTGCAGATGTAGCAAGAAAAGCGCCTGCCCAAAAAGGGGAGGTTTTATCTTCCCGTGGAATATCTGGGCGGACGAACTTTGACCATAGGCCAATAGTCACGATACCAAGAATGAGGAACCCGATGAAGTACAACATGACAAGCCCGGTTATTAAACAAAGTGCCATATAATTTATGCCATCTGGTGCATTGCAGCACATTGAATCTCTGCAAGACAGATAGTTGGCTGATCGGTGCACCGCGTCCTTGAACCAAGAGATTAGGCTTCGAATGTGTGCCTTCCAACCTCCAATGTCTTGCGTTTTGTTATTCGCGCCGACGAAAGAACCTCGCTGGGTTTCGTCAGGATGTTGTGGGTCTGTGGCAGCACAAAGTTCATTGCCATTCCATAACCCTATATCTGCTTGAACTTCTCTCACTGCCATTCTGACTTTTGCCTTGTCTATTAATTTGGCAGGGAAGGAATCCTCTTTGCAACAGCCTATTTTTTCTTCGAGTTGCAATATCGGCATTTGGGGCACTGCTTGGTCACCCTTTTCCTCGGTTGGGGCATCGTTCAGGGCAGTTCGGAACGATATGGCACGTAACAAGGATATGAAAGCAAATACTGGAAAAGCATGGCCAAGAATAAGAAGGGCAAAAAGGATGCCCTGCTGTAGAGAACCCAGTGTAGATAGGTCCATCTTCGGAAAAGGTAAGCCATCAATACCGGGTTTCATACGATCGGTTGAGCAGACATACCACGTTCAGCCCAGTCCCCGTCATGGCGCTAAAACACATGAACAAAGCGTCAACATAGTGGAGACCATGGATCTTCGTTGGAGCTGTGTAGAATATGATACTACAGATGGTAGGAGTAAGAATAAAGTAGGCATAGTGTATCGTGAGTGGTCTGAATCTAATAAGATCAGCCATGATCGGCATGCTTAATTGAGAGTCGTCGTAAGCATCGTCTAAGTTCGGGGCTAGGGCGCCCAAAATTATATATAAGGATCATCGGATTGTACGGTTCAACAGAAAATAAAATAAATAAATAAAAGCTGCCCCTTGTTTGTATCACAGCACCCAAGTACAACATAAAGAGCTATCAGACGCCCCTTTCATCCGGAATGTAGGCGTAGTATCGTCTTGTTTTGGCCGCTTCCTCTTATCAGGACCGCGCAGAGACAACACCCGGGCACATTGGTAAGTTCATTGGGCATCATTGAGTTTTGGACTTTAATGAACTGAGTTTAGCAAAAAGGGGTACAGGGCTTACTAGGTTCTAAGGCCCGGCGCGCTGCATTATGTGGATGCAAGGCTCAAATATGTGGGACCGTGTTACTATTTGGAATTTTTCTGATCTATATGGGATTAGGCACTTTGTCATAAGAGAATGGCCATATCGGTACCGTTACAGGAGTTATGACAACCAATTTAAATAGGTCAGATCACCTCTGCAGCATACGAACTCTATTTATAGGAAGGTCGAGGCATTCAGTCCACTGCCATATTGACGGCATCGCCGAGATATGAGCCACCTAAAGGATCTTGTGGCTGGGCAAGGTGAATCTACGGCAAGGTAATATGTGAGGAAGGGTCCTTTTATCGCAGCTCGAAGTTACACTGGGTTTACTAAGTCGTTCACTTTCGTGTTTACCACAGTTACCTTTTTGAGTAGGTACCATTTCTCCCAATATCACTTCTCTAATGCCACAGTACCTATCTTCATACTGTGGCATATCCTTCCACTGAGTAGCTAAAGATCTTGCTTATGTCCAGACTGCGGCCAAACTGTCTTGACGCTAAAGCATAAAGCTTTGGGCAATCACTATGTCTGTTACGTGCTAACAGGGGCCAGGTAACAATGCTGGCCAAATTACCAAAAGTCTCCCCTACAATTTCAGACTAGCGTGTTTCAAGCTCGGCCACTTCGGGGGTTTTTTCAATGACCAAGGCAGCATTACAGGTGTTGATACCATTTCGACAGCCCCGGCTCGAAATTGAGGAAATAAATCTAGTTACTCATCAGTGTGCTACCTAACTCTAGAGTGGCTCGGATCATTCTGGACCATCAAAGAATTGGTCTCTTTTAAGGTGCAAGTATATCGAATTAACCAATTCCAGTTCAACATATTTCAAATGGAAGGGGGTGATGCAGTGGAAGCTTGAAGTCACCCCTTTCTGTAATCCAGACCTGAGCAGAGAAGTGCGGTCGCTTCCTATCTGCTCCATCATTATGTGGAAGTGTAATTTATGGCCTGACGGAGACGGATTACATCTATTTGATACCTGGGAATGGCTCCTCTGGCCTACCTTTAGCGGAGAAGCGAAAAGCACCAACGCATGACTGAGCTGGATGACTCTTTTATAATTTTTGGTGTAGATAAGCTCCTATTCCTAGTGGGTCGTATCAAGTAGCAGCCCCCTTGTCGAAATGTTATGCAACTTATGAGAACTATAAAAATATATATATTCGGTACCAACAATGTAGATTATGATGATGCGATGATACTTCGGAGCTTGGTGATCCTCGGTTGACATCAGGAGCAGCCGATTACAATCTTGATAATGTAACACCTAAATACCCTTATCGCGGAGTAAGTTATATGAAGAAAATGGATGCTGTGGCTGGGTTTCAACTGTTTGTAAAATGTGAAACCCGCATATTATTCCCGGAGAGACCACGTTCCCCGCATCTGGAGGTTTCAGAAAATGCCTTTTTATGGGGGAAGCAAATGACGACGGTGGGATGTGGATGTGACACCATCTCTTTGACTAGGTCGATGCCACATTAGTTGGTCGTGCGTTATCGTTTGTCCCGGGATTTGACTGGCGGTTGATTGTGTTTCGTAAACAATTCGCTTGGCGATTATCGCTGAAATTCTTCTTCTGGGACTTGCTGTCAATCGACGGATAAGAGACTTACAATATTTCCCATGGTCGCGTTAACCAGAAAATAATGCGATGAAAAGTCTCCTCCAGTGCCAAACTGGATTCCCGGAAACTGACAAACAAGTGGGGAATGAAGGGTGCTTGTAGAAGTTGGGAATATAAATTCAAATCATCGATGATGGGCTAACTACAACGTTTGTGGGTGGTAGGAAGGTGGTGAAAGTGAATCCAGTGAGAAGGTAACGTCTGACGATGAGGCATCCTTGCTACTAACATGGAGGAAATTTGATCATCCTTGACGTAAACCTTGCACGTTTTATTATCACCACGTCCATGGACTTGATTCCTCTGCATATGAATCACACCTCTGTTTTGACAGCCACTCCCATATTATCCACAGAACTCTAATGTTTAAAGTAGGAGCATGCCGCATGTCGTCCAGGTTCAGATTGATCTTGCTAGTTGTGTCCACTTCGTCCCTCATTTCCACACAGTCCAGGTTGTTCAGAAATCCCCATCGCAGAATCCCCACCAAACTGCTTCGGAGTGCACCATGCTTCAAAGTGGAACTGCCTGCATGACTGAATGAATGATCTCCACCACACAATCGAGAATTCGGCCCGCGCCGGTGACACCATCAGTGTCTCGCTCGCAGTCTCGTTGCGCCCAGAACAGTTTTACGTGACAAGCTTTAGCTCTTGTCACAGAAATCACTCTACCCGCCACCAATGAACTGGCGTTTCTACCCTGTTCGCTGATTGACTGCTGCCACGATGGCAATTATTGCCAACGAAAATACACACATGAGAGACACTGGTGATGGAGAGCCATATTACGATTTGAAAAACGAGACATTGCATAATTATTTCCCTATAAACATATCTCTAATCCGATGTGTCAGACCCAGCTTGGGTTGAAGATTTGGTCATTGTGATGCAGAACAGCGTTGGAGGAGTCATGTTGTCCTGTTCCAAACAAAAGGACATCCCATTGGGTACCTTCTGCACGGAAGGTAATCTTACAGGTTACATGTGGAGTTCCAAACCTTTGAAACCTTCACGATTTGAGTTCATCCAGAGCCGCATCTCCTTCCCGTCGGCCCAGATCGAAATTACCTACCTTACCTACACCCTCCGTTGTGACATCCACTGGTACCTGAGAATGGCGCTATTTGTTGGAATGGTGTTCCGCCGGAAATTACCCTACGGCAGGCCTCGTTATGACCTATCACCTGTGACGGCGCCCACCTCATTATCGTTTGTCATATTCTCCAGCATCGATCAATGTCCCCGTCACGGTTGCCCATCGAGGAACATGTCTCTCTAAGGATCGCACAAAAGACCTTACGTCGAAGCAGCTCATACATCAGCCGCAGAGAACTTGAAGTGGCCGCGGTTTGCAATATAATCTCAAGGTAGGCATAGGTGGACCGTGGGACCCGGTGCCCTAACAATAATTGCATTTCACTGTCTTTTTGGCCGCACGACCATTTTGGGGGCAAATTATGGAAAGAAAACTCAACATTCAGCACGTCGTTGCTCGTAGTGTCCGTTTCTCGCATGAATAATGCTCTCTTGGCTTTCGTTAACAGTGTCCTGCAGTATTGTCGTTCCCATTCCCATGCTGATCTTCTTTTTCTTATTAATTCTGGGCTCGCTACTATTCATATCCAGAAGCTCGTGTGACTTATCGCCCGTCGATGCCTTGTCTCCTGAGTTTATGGTGGATCCGAATCGGCGGAAAATAGGCAACGGTTTCAGAGAAGAGAGAGAGCCTGCGACAAGGCCCAAATTGAACTCAATGGCCATCCAGTATAGGGATGATGCTGAGTCGTCTGTGGTTGATCGTCAGTATAACCCAGGAACCGAGTATGGAAGAAGAATTCGCGGTAGGGTGTGCTCACATGTAAGATCTGCAGTGCCATAGCGCAGATAATCCAATGTGCTGAAACGGACGACGGGAGAGATGCAGGCGATTATACCTGAGGTTGAAATTAGTATTGCTAAAGCTTGGTTATAGCGCGGTGTGTACAGACCTGACCCGAAGATTAACATCAAAGCAATGACCTTTCTCGTAGGCAACTGTAGTCCGCATAGAACAACCAGTGGTGCAATCAGGATGATGACATCGCAAACGAAGATAATAACCGCCTGATATAATGTGATCTGAAACAGCTTAAATTGCGAGTAACATTTCGGATTTGTGATTGACAAGTCATAGGCAGCCCTGTAATTCTGCTGGTTAATATACTTTGGTAGACATTTGCGAAGATCAGACTTTTCGTGTACCTTGGAGGGTCACATTGGAATGCCAAAACGAAAGAACCGGATGCGGAGAAAAGGATTTGGAAGATAATCATGCCCATAGTGAGCCAATTCATCCAACCTAAACGCGGGGCGATTTGTGGTCAGCGTCGGGTCATCCTACCATCGGGACCTTGTGAGGTTAGCGCCAGACTTACGTTTGACGAAGATCCGTCGAAGGAATAACAGCAAGCTGATTTTGACGGACAAGGAGGTGTAGAGATAGAGGCACATCGCCACGTAGTACAGCTTTTTCCGAGGTTAACAGCGTGCTCGGCAACAGAGGAGCTATCTGGATCCTACCTTAAGCCACATTGCTCGATCTTCAGGAGACACCTTGCTGAAGTGTAAGCCTTCTCCATAATATACGATGGCAACTCCCAGACCATTAAAGGCTTGGGTTATAACCTGTTAGTTAACTTTGTTAGTCCTCACAAGTTGTTTATGTCCCCAATGGAAAAGAGTGAGACATACCAATGCGACACAGACAGCGATATCGTCCAATCCAAACACCTTTATGATGAATAATCTTGTGTAAAGCTGTAGGCAAAATAAGTTCATGTCCCGTATTCTACCAGATTATCCAGGATCTTACTCTTAAGCCACACACTATCATGGATAGGATCCCTGTGCTTATAATCAGACCGTAGATGAGCGACTGTAGGTACCGCTCATCTGCTGTTATGCTTAGCTCGGCGGTGGAGGTCGACATGGTAGCCATTAGAAAAGTCAAAGGCCTCTTTTAACACCAACCGCTGAGCATTTCAAGTTAAGAGTTAGGACATGCGAATTCCTAGGTTTAAATCTAGGAGAACCGTGTTTTGTGAGATCGAAAAAAAAGAAACCTATAATGTGACAGGTATCCTGCAAATCTTTGGTACTTTTGTGCACTACTCTCAGGCCGCACATGCAAATACCCGATAAATCTCGTTATCAATAATTTTTAGCCTTCATTCTAAACAATTAGGAGGTGCCGAACCTTAATTTTCCCATCCTGAATAATCTCCGAAGATCTATGTCAGCTTCACTGACTCCGAACTACTCTGACTTGAGTATAGCCGTTAGACCGAGGAGGTGGAAAGCGGGGCCTGCTCCACCAAATGGGAGTTCACCCCAAGTGTCCAAGATGTCTACTGGATAGATCCTATATGTGGGACTGAGCTATCTCATTAGCGGCATGAAGAGTTGTTTCTGCTCTGAGCTACGGAGTATAGAGTTCTGAGCTATGTATAGCGTTATGAGTTATGAGCTATAGAGTGGCGGGTCTAGCAACGGTGCCGAGAAGCTACAAGTGACTAATGGGCGGCAAAGTACGTACTTCGTACTCCGTACTCCATAACTGCGTACCTATCTAGTGACAGCCCACTAAAAATAACTACAAGAGACTAAGCCTACTCCAAGAGTCGAGCCCAGGTACACCCACATCTCATTAAAATGGAAGAATTGGCGGATAGTGACTCCTTCTGAATCACAAAGGTTGAGAAAACAGTGAGGGGCCTTCCAAGATTCTGAGGAAGATTCAAAGACATTTTGGGCTATGTATGTAAGGGCTCATTTCTTGTATTATATATTGTGAAACGAAAATATATCCATTTTTCCACCAGACCATAACAAGGGCCAAGTGTTCCTGAAGGCCTGGGGGGGGGCCATATTCCTAGTTCGACATGTAATCTTATTTTGGAGCTCCTGAGAGTTCTAAACCGGAACTTCAAGCCAAAAGGCGGAATGAAGGATTAAGCCACAGTAAAGTAAGAGTAGGCCGGTGGACGGAAAGCCTTAAAAAAAAGCGCTTCCAAGCTTGAGGTGTTCCAAAAAGCGTGGGGTCCATTTTAGCGAGGTGTGACTGCACTTCGTACTCAGTACGGAGTATTCCGTAGCGTCCCCAGAATCCAACGCTCGAGCCCTCTTGTGGTCAGATTGCAACGCCCCCCTTTAATGGGGCTTACTCCGTGACACGCGAATTCAGACCTACCCAAACTGGCGGAAATTAGTCTCAAGATAACATTGTAAACAATGGCATTGTCCTTAACTCGAGCAAAAATAATACTGCATTAGCTATGCAGTTCCTCACCTTATACTCCGCATACTCCGTATGCCCTATGTACATTTACAACGTCGTATCGTCAAAATTAATCGTCTTCCCAACCCCACCCCAGCCCATCCCACCCGCGCGGGATGGGCCTGTTTCACAATATGTGGACAAACATTCACCTTGAACGAACTCCTAGGTTTAGGTATCTTTTGTGTGGCATGTCCATACAAAAGGTACATGCACATTATATTTCAATATTCTGAACTTTCTTCACCCTCGACAGAATAAGGGAAAAACAAGCACATATATTTATTCTCAAGGATCTAATTTCTATTTTGCACGTTGAACTAGGACGGAAATGTCAAGTATAAGTAAAGTCCAAAACCATTGGTGTGTCTTTTGTACAAGCGCAACACAGGTGGGGTAAAAACACAATGTCGGGATTCGCGTGTATTCCCCACTTTTTGATGAATGGCCTTCGGAATGTGAAAGATAAAGGGGGGTTACGCGCTATATATTGCTGTTACAATTATGCGACTTGAGGAAACGGGATATTACGCTTCTCTTCAAGTCCTTTTCCTGCCGCTGACCAATTATACCCATGGCGTCGTTCAATGAAGACGCAAGTCAGTTCAAGGTCCTCATAGCTGGCGGGAGTCTCGTGGGTCTGGGCCTAGCCCTAGCTTTTGAGCGTGTCGGGATCGAATACGAGCTTTTTGAAAAGGGAGAATTCGCACCACAACTGGGTGCCTCTATCGGGATCCATCCACATACCATAAGGATCCTAGAGCAGCTAGGAGTATGGGAAGATATTGAGAAGCAGGTTGTACCTCTGCAGGATCGCAACCATTATGACGGAAACGGCCATTGCTTTGAGGAGTCCCATGTCCTAGTCGACATCAATGAAATGTAGGTCAATATATAATTTACTACTTGTCAGCACCAAGTGATGAAAGTGGCCGATGAAAGGGATGTGCTAATACTGTAACTTTTTTGGGCGCATTGTATAGTCTTCAACGCCCCATTATCTTCATGGAGCGATGCAAAGCTTTGGAGGTGCTACACAGCCATGTTCAAGATCGTTCGAAGCTGCATGCTCGAACTGCTGTCGTTGGATATGAAGAAACCCCACAGGGCGTTATTGTCACCACCGAGGATGGCGAGCAGCATCACGGTCACATCCTTGTCGGCGCGGATGGAATCCACAGCAATGTCAGAAAGCTGATGGCCGACAAAATCAGCGTGACGGATCAGTCTCTCGCTAAGGAGATCAACGGGGGTTCGTTCGGCCTTTCTCTTTTGCTAGCCTCGAAATCCTTCTAACCGATATCCTCCAAGCATAGCGTTTACAAGCGAGTACAACTGCATCTTTGCTGTCTCCCGGAACGATTCCGAGAAACAGTTCTTACCTGATGCGATGGTCCACAACGTGTACTATGATAACTACTCTGCAGTTGCAGCGGCTGGTGTGCATGGACTTGTGTTTTGGTTTCTTTTCGCCAAGGATTCCAAACTCACGAGAACCCCCAACTGCCCGCGGTTCACGGATGAGGATGCAGAGGCAACGATCCAGAGGTATGGAAGTTCTCTAGTAGGCCCTGGCTATACCGTGAAGGATCTCTGGGATGCTCGAGTCAAAGGCACAATGGTACCCCTAGAAGAGGGTGTTATCAAACAGTGGAGTCATAACCGGGTGGTTTTGATGGGCGACTCCGTTCATAAGGTTCGGATCTCCCGCGAACACCCAAAAGCTATGGGGGGAGTACACCATTTAACTAACCTTTTTAATGTCGGCAGTCCACAGTCAACCCGGGATTAGGTGGCAATCTAGCCTATGAAGGTATCGCACGTTTGACCAATGGTCTCGTGCCTCTACTAAAGGAGAACCCCATGCCATCTCTCGAGCAGTTAACTGAGGTTTTCAATCAGTATGTCACCGGCCAGAAGCCTCGTGCAGAAACAGTCGTCGACCTTTCCGGTCAGATTACACGATATGAAGCGCAAGATACCTGGATTCTCAAATTTGCAGCCCGTCACATTGTTCCCTGGGTTAGTGACAGACTCAAAGCAAAACTGTACGCCAGCTTCTCAAGAGGTGGCCCTTATTTGGAATATCTCCCACTACCTGCGGTGGATGCAGCTCTGGCAAAGCCTGTGAAGAAGTCCAGCCGTGGCATTTCCCCAAAGCTGATTACAGTGATGGCTATGGGCAGCACTGCTGCGATTTTATGGAAGATGCATAACGAGAACCGCTTGCTGTCCACATTCTCTACATTCGTAACGTGGTGGAATAAATGTTAGGCCGTGGCCATAGTTGCTGTTTTTCAGATGAGACTGGCTAGTTAGTTAGAACGCCAGCCGCGGCACCATGCGGACAGCTTGCGTCCTATTGGTTTGAAGTATCTTAAAGGCTTTTATAACAGCCATCATCTACTTCAATTTGACGTTTTTATTTTTGACAACAAGCACTATATCAACAATGTCTTTTTAAAAAAGGTTCAATAGAAGGTAAAACAACGCACGTGGAATAATTCCCCTGATCGGAAAAAAAAACGCCAGGAAGCTAGGAAACTTGACCCTGATATTCGAGCACGAGTTTAGCAGCGGATTGACCGGCAAAGTACAAATGTGGAGTAAAATAGGAACCAAACGATTTCTCCGAAGAATGAGCCCCTCAGCTCGCCCGCTATGATACTCACCAACACAAAATATTCTCTTTGTCCATTTAGTCCGACTAAGAGCAACCGTTCTTGAGCCAACTGGTCGGCGTGGGTAGCATCATTGAATGTATTGATGTCGGCTCTACTCGGCCATGAAAAGATGCTCGCGCAAGCTTCCGCTACCCATGCCTCGGGTGATTCCCTGAACCTTAGACTGTACAGCTCCAGGATTCTTCGCAAATACCCACAGACAATAGTCCCAATCATAGCTAGCGTCGTAAAAAGGAAAGTTCGTACATAGATATCGTCGTCGTCCCCATGTAGCCCGGTATCACCTGCCAACTCATCCAGAGCACACCTCAGCGTCAGACTTGTCCCGACGCGTTGACAAGTTACAAACTGAGGTATCAAGAGAGCAATGGCTGCGACCATAAGAAAAGTCCTTTTATCTCTGAGGCGTTTGTTGCTGTCATAGTGTCCTCATAAGACGGTCATTGCCGAAAGGTGCGTGACGCGAGAGTAGGGCCAATGACATAGCAATGCAGTATGAGTATCCGGATATTGTCTTGTCGAGGTCGGCAACCCCGTAGCGAATTAAATTTGTGGCAAGTATAAGCGAGAACCCGGTTATCAATTGTTGGTCACTCATAGTTAAGACAAAACCTTCAAGGTCTTGAATTTCTTCAATGCTGCGATTTTCGTTTGCTTTTGTGATGCCTTTGCTCCCTCGAAAAGCGCCATGGAATGTATGGAGAATCATAGTATCGATCGCGTTGTACCTATCTTCGCGCAAGAATCCTCCAATATAGCCTATCACCACGGTGCCGAGCATGATGATAGAGACCCCAAACGGAATGAGCACCTTCGGTAATTATCAGAATCAACCACAAGATCTTCACTATAGAATTAGATGAGGAACTTACTCCAAATCCGGTGACGTCGTGATCACCGTAATTGCCAGGCTCACATGATTCGCAAACGGCACTCATTTTGCAAGACGATGTAGGCGTTCTTTTGTTGTATCAAATAGGTTGATTCCTAGCATGGATATGTATTGTGATCACACAACAAATTAATATGGCTTAGAAACTCCTTTGAGCTGAAACAAAGCTGGATGCTGCGGGGAGAGGGAAGAAATAGACTAAACACAGCCAGAACGATTTTAGTAGCTCGCCAAGGGCGCATAAACAAGCAAACACGAACTACGGCAGCCTCTCAGGCTCTTCGTATTTTGCCTGCAGTACATAGTTTAATATAGATACTCTATACACCTGACTACAGCTATATTATACCTACCCATGCAATAAGTAGAATATATATACCTATAAAGAATATATAAATTATACAGTCACGCGTAAGATATATATTTAGTTAGTTAGTACGATTTTGGGGCCCTAATAGGTTACCTAATAGGTTTTAGGTTATGACCTATAGCCCTAACGATAGGTTTTGGGTTGGACCCCAAACCCTTTTTAGGTTGGGTTGGGTTGGGTTGGGTTGTGCTGAAGTCTAAATGTGATAACCGAGACTCTAGCGTTCCTTCGTACCATTAGGCGTTTTTCAGAGAATTGTTTAACTATAAGGCTAAGTCGATTATCTAATAATAGTATAATTCTATTAGGGACACGCTGCTTTATCGTCTCTAGTATAAGAATATTGTATTTAGCTGTTCACTAAAGAGAGAGAGGAAGGAAGACTAACTAGGCAAGGAAGGAAGGTCCTATTCGCCTGATGCTGGCTCAAACATGTCACAGGCTTCTGTGTTTGAAAATAAAAAGAAGAGACCTCATCTTTACTTCTTCCCACAACAACAATTTCTTGCGGCTATCACCCACAAAGCTCATACCATACCTCCACCATCCTGTTCTCTTTCCCTCATCCTTTGAGAAGGAACCTAACGCTATTCACCATGTCGTCACACCGTGTCCAGCCCTCAACAAGACCACCGGAATGTAAGAATACCAAACTATGTCTCTATCTGAAATACTTTTGACTGATCTTCCCAGATTGCCCGAATTGTGCTAGCTATTTGACCATTTTACCCCGTGCTACCGATTCAGTTCATGGATTTCAAAACTATTTTACTTGTCGAGCATGTCCATATATCTGTCGGGTGTCCGAAAGCGAATCTTGCGAGGATGAATCTTGCAGCGACGAGACTTCTGACGACAAGACCACGGACGATGAAGCTGTGAACGATGAAGCTGTGGACGATGAAGCTGTGGACGATGAAGCTGTGGACGATGAAGCTGTGGACGATGAAGCTGTGGACGATGAAGCTGTGGACGATGAATCTCCCGTGGATCCCTTGAAGGAATACATATATACCGCAGTCCAGGAGATGCAAGATATCCAAGATGGTCGAGTAACTTCACTCTTGGCTGATACGAAATTCCCCTCCCAGGCTTTTATGTTTCCAAAGCAGGATGAAGGTGTCTATCTTTCCAACATACCACTAGGAAGGGTGGTTCAACATATGGTCACAAAAATTCTCGAGACAAACTCGCAAAAAAAGCGCTATCAAGATTTTGTCAACAACTGTGAGAATATCGAAAGTCTTTTGCTAGGTTCTCTAGCCATGGATACTCTAGCCGTTGTTCAGGGTCAATCGATTGGCCCAAACGAGCTGATCAAGATAGGCGGTGATCCAGAGATTGACCCTAACGCAGGAGTCTATCTTCATATCCTTCTTATACCAGGTCTTATGTATCTCTATACTGGGCAAGCAGATGACCTTTCCGAGCGTATTAGATACCATAAAGACCCAGCATTTCGGAGAAGACACCCCTCGCTGCATTACAAAATATGGGAATGGCTCGAAGAAACTGGAGGACTTACGTCTGTTTTTGTGAAGGTCGCAGGTTTCAAACAGAAGTTACGAGGCGAATCAGACCAGCTACTTCTAAATCTCCAGGAGATGTTGACAGCATGTGTATTCCAGACACTCCGGTCCTCCGATCTAGAGTTCTACTTACCTGATGAGGTTGAAATTTGTTGGGGAGGACGAGGCCTAAATGTTGCTCTGCCTATTTGGCAGGGCTATACGTTAGGAGAGGGGAAGAAATTCCTTCATGAGATGGGACTATCTAAGCAGGATTTCTCAGCTGCACTACATAGTCAAGATATCCTGGTCCGTGAATGTGCTATGGAGGTTCGAGATGCCTACCAAAGTCTTCGAAATCACCCTGATCCAAGAGTTCAAGAAGTTTGGGTCCAGGGATTTCGAAGATTTCAAGATGCCGCTGCGAAACGCATTTACTCTCGCCAGGATCAGGAAGATATCTCTAGCAATTTCGACTATTCCCTCTATTTCTTCGAAGGGAGATTGTCCTACGGGCGGGGTGGTGGTCGAAAATGGACCATTGAGCTACAACAAAAGTCTTTTAAGAGTGCTCAAGAATTCCTGTCCTCTGGGAAGCAAGTTGGACTCTATAGGACTGGTGGGAGGGGCGTATTCCTTGTTTACTATTCTCTTTACAATATCTCCCTTTCCACCGTTTCCCACCTTTTGAGAGCTGACGGGGATACTATCCCTGAAAAAAGTGGCTATGTTCCGGGCAAATCAGTTTTCCTGAAACCGATTCTACTCACAAGACCAACCCGATTACGGTATGTACAAAGAGCCCTTCCGAATGACCCAGCGAGCAGACTGATTATACTCGCGGATATCGAGCCTGGAGATGGCACGGGTTAATTCCACCGTTTGGAGACGAATTCGGAGGTGGCACCTCTTAAGTTCAACCGGATTGTGGACCTCATGGAAGGGATTTGGTACGAGGAGTCAAGATCTCTGCCTCGTCGATGGTTCCAAGGTAAATAGTCAAGGGTGCAAACTAGCGGTAGTTGAAGGACAAGGATCTGGAGGAAATTGTAATCTATGAATTTTTCGCTTTTTTTTAAACAGTAAATGACGGGGGCTACCTATGTAATTAGGTCTGATGTGAATGTTCCGATCGCTATGACATTCGAAAATTTCCCTGTTGGGGTATCCTTGAGGTTCTGAAAATTATTGTTTTGCAATATTATACCCTATAACCAGCAAGTGTGGCCGAGTGGTTAAGGCGTCGTGTTTAGGTCATCATTCATATGATTACAAAACCGCGATTCTCAGGAGCGTGAGTTCGAATCTCACCGCTTGCATATTTTCTTTTTTGCCCCTCCAACCATGGATGGCTGCTTTAAAGAAGAGTATGCATAGTTAGTTACTTTTACCTACTTTATGTCGTAGAAAAATTCTTGATCTGGGGCCGCCCAGCCTATGACCCAAAGGATACAGCCACTCATGGCAGACCATATCGCCCGTTTTATGTGAAGTCGATGCACCAGAATCTTTAAACGGATTACTTCCCATCCTGCATAGCAGACAGACTATTGACCCTAGCTTTATAGAAGCAGGCAAGTGTTTCCCGAATAGGCGGCTGTGAATCTGTGATGATGAGGAGGAGAATCATGATGACGGAGGGTCTTTGAACCTTAAATATTAATATGATAGGATTTGCGGATTCGAACGATATCGCTGGAATCCATTGCTAGTCTCGCAGGAGACGAAGCGGCAGCTGCGTCTGCACTCCTGGTATTTATGATTTGCAGACTCCAGATTCGAGTTTCAAAAGGTGGGGAAATTGTAAAGCGTCTCGCGTGGCATTGCGGATATGTTTGCCGGAGTGCCTAGGTTATATATATCATCGACGAAAATCATCATCTAGCGTTCTATCAGAGAATATTAAGATAACTGTAATTAATACCCTTTCACACACTCTTTCCAGATCCCTCCAACTCGTGGAGAGTATTTTCTTTCTGGCTAGGTAGTTCTGACACAGGGCCTTGGCCGTCTAACTCGTTCGGTATGCCCGGGGACCGAAGAGACTCTTGCTGCAACATTGATGCTTCAGTAATAGGCACCCCCACTTAAGGTAATTGCTTCTGTGGGCGACGACGCATGAAATACGAAAGCAAGGCAGCAATGATTGCTAACCCGGCAACACCACCAATCACACCACCTGCGATAGCGCCAGTATTTGAACTGGAGGAGCTACTCGATGTTTATACTATGTGTGTACCTTTGACCGCATTTCTGGGCATAGAAAATTGCCAAACGGTCAAATCGATGATGTCGTAGAATTTTGTTTTATACCAGGCCACGGCTGCTGGATGCGACAATGTTCGAGTTTCAAGTGAGACCGGCCATACCAAACACGTAGGTGATGTAAAAGCATCATAACATCCATACCAGTGAGATTTGACTAAATCTGAGTGAACAATCAAGAAATCAAGATGGGTCGGGTAGAACATAGGACATCGTCACTTTACTTCTACTCGCAAGTGAAGAACAAGCTTCTCTTTCCAAGTCTATATCAAGTACTGCAGCTCGCTGATCCATCGTTCGTGAGTTTATTTCATCTGGTAAGTGAAGAACAAGTATCTCTCAGCCCTACATCTCAATTCATCTTCATCATGCAGGCTTTCAGCCGCAATATATTTGAAAAAGCCACCCACATGCCAGGTATGTTGCCCTAAGCCACGGACAGAGAACAAGAGGCTAGTGAATCAAGACCATGGACTAACAAGTCCTAGATATGGCGATTCTAATTGAACCACCGCTCAAAGCTAGTGGTGACCATTCAGCCAGAAATGATTCAGATGGCGAAGCACTCGGCAATTTGAAAGCTTCAATCAGTGGAGACGATTCAGCTAGCAATTATTCAGATGGTGAAGCACTCGGCCATTTGAAAGCCCCAATCCTTGGTGGAGATCCAAACCAGAAGCCCGGATACTGGGCTCGGCGAGACCTTCAGCGCCCCTGGGTAAGGGCCATCCGATATTATGCTAAGCAAGGGGAGCTTCTGCATTTCCTAAAATCTCAATCCCCAGGTCGAGAGCCTGTGATTCGACAGATCAAGTCCTGGGATGGGACAAGGCTAAACGAGATGATCAGTGGGAAGAAAGCCAACATCGAGGCTATTCACGCCCAAGTGGTCGGTAGGGATATGCCGGGAGATATGAGCTGCAGCCATTGCGCTAGGGGGTGTGGTCCTTTCCTAGCCTGCGTCCAGATCCCGAGTGAGTCTAGGGAGGCTACTGAATGCGCCAACTGCCACTTCGGCGGCATAGTTACACGATGTAGCCTGAAACCAGAACCAGACTCTGCGACCAGCGTGCAAAAGTGCTACACTCCAAACCAACCTGTCCCAATCCTCGACCAGGAAACCAATATACTGGATGGCTCACACTCATCCTCAACCACGGACCACAATCCAGCGGAGCCCCTACCTCAAAACGTTAGGTTGGAGGCCATTGAAACCCTGGAGCTTTATCTTCTGGATATAGACACAGATATTGTGACGCTCCAGGGAATGATCAAGAACAAAGAGATCAAGCGGAAAGGCATTTTACAAACCCTGGAGGCGCTTAGGAAGGAGGAAAAGAACTCCGATGCGAACAGCAGAGATGTGATATAAAAAATACGTATACATGGAAATAACTCATTTTTTCGTTCACGTTCTTCCTTCTCTTCAACCATCTTCACACTCTGTCACAATTCAGCAACAGCACCCATCTTTTTCTCGCGTTCTAGCTTACAATCAATTCCCATTCTTATTAAACTATTTGAACCAATGGCTAAGTAAGTCTCTATGGCTTCTACAGTGAGAGGCTGAATTGTACTGACCTCATCAGTCTTCTCCCCGAGCCTACTTCGGCAGACCAGGGAACCCAGTCCTTATCCCCCCCCCCCCCCCCCCCCCCCCCCCCCATATTGGAAGCTGAATAGAGCCTCCAGGGCTCTGGGCTCAGAGAATTCTTGAGCTTCCATACCGACGTTCTCGCCGGGGATCTCGCCTCAGGACCCCCACCCTCCGATACCTTATCCAGCTCCCACCACATCGGGAGCCATCCTGGCGTTCACACCGTCATTGGACTAATTCTACCGAGGACGGTATGATATCAGATCGCACTGAAAATATCGAGGCCGCTCTTATGCAGGTAGTTGGGACTGTGATGGAGGTTCAGTGTGTACCATGCCAAGAAGGGTGCGGGCCTTTCACACATTGTGTGACCGTCGTAGGAGCGGAGGAAGTGACTTGCTGCGCCAATTGCCACTTTCGATCCCAAGATACTCGTTGTCGGTGGCCAAGTCCGACCCCACCGCCCATTTCTCAGCCCGCTTCTTCGAATCGACGTTCGCCCTTAAGCCCTGACGCCAATCGACAAGCGCAGGACGGTACCCGATCCACACACCAGGCCGGTACCCCAGCCCCGCCACAAGTCTTACAAGATTTGATACCCATACAGCAAAACATTACTCAGGCCACAAGGCTGAGAAAGGAGGTGGAGCGAGCTCGTCAGCGTGTTCAACAATCGCATGAGTCGGTCGAGACCTATCTACAAACAGAAATCGACACCATGAACCTTCTACAGGCCTACATTACCCAGGTCCAGGGGACAGATAGGACCCGATCCACTGCAGTACTGACCACTCTATCCGGATATATCAACTTAACAATGCAGAATCTGACCTCAGCCCACCGTCACCAGAGTGCCCTTTCACAACCCCTTGGCGCTCTGAATATAACCCAAACTCGCCTGGACCAAGCTCAGATTGAGGCGATCAATGATCTTCTGGCGCTCCTAAGCGATCTCGTTACGCGCCCCGATGCACCTGTCTGAGCAAAGAGAACTACTACTTAAGAGGAGGATTCGTTTTTTTTCTATGCATTCATTCTGTTTTCATACCGCCTCCATCGGATGAGTTCTTCCTCCCAACTTGTATTTGTAACTTTCTTCTAATTCACCCGCTTTGTTGAATTTTCTATCGTATAGAGTGCAAATTTCATCTCCTTGGTATCGATTTGAATCTTCTGTAGTGGTTGCTAGGTTGCTCCAGCTTCTGGGGAGTATCCATTGGCCTATAGGAGTCGCGGCTAAGGAGAGGCGGGTCAAATTCCGGTCTGACACTACTCATCTTCGTTCACTTAAGAGGCCTCGGTACAACCATGGTCTGACTATGATTTGTCCACGGATCAATCGTATCCGCATGCCCTCCGAAGTCCTTGAGCATACGATCGTACTGCGGTTTGACTACTGTTTGATTATGGAAAACCTGTCTCTGGGCGTAGATTAACTGTAATTAGTCTGTGCTAACCATAGTCTGACCATGAACCACTTCAAACAAGGAAATGTCCGACAATAAACCTATTAGTTCCAGCCTTATAGAAGGGTCAGTCCGCTTAGAGAAATCTCTAGAAGAATCACTTACGAGCAGCGTGTTGGTGGAATTTCGTGACCAAACTAAGTTTAATGGTGTACGAGGTTCGTAGTAGAAACATGGGCATTAAGCTTGGAAGTTAAGATCTAGAGTAAAAATTAGGAATTCATATCAAATTGTTCAATTGAAGACTAGAATACAGGGTAAAAGAAGATCAATAGAAGAGGACTTAATGGGAGTGGCTTTCTGCCGGCGTAAACAGCTGAGTTGCCGTTTGGTGACCGGACCGGAACACCGTGTTACAACTTGGCAAACGTTGTGGCCACAAAGGGAATAAGAAAAAGAAAATATAGTCTCGGCGCAATGTAGAGAGACCAGGCAAACGAGCATAGCGATGAACTGGTAGAGCTGTCAATGATGAGCAAATACAGGAGCATAGCGAAAAATGACATCTTGCGTGGTTAGATCGGGTCCTAAAACCCACTCGTCTTGGAAAACCCGGCCGCGGTTCTGCTGGTGGTTGGAGTTGTTGCCATCTATGTCCTCGGGCTTATCCATCCTGGTCGGATCCTGTTTAACCCTCTTGCTTTTAAGTTGCCCCTCGTCACCATCCACGGGTCGCTTCTCGCCTTGATGGTCTGGTAGGGGTCGACTGCTCCGGATATTGACTGGGTTGTCTTCTGTCGGCCGGAAGTATAGATCACGAAGTGTCTGCAGTTGATTGACTGTCGCTTCGTCAAGGGAGGCGATCCTCGGACTCCCGAGGGCCATAATGCCTCGTCGCAACGTTGCAATTGGTGCCCCATGCCACTGTTTGGAACTCGTAACGCCGAGATCCTCCGGAGAGATAAGGCCTGGGTGTAGGTAATCTTTAAGAAAGATTCGACGGTAGAGTCCACCAGTCGCACCTTCTAAGATCTTGTTGTTCTTCATCAAATGGTCCTTGTACATGACACGTGTTGGGACATTTCGATGAAGAACGCTGGTAGTGGTAGATCTCTGCTTTCTATCATCAAGTTCGAAATCGATGAAGTACTGCAAGTCGGTCGGTATGAATATGATACCGGGGTCGTGATCTCGATCAAATTGCGTGTGACAGCTTCCACAGAGCGGGATCCCATTTGCTGCTGATGTCAAGCTGAAGTCGATGAGGCCCGCGTTCAACCAAAGGTCCACCTATCCAAACATGGTTAGCTATATTCCATTCGAACCAGCAGCAATAGTATCACGCACCTGCTTGTCTTCTTTTCCGATCACATGGTAGATCTGAGGGTCTGTAGACTGACACACCCAGCAGGAATCTCCAGCGAGCCGTTTGATCTCAGTTTTTGTGGCGGTCGAAAAGACGTCAGATTTCGCACAAGACTCAGTTGATGCCAATGACATAGCAGAGGAAGAATTTGTGTGCCTAGATTCAAGAGACCTGGCGGTATGAGGGCGACGTGAGGGCGAATTGAGCTCAGATGATTGTCTTCGGTCGCCTGGCTAGGGTGGCGGTGGCATTGCCTCACGCTCGGGACCTGGTTCAGTCATATTTTGGTCAGTTGTGTTTCATCGAGAGGGACGTGTTTGGGGTCACCTACACCAGAGAAAGGGAGTTGGAATGGTTTAGTACACAGGTCGGTCCTTCCTCGAAGCAAGTCATGATGGTGAGGTATTCGCAGCTGAGTGAGGGACAGAACCACGGTTCCGAGGCTGAATATAGCCAAGGCAAAGTTCACACTCATCTGTTGACGATGAACTCACATCAACTAGGCGTAAGGCGGCAGGAGATCACCATAGGGTCGATGCATGCACAAGAGTGTAACTACACAGTAGCTCGAACTCCACCATGTCGCGGGAGAAGGTACCTAGATAAGGGGTCTAGACCTCCCGGTTGAGATCACGAGACAGCAACTGGGCGGTCTACGGCGGTAAAGTATTGCCTTCTCGGAACCCTCTAATTTGTTCTTCTTTTACTTTGTATTTAGTCTGGAATTGAACCACTATGCAATTTTAGTATACCACCTAGTTCCTCGTTTCCCGTTAGTCTCGAAACCGCCTTCAGACAAGGCTAGATCTCAGCGAATCACTTCGTCTTCCTGAAGCCTATGGTATATACCGGGGTAGAAGGCGAGTCATGCACGTATGGATTTAGACAGGGCTGAATAGACTAAAGAATAGGGCGGCAAGAGGGACTTTCCTAACAGATCAAAAGAAAAATGAAAAGGAACAAAAACATACAACAGTGAGGATTCGCTGGTGGTCACCCACCCAACTACTAACTCACCGGCGTGTGGCTTATATACAGTCAATAGTCGGGTGGGTGTCGCCCGGGTGAGAAATGGGTGAGCGCCGCTTTACGGTCGCGCGACCGGGGGTGAGAAGGGTGAGTGTGCTATAGACAGGGTGAGAATCGGGGTGACAAGCGGGTGAGAATCACCCTAGGTAGCGTGACGCCAGCACTGACCTCCTATAGTGACACGGAGCGTGATATGATTGGATTACAAGTTGAACCTGAAACGTTTCGATCCTTGGCATCTGCACACAGCCCCAAAAGAGATACTATGTCTTCAGTTCAATCCGTTGTTGTGGCTTTGTCGCCCTGTAGACTCGCTACAGCCCTTCTGATCTGCCCATGCTTTCACATACATCCCAGTGCAAATAGCACATACCAATTAAACACTGTTGGTATTCCAATTTGTTTTGGAGATAGGCTGGGCAGGAAAGTGAAGCTCTAATTAGCTTCGCTCCCACTAGGCACCACATATATCTTGTATATAGAGACAAGGGGAATAATTCTTAATATTGATAGCCTATTCCACTATTCATTGCGCGAGCGACATTCCTAGGATCATATCCGGCCCTCCGTCAACAAAACGGTCGAATTTTTTTTTAAAAATTTTTTTCTTTTTAAGGAACTGTGAAAGGAGCTGGGTATTCATTGATTACTATTGGCTAAACCTCACTTTAATCACCTCATCTTTTGGCTGCCCGCAAACATTACGCAGAGGCCGGGCTTGGCGGGAACACCAAGTGTCGGCGTGGGCCGTATTGTAAAATGTAGGGTCCAATCAATGGTGTTCCACTCTCCGTATTGCTGTATCCGCTTTCCTAACAATTTATATGGACCGCCGATTACTAATCTAAAATTACAAAATGCATAGGATCAATGGATCCTCCGGTATGCCGGTATGCCAGTGCATCTACTCCGACACCAAGCTGTTGCCTAAGGCTAGATAGTATGCAAACCCTGCAAACCTCTAATATGAGACTATGATATGTCACATGACCGTATGTTTTGGGGCGTCGAAGTCATATCCAAGGCGGAACTTATCACTCAGCAACCCTTAGTGGAGTCCCTCAAGCCATAATGTCAACATTCCCTGCGATTTTAGAAAACATTCCCGCTGAGTCGATGCGAGAGATGAACTTTTTAGACTCGTCCTACTTCAAAGAGCCTGGCAAAAGCCTCCCGACACCAGCGCAAGTGAGAGCTTTGTCAAAAGACATCCATGCGAACCCTCAGCCACAGCCTATTATCTTCGAAGACTCTGGAGTCTTCGTCAAGTTTGGTCCTTATGTCACAATCGCAGAAGCGCAGTGTCTCTGGATGCTCAAACGGACCTTTGGTGATGAGATTCCCGTACCCGAAATTTTTGGGTGGAGAGTCGACAAGGAGAACTACGTGTTCCTCTATATGGAGCTTATTCGAGGACAGACGCTCCTGGATAGCTGGAATGAGCTTAATAGCCTAGAAAAAAGCTCGCTCTGCGATCAGTTATGCCAAATGGTCAACCGTCTACGCCGACTTGAACAAGATCCTTCCGATCAGTATATTGGTACGCCCCAGTCAAAATGGAAATAATGTTAACGTGCATCTAATCGAATTCTTCTAGGATCACTAAATCATCAGCGACTCCTGGATTATGTTTTCCAATTATACCCGAAAGCCGGTCCTTTTCTATCAGTCAAGGATTTCAATGACTGGTTTTCGTTCTTACCACAATTACCGCTCCCTCCTTCGAAGAAGTATAACGACCCCTATAGGACTTTTTTGCCGGACAGTGAAGATATAAAATTTACTCATAGCGACCTCCACCCAGGGAATATCATTATCTCTTCCGGCAAGCCAGCTCGAATTCTTGCTATTGTGGATTGGGCACAAGCAGGATGGTACCCAGACTATTGGGAGTATTGTAAAGCACTCTACACTTGTTGTTACGAAGATGAGTGGCGACGAGACTGTGTCGACAACTTTCTAAACCCACGCTTACAAGAATTCCTGGTATTCGCAGAGTACACAATGGCAATGGGCTCGGTGTAAATTACTTCCACTCTAGAATGAATTTTCCTTTTTGACTGACAGGAGAAATAAGAAGATACTTTGCAGAAATTACTGTACAAAGCGACTATTATAATAATCTTAAGTAGTCGGCTATAGATAGGGATAATCAAAGGGATACACAACAAAAGAAATGTATTTTCCAATTTATATCTACTTTCTTCGCCGTAGGCCTTCTTCCGTCATTCGAACCCCTACCCGGGATAAACTTATCGTCTTCCGGCGGGCTGAAGGCCAATTCCATAGTTTGGGGGATCACGTTTGGATTGAACAATCTGAATCGCCTCCGCTGCAATAAGACCTTTTGCAACTAGATAGCGGACAAATTCTATGGTCCATTCTTGACATCGCTTATTAGTGGTCTGAAATAGATACATAAAGAATAAGCACACCAAACAAGAAAATATACAAGCTAAGGAGCTTACGTCATTGACAGGTGCCATAAAGTTCTAACTGATCCCAGGAGTTGGGACCTAAGAGGCAGCAACCTCAATATTGTCTCTAGGAATTGAGTCTTTAGTCATCGCGGTATCCGTGGAGTCAACGATATTGGACGAATAAACCTAACCAATCGGAAAGGTCTCGTGGCGCTGTTAGGTCAAAGCAGGAGAGTAATTTCGCTTAAATTCGAGAATATAGCCCGCCATAGGTGTACCGACAGCGTGGATCAGAGTGCCTCGTTTGGGTTCTGCTGCCGAGGGAACAAAAATTGCAAAATGTGCTCGCTGAGATGAAACATTGCGGAAAGAGATGAGATGAATAGTTCTGGTGGCCATGAGATCGTTATAGGATCCTTTGTATTCTTAGATAAAGAGGGAACACCGAAGTTATGGGCATAAGGTGTGGAAAAGGCTCCTCTTATACCGTCCGATCGGAGCATTTCTTGGGGCCAAGTAGGAGTCCCAAGTAGTCTTACTAGGCGCCTCGAAGAGGGAGCCATGTATCATATCCATTTCATTTGAACGAACCATATTAGAGGACGAAGCGCGTATGTCCGTAGGCAATTATGTCGGGCCTAGGGTTGCTATTTTTAGCCTAGTATATATGCCCCCACGATATAACATATATGCGATAATCACCTAGGCGCTTAATGATTGGGTACCTAGGACTGAGCGTTTTTGGTACTAGCGGGGACGAGTCGTGGTCCAGCGCTCTCCTCCTCTCAAGATAAGATTACTTTTCTATCGCACGAGTCGCTTCAGGACGTGCATTTATGTACTGACTTTGATAATCGACGAATCAAGAGCGGATCAACAGCGAGTTAGAGACCATACCCATACGGGTTTTATTTAAGGAGCGCTCCCGCGCCATTTTCGACATAGATATCTTCTGTTTTGACTTTCCTTATTATATGATAGGAAAGGTACAAGGAATACATAGTGACCTAGGAGGGCTGTTGAAGTTGTGCTTTATGCACTAAGAGTTTCTATTAGATATCAGCCTCGGATCTAAGGAACAAAAAGACTAAATTCAGGCGGACAGCTTAAAATGAATTATTAACTCTAGGCTTTATCTATAGCATTTTAAAGATATCAAAAAAGATACTTATGAGGCTGCGTGGCTACTTCCAATAGGGTAGAATGAATATATCTATAGAGCAAATATACTGAATTTCAACTTCAGATTGTGAGAGACTGAGAACATCATGGTGGGGTTAAATGGTAGGTCACGTACTCCGTTTCGTTATGCCCAACCCCGCCTCGTCGAGAGAAGTGTAAGATTCATTTCGATTATCTCGACCCAAAAAACCGCAGTCCAGCAATACGTTATATGCGCATTCAATAGCGGTGCTAGTGGCTGTTCTATAAATAGACCTATGGCCTACCTCCGACCGGCTGCGAAAAAGCCTAACCAGGATCCTTACGACAAATTGAGGAACTGGCTGGCCAATAAAAACTATTAAATATCACACCATCCTTCACTTTCTGCTCAAGTAGTGATCAACCACCCACCGTAATGATTTAATTCAACAAATTTGTTCAGTGAAACTCCCTTCGGGGTTGGCATGCGTACTTAAAGGAATAAACGACTGAAAGCAATAACACCAAAAAGTAGCTACATTCACAGAGTTACAAACTTAGTGCAGCTTTGCTTCAACACCACACCCCATTTCTTTATAAGGGCCGAGGTAGTTAAGGGGTTACTATCACAGGCTACCGTTGATTCCTCAAGTAATTGATAACGATCTCTTAATCAGATTAAAAGAACCGGCCCAAAAGATATAAAGGCCTGCCTAATTGCAAGTCAACAAAAGTTAAGACGAAAAACAGAGGTGGTGATACTCACAGAGTGCAGAGGTATAGCTGATTTCGAATACTACTATAATCGGTTGGCATAGGTTATGTGCGGTCAATAGTTCGGTGAGGTTCGCCAGGGCGCAAGCAACCGCCGCACTGACCATAAAATGACGCTCCGCTGAACTTAATCTCAATATTATTAGACGACAGCATTTTAACTAAAACAACCTAAGAGGTCTCGGTCTCTTAGTATCTGCATATAGCCACTTCCTTCTCCATATTCCGCCAGTCATATATCTTACTTAAATTACACATGCTGATTTATATGCGGGGTGTGGAGCGTATACCCTTCAATCATAAACAGTTCTAGGTTGGAGGTAGGAATGTCCACACCTTTCCTATGCCCTCCCTATACCCTTTCCTATACGATAGATTTTCTTTAAGATTCACAATAAGAGTAGCGTCAATAGTCTACTTCAACGTATCGTATTTTATATAAACAGCTCGATACTCAAATCAATTTGGCGGAATCTTTTCGGGCAATCTTTCCCCTTTTCGTTTTATCTTTTTCTTATTTAATACAAAATTAGAATATCCTTTGCCCCAATCAAAAAGCTATCAGCCCCGCGCTTTAGTAGGGATTAATGATTAGTCACGCAGATAGGTCTCTTTATTTTGGAGCAGTTACTCCTAGTTTTCCCCGATTTCCTCGTTCCCTTTTATTCACCAAATAGTTGGAAATCATCAATATGGGTCTTACTGAGAGTAAAATTATACTCCAAAAGCTTTCAGATACCTACTAGGAAGCCGAAAGACAAAGATCCACTTAAATAGATAGAGTCTTATAAGATTCCTACGTGAGTTGATAAAAAGGTCCTAACATAAGAAGTTTAGCAAATAGCTAAAGACTTCATAGATTATTCAATGTCTCCAGAGTTTCTAGACCCGGATTCCCGATAATACTCAGCGGAGAATCACCGGAAGGTCAAAAAGGGCGCTTATAGAAACTTCCCCTAAACCACGTCGGAAGAGAAAAAAGACAATAAAACCCAAAATCTCACTTTCCGAATCTATTATAAACAATCTATCGTCCTAGGTAGAGAATCCCCTAAAGTTCTTTTCCGACGGCGATAATCGCGACATAGAATTCAGTATCTTATCATTTTATCGGATTTTGCTTCACTTAGAGCGACGTAGGGAGAATAACTTGACACGTTCCCGATTTCTAAAAGTCATTTTCCATAAGTTAAAAGAAAGCCTTAGTATACAGCGACTGCATTCTCATAGTATCGAGAATATTGCCCGGATCATCTCCACAGCCGGCTTAGTCAAAGATTCGCTAGACGTGATCAAAACCCACATCAATGATTGGTCAAAAGAGGGTAGAAAACTAGACTCTCTATATCAAGATCTCCATCGCAATAATAGGATTCCACATAGGTATCTTTGTATGTTATTTTGCTTGCCTAATGATATAACCAAGGAGTAGTAAGTCTACAAGCCTTTTTAACTTTACTCTATTAACTAACCGTGGTGCAGCCTTAGAGTTCTCCATCAGGAAGGTAGACTTCGGCAGAACCCATTTTGGGTCGGAGTCTCCGACCCAAAACCCAACCCAAAACCCAATGGGTTAAACCCAATAACCCAATAATAACCCATTTGAACCCATTTTTGCATAAAATATAGGTCTTGGCGTTCATAACGATGCTAAGTCATTCAAATAAATGACTGTTTTTTACAACTGTTCTGGTTTGTTCATCGAATATTGCTACATTATCACAATATTGAGTTGGAAAATTTATGTAATTGCTCTGAATTTGAAGCTAATAGGCTTTATATTATATTGATTACCGATAAAAATTGACATTAATCATGGTATAGTGGTGTTCTATTAAGTTAAGTATTTATTGACTGTGGACTGTTGAAAATATATATTTGTAGTAGAGGTGAGTATGTATATATTACAGGATAACTATAACTATAAATGTAAATAGAAATATCTTATTATTATTTTATTTTATATATAATTGATATTATATTAAAGCTATATTTCTCTTTTCTTATATTTAACTTCTTATACGTGCTCCAAATTATATTTTCTGACCGCGGTCGGAAAATCACTTCTGGGAGGGCAGGTGTATATATCATTATTTCTGACCGCGGTCAGAAAAGCTCTTCTTAGGGGGGTTATATTTACTATAACTTATGACCGCGGTCAGAAAAGCTCTTCTGGGAGGGTAAATGAAACATTTTTAAGGAATCTTCTAGGGAGTGGGTTATAAATGGGTCCTCTTGGGTTTCAATGGGTTATGAATGGGTTCTCTTGGGTTTCGATGGGTTATGAATGGGTTCTTATAGGTTTCGATGGGTTATGAATGGGTTCTCTCGGGTTTCGATAGGTCCCGTTGGGTCCTGTTGGGTTCTCTTAGGTTAGACCCATTTAAATAGAGCTTATATAGCCAATCATATAACATTATAGCTTCTACCTTTTGATCTATCTACTTTACTATAGGACTAAGGTGTTTACTATTCATATACCCTTCTCTTATAAGTATATACTCTCTCTGTCTCTCCCCCTTACCTCTATAGCATTCCCCTTTTCGGTCGCAATATCCCAAAGCCAGCATTCTGACTTTTTACCTACTCTTTACGATACGGATATAGATAACCTTAGCTATCTTATACCCTCTTCTCGAGTTCCAACCCCATCTAGTAGCCAGCTCACGATTGAGCCTTTTGATACTATTGATACTGGCTTCCTTCGGCCCTCCCTTCTACCGATTCCACACTCTCTTACTCGCGTTAGCCCCGATCGGAGAAAGGCATATATGCTTTATAACAATATGGCACATAAAGAATGGGTTGAGTGGTAGCTATAAACCGACTATGGGCAGAAAAGCAAGATTTCCTAAGATTCAAATCGCAATTCAAACATATAGAGTAACTTCGACCAAGTTACCTATACCAAAGATAGAGCGCTAAAGGTAATATATAAGCGCTGCTCAAAGATCCTAGAGCATCCCCATTCTCCATCACCTAGTAGAAAGGGCTATCATAGTACATCAACAATATTAAAGCATTTAAAGACAGCAGGCTATCGCAAAGCTTAACAGGGAGGGAAAGGAGAAATTACCTAGTTCCTTCAAAAAGTAGTATCTCCTTACCTCTTTATTTAGTTATCCGATTTCCCTAACACTCCTAGATATATAGGATCACGGCTTACCAGAGGCTCCCTTTTCACAATCAGTATAGGAAGAGCATCTTCTCCAATTTCTCACCCTCAATCGACTTCCATTCCACCTCATCGAACATCCAACACTTCATAAGCTATTCCGATTAGCCCGCTCTATACCATCTCTCCCTCCGATACCCTCTACTACCACAATACATCGTCGTTTACGTAATATTATCACAGAACGACAGAAATCTATCCTCCAAACACTACCCAACAACGCAAAAATCTCGATCGCATTAGATTGCTGGACTTCTCCATATAACCAGGCGTTTATAGCTATCACTGGCTATTTTATTAATAGTAACTAGGTATACTAAGAGGTTCTACTTAGATTTAAACCACTTTATGGCTCCTATACCGGTTTAAATCTAAGTAGTATACTCCTTAAAACTCTAGTTAAGTATAAGATCCAGGATCGGGTATTTAGAGTTACAACTGATAATACAACCAACAACAAGACAATAGTTAAGGCTATTCAGCAGGCGCTCTCTAGCGATATAACAGTAATCCGAATACCCTATCTTACCCATATTATCCAGCTTTGTTTGAACCAGCTCCTTAATCGTTTAAAGGCCATCCCTCTAAATAAGAATGCAGAAACAAAGTGGACTAACCAGAAGTCATCTGCAGTAAAGACAAATACTTAGCACCAGACACAGAGGATCTCATATACCTTAAATAAGGTCCGTTATCTTACTATATATATCCATACAAGTCCGCAACGCCAGGCGGCCTTTCTCCGACTTCAAGAAAAGGGATCCCAGCTTATTCCAATCCAGGACGTAAGGACTCGGTAGAATTCTACCTTCTTAATACTTCGTCGTATAAAGAGACTACGTAGTTTCTTCCAGCCCTTCTGTAAGGAGTATAACTATAAGGAGATATTGCTTAATAATCAAGAATAGCGTCAAATTGACTATCTTCTATAAATCACTCGGCCATTCTTTAACTACACAACAGAGCTCTCGAAGACAAAAGAGGTCACCACACATCTTATCTTTAAGATTTACAATACCCTCTTTAATCACTTTTTTGAAGCAGAGGCGCTACTTAAACGTAAGCGTATTCTATAGAAATCAGACATACTCAAAGCACTCATAGCTAGTCGCTTAAAACTTAATAAGTACTACTCTCAAACCGACAATCTCAAAGGACATATCTATACAGTTAGGACAATGCTAGCACCTAACAGCAGATTTCAGTTCTTTCTATCTAATAATTGGGAGCCTCACTAGCGTGATACCTACCGGAAATCGTTCCAGGAATTATTAATTCCGTATCAAGAGCGTCTTACAACAAATCAAGGATCGACCAATACTCCAACAGTAGCATCATCTAGTTCTAGGCTAAACAAGATACTAAAGAGTAACAAGATATCTACAAAGCTAGCTGGTGATGAGATAACTCAATATCTCGATAGTGGTATATTCATAATCTATTTCTTCCCTATACAGGATAATACTAATATATTTATACTACTAGATCTAATTGATATTGAACCTCTTCAATTCTAGCGGGAGAACCAATCTCGTTTCCCTACGATCGCGTTACTTGCTCGCGATATTCTCTCTATTCCAGCAACTGGTGCTGGTGTCGAACGGCTCTTCAATACTGCTCGGGATGTTTGTCACTACCGCCGTGGTCGTCTGAAGTCTGAAACAATCGAGGAGCTTATATTGTTTCTATGTGCAACAAGATTCAATATTAAGGATACCGAGGCAAAGCAGCTTGAGCAGTTCTTTACACTGGCTGAGATTGAGTCGGCGAAGGAGCAGAACGATGAATATACAGAGGATGCTGAGCTTGACCTGATTAGTGATAATGAAGAGGAAGAAGGAGTAGATAATAGACTGCGAGAGACATCTCCTTATTTAATAGATATAGATATAGAGGTGACAGAGCCTGAGTTACCAGAGACTACAACTCAGAGACGGGCCTCAGGGAGGAAGCGTAAGAGCAGGGCAGATGAGGATTTCGAGCAATATTAGAGAAATACATCCTGATTCAATTATTCAATTTATTCTCAATTTATTCTAGAAGAGCGCTGTAAGTAAAATACTAAATATTACAAGCAAAAAATGCATTAATTATGCAGCTACACGCTAGAAGTCTGTTTGTCTGGTTTACACTATATTGGGGCCCCAATGGGTTACCCAATGGGTTTTGGGTTATGAGCTATAACCCAAAACCCATCGTTGGGTCGAAGCAATGGACCCAAAACCCATTTTGGGTTGGGTTGGGTTGGGTTGGGTCCGGGTTAGAGTGGGTTGTGCCGAAGTCTAGTTCATACGCTAAGGCTGACATCAGATAGCCACGAATCCCCGTATAGTATTTAAAACTTTATATCGCTCTGTTATTAATACAGCGTATTGCATTTCGAAGACTTTATAGACCGATATATGTCCGGTAAAAGAAACTGATCTAGTGGAGCTTCACTTTTCGCGCTTATATAAACGCTTCTCGGAGAACGCAGTATCCTTAGCAAATTTACGTAAAGAACAACTCAAGTCCTTCAGTAGTCAGGTATCTCGTATACAAAGCAGTCGTATTTGCCTAGTCTGCCTTTTGCGTTCCGCACAACATATTCTAGTATATAGATATATAGTGTACGACCGCTATACTCAGATTTTCGGAAGCCCTACCTCCGGGCTGGAATATCAGTTCACTATTAAAGGCTATCTCTATTACCTCTACCAGAGGCCGTTAGTCGTAGATATTCTTCCGCCGACCATAAGCCCCACAATTCTTACCATCGATAGTAATAGAGTTAGGGGGGTAATTCCGTTAGAGTTTCTACTTCTAGTTCAGGAACACCTACGCCCGTACGCGATATAAGATATAGTAGACCTCGCGCTTAGCATAAGTTCCGGTCAGTTAGGCACCTTATATATGTTTTTAAATCAGGAAGCCTAATAAAGGATATTTTAGGTAGTCTTATCGTCCTAGGTTTATTTGTAATGGTATAGGATATTACAGAATACTCGGAGCGATTCAATATATTAACATATCGAATTTTCCGTATAAGACGCTTTTCTGTCTTACCTCTACTTCTTCGCCAAATCTTTGGTTATATATCTGTCTTTAGGGATATGGCTAAATAGGTCTAATAGCTCCTATATAATAGCTACTACGATTCGCGGGTCTTCGATTCTGCCTTAAAAAGTGCTTTTAGGGAGCATCGTCGCATTTTTAGTGCCACCCGAGAAGATCCACCTGGACCACAACGCTCCGGTCCGAAGGTTAGGGTAGTAACCATAAGCATTTCTAGAGATATAAGTACTTTTATAATAGGGAACTTCAACGTGTCCCATAACTCAGGGGACGAAAACGGTAAGTTCGACGATCAATTTGGCCCACGTTCCTACTAATATAATAAGACTTCCGAATAATACGTCCCGATAATACACGAAACGAACCAGCTGTATAGAGAATATAGCCTTAAGCTTACCCTACACCCCAGTTTCTATAGTTAGCGCTAACTGAAATCTAGAGGAAGGGCTACCACCGCGGCCCCGTTATAAATCGATAATTCCTAATCTTATCGTAGTAGAGCTGACCATTGGATTATAAGCTTTTTTACCCCAGCGGATCTGTAGGGAATCGGTTCCTTCTAGGACGGTAGACTAAAGTATAATTTCGCGGGAGAGATTGTATATCAAGTCTCACGCCAAATCTGGCCTATAGCCATAGGGTCTACAAGAATACTGTCATTGGGTACTAGAAAAGCGTAGCCGAGTGATCAGACTCCACATTTCCGCTATATCTTTCATAACAGTTTCGTACGCCGGGGATTTAATATATAGATGTCTACTATGGAGATAGATAGCGAGTGGAAAAAATAGAGAGGTCGTCTGAATGATTCAGTCAAAAGTGATAGTCATCGCCTAGACGTACCTCTAGGAAATACGCCTCACACCATTAACGCTATCGAGGCCATAGAGGACTATCGCAATCTTGTCGTCCTCCAAATCGGCAGTACACGGATAGCCCGGGATACAGCAACTACACTGCTTACCTCTAGATTATTCTTTATCGTTAGCTTATTACCAGAAAATACCGCGACTCCATTCTAGTGTTACGGGTCCGTGCGCTATAAAGGACCGGCATAGATAGTGATCTAGGCTCTGGAAAATCTCTACCCTAATAGGCTTAGTTATATCTTAGATTATAGATTGATCGATAGGTTTAGGGGTCTAGACAGTCTTTACCCCTCATATAGATATTACAACCGCTCCATTTCTTTCTTAACTCGCCATCTAGAACACACGGTTAATATATATATACAGACCAGCTCCAAAAAGCGCTAGAGGATTAGGGGCTTCCTAGAGAGTATAGCATCGTTTGCTTTAAGACAAGGCCTACGGTCTTCGTTTGGCCAAGACAACCATAGGTATCCCTGCCGCCAACCTTACTAGAGCTGTGACGCGATCCAGAGCCCTATTAGGGGTAGGAGACGCAAGCGCGAATCAAAAGGCCCGGAGGATATTTATCCTAGGAAACGTTCACTTATCTAAACCTATATTAAACCTAGATTATATTTTTATCACGTATTCAAATAATAATATAAAAAGAAATTAAGGTATAAGTATAAGACCTTTTTCGTCCGTATAAAAAGCCCGTGTAAAAAGGTTTACCTCATTTGAATTCCCTTATTAATTGAAGCCATAGGTAGGCCTGATCCTAATAGGAACTCCCGAGTCAAATTCACGAGACGATCCCATATATTAAAACTCAAAGCTCATAAGCTTACCAAGTTCTATAATACAGATATATACTTGGTCATCAATCATTAGCGAGGATCGTTTATCTATAACTCAGTTGATAATAAACTGTGGCCCCCTAGTAATAAGAAGTTAGTAAGTTAGATAGTGCCCAAAAGAGAGTTCATTAAGCTAAGAGGCTGGTAGGAATAGAAGCACCCTAATCTAGAACGATCGAACTTCAATAAAATGGAAAGCCTGTTACCAGCCAATTCTTCAAAGTAAAGAGTGCATTTAAACGAAAATACTAAGTACAAAGAAGGAAAAGAAGAAGAAGAGAGGAAACGTGTGCGACAGGACCTTTGTAGATCCTCGTCCTGTCTCTTCGTACAAACATGTCAAACATCTACAAGTCGGAAACATCTGGCAGAAAACTCTAAAGTCAGGGCGGCTAGTTACGGCAGAAAGTACGGTCCAGTCCCGATCGTCACATAACCCCCGGTTAAAACTGCATTCAGTCCCTAAATGCGGGCTTGTTGTCGTCAATGTGATCGTCGAGAACTCGATCTTCTTCGTCAGCATGTAACCATTCCTGTAAACGCATTGGGGGACCCGGCTTCGCAGGATACTGCGCATGGAATTCCTATAATTTCCTCGGTGCGTTCTTCATATCGCCGGCAGGATACCATTGTAAATCGAGGTCATGTCCCACCCATTGTATCCTGTACTGCAGCTTCCGGTAATGCGTTCTAGCGTCCAGGATATTCTCGACTTCCCATTCGTCTGTCTCCCCAACCTGTACCGGGGGAGGAGGATCCATGTGCTGTCCAGTAAGAGGCTCTGTTGTCGCTGCCTTTCGTAATTTGCTTGGATAGAAGATAGGGTGTACTCGAATTGCTTCAGGAAGGTCCAACTTATAGGAATTTCCCACTTTCTCAATGATCCTATATGGCCCACTGGCTAGGTGTGAAAGCTTCCTGCTCGGTCGATCTTGAAGCCAATCCTTCGTCGTAACAAATACCAAGTCGTTAACTCCGAAATCCTCCTCACGACGATGCTTATTTGCCTGCCGGACCTATAATTGCTGCGACTTTGCAATTTGTTCTTTAGTCTGAGTCCAGATTTCCTGCAGATCCGAGAGTATCTAGGCTGCTTCTTGCTCGTTTGGCGTTGGTGCTGATGATCCTCGATCTCTCCAGTCGAACGTCATTGCTGGCTCGTAGCCTCGCTCTACGAAGAACGGAGACTTCTTCGTTGAGTCCTAGGGGAGGATTGATGCCGCAAAGTCAACCATTGGTAATAGCTCAGACCAGTTATCTTGGTTCTATTCGACGTATGGACGTAGCCTTTGAGCTATGTATTGGTTCGCGATCTCACTTTGTCCGTCTGTTTGTGGATGGTGCGCAGTCGAAAGCTTCCGTCTGATCCCTAGAATTCTGTAGAACTCAGTCCAGAACTCTGAGATAAACTATCCTCCGCGATCTGATACGATCGTCTCCGGGATTCCCGAAATACGTATGACATGATCAATAAACAGCCGGGCTATCTGCTTAGCTTTGGTCTCCTTCTAACATAGTATAGAGATCGGCCTCTTACTTAGTCGATCTACAACCACAAACACTGCGTCGTATCCATGACGATCCTTCGGGAATGAACGGAAATCTATTAAAAGATGCTGCCAAGGGCGCTCTGGGATCGGCAGGGGTTATAACAATCCAGGTATACGATCTCTCCAGGCCTTCGTACGCTTATAGATCAAGTAATTGTCAACATATCGCTTTACGTCGGTCACCTATCCGTGCCAATGGTATCTTATCGTAACTAGTTTCTTTATCTTTTCGACTCCTGGATGCGCTATCAAAGGTTGTCGGTATATCTCATCGAGCAGACGAGCACGTAAATCTCCGTCGTCCGGCACCTCGAGCCGTCCTTTATAAAGAAGTAATCCGTCCTGCATTGTCTATCGGGAACTTTCTCCTGTTTACACCATCTGCCGGAACTTATCTAATTCTGAGCTTTGACGGTTAGACTCCTTGACTCTTTTAACGATCTCCGCTGTCTCTTCAACGGTATCCTCTGGCGTGATAGGAGCTAAGCGAGTTAGGAGCACTCCTTCATCTAGACAAGCTTTCGGTAGTATTATGATCTTACGACTCTCGTCTACGTAAGGGGTCTCCTTTCTTGATAAAGCGTCTGTAATGACATTCCTCTTTCCGGGCCGGTACTTAATCATAAAGTGGAATTGCGATAGGAATTCACTCTATCTCACTTATCGCTAATTCATCTGTCGAGTCGTTATAAAGTATTCCAATGACTAATGGTCGGTAAGGATCTCAAAACGATCCTTCCGTGACAATCCTTCGAGTTCAGGTCTCCACTCCTATAATGCACGGATGATTGCTAGGAGTTCTTTATCTCGGACTTCGTAATTCAATTCGGCTTGCTACATTGTCTTCGAGTAGAACGCTACCGGATGCTAGAAATCATCTTATTCGTGGTACTGGGTAAGTACTGCTCCGAGAACTCTATCTGATGCGTCCGTCTCAACTCTAGTCCTCCGAACTAGGTCGTAATGTCGGAGAATCGGTACATCAATTAGATTCTGCTTTAGACGTAGGAAAGCTTCCTTACACTGTATTGACCACTCAAAGTGAACGTCCTATCTTGTCAGTCGATGCAATGGCTTCGAGATTATACTGTATGCTTTAATAAACCGTCGGTAGAAGTTGCAGAATCTAAGGAATGACTGCACCCCTTTCACTGTAGTTGGCGCTGACTATGACTATATCACTTCGATCTTTGCTGGATCCATAGCAATGCTATCGGTGCTCACAATAAAACCTAGAAACTTGGTCTTTTTGACTGAGAACTCAGATTTCGGTAAAGCGACCTATAGTCCTACTTCCTATAGTCGACGGAGCACTTCCTTGACTTGTCGCTCATGATCCTCGATATTCTCGCTGTAGATCAAGATGTCGTCTACGAAAGCAACTGCGTATTTATCTAGACACTCTCGGAGTATATCGTTTATAAATCTCTGGAATGTTGCGGGACTATTCGTCAGTCCAAACGGTGTCACTCTGTATTTGAAGGATCCGTATCGTGTGCGGAATGTAGTGAGATCTTCGGCTTTAGGGGTCAATCGGATCCGGTGGAATCCTTGCTGGATATCAAGCTTCGTGTAGATCTTCGCTTTGCTTGTTCGTTGGATCACTTTATCAATCAGCGGCAGGGGGTAACAGTCTTTTTTTGTGATTATATTTAACCTTCTGAAATCGACACAGAAACGCAATCCTCCGCCTGGCTTCTTCGCCATTAGGATCGGCGAGGTATATAGAGAAGAACTTGGAACAATGAAACCCTTCTATAAATTCTTAAGAATATACTTCTTTGCTGCCTTCAATTCCTCTAGTGACAGCTTATAGAGGGGACAGTATCTAGGCTACGCTTCTGCTTCAAGCACAATGTCATGATCGACTCTAGGCCTATAAGGTGGCAATTCGTCTGACTTCTTCTTCGAGAAGACTTCTACAAGCTCATGATACTCTTTTGGCAATGTCTTCTTGATCTGCTCGATCTCTATGTCCTAGATCTGAGAGACCTTGATATCAATGATATGGTCAATCTTATAAAGCGAGGTAGAGAAGGTTTCGGTCCCTTTGTTAACCTTCCCACGCTCATACAACCGGTTGAATCCTGCTCCGCTAATAGCACTGATATCAATTGTTGGCAGTGCCTCCTCAGGCCGCCGAATCTTCGAAGTCATTGTCTTACTTTCATCTTTTAGGTTCCGGCTCATTTTTCTTTGTTCCTCGATCTGCTAGTGCCCGTGCTGGTGCTCCCGTGTATACCTATGACCGTCCTTCGTCTTTGATTCTTTTCGTCCGAAAAGACGGTCTCGTCGGTCAGCATCAGCTTGATGATTAGGGTTCGGCTCCGGTTTCCGGAGGATAGCGGTAGGCGTCGGTACTGCCATCTTGCTCGATATATCGTCAAAGAGCGTCTTCTTATCTGGCCAGATCATTCGGTATCGACGGCAGTCTAGTAAGATATCGTGATCTACAAACCATTTTCTTCCGAGAATCATATCGTATTTTCCGAGATCAGCGATCAGTATCGGAACTTGCTGCTGTACCCTGCCATCCACACACATTATAAGGAAAGTAACGTGCGTTATCGGCTTGCTAAGCTTTCCGTCGAATCCTCGAATAGGACATTCCTATCCTATGCTTTCTGCTTTTAATCCGAATCGTTTACCGAGGAGTACACTTAATCCTCGGTTCAAGAACACGTATCTATCTGCTCTAGTATCACCCAGTGCTGAAATAGAAAAAGAGCGTCCATTGTGCATTAGTCTAGTATTGAAAACTAAACTATCTCTAGGACCGCCAATTAATTTGTATAAATCTAGCGAGTACAGTGATACCTTCTATCCACCTAGGCAGGAGACTTAGCCTAGGCATTGACTTTTCCCTAGTTGTCATCTTCATTGTCGTTAAGTTTAATAATGCGGGGAGATGGGTGAACTGTAGCAATAATACTAGTTGGCTTCTTCTTCGGATATTCACGGGTTATATGTCCTTATTCCTTACAGCTGAAGCATCGACCTTCTCTTATTAAGGTATCTCGTTCGGAATTTGAAAGTCTACCGGGGTTAGAACTTTCTTCGTGCTTTATACGAGGAGTGTATATCGACTTCGTGGTTATTCCTGTTCCTGCACTACTGCTAAGGATGGCTGTAGCTCGCGTACGGGAAGTAGTCTTTGCCTCCTGCTGGAGGTTGATCTTATGAGACATACTCTGGTAGGTCTTGGAGAAAGATTCGAATGTTATGGTGTCATAGTTGACCGCCCATATTACCTGGCTTTAGAGTAGGTATGGCAGTTTCGAGTACAGATCACGCTTACGGTTCTCTTCAATCACGGTAGCCTCTTCAGCAAGCTACATAAACTCAGTAAGGAAGTCGGTAAAGTTGTCCTTCGGTTTCATCATCAGTTTGTGGTATGCGGTGTAGGCTTCAGCGCGTCGATTCGGATTCGCAAAAACGGTCTTCAGGTGGATAATCATGTCTTCGGCGTCCATATACGGGTTGCTTGAGTCGGAACTCATTCGGGGTGCGATATACAGCTGAGCCTTCCCTTCACAACGGCTCTGCACATAGAGCTTACGGTGCATAGGCAACGGGTAGTGATCAGCATTTGCTTCGAGCTTCTGTCGTATCACGGTCTCCCAGGTCTCGAATCGGACTTCCTTGCCATCATTGAGCATTGGAGCATCTAGCATCTTCGTAGTCTTCCGAGTAGTAACGGCTTCCACAATCGGTGTGCCGGAACTGCTCTGAGTTTGGAGGTTGACAAAACGGTAGGCAAGGTCACCTCTCTCACGGATTGCGATATCCCGATGAGCGATAGCTTCGTCGCGCTCCTAACTAAGTGACTCGATGACAATGTCGGTCTCAATTTTTTCGGTGTGAAGGACAGTGACCTCGTCTTCGAGTTCGCGAATTCTCTCCTTCAGCTTCTGGTATTCTTTTACGAGTTCATAGAATCGCTCCTTTGTTGGGGTCTTATGCAATCGTTCACGTATAGAGGACCCTTCTTTAGCATCATTTTCTTCATCAAGTCCACCAGTACCAACTGGTCTCAGTATCTCGGGACTCGGGGTATTCGGATCGTGAGCAGTCACATCCTACTTATTGCTATCTTCTTTATCAGGCATAACAACGGGTTGCTTGCCGCGGTTCGCGGGTGGGTTTCGTTTCGGTCCGACCATCTTGATTGGTCGGATTTCAGTTTAGGTTCGGTTCGAGTCTTAGCTGTACGGTGCCAAGGAACGGAGAGTGGGGTAAAGCGTGACCGAGACCAATCAGGATGATGGTCTGTACAGTCGTACTGCTTTGTTGGAAATGAGAATGGTACTTAGTATTATGTTACCAGCCAATTCTTCAAAGTAAAGAGTGCATTTAAACGAAAATACTAAGTACAAAGAAGGAAAAGAAGAAGAAGAGAGGAAACGTGTGCGACAGGACCTTTGTAGATCCTCGTCCTGTCTCTTCGTACAAACATGTCAAACATCTACAAGTCGGAAACATCTGGCAGAAAACTCTAAAGTCAGGGCGGCTAGTTACGGCAGAAAGTACGGTCCAGTCCCGATCGTCACAAAGCCTACCGGAAAGCTCCAAGAGTCGCTTGTCTAGGCTCACTCGGTACTTCGCCGCCAGATCTAAGCATTTTCGATCATTAGAGAACCTCTATAGGAAGATAGATCTAGCTAATATTATTACTGATAAAGAGGCTTTAAAGATTATATCTCCTAAGCATGATCATGGTTTTTAATATAACGAGACTATACTAGTTATTTCCAATTAGGTAAATATATACAATTTCTATATATTAGTAGGAGTAGATAGTAGATACAATATAGAAAAGCCTACTAGGAATTACCTACCATCCCATATATACCATCCATATATCAACCTTCAAGCAGTATCTAGACCTCGCTTTGGGTCGGGTTTGGGTCCAACTTCAGGACCCGTACCCACGGGTTGGGTTTATACCCAAGACCCAAAACCCATACCCGTAAAACCCGTGGGTTCTTGGCGGGTACCCATGGGTACCCGCCAAGAACCCATTATAGCATAAATCTCCCAATTAGTTCATGCGAAAATGTATAAAACTGCTGATTAACCATAATAAAATACTATTATTTACATGTGTTCCGGTCACCTCTTTAACTTTTGGTCATAAATGTCTTTTCTCCTACGTAATATTGAGAAATTGCCTTGTTTTCAAATCAATAAATGATGGTAACAGATTGCATTTTGATTTTAAGGACTTTATGACATTATCGTGGTTATAAAAATCAAAGTTAGTTGAAACGGTTCTTAGGAGTGCGGAAATATATAAACATGAAGTATAGTTAGAACATTTTCTGTATAGACAATATGAATTGTAAAATCACAATTTTTAGAACTAAACATAATCGTTTGGTCTCAGAATGGTCGCTATACATTCATTTATCTATAAGTAATCTAACCAAGTGCTCTTTTACCTTTGCTACGTCTTAACTTAGGACCTCTACCCAACCATAGACTTGGTTAACTAATCGCTATAAGGCTTCCAGCGGGTCACCCATAGGTTACCCATAGATTTACGGGTTCTTAGCGGGTAACCCACGGGTTACCCATTATTTATGTAAGCCGTAAGCCAATTAGTATAGCTTTTTTCTACCTATATAGGCCTTTATTAATCTATCATCTTTTTCATCTAGAAGAGTAGGGTTTCGCGAGGCCCTAGAATCAATATCCACACACTAGGATTTTTTTTATAAGTCTTCCAAAGTTCTCACAATCCTTACCCAAGTACTCGTCTATTGGTATCTTACTAGATGTCTCAATTCACTGATGCTTACGGATCATCTTTATATGATTTAGACCTACCACTGCCAAATAACCTTCAACTTCTCCTATCAGACGATCTTACCCCTGATCTATCTGTAAGCTAACGAACATTTCTATACGTCGCAAGCTCAGTCATCGATTCCGATTCTATTTAACTAGGATTATTTTCACCTCCTGTTCTATCTAGCCTCGAGACTATTCGACCCGACCGTATCAATCTATATGTGGTATACTCTAAAGCAATAACAATTGAATTTGTATAATAGTGGCTACAAATAGACTTTAGAAGAAGAAAGCGCTTGCGTTAGGATTCACAACACTCTTCTGATGTTTGGAATCACTTTGATTAAGTGTCTAAGGCTACTAATAGGGAACCAAAAGTGATATATAAGTATTGCAGAGCTCTTCTCAACTATTTAGGGCTTGGGGATGGAACTTTAACGATAAAGAAACATGCTATAAGCTATAGTAAAAAGCTAAGAAGCTAAGATTTGAGGCAATTTATCTAAGCGGTATAATAGCCTACTTGTTCCTTATTAAGAAATACGCTGATTTTAACTACTTCTATAGGCGCCATCCCTTTCTACCGAGACCCTATTTAGCTAAGAAAAATGGGAACAATGTCTTCTTCGATTTATCACTGAATCAAGAGTACCTTTCTAGCTCTTAGAGCACCTAGGATTCTAGGATATTATTACTATGGCCTAAAAAGCCCTAAAGAAGCTTAATATTCTATCTATAAAGGTAGCACGGAGCCGACTACGCACTATAGTGATCGAACGCTATCAGAGTATACTAGAAAGCTTACCTTAAGATAGAAAGATTTCAATTGCCCTTAACTGTTAGACATCTCCTTTCTAGTAGGTATTTATGGCAGTTACTGGATATTTTATCGATACGGACTAGAACTACTGTGAGCTACTTCTTGGGTTTGAGCCGCTTAGTAGAATACACTCTGGTATTAACTTTAGTGCTGTTCTATTATAGCTTCTATAGAAGTACAATTTAACCGATCGAGTGCTTACAATCACTACCGATAATATATCAAATAACAACACCTTGGTAGCAAGTATCTAAGAAACGGTCTAGTCCCTTAACCTTAGCGATAATATAGCAATTGTTCGAGTTCTATGTATGGCCTATATTATCTAACTAAGTTTGAAGCAACTTCTCGGTCAGATAAAGGCAGAGCCAAAGAACAACACTACTCAAGTCAAATAGACTAACTACTAGGAGCAATCAGTTCGTTCTAGGTATTAGAAGCGGGAGATCATTGATACTCTTAATAAGGTTTACTCCTCTAAGAGTTATAGAAGATCTAATTCTAACCTAATTTTAGCTTTAAAGCTTAGCCGTTTTTATTAAGGCGAGTCCATAGCGCCGTAAAGCTTTCTATAGTCTTTAGACAAGCTCTAAAGCCCTTGTTCTAATATAGGACGTCCGTACGCGATAGAATTCGACATTCTTAATACTTCGCCGTGCTAAACGACTACAATCTACCTTAGATAAGTTTTATTCGAAGTATAGCCATCCTTACCTCTAGCTTGATTAAGAGCAATAGCGCCAGATTGATTATCTACTCTTAATCACACAGCCATTCTTCCGGTTCACGACTATACTATCAAAGACAAAGGATATCACTATCTATCTTATCTTTGCTATCTACAACAAGCTTTTTGATTATCTTAAGAAGTCGATTAAACAGCTTATAAGGAAGAACGTAGCCTGGAAGAAGCTTATACTTACCGCTCTTCATACGGCCGAAGAAAAGCTAAGACAGTACTATAGTAAGACAGAGGATATCTATAATGATCTTTTCACTATTAGTACAATACTTACTCTATAGTATAAACTCCGGTTCTTCCGGAGTAAAGACTAGGGCGGCGGCCCCGAGTTAGTTACTAGATATCGGCAAAGCTTTATAGACTACTTTAAACCGTATAAGTAACGTCGATCGGAGGAACAGACCGGTAGCAGTCAAGAGCCTTCTACGCTTAGTTTAAGCCTAGATCTTGATTATATGATTAGCCTTCCAGTACCTCCAGCTTTTCAACAGGACGAGCTCGCAAGATATCTTAATGGTAGTAAGTATACTCTCTCTACAAATTACTAAATTTCGCTACTAAATATACATTAGCAACTACTCCTGCTATAGCAATACGCACATTCTGGAAGGAAAACCAGGCTACATTCCCCACACTTATAAAGCTCGCGCGTGATGTTCTCTCGATCCCTACTACTAGCGCGGGTATTAAGCGGCTATTTAATACTACTCGGGATGTTTATCACTATCGACGAGGTTCACTGAGTGCTATAACAATTCAGGAGCTTATATTATATCGTTATACAACAGAATTTCAGATCGAGGAAGATACAATTGCTTTTCGGAAAGAGTATCTTTCTAAGGGGGAAACAGAAGTAGAGAATGAAGAGAAAGATAACTAACAACTTAAAGATACCGTGGAGCCGATTAGTGATAATGAGGAGGATAACAGCGATAGTACGCAAGAGGTTATACTCTTTGTTCAAGCTGAATCAGCAACGCAAGGTCTCTCAGAACGTGTTCTTAGAAAGAGGAGAAAAAGTGTTATATCTGAACCGGATATTGAAGGATATAATGATGACAACGAGGAAGAGGTTCCTCTACCCGAGACTTAACAGCGTGTCTCTAGAAGATCTAGAAAGCGCCCACGGCATCATAATGATCAGTTTATAGTTTATTAGTTAGTTATACAATTGAAGCTGTTCATACTCAATCTAGTTCCTTCAAAAGTATACCGCTTGTAAGCCAAATACATATAAATACAGCACAGAAATGCACAATTTATATATATCACAAGATTATCTATGTTTGCATTGTTTATCAACCCGTGGGTAACCCACGGGTTGGGTACGGGTCTAATATCAAAACCCGTACCCGACCCTGGGTCCGAACTTTGAACCCAAAACCCGCCAAGAAATGGGTATGGGTCGGGTAAAACCCGTCTACCCACGGGTAAGGGCGAGGCCTAAGCCGAAATAGGGGGTCTAATGGTCTTTTTAGACCTTTTACCCCTAGGGATCCAGCCCTTAGGAGCTAAATTAGGAAATAGTAGCCAGCAGCTATTAGTACTATGATTAGTAAGCTTGCAGTGCTGGCAGTATTTTCCTTTAAAAGGCCTATTTTTATACGATTTATAATGCTTATTATGCTTAAGCATCATAATATTCGTATAATGACTACCCTTATCCATATAGGCTTCCCTACCTCTAGCTTCATCAATTAGGCTAGAGAATAGGGTCTCAACCGTATATGATTTAGGGTCATTTCTTAGTGATTGGGTTATATTTTGTATAAACCCATCATAGTCATCATTTAGACTATTAAGAACCCAGGCAATAATTACCTGATTAGGTAATTCAATACCTTTTCCTTTTAGATCATCTACTAATGATTTAACCTTATTAAGATATTCTTCCATTGAATGAAAATCATTCAATATAGTATTAAAGAAATCTTTTAGGGTTAAATATTCAGTAGTAAATCCTTTAGGATTATATAGGGCTTCTAAACGAAGCCAGGCCTCTTGAGCACTCTCTATATCTTTTAGATATAGGAGGGGGCCATCGTCACAATAAAGCTTTAAAAGCGAGATTGCTTTATTATTCTTTACGCCAGTTGAAGAAGCTTCAATAGGCATATATAGGTCTTCTTTTATTAGGGCAGCTTTAACCCTAATTGACCATATAATATAGTTCTCCGAGCCCCTAAGCTTAGGGAGATATATCTTATCTAGGGAGGTCATAGTAAGATATATAGATAATATCGGAGAAAGATAAACTATATATATATAAGAGTATATATATATATAATCTTTTACTATATATAGTAAGGTATACTATATATAGTATATAGAAGTGGTACTATATATAGTATATAAGTATACTAAATATAGTATATCGAAGATCGTTCGGAGATCGTTTGGAGATAACTTGGAGATATCTCGGCGTTGATGTTTGTTCGGAAATAACTCGGAAATAATTCGGCGTTACCTCAATATTTCCTATTTAGGAAATAGGTGACAGACCGGGCTCATAACCTGTTAGCACTCACGCAGATAATATATTATAGCCTAACAGTAGGTTATAATATTATATGGGGAAGTAATATTAGGTAAGCCTTATATCTTATATAATAGGTTTATATAAGGTATAAGAGAGAGGTTATACTTAGCTGAATAGGCAATAGTAGTAAGCAAAAGGCAAGTTGATTGTTCATATTGTTCTTAATTAACATACCAGCTAGTAGGAAATGTTGATTCCTTATATAGCTAGTTGGGAGGCAATTATAAGAGAGGTTTTGCCTCCAAATGATGCTATATTGTCTTGTGACAATATAGATGACTTCAATACTTATGGCGATATTGAGTGAGTCACAATATAGTTTACCATATATCATCCGTCTAGGGATCATTTAGATAGTGCCGGTAAAATATATATAACTCTTCTTCACACCATAGTATATATCTTACATAATAATATACTAGTATGCTAACATCGGCGGTAGTGATAAATATCCCGAGTAGAGTTAAACAGCCTTTCGACACCCGCGCCGGTTACTAGAATCGAAAGCACATCTCGGGCTAGGCTTATAAAAGCTAGGAATCGATGTTGGCTATCCTTCTAGAATAAAAGGGGGGATATATTGATAGTATCTATTATACATTAGTACTATATTTTATAATACTAGTAGTCGTACTTTATATATACCACTTTTAAGATACTGTAAGAGCTTATCACGCGATAGGTTATCAGGTTGCTGACTTCCGAGTATCATATCGAGGCGAGACCCTGACCTTTTCGAAGACTAGTACAGTAGAGACGTCTATATACTTCTAAGACGTACCTTATATAGTATAAGGTAGTCTTAAAAGCTTCGTCGATACCTCTAAGCCTATTACTCTTCCTATTTATCGGTTTGAAAGAACCGAAGCTTGTTAGTAGGAGTAAGTATAGTTCCAATTATATAAAGATCACCTTAGATATCATCTGTTTCGGCGTAATAGTCCTTAAGTTTCTGCTATGCAGCCTTAAGAGCCTATAGCATATTTATTTTCCAAGGGACCCTTTTACGTCGGAGCTATATAACAGATTGCTCAAGGTACTCGAAGAGCTTATTATAGATCTTAAATATATGATAGGTAGTGGCATCCTTTATCTTTAATAGTTTAAAGGTGAATTCAAAGAAAGGCTAGGTGATCCAAAGAAGGTACTCGATCTATCGCCATTCATCGTTATCTAACGTAAGGTCCGATCGCTTATACTCATCATAAAACGGCGTAAAATAAGGGCGAAGCCGCTTTATACGCCGGAGTATAAGAAAAGTAGAGTTCTATCGCGTTTTGACATCTTATATTAGCGCGAGTTTAGCTGATTCAGTCTAAAGGGCGTAAAATATATCCCGTCGCTAGGGGCTTACATTTACGTATATAGCGAGGTTTCGAACCTAGTAAAATAATTAGTAAGGTATAAGAAACGGTGATAATATCATAAAATTAGATATAACTGACCTTACTTAAAGTATTGACAATTTCTCGCTTATACTGCCTCGCGTTCGTTCGGGCGGACTGAGACCGCTATTCTATCTACCGAGTCTCTGTTAACTTATTCACTAGGCTCGCCTTTATATATCCAAGTAGCTTATTGAGACTTAGCTAGAGGATATAGGTAATACATAGAACTCTAACAATAGTGGTATCTTCTAGTATTGCTTACTAGAGACTTTCGACCAATATTTTATTATTCGAAGCATTGTCGGTTGTGATCGTAAGTACCTTATATTTGATATTATACCTCTTAAGAATATCTGTAAGTACAACACTAAGGTTTATACCAGAGTGGGTTCCGTAGAGAGGTTCGAATCTAAGAAGGATCTTACGGTACTGCCAGTCCTTATTAATAAAATAGCCAGTAACTGCCATAAAGGCCTATACGAACGGTAAGGTCTAGCAATCAAGTGCAACGGATAGTTTTGTACTAGGAGGTAGCCTCCGTAGGATACTCTACTGGCGCTCTTATACAGTGCTTTGAAGACGGTGTCTGATTGTTTTCGCGGAGGGAATTTTAGGTAGGGAATCCGCTGCTTATACAAGTGCGACTAATGTATGAAATTTAGGGTGTTTAATTAACCGGAATAGGAGGCGAGCGACCGTAAGAAATCGTAGTAGCTGGTCCTCCTAGGCTATCTAGTTAAACGTCATCCGTATTAAGGAATCCTGGTTCTAGAAGGTAGATATATTAGTAATAGTAAAGTACTAAATATAAAAGGTATAAGTATATAGTGGCCTTTATAAACCGAGTAATCCCCGACTTCTGAGTACGGTGTCGAGCTGCCTTAGTATAGCCAGTACCTTTGAGGTGCTTTCCTATCGTAGAGGTGCCTTAGCGTGCTGTTGTCCTTAATAATAGGGATTGAGGATGCTCCAAGATTACTCCATATCGCTTATATATTACCTTAGGTACGCTATCGGAGCTATATACGACCTGATCGAATTCATCCTAAGATTTTGACTGATACTTCGAGTCCTATCTGATCTTAGTATTACTAGGACCCCTATATTGTGTTCTAATCCACCAATCTATAAATTCTTTATCAACTATTTCGTTATAAAGAACGAATGCCTTTCTGCGGTCCGGGCCCACGCGTATAAGACCTTTAGGGACTAAGAGTGGAATTGGTAGGCGTAGAAACTCAGGGTCAAATGAATTGATTATAAGCTGGCTAGTAGAGGGTTCGGAAATAGTAGCGAGCTGCTCGTTCTTAGGCGTAAGGTAGGTGAGGTTGATATCACTATCATATAGAGATGATGAAAACCCGTTAGAATATTGGCTTTGAGATATCGTATCGGGGAAGGGTAGAGTTAAAGATTTTAGTAGAAGGACCTCACGTATAGGAAGAATCTTAAAGACCCTAGCAATCCATCCTAGGGTACTATATCGCGTTTGAATGCGGGTTGATAGATCGTAGTACTAAACCTCTACACGATAATAATTGGCTTATCTGATTCAGCTTTAGTAGGTAGAGCCCGTATAAACCTATATAAAACCGCAGAAACCCGCGATAATACCTATAATAACCCGCAAACCCCGCAGTATAACCCGAATAACCCGCGAAATAACCCGCGAAAACCCGCATAACCCGCGTAAAAACCCGCAAGAACTAAGAAAATCACGAAAACTACAACACCCTGTCAAAATATATATCTACAAAATATATTTTTCTAACTCTACCTATAGTTTCTAGCTTACACTATAATAACTCTAATAAAGACGTAATTTCTGACCGCGGTCAGAAATAGTAGTACTGTAGTAGTCTTAAGGGAGCTTTCAATATATAGATAATTTCTAACCGCGGTCAGAAATAGCGGTAGTCGAAGAGTGTGTGACGATCGGGACTGGACCGTACTTTCTGCCGTAACTAGCCGCCCTGACTTTAGAGTTTTCTGCCAGATGTTTCCGACTTGTAGATGTTTGACATGTTTGTACGAAGAGACAGGACGAGGATCTACAAAGGTCCTGTCGCACACGTTTCCTCTCTTCTTCTTCTTTTCCTTCTTTGTACTTAGTATTTTCGTTTAAATGCACTCTTTACTTTGAAGAATTGGCTGGTAACAGAGTGCCTTAGACGTATAAACAAAACTGCCATAGATTACTGTATTTTATTAGTATGAATCAGCATTTTTATACACTTCGCCATGGCTTGATTGGGAAAATTATATAGCCGCGGGTTTTTGCGGGAACCCGCGCGGGTAACCCGCGCGGGTTGCGGGGCGGGTTGCGGGTTGGTCGAGTCTACCCATCGGGTTTGCGGGTTCGGGTTGCGGGTCGATTTCTCTTACCCATTCTCGGGTTTTGGCGCAGTCTAATCGTCACTATCGGCATCGGAATCATCAAGATCACCGAAATCGACATCTTCTCCATCACCCACAAGTCAGATTCAGATCTCTAGCTACACTACGTCCGAATAAAAGAATCATTAGGGACTAAACAAATAGGCTCAGCCATCTAACTATTATTCATATCTTCCGCTCTTAGATTGAATGATTACTCCCTCTTTCTTTTCTATAGTAACAGATAAAAGTCCGATAGCATTTATATCTCTTTAGGTATAGTTTTTTCCTACGGGGTTTTCCATACCACTAGCGCGAATACAAAAGAGACCACCTTATATTTTGCTGCTCTATAAATAATACATATATTCGGACCTAGTGAGCTTATTTTATAAAACCCAGCTCATAAATTTATATATACGTAATTGGTATAGACCATCGGTATAGTTATTTTTAATAGCCTAGGCAAATCATTACTCGAAAACTGCTAGCCAGCTTTGGCACTTAGCCCTCTTTTATCTAAAAGATACCAAGCATTTAAAAAAGCACCAAAAGCCTGACCAGAATCGCTGTATAGTGTGCCGGTGAGCTATAAACATACATAGAGAGTCATATTAAGGGGATATATATCTAAAGTGCTAATAACCTTAATATTAGGTGCTGTGGTTTTCTTCTAAGGGCATCTCGGCCTAGATACAGAGCCTTATAGTCGTAAGATTTTCCGCTATCATTTTAGCGTTAGTTAGCTTTCAGATATTAAAGCTATAATAAAGAATTATATCTCCATTTAAGTCGGGGATACTCTACACCGTAATTATTATTTCTTACATCAAGGAAGCCAAAGTATAATCACGCCCATTCTTAACCATAGATATAGGGCTTACTAAGGAAAGTATATCACGTGAAGAAAGATAAGTTTTTAATATTTAAGTCTCTGACTAACCAATATATAGTCAATCTAGCACTATATAATCGTGTAAGAGTATCTAGGGATGACGAAGAGTCTGATATTAAGCAACTCCGTTTCTTACAATAGTCGGTATCAACAATACGATCTCACCTAGTCAGTGAGAGTTATCACCAAAGTATATAAAATCCATAAAGAGATCATCTATAGAGCTTATATCCGACTCTTCAAAACTAGTTGGCAGTATAGTAGGAAAATAATCCTCTAGGCCTAGCAATATTTTATCGCTTAAGTCCATAGAGAGATCATCTATAGAGCTTATATATAGATCTTCAAAAGTAGTTAACAGAGTAGGGGGAAAATGATCCTCTAGGCTCGGTAATTATCTATCACTCAAGTTCTCGAAAGTAGCTCCCGTAGACTCTGACTAAAGCTACCACTTCCTTTTTCGTTTAACACAATTAGAGCGGGGCTCTTCGATTAAATATACATCAAAGAAGTGCCACCGGAGATATAAGTTGTCAATATACTTCCTTTCTTCGCAGCATAGATAAGGGCAGAAGACTACAGTTAAAGAGTCCGCTAACCCCAAGTGTTCGTCAATATGATTCAAAAGAGTTAATTTTATAACCCATTATTAAAATCTCTCGTCGGGTTTCTTGCTCTTATCGCCTAGGCAGAATAGACAGAAACCTAGGGCCACAAGTGTAGAACGGAAGGTCAGGAGACCACATCGAGGCTTAAGGCTATCGAGATAGTATTTATAATAATTCTTCTAGGAGTCCTCGTCAAGGAAGATTTCAGCGTAAAGATAGTAAAATTGAACAAAGTTACACGGTACGCGTCGATAGGCGCGCTTTTCGTTCTTATAACGCTGCTAGTACTGTACACTATTTAAGGATTTTCTTCGACACTGTAGGATATACTTAGCTCTCCCTAGTAGTGGAATACTGACTTTTTATCAACCTTTTTAATCTATAATACTCTTCAGGTATACTCACTTTAGTATAGACTTCTTATATATTAGACAGTAGCCTTCCTCAGGGGCCATACCAGGATAGTAAACGGTACGTTCTCCTAACGTACAAATAGTGACCATATCTTCTAGGCACTATCGACTAAGTTCACTATCTAGAGATCCCTTCTTTAATAGATTCTCGCTAAGACGGGAGCGCTCTAGTAGATATTTCTTATAGACGTCAAAAAGAGGTATTAAGTCGCGTTCGGAGAAGTCGTTCCCAGATATATACTCAGCGTATGAAGTATCCCACCAGTTTTTAATAAAATCCTTCTTCCAGGCTAGCAATCTTTTTACTTTCTTAGTATAAAGACGATCCCGTTCAAATACGAGGTCCCTATTTTCTTCCAATTTTCCAGCAATCTCCTAGGTTATATAAGCAATTCTCTGATTTATCTTAACAATTTCATCGTCAGTTATAAATTATACGATCGTAGCTACATTAAGTTAGAGTGGCACGTTCGAATCTCGGTAATAAGACATACTTTATTCTATATCGCGGCATTCGTAGTCAGGCTCTAAATCATAGAATAAGGCCTATATATCTAACGCCTTAACAGAAGACTGATATTTTATAAAGGTATTATGATTCTAGTGATCAAGAGCCTAACCACGAGTAGCCTGAGAAGCCTTAGCTAAAATTCCTTAGTAATATTGAGGTTTAACGGCACAAATATACTTATAGTCGATCTTATTTACAACGCCTCCTCGAATTCTATGTACACGTAACTGGTCTTTGAACCTATCGCGCTGGGCTAAGCTAGTGAAGTTGTGTCGTAATAAGGAGAAGGTCAATACCTTCGTTGATTTGGGTCCTTTAGAGTCGACCATTCTAAAGAATAGGAGGTCCTTTACGGTTAGACCTCGCTTTGGGTCGGGTTTGGGTCCAACTTCAGGACCCATACCCACGGGTTGGGTTTATACCCAAGACCCAAAACCCATACCCGTAAAACCCGTGGGTTCTTGGCGGGTACCCATGGGTACCCGCCAAGAACCCATTATAGCATAAATCTCCCAATTAGTTCATGCGAAAATGTATAAAACTGCTGATTAACCATAATAAAATACTGTTATTTACATGTATTCCGGTCACCTCTTTAACTTTTGGTCATGAATGTCTTTTCTCCTACGTAATATTGAGAAATTGCCTTGTTTTCAAATCAATAAATGATGGTAACAGATTGCATTTTGATTTTAAGGACTTCATGACATTATCGTGGTTGTAAAAATCAAAGTTAGTTGAAACGGTTCTTAGGAGTGCGGAAATATATATATAAACATGAAGTATAGTTAGAACATTTTCTACATAGACAATATGAATTGTAAAATCACAATTTTTAGAACTAAACATAATCGTTTGGTCTCAGAATGGTCGCTATACATTCATTTATCTATAAGTAATCTAACCAAGTGCTCTTTTACCTTTGCTACGTCTTAACTTAGGACCTCTACCCAACCATGGACTTAGTCAACTAATCGCTACAAGGCTTCCAGCGGGTTACCCATAGGTTACCCATAGATTTACGGGTTCTTAGCGGGTAACCCACGGGTTACCCATTATTCATATAAGCCGTAAGCCAATCAGTATAGCTTTTTTCTACCTATGTGGGCCTTTATTGATCTATCATCTTTTTCATCTAGAAGAGCAGGGTTTCGCGAGGCCCTAGAATCAATGTCCACACACTAGGATTTTTTTTGTAAGTCTTCCAAAGTTCTCACAATCCTTACCTAAGTGCTCGTCTATTGGTATCTTACTAGATGTCTCAATTCACTAATACTTACGGATCATCTTCATATGATTTAGACCTACCACTGCCAAATAACCTTTAACTTCTCCCATCAGACGATCTCACCCCTGATCTATCTGTGAGCCAACGAACATTTCTATACGTCGCAAGCTCAGTCATCGATTCCGATTCTATTTAACCAGGATTATTTTCACCTCCTGTTCTATCTAGCCTCGAGACTATTCGACCCGACCGTATCAATCTATATGTGGTATACTCTAAAGTAATGACAATTGAATTTGTACAATAGTGGCTACAAACAGACTTTGGAAGAAGAAAGCGCTTGCGTTGGGATTCACGACACTCTTCTGATATTTGGAATCACTTTAATCAAGTGTCTAAGGCTACTAATAGGGAACCAAAAGTGATGTGTAAGTATTACAGAGCTCTTCTCAACCATTCAGGGCTTAGGGATGGAACTTCAACGATAAAGAAACATGCTGCAAGCTATAGCAAAAAGCCAAGAAGCCAAGATTTGAGGCAATTTATCCAAGCGGTATAATAGCCTACTTGTTCCTTATTAAGAAATACGCTGATTTTAACTACTTCTATAGGCGCCATCCCTTTCTACCGAGACCCTATTCAGCCAAGAAAAATGGGAACAATGTCTTCTTCGATTTATCACTGAATCAAGAGTACCTTTCCAGCTCTTAGAGCACCCAGGATTCCAGGATATTATTACTATAGCCCAAAAAGCCCCAAAGAAGCTTAATATTCTATCTATAAAGGTAGCACGGAGCCGACTACGCACCACAGTGATCGAACGCTATTAGAGTATACTAGAAAGCTTACCTCAAGATGGAAAGATTTCAATTGCCCTTGACTATTAGATATCTCCTTTCTAGTAGGCATTTATGGCAGTTACTGGATATTTTATCGATACGGACTGGAACTACCGTGAGCTACTTCTTGGGTTTGAGCCACTTAGTGGAACACACTCTGGTGTCAACTTTAGTGCTATTCTATTATAGCTTCTACAGAAGTATAATTTAACCGATCGAGTGCTTACAATCACTACCGATAATATATCAAATAACAACACCTTGGTAGCAAGCATCCAAGAAACGGTCCAGTCCCTTAACCTTAGCGATAACACAGCAATTGTTCGAGTTCTATGCATGGCCCATGTTATCCAACTAAGTTTGAAGCAACTTCTCGGTCAGATAAAGGCAGAGCCAAAGAACAACACTACTCAAGTCGAATGGACTGACTGCTAGGAGCAATCAGTTCGTTCTAGGCATTAGAAGCGGGAGATCATTGACACTCTTAATAAGGTTTGCTCCTCTAAGAGTTATAGAAGATCTAATTCTAACCTGGTTTTAGCTTCGAAGCTTAGCCGTTTTTATTAACGCGAGTCCACAGCGCCGTGAAGCTTTCTGTAGTCTTCAGACAAGCTCTAAAGCCCTTGTTCTAATATAGGACGTCCGTACGCGATGGAATTCGACGTTCTTAATACTTCGCCGTGCTAAACGACTGCAATCTACCTTAGATGAGTTTTGTTCGAAGTATGGCCATCCTTACCTCTAGCTTGATCAAGAGCAATGGCGCCAGATTGATTATCTACTCTTGATCACACAGCCATTCTTCCGGTTCACGACTGCACTATCAAAGACAAAGGATGTCACTGTCCATCTTATCTTTGCTATCTACAATAAGCTTTTTGATCATCTTGAGAAGTCGATTAAATAGCTTACAAGGAAGAACGTAGCCTAGAAGAAGCTCATGCTTACCGCTCTTCATGCGGCCGAAGAAAAGCTGAGACAGTACTACAGCAAGACAGAGGATGTCCATGGTGATCTTTTCGCTATTGGTACAATGCTTGCTCCACAGTATAAACTCCGGTTCTTCCGGAGTAAAGACTGGGGCGGCGGCCCCGAGTTGGTTACTAGATATCGGCAAAGCTTTATGGACTACTTTGAACCGTATAAGTAACGTCGATCGGAGGAATAGACCGGTAGCAGTCAAGAGCCTTCTACGCTTAGTTTAAGCCTAGATCTTGATCATATGATTGGCCTTCCGGTACCTCCAGCTTTTCAACAGGACGAGCTCGCAAGTTATCTTGATAGTAGTAAGTATGCTCTCTCTGCAAATTACTAAATTTCGCTACTAAATATATATTAGCAACTACTCCTGCTATAGCAATACGCACATTCTAGAAGGAAAACCAGGCTACATTCCCCACACTTACAAAGCTCGCGCGTGATGTTCTCTCGATCCCTGCCACTGGCGCGGGTGTTAAGCGGCTATTTAATACTGCTCGGGATGTTTGTTACTATCGACGAGGTTCACTGAGTGCTACAACAATTCAGGAGCTTATGTTGTATCGTTATACAACAGAATTTCAGATCGAGGAAGATACAATTGCTTTTCGGAAAGAGTATCTTTCTAAGGGGGAAACAGAAGTGGAGAATGAAGAGAAAGATAACTAATAACTTGAAGATACCGTGGAGCCGATTAGTGATAATGAGGAGGATAATAGCGATGGTACGCAAGAGGTTGTACTCTTTGTTCAAGCTGAATCAGTAACGCAAGGTCTCTCAGAACGTGTTCTTAGAAAGAGGAGAAAAAGTGTTATATCTGAACCGGATATTGAAGGATATAATGATGATAACGAGGAAGAGGTTCCTCTACCCGAGACTCAACAGCGTGTCTCTGGAAGATCTAGAAAGCGCCCACGGCATCATGATGATCAGTTTATAGTTTATTAGTTAGTTATACAATTGAAGCTGTTTATACTCAATCTAGTTCCTTCAAAAGTATACCGCTTGTAAGCCAAATACATATAAATACAGCACAGAAATGCATAATTTATGTATATCACAAGATTATCTATATTTGCATTGTTTATCAACCCGTGGGTAACCCGCGGGTTGGGTACGGGTCTAATATCAAAACCCGTACCCGACCCTGGGTCCGAACTTTGAACCCAAAACCCGCCAAGAAATGGGTATGGGTCGGGTAAAACCCGTCTACCCACGGGTAAGGGCGAGGCCTATTTACGGTTTCGTTCTATTCTAGAGTCTATAACTCTCTTCCCTTCGGTGGCTTTACGGTAAGAACCTCTGTCACAGTAGCAAGCCCTTTAAAGGTACCATCCGCCACCCTATAAACGATTACCTAGAAGACAAAACTCATTCCAAGAACTAGATACTCCCTAAACCAATTCTTTGGCCTGATTCTTTATATTAGCCAGTTCCAAATAGAATAATTTTAACTCGTATACTCATAGGGTAGTATCGTCGCGATAACGCCAGCCTTTTATGAATTCGGGATCAATTGTTACCCAACGTATTAGATGCCCCTTTGCCTTGCTCTATTTGAGATGAAATAAAAGGTGCTAATAATCATAAGTCAGTTTTAATATAATCAAAGATAATAATCATCAAGACACAAACCCTATAATATAAGCATTCGTTTGACTTACGATAAGCACTTGATTCGACGATAGCCCCTGCTCTTACACCCGAGCCAGCAAATAAAGAAAGAGAACTTCCAGTCTACATGCGTGCTCTTTCATATACATAATCGTGATAGTCATCTACAAAGAGGTATCGAAGTAGGTAATCTATGTCCTTTCCGTTGACTAGGAAGCGCTCTCTAGGCTTTATAGGGAGCTTATATCTCACTATTAGTTCGGTTCTAATGAAGTTTTGTTTTTCTTATTAGCAGCAAGCTCTATAAAAGGATAGTTGCTATCCCTTATATTAAGAACGTCGTCCTTAACTTCCTTAGAAAGGGATCGAGAAGTTTCACGCTCCCACTTTGACGTAAAGCTAGTGAAGTGACCATAAGCCGATCTTTGAGACGGAAGCTTTTTACAAGATTTGATATAAAACTCTGCGAAAAGTTTCAGACGTTCGGGAGTCGGAACAGGTAGGTTAGGAAAATCTGGGTCTATGGACTCGTTACGAGAAATCCTCCATCTACTGATAATTAGGAACTCAGATCGGTGAAATATAGGTTAAACTTATAGGGCCCAGTTACTAACTGCATAATCGTATTTCTCTAGCGTAGTAGGCGCTAGCTCAGGGTGGCAGATAGTATTACCCTCTTTTTCCTATTCGTCTTGATATTCACGTGTGAAGCCACGTGATATGGCACGTGCGAGACGCTCCTGGAGTGATTTCGGGATATTCTGTTCGGAGAACATATTGTGAGTGGTAAAGAAATTCAAAATAAAATCATGGCAGAGTGAGAAAAGAGCCTTAGAGGTTGTATTATATATTTTTCTTGGGGCCGGCATAGGCTTGGAATGAGTTGGCCCTTATCACCCTAAGGGTGAGAATTGTCACCCCGTTCTCACCTCTCTCACCCTAGTCTCAAGACTTCTCACCCATATCACCCGTACTCACCCTGGAGTGCCGCTTAGGTGCTAGGGCCAAATTGAGTATTGACTGTGCAGAATAATGGGCTTAAGTACGGCTGAGCGGACGGGAAGCCCTGTTTTCCACACCCTATGGTCGTATGTATCATTAAATTATGTGAGGGAGGATATGTACTGGCTGTATAAAATCATTCTATGTAGTGAGCACTATGTAAGAATAGTCTCTGCTTCTCGTGTTACTGTGTCCCATAAAACTTCAGAAATTCCGCATGCATTTCGAGAATTGAAATAGCATATTCACTGAGAATATGAAGTGAATGTCGTATGATATGTTATATGGCTTCGGCTTTAAACAATTCAGTGCTCGCGTTCCCGAATCCCCGACCCCGAGTTCTTGCGTCCCGCTGACTCATCGGAACTCGGCCCCGGGGCCCCCGGGATCTGCCCCTGGCTGGCACTGGAAAGCTTTATAAATTTTGAATCTTTAGACCCTTGGACTACATATTTCAAGTGCATAACTATCATCATGGCTGAACATCCTTCCTTCACCCTTGCTGCCCTTCGTACGTACCGCGCGCTACGAGACAAGTCGCTCAAAATTTCTGACCAAAACTAGTGCCTATTGGAGGTACCGTTGGCTTTCTGCGAACCCGATCAGCGCCTTCCTTGATTGCCGGTGTTGGACTCGGCGTATCATATGCCTATTCTGGTAAATGAAGACCCCCGCCGTCGCGTACCAGAATTCTCTGAAACTGACCATGTTACCAGGTTATTTGATCAAGGAGAACAAGGACTACGGCACTGAGCTCGCCCTGGGAAACAGTATCCTCCTTCTGGGCTCTGCAATCCCTAGGATCATCAAGACAAAGGCTAGGGCTGCTATGCCTCTCGCCCTTGGCGCCACGGGATTGTTGGCATCTTTCTACTATCAGAAGAAGGTGCGGGAGTTCCGCTTCGGAGTCTAGATTCTGCCATTTCATAGATATTACTCCATCAACAGCACATATGCTTCGATTGGAGGTAGCAATCCCTTCCCTGGTGGTGCTTCTATGCCAAAATAGGTGTACTGGGAATCAAGTTAGCCGTCTAAATGTAAGTAGTGTACCAAAATTTAAGAATCACGTCACAGGTCCAGCGTTACCGCGAACGCACTGTATTATCTAACCAGACTTGTCTATCATAATTGGCATTTTCATAACTCATCTACACTACCACAAGCTTGATCTTATCGCAGCATTACATCAGCCTTCTCAGCCTCGTCCTGGATTCCATTAAGATCTTTGCCCGTAGTCTGCAGGATCCCAAGCTGCTCATTATGTTTGCAAGCCAGCACAGCAAGCGTCGAAGACTTCCACAGGGGGACACGGTGGCTCCGGCGATTGCTGAAAATACTCAAGATGGCGAACAAAATCGCTAACCCCTCAGTCACAACGGGAACAACGAAGTACCACCAGCGAATGAAAACAAATGCCTCGCTTTGAATCTCTTCTCCATGCGCAGACTGGGTATTTGGACCATACCGTAGATAGTTCGTCATGGCAGTCGCCATTTGGTTGAACCGGGCGCCAAGGTCCACGTCACCAATTAAAGCAGCGGCGACACCGAGGTTCGTATTGGCGAAGTTCCCTTCGACCCACTCGGTAACCATTGTCGTGGACTGCAAGAAGTTTACCAGCGCGATGAGACTGGGGAAGTTTATGTCAAGCGCAGGAACTCGAATACCACTGCTAGTTGTTGTCTCGTTGGTGTGCGCCTGTTGGAGTATGCCTTGGCTCCCGTTGGACGTGATCGTCCAGGGATTCTTCGGCCCGAGATCGACTTCCCGCCTCTGCACAGAGAAATCACTACCATTGGCCTGGGCACCTGTGTACTCGTAGGCCGTGAGAAAGAGAGAGCATTCTGTGATGTTGATGTTGCTCACTATAAAGTTGCCGTCCGGGGTCGATCTATAGATTGCAAACCGCGCGATTTCGGGAAATGTATCCGGCAATCCACCTTTGGCGGAATACAGCGTGGAGGATACATTCATATAGTATGTTGTCGCTAAATCGGTAAAGTAAAAGCGAGTTGCAACATCAACTCCGCCTGGTGTTGTCATATTGCATCGATGCAGCTCATTTTCACCACCCTCACAGGTGGACGTTTGCAATGTCTCCTGGGTGACGTTTCTGCACTCTGCCTTAAATCCAAGTGATACGTACGATTCGGTCCAGCGACATCTCCCGGGGCAGTTGAAAGGCTCTGTGGTGTTGATGCCATATATGCCCTGGTATATGGCGGACTGTATACCGGGATCCTGCGGGATGCTCTCTAGTCCGAAGCATGTTAGCTGCAATTGTTATTTCGGTTGTTCAAGGGGTCAATTCTTACCGCTACGAGAGTTAAAAAGGCGATTCTGTGCAGTGAGGTTGTAATTATACGCATATCCGAATGTGGCGATCCCGGCAGAAGATATGACGTCTCGCTGCTCAATGAGAACCACCTGTTGTGCAAATGCCGAGAAAGAAAGCCGCAAGATCGTGATTAGTGCACCGATGGTAGCTATATTCCACGTGACAGTGGTAAGCAGCATAATAAGCAGCAGAATAGACCCCCAAGCACCACGACTCGCTTCGTCAAAGGTTTCAAGGTCAGTGAGCTTGCGAGGCCCGTTCTTGAAGTGAAGCCATTTAGACTGCCCAATAAATGCGCTAACCCCGTACATCAACGCCGTGGAGCATGCAGTTATCAGGAGAGAAACCGTCGCGTTGAGAGAGATGGTAGCGGGCCAGGCAGAGAGAGGCTTGTTGTCCATATACCAGAAGATAATGCCAACTCCAACGAGGAGGACCAGGGCCAGAATCGAACTAAGCAACTCCCAAAGCCATTCTTTGGGGGAGTACACTGCATGGCGCTTATATTCAGTGGCGGTCGCAGTTTGTGGCTCGGAGTCTACTTCAGAAATCCAAGCAGGCTCATACCGGTGGGATGTCCAGTTACTGTCAACACCGGGCATGGTGACAACCTGTGCCTATGGATCTGTGGTGGGGCTTTTGTGCGATATAGTCAACATAAAGATGAGATGAACTGCGGAGCGTGAGGATGCCTGGTTGGATTTATCACTCACTTCTGGCTTGGACAAAAAATCAGCGTTAGAGTTGTTGGGTATTTCTAGGATGACCTTTTATCAAAACCTTTGTATTCCTGTCCTTCGGGGCCAAACGCCAAGAAATGAGCTACTCGTATCCCTACCAGGGTAGAGGCAGTTCGCCTCCAATTGGTGGTAGGGAATTCCGAGCCCAAATCACAAGGCCATAAAGATCAGGTGGGAAACAAGAACTGCGATCATGTTTGCGGCTGAAGACAAGCATGGCAAACAAAATTAGGGTCCGATCTCCTGTTCCCGCACCCGGCCCCCACAACGCTAGAGTTGGCATCGCTGGTTATCGCAAAGTTAACCTATCAGAAATGGTACATTCATTCCTGTAAGGGGCCAAATCGCTTCATCGAGGTTATCTTGGTGTCCCTGAATTATCCTTGCCGCTGCTGCCCCTAAAATACCCTCCAGGCTTTAGGCACAAAAGTGTTTCTTTCAAGGAGTCTAGGGTCATGTCATGCGCAACCTCTGAGGGATGCATATGAGAAATCTGTGGTTATTTACGGAGTGGCTGAGCCGCAGTTAGACCTGCATACATGTAGTAACCTAATCAAACCGAAATTGGCGTTATATTGCGAGATACACACTGCTGGTCCAAGCTCAGCCCTGATTTTATCATTCGACAAAATCAATTTACACTAACTCTTTCCAATCTTCATGCATCATGACCTTCCTAATTCAGGCCACACCATAGATGACGACTAAACAACAGTTAGGATGAGTAGGTGTGATACGGATAGAGTGATACTAGTTGAATTCGAATCATGGATTGCAACCTACTTGGCCCCACCGTTCATGGTTACTTTGCGTCTTCGGGAATTTCTGGTTCGATCTTGTTTAATTTTGTTAAGCCAGAATAAGGAATTGCACCACCCATGGCATCTATAAATATCTCACACAACGTTCACAGCGTGACTGTCGTCCACCACTACAACCATTGTCCATGGCCATAGAACAGATTCAGCACGAATACAAATGCCACTGCCAGGAATTCCAACAGCGTATTACCCCATCCATAGTTAAGCGCCGAATACATATGAAAACCGGAACATGGCAGGAAGACCCCAGATACGGAACACAAATTAAGTTGATTTTTCAACATATTCTCAAGCAACTATCTATCTTATCATCAATCTTTTTATCCGGGATCATCCTAAAGTTGTCTCCGTGGGTATTGGAAAAGCTAACAGAAACCCTTGAGCTTTTTCATAAAAATCCATTGAGTTGATATTGAAAATACACTAATTCATGCTAGACCTCCATAACCTCCTCACCCATGTGAACAGAAGTATACACCTTCCCATTGTGTGACCAAGAACCAACGGGATCCCAAATTTAAACCACGTAGAAGGCTGCAAGATTGTGGCCTTCGGCGCTACTATCGCATCGCCATGGTTAGTCGTAGATACATCCCCCCCTAGCTTTCCCGTAAACGCCTCAATAGCCTCCAACATAATCCCAACTGTCATTTCTGGTTGACTCAGAAAGGGCGAATGACTCGTCTGAAGCTCCCGATGCTCCACTCTACCACTCATTTCCTTTGCCATGCCAACCTGTATGCGTTGTACTATCACAGGCAAGCCCCGATCCTCCGTGGTGCCAATATACCAGACAGGCACATCTTTCCAACCGGCGTATGTGTATTCACCCCCTTCGAACAATGCTTTGAGGCTCTGGGTAGTAAGTTGCGAAACCCAGAATTCCGCATCGTCTGCTGGCAGGTCGTGATAGAAGAGCTCACGTGGAGGAGCGACAAGTTCGGCATATCCAGTCTCGTTATTGACCCGCCAGGAAGGAGGAGGATGGCCGAAAAAAGGATCCATAAAGGAAAGTCCAGTCAGAGTAAACCCGGAGGCTATGAGGATTAGACCAATCACGTAGCCCACTGTTGAGGTTTGAGGTTGGTTTTCTGTGGTATCTTGTGGCTGCGTGAGACCCTTGATAGCACTATTGCCAACCATGCCGCCATACGAGTGGGCAACGATTACAACATTGCGTCCGTGGATTGTCTCGGCCAAAATAGCCTCACGTGCAGCATCGAGATCATCCTTGAAGGTTGCTGCTGGGTTTCCCGCCGTCGAAGGCAGAGTTATCGAGATGCATTTCAACTTATGCTGGCTTTGGAGGAGCTTGGTGACCTCATTGTAGCATGTAGGCTTATGCCAGGAGCCAGGTATGAAGACTAGCGTTGGTAGGGTGGACATCTGGGGGCGTAGATCGTACTCGTAAAGATGAGTTGTGATGGTTTATTTCTGTAGAGATATGTTTAGGGCTTGGATCAATGAGAATAAAGGCAATTAGGCAGGCTATGAGGGTCACGTGCTTTTGATAGTTCTCATTGGCCAATGCAGTTCCTGGTTGGTGGCTCCGATAGTCGGATCCGACGCAAGCGGCTCCGTTGTGGGGCTCCACCAAATAAGCTCAGTGGGAACCGCCCAGGGTTCTATCAAAGTATTAACGCTAGAATTAGTGGAACCGATGGCATATGTTGTATAAATTGAGACCATGTATTATTTTTATCCAGACTGGATTTCAAATTTTGAGACACACATACACACTGCTCCCTTTGATCTACTGGTGCCGACGTTCAATCTTTGATCGGGTATTGCTATTGTGAATAGTATCTGGATCCTGAAGGGAAGAAAACGCTCTAAATCATGTTGTCGTCATTTTTCCTGCTTGCTATACTTTTTTCTTGCTTTTCCTCTATGGAAATCATTTGGACCGTCTAATTCCATCCACTTCGCAACATACCTGGTCCTAAAATGTGGATTGCGTTTCCTACCAGTCGGTTCATCGCCCTTTCACGAGGTAAATTAGAGGCCAAAATGCGAGGTTTCCACGAAAAATACGGTGAAGTCGTTCGCTTCGGTCCAAATGAAGTATCTTTCATCACTGCCCAGGCATGGAAAGACATATATGGTCATGGGCATCGACAGCTACCGAAGGTGTTGCATTCAACCAGTAACCCATCCGACATTGTGAGTGCCAACAATGCAGATCACAGTCGTCTGCGCAGGTCCTTGGCACATGCAATTTCTGCGAAAGGCCTACAATCTCAGGAGCCGATAATCACTAAGTATGTGGATCTATTGATAAGAAAGCTGAAAGTCCTCGCTGCCTCATCCAGTCCGGAAGCCGATATGGTGAAATGGTACAACCTGACCACGTTCGACATACTAGGAGATCTCGCTTTCGGGGAGCCATTTGGAGGATTGGAATCTTCTGAATATCATTATTGGGTATCGACCATCTTCCAGGCAATCCGAGGCATGTCCCTTGTGCAATGTAAAGATGCCTATCCGCTTCCATTCAAAATAATACCCCTTTTCGTCGGTTCAAAACGTCTGATGAACGCACGGCGAAGGCAAATTGAATTTAGTCCAGCCACTGTTCAGAAACGTCTGCAGCTTCAAGGTCACAGAGAATGCACAGACTTCATTGGCAGCATGTTGCGGCAGCGTGGAGGGCCAAGCAAAGAAATCGCCAATCAGGAGTTAGAAGCGAACTCTAACTTTTTGGTTATTACTGGCAGCGAGACGACAGCTACTCTACTTTCTGGGGCCACATACTGGCTGCTGCGAACACCGCACGCCATGGAAGAAATCACTCGCGAAATACGATCTGCTATGACAACCGAGCAAGACATCACAATCTCAAGCACCGCAAACCTGCCATACATGCTCGCATGTCTCAAGGAGGCATTGCGAATGTATCCACCGGTGCCCTCTGGACAGCAGCGGATGACGCTTGGGCCTGAACCATCTCAAATTTCGGGCTACACCATGCCCCCGAATGTAAGAAACAAATTCCCCCAGAGATAATATTATTTTCACTTGCAACCGAACAATGGCTGATGTTTAGTAGACGAAAGTGTCGGTTCATCAATATGCCGCATATCGTTCACCCATCAACTTTCATGCTCCAGACAAGTTCATACCTGAGCGCTGGCTAGAGAGCACCAGAGCCAACCGATACTCACCTTTCTATAACGATAATCGGGACGTCCTCCAGCCATTCTCAGTGGGGCCGAGGAACTGCATCGGGAGAGAACTTGCATATAGCGAGTTACGGGTTATTCTTGGACGGATCCTTTGGAGTTTTGACTTGAAACTTCACGAGAAGAGCGCGAAGTGGGATCTACAGCGTTCATACTTATTATGGGAAAAGCCTCCATTGATATGTAAACTGAAGAGGAGTGATAATGAAATCTAGCGAACAGGTCATCAGACCAGGTTTGCTTCCTGTCAAGTAAAATGAATTCAGCACGGATGGGGTGCCAGCTTTCTTGATATTATGAATAAATTCCAGTTTCATCAAAACCAACTTTCCATTTCCTAATACACAATCAAATATATATTTCCAGTGTCATCTGTGTACGTTAAGGGAGTGTAGGTATGAGGCGAAATTCGAATAGCTGATCGCTGAAACACTAAGCCGTAGTTTGACTTGGATATAGTGGTATAGACAGAATAAATATGCGTATAAAACTACATAATCATATGTGATTACCTTTCCTACAAAGGTATTATGTTTCGTGACTATTGCGCCTACAAGGCTTCGATAGCCTCAAATGCTGAGCCTACCATTACCACTGGCGAGGAATCCTGCAAGGATTTCTCAATAACGGTTGTAGAAAGAACTACATGAAATTCATATAGTACGGAATGGACGGTGATAGAAAGGAAAAAAAAATATGAGAAGTAGGATCTAAATACTAACTACAGGCGCCGTGACAATGGGTGCTAATGTTACAGGCCATCCGACCAGTATGCTAAATCCTCGGCCGCCAGAGATGCCACGCTCGGATATGCCCATGCCTTGGGGTCAACATATCCGACCTCCTTTGCGGCCTGCAAATAGCTGTGAAACTTGGTTGAAACCTCGGCCGACTCATTGGCCAATGAGTGCAGCCGCTGAAGCCGGTACCGAGGGTCACAGAGATGCCAGGTGACGTAACCCTGGCAAAAAGTGCGCAGTGTGTGCAAAGTTCTGGGGTCCTTGTCACGAAAGACGCCGAGAAGCTGCTCCGAGCCCACGATCGTATCATTGGTCAACTTCTTGAGGCCTTCCTCCAGGGTAAGCTCGTTGCACTGCGCAGATTTGTTGACCAAGCTCGTCTGGCCACGCAGCTCCTCAAACTCCCTATAGAAGGACAGCAGGTTATTCACAAGGGCAATCCAGTTTTCTATCTGCGCAATGGTGGCTGTGATTTCTGCAAACAGCTCATTCTCGTCGAATCGTTCCTTGGGGAATATAGAACCTCCAACGCATTGCCCCAATGCGTTCATTTGTCGCAGAAATATTGGGCTATTCAAGGACTCGGGGAACCCCATAAGGTTGTGTTGCTCAACCCAACAGCCTTGAAAGACTTTGCAAGCCACAGTCAGTATCATGTGCGGGAGGGAAGGAGGATTTATACGTACAGTCTGTTGTTGAGCGAACTATATTGAGCCCGCAGTAGGGACCGTAGTGCCGAAGAACCTGAGGGAAGTGGTTATCCACCATTTGCCACCACGGGTGCTCTTGAGGTAGGCCGGTCAACATAGCGTTGTAAAAGGACTTCATGTTCTCTGTGGGATCGTCGTCATGGCTGTCGTGAAGGATGAGCATATATGTGTAGTGGATGCTCAGGTCAACCATGACTTTTTCCGAGGCTGTGGGCCAACTATACACAACCATGGTAACCATGGCTTGGAGAAAGGATTGCAAATTGCTTGGCTTTACTTTGATGTGCTTCTGTCTGTCGTGATGAGCAAAGTGCTTGGCCGTCTTGGTATACACATAGTGGAGCTTGGCAAGGCGCTCCTCAGGTGTATAATTGGTATCTTTGTATTGTATCCTGTCCAAAAGTCGAACGACACAGTTGAAATAGTAGCCAATAGGGAAGCCTTGACTTGTCATGGTTGCTGCCTCTTGACAGGCAGAGCTTGATGCGGATGACATGATTCCTTCAGTAGATGAGGCGATGTTATGGGAGCCACGGAGATGCTACCCCGAGAGACTTAAATAATAAGTATTTTGAGTGAGCACATTTTTTGTGTAGCATCTATTACCTCAGTCGTACTAGTATCAGCACCTTATGTCGTCAGCAAATTGCGGTAACGAATTTGAGACCTAATGCATTGTAGTTATTCCGTAATTGGGCTCTGGATTCCCCCTAACGGGAAAGTGACCCAATGTATAGGATATTATATTTACGCTGAGTGTTGGCAAAATCCTGCAGTATTTTGAAGTAGAACCGTACATTATGCCATTCATTCAGGTATTTTGGACATGGCAGCTTTTATTATGTTCTGTGCCTCTTCGACACTATGATTCAAGTGGATTTAGGAATAATTGAGAAAAGGAAGCGTATTCAAGATAGACCGACATTGTATTATTAGTACTGAATAGTCAGTTTATCTAGAATTATTTACCGCTTTGGACTTCTATGGTGGGAGTACGGAGAATATGCCGTGCCACCAGGGACTTTAGACCTATTGGCTATTACCTAGGTACTACCGGGGCGCTAGGGCTCCGGGGGTGCCCTCTATCTATCCATGTAGGTAGTTACATATTTGTACAATTTACATTAGGAACAAACTTGACTTGTTGACCTTGTAGTGTAAGTAATTTTTTACCTTCTCCCTTGGACGATTTCCGATATCGTGTTAAAGAGAATATAAGAATTTACAAAAGCTTAGTAGCAACAGCAAATTCTAAGAGCAGAACCAAGGGACTGCTTGTAAAAAGCTTTATTGGCCCATACGGTTCGATGTCAGGTATTTAATTATCCACGTTCCATTTGGTGGCATTATCCTGTCTTTAGAAATAGGACTAGATCTACCCATCTGCTTGATCACCTAACTCTTTGCAGTCCGACTGCTGCCTGAATATCCCCAATTTAGTCCCTCCCAATCCCCTTCCTATATCTCCTCCACCCGGAAACATATTTAGATAATTTGACATTCGTCATACTTCCCATCCATCCTCGAAAGTATTAGGTCATTTACCGCGTAACGACCGATACCTCCGAATACTGTGAAATGACCTCCTGAATTGGAGTAGGTGAAGTTTGACGAAGCCCAAACCCCAAAAAGGCAACGACGGTTCGGTGAACGATTTCAAATGCCTTCAACCCATCCAAAGTCCCAACTATCGTTTGGATGGCTGGGACCTTTTGAACAGGCAGACCCAGGAGGTTCAACAGGAACGGTAAGTCGGAGAATGTGTAATGTTGAGCCTTGGCCAGTTCCAGCTCTAATTTCCATCCCCAGAGATTCGACCAAAACTCTTTCCACGTCGGGTCTGTCGCCTGGGTTTTATTTTCATGTCCGAAGAGGAGGAATGGACCCCGAAGCCCTTGTTGAACCACTGATCCAAACATTGACCCGTCCAAGTTCGCTCCAGCGACAATTCGATGGTCCAAATGCATGGCTTCGGCGGCGGCTGCACCACCAACTGAGTGACCATACATCGCGACCTGCCGAGTTCTGAACCCCGCGGCACCTGTTCCAGGGAGTAGAGTTGCTACGCCAGCCTTGGTGCTCAGCTGATCCAGCACGAAGGACACATCTCGCGCTCGGGTCTCGACATCCAGTGGAACCTGCGCGTCACTGATATTTGCTGCAGTCACGACGCTTCCGTCAGGGAACTCCAGGAACTCAGTATCGTAGGGATGGTCGATAGACACCACGATGTAACCGGCACTGGCCACAGCCTGTGCAATGGCATTGTAGAACAACCGCGTCGTGCCGAGAGCAGGCGAGAAGAGCACGACTGGAAGGTGGAGATAATGACCTTTCGGCGTCTCTGGGCACGCCTGGAAAGAGATGGATTGAAGCGACCCGTTGGGAAGTCCGTATGCGCCGTATAGGTCGGAGTAGTATGTGGCTGTTGCGGGGGGCAGGTAATCTATCTTCTTGAGATCGACTTTGCAGTGGGTGGGAGCGAATATTGAAGTCATCACTGCACGTGGTCCGTGATGGGGATCAAAGGGGTCGACTCTGGTCTTTTCGGTCATTTTTGCCGTGTTGTAAAACACATCGTATTGTCCGGGTGGGTTGGGAATCACCACTGCAGATACAGACATGGCCACAACGGGCAGCAGACTAAGATTTCGGAGCATCACCAGTCACTAGAAGACACAGTTGAAGATGAAAGAGGGATATGAATAAGGTCTTCTAAATCTTGCTGAAGTAGATGATGGGATTCCAACAACAATAGCCAGAGGATCACCCTGACCTTTATACAGTTAGAGTAGTAGCCCAGCATTATGCCTGCTCGCAAAGCCTCCGTAGCAACTTTTCTCTCTACCAAAGTAAATGAATTTCCTGAATAGGAATCTATAGAGCGTGAGGTGATCAGATCCACATTAGTCACCCAGAACAATTAGGTAATCTTGGAACCTTCCAAAGTGGGAAACGAAGTGGGTCCTTGTCTCGCGACATTACTTCCTAATTGAGCTAGCGCTGTCGGGCGCATCGCAGCCTGCTGGCGGACCAGGCAGGTCTCGCTCTAATAAATCCATTTTCATCGTAATGCTCATTAGGGATACGCGCCATTCATGTGTTTGTTAGAAATTTTTTCGAGATCATGTCCTCATCAATCACGTTGCAGGGGAGAATGGTCGGCCCCCTAGACAAGCGAAGGCGGATGAGGCGCTGCCTCGGCTGCGCCAAACGACGCATCAAGGTCTGGGACCTGAAACTCCAATTCCATGGGGTCAATGCAGCTAACTCTTAGTAGTGTGAAGGGGGATTTCCCTGTGTTCATTGCGTTCGACAAAACACGACATGTGTTGCCCAGCAGCACTCCGGATTTGGTATGACTAAGTTTGTCAACAAAAACCAGCAAGATGATTTTTGTACACGCCATCAAAGCTTGGATCAGAATGATATCTCCATTCCCAATAGGCAAACTTCCGGGGTTCACCCACTTGATTTCATCCAGAAAGATGAGGGTACCCGCCTTCTCGATTATTTTGCTTCTTTTATTCAGCACAACATGTTCACCATGAGCTTCGTATCAATAGTTTCGGACTTACTTCCCTTAATTTCAACATCGCCGGTTCTGTACCATGCAGTGATAGCTGTTGGTGCTTTGAATGCGAACCGACATACCGGTGGACGCGCATTAAAGGGAGAGAAATCCCCCTATGTCGATGCTATGACCTCTTACCATAAGTCAATGGGTATTCTGCGGTCGAGTCTGGGAAATAGAGATGTGATGCAAAAGGAGGACGTTCTCTGGGCTACATTTTTCCTGGGGCTGTTTGAGGTATTCTTCTTATCAGGAAGGGCATCCTGTAGCGGATGCATTAAACACATGTTTGACTGACATCAATAAATCTAGTTGCTCTCGGACGAATCCGGTGAAGGCTGGGTTAAACACATGCTCTATGGAACATCAAAAATGCTTCAGCTTGCAGGACCAACCGGTTGCGTGTCATTGGCCCGAAGGGTGTTCTACGACCTGTTTCGTGTCCTAGAAGCCAGCCGAGCATTACTCTATAATGAAGAAACCATCCTTTCTCAAGAATGCTGGCTTGGACTGCAAAAGTCTCTGTCAAGCAGTGCCACTCGATGGGACCCCATGGAAGAAATTATAACCCTCATGATTGAGACATCTGCCTTCAGCCTACGGTAAGCCCGCACTGATGATTGGGCGACTTGTTCTATTGTACTGATCCGACCGACAGAGCCGGTGCTATAATTGATATGATTCCAGAAACAGAACGGTTCACAGATCCATCAGTTGCTCTGATCGCAGCTGAAGGACTCCATGTCCAAGAAACTATCTATGACTGGCACACGAAAGCGTTGCTGCAGCTGGTCCAGGACAGTCCCAACTCATATTCGAACTTAGCTTTGCTGTATTATCACGCTCTGTTAATCTTTGTCTCTGGAAACTATGATTATTTCCCATACTGGGACAATATCGCAGCCCCGGTATTATCCCATGCTGAAATTTCTGAACACCTGACCACGATGGTGTATCTCTCGGGCGAAGTGTTGTGCCACTCGAATATTCCGGGTGTGATGCTGCTTTTCCCATTAACCGTTGCAGGAGCTCGAGCCCGGAGAGTTGATCAAAGATTAGAAATACTGAATCTGCTCAACCAAATATTTTGTAAAGGATTCGTGGTTGCAAACAAGATACGTGACAATTTGTTAGAACGATGGGCCGACAGGGACCAGGAACAGACAATTAATCTGTCCACATGAAATAATCACGGACCCCCAATCTCCTGGAGTAGGCAGTGAATGATCCAGATTTTATTTGATCAAAGTACACCATTAAACATCAAACAGACCAAACCCAGTCGTGCGCATGATCGTCCAGTTACATTCAGTCTGTCCCATGCTCAAAATGCTGCCGACCTAGCTCTTCTGTCACTATAGTCAATTCCTTCACGAACAGAGAACTCAACAATCCTAATGCTCCAAATGCTGCCAGTTCATACCATATTGTCTGCATGGCATTCTTGTATGATTTCCGAATGAGGTCCCGCAGAGCAGGGGAGATGTCGGATGTTCGTAAATAGGGGATAAAGCTCACAGCCTCACTGGGGTCTTTCAACAATGCTAAAGAAGCAGGCAATACGATACCTTCAATTCTGTTGGCGAAGACACTGCTGGATGTAGTAGCCCCAACTGCAAGACCGATGAGTGCACCAAATAGCCTGAAAGCAACCTTTATTCCCATAGCGAGACCCTGGTCATTGGATGCAGCGCTGGCTTGCATTGGGATTGGGGGGAGACTGAATATTGTGCCGATGCCAATCCCTGCAATCACCTGGAAACCAACAATCATGGCTGTTGAGGATGATTGGTCCCATACTGAGAAGATACCACAGCCAACGGCGAGAAATACCCATCCAGTCCAAATCTCCCACAAGTATTTGCGGAAGAAATCAACAGCGAAGGCGGCAATTCCCGTAAAGACGAGGACCACACAGCAGAATGGCAGGATCTAGATGGAGGATTTGAGTGGGGTTTCGAGATAGACAGCTTGAAAGAATAGTGGAAGATATTGCAAAAGAGTATACAGCACGAATCTATGGATGAAGCTTCCAAGGAGTGTCATTTGAGCCGTTGTCGAGCCGAATATACGGTAGGGGAACACAGCGTCAGTCTGATATCCCTCGTAAAACGTAAATCCCACCAAGATCCAAACAACAATGATCAGTGGGACTATGGTTCTCCACGAGTCCCAAGGATACATATTCCCTGCCCAACTAAGAGGTAGAGCGAGAAGAACACAGCCCGCCGTAAAGAGTATCATTCCAAGCCAGCCGATACGTCCAAGCTGGGACCGGAGGGACTGGTCAATGGGTTTCAGGCGCATAAAGAATATAGCCAAAAAGAGGGCAACACCGATTATAGGCAGATTAATCCAGCCGATCCATCGCCACGTAACATACCCACAAAAGACTGCACCGAGAATAGGACCCGCGAGAGACCCTGCAGCCATTGGAAGTGATAGTAAACCAATATACACAGCTCTTTCTTGCAGAGTAGTGATATCGGCAACAATTACCTCACTCAGAACATCTAGTCTCCCTCCGCCTAGTCCTTGTAGCACACGCCCTACAATGAGAACTGCCATGCTATGCGCGACGGCAAAGACGATCGATCCAATACCGAAGAGCGTAAACGCCGCGTAAAGAGGGATCTTGCGGCCAAATATGTCCGAGAAGCTGGTATAAATACGCTGAATGACCACCATAGCTACTGTAAAGGAGATGTTGGCCCAAAACGCAGTCAAAGTCGTCCCCGAAAGGTCATCAGTGATAGCCTATTGAGAAAAAAGCGGTATGTGAGCTGAAAGGTCGGTTTAAGCAATGGATTGTGTATAGAGTTACCGGGATTGCAACAGCCAACGTGGTGGCATCCAAGGACACCAAGAAGACCATTAATAGCAGAGCCATAAATGCGAGGAAGAATGATAGAGGTTTTCTTTTTCGGCGCTGCTGTCCTGTTTCCGGGTCGTTGGGTGGTAACGCATTTGAGTTATCTTTCTTCTCTGTATAATCACATTCAGATTGACATTCAGACTGGCATTCAGACTATGGTTGGCAATGAGACTCAGATCGAGTTTTGAGGTCTCCGAAAGATGACTCGACAGAACATTCTTGCATGCTCGGTAGGGCGGTTTCTATCGGTAAAGACATTCCTTGGGTATCTTGGAGTAAACGGAAGGTTGATACTAGAATTGCTCTACTGGGGAAGAACCCCAACTACAAATACGCGCATAGCTTGCTCTCTGCCTAGATAGGGCTGATGGAAATGATTGGTAACGAGGTAGATTTGTAATCTACCATCGTCTCAAGGGGTATCCCGTTGTTGGAATTCAAGAGTTTGAGTAATAATATTGGGGGAAATGGTGCGATATAGTCCTTGTCGGGCTTTATCTTGCTGCCGACCGGAAATAGAAACAATACTTTAAGCGGGCCGGCTAATGTGGATTGCGGAGGTTAACAAAACCTCAAATCACAATAAACCGAGGAGATCAACCAAATCCACATATAGTTTTCCCTCCATTTACTCTTTCTTTTTTTCTTTTTCGGGGTGATAGATGCGTTGGGCAATAAAGCCTATTTATTGCCTACACTCGTAATGCCGCCACCAACTCCCAACTTTGCTGAACATGGGGGCTTTTTCTGACGTACCTCCGACTATCTCGGACGCGTCATTGATTAGTTCGAATATTCAATGAACATCATCCAATCATAACACCCTCGTGCATTTGTTCATTACGTGTGGAATATGTTTTCGGTCCCGTTGTGAATCCGGCTGGCCGTGATGAGTAATACGACAGAGATGTCCCCTCTACCTGACCCCGATGATTTTTCTACCGGTTTCACCGAGCAAAATACAATACTGGATGATTTGTCTTCTGTATTTTTATAGCTACATCATCTTTCGATGGCTGATTTGGATAGACTGAACACTAACTATACGCAATTGTTTATGAAATGAGTCTCAATCGCTACGTCGGTCAGCCCTCCAAGGCAGGGATATATATATCTTTTGCTGTTTTTTCTACGCAGAGAAATTTCAAATTTACGTGGCGTCCTGGACGTGAACCATGTGACAAGTGATATATTGGAAGGAATCCCGGGTCGCGCACGTACAGACACCAGAGGGAGTTGACCTACTCGTCCGCGAGCTCGCCCTGAAGATTTTGAATGTCCTATCCATGAATAATGAATGAGGTAACGCTGAAAAGATTGTGCTTCGACACTGAATAGTTGTTGTTGAAACAAAAGCCCTAAGTCTATACAAATATATACGTATACATATATATGTATCTATGCACAGGTTAGAAAACATAGAAGAAACGCCCAAGCCCCGTCTATCACCCCGTCTATCATCCCGTCTATCACCTCGTCTATCATCCCGTCTATCATCCCGTCTATCATCCCGTCTATTGCAATTTCAAGAAAGGTTTCCCTACAAGGTACACCACCAGGGTGGATCCGAAGGAAAGTAGGAACCATGATGATCCAACTTGTACTGGTTCTGCCATGATGCACGAAAGGCACCAAGTGACGAGGAAGGATCAGTTCAAAGCAGCATGATAGTCAGCAAGGACGGCTTCCGAGATCTTCTCAGCCATGCCGTAAAAGACAGTCATAACATGGGACGAAAGTTGAGTGGGGGGAATTGAGCCGTCAATCACACGCAGACTGTCGACATCATAGACACGAGCAGCAGCGTCCACGACACCGCCAAGTTCCTTCGCCATCATGGAACACGTGCCGACTCCATGGTAGTTGGCACGGAAATTCTGCTTGACATAGTCCACCCATTCGTCGAGAGTAGCGTTGTAGGCTAGCTTGTTACCGGGAATGGTCTCGCTGTTGAAATACTTTGTCATTTCGCCTTTGTTGGAAATCTCACGAGCCAACTTCGAGGCTGCTGCCTGACCAAGGAGATCGAGATCATTCAAGAAGAATTGAGGGTCATATGCAAAACGACGGAGATAGGGGTCACTGTCCAAAATGTGGACATAGCCACGGGTGAAAGGAATGAGATCCCAGAGGTCAAGGCTCAGTTTGCCAGAGGTGTCAATGAAGATCTCAGAGTAAGCGACGTCTGAGTTGACGAGCCAGTCGCGGTAATTTTCATATTGGATCAGGAGCGCGGTTTCGTTGTGGAAACCGCCCCGGGAGACAGCATCCTTCGCCCACTCTTCAAGTTTAGTGTTTAGGAGGTGGTGAGCACGAGATGCCTGATCTCCGAAGGTTTCATTAAAGGTGGCAAAATATGCAGCCTGGCCTTGGCCGGCACCAATTGAGTTGATAGTCGAGCGGACAGTGGTAGTAGTTTGATCTTGGAGGTTGAGACCAACGGGCAGCTCAACAAGCTGCTCAACGCCGACCTTATCTAGAACAGTCTTTAAGCCAATACCGGAATGCTCAAGAATTTGGGGAGACACGGCTGATCCAGCGGCCACAAGTACCTCATGTCTAGCATGAACGTCAAAGTTGACCTTATTATGTGTGCCAAAGTTGACTCCGACGGCTTTAGGAGTGGAGGAGGTGGTATCGAACAAAACCCGCCCGACCATCTGACCAGTCAAAACCTTCAAGTTTGCCCGTTTGTAGTTTGGCAGAAGCCACTCGCGAGCGGCATCTGACCGAGTCTGATCTTCATGCACATCGTTGGGGAACATCGAGATACCGTGAGGAACACCACAGCTGAAATCCTTCTGAACGGGAACACCGGATTCCTCAACAGTCTTCATAAGACCTCTGATCATGGGTGAAAAGCTCTCTCCGGTGTCTCGGGGGCCGACGTGGACGGTACCATTGACGCCATGGCAGGCAGGATCAAAGTGATGGCCAGCAGCAATCTGAGCAGAGTTCGGTGGACGGGAGGCCTCGACTTTGTTCATATACGGGAGCAGATTATCCCAGTTCCACCCTTCCATCCCAAACACCTCCTCCCAGGAGTTAACCTGCGCCTTGTGTGGACGTGTCCAGGAACCTCCATTGACCAAGGTCGAACCTCCCAGTCCTTTGCCTGAGCGAACAATCTCAGTGCGGTTGTGAATGGCGAGGGGAATCGTCTCGAAGGCTTGGTCGACGGATGTGGTGAAGATATCACCATAGTGGTTGAGATTTTCAATGATAGGACCGATGTTCGATTGGTAGAAGCCACTTTCGATGACGAGAACGGTGATGTTGGGGTTCTCGGTGAGACGTGCTGCGACGGTAAGGCCAGTTAAACCTCCACCGGCAATGACATAGTCGAAAGTTTCGCCGGCCACCTTTGTTGGGTCGGTGAGTAGGCTCGACTGGAGATCGAATTGCCTCTGTGGAAGGGCCGCAGTCACGACAACCAGGCCGGACAGGACGCCGAGGAACTTCATGTCTAAAGGCGACTTTGACGATTGAAAGACAAAGCCGGAAAGCAATGAAAAGGATGGATAGGAGAACTATCGAATGCGATGAATGGAAAATTTAGGGCATGGGATTGGAAGGTATTTATATTTTTATCTGGTCGATCACAGCAATGAAGCCTTGCCCAAGTACTGCATAGTACACACATGGCCAAATCCTTCGACCCCATATACCTCAGCAGTACGAACAACATGCTAGTAGTATCAGCCATTATTCGCCATTATTGATACAACCTTGGAAATTTACATTTACAAGATAAGGTTCTTGGCGCCCAGAAAGGCACTATGATACATGTAGTTTGCCAAGAGAACCTTATGCACCCTGAAGGACTGGCTCTGTTGATCATCTCGGTGAATACAGTTGCACACAAGGACGGAAGTTCAGCCGTTCCGTTGGGCTTCCTGTATTGGTCACGGACATGCTATCGATTCCGGATATATGCTCCGGATCATGGAAGTAATGTTATCGGCTTACCGATAATTTCTCGGCATGCCGATACAGAATATTGCCAAGGCTGCCAACACCGAAGGTTATATGCATGATGTGTACCTTGAGGGAAAGGCAGATTGCAACCCGTGGGAGTGCAGCCAATCTTGTTTCTGGAACTTGAAATTGTGGATAAAAACATTGGCACCCCACTGTTTATCGGCCAACTAGCTAAGTTCCGTGATCCTCGTGTTCCTGCAGACAACCGGACCGAATCATCCTTGCCCCTAACGACCTTCCGGTCAACACTTGCAGATCATCATTGGATCCACACTGCTGAAGGTTAACGGGAACTAGTTCTAGAATTTACTTGCTTTGAAATGACGTTCAGTCCGCCAAGCATCCTTCATCCTGCACCACTGCCAGGCAACAGGAAACAGTTCTAGAACTCGCCTGCTTTGCAATGGCCCTCAGTCACCTACGGATCTTTGGCCCTGCACCGCTGACGGTGAACGGCAAACAGTTCTAGAATTCGACTGCTTTGAAATGGTCCTCAGTCAGCTAAGGACCCATGATCCCGGACCGCTGACGGCTGGTAGGGAACAGTTCCAGATTTCGTTTGCTTGGAAATGGATTTCGGTCGGCGAAGTACCACTGATCCTGATGGGACATTTGAGACAACCTAGATGAATCTTACTGACGCAATCTTGCTGACGGAACTCGGAGACCAGCCAAGAAATGTTATCTGAGGTGGCGTTGGTGCTCATTTTAAAACAATATACAATATACAAGGCTCAAGCTGCATATGTACTAGCTTACACTTGGTTCACACGTACTTAATGTCTGTCTTCAAGGCCCCTCGACTTTGCTTTTGTTGCCGCCTTTTAATCCATATTACCTTTGCATGATGCGCCCTATTATTCTGTCCACAATCTTGTTCGGTGCTGCCTCTATGGCTACCAAGCTATATGCGGCATCTTACTCAGGCACCGTGACTACTCTGTCGCCACAGAGGGTGAACGGAAGTTACGAGCTGTCGATCGTTGCCCAGACGAAAGACTGTGGGACCAGTCCATCATGGCTGACGCTGGATAATGACCACGACTTGATGCTGTGCCTCAATGAAGGATTGGGGGCTTCAAACGGTAGCCTTACTTCCTTTAGAGTCAATTCTAATGGGTCTTTGACTACACTGGATGTTCTTGAAACCGTTTCTGGTCCAGTTATGTCAGCTCCTTATACTATTCCTGGCCAACCTAGACGGCGTTTCGTTGCGGTCGCCCACTAGTAAGTCCCACCGAAGAAGCACCATGAATCCATTGTTCAAAGTCATGCTGATGTATCTGTATTCTTTAGCTCAGGCTCCGCCGTCACTGCCTACACACTTGACTCAGCATCGGGTTATTTAAACCGAGCTCAGACCTTCACCTATGAGCTTGCTGCTCCTGGCCCAGTTCCCGACCGACAGGATGCATCTCATCCACATGGGGCCATCGTTGATCCCACGGGTCGCTTTGTTCTGGTCCCTGACTTGGGCATGGATCGAATGCACATCTTCAAGATTTCTCCCTCGAGCGGCCTTCTACAACCCCAGAAACCTTTGCTGGTAAAGCCGGGGTCGGGGCCTCGACACGCCGTGTTTTGGACACCCAAGACCAATGTTACCTCTACCGATGACACATTCTTGTATCTTGTCTCGGAGTTGGGGAATACCTTGACCGCTTTCAAAGCTAACTATACTCGCAATGGCGTAACCTTTGTTAAGGTTCACGAGGAGAGTACTTACGGTGGAGGGGTTATCCCAAGTGGCTCCAAGGCCTCAGGGATTCACATTTCGGTATGTCCAATCTCACTTCATCATCTTCAACGCGGATAGAAAGATAGCCCTTTACCTAACAACACTCAATCGAAAGCCTGAAAATGACCGTATTGTGGTATCTAACCGTGGTGATGCTACCTTTGGAAAGAACGGTGACTCGTTCGCCGTCTTCACTTGCATCACTGGCCACGGAAACCATGCAAATGATTTCTCATTCGTCGGCTTGTTTCCAGCCTACGGTTCGTTCCCTCGTGAATTTGAGATTAATGGCCACAATGGAGTGATCTCAGTCGCATTGCAAAACAGCCATGAGGTGGCTTTGGTTCAGTGGGATAAACAGACTAGGAGACCAGGAAAGCTTCTCGCCAAAAAGAGTTTGGATGGGGAGATTCCGGCTGCGATCTGGGGACCCTGAGTATAATCAACCGAGAAACGGTCTGTTAGAATAATTTCGGTGCTGGGAAACCACCCTTGTTCTTTTCTTTAATTTTTGAAAATCCAAACAAGATCCACAATGCAGACCTCGAGAATACACTTTTCTCAATGAATATTCGAGGGTTGGGATCCTGAATTTCACATCACAGTGTTGCAAAAGAAACAATAGAAGGGCCCGAAGACCCAAGGAATGTTGAGAATATTTGCTGGGCGGAATATTGTCATCAACAACCCCCACCATCCTTCCTTGATGGGAACGCCTTCCCAATCCGGCGCAATTGGCCAGATATTCTTTTTGTGTTGTTTGCTTTGTTTGTTCCCCGTTTGCTCATATTGGTGAGTTTGCATGGTTTGCTCTCTTCCATCTCTCCCCCGCAGTATTCTGGCACAACACCGAATGCGACTTGTAATTTCAGTCGTCATAATATAGTCACGCAGGCGTTCTATCTTCTAAAAGGCTTGGATGAGAGAGAGACCGACAGATATTTGATTAACATTGTCACTCTCTACCCCAATTTCGCCCTTCGTAAGGCTCTTCAGACATAGCAAATGTATTCTTCCACCCAATGCACCGAAGACTGCCATTGCTTTCGCTTTTTATCGGAACTCCAGTTTGATACATTGGGCTTAGACGTTTGTCGAGCGAACACTTTCACCAAAAGAAAAAAAAAAGACAAGGGTGCTTCGGCTGTGTTGGTGGTTAAATTCGAACAACTAGACATCGCCATCCCATTGGTGAACATCCTCATGTGACATGACCTGCCTATCTAAAAGGATTGTGTTTGGAGTGGGCATACTTGCACGGTCCAGTAGCCGTGCTAGACAATGTATTATATTAATGGGGTCGATTCAGTAAATCGACGAGGTCATTTTCTGAGACTCATGAAAAGGGATAGACGGACACCCACCAACTCAAAGGGCCATCGAATAATCCCCAGCATTCACATTAAAGGTCTGTGAGGCAGTTGAAGAATTCGGGATGTCGAATTACAAGAACCTGCCCGCTTTTATGCCCGGCAGCTCGTACACAGTGCTGCATGCTCAGTGATAAATTCCTTGGGCTTTCCAGAGAACCCGTACTTGACATTGAATGAAAAGCACTTTTCGAAGTGAGTTCCCGACAACATAAAGCGCCTTCGTCTGTGGAGGTAAGGAGTTGATCGGAACCCACTGTGTCAATGGATTCACTATTATATATTTGTGGCTCGAATATGAGCTAGAGCATGCTATTGCTGATATCCGACTGGTTTTCTCTGCATTTATGCACTCATAATTTGTCGACAAGTGAAAATAAAGTAGCTCAATATGGAAGGAGAATAACACGATGTTATCCCCGAGTGTTAGAGCAGAGGTCTGAGCTCATAAGGCATGGGATGGATACCTGAAGTGTCTGTCGAGTGGAGATGAAAACCCAATTGGGCAAATCACCCGGGCTATTAGCTTTGACTAGGCGGAAATTCTACAGATGTTATTGGTTGAAGTAGCTTCCCCTGGCCCCCATTTTTGGGGTACTTCGGCAGATCAACCTATAGAATATTTCTCTTGGTCATTGGTAGGATCCTCCAGGGCTGACAGAAGACCCCCTTCTCCGGAAGACCCTATTATTTATTCGTTTGGGAATACTACCGTGAATCTAAAGTTGATCCCGTTCTCATTCTTTCACTCTCCAAGAACATCTCCGCACCCACTCTTTCAACATCACAACTCAAAATGGGACTTCTCAAACCCCTTCTCCTAGCGACAATGCTATCCATCGCCTCGCACGCTGCAGAAACCGACTGCCCACTAGGCTGGCTCCCAAACACGTTCCACGTGACCAGATGCTGCTCCGGCGGCATGGTTATCGACGAACAAGGCGCCTACTGCTGCGTTAACGACATGAGAGCTTACAAAGAATTACTCACCAACACAGCACTGCGATATGCTACCCCCACGACAACAGAAGAGACCAACTGGTCCACGGTGGATGACTCTTGCGTCGCAGAGGTCCGCTTCACGGCGACCGACTACTCGGCCCAAGTTTCGTCGGCGTCGAGCAAGGCTGAGGCCACTCCCACAAATGATTCAACGAGCAAGGTCACCTCCACCGGTAGCACGACTTCTGGAGCTACCGCTGGTACCGGCTCGCAGACTTCCACTTCGACTCCGACCTCGAGTCCGACTCCGACTTCGAACGCGGCTATGCCGCTTGTTACGGCTGATATCTTTGGTGGTGCGGCATTTGCTGCTGCTCTTTTCATGCTGTGATTGAAAGTGATCTTCTTTTAATTTGGCCCCCATTTTGCCTCCGGGTTCGGAAGATGCCGGAGACTTGGCATATCTAGTTAAACATAAGTTGTACACTTTCGAAATAAATGCAGTGTCTGATATACCCCGAATTTCGCTGAATTATTAAAGCTATGTGTTTGATTCATAGGCAGCCAAACCTTTAGACAATTATCAGAGAGATAAAAAATAAAATAAAAAGGAGAGGGCGATGGCCAACCGCAGGATCCTAGACCCATAACTCGCACAAAACTAGCACTTTGCTGGGTCTTGTGATTATTAGCCTCTTATGGGGGCCATTTCAACCTAATTCCGGTTCTCTCTCCCTAACCATTCAAGCAGTGAGTCTACTTTAAAACAACGGAATGGCACCCAAGGATCATATACAGCCGCCTGCTGCTGCACCATGATATGCTGCTTTGATCTCGGAGTCCTTCTGACTCTTGTCATCTGACTGAACTGCAGTGATGGGTGCCTAGTCAGGCAGTGGGGATTGGGTGGATCTCTACTATATGATTTATATATTGATTGTTAAAGATGTCTCATCACAGTCTGAAAGCTTTTATCACAGGGATATTTTTAATGTATGAAGGGAATCTTAAACGTACATGTGTTTTATGATCAATCACGGAACTTTGATTTTCGGCTTTTTGGTATCAATACGAAAGTCCGACCAGGCTTGCCATTCAATTTCAACGACCAGGGGTAAAGGAGCGCGGATTGAGTTCAAGGGCTGACAAACACGAGAAATAAAGCGCCGGCGGGAGAGGGAAACTTAGTTGTCATTGTCGTTCTCCTCTGCCTTCTGGCTCTCCTATTCCCTCTTGCCATCTTCGCCCTCCTCACCGGCTTCACTCCCCGTGTAGAAGGGGTCTTCCCCCTCCACAATCCTTTTCAGAGGCAAGAAGTGCTTATCTTCGTAAATGTGATCACCAGCAGTCTGGAAAACCCTCAGAATATCAGAGTTTCGTTCCTCAGCTCCCGTTACCATGGTATGAATGGTCTCGGTGGCATGCTCCAGACGTTTCTCGCCAGTTCGTTTTGCCTCTTCAATTTCGTTTAATCGCTTGAGCCAATACATCCATCTCCATGGTGTGAATCCAGTGGGTGAACGCTTTCCCAACTCTGACTCGAGGAGCCAGGGGCCGCCCTGACCAATCGCGCTTGGGCAATCATTCCATGAAACTTCCGACAGCTGCATGATATTGTAAGACGCCTCCTTGAACCACGCATGGGCAACAGGCAACAAGTGCCTAATCTCGAGTAGCCCCATGCTCAGGTGTGAATCTTCATCCTTATCCTCGGAGGGAAAAATCTCTTGTCTCTGCTCGAACGCACAGCGGAAGATGACAACGGCAACCTGGCACATTGTGTCCTTGCAGACGCGGGTAGATGCCAGCTTGGCCAAGTAAGAGGCGGAGTTCAGGCGCTGGGTTCCCGACATTGGTCCGCAGTTGTTGATCCAGAAGTCAGTCATGTCAGTGACCAAGAACGGTAGGTCATTCCAGACTGTGCCTTCGGTCGTCCGTGCGATATCGATCCCGGAAATCCCCTTCACAGGCCTGGTCAAGAGCTCCATTCCCTGGATCCGGATGATGTCGAAGACTAGGCGATCGTGCTCGGGGGTTTCATGGGAGGCATGTAGGCTGAGCTGGAAGTACATGTACCATATCTCACGAATGTATCCTTCGAGGGAAGCCACCCCGTCTCCACAATTGCAGTATCTGTCGCTGACGATCCAGGTTCGATTGTACCAGGCTGCCCCGCGGACCTCCTGGAATTCACCGCGAGCGAAGCTTTCTCGGGTATCCTGGCGATCGTGAGAGACGCTGTCTAACTCGCCGATGTCGGGGAAGCCCTTGGGCGAGGAGTCACAGAGGCGATGCATCTTGGAACGGCAGTAGTGTTGCTGGATGGATCAGTGAGAGTATAGTGATGAGGATCAGAAAGGGAGTGAAGTGAGATTGGGACCTGTGTGATAGAACCCCATGGGGTTTTAAACGGCGGAAGGGGAGGCGGGTTGGGTTCAGGGGCGCCACTGGTGATAATTTTCAGGGTCCCCTGCTAGGCAGCAGGATGATAGTCCCAAGGCCCTTTTAGGCTAACGAATAGGATGTCAATAAGTGGGTTCATCTGGTTCCTGTGTTTGGAATGTGTACAAAGTACAAACTAAGGTTATCGATCACCCGAGTCCCTGGACCCACTCCAATGGAAAGGTCGACCCCTTAGCTTTGATACCCCATACTATTCACAGGATGATACAGTATCAATTGAAGATCTTTAACAGTTAATAAAACTTCTGACATTTACTAAACTTTAATTATGCATACAGTTAGTGCTATGATATTGAAATGTTACTCTGGTGCTCATTTTCTCTTAGCTGATCTATTGGATTATATATGTAGGTTGGGCTTGAAAGCCTTTACCACACAGTAATAACGATACAGTTTATTAGTTAGTGGAAGTATAGCTTTGTAAATACGTACTCTACACGGAGTACGTCATTCAACGGATGGGACGATCCACACTATCCCACGAACAACCGGTGCACTATTTGAAATTAACCTCCAAACAGATTAAATATAACTTGGAAGATGAGATTGATATCTTCGGTGTCTATATAGGTCGCGGTGCGGGAACACTAATAAGGTTATGCTCCTAAGTGTCTACGGGAAATGCAAAAACTAAAAACCATCCTAACTCTTTCACGTCCAGTCATAGCTAGGTGAGACTCCGACGAGTTTCATCATCAAAGCTCATCCTTTTCCAGGGATGGACCAATACCAGCCTTTTCAATCAACTTTTCAACACTACGCCAACTCACAGAAACAAAGCGCGGACTCATTTCCAGCCATGGAGTCCAGCAAAGCAGCGTAGTCTTGCGAGTTCGAAAATGTCGATAAAATGGATATCATCCGCACCACTTCATATCATAGGCGTGAATTCGACATAGACGTTCTCACAACAAATCCCCTTGACCATGACCAGATACGCAGTTCGCTGCTTCAGACCATCTCTGCTACCTCCTCAACCCTTGGAGATGTTGAGCTTTTGCTGCTTGAGGTTATCCCCGACATATGCTCCCTACTTGATATTCAATCTTTGTTCAACTTTCGCCATGTCAATTGCCGTGCGCTGCAAATCGTCACAAGGACCCGTGGCTACGAAGCGGTAATCACACATGCTACAGGAGCCCTCTGTGTGATACTGAGAACAAAAATTGCCTCGTGGTTTACAATGTCCGACTTGTTTAAAGCCCTTTGCACGAGGGACTGTGCTGTCTGTTCCTCGTTTGGTGGTTTTATTTTCCTTCCCTCGTTTATGAGGTGCTGTTACGCTTGTCTTACGATGAATCGTCTTCCTTCTGTGGTACGGGATTCTATCTTGAAGAACCTTCTCAAACCAAGCCAGAGCCACCTACGCAGCTTGGTGCCTACGGTGACGTCGTTGCCTGGAAGATATACATCGGGCTGGATGGTTCGACACCGAAGATACGAAATCATGCCGATAGAATTTGTTGGCAAATTGTCCCCAGGTCGGTGGTGGTATAGAATGATACAGTCAGAGGAGTCATTACCATTGAAATATATGGTGACTACCTCATTACCCTATCTGGATGTTGAAACCGGTGCCCTTCAGAATGGAATACGCTGCAGTGGTTGTGATGTTTTCTTGCATAGAACCAACAAGCCTGAATCACCAAGCTTTCCGCCGGAGAATCCTTTGACATTGCGAGACAAAGTGTACTCCTATGATGAATTCATGGAACACTTTCGGGAGTGCCGAGAGGCTCAAAATTTATGGAAGTTGAGCAAGCAAGGGATTAATGCCCCTGATATTTCGAGATTCTTCATGTTTGGAGGCGGATACACCGCACCTCCTTTCATTTTAGAATATGACGCGACATTTCTATGGCTTTAAGTAAAAGAAGAGGATGTAAGTGGTGACGTGAGTGGGTCACACATGCTGGTGTTTGTTGGAACCCGTAATCATGTGATCGTGGTTGGGAGAACTTCTGCGGGCTAGCTAAATTACTTATTTTTATCTTTTCTCCTCTTTCCACCAGTCTGGTCAGATAGTCAACACAGTTGTCCACCGGTATTGCTCCGTCTTCTTGCTTTATATTCTCAGACACTCGGCCGCCCCACATTCAGGGCCCACTTAAGCGGCAACGATCCGGATCACGTGTCCGAAGATCATTGAACTCCACACGCTTTCTTTTACTTCGCTTGTCTTTCGCATCACCCAAAAGCTAACCACAACTTCATTAATTTCTGTCATATTACACCAAAATGTTTCGACGGCCACGCGAAACCCAGCCTAATCCCATTACCTCAGAAATCGGGGAGATGCTTGCACCTCTGGATATCTTTCCATGGGGCCCGCTTGCAATGAACTACTTGGGCGTTCCCATTGTGCTTGGTGTAAGTTTGTTTATCATTAATTTGACATCGCACTATCAACTAACCAACCCTTATAGACTGCCATGATTGCCGTCCACGACGAGGATTACGAGACAGCATGCGAGAAGCTAACGGACTCTGATTTCCATGTCACGGTGCCTGACCGCAGGCCTGCCCCCGAGCTATTGACAAGGCTCCCAGATCCGGATAATGTCATGAAAAAGGTCAACAAAAAGTATGAACGCCTGGATAAATATACCACACACTTCGACTATCCAATCAACCACCACCTAGCAGAGCGTCTCCGGTTGATTGTGGTCCCAAATTCCTTTGCAAATCTTCCCACACCGGATGTGGCTGGCGCGTCGAACCTGGATGCCATCCCTTCCAAGCAATACGACGTTTATGGCAACATATTTCATCCAATTGAAGAGGCCTTGGTTGAAAGTATGGCTAAGGGTGTTATAAATGATGAGGATGATGAAAATGCCCCTACTTCAATTTGGGGAGATACACTGAGTACCTGGATAGCCATGATGGTGTCATACCTTGAGGTCGACAATGATATTCTTGATAACTGCCCGGACGAGCGAGCTGTGAACTGGTTCAGTGTGCAGTATGGTCGGATACACGAAGAGAAGTTCGGCCCCTGGGACAGACGTGTCTCAAAACGACTGGGTTCTGGAAGGGAAATGCCTGTGGATATGAGGGGTAACCCGTTGCCTGAATGAGCTGTACAGGATTAGTTCTTCTCCATTCAATCCACGGTGGCGAATCTGGAAGCAGACCAGAGTCTCATTTCCGTTTTATGAATATCGATAGACCTCCAAAAGTAGATAATAAACTTATTAAGTCGACGTACTGAATGTACTGAATTTCTCTTATGATGCGTATAGGCCATGTATGGTATGCCTTCTTTTACCACCCTCGCATACAGCTCAAAGGTATCTAAAATGCATCTAAAGGGTATCTCAGAAGACATGACAAGGGTACCTAAGCGGCCAACTATTCTTGTTAGATGATTATAAAGTGGGTACTTAAACCTTAAAAACGAAACATCATTAGCTATATAATAGTACCGGAGGAGTGCTTTGCATTGATTTTAGGGTTCTGTCACATTGATGCGTCAGGTAATGAGGCTCTAAGGTTGCTATTCTTACTTCGGGCTAGCAAACTTCCAAGGTTCTTAAGGCAGCCTTCTTGGGTAAGGGGGATAGGTCTCCTGCTCTTTACCATCATTTATCTTCCTATTTATTTCCCTCTTAATACTTCTCTTGCTTTCTCCACACAACCTCTTGACCTCTGGTCACATCGTATATCAAACTTGAATCGCGACTTCCTCCACCAATTTCTGGTACCAAGAGTAAGAGCCGCATTCCCCTCACTTTACCTCGCCAATACTCACCGCCGGAGTATTAGACAAAACCGACGACATGCCTGTGCTTCTTCAGACTCAGTTGGAGCATGTCGCTGCGACCATTGCGCAGAGGCTAGATACTATGAAAATCGACTATGCCATGATGGGTGATGCCGCTGTATGCCTTATGGCACCTGATCCACAGCGAGCTACTGAGGATGTGGATCTGGTGATCCGTGTCGATCACCGATCTATCACTGCAGACCTCCTTACGAATAAGCTCTTGACATCCTTCCCTTCCGACTTCGCGTCCGTCAGTTAGTTCGGTCACAATATTCCAGGATACAAGCTACGATTGCCCGGAGGCGTGGTGCGTCTTGTCGAGCTCGAAGTATTCGATCACCAGAGCTGGCCAAACCGACCCCAGTATGATCTTCAAACCGCGGCTCGAGTCACACAGAACATCAAAGGATACCCGGTCAATTTTTCAGTGCCGAATGGATCATACGGGAGAAGATCCGGTCTCAGTACCAGCGCCATGGTGCCAAGCAGGCAGTCGACCTCCAAGACGTGGAGAACCTGCTGAGTTACGCTATCCCTGGTAAATCGGAGCTTAACTTTGACGATGATCAGGAACTTCAAGATGCTTTGGCAACCCTTTTGAAGCGCAAGCCCAAACTGCGCAGTGACCTGAAGGAGGTTATCCAATGCCAGGCTGTCTTCGGCAATTAGTAAGACTCATTTACTTTTCCCTATTCTCAGCCATGTTGCTAATTGGATAGCATTGCTTTGTCTAGACGATCCTGCTTCATTGCCTCGCCGTTTCTGCCCGCTTCCCGTTTCTGACCGTGCACTTCAGCGATATTACTAGCCATGAGGATTTTGAGGTTTTGCTTGGAGCACTCTTTTTCTTCAAATTTTAATGCTACTTCAACCTCTCCACCACTTGTTACGTATGATATGAAGGTCTGCGCCCGACGCAGGTGTAGGTTTATTAGCTGTTCATGCGATTGTGAGCGTTAAGGGGCGCGGGGGGGGGGGGGGGGGGAGGGACTGGCCTTAATCTCGGATCCAGCAGATGCAGAACGCAGGTGGGGCCAGATAAAGCCCCCAAACTCCCACGAAATCCTGGTTTCATATATTGTGATGATCATATTCCTAAAAGGTACGCCAAGAGGTCTAATTTCAACACTGGGGGCCAAAAATTATGAATAGACCTCCTTGAAGAAGGATCACTGAAGGTTTCCTTGAGATCCACCTGGGCCCGCTACAAGGAACCAGATTCCGGCGCTACATCCCATCCGCCAAGGTGGAGGTCAACTCGTGGGAGGGGTAGCTGGGCAGATATTTAGTGCATTGTGCCTGATTAAACACGATCATGATCAAAATGAACAATTTCAAGATATAATTCGCGGGGATGATTGGATTCACGTCAAAGGATCGTGGTTGTATAAAATGATAAAGATCTGGCGAGTAAACAGACATGCAGGGTAAGTAATCACCAACCAATTAATTAATCTGCGCTATGGTGTGACGAAGTTTAAAGTTCAGGGAATGACGCTCCAAGATTCAACTCAACTGAAATTAAACTTGATAATTTATCTACGCTCCTCGATCTCCTGCCTACGTGATGATAACAACCTACAAAGTTAAGGATGTCATATAATGGTTAGACTTGGAAATATGCTTGACAGTTTACCCATTGCTAGACCAGGGCTTGTTTTCTCTGAACTAAATGTAGGTGACAGCAGTCTACAGAAAGAAAATCTCGTCAATGCCGCTGACTTTGATCGGCATTTTGGAGATATGTGGACGATTGATATAATTGCCTAGCGTACAGCGGCATCGAATTTGACATGGATAACGAGAGAAGTGGTGGGAGGCGATAATGCACTAGACTTGAAGTAGTAGGAAAAATAATATGCAAATATTATGCTTCATAACTATCGAACCCCATCTCCATACAGATTCGGCTCTACGCTGGGATGGGTATTTCACTAACGATGTACATGTTTCATTTTAATCATATGGTACGAAATACCTATATCGCATAATGTCCGATCACTATTGTGTTTCAACTTCTATTGGTTACACCTCGCAGCTATCTATTGAAAGTAATAATCAACATATTGCTTTTTTCATCAATAGTAGGCTGTAGCATTGCCGGCTCGAAACGCACGTCCGTGGATGAACGGGTACCCACATCCTCCCGCTCCGGACTAATTCTCAAATTTCATCTATATTGATCAACCTGGTGATACCTAGGTATAGCCTTATGACGTTACATCGGCATCGTGTGATCAGTCCTCGGACAGGCTGTTGTGGGAATTCCTAAATTCCTACAACAATCCCAATACAACCCCACAAGCCACTAGAAACTAGCATGGATATTCAATGCATCTCTTACTCCATCTGGACTGGTCCACATGGGGTGGGGAAAAGCATCCGACCAGACCCGCGATCCACCTTTCCACGTATGGAAGTGTGTGCATGGACGCAGACAAAGCGCCCCGCACCTTGATTCCACGCGGTGTGCACCTCGACAAAGCGGAGCTAAGTGCGTCCCATGGCGAGGAAGATTTTCTTCGCATGGAATGCGAACCGGGATTCATGCGACTATAGCGTGTTCCGAGAAACCGTTAGTTCTCGCGCAGGCCAGCTAGCCGATAATATGACCTATCAGACTACAACAAATTGATGAGGGAATTTCCCACGTACATATTGAGAACTAGCTTAACGTCATATCGAAACAAAGAAAATATCTTGGCTGATTAGAGAGGTTCGGAGACTCTCCGGGTTTCCGTGTTGTCCGTGCTAGATTAGGTGGGTATATAAATGGCAATCGGCGGGGGTCACACATTACTCAAATCTCGAAGTTCAAAATGGCTGTATGCGATTATACTATTTCACGGCACCATAGGGTCGTCGCTCCTACCGGTCAGATTCATCTTCCAATCAATGTAACCGGCAACATACCCAACTATAAACGCCTTAATGAGGAGCCTGTTATCAAGTCATGTGAAATCGCCCTGGGAATACGCGATGTATCCCTTCAGGTTAGGCAAACACTATCGCATTCATGAATCGAAGACTAAATAGGTTTAATGTAGCTCCGGATCCCCCATTACGATATTATCCCTCTCAATCCAGCTCCCCCATCGGCTGTCATCTATTCACACGCCAACTTCAAGGCTTCCATCCAACCGGAAAAAGCCGGTGATACCAAAGACTTTTATGAGAGATGCTTTGCCGAAGCCGCAGCGATTAACCTGTTTTTCCCCGATGTACGATCGGAACGCATCCGCATATGCATGACCGCGTGGCTGGCTGCAAACTGCGCGGCGGATGATATACTTGAGGCCATGCCACCTGCTGCCGCCACGTTTGCTTTGAAAGAGACAATCTTGAAGCTCCAAGGAAAGAAATTAAATGGTATGTAAATCAAGATCAGGTGCTGAAATCTTTCCAGCACCGAGGCTGACTCATATTACCAGTCTCTCCGACAAACAAGGTGGCATCAATCCTTTGCTTCTTTCAAGAATATTGCATCCAGCAACTTGATCTATGTAAAAGCACCGCCCGTGAGCTCAGCGATGATATATGCGATATGTGTTATGGCTTGCTTGACGAGCTCCTATTTCGGCAGGGAATCTTGCCCAACAACCTGGAAACCTATCTGCAATTCCGCGGGAGAACGATGGGAATTCATCCATTTTTCACTCTGATCAGAACATTACACGAACCAGTCGAAGAAGAATATCTTACTGGTCTCCGAAATCTCCAGAAGGGGGTTGGTTTAATTCTAGGGCTGCAGAACGATCTTGTTGGCCTAGAGAAAGATCGTCGCAATGGCGAGACCATGAATGCAGTCTTGGTATCCCTAAAGGAACAAGCGGGGATGGATGTGGATCACATGGCTATGATATTGCCCAAGACGATTCAAGATGTGTGCGATATCCACAATCTTTGTGTCTCAGCTGCAGTGGAGATGCACGAAGGGCTCCACGTTTCACTTAACGGGGATGCACACGACCCGATTCTCGAGACAGCAATTTTGGCATTTGCGGATACCCATCTGAAATGGTGCGCCTCGTCTAAACGATATCAGGCAAAGGTAGAATAGGTAACTTATTAGTCGAGTGAGTTTAATTGGGCTTAATATAAAGATGGCGTTTAAGGTATGCGATTGAGTTGACTCCACTTTGCCTATCACCCTGCAGGGGCCCCACGATGTGATAGCCAAAAGCGCATGCAGTATGTACATGTAGTGTAATAGGGCTAGTCAGATTTCGGAATCGGGGTTGGAGCGATGTGATAAGCCACACTCGAGCTGCATATATCCCCTGAAAGTGGCGGTGAGGGATGTGGTGATGATTTCGTGATTGGACAGGGGTCCGTTATTCGTATGTTTGTGGCGAGAATTAGATATTTGTTGTCATTGAATATGTTTCTGCTTGCATTACAGATCGACCATTTGAACCAATAGCTCAACAAGAGCCATGGTTTACTCTCAGATTCGACGGATTGGATATGGGCCCATTCTTCAACCCTACTGCATATACAGGATGCACTTTCAGGACTCGTCATGTGGTCTACATGATTCTATGTATGCACAACTATGCGCAGGGCTGTCGAAAGGGTTCACTATTGAAAAGCACATGAGCACACGTGTATTGTTGTAGGAGCATCTAGGTCCTCACATTATTCAGCTAGGAAGTAAGGGCGAATCGGGAAAAGCCACCGCGCGTCGGGCATGATATAACAAAGAAGTTTTGAGTTCTCCTGAAAATTGATAACACGATAGCCCGAATGGTGTTTCCTCTTTGGGTTACAAACTTGTTTTCTCTTCATGTACGTGTCCAATTTGAGGTAGTTCCCGTCAGTTTGAATAGCTCGCCGGGCCTTCTCCCGGCTGTGTCTCGGCACAAGGAGATGCTCCCTCTCTGGAACTGGTCTTGCCCCCTGTCCGCCTCTCTCGTCAAGTTTATCCGGTTCATGGTCTTTTCTCCGCTTTCACTAGGTAGAGCTCAATAGGGACGGCTTGAGAATACTCCGACTATAGAAAATGACAGGCTTTAGACTGAGACGATTTCAACTTCTAACTCGACAATCCAGCTCAAGTTTCATGCGAGGAAAAGGCTACTCTAGAAGGCCTTGTTCCATTGCCCCTGAATATCGAAAGCCAGACCAGCGTAATCATCTTAAGAGAAGGATCCGGGACACAGAGTTGCAAAGGTCAACCACAAGGAAGGGTCTACCTAGGTAGAGTAGAGGCTCACCCTAGTCATGTAAATCCGCCGCAGAAAATGGTGTCTACACCTAGACTTGTCCATTGATTTTCAAGGCCGGCGGCGAAGATGGCGGAGATAGTTTCGGCGCGGGATGCATAGATTTCAGTATTATTGGGCAAGCGACTCTCACTTAGTTATGTACACATAGTACGAGCACGTGCGTAATCCGTAGCGAGTGAACGGTCCCAGGGGCTGGGGAGGAGGATAAGCGAAGTTATAAAGTATAATCTAGTGGGGTTAAACATATGACTCAACCTGTGTTAGGCATTTACACCACCTAGGAAGTTCATAAAGATTAAAAGTTCCCGTTATTTATCATTATAGTGAACCGCGATTGAAAACCCCCGAGGAGCGAATCAAAAACGATGGTAAGTCACATTGAGGAATGTCCAGGATACAAAACTACCATCCAGCAGCAGCCTGAGATCACTGCAAAATCGGCAATCAACAAAGCCCTGAATACTCCAGAAATTCTGGAGATGATCCTGGCTGAGATGGATATGCGCACTCTTCTCACATGTACCCAACGCGTCTGTCGCGCCTAGCTCAACCTGATCAATGCATTGCCGTCAATCCAAAAAACTCTTTTCTTCACTCCGATCAAGGAATCGGAATGGGGGGTGGGGAAAAAGATGCCCAATCCGCTCTTAGCGGAGTTCTTTCCTTCTTTCTTTCCCGAAGAGGGGAGACTGAAGTACGCCCACTTCATATTTTCCGATATCCCCATGACGGACGACGTGCCCCCAACTATGCCTCTATTCGTACGTGCTGGCGCAAGCTGGCGCAAGATGCTAGTCCAACGACCTCCCATGTTCGATATTGGAACTTTGCACATTCACCGTGGATTCGGCGATGATAGGGTCAAAAGCTCAAGCATCCCAGTCAGATTTCAATCCACACCACAATCTGTTATTCAAGTCTCAGATTGCTAACATATGATATGTAGGCGGATGAAAAGATGCAAACATCCGGATATGATGGTCTTCGGATGGAAAAAATACTTTGAGCTTTTGCTCTTCAGTAGCGAGGTTAAATTTCTCACTTACACCCACACGCGGCTGTATTGGTCTACCGAAAGGCCCATCTCACTCCACAAAAGCTACGAAAACGTCATAGATGAGTTCCAACGGTTGTTGAACAAGTTTGACTTGCTTTTATGTACACGCAAGAGGGCCCAGCGCCTTCCGCCGGGCCATGCTCTAAGTGAAGAGGAAATTGAAAGGAAGGAGATTATAACAGCATATGCAGAGCAATGTTTAGGTATCGATCGGAAGAGGAAGGGTATCGAAGATGGAGAATTGGGTGGTGAAATACTTGACTTCGGAAAGGACGCCAACTATAATCCACAAGATCGATGATAATTACTTCACATAGCGAGTGTAAACCTGTGATATGATTAAAATCGAAGACCGCGCTGTGGTAAGGCTATCATATGTACTTATCCTACGGAGCAGTGCAGACCATCCAGGGGCCTTACATACGGTATAGAGAAAAATGGTCAAAATCATCATTGGACGGTTCCTATTCTGATCAATATCAAGACAAGAACTAACTAATGGAATACCCGCACGATGGGCTCAATGGACAGAGTTGAATCGTCCTAGTTGGGGATAGCAGAGAAAATGGGTTTGTTGATTCCTTTGTTGTAATCTGTCCTTCCTACTGGGTTCTTAGCTCAGGCAGATCTAATAAGTTCAATCGATCCTCCCTTAGAATCCTCTCTGTTGTAACTCGGTTAGGATAGTTCCTCATGAACATGTTCGTGAAGTGGGTTCCATAATGAATTTTTTCATCGGGAGGCTGGCCATCGTAAAGCTTCGCAACTGGGGAAATCACAGCTTGAAAGCTAGGTTCATGGAAGTAGGCGAAAGCAAATCGCTCGCGGGTATTGAGGCCAACTTTGTGGGGCGTGGATGGTAGGTACGAGTTGGTCATGAACTGCATTATATCCCCTAAAGAATGGACGTAAAACATTTCAGTATGTTGAATAATAGTTTTGAAGTGTTTGTGGAAGGCGAGGAATAGACAAACCTGGGAATACCGTGAAGACTCCAGGTACAGGAGGTACATAGACCCATCGCTCATCATCTTCGCGGAAGCCAGCGGCGCTTTTCTTCCAATTCTCCAGCTTCTCATCGGCTGCTGGGGGGCGAATAAATAGGCCTTAAATGATCAATGAAATGAACATATGCCTAAGGATACAATGGGAATCTTACCTCCAACCTCATCCTGGCCTGCAATGACCAAGAGACCGTAGTCCGTGTGGGACCCAATGCCGCGGCCCTCTTTTCCTCTTCCGTTGGTATTGTTATTTTGAGGGAACCTAAACGTCAAGGTCAAAATATATTGGCAATCATTGTTGAAAAAGAACCCATCCAACCTACCTCAGAACACGGAGATGGTGCCATCCATCCTTGGTTAAAGAGGTCAGAGTCTGAGGATCCAGACTAAGCCCGTATTCAATCATCTGCAGCAGGGTTTCTCCGCTATTACCCAAGGAGTCCATGTACTGTTGTATAGTGGTCTTCATATCGCTATCTGGCCAAGGGCAAGGACCATGGCAAGGCCACTTAGCTTTCACTCGAGCCTCGTCCAGAGGAAGGTCCTTAGTGACCGTGAATATCTCTGAATAATCAGCAACACCATCTGTAATTTCCTCCCCAGAGGCAATGTAGCCAGCGTAGCTCTGAGTGTCCACACAAGCAGCCTTCTGAGTAGGAGGCATCGCAAAGAACCGTTTACTAGCAGCAGACGCCTTATCAAAGAGATCCTGCTGCTTAGAACTCATCGAAACCTGGAGGATACCATCTTCACGCCACGCATTGATCATAGCCTTCCCCATTTCAATGTCTCTGGGAGATCCAGTAGCCTTCTCGGGCAAAGTGAATGTCTTGAGCTTCCCAACACGAGCGACAGAATTTGGTGGCATCGTGCTACCTAAGTCGCTCGGTGCTGTAGTAGTCGCCAGGCCTTTTGTCTGTTGACCCGGGAGAAGTACTGGGCTCGCATGGCGAATTGAGTTTTGGAACATAATTGGTCGGCGTAGTGCGATAGTGGCACTCCTATGTGAGAGCATGTTCTCCTCAGCTTTCTTTCCAGACTTTCGGATCAGCCTTTAGCTAAATTCGGTGTTCGATCAACTTACTAGATAGTTGTATGAGAGAAAGACAATGGTATGTTGCTCTCAACACTTTGCGGAACGGCTCTCTACTTATAGCCCGTTAATGGACAATGGTTAGGGGTGATGTGGTGTTTACAACTACCTTAGACAATAAGTAAAGCTGTATGAAAATCCCTCACACCCTTTTGCGAGGAACTATTTGTAAAATCAATCCCCTCTAGGCTAGCAGCATGATCCCCTCTGGGTTAGCCACATGGGACCCTTCTTGTTCACCACACTGAATTTGGCAATTAAAGGTAGTATGGCGGCCTGGATACGTTCGAGCCACCCTTCGTGGTTGTACAGCTCAGCTCCCTCATGCAGCCATGTAGTAATAATGCTGGCTTATTACGACATATACGACGTCAAATTTAATCCAAATAACAAGCCAAGTATCTAAATGTCCGCAGGTTATACCATAGGGTATCGGGGGATTTTCGCAATTTATTCTACCGTGATATATCGTTAGCCCAATGCTGATCGGTACCCATGTGAATTGACGGGTACAACCGTTCGGTTTTATATCTACGCTTTAGGTATAGGGTTTCATGCCGCCCCATACTTATAACATGCGAGTACTGGTATTCTCCGAGGTACTTCAACTTGCCCCTGATTCCACTCATTTAATCAAATGTCTTGCGTCTTCTTGATCAGAATCAAAGTCACTTCATCTTTCTGTTCCGCTGTGCCATTGTCACCCATTATCATATATTAGCTAATTTATTGCACAGACCCAACGGTAGCCACTGGTTCGCATGATCATTTGGGAGCCCAGGCATGCCTTTGACACTTTTTTGTATCAATTATTTGCGACCTTTCCTATAGGATCTATTTCCACTAAGCAGGCCCTACCGTGGGGGTGGTTACACGATGGCCAAACTGGGGTCAAGTTGCATGGCTGACCATCCCCAGACTATTCGTTTCATCTTGGCAGCCTAACTTGCAAACTGGCTAAGAATGGTTACACAAAGACGACACCTATGTAGATGGAATTTACATATTCCAAGAATATTATGTCACTGATGCCTTAATCCATGGATGGGCTCTTAAATACCTCCGAAGTCGTGTTGACTTTTGCTCCCAGCGCGCAACACGGGCAGAGTTACTTGAAATGGAATTTGTTCATCAATCGTTTAGCTGCGAATAACCGGCAGATTTACATCGACCATTGGAGATGTAGTTGAGAGGATTATCGGAAGTAAAGTAGCTTGAAATAGTTACTGAAATGTTTCAGGCAAGCACAATCTCCGATGAAAAGTTAGAGCTTGTTTACACGTCCCGGAATTACTTGTGCGAACATGACCTCTGATCATACAGATTCGTTGTCGGAACAACATCGGCAATTGCTCAGCTATCACGACCTGATACGACTAGTTATTGAAAGATTTAAGGAATCCGACCGGAAAATTGAAGTCTACCACTGGACAAAGCGATTCCATAATGGATCCAATCCGGCCCTTTTATGTCGTTGCGTATGCTCTACTATCTGCCTGCTTATTCAGGTTTTATTGATGATTGTTCTTCATTCTATGGTTTGAATAGCAGGTGAATACACTTCACATTTGTCCGGTAGGCCACATATCCATTTTGTATATGCAAATAAGCAATGGAAAGTAGGAATGCACTGCCTCGCGCTAAGCCTCTCATTGCGCCCAGGCGACATGTGTCGGTCAGCTGGAGACATTGCCCTTCGTAAAAATAGTGGATAGGGAGCTGGAATAATTTCCTAAAATGGACAACACTGACGCGGGAAGTGATGGAGATAGACGAGCAAAAGGAAGCGGACGAAAACAAGTGATACTTGTTAATTACTTGAATTTTTTTTTGTATATCATTTTTCGTTAACAAACATCAAGTTAATTAACTTCGATACGTTATAAATGTATTAGATCTGTTGATCCTACCCGATTGGGTAACACTCAACGGTGGCGAACATCAAAGTCTTAATTGTGGGGGTGGCAGCAATTATAAGAGAAGAGACATCGATCGATCTCGATCAAAAGTGAGGCTAGAATAATTTTGAGATTGAATGAGCTAACAATAGTAATGCTGTTATATATATTTCGTCGGGTTCATCAAGGCAGATCTAAAAAAAAAGGTAGGGTATCAGGTTTGGATAACAACACCCGCAATATATATATCTAACCCTGGAAGTCCCTATTATATTATATGATCCCAGTGTAATATCATCACACACTATAGAGCTGATCGATCCCAAAAAAAGAAAAATGCACAGACGCCAAGATCTAGCGCAGCGGAGACAAATCTTGATTTCGGAAGTTGATAACCGGAGAATTTCCACCGTGTAGCCGTTGCACGACTTACAATATACTACATTGGAAGTTGTAACTATAATGACAGCCTATCATTTGGAGAAGAATATGATAATGTGACAATATACTGTATGAACAATATTCCTTGAATTTGGACGATGATATCAGCCAATGACTTGTGTGGCTGAACTCTCCACCCAAATAAATTAAAATGATCTCATACCTCCCGAAGTTCCTCCACGCTCATACCTCTCTGACAACACGTACTACCTACCCCGACCGTGACCCGGTTTTGTTTGTAATTACTATTTCTTTTGGGCTTCTGGATATACGAACTCACGAATAGTCGTACAAATATCGTAGTTGTTCGTGAAATTCGTCATTTGAACAAGATGCTTACCTATTGCGGATATATGATTCCTTGTATGTTAACTGTGCACGTGGATAATTAGGATAAGCATTGAGTTGGTGGATTGTTGCACTGTTCACAAGTTTTCACATAACTTCTGATGTAATGATGATTCGGAGTGTAGCTGTCGAACCGGGGTTTTTCATTTTGAAATTTTTCTTCAAACAGGGACAATGACAGACTGGGAAATGACAGGTAATGGAGGCGAATTTGACAGTGGACACCGTATGTGCTCTGTCTGATAGATCTCTGATTTGTTCGTCCATAATTTTCCACGTTGGCGATAGCGTGGCTCCGGGGGACATCCATGGAAATGTCCTGCCCTTGGACCAATGATGTTGCTTTGGGGGGATTGAATTGTCCGGATAGTCTAGAACTTTGGAACTTGACGTAGACACCTCAGGAACAAGACATAGCTTCCATGTTAAAGAAGCACAGATCTCCACCTCCACCCTGCTTCTACACCCCGATTTAGCCACACTCCTCTCAATATCCCAGTCCCGCTATCTGATTCGTGCATCCACCCTGCAGCACCGTATGGATCAACCATTTGGTAGACGAATCTCCACCGACAAGTCATCTAATCGCCCCACTCCATGATGCCGATGATGCCACTAACGGCCCTACCGTACGTTGTATAGATTAACTCTGTGACGATCCCCCATACAGGGATTTTAAGCAAAAATGATAGTAAAAAGGCCGTCATGATATCAACGGTCCATGACGTAGTAGGCTCTGTAGGTATGGTGCCTGGTTACGGTACTTACATAGACAACTATGATGGTGGACACTTTCGATGATATCAGAATCACTGAAGCCTTTATATAAACACTTGAACCCGTTCCTAAAATTATTCTTTTCATTATTCAAACCCCATTCTATTTCTATCAATCCAGAAATTACCGCCTACCAACACTACTCCCGAACTATACCCTGTTCCCGGGATTTGTACATTATCAATCCAACCGCATACGTTTTTACGAAGTATACCTGACGCCTAACGAACACGACTGTATTACATTCAATTTGCAACTATCCAACTCGATTTTGATTCTTTATATCAACAACAAACCATCTCAAGCATCCAAAACAAAACCAAAACAACAATGTCTTCCCCCGCCGTGAGCAAAGCACCCCCCAAGCTGGGCTCCAAGGCCGGAACCCCCGCCAAAGCCCGCAAAGACTCCGGCTCCAGCGCAGCCAGCAAACCAAGCGCCGCCGCCGCCGGAAGCCCCAAAGTCACGAAGAAGACGACAACACCCCGCAAACTTTCCCAGAAAGCCCCCGAACCAGTCGACGAAGACATCGAAGAGCAATCCATCCCAGAGACGCCCTCCCCGAAGTCGAAGAAGCGCACCGAGCAGCGCCGCCCCATCTCCCCACCCGAAGACGCAGCCTCCCAGGCGCCTTCTGCCTCCGGCTCCGCAGCACCACTCGGCCGCGCTACCTCAGGCTTGCCTGATAAGGCGAAGGATCTTGCCGGCAAGGCGAAGGAGACAGTCCAGCAGGGTTCCGAGAGTGTCCAGAATGGCGCTAAAGATGCCACCCAGACTGCTACCGATAACCTGCCTGTGCCATTTGACCTGTCTGCATTGAAGGGTCTTGAGGTCGCTGAGGGTGGGGATATCCTTGGACAGGATGGGAACCCCATTGGCAAGGTTGTCGAGGGGGATGCGGAGGATCTTGTCGGACAAACTGTCGGTGACGATGGGGAGATTATCGATGAGGAGGGCGATTTGATTGGTCGCGTTGATATCCTTCATGAGGTCGCGGACCAAGCTAAGAATGCCGCCGATGACGCCCAGGAGAAGGTCGGAGAGATTGATCCGGAGAACCTTGTTACGGATATCGCTCAGCTTGAAGGACTTCCTGTTTCTGATGGCGGTGTTATCAAGAACGCTGCTGGTCAAGTCGTCGGCCGCATCGTTGAGGGTGATCCTGAAGATCTTATTGGGTATACCCTCAACGAAGATGGTGAGATCGTCGATGAAGAGGGCGATGCCATTGGTCGTGTTGATCTGATTCCTGTTGAGGAGCAGAAGAAGGCCATTGAAGGTGCTGCTGGTGATGCCACTGATAAGGTCGGTGGCGCTAAGGACGATCTTGAGGATCAATACGAAGATGCTCAGGATGGTGTCTCTACCCAACAGGCTAAGAGTGCTGTTGATGGTGCCGCGGATGAGGCCGAAGACGATGTTTCCGATGTCGAAGGAAATGTCGACGAGGCTAAGTCTACTGCCGAAGATGTCGCCCCTGACGCCGAAGACGCTACCGATATTGTCGACGATGCGAAGGATACCGCCGAAGATGGCAAGATTGACCTCGAAGACAATGTCGAAGGTGCTAAGGATGCCGCCGAAGACGCCGGTGAAGACGCCACGGATACCCTTGATGAGAAGGTCGAGGGTGCCAAAGACACTACCGAAGATACCGCCGAAGATGCGGTTGAAGACGCCGAGGAGACCGCTGAGGATGCCGCCGAAGACGTCGAGCAAGAAATCCCCGGCCTGGAGACCCTCGAAGGGCTGGCCTGCAACAAGCTCGGTTACATCATCGACAAATCCACCGGCAAGCCCGTTGGCCAAATCACCGAAGGCGACGCTAAGAAACTATCCAAGCTCGGTGCCACACTCGACGACAAGGGCCAGTTCTGGGACAACCGCGGCAACGTGATCGGCCAAGCCAAGGCCCTCCCGGTTGAGGAGGACGAAGGCGAAGAAGGTCCCTTCTCCGGTTTGGAGGGCCTGGTCGTCGGCGAAGACGGCTTTGTCGAAGACGAGAACTCCACCCGCGTCGGCCGTCTGATCGAAGGCGATGCGAAGAAACTGAGCGGTCGTGGCGTTGACGAAGATGGCGAAATCCTCGATCGAAAGGGTAACGTCATTGGACGCGCTGAGCGCCTCGAACCCGAGGAAGAGCCCGAGGAGGAGGAAGAGGTTGGACCTGATTTCTCTGCTGTCAATGGTCTCTCGTGCAACAAGGCTGGCTATGTCATCGGACCCGATGGGTATCCCATTGCTCGTGTTGTCGAGGGCAACCCCAAGGAGCTTGCCGGTAAGAAGATCGAGGACGGCGAGATCTACGACGGAAAGAAGGTCGTTGGCCGTGTTGAGCTCATTCCCGAGGATGAGCTCGAGAGCAAGCCTGAGGGTGTCTTCGCTGGCATGGAGACCCTCTTTGTGACCAAGGATGGATTCGTCGAGGATGATGAGGGATCTATTGTTGGTAAGCTTATTGAAGGTGACGCCAAGAAACTTCGTGGTCGCGCTGTCGATGAGGATGGTGAGATCACCGATAAGTACGGCAACGTCAAGGGTCGTGCTGAGCCCTACGAGCCTCCCCAGGAGGAGGCCCCCGCCGAGGAAGATCTCTCTATCCTCGAGGGCAAGGTTGTCAATAAGTCTGGTAACGTTGTTGACCCCGCCACTGGCGCTGTCGTCGGACGTATCGTCGAAGGTGACAAGCGCCTCGCTGGATGCAAGGTCGACGGCAAGGGCCAGATCTGGGGTGACAATGGCAAGGTTGTTGGACGCGCCGAGCTCATCCCGGGCGCCGAGCAGCACAAGGCCGAAGGCCCATTCTACGGCTTCGACAACGCTGTGGTCGGTAAAGATGGCGTCGTTCAAGACGGCGAGAAGATCATCGGACGTCTGATCGAAGGCGACGCCAAGCGCCTTCTTGGCCGCAAGGTTGACGAAGATGGTGATGTTCTCGACAAGAACGGCAACACTATCGGCAAGGCCGAGCGCTGGGAGCCCGAGGAGAAGAAGCGCGAGGTCAACCCTATGTCTGGGCGCAAGATCAACAAGGAGGGCGAAGTCCGCGATGCGGACGGCAACCTTATTGGAAAGCTCACTTCGGGTAACCTCGCCACACTAGTCGGGAAGACTATCGACGACAACGGCTATGTTGTTGATAACGATGGCAACAAGATTGGCGAATGCACCTTGCTTGAGAACATCCCCGAGCCTGAGCCCGAAGAAGAAGAGGGCCCGACGGCCGAAGAGCAGGAGGCTGCGGCTAAGGCAGAGTCCGACCGCCAGCTCGCCGAGAAGATGATCTCCATCCTCAGCCAGACTCTCGATCGAGTCAAGCCTGTTTGCAAGCAGATCGAGGAGGTAAGTTCCGACCCACCATATGAATCCCGTGAAAGCAACAGTACTAACACAACATCTAGGCCTGCGAGAAAGCCGACCGCGCCCCTAAGGAGGAACTCGACGAGGAGAAGCTTGTTCAAACCGTCAAGCCGCTCCTCGAAGAAGGCGGCCGCATTCTTCAAGAATGTAACGGAGCCATTCGCGCACTCGACCCCGATGGACGCATTGCCGCGACCGCTAAGGCGCGCGCTGCTTCCCGCGATGCCACTCCCGAGGAGTATCAGCTTGCCGACATGATCAAGGAGCTCACCGAGACGGTCATCAAGACCATTGATAACGGCAAGAAACGCATCGCTGATATGCCCCATGCTAAGAAGGAGCTGAACCCCCTCTGGGGTCTGCTCTCTGAGCCATTGTTCCAGATCATCGCTGCCGTTGGCTTGTTGCTTACCGGTGTGCTTGGACTTGTTGGTCGTCTCCTTGATGGTCTTGGTCTTGGTGGATTGTTGAATGGTCTGCTTGGCAGTCTTGGATTGGACAAGTTGATTAATGGACTTGGTCTGGGCGGTTTGACTGATGCTCTTGGACTTGGAAAGAAATGAAAAGTTGGAATGAAGTTGGTTTGAACTTCTTGTTGGCGGTGCTTTTGTGACTTTTGTCTGTTTTTGCTAGCGTTGATTGCTTTGGTTGAGCTGTACTTTTTCTAATTCCCTGTACTATGAATTCTCCCAAGATTAATGAACTTGGACTTTATTTTGATTCATTTTGATCTATTCACAAATATTAATAGTCTCGTAAGTACAGGTATGCAGAATAGCAGGGTTCAATTCCCATGCTTGGTTTCATCAAAATCCATCTCTCGGGGATTTGTTAAATCTCTCATCAGATCCAAGATAATAACGCATGTAGAAGGAATGGACATGTTCATAATTACAATGAGGTTGAACATTTAAACAATGCACCACTCAGGGCGCTTTTGTGGCAACTCCCAACGGGGGAACTGCCCAATTGGACTAGTGTCGATCGTCGAGTCTTGCATAGAAGATGGCGTGGCGCATACTAAGTTAATGTGTCTTTGATGTGTCAGTCGAAGTGCGAGACTGATCTATGTGGGACGATTCACCGAGGTTGCGATAGGCTCTGTCTCTGGCAGCACCCTTATCCTTTCGGATAGTAAGGCAGTTGATACCGAGGAAAGTCGTGATGCGGTTGATGACGAGAACCGCCCAGTGCATGTAGATAACCAGGGCGAAGAAGAAGTACACCCAGAGATACAACAGTTCCAACCATGGGGCAATGACGGGGAAGCCGATTATGGGCAGGTTAATGAGGACCGCGCCACCGATGAGGGGAGCCTGCATAATAGTCCAGAGGGGGAAGGGCTGTCTCAGAAGATGGGCCAAAATGATCATGGTGGTCATGCGTCCGAAGACGAACGCAATAACCCAGCAGAACAAAACGAGGTGGTTCCCGGAAAGAATTGTCGAGTAAGGCGAGAACAACCAGGCAATGTTGGAGAAAGTGAAGACGATCATAGGCACCCACTCCTTAAGCAAGGGGGTGAACGGCAAGCCCTGCTTCTTGCGGGCCTCAGCTACATTCATAACACATCCGGGGAGATGTCCGAGGAGGAAGCCACCAAGGAGAATTGGAACCCAGAGGTCTTTGATGGAGTTGTTGCCGAAGATTTGGGGGAAGTTAAGGAAACCAACGATGGGCTGAGACCACATTCCAGGGCCCCAGATTCCGGAGGCAATCATAGTTGCACACGCGATGATCAGACCCTCAGTCGGGCCATTGAAATAGCCGAGGTAAAGAGTGTGGGTGTGGAAGGTCTCCCATGTCGAGAAATACATGGCCAGGCAAGGCACGAGCGCAGTCCAAGCACCAAGTTGCGAGGCTCCAAAGCCCATTGCGGCTGTCGACAGCAGACTGGCTAGGGTGCAGTTCAAAGAGTCGATACCATGACTGTACCTGATTAGTGATCCATCCATGGTTTTCAGAGAGCGGTACAAACTCAAAAAGTTCTCCGAGTCCACTGGACGTCCCGGTTCGGCGTGCCTGTTTACCATCCACATTGTCGAGGGTAGAATACCTAGTTCATGTGAGTTTGAATCCAATAGATGGAGGGATAGGCGGTCACTCACATCCACATGCCAAGAGCGAAGCTGTAGTAAATCCAAGCGGGGCCCTAAAATATCTGGTTAATTCGCCACTTCCGATAAAGCACCGAGTAAGGAACAGGAACAGGGATACTCACGGGTCCCACCATATCTGGCACAAAAATCTGAATGATAAAGATATTGGCCACGATCCACAGGAACCCAAGAAGGGTCACCATGTTGGGGGCCATCCACATCGGCACAATTTCGACGAAGGCATTCCACTGAGCAGAGGAGAAGTCAATTGTTTATTCTGAGGTAACGTAACTCCTGCAGGGGTTCAAGGTTGTCATACGTAGTGCTTCAAGATATACCGAGAAATGAACGACTTGTCAACACTCGAGTACTTGTAGGACTTAAGGGGTAGGAGGGCATCGTCGGAGAGGGAATCCTGGGTCTCTGTAGGGGTTGAATGTTCGAATTAGCAAAATACTCAGAATCAATATAGTGGTCATAGTCTTCATATCACCAACCTTGGACCATCTGATAGATTGCGTTCATTTTTGAAGATTAGGCCGTGTCACGCGCGGAGTTGTAGTATGGTCGGGGGGAGTAAACACCAACACCTCAGTTCATAGCGAGGTGCGCAAACAAGTGGATAAAATGGACAAATGCACAAATCAAATCATGCCTTTAAACACAAATGTCGACTCTCAAGAATCTCAAGAATACGTGGAGAAAAGGAGAAGCGGGAAATGTCCCAGATGGATTTTCAGGTCGAAATCACGTGCCCTGCTCCGCATCGGGAACGCGAACAAGGGAAGCTTGACTTGACCGAGATCTCACGGGATTTGCCAGTGCATTGTTCAGACTCAAGTTGCATTGCCGCATCTAAGTGTGCCCTCGAACTTATTGACTGCGCCTCACTTACGCCTTCGCCTGGCCTACGATCTACCTCAGCGCCCTGCGATACTCGACCACCATAAGCGCGTAATCGCCCATCTCGCATTTCACCGTCATCTGGAGCTCGAATCTGCCCGACGCGAACTGGTCTTGGATTTCTTTTCGCCCCCGACGCTACAATCACCTATCGAGTCTGGTTGGATATGACGGTGGATGGTCTTCACAGCGCTCCCCGCGCATCTCGTCACTGAGGAATCTTCAGATCTTCACGATGCCGGGTGTTCTCGAACCCCCCGTTGGTACCGCGGCACGCCCGTTGGATCTGGGATTCAGCGTAGGACATCAGAAAGTCGAACTTGAGATCGATCTCGCTTCTAAAAGCCTGAAAGGAAGGACCGAAATCACAATCCACCCTCGCCGCAGAGATCTAGGAACAATTTGGTTGAATTTTCGACAAGGCGAAGTCAAACAGCTGAGCGTTAACGGCAAGCCTGCAACAACAAAATACACCGATCATTACGAGTCGCTACAACTCTACGGCGTACACTATCACGAACGATTGACACCTAAGATCGATAGCCTCTTGCAAACTCCCCCAAGACCTACCTTACCCATCACGATTCCGAAGGGCGTCCGCATCGAGGAACTGGATCCATCTTCAGCCGAAGCACAAGATCAAATCGCACTACAATCTACTGTCGACAATGTCGATGGCCCTTCAAGTGCCAGGGCGCCAGAGGCAAACCTTCCGCGATTTACGGCTCTGACAGTAAACATCGAATTTGTTATTGATCATATTCGGGACGGCTTACAATTTGTCGGTGTCGAAAATGGAGATCGACGGTATCCTCATGCCTATACCACCAACTCACTCGAGTCTGGCATCGGCTGTCCCTTGTTTCCATGCGTGGATGATATATCCTCGCGATGTACCTGGGAAGTTTCCATAACATGTCCTAACTCTCTTGGTGATGTATTCGACCGCAAGAACCAAGATGCGCCCGGTGCGGCAACCCCATCCCGCTCCAAAGCGCCGACCCGCCAACTTTCTGCGGACGATGAGGGCCTTGATATGTCCGTGGTGTGCTCCGGCGATTTGACTGATGACATTGTGGACCCCAAAGACCACACCCGCAAAACGGTTTCGTTTGCCTCATATTCACCATTGGGGGCCTTGCAAATTGGGTTCGCTATTGGTCCATTTGAGTATGTCAACCTGGCCGATTTCCGCGAAAGTGACCAGGATGAACAACTTGGCCAAAATGCTATTCCTTTGCACGCATTCTGCCTCCCAGGTAGAGCCGACGAAGTCCAAAACAGCAGTTTTCCCATGGCCCAGGCGATCGACTTCTTCTCTTTGTCGTACGGGTCGTACCCATTCGGCAGTTACAAGATTTGTTTTGTCGATGACCTCCCAACGGATAGCCTTCCCACTGCGTGCATGTCGATCTGCAGCAGCCATCTACTCTTCCCAGCCGAGATGATCGACCCCATGTATGACTCTACTCGGGCTCAGGTGCACGGTCTGGCATGTCAGTGGACTGGAATCAACATCATTCCTGCTGAGCCTTCGGATACATGGGTCACAGTTGGTGTGGCATGGTACATTACAGATACGTTCATGAGAAAACTTTGCGGAAACAACGAATACCGTTTCAGACTGAAGCAGATGTCTGACCAAGTCTGCGACTTGGATTATGAACGCCCCTCGATATATGACATGGGTAACATTCTCAAGGTTGATCCCTCCGAATATCGCTTCGTTGCATTGAAGGCGCCTTTGGTCTTGTTCATTCTGGATCGCCGACTGACCAAAGCCAGTGGCAAGGCCACGATGTCTCGCATTATTTCTCGACTTTTCCTGAACTCTCGGATGGGTGATATACCCAATGGAGCTGTCACCTCGTCCCTGTTCCAGAAAACCTGTGAGCGACTGGGTCACGCAAAATTAGACGTCTTCTTCCAACAATGGGTATACGGCGCAGGATGTCCACGATTCCAGGCGACACAACGATTCAACAAGAAGAAGCTCGTGGTTGAAATGATGATCAGACAGGTCCAATCTGAACCCCAAGCCCCTCGCGATCTCGACAAGGATTCCTTCTTGCGTGACGTGAAGGAAGAGGTCCGGCACGTCTACGCGGGCGCAGTTCAGCCGGTCTTCACAGGGTCGATGACCCTTCGGATTCACGAGGCAGATGGAACTCCTTATGAACACATCGTTGAAATCAAGGAAGGGGTGACGAAGTTCGACATTCCATACAACACGAAGTACAAAAGGCTCAAACGCAACAAAAAGCAGCGAGAGAGAGCCGTCGCCTCGGGGGATCCTGAAGTCCAAGAAGAGGTTCTGCTCTACTGTCTGGGGGATGTCCTTCAGACAGAAGAAGAGACACAGGCTTGGCGTTTGGCTGACTGGACGAAAGAGGACGAGGAGCGAATGGGGCAGGAATCCTATGAGTGGATTCGAATGGATGCAGACTTTGAGTGGGTCTGCAAACTGTCTCTCGGTATGCCTGGGTACATGTATCTCTCCCAGCTTCAGCAAGATCGAGATGTTGTGGCCCAGCTCGAGGTGAGTTATATTTCTGTTTTCAACTAATGGAACCACGATGCTAACCTTCTCAGTCGTTACAATACATGACTGCTCAACGAGAGCACCCTCTAATTTCCACCATCTTTGTTCGCACTCTGATGGATAGTCGATACTTCCATGGCATACGTACCACGGCTGCACGTGCCTTAGTGAAGCATGCTAAGGATGAGATTGATTGGGTTGGACTGCATCATCTTGAGATGGCATTCCAGGAGCTTTTCTGTCTCCCAGGATCTCCCATGACTCGCTCAAATGACTTCTCCGACCGAGCGGCCTACATCCTACAACAAGTCATCCCTGACGCAATTTCGAAAGTCCGGGACAACAGTGGGAAAACTCCATTAAGGGTGAAGCGATTCCTTTTCGATAAACTCAAGTTCAATGACAACTCGAATAACGAGTACTCAGACAACTTCTATGTTGCGTCCTTGATGAGGTCCCTGTGCCATGCCATGCTCGGTAAGAGCGAGGCGCGTACTGATGAAGAGTTAGACCATTTCGATATGGAACGTGTTCTTGAGGCTCAGGCCGAGGAACAACTAGACAAGGATGCCATCGCCGAGTTTGACCGCTACCGACGAATGGACGAATGGTCAAGCTCTTTCCAGAACCTCTACTCCCGAGCCGCACTTCAATGCCAGGCGCAATTAATGCAAGCTAAGATGATGGACCTGGATTTGATGCGTTTCATCCCATATACGCGAGCAGGAACGTATGACCTTCTCCGCATGCAAGCATTCCAATGCTTGGTGGACCTGGATATTTCCCAGAGTCCGGAGCTTCTTCGTTGGCTCATGTTCACATTGTCGGCCGACTCTTCAGCCTGGATACGCCACCAATCTTTACGTTTGCTCGGTCAGACCCTAGCACATATTGCTTTTGGTCGTCCTCAACAAACCGAGGCCTTCCAAAATGATGGTTTAATCATTGAACAAGAATCATCCACACAAATCCGCCGAGACGATATCGCACGACGCCAGACTATTCCTGGCGCCATTGAAGCCCTCAAACGAGAGCTTGCTGGCGACGCATCGATGAAGGAATGCATGTGGGCAGCATGCAACTCACCGTGCATGGGCCTTTTGGAGCTTTCCGAGCTTACTGACCTTTGCCGTACGTTGTACGACCCAATCACCTCTAAGCTCGTGCGGATGAAACTTCCGCGATATTGGAGCGTCCAAAACCAGGGTCATGGCAAATTGCGTTTCTATCGATCTACCAAAGCCCGCATGGGTCCGTCTTCCAAGCGCAAGCGCGAGGATCAGGGCACGCACCCACCCTCATCAACTCGCATTACATTCAAACAGACCAAGACTGGCCTCGCTCCAGGAACGCCCACCCCTAATCATCTCCCCAAAATCCACATTCCCAGACCATCGCCTGCACAAAGCGGAACTCCCAAAGCCCCTGCCACATCTACACCCAAGCTGAAGCTCAAGTTTGGTGGTCGACCAACATGAATATCTAACGCTGTTCTTTCAAATATCACATGTATTTTAACCTTAACTCTTTTATTATTTCCGTCCGTGGCCATTGACTCAGGCAGGAGGATGGAACCAAAACATGCTCCCAGGCGCCATGTCGATTAGCTCTATGTTCTGATTGCAATACCAGCTAGCTGTGCCTTATGTTCGTTCCCCTGTAATTTCCAGTGCAGGTGTAGACATTCAAAAGTCATTGGGATAGCCATAGTAGTCTAAAACGCGCCCTGGCAAACAAGTAGAAAAAAAGTAGAACAGAAAAAAGGTTTTGATTGTTCCCATAAGAGAAACCGACCCAGAAACTCCCAGTAGCATTAGATCTTTTCCCAGCACTCGGTGCTCGAGTGGTGCCTATGTGCGTGCCCCTTCCATCAAAAGAAACGTCGTAGATTGTGCGTAGATGAGTGCCTTATTTATCGGTAATGCGCTCGAGTGCCTCGAGTATCACGACGGAGTTACCGCGGATGACCTGATAACGAGCATCTGTTAGCGGGGTTCTTAATATCCGTCGATAGGAATTCAACGCACGATCATGCCAATGGCGACTTTCTCTCCGCCTTGCTTCTCCTCGAATGCCTCATCTAGAACAATGTTCATGAAGACCTGCGCAAAAACATCGTTAGTTATTCCCCGCTTGATCGGTTCTGTCTTTGTCCCGCCTTTCACGGCGCGCCAGGGGGTACCCCGGCATCCCGAAAGACCAGACAATGGGGTGTGGACATACATCATAGCCTCGGAGAATACCAATGACTTTGCGGTTGCCGTTGAGTTGGCAGAAGACCCGCTTCTCCATGTACTGCGGAAAAGGCACGACGTCAGCTGAGATCTCGGGACCAAAAAGAGCGAACATAGTAGGGGCAGTACTAACCTTCTTCAATTCAGGCTGGGCTTGAGGCATATTGGGCGAGTCGGTTGGGTATCTTGGGGTTTGGCAAGATTCAAGTCACCGCAGTGGCTTTGGGAGTTTGGTGCAAGCTGCGTCGGAGAAACGATAATCCGGATATGAGATACGGCGATAAGAGCTGCTGTTCCCTCAAGCTCACACGTTCACGCCACCAACTTGCATCGCTTTGTTTTCGCCTTACTTGATTGCTGGGTAATTCCAAATATGAGCTCTAAATTTGCAAATCGCAGAAAGCCCCGCAAGGTCGGTAGGGATGACGAGGAGGATGCAGGCGCTGCGCCAGGTATGTGGGCTACGATTACTTTTTTTCTACCCTAGATATTCGCCTACCAAGGTCGCCGCTGACATGAAGATTTGCAGAGCCAGTCGTTAAACGCCCAGCTGCCTCTAGGCCGAAGCAAAAATCCAAATTGCAGTTATCATTTGGCGCCGAGACGTCAATGAACGATGGAGACGAAGACAGCGAAGTGGTCGTACCGAAACGCCACGGTCTAGGACGCAAGGCAATGGAAAGGAGCGCCGGTGTGCTTCCTTCGGTGTCCTCGGAGACCCTTTCTGCGCGATTCGGCCAGGACCCAGACCGGCCTACCTATAACCACGACTATTTGAAGGAACTTCGCGATTCCACACCCTCGACACCGAAGACAACAACCGACGACGAAACCAGCAAGGCTGTGGATGTTGCTGCGAAGTTTGGGGAGATTATGACTGTCCCGGGACAAGCACACATCCCCAGCGAAGCCGAGATTCGGGAGAAAAAAGCCCGACGAGCACGTCTGGCTATGGAACACGGTGCGGAGGACGAGTTCATTTCATTGGACGCTAACAATGCAGCCAACACCGATGACTGGGATGCGGTTGTGCGAGGGGAGAAACAAGTCGAAGAAGAGACAAGACTTGTACGGGACGATGAAGACTTTGCCGAAGGGTTCGAGGAGTTCTTCACGGAAGATGGCAAAATGGCGCTCGGGCGAAAGGCAGAGCGCGAAAAGAAGCGAAAGGACCGTGAAGCCATGCGTGACCTCATTGAGGATGCCGAGGGTATTTCCGATGAAGACGATTCTGACTTGGAGGAAAAGGCCGCCTATGAAGCCGCTCAGGTTCATGCGGCCATGGGTCATGGCAAGTCAGCCGGCATTGATCGTCCGAAGACTCCTCCCAAGGTTACATCCCTTCCACGATTGGCTAGTAGTTTTGAAAGATTGCGCACATCTCTGGCATCTATGGAAGTCTCGAAAACACAGATGATCAGCAGGATGGAGGATTTGAGGAAGGAGAAGGCAGATATCGCGATTCGTGAGGTGGAGATCCAGGCGATGATCAAAGAAGCTGGCGACAACTATGAGCGACTCAAGAAGGAAGCTGCTATTGTTTCGAACGGAAAGCTCGATTCCTCCAGTGGAGCTCTGGAAAAGTCCCGAGGATTGGAAAGCGTTGGTACTCCTGTGCATGTGCCAGTAAGAGGTTCCTCAATGTCGGATTCCTCGGATTCCAGCTTCGAGGATTCTTCATAGTGATCTCCTCCCTGTACCTGTACCTACCTGCCAGGCGGCCTGGATGCTCAACTTCATCTCGGTCATTACTAGATTCCCTTGCGTCGTCTTCGTGGAGTCTTCCTTGTTGCTTTTGATACCCAATGAACGAGTTCTGTATTATATTTCCATTTGCTTAACCTTAGCTTTTTGACCTCTTTTTTTACGCAGAGCTACACATTAGATTCCCTGACGACTCTCAAAATGCTAGTCAACACGCACTATCACAAAACGACCCATCTCTATTTGACAACCGAGTTGACACCTCACAGACTGACTCCAACGGATAATCCCAGTGTTGCAATCAACGGCTTAAGCTTTGATGCCATACAGGACCTTTATGTACCCTATCAAAATACTGGCGCCCATTAGAGGGCCTCTAGTGATGCTAAGCCTATCGAAAGTGCTGCAACCTTGGAACAGGATTCCCACGCCATAATGGACTCTGCGGTATACCAACATTCGAACATCCCTAGCGGCTGGGCAGCTCCAAAAGCGACCTTTTACACCTTGAGCAAGGCTGGTTCGACTCGTCTGGCCAGCATTAAGCTCGTTGGGCACTCATGCGACCTGACCGTTATATGTGTCTTGCCGCTCTAAGCACAATCAAGACTATTATCAAACAGCGGTCTGCAAAACACGATGACTTTGCTACAGCCCATAGCCATATTATGGCTCCGGTCGCTCCTTTTGACCGCGTACACCTGAGTTTCAACTAATGCCAAACCCCTCACGGTGAGCGAACATCACGCCTTGTTTAATCATTCTCCAACCAGTCAGATCCTTGCACAAGTTGTCTGGTGCCTTCATTCTGAAGTTGAGATGCGGAGAGCTATAGGGGGTTCTTGCATTGGAACCGGATGCTACACCACCCACTTTCATGCCCGCGTGGACCCTATGCTGGTTATTATGGAGAAATGGTCAATACTGTCACTTGAATTGTCAACAAGACGGTGCGGCTGGCCGGGTGGACCGTCTGCCCGTCTGTCCGTTTGCCTAATAGTTCCTCATATTATGTTTTAGCAATGTCTTGCTTTACATACGCGTCTTTCTCGAAGAAGCTAACCTCCCTTTCCAACGGTATTTACCTACATGTATGTACATAGTAAGAGAGGTTTTGAGTGTTATATCATACATCCCGGATACACTAACTACATGGTTTTTGTTTATTACATGCCCTAGTCTTTCTTCTGGCAGTTGCTAACTCCTAAGGCATCTCTCTTTAAACTATAACAAAGCTTCGGGAAAGTTTCTGGGTTTCCACAGCACTACCCTTTCCTTAGGACGGGTTCGCGGAACGCTTGGGGGCAACACGCATCGTACTCATATATCACTGTATTGGTCATGCTTCATATCTTGAATGAGGCAACAGGCGTCGTGAAGTTTAATGAATTCTAAAGGATCCTACAATACTATAAATCCCGATAAATCAGTTTACGATTACAAAATATGTCCCCGAACAAAGCTTCTACTTAACCTGTGACCCCGGGTGAACTCCATAATATCAATCGGACTGACTTAGGTTATTGGTACCAGTACTCAGACCACGTCGGTGTTTAGGTTATGCACGTATTGGATGAATTTGATGGCGTTGGACTCATTCTCTAGAAGCGTTGGGGCATTATAAAAGTATATTCCTAGTAATTTCAAGGTTACTAGTGAGATGGTCCCGACGGCTTCTCCTCCCATCAAGTTAAGACCCTAGAGCAAATCCCGATGCATGAGATGATGCTCTGTCGCCTTATAATTTGCTATTTGCTTACGGCTGAATATGCCTCCTATGTCTGTTTAATCTGATCTGGTTACTAGGGAGCAAGGATAGGGGAGAAGAAAGGAGTCAAATCTCTACTATCAAACATGGAGCTACTTCCGTAGCTCGATGAAGCCTGGCAAACAAGGTATCCAAGGGCCTGTCCCAACACAAACAGAGGAAGCGGAAATGAGACTTTGCAAGAACACGCTAAGAGGAACAGGGACTTTGGGAGAAGTGAATGTTCTTTTCATATGTGGATATATATTTTGCATCCCGCCTTAAATATCCACTTTCTAGCTTAGGAACACATTCGATAGTAAACCCCAAAGTATGGTAAAAGCACTACAATATTTGTACTGTTATATATCCTGCACCATCTTTAGAACCCGCGGCGAGGGGTGCCTTTGTATGTCTCTCGTGTTCTGGTTTAAGAGAGGTCGCAGATTATCGCAGATTATCGCAGATACTCACAGCTCTACACCCATTTTGAGGATCCTAGAGAACTGAACTCGCAGAAAGCGGAGCATTATTCCTATGTATTTGCACACTAACTTGATGGACGATTCCCCGGCCACTTGCTGCTTTAGCCTGGAGATCATATGAAAGTGATAATTTTGCATCCACCAGCTTCCGAATATATATCAACCTAGTTGGATGTCTATATTTCGCTACCATCTGTTGTATATCCTTCTTTCAATCTCTACTTATTATTGAGAATCCAAAAGTTTTTAGTTTGCCCCTCGGTTCACATTATACTCTCTGTTGACCTAACATCTCATCACCTTTGGGCATTTCCCAATTGTCTACTCTATCATCCGCACTGTTTCATGACCTCCCCGACGCTATTGTACAATTTGACTACGAGAATACGGACTAGTCATTCCGTAGTTTACCTACAATCGAACTTCATTAAAACTACTCCTTATTGACCGACTCTTTAACTGGTTGTTATCCTGGGACGACGCAGCTGGCCGACGGAAGCAGGAACGCGACGGGGAGTTCAAACGTCTGGCGTACCGGGGATGGCCGTTACTGACTCCTTCTATACGGCATGTCCTACCAAAAAATGGTATCATTAAGAGTTCTACGGGGGCGCTTGATCCAGTAGATAGACATCGTGTTCTTCCATTTCCTCAATATTTGTGAGACATTCCCCCCTACTTTGCGCTCTCTTGAGTGGGGATGCGTATATAAAGTGTGCTACTTATCAAATTCAATATTAAAACAACCATTTACTTAATTGAGACCAGGAAATCAATAACCTAGTTCATCGGTCAAGTCCCGATCCCTGAGTAACATCTCCCCGACACCCCATGGAAGACTAGACAAGATATCACCATCACCGGCTGTAGAGACCATAATTGAAAATTCCGACTCTGAAAATGCCGCATATTTCCCGAAACCTTCGGTGGGAGGTAGAATTTGTGAAACAAAAACCAACATTGTGTCACAATGTCTCCTTTTAACTGGGAGTTGTTAGCGCACTAACCACTAACCGCGACAATGCATAGCTACATGCCAGCAAGCCATGGTCTGGAATGTGGTAGGCTGGATGTTCCTCCCACCTCTGAATTGTGTCTTATGTCTCATCTAGAAACCCAGATTCCTGGTCTGCGACAAGTAGAGTCTCTGTTAGGAAGGAGCCGAGTCCCTATACGTGAATGAGGAAGAATCCTTCAGCTTCTGTCTCAACCTCCAAACTACTGCAGGCTTTTCGTTTCTGTTTTTAGCCAAACAGCCGATGCCCTTCATTTTATTGATCTACTTGGCATATTTTAGAGCTAAAAAATCCCAGATAAACTACACTAAAGCAGGCACTAAAGTACCTACCCACAACCCCGGTATCCGGGATCCCCGAGCCCTAATTCAACCAATCAATAACCAACAGACAGCCAACGGATAACAGGCTGCCGAGAGACTCCTTTCAAATTAGACAACACCAAACTCTTTTTGCTTTTTTTTTTGGATTCTTTCCTTTTGCTTCTCCGCTGATCATCCCTAGATCCACTGTTCGTATCAACACAACGCATCCAACCTGTCTGTTCCCACCCCACCCCTTCCCCAGATTTGTTTCGGATTTATCTAGGCCTTAATACTGCCTGACAGATACATAGTACACATCACCAGGTAATAATATCCTAAAAATAACATACAATAACAAGACCAATTATGATCTGCATATGCGAAATGAAGCATAGCGATCAATCGAGCACCTGGAACCTGGAAAAGGTAAATCCCAAACCCACTAGGGCGGCATCTCCACAGACATGTAACACCAACACAACATTGCTTCAAAGAAACGAAATTTACTCGGAGCTTTCCCACAGGATCGGGAGCTGAGGTTCTCCACTCCTAGCTAGGGGGCCGGACGGAATCTTTGCGCGTTCGTGCTGCTGCAGGCTCGTTTCTGATCTTTCCGGTTTCAACGTCACCTAGGCCATCCCAGCGGTCGTTAAAGAAGCTTCTTCTAAATATGCCTGTTTTTAGGGCCGTGGGGATCTGGGGAAAAGGGGCTCGGAGGGTTTTCTGTTAAATTCACGATGTTTATTTATTTCTCTCAGCAGTTGTGGACGTTAGTGACTTGTTGTGTTTTGATGATTGAATTTACTCAAATATAATCCTACACTATTCCAAGAATAGTCCAACGGAAATAGAAATCATCCTGACAAGGATCTTGTCGGTCTTCATCCTTGAATCTCATAGGGCCTTTCATGAACTCATGTTGGCAAAACGAACTGCTGTGTTGGACGCTAGAGCCTCAAAAGACTAGATAGGTCACGTCTGTCGACACAACCTTCTCCAGCCAGCCTCCAACCAGGAAATTGCTTCTACCGGTATCCTATTTACATTGCTTTTTCTCAAGCAGGTTGGATTGGCTCCATTGGTCTGATTGGCCCGGATCCCACTTAGCTTTCCCCATAAGCTCTCTGTGGCTACCCGCTCAGGATGGAACATTCCAAGACTGCCCGAGCCACCGCCAAGTCATGGATCTCTAGAGAGTTTACCGATCAGGTAGACCTGCAGACGGGCACATAGCCCTGCCTAGGGTTGTACACGGTGGAGATCAACGATTTCCGCGGCATACTAATTATGCTGGGACCGTTGCCAACGGGGATGCAGTTCCGGGACCAATTCACCCAGCACTTAGGATGGGATAAAATGCAGATATAAAAAGCAAAAGAAAAACAAATACCGAACGGAGATATATTGACTTGGGCCTAACGGCCGGGAGCGACGATCTTCTTCACGAAGCCGTCGAGAATACAACCCGTCCACTATTCGCTCTCGTTTCACACCTTTCCTAGACATACATCTACCTCCCACGGAATCGAGGCTAAATCAAGACATGACGCTAGACAATAGAGAAAAGATTTGAAACGCTCGGCAAGTGGATCATGGGTATACTACTGGGGTCCAGCTGATTTGAGATTTCTGACCTGGTTAGGGTTCAGAAACCCTTGAATTCCAACCCATGCCTATATTTCTCTTTGTTTCCCCCTTTTCTCTACACGCCTAGAACAGGCCGAGATTATTCTTGCTCACCTAGCAATGGCACGGGCCTCCATTGAGATTAAACGGGCCGAAAAGCTGAAATGAACTGGCGGATATGATAGACATGGTTCATATGCCACTGGTTCGATCAATTCATGATGTCTATTAAAAGACCTGAACAATATCTTTCCCTAGCTTTGCTGTGTCTTCTAGTACATTGATATAAACTTGACGGGATCCCATCCCCTATCCTCGACTTTGAACTTTTATATTTTATACTGTCTCTCAAACAATCTCTCCCTGTTGGCAACCTGCAACCTAGGATATCGACACTACAACAGTCTGGGGACTCAACTCCTTTCTCCTAACGGTTGAGTTTCCGACAGATCTGAGACCGCATTGCATTTAACGGCTCGACTTACAGCCCAATCCCCACCAAGACCAATCTCTTAACAGCCGCACCGCCGTGCCATTGCGACGCATAGCTGGTACTTGCGAGTCACTAGAGGCTTGTGACTACTCAGTACAGTTATTCAAAGCGGCTTTAGCCCTCGTCTTCCCTTGTGGTATCGCCTTCTGGTAGCCAATTTCCTGCTATCGTATGCATACGGTAAGTGATGCCCAATCAGTTCTCACCGTTCTGGTGAAACCTCTCCATATATAACAAAGCGCTAACCTCTCATAACGGTCAGCCCTGCAGATCTCCTCGAATTCTCCACACTATATCCAGTGTGTACTGGCCGACAAAGAGGAAACCTCCGGGATAGCGGTCGTCCACACCCAGCAACAACCCGCGTACAACACTCGCCAGTAGTTGCGGTGAAGCGTGGAAGACAATAACCCATCTAGCCTGCTCAGTATAATCTTTTTAATATTTCTATTTCTATTTTTGTCTGTGATCAATATGGCAGACGTTCTTGGTCTTCCTGTGCCGAAGTCATGGATTGGTTATCCGAAGGAGTACACCCATGAGCCAGGCGAGCTTATATCCTCCTACTCGTCGGACTTTTTTGGGAGTTCAGATGATCTTGATAAACAATTTCCCTCTTCCCCCATTGATTGGTACTCAGTCTTCTACCCCTCTACATCAAATTCCCCTCAGGACTCTCATTTGCTGCACCATCCTTCCCCATCACTTCAAACACAACAACGTCCTCGAAAGCCCCCCAACACGATGTTGAACCAGCGTCGTTTGCCGGGACATCCCATGCCTCCCATGGAGGGCAGGCGCTACACGCCCCTCCGAGGGGAAGGCCCTCGTACTTCTGCGTATTCGCAGAGCGTGTCTCCATTCACGACACAGCTGGACCTCAACAGCGCGCTTTCGACCAACAGAAGCACTTATTGTGAATCTGATCTTGACTCACTTGACCACTGTGATGAGCCTTTCACCACACGCACCGTGGAAACACACGCTGGGCTAGTTCACCCGGCACCACGGAGCAACATGTTCACGGTGGCTAGCAATCCCTTCCGCTTGGCCACTGAGGAAATTCCTTCTCTTTCATCATTTGGGTTCCCATGTACCCCGCGAGATGAGCAGGACTTTTCCAACTCTCAGTTCAATGTCCCAAACCCAGACATCGCCAACTACCCCATGAGCTCACCCCTCAATCAGTACCCCCACAACCCACATCTCGTGCCTTCATCTACCACGCGTCCAAATTCAAGGCCGGGAAATTGGGATGGGTATCTCACATGGCTTGGATGTGCTCCGTCTAACGATGATGATATCTGGTATCCTACTCTTGACCCTAGTGGGTCATCAGAGGATGGCGGCTGGCAAACCCACCACGGCTACAATGCACATTGGCCCGTCTCCAATGCATACACCAGCCCAAATGAATGCAATCAACCTGCACCCCATATCTATGGACCGAGTCATGGACTTCCCACGCCTCCCTTTGGACCTATGCCTATGACTTTGGCCCCATCTGTGCCCACCGGGCCTATGAGCCACATCTCCCATTTTCCAGCCTGTGGAGCCTACGTACCCTCCATTGAGGCTCCTCAATATCAACCCGAGCCACACTCAATGTATCTAGCAAAACCGCAGACAATTTCCTCTGCCACAGAATTCGGATCCCCCGACCAGAAATCATCAGAAAGCCTCAGTTCATCGTTCTCTCCCTCAACCAACGAAGAGGAACGATCCCCGCAGCAGAGCGGAGAAGATCAAGCCAGTATCGAGGCTGGCTTGCACTATACCGACGAGCGGAACACATTCCTCATCGACTGCAAGCGCCGCGGACTATCATACAAAGATATCAAGCGAGTTGGCGGGTTCAAAGAGGCAGAGTCTACATTGCGAGGCCGATACCGCACTCTCACCAAGTCTAAAGAGCAGCGCGTGCGAAAACCTAAATGGCAGGATAAGGATGTGAGTTAAGCAACCGTTCTTTGTTTACTTCTAAAATAATCTCGACTAACATGACCCCATTCCTACAGATCCGCCTCCTTTGCCAAGCCGTCACCATCCACACTGAAACACACGATGCTTACAGCTCACTGACTAACATCAGCATCAACATGAATAACCCACCAAAGGTATCTTGGAAAAAGGTTGCCGAGCACATTTGGGCGAATGGCGGATCTTATTATTTTGGCAATGCTACTTGCAAGAAGAAGTGGTGCGAGATTCACAACATCACACTTTGATTTGGTCCTTGGATGAATATCCTGGGAGTTAAGGGTGGATTGGTTTCTTTTGGCTCCCTTTTTTGCTTCTGATATGCAACGATTTTGCCAATAGGCAGATTGGCCTACATTTTGTATTTTGTTTGTATTCAGCTGGTCTGAGATTTTGTGTTGTAGCGTTGTCTTTGTATATTTTTCCTCTTGGTTACTTTTTGAAAGTTGGAATCTTGGCTACATATAATTAAGATTACGTTACCATGTGCTAGCTGATATCCCATGTGATAATTGTATATTTGGTGGTGATATGCCAAGTTGATTCAAGCATTCCAGTTGAATGACACTGCATATCGGAAGTCAGAGGATTAGGGGATTTGAGGAATTTGGGGTATGTAGCAGCTGGGTTAATCAGCAGTCTCTTGAGCGTTGTCTATTGTAAATATTAGTGCATTTGAGGGATTGTAGGAAGGTGCAGGAAGTCAAAGGCATATGTGATATAAATGGTCCTTCCAGTGAGAGCAGTTTCTATAACACTGGCCTATATAATTATGGGAGAGGTTACTAAGGTTGCTTTATGTTCTTGAACTTAGGGGATAGAGAGGTTGGTAATTGAAAAGTGCTACTTCTCTAGCATTGATGTTCACTTTGTATCATCAGGTTGCCAGTCGGCGGATCGTACTTCGTAGCAATCAACTCTCTCCCTCCTAACTATCTGGTCTCTGCACCCTGTATATGCCACATCACTTATCTATGCCATATACATTTGATACTTAGCACATGGTTGATTCCAACCCCATAAACGCACTGGCACCTCTTTTTTTCGAAATAATTTATGTAACTTGGGGCTTTTCCCATCACTCACTGATAAGTGAGTCTGCAGTTGTTCTAGTACTGAGTTTGATATAGAGACATGGAAGTTAATGGGTTATTCTTTACCTCTGGTCCTAGCACCCTCTCTTTCCTCAAACTATCTCCATCAATTCATCCTCCAAGGTTTGCTAAAGCTGGCTATTTCGACAGACACAATGGATAGCCCGCTGGAATGCAACAAAATCATCTAACAACAGCGCCACATAAGCCACGTAATTGCCGGTCACATCGTGGAGAGAGTATTAGACCTCAGGAATAAGGTAGATCGGCGGCACCGCATAGTACACAATGATCAGTAAGATCCCGAGCGCTTTGAGGTACTTTCCACTTGGATTAATTAAAAAATATTTTCCATCATGCCTTTATCCGTCCACGACAAGACCTACTTACTGCGCAACTGTTTGAATCCCTCAGTGGTCACATGATTTCCTATAGTAGTATATTAGATATCGCCTTTCGTCCTGTCATTCTACACAGTTCTGCAAACTTCATAATCGCACAAACAACACCGACCATCATCCAATTACGAACCAACCAATTTTCAGTTGTTGATCTACAGCTTACCCCACAATCTTACGCGATCGCAATGCGATAATGTGGGGATCTCCAACCCCACGACTTTGTTAAAACGCGGGTGAGGTTGTAGGAGGCACCTCACTTGTAATTGTTAGACGGCTTGCGCCGGTTAGTAGTGTTCATTTATCTCACATGATTCGATTTTCGTGGCCCGGCTAGTCATGTCTGATCCTGACGGATGTTGGTCCTCTGCCTCAGCAAAATAGCTTGCTCCTTTAGGGTTACCTGAGGTAAACAGTTCCTAAAGGTTTGTCTCCTGTATAAAGTATAACCCTGTTTCCTCCCCGCTTCTCGTTTCATCTGATAGTCATGGAATTATCGAATTTCATCATTAAATCGGTAGTTGACGTCTCGGATTTCATTAACCGGGGGCATCGATACCCGCTACCCCGGGCGGTCGCTCAATAGCCGTGGGGTAAAGAAAATGCAATAGCCGTGATGAACATCTACAACAGAGTCGGAAAAGAGATATTTAACTAATTCCGCCTTGCCAGTTTAGAACTAGAATTCTCGGAACAAGTTCTGCAATTTTTTCTTGTACTAATTGCCGTTGACCGTCATCAAATACCCTTAAACCCTATTCCAGCCACCGATCCGATCTATACAAACGCAAAAGTCCTCCCAAAATGTCGAAACCAATTGTCCTTCACCTTGGCGACGATATCCGCTGGAATCACGATCAATACAGCAAGTTCAAGAATGCCTTCGAGATCCGCCGGTCCTACAGCATGTCTCGGCCGGAGTTTATCCGAGCCCTAAAGGAGCGCCAATTCGGCGACTTCTTTGCTATCTACCGCCCATTTTGGAATACTGGTGGCGAGATGGGAAACTGGGATGAGGAGCTTGTCTCGCTACTCCCAGCGTCCTGCAAGGTCTATGCCAGTGCCGGCGCCGGCTTTGATTGGGTTGATACTGCAGCTTTGGCCAAGAAGGGTATGTATACAACGACCTGGGAACAATGAGGAAACCTGAGTCACGGACAAGCGGCTAACATTCATACTCTATCTAGGGGTTACTTACTGCAATGCCGCCGCTGCATGCACAGAATCCGTCGCTGACGCCGCCATCTGGCTCATTATCTCAACATTCCGTCTATTCTCTTGGTCACACGTTGCCGCACGCGCCGTAGATGCCGATGCCTTTGTCGATGCAAACCGCAATTTGGCTATGGTCTCACACAATCCCAATGGACATACACTTGGAATCATTGGATTTGGTCAAATTGGACGGCGTACTGCCGAAAAGGCCTTCCTGGCCATGAACATGAAGATTCATTATCACGACATCGTCCAGATGCCGGCACACTTGGAAGCCGTCTCAAAGGCAACATACCACAAGGACATGGATAGCCTTCTTGCTGTTTCAGACTGTGTAATGGTTGCGACACCGTTCAGCGGCGAGACACTGCTCAATGCATCTTTGCTGGCGAAGATGAAGACCGGCTCGCGACTGATCAACATTGCTCGTGGTAAGCTGCTTGATGAGAGTGCTCTTGTCGATGCTTTGAAGAGTGGTAAGCTCGCCGCCGCTGGCTTGGATGTGCACTATGATGAGCCACGAGTTAGCCCTGAACTTGCAGCTATGAAGAATGTCGAGATGATGGCCCACAATGCAGGTGCTTCAGTTGACTCACATATTGGATTCGAGAGGTTGGGTATGGAGAATATTGTTTCATTCTATCAGACTGGAAAGGCCGTTACGCCCGTTAATGCGCACCTAGTGGCTAAAGCGACAGGTTCAAAGTTATAGACATTGTTTTTATTCAAATGGTACCATCATTCATTGTTTACCTTCCTGCCCGCGCGTTGTACTCGACGCCTACCTTTCTAGTGTTTCGATTGCAGGCGGTTTGGGGAACTATAAATACGTGACAGACCCCAAACGATCTTTCTTTCTTACAACCACCTCCCATCTTCTCGCATCTTACCGTCTGAACAAGCTGCTTCTCCAAGCATCCCAATTCATCATCCAATCATCTCAAGCGTGTTGTAGTATACCTCCACGCCCGCCGACCCCCACCACACCATACTTCTCTCCCACCGGTGTCTGCACCACCGCAAAGTAAGTAAACAATTGATACATAGTTTCATCCCATGTATGAACCAATGAACAATATACTGACATGTCTTATCAATAGCATGAGCGAGCAGGCTGGCGAAGCTCCTCCCCCTCCCAACTCCACCCCCACCACCATGCGTGAAGCCTTCGAGGTGGGCATCATCAACCTCCGAGCCAGCATGGACCGCCGGCAGGCAATGGCCGAGGGTGCCATCCTCTTCGACATCACTGAGTTCGAGAGGCTGAGCGAGCGCATCTGGGACACCCGGATTGAGTTCGCCAACCAGATCCGCCGTTGGCCCGACCCCGAGGAGGCCGTCATCCTCGCCAACTTGTACCGCGAGTTGATCGGGACAATGCCCGACCAGGAAGGAGTGGTCCCCTGAGTGGGACATGGTCATGTCTTATGTTTCGAACCCTTCCCCACGCAGGTGGCTAGTCCATCTACGTGGGGCAGGGTTCATTAATGAAATTCAAATGCTGCCTCGCCAATTCTTTTTCTCATTATTAGTAGTAAAGTAACATACATCTCAAAGTAAACAAAAGGTATCATGCAACTCAGTAAACACAGTACATATCTGTCACCCCTTGTAGTCATTGTAGACTAGATCACCGCCTTAGTTCTTCATAACAGCCTGAGGTGGTTGGACGCGGGCCGGCGCTTGGATAATTGCCCCAGGGGAGTTAGGTCCGAATTGCTGTACAGGGCCTTCGTGTGGATGAATTGCTACTTGCACGCCGCAATTCGTACAGAAGTGATGGGAGTCATGGCACATTTCCATACAGAACGGTAGGAATGCACAGCAGATTCCGCCGAAGAGACAGCAACACACCGCCGCCATACTACAAAGTAAACGATAGATTAGCATCATCAGAAGCAAGACCGATCAGAAACTGAGCCGAGGATAGATCAGTACTCACTTTGTAGCGCTAGTGCTCTCTTTGTTCACCCTGGTCTGGACCTCATGGAAGCAAAACGGACAACAGATGCGTCCGGGCTCTTGACCAAGTTGCGCCAGTGTAATTACTCGCAGGGCGACTGGAACTTGCGGGCCAATTGGTGTGCCTTTCTCGTTGGTTTGAGGTAACGTAACAGCCGGAGCAGGAGTTGTAATTGCGTCTTTCTTGTGCCTGCTTCTGTTAGATCGGGCAGGTTTCTTTGGATCGGGATGCATACTCATCGTATTGTGGCGGAGGCTCGTTCTCTGCGGGTAGAATTGCCATTGGGTCGGATACCGGCAATGATCTTGTTGCTGTAGGTTCGGGTGTCGGGCTTGCTTCAGGGGCTGTCGGCGGCGCTGTGGCTAATTCTGCGGGCGACGCTGTGGACAATGATGTCGGCAATGCTGTGGGAACATCTGCAGGCGATGCTGTGGTATCCGCCGGCGCTGTATTTGGAACAGTCGGTGCATCTACTACGGAATCCGTCGCTGGACCGGCGGCCGCAACCGATGCAATTGGCACTGTTGATTCTTTGTTGTTTTCCATAGTGGGCAGTCCGTCCGTACCTCGATAAGTAAACAAAAATCAAGACCACTAAGTGCGAGGCCGTCGTTATTAAATATTACTTTAGCCAAAATGTGGGGTCCAAACTCAATACGAGAAGCACGGTGTATCAAGGGGAAGTTGAGGCTTAAACGCCATGAACGGCACAGCATAATGGTTTACACGGCCAATCAAGGGGGGACACGGGAATTAGACTAAGTATTTTGACGAATCATCATGAATTTTGTATAGATCACATGGTTGGCCCCCGGGTCTGCGCCCGGCCACGGACCCCTGTCTAGTGAGTTGTGTTAAATTGGGAAGATAAAGCATGAAATCTCTTGTGTAATGAGTCACGAGCGACCTGGTCTATTCTTGTTGTGCGGTTTATCTGGTTAGTCAATGTTTCACTTTCGCGTCTGGGCAATTATCGGAATTGTCGGTTTTTATGTTGTGGAGTACAATGGAGAAATTAACATGTCAATTTAAGTTTCACGACCGAGACTACCAGCATGATTCACAGCTAATAATTATCAGAAGGAACCTTGGAAGTATGGCAGGTAAAATCAATACAGTCTGCGGAAAACAAAGAGCTATCATGTGAAAATACGGGCCCGTATGAATTAGGCCTAGTAAACCTAGTAAATATAACATTGGGAGCTAGGCGGATTATACGAGGTAGTTGCCAGGTAGCGTCGTCGTCGTCGTCGTCGTCGCCGTCGCAGCCGCCGCCGGCGATGACTATGTTGATGGCGATTCGCACATAGGGCGACCAGCCCATTCGCTCTCGTCTCCGACAAAAGAACGCATCTGCGAGACTTCATTTTTACCAAAGTTCATTCGCATATCCACCACCTTTACGCCCAGACAGCCAAGATAAATGGAGCCGCCAATGAAACCATCATCCCCTCCCACGATGCACCCCACCAAGCGAAGAAGTTGACGAACATCACCGCCGCCATCGGGCTGCAGGCTATGTGAGATCCCGAACTTCCACGGTAAGTTATAACTACCTACCATCATGACAAACAGCCTACCGAATGATATCCGCCAAGATAATGGCCTCTCGATCAAATCCATCTCACAAGACCGTCGGAGAAAGCTACATCTGCTAGGCGAAGATATTGTCTATCAGGCTTACTTGCAGCAGTGCTCGCCCGTTTTCCAAAGTCGATTCCGCCGCTCTACAAACAATGGTCAGAAGCAATTGGGGTTCCTGGAATCACGTGCATCCAGCGGCATGTTCCACTTTCACTCAGATTTACAACAAAAGACCGTCGGAGAAAGCTATATCTGAGGGAAGAATATCTGCTCTATCAAGGTATACTTACGGCAACGCCGACTCGTCTTCCGAAACCGATTCAGCCGCTCTACAATCAATTGGACGCAAGTAATTGGGGTTTGTGGAGTCACGTGCGACACTCCCGGCACCTGCCTATCAAGGAAGGTGTTCATTTCTGCGGGTATATCTTCTTTGTTTCCGCCTTCAACATCTGCCGGTCTTTGGTATTTCGCTTCTCGCTTCTCGCTTCTCGCAGCTCGTGTTTGGCCTAGCTCGGGGCTCACGCAATACACCGAAAAGAAGGGAACTGGTGAAAACGTCTACCCCTTCTCCTACACAAGTTTAGACGAAGGTTCTACATCTCTAATGATCTAATTTCCTCTATCTGGTGCTTTTGATTGTTAGTTTATCTATGGCCCTTGAAAACTCATGGAGAACAGGCAGGATGGATATATCTCAACAAAGGGAATATCCATGGATGTCTCTGGCTAGTACAGTGGATTTGCCTTTGGGTGGATTGGGCTGCTGTCAGCATCGACGGCGCTATTGTCTTTCTCTGTGACGCCAGTCAATGTTTCTGGCCCATTGACTGTCTTCCAAGTCTCTTGATGAACTGGTGGTAAAAGCTCCTCAAGAACGAGGGCCTCTCATCCCTGTGGCTAACATGATCACTCCCCACAACATTTATGGTAAATCCCTTTCTACCTGCATCCATGAACTCAATACTGGTATCCCGAGGAAACCTTGGAAGCTTCAGTGGATTACTAGATGCTTCGGGTACTTCCATGGATGCAGGCAGTGACTTGGGACATTGTCCTTTATGAGAGACCTCTCTATCTTGTCCTTGCTGCATATTCAGAATCCAGATTTTTCCATCTTCCAATCTCTCTCCCTGTGTATGCAGCATAAAAAACAAGCTATGTATGTATTTTCCATTGGAAGATCTTGACCAAATTCATTTTGATATCGTGTAGATGAGAGAAATACAAGACTAGATATGTATTCAATTTGTACATTGTACATCCCAACTCAATTCCACTCCGGGTATTTGATTCTGGCATGCAAGTATTCTACCACATCCACCGAGTAGCTATACAACAACTCCAGAAAACTATTCACAGCGAAGGCCCACGAGAATCCGTACGAGGATATCCAATCGTAGCAAGAACTTGCGTCAAATTCTCCGGATTCTCACGCAAAGCATCCCACTCGCTCTCAGCTTTAACCATCAACGTCGCAGCAAGGATAGTACCATTCAGGGAGAGCACGCCGGGATCAACGATATCGCGCGTCGCCGCGCTGTCGACGGGGACAAGTGCGGTTTCCTGTCTGCGCGGGCAGATCATCATCGTCGAGCGGGTCATGGCCAGGTTGTAGCTTATAGACGCTGGTCCCTGTGTGGGAAGGGTCTCAGTGTCCTGGCTCGGTGTTCGTCCGCGCGTCGCTGCGGCCGCGGCCTTGTAGATAGTGAGGTAAATTGCGTGCAGGGTTTCAGCGGAGGGGTTTGGAGGGATTGGGAGGGCGAAGTGGGCGAAGGGGAGACCTGGCAGGTGCTGGAACTTCGGTGTTGGGGAAGGTGAGGTTGGTTGGGAGGTGAGGAGGTCGATCAGCGGGTGCCAGGACTCCGACCCTGGCTGACGCATTGCTTCGACGGGGAGGAATTGGAGATGGCGGTGTGGTTGGCTTGCGCCGCTGTCGTCGCCGGAGTTGAAGAAGGCGAAGAGGCTCTTTGAAGACGAGCCGGTTGCGGATCGAGAGCCATCGTCGTCGGTGTTCCAGGCTTTTAAACACTCGTATGTAGCTTCGAGATCGGCTTTATCGAGGATATCTGTCTGCGCTTGCCAGTCTTTTGTCACGAGGAGGAAGTGGTTTGGGATCACGGGAAACTTGTTGAGGATGAGGTTGTAGGCGGGGTTCTCGGGCGGGAATTGGGCGATCAGAAGATCTGGAGATGGATTCTCGAAGGGGTCGAGCTTTGGTATTTTCGGGCCATTGTCGGGTTTCAAATTGGAGGGTTTCTTTGCCAGGGCAGGGCAGTAGCGAAGTTGGTACTGGGTTTGCGGGTTAGAGCTGCCGTGGTCGGAGTCTTATCGTCACTCACTGATATCCCTGCGGCATTAATGATGGACAGATGGGTTGAGGAGAACACAAGATGCCCGGTATCTTTAGCAGCTGTAAAGCGTCTTGCGACGAGGGTGGGGAGAGATTCTGAAAGTCCTAATTGCATCGTGGAGGTTGAATGGAGTTGAGACCGGGGGAGATGGCAGAACATGGGGGTGGAGATCGGCAGATGAGGTTCTACCTTTGCCTTCTTTTAGGCTTTCTACTTTTTTACACTATACAGTTGTAGCTGTTTACTCAAGGAATTTATAAGATGGAATGTTGTTTTGTTTAATCAATTTCCAATTAGACACTCATTTCAGTTTCTAATTAATAGTGTCTTGATAGGATCCCGACCAGCAGGATCTGGCATACAGGCATATAAGACCAGCCTGAAGACAAGACAGAAAAGCAGAAAGTCATTCAAACGTATCAGTCCCAAGGTATCATCCATAATCCGCATTCGGACAAATCGCTCATCAAGACGCCACTGCGGTACGGAAACATGGGACAGAAAAATAGACACGAAGGGGAGGAAGATAGGGAGTAGGGAGTAAGGAGTAAAAGGGAAAAAAACACAAAAGGAAGTCATTTAAGCCATTAATTCATTGAGGGAAATCTCATCATCATGGGACAGTTCTGGCAATAGCATCGCTGGCTGACCCATAATATGAGGCGAAGGACCGTTCATCCAAGGACCACGCTCCTCCTCGGTGGCACTCAGCACACCCTCAGCGCGCTTCATCGTCTCGACATCCAGATCGGTAACGTAGGCGTCACGGTTGGTGCCATCGCCCGCACCACCGGGGAGTCTGAGACGGACCTCGAACTCATTATTGAGCATCATCTCGTCTTTCCACAGACGGCGCTGGCCATCAAAGACACACAGCACGCGCTTCTTGGTCTTCATGCTGCTGCTAGGGCACCCCCAAGACTGGGGGTAGTTGCCGCGGTTATTGCGACGACGGGTTGGGACAGTGCGGGGGGCCTTAGAGGAATGCTTGGAGATGGCATTCCCGGAGCCGATAATAGGGCGGGAGGCGGGGATGTTCCCCTTTGATGATCTAGGCTTGGTCTTCAAACCGCGCCAGTTGGAGGGGTCGTGGGTATCGTCGTCGTCTTGGTCTTCGTAATCGTCGAATTGGTCGACCGAGCCAGGCGCGTCAAGTAGCTGGTGCTTCTCCATGGTCTTTTTGACCTCCTCGTCTGAAGCGACCTCTGCCAGACGCTGCTGGTTGATGGCCTCCGAGGGCTCTTCTTGCTGCACAACGCGGAGAACACAGTCGTCCAGATGCTCGTAGAAGTCCTGCGCGTTGCTGAAGGTCGATGAACAGGTTGAGCACTTTCCTGTTGCATCGGGGCTATAGTTGGTGCCCTTCTTCGCTGCCCCGGGGCTGCGCTTCCGGCAGTTTGGTGGGGTTTGTTCCACACCGTGAACGGAGGTCAGGTGGCGCTTGAAGACGTCGGCGCGGTTGAAGCTCTTTTCCGCGGGGGAACCGGAGCCCGGGCAGAAACCGCATACCATGGTTCCTTTGTAGTGGGTCAGGGTGTGGCGGTTCTTGTCGTACTTGCGGGCGAAGCCCTTGATGTGGTACTCGCAGTTCAGGATTGGGCACTTCTCTGGTCGCTCAGACTGGTGAGTCAACATGTGGGCTTTCAGGTCTTTGAAGACTCTGCCACAGTCAGGGTGTGGGCAGCGGCCTTTTTCTTTGGTGTCTTCGTCTGGCTCGATGCTGCTCAGCGCCGGGCTGTGTTGCGAGCGCCGGGAGTGAATTGACGAGATGGACGATCGTCGATCATAGATCGATAGGGGTCGTGAATGCGACCTGTGTGGGACCATGAGGGGAGATGGTCCAGTGTGTTGTAATGGGTGTGAGTGTGGGGAGGTGTGGTGGTCTGCGATGTCATTATATGGGAGAGGCGACGGGGCGGGAGAGTGAGAAATGTAATTGGGTGGCACGTTGGAGTAAGAAGAGGTGGGTTGGTCGGGATATGAGATAGTCGGGGTGATTCCAGGTCCATGTTGCGCCGGTTGGATCAATGAGGGATCTGGTATGCATTGTCAGTATACCAGACAGCTTTTGCGATTGATTATCAAAACATACCGACAAAAGGGTCCGGGAACTTTTCTTGATAGGGCATATCCATGTCCAACGTACTGCCCATGTACTCCTGAGAGAAAAGGTCGTTCATCACTGCGGCTGGCAAACCCAATCCGTGGTTCGTATTCACCCAGTTCTCCTGGAAGGCATGCGCGGTTCCCGAGTATGGTGATCCCATGGCCGAAGAAGATGCGCTAGCAATGGATTGCCCTGAGGTAGCAGACCCGGTGGGAATATATGGCTCAGCAGAGTGAGAGGCAGAAATCGAAGGGGGTGTGGCTGGTATAGAAGAAAAATATGTAGGATTTTGCAGATCTGCAGACTCCAACAAAGGGTGGGTATCGTAGTAGGAATTGGAAGCAGGGGCCATCTCATGGCCTTGTGAGTAGTTGGGAAGACTCTCAACGGGGAAAGAGAACATAGAGGGATCCATGGTCATGGGATCGAAGTATGGAAGTTGCTTAGGCCGGGTAGCTTCGAGGGCCATCATCTTGGGTCGAGCGTGGAAAGGAAAGAGAGTGAAATCGGGGTGGGATTCAAAGGTCGTCATCTCCTTGGTTAAGCAATGCAATGCGCGATGGCGATCCTAGACATAGAAAAAACTAGTCAGTACATGCTATTTCAGAGAATTGCAATTTTGCGACGCATGGACATACCGGTGATAAGGTTTCTGGGTGAGATCGCGGCCCGCTCGGCTAACCAAAGACGCAGACCACGAAAATGAGGCAACGTGCGCAATTGACAGAGAGAATAGGTTCTCATGCAAGGAGGTAAGGAGGTACACTATATCGCGAGGCAGGGAGGTCACATCCAAGATGTAACTCCACAGACACGGGTAGTGTAGCAATGTCGATCGACAGAGAACAGGCGAGGGAGACAAGGTTTAATAAGCGTATTCCCGAAATGATCGAAGACGAGGATTGCGCTAGATCGTCAAGTGATATAAATTCATGACAGACTTGGGGGAGGGAGGAGAGGATATTATAGATTATCAAAGAGGAGGAAGCATTGTCAAATGGTGACGATGGGCCCGCCCTACAGTAGTTAGTTATAGTCTTGTGTCTAGAATTATATTTTTATTTTTTATTTTTTTAAGAGAAAAAGGAAAAAAAAGAAAAAAGGAAATTGAAAATTGAAAATTGAATTGAATTAAAAATGAAATGAAAAATGAAAAAAAGACTACTCCAGAGTAAACAAAAAAAAGCAAATAATACATAAAATAATATAATATAATATAATATAATATAATATAATGTCATACCATTACATACCGTATTTTTTTTTGGCACGAACCAGTATGAACGTGTTGGGGCTGTGAACAGGGACAGGGAAACTTAGCGCCCATGCAGATAAATTTGGGACCCTCGGGCTATTATTACTATCTGCACATGGGAATCCTCGAACATGGGTCTATATCTGGTCTGGACATTATTCTATTATTTTCAAGTAGGTAATTACTGTCGATTAGTAATGTTGTACCTCTATCTGCTCTAACCTCAGAGGACATTTCAAATCAAAGGAAGAGACTTGTGTACACACTATTTTGTACTATAGTATGCACGGTACCCCCGTACTCCATAGTTGTTTTGTCTAGGCCATCGGCTCAGCCTTCGTCAGGCGCCCAATCTCTGCGATCCCGTCAATAGTCAATATATAACCCACTATATAGTCGTTATGGGTTCTGACAGCTCGCCTACCTTTATCCACTTCTGGCTCATTCCGCCCTACGAGATATGTACGATTTCTGAATATTTATTCCGGAATTCCGGTGGAAGCAAATATTGGTTTTTCCCAAAGTACCTGCATTGAGATAGATCGTCCATCGTGCTCATAAGAACCAAATTGGTCGATGGTGCATATTGAGATGAAAAGCAATTATAAAGTTGCTGGGTCCTTTTGCTTCGAAACCTCTGCAACACAAATTAGATTTTTGACGGGTATCAGGAGAAGCCTCCTGTCAGAAAGTCAACCGTTGCACGAGAATGAATTGCAATATACGGAGTATAATGATTAATTGCTATTTTTCTTGTCATCGGCACCTCCGTTCTGCATAGTAGGGGCTCGCTCCCGTGGTCTTGGCGGCCCCTTTTCCCCCAGACCCTCTTTAGCCTCGTCACCCCGGTATGCATATACGCATATACGTGTGGACCAGCTTATTAGGGTATAGAATGAAAATCAACATCTAAAGGGGGGAGAAATGTCTATCTTGTACTCACCAAAAATGTTCTATCCCGCCAGTGCGGTTCAGACTACTCCATACCCATCCAACTCTCTTTACATCAAATCAGGGTAGGAGGAAGAGCGGGACTACGGATTAGTACAGTATACAAGCATAAAGTAAGACAAGCAGAAAGTATAATAGACCCAGATCTGGGGATGTACCCTTTTTCTGGGAGAACTAGGAAGCAAAAAAGGACAAGGATGAGTTTGGGGAATGTAAGAAAAGACGAGAAAGGACAGTACAGAGTACTCCGTATGGAGAACACATAAATACAAATACAAATCGAAATCGAAATTCCACGAGTTCGGTCGATCCGTGACGGGACCCCATTCACTTAGCGTCCCCTCCATAACTCGGCAGGCCAACCGCGTGCTCAGAGGGTGATTGGCCCATGTGTCACGACCCAATGAGAAATGAAATGAGGGATTTCTAACTCCCCTCCAATCAGAGCCCTGAAAGACCTTCCGAGGACTTGGTGGGCATTCCTTAGGGCGGTCGGCTGGGTGGGTTCGTGTCTGTGTCTCCCGCTATCCCTTATTAGTAACCATGATAGGCGATCATTACAGCATGTTGTATCAAGGATGATTTTTTTTTCTGATTGTTCTCCTCGGATTTCCTCGGCTGCTGTACAAGAGCCGCATTCTTTTTTGTGATCGTGATTTGGCCTGCTTCTTTTCGGTTGCCTTTTGCGCGATTTCCTAATTAGTAAATCAGGGCAACAGTTCTCCCCTCCTTGTTGTATTTACAACTCACAGGATACTATTAATCTGTCACGGCATACATCGTATGTCTACAGATAAATCTCGTACATCCCTTGATCACTAGGTGTTACATATCCGAAGAGAACTAATGGTGGGTCTACCCAAAATGGATAGATGAATGTCAATCTACAACATAATTTTTTTTTTCCGGATGCACGGTGATAAAGTGACATTTCTCATTTTTAAGTCAAAGTTGGAGCTTCAATTGCAGATTAATAATATGGGCTTGGTTGTTAAGATCCCATCCCTTAATGTAGTGTTGACAAAACAACACCAAGGTGATTAAAATACCAGGGAAAGAAAACAGAACCTGTCTCGGCCCCTTAGACCCCCTCTCCGCATTTCCCATTGACCATACTGTATTCATCTAGACTATCTACACTAATTACGCCATATAGCCCTAGCCGGTACAAGGGGGGAGAGTGCGAGCTGTCATTCGGAGTGTCCGTGTTTGGCACCAAAATACAACTAGCGCCACATATGCCTAAGCCACAGACCCATACGGGTCTGTCCCCAATCATAAGCGAAAAAAGGGCGTTCTTGGAATTCGTCACATAGCCAAACAACATAGACAATTGTTGATCCACATCCCTGAAAATCAAGGCGCAGCTGGATAAATTACACCGCTGACTGGGGGAGTTCGTATTTATCGGCGATCCCGGTGGTAAAACCCCCGTGCATTAAATGGATCTATTCCCAGACTAGTTAACAGTCATGTATGCACAGTCTAAATTTTTAGATGCTAAACTGGGGGAATGAAGTCATATCCGGCCCGTGTGTTGGGTTTGACCGATTCTTCTACCCAGGTTTTGCGGGTTTGGAAGCCTTGGCCTAGTTAAACTGGCGGTCGGCATCTGGGGATTTGCCTTTCGCCCAGGCTTTGACATATGTACCTACCCGGGCAATGGGTTCATAATTGCAGGCGCTAACTTCCCGTTAACCATAATTATTCTAATGGTGAACGGCTACGGAGTACTCCGTACTCCGTACTTTGTACAAAGATATGTCGTATGTAACAAATAATTGTCGTTACTGGTGATTTTCAACGTCCACGTCAAACATACACTCAAAAACGTCCTCAAGCGCATCAGCCAGTCAGCACCAAGAAATGGCTGTTGATCAAGACTGTCAGTCCTTCACACGTGTGATGGGGGTATCCTACTTGATCCAATTGTGTTTGAATTTGCTATCCCCCTTTTTCTTTTGGCCCCCAACTTGTTAGATATTCCCGCTAAAACACTGAAACATACGTAAAGCCACGCATTTGAATCTCACATTCCAGGATCTTCTTTGCTTACGAGGATGATTAGAGTAGCCAAGACCCTGCCGTCACCACGGCATCGGGACGGCCGTATTCCCGCCCGCTTCCGAAATTGAGACTTGGGATGGGATATTGGCCCTCCTGAGATAACATGTATTCCAAAGGGGAGCCTAGTCCGGCGACTCCGAAGACTTCCCCTGTAGGTCTACCATCTCGAAATTAAAAATACGATAAGTAAAGAGGCTCTTAATTAGCCTTATTGCCACCCCTCCAAGATTGGTGGATGAGAGATGCCCAATGCGTCAATCCTGGCGTTTTGGAAATGAGGTGCCAAACATCCAACCAATTTGGAATATGTACCTGGGTGTAGTCCGAGAGCCGCCGGCCCATGGTTGACTCGAACGGAACCATGGAACTCCCAACTTTCTTTTACCACGTTATATTCCAAAGTTGTAACTGTACCTACATAGGTACATACTTAGGTACGTATCTAGGTACTTTCAACTTCAGTATTTGTCATTCGTGCTCGGATCACCCTCGGACCAGAGATGATCTCCAGAGTGGCAAATGTCATCCCCCAGAGCTTGGTAATCCCCCAGTTTCGTAGTTTATTACCAAAAACCAAAACCGGTCCAAGAATGAACCAACTCTAAAGTAAGCGGTTAGACATCGCAGGTGCAGTAAAAATCCAAAAATGCCACATCTAGGTTCTAAGGTTCTAAACTCAGTCCATTACTGACCCTGAACCTACTCGGCCAACTACCGAGCGCAAAAGTTGAGCCTCTCATGCTATTCGCAGCATCGTATATACCAACTGCGGCCCTAAGCCCTACAGGGGGAGTGGGCAGGATGGGGGGTGGGGGGGAGGTTTAATCCCTGCCGCCCTCGTGGTGTTTCTAAAAACAGAAGTGAAACGGGGTGAAACAACCCGAGGAGGAAAGGATTAACATCAACGAGGCGATCATATATGCATAGCCAACCCAGTCTGGTCCGGGGATTCCGGATAAGGCAGGTAGGTTTTTTTTAGGAACACATGCAAGTGCACGGCATAAAAGACTAAACTATTTTGATGCATATTTATTATTCTTATCTATATGGTTACATTCCTGGAGTTGGCAAAGTTGGCGAAGGCATGGTTCATGGTTTATTTGGTCCCCGCTGATAGTCGTACAGACTTTGAACTTACCATACCACATCCATGCTTATTTCCATACAGTCCTTCCTCAGTTGGTTTATATCGTTTTATTGTTTGGGTGTAAACGTTTCGGACCCCAAATCTTGGCCACGTGTGTGGACAGGGTTGGTGGCCCCCACGAACGCCATTTGTATTGTATAGCCCCTATCGGGTTTGTAATAAGCGCTTCACAAGGACTTGTATTATTGCGTCTTTTTCCAACAATCATCTTCCAACTTGTACAAAGAGGCCTATCCGGCATTTAGCGCTGTTGACTTGCCGATTCAAAGCAAACAATCCCTGCCGATCATCTAGTGCACGGTTAACATTTCCAATTTCCAACAACTATGTACCAACTTGTTGGATTTTCAACCGTAACTTAATATCGGTCTGGTCGGTTCGGGATCCATTCGCCCGGTACGCAGTACTTGAGGGGTGTTTCAAGAAGCGATATTTGTGGACCTCAACCGCGCACCACAAAATGACCAGACTTATAACATACAGGGATATTCCTTGTCCATAAATCAAAGCTTTCTAGAAACCGCCAGGAATCCCTTGTAAGCTGTACGACGGAATGGCCGCGACTGCGCCATGTCATCAAAAGAATATTTCACCAACACTCGATTTCTCAACAATTCCAAGTTGAATCTATTACCACGACTCTTCATCCATTCTCTATGGCCTAGATGCTACAGTTGGAAAGGTCCGAAATACCTTTTTTGCAAAGTACAACAATGTACGGAGTAGGTACTCCATACGCATTAACTAGATGCAGCTTCCAACAGCAACTCCGACGATCCCAAAATCTAGACCTGCCCGCACCCTTCTTCCTGTGAATCCTTCGACCCAACGTTGGGCGGCTCAAATTTCTCTCCTATCCATATCCACATCCACATCCACATCCACATCCTCCCCGTGCTTGAATTGAAGCCATATGCAAACCAACGCCCTCCCCGGGCCCAACTCGCTATCATACCAACACTAAAATCACCCGGGCTTTGGCCCTAAGCGGTGTGCAGATATGTACTGGAGTGGAGGCCTAGCGCACGGTGAGCCTCATTTTCCCTCGCCCTGTCCCGCGTTGTTCGGTGCCTTGTCAAATAAGGAAGCGGGGCCGCTCCCAACCCTCGAATAGGTACATACTTCGCCCTACCTAGCCAGCTTCGGTGCTTGGCGGGATTTGAACGGTTAGGCTCGCATGCTCTCCAACACTATGGTACAATAGTATGTACTATAATAACCGATTTATGTACCCGGTAGTCACTTCCCTGGGATCTGACTGGATTTTCCCGGCGGAAACGGACCGGAGGGTGGAGCGGTCCATGCTGTCCACCCGGGTGGACGTGGTGGGAACATGTTTTGTTCACGTGGTAAGGGCGGGATATGACGATATGTGTGCTATTGCTAGTTTGTGTTTAGTTTGGAACATGGTACAAATTAGTCTGGAGTTCTATAACATAGGAGAATAATCACTGAAGTGCAGTCTCCACAGGAGAAGATATTATCCCGAGGGGGTATTCAGAAGATTTGGTGTGAAGGCTAGTTTCACTATTTGATTGCGACATTACAGGTCATATCGCTGCCAAAAGCCGATATGTTTGCCAGGTGAACGGGAACCCGGGCCGTAGGTACTCTGTACGGAGTACTCCGTACTTGAGCAGCATTTACTCCGGCGATCCTGATTGTAATTTGACCAATGTTATCGCGCTACCTACCCAGGTGGTCTGCGTAGTATATCTCTATCTCTATCAGGGGATTCAACTGAAGAAATGGCATATTAGCCCTATTTCTGCTCCATCTACTCCGTAAATCATCCCCGATCCAAAAGCTTGCTTGTCTCTTTCCTATCTGACAACAATCTGCCTATCAGCACCCCTGCAAATAGGGGCGTCAGGGGGTGTTACGGGCGACACCCCTACATGGGGACTTAAGAACGGGTGACCTGCGTGATCCAGCGTACCTACACTAAAACTAACACATTATATGCATACGTTATCTTCTATGAACCAGGGATCTCCCTGTCTGTCTCACCACCGCGCGACGCACGTGAAATCCCGAAATTCAAACTGTGTTATTGGTCCCATCCCAAAGCAAGGCAAGGCAAGGTAAGCTGCCGTGCTGTGGGCGCGGTCCGATCCTCTCGCTCCACGGTTCCATGTGGTTGGGACATGATTATCACTTCATGTGGGACTGCGGCATTAAGTTTTAAGACGCATGAGACAAATACGAATGTACTTGAGTATGTCGGCAGTTTATCCAAAGTATATACTCCGTATGTTCCTAATCAGGATGCTTGGTTAGGTTTATTGCTAAACAAGGTTAAATGCGGGTGGGACTGGGATGTTGATCGTCCTAATCTCAGTAACTGCGAGGTGAGTTGGGTGATTCAAAGCAGTTTATACGTAATAGTGCGGCTCCTGCTCTTTACGTTGGAATGATTCGTCCTACGCCTGCCCTATTCCTAATTATTTACTCCTCGTTTGCAGATGCGATCACCTCAGTGATAGCGTCACCCGGGCTCTGATCGACGTGTGCGCGGTTTTGGGGTGTTCGGTTTTGGGTGTTCGCCCAGGAGGGGTAAAACACATCCAATCATCCGCCTACGTGCCGGCCACTGACGACACAATCTATGCACGATTAACTTTGGAAAAGGGGGCCAAGCTATTAATCCTAGTCGAATGTAGAGTCAGTCACCCGCCGACCAAACACGGCCCTGATTCAGTGCCTGCGAGCTAGTTTCTGGTATTGGTTATCGTAGATCAAAGCATCTGGCCTTTTGCTATTTTTCAATTTGGGCTTGTGCGTACAGCATATCCAATCACTTCTATTCAATTACCTCTCGCTGGTCATACAATATCTGTCACGCCGCTCGGGTTGAAGTTCCCCCAATTAACTCCATACCGAGCTATACAGCGTACCCACAGACTCGAATATGGGGTTGTTCTTTAGATTAGAGCTAGGATCTAATCATCTGATCTCTGGTTTCTGAGTAGGTGTCACAGCCAACCACAGAGGGATCTGTTGTGGATATCTTTCAAACCCGTGATAAACTCGAGGGAAGGGGGTCACACTGTGCCACCCGTGGCCGAGGCAGATGCATTTGGAGAAGTGTTGGCAGGTCCGAGAGTAGATTGATAGCATATCCCACGTATCTTGTCCTAAATTTACTAGGGAGGCCCTCGATGTGATATTCCCTGCATGTCGGACATGTGCTGTTTATTACCTGTACCTAGAATCACTCCATGTTCCCCTTTCGAGCATCGCGTGTAGACAAACAATATATTGTATAGGATGAGAGCAAAACGTGAAATGAACTAGTCAAGCCACAGTAATCCAATCGAGTATCCGTCAATTTCGGCATGGACGCAATAGGCAGGAGGATCTTGCTGCATATGCACGATCTAGATCAACTATCAATTCAATTCTGAGATTCCCCTATACATCCCTAATGATCGACACCCATTGCACGGGATCTCGGGAAGCAGATGGTATGAATGCTGTCAATTCCGGATATATATATCCCACGCCCGCCGATCGGGTTTATAATGTTTTGATTGGATATATCACAGAATCCACCCATTTAATCAACATTTGGATCTGTCACCTTGGATCTTAACTTGGCATGTCGATCCCGAATAAAAGCGAAGCGAAACAGTGATTTAATGTAAAATTTATGCAAAGGATTCACTAGCAACAATTATGTGGATCATAACATCTCCACTCAAAGATACGTGTATATCCCAATTGTGCTTTTACCTAGCTTTACCTAGCTTTACAAGTCTTTACAGTACAAAACTTGACTGTGCCACAATGAAAGAAGCCAACCGAAGCCAACCGAAGCGAAAAATCCAATTCACATCCACTCACCCTCCCCACCTCACTAGCCACTCTTCCCGTCCTATGGGGGAGCGCTTTCACTCTCCCCGAAGATGACGCAACGATCCTTTACTCCACTCATTGAGGCGGTGTTACGATCTTCTTTTTCTATGACGTTTGGGTAACACTAAGGATGCCACCCGCAGTCCACAATTAATTTATGGTATTTGGAAATCGGGCGCTCCGAACGTAACTAGTAGGAAAATTGTCTCGAGTCTTTGCATTCGGTTTCGTATCTGCGCCCGCGTGCATCCCGAGGTTTGCATCTGCATCTGTTTCGCTGGAAATATAGGGTGCAGACAGAAACCCGGGTGCAATTGGTCTGAGCGCGCAGGACGAGCACGCGGAAGGTGTGGGTGTGGTAGGACGAATTCCTCTAGTGGATCATCTGGTAAACTGTACCACCCGGGTTTACATAGGGTGCATCGGATACTGTCGATCAGGTTTTTGGTTGGGATTAGGTTCTATAGTTTGGCGATCACATAACTCGGCAGATGCAGATGCAGATGCACCTGAGTTGGTGGTGTGGTGCTGCAGGGTCTGGCCTTTACTTTTGCCCGGTAGATTGGGTTGTGTAGGAGGGGTATGTGGACGCGGTCAGGCACCCCTATGATAACCCTGGGACTGAGACTTGTGGCGGACATCGAGTAGGTACGTATATTCTGAGCGTAAGGCGTGAGTTCATTTGTGGGGGATCTTCATAGGCTGAGCTCGGTCCGCTGCTTATGTTGGGTTTTATACGATGTATACCCGGGCAGCCCACAGACATCGCCCATGCTCCCCGGGGTTGTGATAAGCAGGTTGGATGTTAAGGGTCAACGGCATTCGGTGTGCAGCATGGAATATGTCTGTATCTTCTGTTGGGGCTGGTGCCTTGTCTCGAGTCGGGGTCCCGATTTGGTATATCGAACACATCTGTGATATATGCAGACTCGAACTCGTAGAATACCATTTGCCAAAATCCGACAAAGACGTGCCTAGACCACGTGTACATCGAACGACAAGGTTGACTTCTAGAAGGACTTCCATGCAATGTCGACACAGTCCCTGCGGCCCTTACAAGCAATACATACATACGCACGTCAGAATCGACCAGGATATGTCATGAAACACCCACATACGCCAGGGAACTACCATGTAAAGGCAAAATGCCGCAAATTGTCCGCGGTCCTGTCGTAAACACAGTTCTAGATTTGTCGTCCTTGAAAACACGAGACCTTCTATTTGGTCGTGGGCCACGCCCGCGATCAGACTTGCCTGGTTCTTGGGGTCAATGCTGTGTAACGAGTAACCAAGGCGAGAGGGTATAGGAGTCGACGTAAGATTAAGGCCTATTAGTAATTTGTAATGGCTGTCAACGAATAAATTTTTGTTGTTTGTCATTTCAATATATATTTTTGACAATTTCGTTTTGATATATGTTGCAAAGGAGTAACCTCAACCCAAACCCCATCTCAACGCCCTAGCCCCTAATATGATATGATATACCAGGCATGCATTATACGAACCCGCACCACCGCATGAAACACAAGCCAAGAACACATAATAGGAAAAGGACCCCGATCCACGTTCAAACACGACTGTGATACAGAAACCTATTTCACCCTTCAATCCACGCCACGTAAGACGTAAGACGTAAACCATAAGACCAAAGTCAAAGACAGAAGATTATACTTACCAAATACTCCTATTTTCAAATGTAACGCAGCCTAAAACAAAGTACCTACTAACTAAACCAAACAAACCCATTCCCAAGATAGAAGATTACTTCTCTCAAAGCGTCCATATTAGCCGAACATCAACACCTAATCCAATTCATTAACACGAACACCCGATTACGCAGAACAACCGCGTGTCTGTACTCCCCTCGGTATACAAATATGCGAGATCAGTTCCCGATCTACTCGCACAGCGAACCATGGAAGCGTCGGTACTTATTCGTATGGACACATGATATGTAGAAGCCAGGATTGTACCCGAATACCTCCGACAAAGAATGTAAATAGGTGCATAGTGCAAAGTGCAACGGAGGAAAATTTAACTCATTCCAAAATACAATACGAAAAAAGGGAGATAAAACAGTATTTCCCAGGTCAAACCTATATAAATCCCCATTCTAGCCGCCAACCCAAAAACATGACACCAAAACAAGAACCATCGCCACAAATCACCACGTGTACGACGAACCCCAGTCAAATAAAAAGATAATTAAAAGATAATCATACACCCACTCGCCTGTTTCTCCTCAATCCGTCAATTTGTCATTCCCAGCGCCCATCTGTGCAACATATGTTCGTCCTGCTTTCTGCATGTACATGTGCATGTACGTGTACACGTGAACAATCCCCCAAAACCCCTCCAAACCCCACCCCAGCTCAGCCCGGTCTGAATCGACATACTGGGTTTCGAGTTTGGACTTCGAGCAGGGTTGTTGGAATGGGTTGGGTTTGCTCCGAGGGGGCGGTACTGGTACTGGTATTGGATTTGTATATATCTATAAATATATATATGTGGCGACACTTTATACATACACAGATACAGATAGTAAAGGAAGATAGGGTATAGCATGTCTTATGTACTTTTACCTTATACCTACATGTACATATTAATACCGCAGGTACTTTGTACATGGCAATGCTAGTGATATCATATAATATCGATCATACCTGCATGGAACACTCGTACTGCGTACTGCGTACTCAAACATGTGTACATAGTACATATTACAAACTTGTACTTATAGTTGCTACTTACATAAATCTCCCTACTACGGAGTACATACTACATATATGTACTCCAGACGCCGTAACTACATGCATACTGCATACAGAAAGCCCGTCCCGAAGGCCATCTAGAGTCCGGGACGGGGCCGAAGGGTGAGTTCCAAGACGGAGAGTTGCACGACAGTTTTGATTCTGGGGGTTTGGTTTGTAGAGGTTGGCTGGGTTGGGAAGGGGGGAGGGTCTGTGGGGTTTTATGGGTGGATGGTCTTGTGATCTTTTAGTTTGTTCGGATTAAGGGGGGGTTGTATTGGATTGATGGGTGTGGGTAAATAGAGATGGAGATAAAGATGGAGATAGAGATGGAGATAGAGATGGAGATAGAGATGGAGATAGAGATGGAGAGGGGAGGGGAGCTTGGAGTTGGGATCGGGGTTTGGATTTTGATTCGGGCTGGGGGAGGGGGTTTGGTGCCTGATTTGCATTGGGTATGGATTTGATGCATGAGAGGCGTTGGTGTGAGGAGTTAACTACATTGGATCAGCTACTGTTGTTGATTAAATGTGGAGGCGAAATGGTATACTAAACAGAACATGTGTATCAAGGAAGAAGTTCCAATGGTATTGGGTATCGTAGACTAAGTATATACAGACGAGTAAAAAGTGAAGTTCACTATAAGCCCCAATCAAACCACAATCAAGAGATGATAGTCTGGTTTTTATAGTAGTCGCAAGCATGAGGGTGCTGCAGACAATACTTGGGCACAAGAGCCGTAGCCATGACACCATTGGCAACGAGGTATTCACGGAAGTTCAGCAGACGCTGAGTCATGTGGTTGGTACGCTTTCTGCCCGCAGCATCACGGTTACCAGACCAGACAAGCTCACCCAGCGCAGCAGCGCGAGGCCAGAACGCGCTGGAGATGGTCACATCGTCAATCTGCTCCGACCACAAAGGAGCCTCAGCGCCGATAACGTGTTTCGCTTCGGAGGCAGTGAGATTGGTCAGGAAGTCGTAGTCGTAGATTCGCTGCCAGGTCTTGTAAGGTGCGCACCAGTCGCCGCCGCCGCCACCGTAGTTGAAGGTCACACCGCCGGCAGTGTTGCTCTGCTCGTTGTAACGGGGGTCGTTGGTGATGGCACCGCCGTGGCCGCAGTCGAGGTAGAGGAAATCGGAGGAGGACACGACGACGTCGTAGCCGGCCGAGGTGAGCTTCTTGATGTTACCATCGCCAGTGTTCCAGCTCTGCATGACGATGTCTTTGGGAACATCGTGGGCGCTCTCAGTTGCGACAGCAATGTCTTCCCACATCATGAGACGGCGGTGGTCGCCGACACCTCGGAAGATGGGCAAGGAGTGGTCAACCCAGTACTGAGAAAGGTCATTATAGGTGCGCGAGGGATCCTCGGCAAACCACTTGGAGACGTGACTGCTAAAGTTATAGCAGTTGGTCTGGATCTCGTCACCACCAACGTGGAAGAAGTTGTCACCGAAGATGCGGGACAATTCTTCGTAGACATTCTTGACGACTTCGTAGGTCTTGGGATAGATAATATCAAGTTGGCCGGGGTTCGGCTCGACCGCGGTGTGTTCCGACCACACGTCGTTCGACCACCAGGAATTGGCACAAGCCACGATTTCCGGGTCGACCTGTTGCCAGCCCGAGGCAGAGTGGCCGGGCATGTCGACCTCGGGGATGACGCGGACACCTCGCTCGCCGGCGTAGGTAACCACATGACGCATGTCCTCCTCCGTGTAGATTTCGCGAGGCGAGTAGGCATCTTTGGTCATCTCGGGGTAGGAGCTCATCTGCATGGGCCACGACTGAGCATCGTCCAAGTGCCAGTGGAGAACATTCAGCTTGGACAGAGCCATACCGTCGATCTGCTCGAGGATCTTGCGAACGGTGATGAAGTTGCGGCCGGAGTCCATCATGATACCACGGTGGGGGTACAATGGGGCATCCTTGATCTTAACGGGCTGTTCAATGATCAAGCCGCCCTTACCATCCGAGATGATAATTTGCTGCAGGGTGGTGAAGGCGTGCAATACACCCCAGACCGTCTGAGCATTGATCTGAATTCCGCCATTGGCCACCACCAGTGTATAGGATTCATCCACGCCATGTTGGAGATCGACATCGTTATCCACCACATGGACATTGACGTTGCGGGCTGCCGATGGCGCGCGTTTGGCCTTGGAGGCAGGAGTGGAGACAGGGGTCGCGGTAGGGAAGGCTGGGTAGGAGACGATAGGGGCTTCAACCGCAGCAGGAACCCATTGCAGGGTAGTGATGGTTGTCCATGCTCGCTCCCAAGCTTGAGTGACGACAAAAGAGTGGCTACCGTTCAAGTGCAAGTGGTTGACTTGAATTGGACCGGAGGATCCCCAGGTGATGTTACGGGGAGCCGGAAGTGGATTCACCTGGACGGCGGAAACAGCCGTTAGGGCCCCGAGCGCACTCAGGACAGAGGCGAACTTCATGTTGATGAGTTGAGCGATGATGAGAAAAAGAATAAGTGAAACCAGGAGATAACCAGACCTATTTATGTTCAGTTTCATTGCCGATCCTTTCATCGGAATGTGTCTTGGATGCAACCTGAGGAAGATGGAGATCGGGGAAAACAAACAAACAGCTCCCTTGTTACATTGCGTCTACCACTAAACCAAGTCAAGTCAATCAGTTTCAAATGATTTCAAAGGGAAAATTAAAGAGGAGAAAGTGCTACCTCTATATGCAACTTCAACTTTGCCCTCTGATAACACGATGGACACGATACGTTAAAAAGAGGGGGGAAAGGCTACGGAACTAACGGAAGTACAGGGGAAATGCCACAGTCACACTCTCTGTCGATCTACAACATATTAAGTGCAAACTGGGAAGTAACATAAAACTCAGATCGAAGGTATCATTTAATCTATTTATCTATATTAGACCGTCTCCAACGACTTTTCCAACTCCATCCCCTCCCGGAACTCCTCCTTAATGGCCGCCGCAGCCTTATCAGAGGGCACAACACACGGCCGTCGAGGAAGACCACCATATCCACGGTAAGATTGCAGACCAGTCTTAACAGCGATAAAGCCACCATGGATAGCAGCCCAGTCAGCACGCGCAACAATAGCCTGCAGCTTCTGCGCCTCCTGAATCTTGCCCGCACGATACAACTCCACCAAACGCACACACGAGCGAGGAATCATATTAGCCGTTCCACCAATAATACCCGCCCCACCAGCAATAAGCGTCTGAAGCGTGAAATCGGCCGAACCACCAAAAGTCAAGAAATCAGGCTTCGCAGCCGCAACACGAGCAAGCTTACCCGTGTTACCGCACGTGAGCTTGCACCCGATGATATTGGGGTGTTCGGCGAGTGTGGCGATATCATCTGAGCTGAGATCAAGACCGGACTGCACGCCGGGGAAGTTGTAGATGAGAACAGGGACAGGCGAGGCATCGGCCACAGCCCGGAAGTGGGCGTGCAAGGCCTCGGAGCTGACGAGGGACTTGTAGTAGCTGGGTGGGAGGACGAGGACAGCATCGGCGCCTGCTGCGCCGGAGTCCTGGCATAATTGGATGGTTTCGCGGGTTGAGGCGGCACCGGTACCGGCGATCACGGGCATGCTGGTGTAGCCGGCTGCGTCGACGGCGCGGCGGGTGGCGGCTGTGATGGCTTTGCGCTCTTCGCGATCTAGGTGCACGGCTTCGCCATTGCTGCCCTGGGTTACTAGGCCGGTTACCCCACTGCGGGCGAGGTAGACGGCGTGTTTCTCGACTGTGGCGAGGTCGACTTCTTCATCGGGTTTGAAGAATGCTACGGTGGGGACGTAGACACCGTGGGGGAGGGGATTTCGGTTGGTTCCGTTGGTCATTTTGGAGGAGATGGATTCAGTCTATTAGTTTTGTTAGTACTTGTAAGTTTCTCTTCTTCTTTCGAGGTGTTCATACCAAATATCACTGGAGGAGGAATGAGGAGGATCAATATTGGCGGATCTACAGCTATTTAGCTAGGGATCTTCTTCCCCCACGTTCACCCCACTGGACTTTTATGAATTAGCCGAGTCACTTTGCATTTGAAACTTGGCATTCAGGCGTGGGTGATGCGTTTCCATTCGGACATCATTTTCCCCCCTCCCCCCACGCTTTATGCGGGGTTGACTTCCGAGGTGTATGATGGTATACTCTGTATACCACTGTTGTACTCACTTATTTACTTCATTGGGGGTATTCTAGTTTCCTCTCTTTCTCGTTGGAGCATAAAATTGGTGAGATCTCCTTGTGTGATGTCTTGTGCTACGATCTGGATATATATACTCCTGCATCCGCTCAGAGCTATGTGATCATTACTGTTACTAGCTAGGTGGTACTTTCTATTACCCAACATACTATTTTGAATATCCAATGAAGCACTTAGCCTTCTTAACCCCCTCCTATATGGGAATTGAGTGGAATTGATTGGAATCCCTGGCAATCTGGCAATGGTTGAATTGCCGTCCCCCACACTGGGGCCGTGGGGGTATGTCATTTTCCGAGATATTGGGGATATTCTCGAGATAATTATTCTTCTAGTAGAGCCTACTTAGAAACTTAACAATGGGAATGATCTATTAGAACCTGTAGAATCAAAGTAGAGTGATGGTTTTACCTATATTGTAGGTCGTTGCCTCTCTGTCTCTGAATAGGCTGACTATGATTCTATTAATTCTGAATAGAACAATAGAACAAGAACAAAACCATTGTGAAATTGTGAATAGAATCATAAAACAATAGATAATACCTCATATCTTCCACCTAACGTTTATATACAAACCACCTTAAAACACCTTAACCACCCTTAAAAACCTCCGCCAAGAACTTCTCGCATGTCCATAACTCATCCAATCCCTGTAAAACCTTGGAAAGGGAATCCCCCCCAAATCCACCACACAATGAACTGATCTCCCAACAATGGCCCTCCTGTCGCGGTCCTCCCTCCGCTCTGTGCGACGGGCGCCCGAAGAACCTGCCGACAGTCAAGCACCGCCGACAAAGAAACCGCGCATCGAAAATAGCGACCGCAAGAGCTCCCCCGATTGTCTCGACACCAAAGATCCTACCTCAAAATCTCGTCCTACCTCCTTGAAACCCTCGCGACCCCGCACCTCCAATCGCACTCGTCGCGACTCCTCCTCGTCCGTGGACACAGTCGCCTCCGTCGGACGATTGGCGACTCCGGCGACACGTACAAACGGAAATGGCGTTCTCAAGACCCCACGCGTCCGCCGTGACCAAGGAACCCCCTCCGGCGCGGATCTGCTGCGCGGCGTGCATGAGTCGCCAGATCCATTGGACACGATCTCTCCAGCGCCCTCGGTCGCGAAGCAGCGCACCGTTACCCCAGCGAACGTGGACTCGAATGTCAAACCCGCTTCGCCTGTGACCCGCACAACTCGTCGCAATGAGAATCGATCGCTGGCCGACGTCGACGAGAACGCGATCAAGAAAGAGGGTGCTGTGGAGGACGCGACTTCGACGCGAGAGAACAAGACCGAGGCGCCTGCCGAGCAACCTGCATCGGTAGACACACGGTCGGGGAGACGGTCGTTGCGTTCAACAGATACCGGATCACGGTGCAAGAGCGAGCTTGCGCAGTATTTCCACAACTATGAACAGATTATCAGTCTGGAAGTCCCTGAACCTGGTAGGTTACTTGATACTTTGGGAGTGGATGGAGCGCATCGCTGATATTGGATATACAGAATTCCTCGCCGCCAAAACAACCATCACTCTCGTGGACGATCTATCGCGACCACTGCCTTTCTGCTCAAACCCCGACCCTACACCTTTCGGTAACCCGCTACTCAAGCTCTACGACTGTGAAAAGATCACCCTGCCCAAACCCGCATCAAACACACCTACAATCGACCCACTGAGCGAAGAAACCTATTTCCGCGCTCATCGCAAGTTCGAACGACAGGAGAAGCAACTTCGTAACATCGAGCGCAACCGCGCTCAACATGAACAGCAAGTCCTGGAGCGTCTTCTGGACGAGCTACGCGGCCATGACTGGCTACGCATGATGGGCCTGACGGGTGTCCATGAGAGCGAGAAGAAGCTCTATGAGCCGAAGCGCGATATCTTGATCCAAGAGCTAGTCACTCTAGTCAACAAGTTCCAAGCATGGAAAGACGAAGAGCGTCGACGAAAATTGGAAAAGGAAAAAGCTCACCCGGTGCCAGGAACCGAGGCAGCACCCAATGCCCAGCCCCGACAGCACTCGCGCAAACGATCCCGTCCCGCTGAAGACGTGGATAGCTCCCCGGCACCGGGGGCTGATGTACACAGCACACCAGATGTAGACGCAGAGCCAGATCCAGACCCAAGTGACATCGATGCCTTAGCTGCGCGTCAGCTCCATCAGGAAGCTCGCTCAGCTGGTGCTGCTAAATCGCGCAAGACAGCCCCTGCTGCTCGCAAGTCTATCTCCAAACCGGCCCCCAATACCAACACTACTACTAACAGTATCAACACCAACCAAGCTACCACCAACACCAAAGACCCCGAACCAATACCAACACCAGCACCCACCCCCAAACGCAAAAAGCCAAACCCAACACCCACAAAACCTCACCCACAACCCCCAGCCCCAACACCAACAAAAACCCCCAAACCCGCCCCCAAACTCCAACAAGCCTCCCTCTCCCACTTCTGGAATCCAGCCCCCCGAACCGGCCCCTTCACATCCTTCTTCCGGCAACGACACGTCCGCGACGCAGCCATCGCCGCAACAAAAGGTATCCGCCGCGGCGGGTCCCGCTCAACACTCGCATTCGGATATCCAGTTCCTGAACAGGCAGAACAGGAATTCGAGTTACCGCCGGATATCCTGAATGAGGATTCCATTCAGCAGTCGCAACGGAAGAGACGGAGACTTAAGAGACGGAGTCTGGGGGGTTGATTGGGTGTGGTTGATTCTACAATGGTTGCATGGTGCATGGTGCATAAACATGGTTGGTTTGTTCTTTTTTTTGTATGATAGCATTTCTACTAGCATGGCGTTTCTGCGGGTTGCTTTTTATCTTGCTTGTTTTTCCGGACTGAAAGTCTGCTGGCGTTGGTGTTGGGTTGGTCATGGATGGATGGGATTCATCTCTCGCTGAGGTTCGCTTTTTTTTTTAATTCTATTTTTGTACACATACACTAGTTAGTTCGTGGTCAATCTGATACCATTGAATACATAGATATTATTAGTATCTTGCATTCGGTATTACCAGTACAATCATCCAACCTCTAGAGATTAGTACATATGTTATATGCAGGTAGGGATACCACTACCGCCGTTGGTGTCAAGGATGCATGAACTCGCGTACGACTATTCGGATATGGTGCAGCTGCATAGCCGCCGAGATGATCCTTCGCTGTACTAGCAGTGACAGGGCTTGTACGATGAATTCCCAACGTAAGTCAAGATTGTATTGGTTTGGTCTGGGTATCGTTAGGAGCTTGTATGTTGGTTCATGAATTCACGGCATTCCTGCCATATCGGGTCATCTTTACTTTGAGACTAGGACAGTGCAGTCTCCTGTTAGCGGGTGGAGATCTTTTGTGAATTATGTATGAGTGGATCTGTCTTAAGATTGATATCTTACTCTGGCTTCTCCGACTCCACCGGTAAAGTAGGATTTAGGTTAAAGCATGGGTAGACGAAGACAATGACAAGGAAGGAGGTCTGTTAGTAGATACGGGCTTATATGGGGAAACAATCGGGTTTATTCAACTATGAGTTCAAGATTGAGTGTACATAGGACCTATGGAGAGTTTCACTGAACAGTATTGGAGATTTCCTCGAGCTAAGCTGTTTGCTTAAATAGGACAGCATTTAGTCTGCTTAGCCCTCTTTGTGAAGGATGAGAGGATGTTGTGTCTCCCCTCTTCTTGCCAGTGCGGGAAACCCATACCTGGCTCACACACGCGTGATGGTTATAATAGTATTATGAGAGAAGGATGAATTCCTAACTCTGGCCAGGCACTGATATCACTTGGCCCGTGACAATGCCGCCGCGAAAGAATCCGTCATATTCAGTTCCGCTTCCATGTCGGTGAGCGTGATGAGTTTGTTGGCAATTGGGTCGATGTAGTCGCAATCGTCGACAAGGTCTGTACTGAACGAGCCGAACATGCGGCGGATGTCGTCTGTTGTGGTTTCTGGCGTTCGCTTCTAGGCATGAATGAAAAACCATGGAGAACAAGAGAAAACCTTCGGTCTGAAATCAAGCGGGCGTGTGTCGTCCACCGCACTTCCTCCTTAATTGATCCACACTCCCTCATTGTCAGCTTTTGGACCACTCTTCGGATGGAAAGCGGCGATGTTCATTGGCGGGGTCAAATTGACTGTATCTTTCCAGTAGGTAATGTCCTTGTGCTTGTGCCGTAAACCCAACGGCTTGTGCTCTCTTCGCAGTCTGTTACGGAATAAGGTCGTGGTGGTAAAGATGATCATATTACTATGGAATAGCTATGTAGAATATCTCCCATGCGTAGTAATACCCATAGTAGTAGCCTCAGGCCCTCACAACTGCCCCCTTTAGAAGCATGCTGCCGTCCTCGGTAGCCCTGTTCATATGTCCTGTGTCTCTCAGAAATCCATCGCAAGTTGTCCCACATCTTGCGAAGAAGGGAGGGGTATCTGTGGTGGCGGTCGCATTAAAGCTGCGATGGCTTCCACTTCCGACTTAATCGCATCGTCTTTCATCGTTTCAATGCAACGTTCCACCAGCAGCAGGCCCTCGGCGAACGCCGTAGCGTCCCGAATGGAGTCAAGGGAGGTACCGAGACCCTTTCGCATGGCACGTACAATACGTGGATCTCCCTCCACAAAGCGAGCTCGAAAATCAATTAGTCCGCCGTGATCCAGGGACGTAATACTTGCTAAGCTCGCTGTGCTTCCGACCTGTTGCTATAAGGCTTCCACAGCGAGCAGCAATGACACAACGGGGCCAATGATGTCCGGGGCTCTATCGATCTGACTGATGCGAAAACGTAGGTCCGTGTTTTGTAAGGGGCCGGATCGAGGCTTCGCAATGGCGACTCGACCCTAAGAAGGGATATGTGTGTCGGAGGTAATGTTATGTTGTCTCTCCCTCTCACGACGGGCACGCTTTCGACGAAGGGTGGGCTCGTTGCCGAATGAGTCGGGAGCGCCGTACATTTGCCTATGGGATAAGGTGTAACTTGGCTGCATCTTACGCTGGTGGATTTGGGCCTGGGAAAGGCTTTCCGTAGGCGAAAGTGTGTCCGTCAAAGTCTGATTCGGGGATAACCTGCCAGGCTGCATCGTATGGTCGGGCGTCAGTGAACGATATGTCAGGGAAATCGTTAGTTTCGTCGCAGACGCATTCGGTGAAACCCTCCAGGTCTTGTACCGCAGTCTTAGGGACACGCGAGGGGAAAGCGGCAAGGGGAGAAAATGGAGGAAATCATCGCAGGGGTATGGTATGTTTCAGCCTCAGTGCCGACATGGGATGTCATCTGGCGTTCCCAAGACAGAATCCTCCCAGAACTGACTTGTGCTAAGCCTTGGTTGAGTTCAAAAGTCGTGAGAGTGCGAGAGACAGTGACTCGGTGGAGATAGGCAGTTCTTCCACATGCTATTTGATGGAGTTGTTCTTTCTCTTTGCAGTTGGTCTAATGAAGGCTGAAGCACTGTCTCAAGGCTGATGGTTGAGAGCAGTCGGGCATATGATTCCCAAGTCATGCGGATAAACACACCCGCTGGTGCATTTGTTTCATATGCGTCGATTATTTGCATATTGGGTGATATCTTGATGAATGAGCTGGGGACAATGAGGAATATAGTTTCTTCATACGTGCTTAAAAAGCCATGTGCAGATCCATGGTCCCTCATGTATAGGAGGGACTGTCCGAGGGGCATCCTTTCGATAGCCTTTTCAAAGTCATGCACTACCTCTGTCGCTTGTCCCTCAAGCACAAGCATGAGGGCTTGGGTTCGCAAGCTGCGGATGAGCTGCTTCTTTCTCCATGCAGAAAGTGAAAGCTTGTTGAGAGTCCTTTTCATGAAGAATGTCTTTGGGATAGCGTAAACGTGGCTCTTAGCAGTGTCGGCTGAATCAGAACATTCAACCGTATATCCAGGAATATCCACCAAGCGTTTCAGGAGGCTGGGATTATCTTTTGTAATGTCACCGAGGAGGATTATGAGATGGTGATGGTTGATACCGATGACGTCGCGGGCGGAGGCCAGCGCTTCTTCCATAGCCTACTGGATCTCGTCCTCCGGCTTAAAGTATTGACGAACGCCAGTGTGTGGCATGTTCACGAACAATGCAGAGGCCATGACTGGCCCGAGTGTGAAGCAGTCGTATTTTTAACGTTTTGGTCTGTTTTCAGAGAAAGGTACCCGAGCTTGTGAGCTTGGGCGTGTCCGGTCAGAGGTGAACGATACTTTGCGAGGTAGACGAATAGCTAACCATACCACCAAGCTAGCGGCGTGGGGTCCTCGGGCGTTCTATCGTTAGGCCTAGCGTAGAAGATGAGGAATTTCGGCTTTGTAGTGCGGTATTTGGACGCGACCTTTTGGTGTAGCCTGTCTTCGAGATCCAAGGTAGGAGGATGACTTGCATCATTCATCACATTTGATAGTGATTTCTCCTCGTTTGATTTCTCCTCGCTAGATTGTCCTTTCTAGGGTGGACTTCAAGGCAGGAAGAGGTGCCCTTTTCGAGTTTACCCTTACAGTGATTTTGGATGCCGCGCTCGACAAGGTGGGAGAGGCAGGAGTTCAACACGTAGCGGATGTCAGTGTTAGGACTCAAAGGATTGCCGTAGAAACGGCTTGTTGAAAGCAATACAAGTAGGTGGGATGAAAGAAAAACGAGCAGTTGCCTAAGGAGTACTTGAGATAGATGGACAAAACAGCGACTGGGTTTCTTTCGTTTGATATACCTGTACTACGTTGATTTATTATATAATCTTGGCAGCCTTTATCAAATAATTCGCACCACCGATGTACATGTACATGTAGGTATATAGATACCTACCTTCCTTCTCCTTACCGGAATCGTTCACCTCTCTTCCTTGATATATTGGTTTTCCATATATCTCAGCTTTCTGTGCACCTTACTTCCCTTATATTCACTCTTTTTATACTCTACTTTCCTCATCTCCCATTTGCCCTTCGCGAAACTACGTTGTGATGGGGCCATGTGGGTAGACCTGGGAAGAGGGGAATTTGAGCATTGCCCTGGCGATGAAAGTGAATCGCAGAATACCTATGATCAAACTCGAAAAAAGTGTGAATGGGATCTAGCAAACCAGAAATCTCAACATAGACAGAAGACTGCCCTGATAAAAAGTGAATATAGCCAATTCAACGGCAGTGGATGCTTCCTCCTCATCTCTTTTCAACCTCTTTTGATCGGCAACCTCATCACTGATTGAAACGGGCATTAAACCGGATACAGAAGCGATCGGGCATGCGACGTGCATTATCCGGAATCTTGACCCCATCACAATGCCCCCGAATCACGAGCGCACGTCGCACGGAGTATGAGAAGCTCTATGGCGAATTGCAGACAAACCTCACGCCTTGTAGTTGTCGCAGCATGGAGGTTCAGATTGTGAGATGCTAGGCCGTGGACTCGTTATGACCTTTACATCTTTGATGTTGCAATTTCATCCCCGGAACTTCCATACACCTGGCAGGCTGTCCGTCACGCCATGCTGCAGCCTCGAGCTCTTCGCAATTTCCTACATCCTGGAGCCAGCAATCGAAGATATCGACACGGCACGGGCGAGTGTCGCTCAGAATATCCACAAGGACCGTTCTTTGCCGATGGCGTTGTCCAAGCTCAGGAGCAAATCGACCTATTGGAACTAGCTTTTTTATTGAGTAGGATTTTGTCAGGCTGCTATCAGGTTACTCGTCGACAACACACCCTTCCATGAGGGTACCTCTGGAGATAGAACGGTCAAACTACCTCATGACCTTCAAGAGGGCGGATTCAAGGAACTTGTTGCAACCCAGATCCCACCTTCACGGGATGATAAAGGATACGTGGTACACTCGTGTGAAAATGTCTGGTTTGGGGGGTATCATGTTGTTGGAAGGACCCTTTTGTCATACAAATGGGTTACAGTTGAAGGAGAGGGGGGAAAAGGACTGGGGGTTGGTATACATAAGTAGTGATGTATGTATATTGGAAAACGAAAACAGCTGAACGGGTGAGGTGAGAGTAGTTAGTATCGGTAATTACGGTAATATTACCAGCATGGTCGCGCGTCTTCCCGCGACACCCATCCTCCTCCATCAACACTGGGCCACAATGCAGGTCCCAAATGTAACTCTGGTGAGTTTCTCCACCGTCAGTAATCAAGATGCTCTCTAACTTCTCCGTCTATCTAGGATGACCTCCAAGCCTTCCAATCTAAGCACTTCCCCGGTCAACAATTGACCGTGCTTCCCCAAGAAAATGACCAGATCACAGACGAGGATCTCGGATACTACCCAGATGGAGTGAAGCGTACACTCACAGATGAGCAGATTCGGATTTTCAGACACAGTGAAATCCATACCCTGCTGCGAGAGAGGCAGCTCAAGGATGACGAGGCGCAGTACCAAGCTCGGATGCAGCCATCTCTAGATGATGGATCCGAGGGTAAACTGGACTCTGCATCGGAGAAGCGGCCTCTGGACGCTGAGTCTCAGACGCAAGGTGGAGATCAGAAACGGTCGCAATCACAGTCACGGAAGGGGTCTAAGAGACACACTCCAGAGGATAAGCCTTCGAAGCTCCTAGACTACGGGGACGACTCTGATCAAACACAAAAGCCCCCCCCACCAGTGTCACAAATGCCCTACCAAGGTCGCAGAATTATCTCCTACGATGACTGACCTAATCTACCTGACATGCGCAATGTTCGAGTCAATTCCCCCATCTCCAGATTGAGTACCTGGTCAGAAACCCCTGTCTTTGATCCAGTGGACAACCCAAATCTACAATTTTCACACAACGACAAAGCGGTAAGTTATGTAAATTCTATTCCACTGTACCCTTGCCCGTTCATGATGAATACATTGTATCATCCTTAGCCGGAAAGCCATACCATCTGCGGATGTGTGAGGCATTGACGACCTTAATCTTCTCTCTGAGGGCTTCTTCATACCTTTCAATCACATGCACAAATGTTTAGTTGCAATTCTAACAGCTCGACAGTTCCGTTGCTTCACGTCGGCTTCTTTTATGTCACTTTTCCAATCCGTACAAAGGATCGCCGGCCCGCCACTCCACAAAGACGCTCTCAGCAGTCACTTTCTATCGCTGGATATTCCGAACGACATAATGATGAGATGGATTCTGTGGCTCTGCATCCGCTGGATCTTTGACCAAAGCACTTCCTTCGTCCCGACGATTCTACCCAGAAGAAATGCGATTAACCCGCCCTTGCCTGTTGATCAATTTACCGGTATACACTCACGACCGTCAAGGGCCACGGTTTTCAACTGTTGAATATGTGGCATCAGAGGTCCGATCATCCTGCTTCGCAGGCTCTCTCTTTCGTACTCGTTGAAGATCGATATCAGACCCGTTGGTGTCACAAAGTGAGCAACATTGGTCATATGTGCTTATGGTGTCTAGGAGTAGCATACTGTTAGCTGTGAGCATGACACCCGATCTTCGGCTTATCCGATTATCAACACCAAATTGAATGAAATGAATTTCCAACTGAGCTACCATTTATGCAAATTTCACAATGTATTACGAGCCATAACCCATCCCAGGGAACAAACTAGGTGCGTCGCAGATAGTACCTCGTCACTCCTCGCGTTTCTCGCCTCCACTCGGGCGAACTTCGCACCCGCAAAGATCCCATGCTGGATCTCTCCACCCTCAACAATCGAACCGGTATAGAGATACTACTTGGCAAAGAGCCCCAGCATATAATACAAACCGAGCATCTCTCGTGCCTTTATTCGACTTGTGCCCAGTCTTAGCCAGCATCCCAAAGAACCACAAACCCGAAGATCGATCACCTGCTGCAGGGACTGCCGGGAGGGCCATTGAAGACTAGGTATTATATCTAAGGTCTACGGCAAAGGCGAGCAGTCAAATTTTCAGCATATGATTATATTCGTACACGTCTATTTGCATGCAGCGCTGTAGTATATATACGCAAGAGACAATTAAGTATACAGGACAAAACCAACTCAAGCAGCAACTTGAGATCGAAACAAGGTATCCAAAATATGAAAACAAATGCCCAAAATGCGAAACCAGAACGCCAGAAACCCTTTCCCAGATACAGTTTTATACAAGCCAAGCTAACCCACGCACATGCAGCTAAGCATTATTCGCACAAGAAAAGCTGGCACTGCTGGGGTTATCATGAAGAGCTTTCCCGGAGACCCAAAGACCAAGACCACACAGCGCGGCGCCAACAGAAATCGCAAAGAAATTCAGGCAGGTAAGGGCAATCTTCTTCGGCGACGAGAACCACAGACCCTTATTCATGTACAACCAAAAGACCCCACTGAAGCCGTAGGTAAACCAACTAGCAAACAGCGCGGTAATCAAGCTGAGCAGGTTACTGAACACGGGAATCGCAGAGGAAATAATCCACGCCAAGATCCACAGCGCGAGAGCAATGCCGATCCACGATCCCGTGGCGATCCAATCGCGCTTGTGCATGCGGTCTGTACCCTGGAAGATACGCAAGTAGACATACTTGAAGGCGATGTGGCCGTTGATGACACCGGCGATGATGATAGTCGGTAGGGAGATTCCGTATGCGACTTTCGCGACCATCGGTGAGGCGGAGCCTAGTGCTGGAGAGGTGACACCGCTGCCGGCGTACCGGTAGATCACGAGTGCGGCGGTGATGTACAGGCCCATGTCGATGCCTTGTAGGAGAAGGAGGGATTTTGTGAAGTCTTTGGGGTTCTTGAGTTCGGCCATTAGGCCGAAGAAGGCTGCGTGGCCGCAGAAGGCGAAGACGATGTTGCAGACTGCTGAGAAGCCGTGGAAGAGGTCTGTGTTGACGACTGCGACGACGTCTTGTCCTGGTTTTGTGATGCCGACGGCGATCATGACGATTATGACTGATGTCATGATGCTTATGAATGCTGGGGTTTGTTAGTTGGTTAATTTTTGGGATGGGGGTAGGAGAAACATACAAACTATGGATAACCATGACATCTTTTCAAGAGTGCGAGGCAAGGAACAGATAAAGGAGATGATCATGCCGACGATGCCGAAGACGATGGAGCAGGTGCCGTGGTTTGTGATGGTGTTCATGGCAACGGTGAAGGTCAATAGGTGGCTGGCCATGATGAAGATGAAGAAGATGATCTGTGCAGCACCGAGGAATTCTCGTCCCCATTTCCCTGCTATCACTTCACCGGCATCTGCCATCGTGGAGATGTGTGGATATCTCCATTTCATCTGTCCGATCACGTAGCCGGTGTATGTCGCCAGTGAACCTAGGAAGATCAAGACGAGGATCGCGCTGGGGATATGGTTAGCTCCAATTCTTGCCCTGTGAGTCAGAAGGTAGCCTTACGGAAGAAGTCCCAGACCAGCCACAGCGGCGGGCAGTGAGAGCACACCCAGTGATACTGTTTCGGCGACCATCACTAATAGAATGTTAGCTTGGAGGTTGAGATTTTGATATAGTATAATATCACATACGCAGACCACATTGCCTAAACAAGATATAAGTTAGCCACAGAGCTATTGCACATTTCGAGCTATTGCAAACATACCACCACTTCAGTACTTTGTACTTGACTTCAGCGAACTCCTCGTCACCAAACGCATCTTGTCTGACTTTCGGAACCTCAACAAACTTCTCGGGATCAGACTGCAAGTCGGCGGGATTGACATAGTGACTCTTCTCATTGGAATCGAAATCCAAACTAGCAGGTGAAGAGCTCATAGCGAGGATATCAAAACCAAGCGACGTATACCCGGGAAGTAGATATCACGTCGGGAATCGAGCGCAAAAGCGTAGAACAAAAGCGAATCGCTTGATACAACAAATTGGAAGAGATAGAGATATTAACGAAAGGAAAATGATATTAAAAAATCCTTCTACGAAAAAAAAAAGCACCCACCAAGTGAGTAAATTGAAGAATAAAGAATCCGCCACCCGAAACAGATGTGGATCGCCGACCAGCGGACCGAGACGACGAATCATCTCGTCGGGACGTAATAGAAAAGCCGAAAAGGACTTGGTTCGCTGGATCCAAATGGGAAAATCTGCTGGTCAAAACTGGGGAAAAGGAAAACTTCGCTCCGATGCCGGCCTCCTATTATAGAGGTTCGTACCTGACTGTTTTCTACAGTTGATGTGTGAAATGATGAAAATCTCGAAAACCGTTAAAGATCAGAGGCGAATATTTCGGCCCACGTGTAAATTTAAGGGGAACTTTAAACTCATGAGCTTATTTTTGTCGGTCTAGCCTATTAAATGATCTTGCAGAATGTCGTGCTTGCATCTCTCTGCCCTAAATTGCATATCGGTAGATCGGGTCGGAGTTGGGTCCCTAGTTCCGGTTTCTAATTATATGACCTCATATGGATGTCTGCAGGGGGCAGGGAGGTAATCACCTCGACTTTGTTTCGCTTTCGATGATTTTACGAAAGGATCTGAAGTACTGAATAACTTCAATAGGTAGTCAACCTCAAGTTTTGGATATTCTTGCCAAAATGGCCACAAGAGCCAACGTGCAATTTTTACTGGAAGAAAACCCCATTTTATGAGCGTTTTCCTAACGGTATACTACTGACAATGTTCCCAATCTTTGCTTTGACACTATCGAATCCAACCCGCATTTCGTGCAACGCGCGCAGATCTACCCCAGCAACCCGTTCACGTTCCTTTAGGCTGGGCTCTGACAGACTCCAAGCAAGTGAGATATGGAAGCACTCTGAGAAATCCTCGCCGCTCAGACTGCTGCTCTTACCACGGAGGGATACACTGGTCTGCTTCCCTTGTGTCAAGGCGGTTGCATAAAGTGGTGGCTGGCCAAATCGAGCAAGAGTGTCATTTGATAGCTTCAAGAGGCGATTCAGACCATCATGGCTCGGTCTCTGCACGCCCAAGACAAGAAACCAGCGTGTCTTTTCATAGTTAGATGACCAGTATAGAGTATCTGGTTGCACGTCAAATCTAGTTCGAGCATTAGAGAATAGTTAAGAAATTTTCAAGTTGACCACATACGATAAAACATGCGAGTCGTGAATAGCCTTTTGTAGCGCCTCAGTGAACAAGACACGCTGCTCGGTGCGAAGAATCACCGGCCGAGACAGGCTGATATGAAGGGGTAACTGGGCACCGAGATCGCTATGAAGGAGACTGTGCACAGTGGGTGCTTTCTCATCCGGCACATTCCCAGACTTCGAGATGACGTCTGCAAGGAGCGATAGCTCGTCTTTCCCCGGGTACCCTGTCACAGTTAGCTCCTTGTACGAGTCACATGAAACCAAGGTCCAGCACTCACATTCGAGGTAAAGATGTGTTGGCCAGTTTCCTTCCACATGGGGAATTACGCGCGTGCGGCCGCCATGAAGGCTGGGATCATCTTGCACACTCACACGTGTGCTCGAGGCATAGAGGTTGTGGAATGATGCAGGTAGGGGCGGCAGCGATGGCACTGGATTGATGTTATGGCGGGGTTTCTTAGCTGGGGGAGAGAAGATCTAGATTCCGAGTCGGATTCCGAATCAGAATATTGTACTAGAGGCATCTCATCCGATGTGACAGGGGGGTTGTTTTGTTGATGGAGGTCTGGTTTCTCAGATGTGGGGCAAGGTAAAGTCGGGAGCCAATCATCGTTCTCAATTTCATCTATAAATTTATGTTTTATGTTTTGCTTTGATGGTACTTCTCTACTCTTACATCGTGTGTTACTACGTAGGTTACAGGGCTAAGAGGTCTTAGTAGTGTAATCAATAGTCTGGACTTCTGCTACCATTATGTATCTCAGCTGCCTCACCCTTCGAGTGACGGTGCACAAGAAAAGGCCGCCGATCATTACATTAGCACAGTCATGAATGTGATCATAATGGTGGGTTTACGCACCCTACTCCACAAAAAAGAACAATCCTCAATTTAAACATTACTCCTGTGTGATGCAATTGCTGTAGGTACACCAACACGCTGGAAGCGAGAATCCGCAAACCAGCCCAATGCATGATATGCATATTCCCGAGGAAGAATATAACTTGAATTATTACATTGTGCGGATAAAATCACTTGTTCTCCGGTCACATAGGCCGACCGTCAAATCTAGGCAGTATGCCTGGAAGTAAATTCCCAACGCTTTAATACTTCGAACCTCGTAGGACAGAATTTTCTTCCATCCCTGGGCGGCTTACGCTTCCTTGTACAGTACAACGCAAGACACAATCCACGGCTAATCAAATATCTGCCGAGCAAGAATACGGGGAGCGAATGCTTCTAGAATTCTCAGTTTGTGGGATGCAAACTCGGATCTTTCATATCAAGGTGACTGTAACTGCTACCCCTGTTCCACAGAGTGAGGAATATCTCTAAGGTTTGAGCAATCTCTGACCAAATCGGTACTCCATAGATCCACAGCTGGTCACCCGTAACGATAACCCTACTGCAACTTCCGCTGCTAATAGTTGTGGCCACCCAGGCGGTGGTGAATGGGGTGGAACAGGTTACAGCAGATAGGGAGGCGGCTGGGGCGATGGTGGAGGATGGGGTCGTGGTAAATAAGGGAATGCTGTTCCACGCTTGACATCTTGCCTTTTCGTCTGGATCTGCTATCTAATGGTTGAAGTGGAAAGAGCAGATCTGGACTACGGGGCATGGCATGGAAATATACATGTATGGATCGTTAAAGAGTGGAATATTATACTCGCTACAGATATACCCAATTTACTCTTCCACGCTAAAACCAGTAGCAACAGCTTGTTCGATTGTTCCTATTGGCCTAAGAGCGATTTATTTGTCCTACTCCAATACTAGCTCTACCTTCTGTCTAGGGATAATATAGTGATAAACCTCAATTTCCCTTTTCTTCAAGCAACAACTTGCCTATTACGTGGGATTCCTCAGTAGTAAACATACTTCAAACCTATGACAACAACTACACGTAGATGTATGTATGTGCTAATTTTAACCCCCGAAAGATATTAATTCGGTTAACGCTGGTAGCTCTTGGGGTATCACTGTCATTATTAAATGCACTGAAGATCTTCTTGACGCTGTGCAGTGCGACTGAAACCCAATAGAATACACACTACCTACAGTTATCCTCTCCTTGTGGGATTTACATTTTGTTTAATGGAGATAGAGGTTGAGTTACGACGTCTGGTTATTCAACTTCTTCCCCCTCCCCCTCGCGACGGAAAGCAACCAAGGTGGTGCAATGGTAGCACGTCTGCGGGACGTTAATCCTCGTACGGGAAGCCCTTCGGGGGTCGCAGGTATATAGGTTCAAATCCTGGCCTTGGCGGTTGTTCTCCTTTTGTCAGAAAAATGGCGTAATGATATAGTCATTTTGTATAGAATTTGACAAGAGATGTATATACATACTAGAGCCGCTCAACACAGACCGATATTGTACCCCACATCATCATTTTTAGTGAGACAGTATAGACCAATCCGGTGCATTAAATATCAAAAATAAATACCAGGTCATACTCTAATCCCAACGGTTGGACAACATACTTAACTGCAAATGTAATTGATACGTACCACCACCAGACCAACGACCAGGACAAGAATCGGACTTCAGAGACGAAGCACCTCAATTTCTCAAATAGTCTATCACTGTCTAGATATATTTCCTATGTAAAGTTCAAGGAGGACTTTAAATATAAATAAATGCCATTATCCGCCTTTCTTAGGTCATTCGACCTCAACGACTTTCTATCCAAATCTCGTAATAAAACAAATCAATCCAGTCAGCACCAGCCTCTAGTTCTCTGTTCATATAAACCTTCAGCTAACAAGACAGGCGAGCAACAGCTCAAGCTCAGCAAAACAAATATGAAGCCCAGCATTGTTCTCATGATCCTTGGCCTGAGTCTTACCGCTATTGCGGCCCCTACTCCGGGTAACTGTACGCAATCCTTTCCCTTCAAGCTAATAAGAATAATCCCGAACCAAATTGAGTACATGAAGACATTGAAGCTCGTGATGTTAATGCCGACGATGCCAATCCTACTCCTCCAACCCCTCCAACCCCTCCCACACCCCCTAGTGCTCCCCTTATTCCAGCTCCTGGTACCCCTCCAAACACACCCGAAAAAGGCCCTGGAAATTACCCTGTAGCCCCAGCTGCTCCACCAACTCCCCCGACTCCACCCACCCCTCCTTCCCCTCCATCTCCTAACGCCGGTCCGGTCAATGCACCCGGATATCCTTATGTCAATGCTCCACCGACTCCTCCAACTCCTCCCACTCCCCCTACCCCTCCAAGCCCTACTAGTCCTGTGTATGGTCCGGTTTTCGGTTCTGGTAACTACCCAAATGTCCCTGCTACTCCCCCGACTCCGCCCACTCCTCCTACTCCCCCGACTCCGCCCACTCTTCCTACTCCCCCTACCCCTTCTGGGGTCTGAGAAGGTGATGTGGTTGGAAAGTAGCACTAGCTGAGGGCGATACTGCCGGTGCTAATAAGGATAGTGAGGATGGACGCATGGTACTTGATGCTTGGTGCTTTATGTGAGCTGTGATCGAGTCTACACAAATTGCGGACACTCTTTAAGTCATATCGTAGTATAACGAATCAATGATCGAAGTTTCAGTTCTATCTTATAGTCTGCTATAGCCATATATGCATATTTTATTTTATTCTTTTATGGAAAACTCTCGCATTGTGGCTATAGCTTGGTTAATGCATTTGATCTACATACATAGTTGCCCTTGGATTAGTTTCTCTTAGCAATATCGCTTCGTTATTAACGTCAATCCAGGGATCCAACCTTTGTGCTTTCAACACTCCTCGCTATAGAAGCCAGAGCCTTCGGCTATTTCTATTTATCTGCTTGATCTGCCTCCTAGGAAAGGTCGCAGTGTTCAGAAACCATTAAAATTTACTATCTCCCCATGACTAGTTTGGCCCTTCTGCATAATGCCCAATAGCTGTACTTAGTAAGACACCCACCTAGATTGGGGGACAGCATAAAGCACACCAAGCGGTGCAACGACCGGATTAATGGGAATGATCCTGATAGGTCAAGATTAGCTCAGTGTTGCCTGTAACTTGGGATTGAAGGAACATACGAAGTATAAAACCCGAGGCCTCACCCACTCCTCCATATTGTCTGGTTACAAGCCGATTCTGACTTATGTGGAAATTGCCTGCAAGTAAAGATGAAAGTGAATACTCTTCTCATGGAGTTGAGCACTGCTCTTACAGCTGTAACTGCACCTGCTCCTGATTCACAAAGTAGGTGTGATTTCAAATTCTAGAACTAGTAAGGAATATGGAATATTGGCCTAACTATACGACAGAGTTTTGTTGTGTGAAAATCTCACCTGGTTTGGCGGATGATCTGTATAAGATAGCGCCGCTGTGTGAGCATGTTGATTGTTCATTTAAACGCGATACTGAACCAATCAATGCTCCGGATATTGCTATTGTAATTCCACCTTCGCTGCCCGCTCCAACTTGGGAGGGTGGCAATCCTACCCCGGACTGTGCCCCTCCTGTGCTTTGTGGTGTTATATAGTCCCTTCACATGTAATTTTAACATCCTCAATTCCATATTACCTAGTCCCTTATACATGCGATAAATTATGTCATGGCCCGGTAAAAACGGGGGAAAAAAGCATTATTATTGGTTGATCGGAAAGTTACTCTACTATCAATACCAACTACTGTTGGGTGATGGGAAATGGTATTGATTCATTGCCCCACTAAATGAATGTCAAGCTCATCAAAAGTTTCCATTGGCTATATTCTATACATTTGTAGCTATGACTGAGACATCTGGTCTAGATTGTATGTATGTAGGGCAATGAAGAAACCGTACTTAAATAGTAACAAGGAGTAAAAAGCGGTGAAAAGGCAAGATACCCAAAGAAGAAAATTTGGAATTGGCCAAGAGAGAGTGTGTAGATCTAGACCAGGCCAGGGGTATATGCCAAACTAAGTGAGACTGGTGAGCCGCTCCCCCTAGCGGATAAGCTTAATCCATGAACGAGTCATCGCCCGGGAACTCCGGGAATAGATACCCGGCTGCTTTTTTCGATTATTAAGTGAAATGAGTCTTGGCTGGATTGCTAGGATGACGATTGGAAAATAGAAAGAACTAGAAAGAAATATCCATGGATAATATATGTAGAGGCAGTTCAGGTAGGGATGTCGTCATAGGAGTCGATCCGTACGTGGACTGCGTGGAAGTCTCGGATGTGGGATGCAACATGGGCCTTGCATAGGTTTAGTCTTTAATGCATGGTGAATCATGGGATCTATTTTCAAGAATAACTATAGAATTTTCAAATTCACTTCACTTCTTTTTGCTTATGAAGTTGTTGAGTGTGTACAATATAGGATGATATCACCAACTCCATATACTCCGTAGTAGTATCCGTTTACCCATCGGCACTCGGCAGCCTCACAGAACTAGGCCTAACATATTGACCCACATGATTTTTTTTTATTCGAAGCGATAATTGGTACATGTATAGTAACTGAAAAGTTAATGAAATACTAAGCCCACTTTAGAGACTAATGGACCATGTATAGGCCCGAGGATCAATTAAGCGTCGGCCAGTCAAGTAAGTCATCACGTCACGTCCGCGGCTTCCCTTTGATATAAGCTCTTCTCGAGTCACTCGCTTTTCTCCCTTCTACATCTACCCATCTCCATCCATTTTTCTCTTCTTTTCTTACAACCAACATCCTCAGCTGCTGTACGAGCTACCCTGCATCACTCAGCCTCAGCTGTTCTAAATAAAGTACTTCTTACTTATATCACCGGGTAATCCTCGCGGCCTGCGCCGTTCATCACCCTGGATACCTTTTCATCTTACAAAAACCCATCAAACAATCTCGAAATGGCAGTTGACTGCATCTCCATGGCATCAGCCCACCATCCTCATCATCCTTTCAACCAACTCAGTCAAGATCGACACCAAAACGTGGGAACAAGCATGGGCAGCAACAACCCATATGCGCGCTACATTTCACCAGCGCCCTCCTACTCTCGACGGTCGCGTTCTGACTCTGTGAACTCCGCGCCATCAATCTGGTACTCCGGCGCACCCGAACATCATCCGGTGGAGCCGAGACGCAAACGCGAGCACTCTGCTCCTCATCATCGCCGCACCAACAAGTACCCCCGCAACTCCCAGCGTGTGCAACCCGATATCATCGACAGGCTGGACGATGTCACCAATTTCTCCTATCACCACGAGGGTCCGTACGACGCAGCCCGCCCTGAACGAAACCGCTTTGCTCAGTCCAGCCCGCTGGAAGCTGTCAAGGAGTCCAATGCCGAGGCCCTCCGGGCGACTCCCCACCACAAGATCGCCGACGCCCTAAACAGTAACCGCCCACTCGATGGCGTTGCCTTTTATCCTCCTGGAACCATGGATCGCAACGGCCAGGAGTACTCTTACGAGGAAGGCTCGAATATGATGAACGACCTTTCTGGTAACTTCATGCGCCTTCCCGGCACGGTATGACTTGCTTCCTAATAATCTTGTGTCACCAGTACTAACAGTTCCAGAAATTCACCGATGAGGACTTCAAGAACGATCCATTCTACAACCGTCCCCTGGTGAACCCGTTCTCTGAACTACGGAAGAAAATCAGTCTGCGACTCAAGAAACGACGCAACACTCATTAAATAGGTCTCTTCCAACTTCGACTACTTCACGACCCTGACGAAAGACTACTTGATGATTACTACGGATTTGGCGATGGCTGGATAGCCTGGACTCTTTGGGATTCGGAGTTTGGGCTTTGGTTGGGTTTCAATTTTGGGATATGGAACCGGTCATGTGTTATCCTATTTGTATTCGGGAGTTTATGGTTATATTGTTTGAGAGGTTTTGATTAATGATCCGGTATATCGATAAATCATGTACGTACTTTGACAAATGAAAGGCCAAGGCCACTTTCCAATTTTCCCTCGTGTTCGTGTTGGTCAACTTTACTAGTAGTCAACTCAGCCCTTGTACCTTGGTTTTTAATATAATGATTTCACCTTGCACTTGTATACTTGCACTTGTATATATATATGATCCAACTCCATCTATTATTCCTTTTGTCACACACAGTGAGCGTATACTGTAGATTTATCTACAACATAAACACCACCGTATCCACCCCCACTGCCGATCGAGGAATGTCACCTGTTACACAGCGCCGCTCGGCCTCACGCCGTATCCGCCCCCTCGCAGATATGCAGATCACGAGTTCCCCATTCCATCCCCAGACACCGACAATAATGACAGCTTGGGGTTCCGATCTCGAAAATAGCTGCGGAATGGATTCCCTACCTCATCATAGCATCAACATGAGATTAACATGTAATCATATTTTCTACGCAGACCTATTTCCTAACGAGGTAATTATGTACATCTCTGCTCCGCGCATGTACTAAGAAACACATTTGATCGCACTCTCATCACCCCGCAATAATATGCAATAATCTCTATCTCGAAAACTTTGAAACTAACTTTTGCTACGCGTTTTTAATCCTTGGCAATGCAATGCTGAAATATGCTTGCAGGAGATGAGTACTGTTCACATGAGATTGAATTTAATCTTTCAATATATGTACGTCTTTGGGGAGCCCCGCCCCAAAGGCGCTTTGGGATATATACCATGGTGGCTATGGGGCAGGTCGGGCGCAGCGAACGCTTTGGGCATGAAGGTGAGTTGACGTATAGCTGCATGGATTACGAACGAGGTTTATGCGGTGTGATAAATATGCGGGGTTGAATACGTGAGGTATCGAGAAGAAAATTGATCTTTTTTCAGATGGATGAGAGGATATAAATTTAGAAGACTACTTGATAGTAGAATCTAGAAATATCAAGGACATTGAGGAGGGAAGAACTTGTGTGTTGTAGAACTGGAATAAATCGTACAGGTCACGTGACCTCTCAACAAGGGGCAGGATGATTATCTACGAAGTCAACCTGGGGATTTTATATAGGTCCTCTATTTTAGACCATATCTTCTTCGTCTTTTTATAGTGAACCCTGATCTTGTTCGTGTTTTGGATATCCCGTGTTATATGCAAAACTTGGATCAGGCGCACGTGATGGGCTGGACGCATGGCTGCCTGAGGCCTCAATGTCAGGACCAGGTCTTTTCAGCCTTGCGAGGTTCCCTATACATATAGCCATCGCCATCGTTTTGACGACATTTCCTCGTTAGAGTCGCCATGTTGATTCAATTCCACATACTTATTTTAAATCATCACCTGAGCGAGATCCTTAAGACCACCAACCATCCAACAGTGCCCATTATTCATGCGATGGGAACACACGTTAATGGCGCCATCACCTAGACCAGTTCAAGATGTATGTTGATGCACCTTACTCGGGTGGTATCACACTTATTCAATCCGAGTTAAGATCTTTCTATCTTTCTGCAGGTACGAAGTACAGGCAGCAGGATTAACATTGCTCATCGTTTGACACCACGAAATGCATTCACTAAAAGGAACATAATTGATACCAGGGTCCTTGCCCCACCGTGACCCTACCTATTCAATAACCATAGGAGTCACATGCAACTGATAGCTCTTCAAATGGACAGACGCCCGACGCTACGAGTGCATCATGTGCTAGATAGCGGACTCCGCCGGAGCAAAAGGATGGGCAATCAACTCGTCATGCCGATTGTTCCTGACGACGTTACAATCACCTGCAGATCACGCTTGCCAGCAACCAATGCCTACTTCATAGTGGGTCGCGCCCCGACTAGTCATGGTCTCTATTGGCAAAGCTTAGTAGTGCGTTAATATCTTAATATCCGCCCGGAGCGCAGATCGCTCCGACCAGCACAGCACGCCTTGTTAAAAGGCAATTGAAAGACAATGGGATTATAAAAACAGGTCTTCCTGCTCCTCTACTCCAAGTTTGGTTCCCCAGGCTCGCGGAGGATTATCCCACAATGTTGGTTCTGGTACCCCTTATTTCCTTGGTGGCTGCGGTCGCGGCGTTGCAAAACCCGCACCGCAAGGCTGCATCCTTCAGACAGCCTGCGGATGGTCTGCGCAAAAGAGAGGTCTCTGCTTCCCCGTCTGAGCATAAATACCTCAATGAGAAAACACAAAGTAAGTGCGGAACTTTGTGTTGGTAGAATCCAAGACCGTCAACTTACAATTCACTTCTTCTAGAATTCCAAGTGAACGGAACTCACTTCCCTCAAGTCCCCTTTGACATCGGCGAAAGCTATGCCGGACTTTTGGAGAATACGCCCCATGGAAAATCGAGCTTGTTCTTCTGGTTCTTCCCATCTACCAACCCAGCTGCGGAAAAGGAGGTACGTTGATTCCAATCCGTCGCATAATTTCATCTAATTTCCTCCAAGATTACCATCTGGCTGAATGGAGGCCCCGGATGCAGCTCACTCGACGGTCTGCTACAAGAGAACGGTCCGTTCCTGTGGCAATCTGGAGTCTACGAGCCTGTGCGCAACCCGTACTCATGGACCAAATTGACAAATCTGGTCTACATCGACCAGCCCGCCACCACTGGCTTTTCCCCCGGACCAGCCAACGTTACAAATGAACACGAAGTCTCCGATCAATTCAACGACTTCTGGGAGCGCTTCATTGAAACCTTCAGCATGGAGGGCTACAAGATTTATCTCACCGGAGAGAGTTATGCTGGCCAATACATTCCGTATCTTGCAGATGGGATGTTGAAGCGCAAGGACACCAAGAGTTTCAATCTCAAGGGTATCCAGATTAACGACCCCTCCATTAACGATGATTCCGTTATGATCTATGGTCAGTTATTGCTCTACCGATAAAGAATATCCACATACTAACCAAGACCAATAGCCCCTGCCGTTGCAGCGCTAAACCACTACTCCTCCGTCTTCGCCCTAAACGAAACCTTCACCAAGGAAATCAACCACCGCGCCGACAAATGCGGCTACACCAAATTCCTAAACGAAGCTTTAACTTACCCTCCACCAAAGCATTTCCCAAGAGCACCCGACCCATACGAGCCGGGCTGCGACGTCTGGGACGAAATCGTAAAAGCAGCAACCTACATCAATCCCTGCTTCAACATCTACCACCTAACAGACTTCTGTCCCTTCCTCTGGGACGTAATGGGTTTCCCCTCGCTAGCCGCAGGACCAAACAACTACTTCAACAGCTCCGCCGTCCAAAAAGCCCTCAACGTCCCACCCACAAACTACGAAGTGTGCGGCGGAGATCTCTTCCCCGACGGCGATCTTTCACTCCCCAGTGCCCTCGGCCCACTTCCCAGTGTCATCGAGGCGACAAATAACGTCCTCATCGGCCATGGCTGGCTCGATTACTTGCTCTTCGCCAATGGAACTCTCGCTACAATTCAGAATATGACTTGGAATGGTGCGCAGGGATTCCAGAAGCCGCCTACCGCACCCCTGTACGTGCCGTATACGGCTGCGCTCGATCGTCTGGCTAATGGGGAGACTTCGACCCCCTGGAATGCCGATTCCGGTGCTGGTATCCTTGGAACCGCGCATACTGAGCGTGGTCTTACGTTCAGCTCGGTTTATAATTCTGGTCATGAGATCCCCCAGTACGCTCCCGGTGCGGGTTATCGGCAGTTGGAGTTCTTGCTTGGGAGGGTTAAGAATCTTCAGGATAAGGGGCCTTTTACGGGGTTGTAAATATCAGCTTGGGGGTTTGATTCCCTGTAGCTTAATGTAAACCAATTGGGTTTTTTGTATCGGTGTGAAATAGGAGAGGCTCGTGGGTTATATTCGATATGATAGCATATATATGTACATAACATTACTGATCACCAGTGCAGCCCTGTAAGCCACGTTGTAGCGTGGTTTCGGGAGTAGTAAGGTCACACCACTTAGATGAAAGATGAGAACAGACAAAAAGTCACAATCTAAGACAAGGAACTCGGTCTTTAAACCATAAGCAGTAATTTCCTCTGGAACACCAACGGATATCCCCCAAAACACTTCCCAAGCCTTGAATATAACTGGTAGTGGACTCTCGGCTGGATTGTGCGGTGTCTGGCGCAGGTTGTACAGGGATATAAGGGGCTTGTAGAACAGAAAGCCATAGAAGTGAAGTTGGCAAGCAGGCTCCGTTATCGTCCGAGTCAAGTAACGACCAGGACATCCGGTCGGGATGCACTACTCTTGTCCATTTCTTCTCCATTGCCGTACTACCCCCTACTCTTTCGTGGCCAATAGGGAGGCCTCCGATGAGGGGCGCGAGACTATATATTGTTAGCGTGTGACTTTTTTTCATTCTGTTATAGGAACGGGAGATAATCTTACTACCTGTCTGCCATTTTGTGAATTCGGATGAGTCGCGGGTATCAGACTGCAATTCAAGATGGAGACATATCTTAGATACTAGACAATAATCTAACCATCTGCAGCTTCGTGGGGATCGAATCCGTCCAGTAGATACAGTGTCCGTGTAGTCCCCTCCTCAGGGATGAGACTTCTTGGGTATGCTGGTATTTCCCGAAATTTATCGCCATTTCCAGGTACGGAAGAGGAACAGAGCTCTCATGTATGTGGTTCGGTAGTATCCGAAGAACGATGCGGAATGATGTGAAGGTCGTCCTTTGCTGCTTACGATGGCTGACGACGGATACGCTCCAGTAGAACTTCCCAGCGGAATGATTTCGCATCCGAGCGACGGCCCATCACACCGGAAGCAAGGCTAGGGCGAGACCAATCACGATGGAACTGAAAATGCAGCTAGGGGTGGTATAAGTGATTGGATTAGAGGATAGAGAGAGGGATATAAGACCATACATACCCGAGCTAAGCAGTGGTAATGGCCGTGCTTGCGACCAAGGAAGAGTAGTGCAAGGCAAGATTCCTAGTGCTAGATCGGACGTGTCCGTGAGTCGAAGTTGTTGCAAGTGAGTCTGTGCCCCACAACTCGATGTGGTAACCGCGTATTTCATAAAATTGATCAGTGGGTTGGCGGAAGTGCCGTCGAAATCCGTTATGAGGAATGAGACATGGTTGAGAGGTTTGTTGGCCTCGATTTAGCCATGTTTTGGTCGGGAGTTCCAGTGTTTCTTGTCTTTGTGATGCGTATAGGACTGCCTCATTACCGACACTTCTTTGTGCTTTTTGTGTGGGGCCCTGTCTTTGTTAAGCTTCCAAGGCTTGATGGTCTGATTTTCTAAGTCGGCATCTCCTCTGAGGGGTTGGGAGGCCGTGTTGTGTTTAGGGAGTCTGGATCTTTGGGTCGACTTTCGCCATAACAATGAGATCAGAGGAGTCCCAACGGGTGGAATGTCCGAGGTCGTTCAGGTCTTAGCTTTGTCGGTCGAGATTCACGATCCTGAAAAAAAAACATCATTAGGAAGAGTCTGGAGTAAGACTGGCGGTCGTCACGTATTGATTGTATCGTACAGGGTTTCGAAACGCGTCTCGGCAATGAATTTGATGGGAAGTGACATGGCTGTACTGGCTAGCCATTATGTACCTCAAAATCCATGGAGATTCAAAAGATCAGAAAAAGTATGTGGGAAAAGCGAGAATATTGTTTCGAGAATGGTAGCCAAGGGGCCTTGAATAAGAGTCAGCATTTGGGGTCTTAGCTTGAATGCATCGACGATATTCGCTCTTGTCGCACAATCGAATTCGAGGCATCGCAAATATCTTTGTAGATATCCTAAGGATCAGCTCCCGTAAGGTGTCCTTTGAATGTCCTTCGCGAGCTCTTTGGTTGGAAATCCCCTGTCGAGCCCCGGGTATGCCCCAGACTCTATTGATAAATCCTAAATTAGCGCTTCGATGGTCCCAATATGAGCCGGGGCTAATGGATAGAACATACCTGGCTCTGTCGCGTTATACTTAGTCAGAAAGGCCACACTCTCTGTGAGGAGGAATTCGCTCGATTTTAGATGGCTCTGTACGCTATTAGCGCGATCCAAATGTCTTTTTGTAGGAATGATATGCTCACTGTTGCCCTCTTTCTCTTCGGGGCAATGATGCCAATAGAAGTCCCAGATGCCTCTGGCTGGTTCGACCTTTAGGCAAGCGATGGGCCAGACAAGCGATGCCCAAGGGACTATGGTCTGGAGGTTCAAACGTCTATCTTCCTCCAGCCTGCCAGCGACGATGTGTCGACGAAGACATTAAAGAATATCATGAGCCAGGCAGGAGCAGCATGAAGGAAAGAGATGGTTAAGAGATGGTATAGGGGCTGTGGACGGAGTCACAGTGGGTTTATAAAGGAGAAGATTCCCCTCACGTGAATGCAAAAACAATGAGCAGCTTGCCGAGTCGCACTTTCCTTGGCCTTCCTCTGCACCTTCCCTACTTTACCTATTTTTATATTGTGAACAACAAATCATCGCCAGTTAATATGAATGTATTTAGGGAATATGAAGATATATAGGGATCCACCAAGAATAAAAATGGAAACGAGCCCAGTAATGACTCTGTTAAGTATTGGTGTTTGAAGAAGCAATGTGTGTATAACGTCATTGAGGGCAGATTTTAGATCTGCGGCCGTTGGCCATTTTTATATTCGTTAACGTCAAACAATTGTCAGTCTAGCTAATAAATGAGCTTGTTTGATTTTAACACCTTAGTAAGGTCTCTTTATTAGTTGAATTACAATTAAATGTATAGAAAAGTGAAATATCATAACATATAATATATTCCCAATTAATCCATTAATTATCTCATATATTCCAATCCTGCTCTATCTAGCAGCGATATTCCTCCTCTCGCATTGACCACAATTAATACGCCATCGTATATTTCGAAACATTCCCTCAAAACCAGAGGGTGTTGTTTCTTCATTCGACAATTGACATCTTAGTTCTTCTTGGCAGCAGCAGTAGCCAAGCTGGTGCTGCTAGCAACACCGGTAGAGGAGGGAGTAGCAGCCAAGGGGCCAATCTTCCAGGCGCCGCAAGGGCTAGTAGGGGCAGTGAGGCATCCACCGAGGTACTCGCCAAGGCTACCAGTCTGGTTGCGAGTGGACAAGATCTGGGCAGGGCCGTAGGCAGCCACAAGGGAAGTAGAGTTTGCGGCAAAGTAGGTCGAGTTGACGCGGCTACCGATCAAGGCAGAGTGGGCGCTGTGCTCAGCAGCCAGACGAGCCAAGAGGAAAGAGACCTCGGGGGACTCGGAGTAGCCGGCGAGACCGATGAAGGCACCAGTGACGGTATCCTCGAAGCGGTAGGCCCACTGTGCCCAGGTCTGGGTGCTGCTGACCTCGGGGTAGGTGTAGTCGCAGGTGAGCTTGGAGAAGCCGGGGGCCTTGGCGCCGACCTTCTCGATGGCGGCGCTGGATAGAGTGTTGTCCTTCTCGAGACCGAAGAGGACTCTCTGGTACGCTAGGAGAGTGGCGTTGTTGGAGTTTCCGAAGGTGCTATTCACAGTAGTGTTGTAGAAGCCGCCGATGAAGTCGGAGACACCCAGGGCGAATTGGAGGACCTTGGCATCAGAAGATGAGGGCGAGCAGGTTGAGGCTGAGCTTGCTGCGGAGGTAGTGGTGGCGGCGGAGGTGGCAGTGACTCCGGCTAGGAGGAGGCTGGGGATGTTGAAACGCATAGCTCTTGGATTATCTCGGAAGAGTTATCGTGTAGGAGAGTTGAGGGAGATTGTGTTAAGATACAGAAGAAATGCTACGGCTACAGGTAGTTAAATACCTTTGAAACCCATAGAACCGCGCAATCTTTCAAGTCATCTCGAGTCATCATCATCCCAGCGACGCATGCGGTAGGCTTCGAGTACGTTATACTAAGTAGACTTTCTAAATAACCGGTAGTCTCCTCTACATTGGCGTCATGGACCACAGTATAAACCTTTGAGCGTGGGGTGTCGTGGAATCGACATTAGCATGTTCTCTTGGAATGACGTCGACCACTTGACCACTCCAAGTTTGAGGCGACTAAACTTGATATAAAACTCTGTCGAGCTTCAAGGTTCGAAGATTCAAGATTCTTGCTAGGTGGGTTCCGGATCTTCGGGAGACCCGGTGTACCCCGATGACTTGGATCATGGCGTCGTGGATGTGAAAACTTTATTAAATGTTGCATAGTAATTAGATTGTTACAATATTACATGTACTTTCTAGGAGCTTCTTTTACAAAATACTACTACTCATTGTCCATGATTATTTGAAGGAAATGTGAAAGTGGTGATGGTGGCCAGTAGACAGAATAATATATCTCGGCGCAGTCGGATGCTGGCGGATCATTGATGCAAATATCAAATTTAACTTTTAAGCAAAGCATGGAATTTTTATGAATCTCGCTATGACTAAATCAGATTGAGCATAATTTAAAAGTGATTTTAAATATAAAGAGGCTGCTCAAAGGCTCAAAGGGAACAGAAAGAATCGGTAGACCGTGAAGTATATCAATTTGTATAAGTAGCCTATGTAGCGATCCTAACCCTCCTTTGTCCCACCAAAAAAGCAGACGTTAATCATCAGCATAAATGTGCAACAACACTCGCCTATATACATTTCATATAATGCGCGACTATACATACTCCGCTAAACAAGCAACTGAGCCCCGTACACAAGATAATAAGCCCATATCCACTACCATACCCCGCCACCGCAGAATCCGTCAATGGACCAAGTATAGCCTCACTTAAGGGACCGCTAACGACGTTGCCAACTCCACGTCCAAAGGCAATAACCCCGAAGATGATAGTTGCGTCGGCAGACGGATCGACTCGTCGGACCTCGTGAGTGACTCCCGCCCACGTCGCGGAGTAACATCCTGCGAATAATCCGTACGCGACAGAAAAGACAAGCAACGTGGGTAAGCTTGTTGAGAATCCCCAGAGGAAAAACACAGACAGTGTACTACCGACTGTTGAGATGGTAATGCAGGTGATAGCATGGTATCGATCTGTCAGATGGCCCATGGTAACGCTACCGAAAACTGACGCCAGATTCAACAGCGTGACGGACAACGAGGAGAGGAAATCCGTAGCGCCAATGCTGCGGGCATAGCTCGGCAAATAAATGCCGGGCAAGAAGAACCCCAGCGCTTCTATAATGTTGCCGAGTTGATAGAAGCAAAATATCCTGGTTGTAAGGAAGTGGAAGTTCAGACGCTGATAGTCGACTGTCCTTCTAACCGGGAGACGTGGTCGGTGGAAGTATATGAATGGCGCAGCAAGAAGGAATACTACCACGGAGATGACCCTGAGAGTAGTTTCGAATCCGTACCGACCCAATAGCTTCTCGAGGCCAATTGGGAATATTATCCCGGATACCCCTGATCCAGCCCAGGTTATGCCGAACGCGAGTCCTCGTCGGTTGACGAACCACTCGTCCATGTATAAGATGGATGGACTGTATGCAATACAACCGCCGATTCCGAAGCCGACTCCTTGGGAGAGCACGAGGTGGGTGACATTGGTGGAAAATGAACCCAAGGCCAGGGAAAGACACATCATGGTCAGTCCTACTGATGAGAACCAGCGGCCCCATTGAGGAAGGAGGATCATAGCAATAATGACCAGCGGACAGCTCAGATAGGATATTCCCTGTGGATGGTGTTAGAAAGAAATAGACCGTTGGAAGCGAATTCGGTGTTCTCACTGTAGCACATGTTCCGATAACAGCTACCATGCTAGAGTCCTGGAAAGCCTCATGGTCGTGATAGTATTTCTGGAAGACCCCGAATGAAAAAGCAAATCCTGCTCATAGTTAGTAGACTATAATCTTGTAGTCACAGGAGCAGACTCACCCCATATCAAAGCCTCGATCATAACACAAGCTGCCAGAAACATCCATGCTTGGAATCCACCGTCGATGGGTGCTAATTTCGGTCCATCATCGGCAGACGATTCATCGAACTTTTCGGGGCACAAGCGTATCTGGGCCTCACTGCGAGGTAGTGAGTCACTGCAAGAAGGTGGTCTTCTGTCCATTTTGGTGATGTTGAATTCAAGTGGTCAGACTAGAGAGAGACGTTAGAGACAAAAAAGCAAGTCCTAACGGTAAATGTGCCCATTTTAACTGCATCTATATTAAGCAATAAGGTCACATTGTTTCATCAAGGAGGTCTAGCGTTCGAAGGGATGGGAGGAACTCTTGGTGGAGATCAGGCGGGTGTTGGAAGGAATTTCCCTACGTAGACATTAAGGCTGGCATGCAACCTCAACGGCCGAGCGGCATATTATACACTTGTGTATCTACTTCAAACATGGGAGGTAGCTCAAGAGTAACCATATCGTCGATTTCGCAATCAGGCTGGGAACCTGATGTTTCCGATCTAACATATATGTAAATTCATAAGAGCACTTGTGACAAATGTGATGTGCTGGGGTATAATCTTGAGCCCCTGCGTTGAAGCTTCAAAGAAAACAACGTTTCTAAAAGGCCGAAACTGACGTGCTTTGCGTGGGGAATAGAGAGCTCTCCCGGCCTGCGACGGAGGATTGTAGCCTAAATAACGGCTAGGGACGGATGTTTGAAGGGATTGGAATGTGCAGTATGATCATCGCCAAATGAAGATAAAGACGTCGGAGACTTGTGCCAATGTATGTCCTATGATATCACCCATAAAGCTCCGAACTGCAGATCATTAAACAACCCCCTTGCTCGGTACAACTCCGCATAGTGCCACGTTAGAATGAGCATGAGCTAGGAGGCTTGGTGATTGTAATCAAGGGGGTATACACGCGCCAATCATCTCGACTCGGATGTGACATAGCACGCAAGATGTATAGATAACAGCATGCCAATATATGATGTCTGTGAGTCCTTCCTATGGCCCGTGGCAAATCTTGTATCGCTCAAGTTCGCGGTCGTCACACTATAGGTGATCTTGAGACCAGATTTGGCCACTGCAGGATTCTAATGACATGTGGTATTTAAGATGGGCCTTTATACAGGTTTCCAAGAACTCTGGGTTCGATTTCCATGTGACAGAGGATCATGACCTACTTCACACTACTGAAGCGCAACAGAACTGTTTCTCGGAGTTCATTGAAGCTAATTCGCCAGAATAAGTCTGTAGAGAAGACTTTCAGATATTACATTCACCTGCAGTACTAGCGGAGCAAAGAGCTAGTTCTAATTCACAAAAGGCCCGTGGAGATGGACGAGTATGGCTTTAACTCCAACAAGTCGATAAAAATGTGGGTGGAAGATGAGTTCCTCACTCCAAGTGATGCCCCTTCAGTTGGCGAGCCAAATATTTTGATCCGTGCCATATCCAAACGGAATCCAGGAGTCATTAAAGTACCTCTGTAGCACAGTTTGGGTGTAATCCATATCATCAACACAGTATCCACCACCCTCAGGACCGATATGTGAACAATGCACGTCGGGCCGGTACTGCACCATATGCTCATGAACCTCACGACACAGCAACGTGTTACGACCCAGCTCGTGGGCCTTTCCAAAACGTAGAGTCTTCGTCAAAAAGTCATAGCAAGTTGGGGTATCTGTATATTGCTGGTTCGAACCCGTGCAATGCTTTTCATGTGTATCACAGATGGTGGTGGCTAGCAAATCGGCAACATAAGCAACAGCCTGGTCAGTATCAGTCGCGTTTATTTTCGTTGCGACTCCTTCGACCAGGAAATCCAGTAGATACTCGAACCAGCGGAATGTGGCATCGTACTGTGCGATCTTGCCGTCGGTGTTGAACTCGATCCATGTGTCGATTGTCACTGGGATGAGGACGCCGAAACTGGTTGCATTGAAGGTGACGACCGTTGTCGCGGATGCGATGTTGTCATTGGCGGTAAATTGAGTGATGTTATATGCGATCGGGATACCGACCAGACTGACGTGGTCTGGATCGGCGAATAGGCCGAAGATGTATTCGCGGTTTAGCTCATCGCCATCGAAAGTGCGAGTGATGTCGACACGGCCTTGTACCTGTATTGTGTCAGAGAATTGAAATTAGGACACCGTAAAGACCGGGATATACTGACATCTGAAGCGAAAATAGTGGATTGATTGCCTTGGGTCTGTTTGAGGTTTGCAGGGTAGAGAAACGAATCCCAAAAGCCCTTCTCGAGTTCCCAGAGCTGGTCAAATGTGAAGGTTTCTTTTGGATGCTCCGATGAATCCTTAGACTCGACAGAAGCAAACAAGCATGCTGATATGATTCCAAGGAAAAGGCTCCACTGCCCAGATTGAAGATGCATGCTAATTGATTCACGGTAGCGTGGGATTATTCTAGGTTTTCTTGGACTCGCACTAAGAAGTCTTGGTACTTGGATGGAAAAGAGGGTGTTGTTATGAGGAATATCACTAGCATTCCTCGTTCGATGCGAGGCATGTCAATTTTGATATCGGGAGTACCACCCCAAATATCGCCCGGCTAATGATAACAGGCTCGAAATACTTAGAGACCAGTATAATAAAAAGGGTTTGATCTAACTTTTAAAAGTAAACCACCAATTCAAATTCAAATTAGCTGGAGGGTTCTCACTGTGGCATATTTGTATTGGGCTGGCTCCCGGCCTCCTTGCACATGGTTACAACCTCTCATTCCAAGCTTGAAAGGTGATTGAAAGCCAATCCCGAAAAAGCCAATCCAAATTATTGAAACACGGCGTGGGTCTTGTCTAGAAATCACAAAAGGTCAAGCCAGGAGATGACTAGTAAAACATTGAATCGAAGTAGACAGGCCCTGTGAGAACCTCAGACAGGTCCGGGTAAACTTAAGTATAGGCCACACTATAAGTGAGGGTTCTATCTTCTTTTTACTCGTTACATGTAAAACAGTTGCCAAACACAAATAAATAAACCCAACTCACACTATACACCCATTTTTCAAAATTTATGAAACCGAACTACCGAATATCCAAACCTACAGACCATCGAACATATCTTGCAGCTGCCAAGCAACAGACGCCTCACTGTGCGGGTCATTCATCAGAGTTCTACTCAGCTCAATTAAAGTCTTCTCAATAAAATCACAGACTCGAGGGAAAGTACTCTGGAAGTAACCAGGGCGTCTGCCAGCGATCAATGGATGATTCGGGAAATATACTGAGATATCCGACGCTAGCATTTTGATCTTGCGCAATGATCGAGCAGTCGTAGTAAGTCTCTGGCTCACTATATATTGATAGCCCGGGTGATTGACTAGCACGTCAATCTGGTATACGAGTTCTGCTCGGAATCCATTGGTCTCTTGTGCGAAGATTGGCATGAGATTTTCGAGCCAGTAGGGTGAAGAGCTGTCCCACCAAGCCATTGTTGCGACTGATAGAGGAGTAGTTAATTGTGGAGAAGATGTTGGAGATGTGGATTTTGTATATTACCGTTGCTGAAAATGAATCGAGGAGTAGAATCCGGATGATAATGATGGTTTGCTACTTCGAGAAGGACTGACGAGGTGGTATTTATACATATTGGGCTATCATATATTAAACAGAGCAGTTAATACTATGGTCATTGGCAGTAAAAGGAATATGAGTTACAAAGCTGACTGTTTGGTTTCTTTGTTGTCTTCCCGGCTCCTGTCTCGAGAGGCAGAGTGACAACAACCCAATGGCATTGCATCTTACGAATAAAGACACATGAATCCCAACAAAGAGAGTTTACTTTCCACACTCTTAGACCGGAAGTTTCGTCTTCAGATCAGTCATTTCCGAACAGGAGATATGTACAGGTCAAATGATAAGGGTATACTACTGACCGACAGTAAACTGTCCGTCCTCACGAATATCCCGACTAGAGGCTCCAACATAGACAGTGAAGGTACCACTAGGCAAAACCCACTTCTGGGTCTGCACATCCCAGTAGCTCAAGTCACGCCGAGTGAGCTCAAAAGTAGCTGTCCCCGACTCTCCCGGTTGGAGATTCAACTTCTGGAACCCTCGAAGCTGCTTGGGTGGAGTACTTGGAGCAGACTCCGGAAGACCAAGATAGAGCTGAGCAACCTCAGCACCAGCTACATCGCCAGTGTTCTGGACAGTGACTGAGATAGTTCCGGCCGACTCGAAGAGATCCTCCGCCCCGCCAGGGACAATGCGTCCATTTGATGGTCCAGCTGTGGCAGAGATGCTAACATCAAGTCCAACGTAGTTGAAGGTCGAATACGACAAGCCATAACCAAACTCGTAGCGCGGGACGATACCATTCTTGTCGAAGTGACGGTAATCAACGAACAAGTCTTCGACGAAATTGTCGTCTAGCGCACTGTTCCAGCCAGCCCCGTAGTCTGAAAACTGCTTGGCAATCGTGTAGGGCAGCTTGCCGCTTGGAGGGGTGCTGCCATACAGGACATCGACCAGGGCGTTTCCGCTTTCCTGGCCTGGTAGCCCGGCCCAGACAATTGCCTTCACTGAGGACTGCGCTAGGATGGTCTCCAGGATTACCGGCCCCACGCTGTGCACGACCACGACGACATTTTGGTTCACTGCCGCGACGGACTTGACGAGCTCATTTCCGTTGTGCCAGGGATCGAGATTGTTCCTATCACCGACGTTTCCCTCCACTGTAATGTAACTGGGCGGGGTGTTAGTGGTTCCAAATATATTATAGGTGTAGTGATGCAAGCCTGACTACTGACCCTTCGCCGCCGTCTGAATTAATGAAGACCACGGCAGTCTCTGCCGCTGCGGCAGCGGAAGCAGCAGCTGTATTGCTGTCGGTTGTACTCTCGATAATTTTCGTACCATCCTTTTGGGCCTGGACTTTGATTGCATCAAGAGGACCAACGAGGTACTAGAGCGGAATTGTCAGTTCATAGGGTTTGCCGTTGATCTGCTGGAATTAGCTTGCTTACAGGGAATTCTGATGTGCCGCTTCCCCACCCCATAGCTAGCGTGCCGTTGTTGCAGCCCCGATCTGTGCATGCATTAGGACCATTAGGGTCGACGATAGCATCCTGCCCAATGATGGCCAGGCTTTTAAGTTGCCGGAGAGGCAAAACATGTTCCTCATTCTTCAATAGGACAATTGAGTCACGGGCGACGGTGCGGACGACAGTCGCATGGTCTCCCGTCACGTCGACAGTAGCTTTGCCGCCATTCCAAGAGCTAAACGTTACCTCAGGATACCCTTGATCCTGATCAAGAAGATACCAAGCTGCCAGGATACGCGTTGCCATATCATCCAGACGCGCTTGGGGCACAGAGCCATTAGCAACGGCCTGCACGAGATGCGGTCCCCAGAATATGCTGCCGGGCGGCTTGTTGAAGTCACTACCGGGCATCGTCATGTCGAGTCCTGCCAAGGCACTTTTGACACCAGTGTGCTGCGCGTTCCAGTCGCTCATAATGTAGCCAGGGAAACCTAGCTCGTTCTTCATCAGATCGTTCAAGAGAGCATCACTCTCACAGGCCCAAGTCTCGTTCAATTTGTTATAGGAGCACATGACAGATGCGACATTGGCCCTGACTGCATTCATGAACGGCCATACATATAGCTCATGCGTCGCGCGGTCGCCGATATTAGAGCTCATGGTTTCGCGGTTGTGCTCTTGCTCGTTGCCCAGCCAGTGCTTCATCATGGTCAGAACGGACGGGAGGATCAGCGGAGTAGAGGCCAGCGTACCTTTGCGCAGGCCTGGACGCCCGAATCTTGCATACCCTGGATTGTCTCTTCCATAGCAACGCCACTGAGATACGGATCGACCGAGAACCCTTCCCAATTTCTACCGCCATCGGGATTCTTTCCTAGTGGTCCAGCGACCGGTCCTAGTTGGACGTGGACGCCCAGACCTTTGGCTTCCTGGCCCATTGCAGCACCGCGCGCGTACAAGAGAGTACGATCCCAAGTCGCTCCAGCGTTGATACCTGCAGGGAACGCCGTAACAGGATTGGCAAAGCGAATTCCCAAGGGCGAATCCTGTAGACATAAGGAGGGATAGTCAATTGAGCTGGGGGCATAGGTGTTTCCCACACAGGGCCCTCCTTCCCAACCGACACCAGTGGTGATCCCGACTTTTTCGGTCTGGTTTAGCTTAAGAAGGGCTGTCTGAGCCTTTGAGTAAGCCGCATCCCAGCCGGCAGGTCCTGAGCCGTAGGCATCAGCGGCGACACTGAAGGCCAGAGCAGAGAGAAGAAGGTTCTGCATAATGCCCTTTCTCGAGTATTGTCGCTTGACAGATTTCCTCCTAGTCTGGCGGCGCAGTCATACCCTTTATAAAACCCCGCATAGGATATTTGGGCTTAAATTCCCATGGCCTGAAATTTCCCCCTGGTCCCGGAGGCTGGCCAAGGTGCAGGTTTGGACCCCATGACCAGAATGAAGGGGTTTTCGCTTGGCCAAGACATCACAGGGTAAGCTCCGCATGTACAGGGACACACGAGTGGTTGTATCGTCGCAGTGAAATATGCATGTGAATAAAGTTGGTACACCAAAGGCCTCAGACCATCGGGGAACCTTCCTTTGATTGGCGAGGGAGACACGGAATGTGGAAAAAGGCAAGCTGGCTATCCTGGAGTATAGGCTAAACTTGGCAGGTAGTCTGGGGGCTTTCCTCTGCAGATCTGAGCTGTCTGGGGATATGTCCGTTAACACCACTCCGGCGCTGCGGGTGCTGCGGGGACGGGACCCCTGTGTGCTCTGTATGGAATACGGGCGGGACAGTAGGTCCTTGGACCCTTCAACATCTTTTGGTCAAATCACACGAGTTTTGGAAATCGAGCTAGGAGAACAAATGAGGGCCTTTATTAAGCTTATTAAGCTCGATAGGGATGAGAAGGATAAAACAAGGAGACGGAAAGAACCCTCGATGCCTTGCTACCTGAGGCGAAATATTGACACCCCAGGCACTACATTCCGATCCCAGACGATCGGCTCCCCGCATCTCCACAAGTGCCGACAGCTTCCCTATAAACAGTTCTGAATGCATGTTTCGCACCACTGCAGTCATGGAATCCAATAAAACACAGAAATGATGACGGAAGAATGAAGACACATTACCACCAAAACGAGTGTGTCAAATTAGCCCTATCGGTAAAAATGGGTGTATGGGAAAGAACATTGATAGAATTCGACAAAGAGAGAATATGGATTGCTCACAGGTGGACAGGGTGTTGTGGCAATTAGGGTCCGGCAATCACAAGGTGAGCTGCCAATCATCAATAGCTCCCACATGGGAAACAATTTTTTGAGCGCAGTTCAATTGCCCCAGGTTTTCACTTTATTACCCCAGACTCCATTCTCCACTCCAAGTTTTGGAGTTATCAAAGCGAAGATTCTCGCGACTAGTGAGAATTGTGGCTTGGGGCCGAGACTAAACCTCTGACTGGCCTATCACCGTGACAACTGGGAAATGATTGGATAAATCGCGGATATTACAGGATGTGAGAAGATCAAGACTCAAAGTTCAAAACAGCTGAAGTGGAGATCATCGGCATCAAAGAACCGCTGATGTGGGGAAATGGGAAGATTCAAATAAATAGATAAACAGCAGTTGCACATTCATTATCATCTTCAGCTTGTAAATTCAAAATCTCAAACAATGGCTCCATACTCGTTCGAACCCGTTACTATCAACCATAACCCCGGCGAGAATGAGGCAGTCACAGTGATCCTGAAGCGATGGTACGATAAGGCCGAACTTGAGCAAGCAGTCGAGTATCTGCCACCGGGCTTGACAATTCACTCCTGGGCAATTGTCCTTAACAAACTCAAGGATGTCTTGGTATGGAAAATGTGGTTGTTGGCAAAGAATTGTACATCAACTACATGGACCCATTTTCATTGAATGCTGACGAGAAGGAAAAGCGTGGCAGCGCATGCGCTGTGCGACCTACAACCGTGGAAGAAATTAAGAAGATCCTGGCGATCGCAAATGAGTACAAGCTTCCTCTGTGGATAGTTTCCCGGGGCAAGAATCTTGGTTATGGTGGTCCTCAGGCACGCGTGAAGGTAAGTTGGGGTCCCTTGTCAACTGTTCTTTCCGTCCAATTTATTGAGCTTTCCTTTTTGTGTAGGGCTCGATTATTGTTGATCTCCAGGAAATGAACAAGATCCTTGACGTGAACGAGAAGTTTTCATACTATACGGTGGAGCCGGGTGTGACCTTTTTCCAGCTCTTCCAAGAGATCCAAGCACAGAAGAAGCATATTTGGTGTTCATCGCTCGCTTTGGGCTGGGGGAGAGCCATGTGTTGAAGGAAACTGCGCATTATCCCAAGCCCGGTCAGAAATACGTCAACGCCCTCGATATCCCTTACGATCTGCAAACTGGAAATCCTGGTCTGCGCCCTATCCGGTCGATTGAATACCGCAAAATAAGGGGAAGTCGCAGTTGTAGTTAACTCCTCGTGTTACAATTGGTGTGTGTGTTATTCCTAACTTCCTGGGATTTCCAGTATTTCTCTTTTTGTTACTTAGCTACTTGTTGCTGGTCTCTATGTGGAACACTATAATTTGTCTTAACACGGGCACATTCATCCCATAGGTCCCTAACAGTTCCAATATCTTAATGTAGGTATCATCTTCTCCCACACATAACCTGATACATACGACCATAGGGTGTGGAAAACAGGGCTTCCCGTCCGCTCAGCCGTACTTAAGCCACACGCCGGTGAGTTAGTAGTTGGGTGGGTGACCACCAGCGAATCCTCACTGTTGTATGTTTTTCTTTTTTCTTTTTGCTTTTTGCTTTTTTCTTTTTGCTTTTTGCTTTTTGCTTTTTGCTTTTTGCTGTTTTCTTCACTCGGCTCACTGTTGCATGTTTTTGTTCACTCTATCTAGTGCTCTAACATTGAACACCGACCGCACCCTGGACTTTTAAATTTGGATATATGGCTAAAAGAAAGATGGGAATTATGATTAGCGGATTGGAAGCTATAGAAAGAAATTGTCAAATGCATTGAATATCTACATATTTATGCTTTATGTAGGGTAACTCAGAGAGCCCACGCCAAGTTCCACTAATTCGGACTCCAAACTCGAGAATTCCGGACAGAATAAATTAAAGTCCGGTGTAGGAATGAAGAGGGGTTCAGGAAGCTGTGAGTCACAAGCCGCATAACGACAGCTCCGCTCATCGACCACATCGACATTTTGGGGAGGTTCGAAATGTTGTGTTGACGGAGAAGAGCATTGACTGCCAGAGACCCACATACGCTTTAGTAGACTTGCAAAACGACTAGCAATATGGCTATCACTGATAGCAGCTTCTTCGAGTGCCTGGATAAATTGCTGCACCAAGTAAGCGATTTCGGCATACTCCGTACTCAGGAGGGCACCAAAGACGTTTGCTTTGTATAGAAATACAGCGGAGTAGACGGTATATCTAACTCAGGGATTAGCCAATCTGTGTAAAAAGCCCCGAATTATCAGGTTGAATCACGAAACGTACACATAAAATCGGAACGGCATATAGCGAATCTGTGTTTCAGAGTTCGTCTGGACAGCTATTGCCAGAATTTTCCGAGCAGCATCTATTGACTCGAGAATATATGAGCCCTCTGCAGTCGACATGATGCCCTGTGGGAAAAGCAAGGTGACGCCATTCCTCCCTGGTGTGATCGGAACTGTTTCTCTCCGGCGGGGCTGCACAGCCCCAGAAAGAAGCGACTGAAAAGAGAATGCACTCGCGTACAAACGGACATATTCCTTGAATATGTGCATTGTGCAGTTCAGCTTTGGAGATGCCTCAAGACTATCCCAACGTCCTTCCCACGCGGAGATCGAGTGTCGGAAATCATCTAGATAGCGATTATAGTCTCCTCGTCGGACCATTTGGACTCTTCGTTCTTTGGATGCGTATAATATATCGTGCACGTTGTGAAGGATTTGAGTGAGCTCGATAGTGGCTTGTAATACGTGTGCGTATTTGTGCTCTGCGTCTGCTCTGAGCTGTAAACTTGGAAAGTCTTCCGCTGTGAAGTTTGCGGAGAGAGATGGCCCACGCGACCAGAAAGACTGTCCCATTCGGACAGAAATTTGTCGATCGGATATATAAACAACTGTTAGGATAGGTTAGTCGCTAGGCAAGCTAGTAGGGTTTATCGAACGTACATATCCATGCAAGGAGCTTTCGATCCGCTAGTTCCTGAGTCTCCCCAATCGCCGTCTCCCGGAAAGATGCCTTGTCCAGACGGAGTAGATAGGAATGTCTCACTGCCTGCCCAATAAGTGACCAGGCCATATTATCCTCGACGGCACTCAAGTTCATAGAGAACATGTTGGGATAGGAACCTGTCTGCAGCTGCATGTAAGGAACCCACTCCGCGAGGAGCAAAAGGCCCTCGACTGAGCCGACCCTGAGAGTCGATGGCGTAGCGAGGAGTACATCTAGCAAATGTCGCTTTAAGTAATTCCAGCAATGTTGGTGAACCTCTCTGTATGCGATCTCGTCTTTAGATGCGATTGTCAGGATGACTGTCATGAGGAAAGGCTCTTCTACTGCTGTTTTGCGCGGATCTATTGTTGCCAGGACTTTTCTAGGCGCGAGGGGACAGAAAGTGTGGTAGCTTGACGCATAACTAAACCGGTTAGATCTAATATACTCGCGTGGGACGAAGATTTCATACTGCTGGACTAGACGATTGACAGTATCTGTGCCTAGCACGCCGATCACCAATGTCTCCGTTTCGGAAAGTGTCGAATGCAACCTCGGAGGTTGTATGAGATTCGTTGGACCACTCTCTACGAATGGGGTCACTATATGTGTTCTATCCCAGGAGCAGGCCCCCGTGAAGGGATCCGTGGTCATGGAGTTGGCCGGCTTATTAGGAACCTGGGTGTCGTTCGCCGCCAGTCGGGCAAGGATCTGGAGTGCGTCGCCCGGATTAGTCAACTCGGCGTGGATAGGATCTTCATCACCTTCCATCGGGTCTCTATTATGTCGATCGGTCGGGCTATGTTCCATTGTAGCTCCGCTAAGCGATGGCGTAGGGTTTTGCTTCTGTCGCGACCGTCGAAATCTAGAGAAGTCGCCCCCGCGCCGTGATCCGGCAAGAATACATTCATCACCGGCACGGGTACACTGCAAGCATGCGGGTAATTTCTTGTCAGACAAGCTTGTCCTCGGAGATGTTAGCGAGAAAACATCTCGGGGGTTAAAATACGAACTCACTGATCACATTTCAGCTTCCGCTGGCGACACCGCTCGCATGCACGGTAGACACGAACGTTTTTACTGCGAGTCATAGTGTATCATATATGAGCAATGGTGAAGCGAATGATTTTACAGAGTAAGAAATCTCTCCGCCGAAAAGTTGGTCTGGGGAAGTCCACCCCCGCTTGCAAGAGCTGGGTACTCGGCAATAGACGGGATCGGTATGCGGAGTATGGGGTAGTGTACTTCCACGACGACCCACTATGTTCTGCCGGTAGAACTGCTGAACACGAAGATAGAATATGAGAACCTGTGTCATTTTTAGTTTAGCTAGAGAATTACGTATCTACTGAATGAACCATACATTACAAGCATATTTCTGTCATCATCTAGTGACGCGGAAGCAATGACTAGACCTCGCCAAACGCGGGTTTGGGTTGGGTTTTCAATTTCCTTACCCGCCCATGGGCAACCCACCGCGGGTTTTGGCCTTGATGAACCCGCCCATGGGTTCTTGGCGGGTACCCGCGGGTTGCCCAAAATACCCAAAAACATGCATAAATCGTGGATAAACTTGATTAGTCATCTGGTGTAATTTTGGTCATTTATTTCTGTCACGCTTTTGAGTGGATATTACACTGAAACAATCAACGCCATCGACCTGGAAATATATATTCTCTACATGTAGATCACTGCCCCCATCGCCCTGCTTTACACATCTGAAAGGATTACAGGCCACATTGATGATTTTATGTAAATTCATCAATTGAGAATCTTTCGAGTGAGCTCAAAAATATTATCTTTAGTTCGATCATTTAAAATCAGTGATTTGGACCTTCTCAGTGTCCTCCCAAAGTCGTATTCATCTCCGGGCGGGTTGGGTTGGGTTGGGTTGGGTTTTGGGTACCCGCGGGTTTTACGCGACTCAGGAATAGATAGATCCAAACGCACGACGCGACTGGAACAAAATCCACAATCAAGTACTCAAGATGAAAAAAATCCCCATCTTCCAATACCAGTGGCCTTTTACTTCAGTATGGCGTCTTCTTCCTCATCATCGCGATCAATACATCGGCCTTTCAGTCCACTGCTCTCCATTGAGCCGTCATCTGACGGCTTCTTGGATTCTGACATTCAATCCTCTGTAAGAAAATGGTCCCTTCCACTAGCCTCTGAGTGTTGCGGCGCTACCTACATATATACTAAGATGGACCGCAGCCTTTGACAGGACCCCGCAAAACCTACGACATAACTACTCGAAGACCTCCAGCGACACTCCGACGTGTGGGACCTCAGCACAGAAAGAAATGGATTGCGTACGAGTCGCATCTAGAGACAGAGTTTCTTGAATGGTGGAAGGAAACAGAGTACGGCCAAAAGCTGAACGGAGAAGGCCAATCCCAGATCAAATGGTCCACCGGATCGCGTCACGCTGATGTGTGGAAACACTTTGACCAGGTGGCTGATATTGATTCTGGGCGTCCTCGAGTCATCTGCCAGGCTTGTCTCACTGTGCTTGATCATCCACAGTATAAGGGGAATGGGACAAGCGCCATGAGTAGACACAAAAAGTCTAATACTTGTCGTAAAGGGAAGAAAAAGGGATTTAATCAGTCATTGATTTCGGATTCTTTGCAGAACCATTTCACGAGAGACTCACCCAGTGTCCACAGAGTGACAACATTTCAAATCGAGGAGCAGATATTGAAGACAATTACGTGTCTTCGTTTGCCTTTCCAGACGGTGGAGAACCCGGTGTTTCAGAGGCTACTCAGCCTTTTATATTCTGGTCCCGGAGAATTGGAACTCCCGTCAGCGAAGACCCTGCGGAGACGGCTCCGGGATGCAGTCAATTGCCAGCAAGAGTTACAGTTACAAGATCTGCCTGAAGATGCCAAGGTTTCCCTCGCTTTAGATTGTTGGACCAGTCCATTTCAGCAGGCATTCATGGCAATCACGGTTTATTTCATCGACAAAGATTGGAACTATAGGGAAATGCTCCTCGGCTTTGAGCCGTTGCACGGTCCTCATACAGGCAACAACCTTAGTGATGTTTTGCACCGGTTACTGGAGGAACGAAAACTTCTCGATCGTATTTTTAGCGTTACTACAGACAACGCTACCAACAACGACACCATGATACGCGCCTTGCAAGAGAGACTGCTCTCTATCGGAGCTATTAGCTCCAGGGAATCAATAGTCCGGGTTCCCTGCATGGCTCATGTGATCCAGCTTTGCCTGAAACAGCTACTAGGACATATCAGGGCAGCACCTAAGAATAAAGAAGTCAGAGCCTTTTGGTCCGACACCCAAGCGCACGGGTTGAAGGATTCGATCAATTATGGAGACGTGGCTCATACACTGACAAAGGTGAGCCAAGATATTCACTTTTTCAATAGACTCAGAGCACTGACAGCATTAGATTCGATCCTTTGCGATCTTTGTCAACGCAAGCCCACAACGGCGTGATGCTTTTTTATGCCTCCAATCAGGTGGTACTCGGCTTTTTCCGTTACATGACGTTCAGACACGCTGGAATTCAACTTTTTTGATGCTTCGCCGAGCACGCCGGCTGAGAAATGTAATCGACAAATACTGCTGTGATCATGAATACTCGCAGCTCAAGGTTACCGACGTTGAATGGAGGCAAATTGACTACCTCGTTCATTTGACCAAACCGTTTTTTCAGTTCACCATGGCTCTGATGAAGACCAGAGACGTCACAATCCATAGTGTGTTCCTTGTGTATAGGAAACTACTGGAGCATATCGAACGGTCGAATCGAAGATTGAAGAGAAAGACAACACCCTGGAAGAAAGACATGTATGGCGCGTTGCTTGTGGCGAGGCAGAAGCTGAAAGAGTACTACGAAAAAACCTACCGCGACCACGGTTTTCTCTATGGCACTGGAACATTACTTGCCCCTCAGTATAAACTGAGTGCTTTTGATGATCGAGAGTACTCAACTTGCCATGAAGATACGTCAAAAAGGTACTGTGAATATTTGAGAGCATCTTTCACACAGTATCAGCAGCAGAACCCCGAGTTGCTATTCCGTACGGTCCAGCGATCTTCCAATTCGCATAGCACAGAGCTTGATCGGCTACTCGAGCCACCTGGTACATCGATTTTCCATGAAGGAGTAGAGTATGACGAAGTGGACCAGTATCTTCGCGAAGGCACGAGCAATCAGTACAACACACTGGAACAACTGACTGACCTCGAATAGCCAATGTCCCTGTGTCGCCGCGACTTTATTGGAAAGAACACGAGCGCGAATTCCCAGTGCTGTCTCGGCTCGCACGAGACTTGCTTTCAGTCCCTGCCACCGGCGCGGGTGTAGAAAGGCTCTTCAATAGCGCACGAGACATTTGTCATTATCGCCGAGGGTCTCTTCACGAAGGGACCATTCAAGACTTGATGATGTACATGTGCTCAGAAAAGCTCACACTAGAGGGACAGCAATTGATTCGTCTGGAGAAACCGTTGGAGAGCGAGAGCCAAGAGGCACTTGAAGAGGATGAAGCGTTGAAGGCAATCGAAGAGGATGCAGAGCCGATCAGCGACAATAAGGAGATTGAAGAGAGCGAGAATCTCGAGGGTAACTCTGAGCCAGAGGAGACATACCAAGTGCAGTGTACGGTGGTAGAGACCGGCCGGAGCTCTATACACAGACATATTCACGAACCTGAACAACAAGAAGAGAGTATGGAGGAAGACGTGGTTGATTACGACGAAGCAGATTTACTTCCGCCTCCAATCATGCAATTGAGTGATAGAAGCCAGAAGAGATCTTCTGGTCGGGTAACAATGCCCTCCAGCAGACTGCGAGGTTACGAGGTATACTAGTCTTTATAATTATCCAATTTGATTTTTTCAAGCCCTTCATGTTCCTTTCCAAATATTCACAGCTAGAAGCTAGTAGTTACGCCATCGAAACAATTAGATAATCGAAAATTACTGCATAACTTAGTGTAAAATGATCAGTCAGCTTTTTTTGCTTTTTTGGGTAATCGCGGGTACCCATTTGGGTCTTGGGTTGGGTTTCGCGGATGACAACCCGCCCACGGGTTTGCTGACTAAGACCCAACCCGGCCCATGGGCTGGGTTTTCGCGGGCGGGTTTGGGCGGTGGGCGGGTATTGGCGAGGCCTAGCAATGACTCTTGTAACTGTTATACCCACATTCTTGAGAATTGGTGTGAGGTAGTATGAAATGACACCTGGAAGGAAAATGGGGGGGAGTATTATGACTTTTGAAAGAGATAGATTATAAGACGAAATTGGACCATACCATTACCAGCCCATTGGATCATAAGCCGAACGAGAACGCCATACGATACATTGTCGTACAGCCAGATTTCTCTCGAATACAAACGACACACTCCACTGAACGTTCATGAAAAAAAAAGGGTTATTTGATCGAACCAAACTGTCTAATTACCGAGATTATTTGAAGATGTGCACGACTTGAGTATTACAGTACTCAAGAAATCCGGTAGAACCCCATTCGCCCCCAAGTCCGCTCTCCTTGTGTCCCGACAGCATCGCCCGTGGTGTCGTTTTCGCCCAGGAATTCACAAATACGCTCCCGGCCTGCATCAGCCGGCCAACTCGCTCCGCGCGAGCAACATCGGCACTCCACACGGAAGCCCCAAGCCCAGAGTTAGTTCCGTTCGCCCAGGCGATGACATCTGCCTCATCGGTCCACTTAAGGACTGGCACGATTGGACCTGATTTCAATGTCATTAGCAAATGTGATCAATTCCCCGCGGTGCAGACGTACCAAACTGCTCTTCAAGGACGATTCGAGATTTAGGAGGTGGGTTGTTGACGATACTAGGTGAGAGATAGAATCCCTTGCCAGAGGCCATGGGTTGCGGTGGAAGAGCAAACTTGTAACCTTGGGCTTCGCTGTCGGCAACCAATTCCTTCACCTTCTCATACTGCATTTTGTTCTGCATGGGACCCATCGTAGTACTGGGATTTCCCGCCCTGCCAACCACCATCTGAGAAGCTGCTTCCACCATGGCTTCCAGGAATGCATCATAAATTCTCTCGTGCACATAAACTCTCTTCGTAGCGACACAGACTTGACCGGAGAATACGAAACAGCCTTGTACAACTTCCGGGGCTATTTTCCCTATATCCACATCCGGATAAATGATAGCCGGGTCATTGCCTCCCCTGAATATTGGATGATGTGAGATAAAATTCTTCCTGGGTCTTTCAGAGGTGTATACTTACAATTCTAGAGTCACACGTTTCAATGTCCCAGCCGCCGAGGCCATGATCTTTTTCCCAGTGGCACTGGAACCTGTGAAGGTGATCTTGTTCACATGGGGATGGTTGACTAGTTCAGAACCAATAGAGTCATTGCCACCAATAGCCTGAACGACACCGGGAGGGAAGATCTGCTGTGCCTGCTCAACCATCTTGAGTGCCGAGTAAGGCGTAAACGGAGATGGCTTGACGATGATGGTACATCCGGTCAACAAGGCAGGTAGGATCTTTCCGACAGACAGCACGAGAGGGAAGTTCCATGGGCAAATAGCAACGACGACTCCGACAGGAACATGGCGGGTAGTCTGAATGCGTATCTCATCCTCAAGTCGCTCTTCCGGCATGCGAAGTTGCAGATTGTGATCAAACAGAGCCAATATCTCGTTCGCCTCGCCGGACGCCACAGCACGCGGCTTTCCGCACTCTGCCATGAGCAACTGGGTGAAGTCCTCAATGTATGACTTGTAGATCTCCTTCCATTGGGATAGCTTATTGATTCGTTCTTCAAAAGAAGTGGCAGACCAGGTCTTGAAGGCTTCATTTGCAGAGCGGACAGCGTCTTCCACGTCTTGCGCAGAGGCCACAGGAACGTCCCATAGCTTGGATTCCGTTGAAGGATCAACGCTGAATGTGGTTTTGTCGGAGGTGCGACACTCACCATCAACGACATTGTAAAACATTTCAAAGTTTAGATCAATTCGCGTCATTTTGTACAACTGGCTTACCGACTGTTGAATAAATTTAGGAGAGGAAGAAATTGGGGTGGTTTTGAATATTATTGCTGGGTTGTGTGGGATGTATTTGATGGATTTCCAAAATAAAAGGCACAATCAATAGTACTAATAAATGCACCAGAGATGCTGCTAGTTACACTTAGATTTCTGCATCTATAGCCGGCCGGACGTAGTGATGGATAGCGATGGATGCGGGATCCGACGGATTGTATGCGGCTGTAGATGGAAGTAGATGAACCCCCAACCCAACCCCGACCTCGGGCCAAGTCTCCACGTTTTCCATATTTGTGGAGAGATGGGGGATATAGTGTATGGTCTTAATATTATATAAAGTAATGAAGTAGAGAAGGATATTTATCCAGAAACATCAATTATTTCACTATCTTCGTGCAACGACCAACATTTGAAAGTTCTCCATCGTCCACTTCTTAAAATGCAGACTACCAAAACCCACAAAGCCCTGGTTTATGCCAAACCGGGCGAGATTTCCACTAAAATTGTGGAGATTGACACTCCCACTCCAGGGCCTGGGCAAGTCCTTATCAAGATGTAAGTTGAGCTCCTCAGTGCCAGGAAGCAGCAGCACTGATATCAAAGCAGGACCCATTCTGGAGTCTGCCATTCCGACCTCAGTCTCATGACCAAAACTGTAAGAATTCGATTTCTGCATCAAAAAAAAAAAAGAATCCCTTGTCATGAACTCTACTAAAAGCATGTCTACCAGTGGAGTTGGCTTCCGGAGCCCGTCAAAACTGGACAAATTGGTGGCCACGAAGGTGTCGGTATCGTCGCCGAGTTGGGACCATCCTCTCAGGCTTCAGGTGTCAAAGTTGGTGACCGCGTGGGAATCAAGTGGATTGCGTATGCGTGTGGCAACTGCATGCCTTGCTTGGCCGGTGCCGATGGTATATGCGTGAACGCAGAGGTATCTGGATATACATGCCCCGGTACATTCCAGGAATACGCCTTGGCTCCCGCTCACTATGTGACACCAATTCCCGATGGACTGGCCAGTGATATTGCAGCACCGCTTCTTTGTGGTGGCGTTACTGTATATTCGGCCCTCAAGAAGAGCAAAGCTCAGGCTGGCGATTGGGTGGTCATCGCTGGAGCTGGTGGTGGACTGGGCCATCTTGGAGTGCAGTTGGGAGGTCGAGGAATGGGATTTAGAATTATTGGGTTAGATATGGGGTCTAAAGAGAGTTTTGTCAAGGGATGTGGTGCCGAGGCCTATGTCGACATCTCCAAGTATCCTACAGCTGATGGCAAGAGCGCTGCTGATCAAATCTTGGAAATTACCGGTGGCAGCGGCGCTGCGGCGGCTGTAATTTGCAGCGCCAGTAATGCTGCATATGGTGAGGCCCTGTCTTATCTGAGATTCAATGGCACGCTAGTCTGTGTGGGTGTTCCATATGATGCGAAGCCAATTGCTAACGCCTATCCTCATTTGATGGTCGGCAAACAATTTACCATCGTTGGAAGCACCGTGGGCAATCGTTTGGAAGCCATTGAAACTCTCGCTTTGGCCAAGCGGGTAGTCACTACTCCTTTCCGTCTTGAAAAAGTTCAAAACATCAATAGTGTGTTCAAGGAAATGAAAGATGGGAAGTTGCAGGGCCGGGTGGTGTTGGACCTTCAATTTTGTACTTAGTATTTTGCAACACGGAAATTAAATCACATTGCTTGTTTCGAAGCAAGGCTACAGATGAATAGCAATGTTTTATAAGAAGGGCTTTATTGTTGTTTTATTTTCTCCACTAGCGAGCTTGCCCTGGTGAAACGTTGTAATCAGCTTTGAGCATCGTGTGAGATCTAGAACTTTAGTTTACTGTAAAGAAGTAGTAGAAGATTGAAGAGTATATTTTGTTGCAGTAAAAAGGGACTTATTGGATCAGAGTCGGAAGGAAACCTGAGACATTTAAATTTGTGAAGATGTTATGGAACGAGGGAGACTCGTTATAAAGGAAGGCTATGATACCCTGACAGAAAGCCCTTGTGCTATGCAAACCTCTGGATTATTACTATAGCACGAAAGCAAAGAGTTAAGCATAAATTAAAATCAAGTTCATGGTGCCTTTCTGAAACCGCATGACTGAAACAAGCTATGAAATACTGGATGTACACCCTGTGGTTCAAGGAAGACCTTGCCGCACATTGGTATGCTCGTTCAGCCCCCATGCCGTCGAACTTGAGTCGTGAACCGTAGTACGTCTCATATCGCGCTTGTATTTTCGGAGGAAAGATCCCCCAAACAGCCCGATGCATCGTGCAGGTGTTATCCCAGATGACCAGGTCACCCACGTTCTGCCACTCAATCTCAATGGTGTTCTCATCGCGAATGCAGTATTTGTACAATCTGTCAAACAATGCCTGGGACTCTTCGGGGGATAGGCCCTCGATGTGATGAACATGGGCTGCAATATATATGTTCATGCGATCGGAGGCCTCGTGACGCTGCACAAGCTTGTGCCGTCCCATGGGATGATCGAGCGGGTTGAGGTCAGCGAAGGTCTCGGGGGCAGCCAGCTTGCGAGAGTGGTACATAGAGTGGCAAGCCACATAGTCCTTGGCTAACAGCTCCTGTTTAAGATCCAAAGGAAGGCTATCGAATGCTGTCCTCGTGTCTGCAAAGGCTGTGTGGCCGCCCATACCACTGGGAGGAAGCTCGTGTGCTAAGAGCAACGAGTAACCGGCGCGCCGAGGGTTGAAGCTTGAGTCAACGTGAAAAAGATCGTTGCCCTGTTTATCCGAAGTTGTTAGCAAAAGACCCCATCTGACTAGGCGTTACTAAGTACCTTGTTTGCCTGTCCGCGGGCACTCTCGGGATTAAGGATGGTTCCATCGGTTTCGACGTTGCTTACATCGAAAAGTTCGACGTATTTGAGACGTTGCTTCCGGCCCATACCGACATAAGGCGTCACATCATCTAGCTCTCCAAATTTTCTGGAGAAGCCAATGTGACCTTCATCTGTGAGGCCAGTGCTGCGGAAGACCACGACACCATACTGCATTGCAACCACTCAGTCAGTTTGATTACCGGCTACGAGCAATAACGACGAGGAAACGACCTTAGTAATACCTTGGTGACAGCCTGATGGATCTCTTCAAATACTTCATCCTTCATTGGCGACGTGAAATCCACCCCACTTATCTCGGCGGCGAAATTTGGGTGGAGAGGTTTGACGGAGATGTGGGAGAACGGGATGTTGGTGGTTGTTGTAATGTTTGCCGACATATTGAACTGGTTCTTCTGCGTTTATGACAACAGGAATGATTGGATTCAATAAGCTCTTGGCCTTCAAATAGCTGCGTGGATAGTTCACATCCCTTATATAGGATACAAGGCCCTAAGGCTTTGGTGATCCACACAACGGGATGAAGTCAAAGCAAGCCTGAGGATGAGCTAGCCCTGTCATCCGTCTATTGCCAATTCGCGTGATGATGGCGAGATGATTATTAACTTCCTTACCTTGAATATTATCTATAACCATCTGTAGCCGAGGATTAGACTGCCAAGAACCACCAAAAAGGGATCCGTCACGTATGAAGGTTAGCTCTCCGTCACACAAGCTGAGAGAGTTTAACTATGGAATCTACTAGTTTGAAAACTGTATTCTCCATACATAAAACATGAATCCAGTCTAACTAATATCAATGCGATAGACAATGAAATGACTTTCCCTGCTGCGGTTTTCTCCTTTCAAACATGCGAGACAGGCGATCAGGCCGAGTCACTTGTAGCCACTCCTGGAGATTGCGTGGACCTTATACGCGCATCTTACTCACCTACTTCATTAAGTGAGACAACGGGAGAAGGTGACCAGCACAGGAATGCAGTTATGATACCAGGTCAGTCGCCAACCTCAGCCAAAAAAGAAATAAATTAATGAAGTATGCGCAAATTTACAATTAAACACATTTAAGCAGATATTCCAAGCAAGTTGAATTCATCTTATATCAGACTTCTTGGAGATCAATCTCTTTTTGAGCTTCTTCCCAACGGTGGTCAGTGTACTTCTTACCTGACTTCCACGAATCACCCGATGAAAAAGGTCTTTATTTTCTTTCCTTTTTTTATTCTTTTTTGTGTATGCTTGCATCTAGAGAGGTTGTGATGAATTTTAAGTGACTCTATTTCATGAGAACTTCAATGTCGGCTGCAAGATGTTTCAGCATGATTGAATGCTTGATGACCCTGCTCTTTGGCGCTCTGCATCATTCTCTCATCCCTTCCCTTGCCCCTCTCTTGTTCGTAAAGGCCAGGTTTCAAGAAAGCCAGAATTAATTGAGGCGGGGTAGAAGGATCCTGCTAGGGGTACTTACTTCACTGGCTCAGTAGATCTGGAAGAAGTCAATTAGCAAAATGAGAGTGAAGGAAAACCATGACGTTGGAGGTATGTACGAGTAAGTCTCCTTAGTTGCGTATATGTATTACGTCGTGGATTTTTGGATTTGCGGTACTGTTTTGTTTCTTTTTAAACATATGTTACAGATGACTTGATTTATGCCATACATTATATACATCTCTGTACGGCCAGACCTACGCCCGCATTTTTTTCGTGAATAATGTCAGTTGATTTCTAGCATGGGGCGCAGGGTGGAAGCTGTAATTGATGCAAATGGATGGTATAATAAATATTAAAAAAAGTCAATTAAAAACTGTTGTCAATTGCCTACATAACGTATATTCTTATATATTTTTACTATGTAAAATAGGGGTATAGTAATTAACTGAAATTAGTATGTTGATTTTGCTAAAGTTGTAAAAGTGAGATATATATTTGATGGGGATATATAAATCTAGATCGATTCTAGACCATCCTCAAGGTGCATAGCTTCTCCACGTTCTGTTTGGCCTGGCCCATGCTTGAGAGTTCTCCCTTCATCCTGGTGTTTATCTTCCCCCATTCTCCAAGCAAGCTTAATACCGTTGAATGCATCTTCAACTTCCTCTAGTGTCCTCCCTGATGTCTCAGGGAAAACGAAGAAAACATGAAGGGTCATGGCGAAGGCGAACACGGCAAAAATGATATAGGTCTTCCAAGTGATGTTGACAAAAGCAGGCGGAATGAAATAGCTCAGAGCAAAGTTGAAGGCCCAATTGCTGGCCGTAGATAATGCAGCGGCTTTGCCTCGCAGGCGTAAGGGGAAAAGTTCCGATGGATACACCCACTCAATAGGGCCCCATGTTGGGGCGAAAGAGGCCACAATGAGATAGGAGCAAGCAATCACAACCTTGGCGGGAGCTCCTGTGATCAACCAACTTTGTTCGGCAATATGGTCCAAACCCCCTGGTGGAGCTGGGGCACCATAGCCTCCCATTAGGCCTGCACATACGGACCACCAGATAGTAAGAGAAATACTACCTCCGATGAGTAATGGACGACGCCCGACCCGATCCATGAAGAGAAGCGCGGGTACCGTCATAACCACGTTGATCACACAGCTGATGGATGAAGCTACCAGGTTGGAACTGCCACTGAGGCCTGCCATTCCAAAGATATATGTAATGTCTAAAGATGTCAGCGATACTTCCACCATGCTGGACAGTATGGAGCGTACAATACAGAATGGCGTTTATTCCAGTTAGTTGACACCATATCTGGACGAAGACGACGATGTGCGTCCGCCAAATCATATGCGGCCGGAAAAGATCAAAGTAAGTGTTATCGGTCTTGTGGCGCTCCAATTCACAGGCATCTTTGAGCTGCTGGATCTCCATCTGGATAAATTCGTCATCAAGGTTGTTGTTAGAATGAATAGAAGAAATAATATGACAGCATTCTTCCCAGCGATCTTTCTTTGCCAACCATCGCGGAGACTCGGGCGTAAACAATAATCCAAAGAAGAGGAAAACTGCGGGAATCATCTGAAGACCCCAAGGCAGCCGAAAAGCCACAGGGCCCGTGAGGAAGGACGAGCCATACGATATATAGAACATGATCAAAACACCCCAGGTGATGGCCCATTGCTGAGCACCCATTACTAAGCCCCTAAGATGAGGAGGCGCGAGCTCCCCAACATATACAGGAACTTGTGCTGAGCATATTCCGACACAGAAGCCGTTGATGAATCGACCCACAATTAACATAGTAACGTTCTGAGAGGCGGAACAGATCGTACTTCCGATAATCCTGGTCGTGCATTATGTCAGCTCCTTTCAGATCACCCGGAGAGCCCTGGGTTTTATTGAGGCACGACTAACCATATGATAGATCCCATTTGAATAGCAGATTTTCGGCCGAATATATCAGTCACGAAGCCCGAGATCAATGCTCCTATGAAAGAACCACCAGACATAGAGGCGGTGATTCCACCTTGCAGCGTAGAACCTGGACCCGAACAGTGGATTTCGCTATTGAATGGGGGCCCATTAGGTCCCTGGTTGAAATAACATCTATATTGTTGGGTGGAAAGGCTGCATTGATTAGAAAATGCCTGTTTTAGCCCAAGAAGATAACTCACATGGCAGACATCGAGGACAGATCGAAGCCGAATAACGAGCCTCCAATTACAGCGATACCTGTGATAACATAAATATTGGTAATCATCATTGTAACGAAGGGCAACAAATGTAGTAGCGATAGAAAGATTATCGAAATAGTCGTTTATCTATCCGAGGACGATATATAACATAGTTAATTCTCACTAGAACCTTATTACCTATAGTTTGCGGTAAGTTCTCCACCTCAATATATCTTTAGCCATCTACTGCCCTGATATGGGATACGGCACCTGGGTTCTTCAGGAATCGTATCAGGTTTGGGAGAGCCGCGGATCAATTTCAATCAAAAGTGGGTGAGTGGCATGGTGCTCACTGCTCTGGTCGATGAGCGGCGAAGCACGCCCCATGGTATTATCTCACAAGGGGCAGCATATTCGCCTGTCATATTTATGACTGTATAGTTAACGTTTAATGCGGAGGGTTTTAGAGAACCCATAGCTAGTGTGACATCGGTGAGCATCGCGGGCCGCCTTCAGCCATGTAAATCCCCCTCGGGAAGAAATCCCATTTACCTACAAGCCACTGTCCTTTGATGGATGGCGTATCGACTGGAAAATATTGTACATGGTTTGAGTTGACTCTAAACCCTTGTTCTCCGGTAGTGAATGGAGACCTCGCTGGCTATAGACGGCTTGAGCCGGAACTGGTCCGCTATCCATGAGAATGATGGGCCCGCTCCGCATACTACATTCATAGATGGGTATAGAGCGGTTCGTTCTAACGTATCCATCTTTAGCCGCCAACCTTATCTCATCGCTCTTCCCTCGTTCCGTCCTCTTAACCGGAGAAAGTATACATCTCCTTGATCGCGCATGGTGCGATAGAGTACAATGAAGAGTACCTCGACTCGGATCTCATTGGTGTGAAAAAGCGACGGAGTGTAGCCTTGTACTGGTTAGCCACGGTGAGTAAAGTGAGTAAACCAGCCGACGGAATCAGCAGCAACATCAAGAGGGCCTTTCCGACCTGGGTCGCGTTACTGGTGAGGGTTTCCGTCATTGACCTCGCCCCGGATGCGGATCCATCGATCCTGGCTTAGAAGCACGAGAACATATCTTTTCCTTATTTTCTCTGCATATCCTACACGCTCCTGGCGCGCTGATATGTCCTTTTCCTCTCATACTGATTTTTTTGCGCAACTCACCGGCATATGGCGTGATAATCTAACAATTCTAGTGCGTTTATCTAGCTAGCTAGTAGTTACAGCCAAAAAAAAAAACATACAACAGTGAGGATTCGCTGGTGGTCACCCACCCAACTACTAACTCACCGGCGTGTGGCTTAAGTACGGCTGAGCGGACGGGAAGCCCTGTTTTCCACACCCTATGGTCGTATGTACCAAATTATGTGTGAGGGAGGATCATAAAGTGCAGATGACTTGGTTGTGGTAGGGGTGGGATGATGAAAAATGTCAGCGCGATAACTAACCGGCCCCTGTAATTTTTTTTCAAAAATTACGGACCCTCGCAAGCGAGGGTCCGCCACCCATATGCAACATACCACCCAAATGCAACTTTTTTTCATACATTTAACCTCAACCTCTATTTTCTACAACATAATACAGTAAATTAATTAATTAAAAATAGGGAATAAATCAATTAACTAATTTACTACTAGTATACAAAATTATAGAGCTTTTCCACTTTTTTTGGCTCTGCCATACTTCCTGATTTCGATCAACACCTTCCACTTCCGCTTCGTTTTCTCTTGATCCGCCTTTTCCGTCAATTTATACTCCTTTCTCTTCATTGCTTTCACTTGGTTTGAATTGATGATGCCGGTGATCTGTAAATAACGACGAGATGCATCATATCTAGCGTGGCGAGCCCCCATAATAGCTTGTGTTTGGTCGAATTCCCGCTGTAGCTGGAGGGCTAAGGTAGCCTGTGCTTCAGCACCCTTTACAAGCTTCGCTAACCCTTCTTTAAAGCGCTGAGTTGTAGGATTGTATTGATTAAGCCGTAGGCTAATCCTTCTCACTTTTTCAGCAGTTTTTGGAGTGCTAAACTCAGTGTTTTGTGAGGTAGTTGACGGTGTATTTGACCGAGATCGATTGTCATAATATGGATTATATGACTCCAATTCATCGGTAATAAGCTTAGAATTAATAGGCCAAAGGCCTGTTAATTTAAATCCAAGCTTAATTGTATGCGGTTTGAAGGTTTTTCGCCGGATTTCCCCAATTGAATATAGGAATTCATCCTTTGAAAATCGGCGGCATCCAGTCATTGTAGCCGCTTCAACAGCCTCACTATGCCAGTGTTTATAAACGCTAAACACGCCGACATCGAGAGGCTGTAATATATGGCTTGTATGCGATAGTAAGAAGAATAAGATGATATTATTCTTCTCACAAAATTGGATAAATTCACGAGTTAAATGAGATCCAAAACGATCGCATAAAACAAGGCGCTTTCCACCAACTGTACGGCCAATTGTCCATTTATGAAAGAGCTGAATCCATTGATATGCCAATTGATCATTAATATAGCCGGTGTCGGTAACGGCTATATATTCCTCCTCTTTAATATGATCGAACCAGCGTAGTAAAGCTTGCTTTGCACTTAAAATAATAAGTGGAGGGCAGGCAAAACCATCGGCTGAAACAGCCTCTAAAACCGTAATAGATTCACGATTTGTAATAGATCCATTGAATAGCTTCTTTTTTGGATGCCTAGTAATAATGAATTGATCCCGGCCGACACCAATTTGAAAGCCAGTTTCATCAAAATTATAGATATCTTGATAGCATATCCCGTGCTCAGTGACTATACGTTCATAGTCTTCAAACCACCTTTGAACTACCGATTTGTCAAGAGCGGCGCTTCTTTCAACATCAAGAGCTCGCCGCCGTCGTACATAGTAGTCGGGGTTACGTTTAAGAAAACGTTGTAGCCAGTGGTCGCCAATTTGTGGTGGTGGTTCCGTATTATGATGATGGTCCTCTTCAAGAATTGAATTAGCTGCAATAGCTATTTGGCGGCGATTTATTGATGCTCCGACCGCGTCAAAGTAATCAATATATTCACATAATGCCTTTTCCTGTGCAGAACTAAGCTTCCTGCCATTGGGTTGTCGTTGAAAAAGCGATTTTCCACCCTTCCATCGCCGGCGTAGTCGATGCACAGGGACCGCGAATTCTCGCGCAGTTTTCGCGATATTGGGTTTAGATTGCTCAGAGAGAGAGTCCATTGCTAGCTGAATCTGCTGCTCTATTTCTTCATTGGATTGAGGCATGATTGGTGGGGTGGTAGGTAATCAAAGTAAAAATGTAGGATTTAAAAAAAAAGTTGCATTTGGGTGGTATGTTGCATATGGGTGGCGGACCCTCGCTTGCGAGGGTCCGTAATTTTTGAAAAAAAATTACAGGGGCCGGTTAGTTAGTTACACGTAGGGTGATGACTTAGGCAATAAGCGGGGCGGTATTGAGCAGCAGACGATCATCGGCGATAGTCGCCACGTGACCGCTGAGCCTCCACCTGGGAATGTCCAAACATGGTCTTGTTTTATCAGGCGGAAAATCCTGACTAAGGTATCCTTGGGTTCATCTACAAAGCCCTACCATGGCCTTCACGCATGATGATTACACAGTCGCATGGATATGTGCTTTGCCACTAGAAATGGCAGCGGCAAAGCTTATGTTGGAGAGAGTCCATCCTGCATTATACCAGCCACAAACCGACCACAACGCCTATACACTTGGGAGTGTTAGTGGTCATCATGTTGCTATTGCATGTCTTCCCACAGGTGTCTATGGAACTACATCCGCCGCGATCGTGCTTGGCCAAATGTTGCAGACATTCCCCTCTCTCGAGTTTGGACTTATGGTAGGCATTGGGGGTGGTGTGCCGAGTAGAAAGACTGATATCCGCCTTGGATATATAGTTGTTAGTACACCAACTTCTGCTTCTACTTTTGGGGGTGTCATCCAGTATGACTATGGGAAGACCCTCTATGACGGATCCTTTCAGCAAACTGGGTCACTCAACAAGCCTCCTCGACATTTGCTCACAGCCATATCACAAATGCGGAGTGATGATTTGCTCAGTGATACTCTAATTGAGAAAACAATATCAGATATACTCGAGAAACACGAGAAGGTTCGAGACCAGTTTTCGCGGCCAGAGAACGACTGGCTGTTCAAGTCAACCTACAACCATTTTAGAAGTGAAGACACCGACTGTTCAGCATGCACATTCGTAACCCGCGAGATTCTATTAAGCCAATCATCCATCACGGTCTGATTGCTTCTGGGAATCAAGTTATGAAAGACCCCAAGACAAGAGATGCTCTGGCACAGGGAATGGATATCCTCTGTTTCGAAATGGAAGCTGCCGGCCTGGTGGATCAGTTGCCGTGTCTTGTTATCCGGGGAATATGCGACTATTGCGACTCGCATAAAAGCAAACAATGGCAGGGATACGCCGCTCTTACTGCAGCCGCTTACACAAAAACGCTTCTTGGTGTGCTTCCCGGATACAATGATGCCAGTAATTCTAGAAAGGAACCGGCCCACCGCATAGCCCCTTCCCCAAGTGACCTTGAGCGCATCAAGGGGATTCTGCAACCCTCTGTGCATCCCCTCGACACGTATCAAAATATTGGCAAACGACGGGTTCTGGGCACTGGAGACTGGGTCCGAAATGGGTTGCTATTCCAGACATGGGTGGAAACAGATGATACCCCGTTGCTGTGGGTGTCAGGTAGTCCAGGATGTGGCAAAAGCTTTATCGCGCAGAACGTCATCTCTTATGTTCAAGAGCTTTCTCCTCAACGCGCCACTCGGGGAAATTCTGCTTCAATTGGGTATTTCTTTTTCAAGCATACCGATCCCGAGACAAGGAAGTTCCACCGTGCATTGAGGGATATCGCGTTTCAAATCTATCAGAACGACCCTTCCTACAGGGATTATATCCATGCCCACTGTCATTCGCCCGATGACATTAAATCCCTGCAGGCTGCATGGAGGGTTCTGTTTATGGATTATTATATCAATCCCCTCGACGAAGTTGGTAGTAGTGTGATCATTGTTCTTGACGGTGTGGATGAAGCGTTTGAAGAGGACCGTCGAGAGTTTCTAAGGCTAGCCTCGGATTTCGTACACCGTGAGTACCCGATTACCAGATTTTGCCAGTAGAGAAGATAAGTTAAAATGTCGACCTAATTAGATCCTATCAGTTCTCGGACCAAAGCTGTTCTCCTTGGGAGGCCAGAAATATACGACGACCTGGTGGAAGCTTTGGATCTACCCATTTCAACCATTCATGTCAACGCCAACAAGAACATCGAGGATATCACAACCTATGTTCAAAAAGGCATCCGCAAGTCCCGGTCAATAAGTCGGGTTCCGAAACCACAGCGCCTGTCAATTGAAAAGACTTTAATAGACAAGGCCCAGGGCATGTTCCTCTGGGCCGACCTGATGTTGACAGAGCTTAATAGGAGAACCAGGGCTAGCACCATGGTTGAAAGCCTTCACAAAGCACCCAAGGGACTTGATGCGATGCTGAAACACGTCTTGGAGACATTCAGTAGCAGGCTGAACGAGGAGGAGGCAGCCGATCTCAATATTATCCTTGGGTGGGTGGCATGTTCAGATAGACCGTTGAGCTTGGCAGTGCTAGGTCAGATACTAGCAGTGTAATTGCAAACCAACGATGAGAAACTGGGACTGGAGGACGCATTACGTATACAGTATGCTTCGCTTTTTGTGCTCAACCGGGAGGACGGTTTGACGACAGCAGATTTAATCAGTGGGGAAAGAAACGCCTTTGCTCAACCTCAAGATGACGGGTCGGTTGACAATAGTGACTCTTCCAGCGAGCAGGAACAGGAATTCAATTCCGACACGTACAGAACCAAAGTCGTCTTCTGCCACGCTTCAATTCGAGACTACCTTCGCAACCCAAGCTATGGAAAGGTAGCTGCAGGAGATGAGTCGACACCTGTTGGTGTTGACATCGTACAGATGAGCGTGAAAGCTTTGAATGTTTGTCTATCAGAAATAGCTAATGGGAATGGTTCCTTCCCGCCGTCCTCCCTGCGTGTCTTCGCCCTTCGGGATTGGGTGAGCCATCTAAACCATGTTTGCAAATATTTGGACAAAATCGATCAACAGCAGAAGCAAGAAACAATTGTTTTACCTTGCCGGATCCTGAGATATCCGAATCTGGAAGAAATGTTTCACACTGGCGCTGCTCCATACCATGTTATATTGTTCATCAATCGTCAGACTATCGACTTGATTGTCTCTCTTCTCGCTGATCAGGAATGTGTCAATACCATCGACGACATTGAAACGCGGGAATGGATACGTGTCTGCATTCAAGAACCTGTTCAGCTACTCGTGCCGTTAGGTCATGAAGTGGCTAGCAGGTGGCTCATCGACTCCTGGGATCCAGAGTTCTGCATGGTCGCGGTTTGGGCTATCGTTATTCTTCTCAATGGAGACAACCCACTCTATTTGCAAGCACACCCGACTGCATCTGTCGACACTGTCTTGGAAGTTGCTAGGTGGGCACAATTTGAGGAAACCGCGCGCTGGAATCACCACGTCGGGGCTTGTCTCAGTGAGCTAGGCCATGACGACACGGCCATCCAGTACCTAAACACTGCTTTGGCACTAGAGCCAATATGGGGTGCCAAAGGGGATCTTGGTAAGGTCTATGGGAGGCAGGGTCGATTAAATGATTCCCTCCAGCTATTGATAGAGTGTGAAGTGCAATACACACAGCTACTAGCGGACCACGAAGACGAAAATAAGACTCAAGACCTATCCAAGCTACGCAATAACCTAGGATTACTTCATATTCAGTTGGGGGATTATTCGAACGCCATTCACTGGTTCATGGCAAGCATCGAGCTTTGGGATTATGTTCACATCAATGAAGCTGTGTCACTTGCTCTTCGTGTTCTGGTTGTATCCCAATACCCGCAATACGAAAGGATCATGCATGTACTCAAGAAAGTCGACAGAAGCGTCTGGCATTTCGATTTCGAGAGTCGTACTTGTTTATTTTATCTTCTCCAACAGCACTTCGAGCATTACGCGGGATGGGACACCTGGTTTCCCTTTATAGTTGCCGTCTCTACCAAACGCTGTAACAACCTGCATTGGCTGGAGGGCATGTACCAAGGTGCGATCGCAGAAAGAAACATGCAATTAGCGAGTATCGACGACATATGCTTCATGGAGTCTCTAGCTCATCTGTACGACAGATTCTTGGGCGAGGAGAAAAAAGCCATCCAAATTTGGAAGGGTATCGTAGCCCAACATAGGGTACCTGACTCGCTCCGGTACAAAGCTTTTTGCAGAGCAAGGAATCGTGCTGTTGCTGCTTACGCCTACCGGCTCCTAACTAACTCTTTAAGACAAACCGGGGATTCACAAGCTCTTATCGTGCAGGAGCTCGAGAAAATTTGTGACAACGAAATTCAATCTTTTTCGACTGGTACCGATCTCTTTGATGGTCAACCGGGAATTTATATGGGGGTATGGCATAAACTCAATGGGCGCGAGCAGGAGGCCAGGGACTACTTTAGACCATATGTGATCCAGACTGTAATTTTTGGGAATGGAGAGAGTGGCACATATTTCATAAACGACGCACGGCGTATCCTTGGGCACCATTTGGCTATGATTAGCGATGACGAGGATGCCATTACGGTTCTCCAGCACGTCCATAGCCCTTTTACCACCCGCGATGGCACTGCCGCTTCGGCAGAGGAACGCATGGCATCACCATGGCCGCTGGTCGTCGGTTACGTTTGGTACTGCCATATCTGCGTTCGATCGTGGGGAAACTTTGTCAATTGCAACATCTGCCGCCGGTGCAATGTAGATATCTGTGAAGAATGCCTCAACAGTCTCAAAACGGGGGGTGGGCAAAGCCATGCCTGTGATGGCAGCCATGAATGGCTGAATATCCCACCACCCCCGGGTGTCCCTGGTACATATCAGCTTAGTCGGGATGGCCAGGAGCTTTCGGTTGGGGAATATATGGCCGCTATCGGCAGATCTTGGCTGTGATTTGATTTGATTTGATCTGTTGCATTACATTTGAATAATTACCCGTGTTGGCCATCACCTTTCAATTCGCAGCTTTAGCATTCACTCATGAGACCAAAAGGCCCATAGACTCTCTCTCTTTCTCTCCTTGTGTGTGTCCGTCGCCAGCTTATATAAATCCATGCTGTCCTTCCCTTTCACTTTCTCTAAATTTATTATTGTTCTCTTGAGGAGGTCAATGCGGTCTCATCCTTTTCACCCTGTCTATACTACCTCTCTTCTCATTCCCCGCCACCAACCACTGACAGTCCCTAGTCCCCTTTGACTCTGTGATTCTATTCCACACGCAACCTGATACATACGACCATAGGGTGTGGAAAACAGGGCTTCCCGTCCGCTCAGCCGTACTTAAGCCACACGCCGGTGAGTTAGTAGTTGGGTGGGTGACCACCAGCGAATCCTCACTGTTGTATGTTTTTGTTTGGTTTTTTTGGCTGTAACTGCTAGCTAGCTACTTGGGATGAGGAAGAAGAAGAATCCTTGTATTCAATCTAGGAAGAGCAGGGTATTTATTTACACCCTGAATCTAACAACCAAGCGCTCGGGATGCAAGCAAACAACGGGAGATGGGATTATCTTAATAGTTTTTACTCTTTTCACATATAGACAAATATACACATGGATAAACGCTCTAGAATTGCTAGGGTATTTTGAAGTATGCAGGTATCTTCAAATGGAAGTTGTATGCAAGATTGACTTGACCATATCCACTTCTGTACCTCTTCATATCCCACCTTAGTCTAGGTGGTGGCGCTATGGCTCCATTACTGCTCATATGCATGATCCTTCTAGGTGAACCTGTAGATCATAGTACTCTGTTGGTCCATACAACAGCCAAGGACATAGTTCTGCTGGGTTCCGGATACTTGTCAGACCATCGTTTGACGCTACAGAAATTCTGCCGTTGCGTCAGGGAAGACCATATCCCTTATAGCCACCTATGTGTGAGAAATTTGATTGGCGAATAGTAATTTGAATGAATGGTTAGAATGAGAAGAATCTAGAAAATGAGTGTGAACGAACGTGATCAATGATGGTAGAGTTTGCTGTTTCGCCTCCTTCAAATACGTGCTCACTTTTTATGCGGGGCGAATGAATTTTGCCTCTCACCGCCACGAAGGCCCTATATCTCCTCAGATGCCCCGCATCTTTTAATTCTCTTCATCAACACCTCGTGACTCTCACTTCCTTTCAAAATGTCTAAGATCTACGTCGGGTATGTTAAAACCCATCTAATCTTCATGCTGAAGTGACACTTGATACTGACTATCCCAGAAACCTTTCATGGCACACCAGCGACGAGTCGCTCCGCGCGGCCTTCGGTGAGTTCGGCAACATTGTCGACTCTGTACGTGAAAAATCCAAAAATTCCCAATTTTCGCTTCGAGCAAAGACTAATATTTTCCTCTCTTCTAGATCGTCATGGTTGACCGTGAGACTGGTCGCTCCCGTGGATTCGGTTTCGTCACCTTCTCTTCCGCTGAGGAGGCCGAGGCCGCCATCAACGCTCTTAACGAGCAGGAGTATGTTTTCAATCCCCATCCTCTTCCCTACCGAATACCACCAAAATACAATGTGCTAACCCTAATCTAGCCTCGATGGTCGTCGCATCCGTGTCAACCTCGCCAATGCCCGCCCCAGCGGTGGCTTCAACGGCGGTGGTGGCGGTGCCGGTGGTGGCCGCTGGTAAATGTGATCAGTGACCCCGAAAAAGTGCGCGATGGTTATGCAGAACGAGAAAAACGTGATATATTGACGCTTAGCGTTGGTGACGGTGCTTTGTGCGCCCCTGAGAAATCAGTCACAAGGCAGTTACTAGAGTTACTTATGAAGTAGATAGTATTTTCCCTCGGTGTTTCATATACCTCAAAGGACATTTGGAATTTCATTTCGGAGCCGATCGATTCGTGCACTGATTTACACCAATTTTTTTTTTTTTTTTCCTGTAAATTTTTAAAAATTTCTTGTGCCCAACTTGATGCAAGGCTACCATGAGGCTGGATTTGTAGTAAACTATTGGTTGTAATGTAGCAGCTTGTATATGATATCACAAGTGGTGTCACCCTCAGTGTAGCAATTGTAAACAGAACAGGACAGGACAGACCACACAATGTTGCGTGTCCTCATTGCAAATTGCAAATTGCAAAATACATTTTTTACTCCGCTCTGAAAATTTCAGTGAAAATTTCGTTCGGCAATGGGATGTTGATATCATTGACTTCCTTTGAAGGTTATCCACCCAACTAAACACTTCGCTGCTTGATATATGAGCTCTTTTTGATAGCTAGTCTGTAGCCAGTACATTCCAACGTAAAATCACACACAAATGAAGCCACGTTAAGGCAAAAAAAAAAAAATTTTTGAGCATACTACCATCGTGGTTCAAAGCCCTCTTGCGAGAATCCGTTCTCCTAAGCCTCTTCCACAAGTTTCAGCCTCATAAAAACATAGAATCAAGCCCTGCTACACTGACTAAAAATAGTGTCTTGAACATTGTCGACGTCATTGGCCAATTGCTCCCAAAAATGATGCCCCGCGGTTCAGCCACCTGGACCCACCGCCACATCTTGCCTGATCATTTTATCAACATCAACACCTTCAACCCTACACAGTACACATATCACAATATAACACAATATACCAATCTGCAAACATGGCACCCCACGAAGGCCTCGTCCACCCAAAAGAATATGACGTCAAAGATAGCAACGTGGAGCTAATCGGCAGCGACCTCGACCACCGCGTGAAGTACAACTCAGCCCTCACCGAACCCGCCTGGAAAAGCCTCGGCCAAGCACCCGGCCTCACAATCTGGCGCATCGAAAACTTCCAAGTAATCCCCTGGCCGAAAGAAAAGACCGGCCAGTTCTACGACGGAGACAGCTTCATCGTGCTACACACCTACAAAGTCGGCGACGACAAGCTCGGCCATGATATCTTTTTCTGGCTCGGCAGCAAGACAACCCAGGATGAAGCAGGTGTTGCGGCATACAAGACCGTCGAGCTGGATGAGTTCCTGCAAGGTGCAGCAACACAACACCGCGAGGTGCAGCAACACCCTTCCGACGAGTTCCTTGCTTTGTTCCGAAACTACGCGATCCGGTCTGGAGGTGTACGCTCGGGATTCACGCATGTTGAGCCCGAGGAACGTGTGGAGGTTACCACGCTCCTGCGTGTCTTCAAACATCCTGGTATTGCCCGTGTTGACTCGCTAATCGTGCATGAGGTCGAGCCTACGTGGAAGAGTCTCGATGAGAACGATGTGTTTGTTTTGGATAAGGGGGATAAGATCTGGGTTTGGCAGGGGAAGAAGTGTAGCCCGATGGAGAAGGCTAAGGCGGCGCAGGTGGTTAATGATATGACGCAGGCGAAGCATGTTGATGTTGAGGTTCTATCACAACTTGAGTCTAGGTCGAGGATCTTTGTTGACTTGCTTGGCGGGAAAGATGTCGCTCCGTCTATATTGGAGGCACCTAGACCTGGGCGGTTTGCGAAGAGAGGGGCTGATGAAAGTGTCCGCTCGCGTAAGCTTTTCAGACTCAGCGATGCGTCTGGAAACTTGTCTTTTGATCTTGTTAAGGATGGCGGACAGGTTGATCGGTCTGACTTGGATGGGAACGATGTTTTCCTTTATGATACTGGCAACAGACTCTGGGTTTGGCAGGGGTCTGGAGCTAGTGCCAGTGAGAAGGCCATGTGGCTCAAGGTTGCCCAGTTCTATGTTCGGAAGATTCAGGAGAGTCAGGGATCTTCTGAGGCGTACCTCACGCCCATTTCGAAGGTCGCGCAAGGTCATGAGAGCCCTGCATTCTTGAAGGCTTTGGAGGTTTGAACTTGTATATATATCATTACTGCGATATTTAAATGAAATAATTGGTCATCATCTTACAATTCATCTGTGTTCCACCTAGAGTCTAAAATCTATATCTATTATCTCAAATCAGGCTATAACCATGCTGTCCCTTGTCCAATGCATCAGCCTGTTTCCGCAGCACATCAGCCCGGAATCTCCTGAAAGCAGTTTCAATTCTCTTCTTGCTCTCTGGATCCGAGTTGATACTCCTCGTTCCTTTCGCCACACCACCAGCAAAGCCTACACAACACAAGTCCGTTAGCTCGATTTTCCTAACACCAAATCGTCACAACATCAATAATCTTACCGAGCTCTCCACCCAAAAACAACCCACCGGCCGTAGCAAAGAAATAAGTCGCGATATCGCCCAAAGTAGTAGGCTTCAACAGTGGCGTGAGATCCGGGATAGACTCTAAATACACAGATTAACCACACTATTCCTTTTTTTCAACGTACAAAATCACAAGTAATATACATACCAGTCCTCCCATCCTCAAAAATAACCTTCGTAGGCTTCTCCTGCGCACGAATAGCAGAGAAGAACGCCTTGCGCGTACTGCGCAGCCGGATGGCGGCTAGAAGACCTAGACTCACACCGACTGCAGAGCCAACTGTTGTCCATACCGAAATTGAAGATGCAGCTGCGTTGAGTTTGTCGCGGTCTCCAGATTGGAGGTCGTGTTGAAGGTGCTCGTCGGCGAGCTTGGCTAGCTCGTCGGAACGGCGTTGGCGGAGGATGGCGAAGGATTCGGACATTTTGGATTAGGGGGATTCAAGGAAGGAAATTGTGTTTTTGGAGTTGGAAAAGGAAGTTCTCAAGAGGTATTAAAGTGTAGCAACTTGAAATAACCAGGTCTTGGAGCTTCCAACCTTGGAAGCTTGGAGCTCAGGTGGTGACGTCATAGCGTCCCAGATCGGAAACCAGCTCGGAAGTTCGACATTGAAGAAAACAGAGAAGATCGAAGATCGTTGAATTCCCTTCTCTGTCCCGATGCTCACTAGCCCGTCCGTCATCAGGATTCACCTACATTCCGAGGCCCGTTGACCTATTGCTGTTGCTCACATCTCACCCTCGGTCTGAAGCCAAAATATATACAACTGAATTCCACACCCCACCATGCACACAGTTTGTCCGATCAGGCTAGACTGCAAGTTTATATGCGACTATCACGCCTAGACATTTATACGAGAATAACCACAAGTCTAGCCAACCAGGACCAATTCCGTGGCTGACGTCAGATTCAGCCTTATATATGCTCATCCAACCTATTAAGCAAGCCTACAATCACAAATCTCCCTAGCAAGTTTACCCCAAACACAAGCCCCCAAGATGGTTCGCTTCCTTGACGACAAACGCATAGCCCCAACGCCAACCTCCAACCCCGAACAAAAACAAGACCTCCTCGTAATCGGCGCCGGCCTTCCCCGCACAGCAACATCCTCCCTCCAAGCCGCCCTAGAACAACTAAACCTAACCCCATGCCTCCACATGGCCCAAATAATCCCCCACACATCCCGCCAAGAACTCCTGATCGCAGCTACACATACTAAAAACACACTAACACGCCAAAAACAACTCCACACCCTGATCTCCGGCTACGCCGCAGTATGCGATATGCCAGCTGTATTCTTCCTCTCTGATCTAATGGACATGTACCCGAACGCACGAGTCATCCTGACAACACGTCCTAATGCAGAGACATGGGCGGAGAGTTGTCGCGAGAGTCTTGGGTTCTTTTTTACAAGATGGTTTGCGGTTCTGGGGGTGCTTTGGGGGACGGAGAGACTGTGGTTCAAGCTTAATATGAGGATTTTGGAGTGGTGTAGAGAGAGGTTTGGGGTTGAGGAGGACATATTTTCTGCGGGGTTCTATGAGAAGTATAATGAGTTTGTCCGGGGGGTTGTTAGGGAGCGTGGTGGGCAGGTTTTGGAGTTTAAGGCTGAGGATGGGTGGGGCCCGCTTTGTGATTTTCTGGGCAGGGAGGTTCCTGGGTTGGAGTTTCCGAGGGTTAATGAGAGGAAGACTTTTGTTTTTATTAAATGGGTTTTGGTTTTGAAGGGGGTTGTTAGTTGGGGAGTTCTTGGGGGGTTGGGTTGGTTGGTGTGGAGGTATCTTGGTATGTAGCCTTTATGCTGGACTGTTGGGGTTTGGGGTGGATGATTTAATAAGTTTTAAATTGTTTTTCGTTATATTTTGAATGTTTTGTTTCACGGTTCCTATATTTATACATAGGTGAAACCAATGCACACTAGATAAGGTTAGTGTTGTCCAAGACATATAGTAGGGAGAAACGGGGAACGTACTCATAACCATCTGGAATGCAACAGCCCAGAGATGCCACTGGTGGGATAAAGATGAGCCGTTATTACTCTTTTTTAATGTAGGCTGAGGCGGAGCCGTGTATGCAGGCAGACTCGGATCAGCGGTGCTGTCGTCGAGTTCCTTTTCACGGACTTTGCTAAAAGCAGTATTATTCTTCGCGGTGGATGTTGGCGCTTTGAGAAAGCCTTCTTTCTCAGCTTGTTGAATGGCTGCCCACCACACTGAGGCCATTTCCTCGTATCCAAGGGCTGTTGGATGAATCTTATCGACGAGTTGCTTCCACTGAATGAAGGTGCTCATATCAGCTAGGACGAGGCTTTCATTTCGTGCTCGGCGTTTCGCTGCAATTTCTAGGTACTGTGTGCTGATGTCTGTGCCCAATTGAGGCTCCTTTCCGTTGAATGTGAGGGTTGAGAGGATGATGGTTGTGTTGGGGATATTGTCGAAGAGGTATGTTAGGAGAGAGTCCATCCGCTTGCCTGCGGTGTCTACTTTGTAATCTTGTAGCGCATCATTTGTGCCAGCACTGTGGGGGATATATTAGCATGTGAACAAGATATGGTTGTTTGCACCGGCAATTGGAGACCCACTTGAGAAGGATTAGATTAGGTTGTTGTGGGATGATCTCCTTGGCATGAGCAGCAATTTGATCAATTCTCCAGCCGATGTGTCCATCATGATCCTATGAAGAGTCAGGATACATTTTTTTTTAAAAAAACAGGAAACGAAGGGCCAAAACCGGATAACTCACATTATCACGCATGGTACCACTTTTCATAGTGCCAATCATATCAACCTCCCAGCCCGCATAACGTAATTGCTGTCGAAGCCATTTCCGATATCCATTTCCATCTTTGGATTTATACCCCTTGGTAATAGAAGCACCGAGCGGCAGAATTCGAAGTGGAAACGGCTTCGTGTCACGAGTCTGAAGCGCAGAGACGTCGGAGTCTGAATCTGAAGACACCGGATTATCATAAGAAACAGTAGGTGATGCCGATACCAATGTCAGCCATATTAGACAAGCCTGGACAACCCAGAGAATGGGCGTCGACTGCCTCATGGTGACTGGTGACAGATGACTGTGTAGAGGGAGCTTTGCAAAAACATTAAACCGGGAATCCCCATTTTCTTATATTTACCTTCCAAACAAATTTTAACGTCAGATCCGAGCGATCAGATGTGCTTTCTAAGCCTCTTGATTTGCCGGTTTTTTGCGTAAGCTAATTTAGGTCCACTGGGGGGTGGCTGGGCACCGGTACAGTAGACAACTCAGGGGGCGATCTTACTATCTAAGCCTCAGTCAACCCAAACCTGTTTAGTTTACCCCTGGCGATCTTTGAGACGAGTCACTATGATTTCATTGTTTGTTACAGTCACGCTGATAATTGAATTATATTGTAAGGTGTTGATTACGTAGATACAAGACAAAAGATACAACCTGACATGAATCACATGATACTGGATGTTTTTATTGAAGGCTGGTCGCACAACAGAACTATTCCCGATTGGGTTTAGTTTCCAGAAGGCATCAACTTTCTCCATCTGAGACTTTTCCAGGGTCTTCCCACGGTTTTCTCCCGCTTCCACGTTGTTGGCATTCCACATTTTCTAAATTTGCTTGTATCCCAACATGGACGTGGTTTAATCTTATTAACGGCTATGCTTTTATTGCACGCCTAGAAGCCAAGACTTTACGCCCAGGAGGCTCGTATAATCCTTCCCGTGAACCAACACAAAGGAGCGTTGGTGACTCGGACATTCTATCGGGTACTATTGCTGCGCAATGCTTTAGCGTGAGGCTATTCAACACCTGACTCATACCATAAAGGCTAAGATGCGCCCCATGGCTTTAGCGAAATGAAGGGCTAGTCCTAAGACCCTTCACCCCCCGAAGAGGCATGGAGGCTCATACAAAGAAAGCGGGGGCCAATTTGTCGGTTTGAGGCAAAGGGATCATGCGGAGCAGCCTGTGAAAACTATTCAAAGAACTGATTTCTTTGGACTCTTTGGAAGCAGATGTTTCGACCAGATGCACCGTTGAATGAACACAGGCCGACTAACTTGATTAATTGGACACCTGAGATGCCGTGCGCCTGTTGCTAGGTCAAGGTTACACCTGCTGGATTCATACTCCGCACGTTTGAGGTAAGCGAGGTAATAGGCATGAACATGATGGGCTATCTTTAGGTCGGTACAGTATATTTGTGGCCCTAACAAGGAAAGATCATCGTACGAAAATAGTTTCTCGTTATCCTGCGTGGGAAGCATATCCCCACTGACACCGCCACGATGCATTGTACCGCTGTTTGAAGAAGTGAAGAATTATAAAACCACAACACGGGCCATAGCGGGGTCTTTTCCCACAAACTTTCCCAAAATTTTCTACATATGATTGAGGCTCTTACAATTATGTGTTGGCAGTGCCATGGCCCCAATGCGGGCAATCGCGCGCATTATCCCTCGGACCCTGTGTGTCAATGTAACTTGGTCGCATGACAATATACCCTTATAAAAGAAAAGAAAAGAGAGAGTCCATGGGTAAGTGGTTCGGGAAGTGGCCAAGAAAACGGCGCAATCTAAAACCACTAGTGTTGCCAAGGCAGTACTTTTGGACGGCTAGAGACATGATATGTTGGAAAGGAAGCTAGATCCTACAAAAGCTAGGCTTTCAGTGTAGAACGGATTTAGTAAGAAGTAAAGGCTGTGCTGAGACAGGATTCATTTATCACGAAGCGAGTGAGATGGAATAAGTATCACACCCTCACTTTGGCGGATTGTGATGAGAACACAAGCGATGTGCCGGGGTGTTATCGCCAACAATGTGATGTGTGTCACAGCGGTTAGCCCTTGCATCATGAACGAATCTTGGACCTCACTCGAGCAATCTAGTTCCATCTGTGAAGTTCCATATGAACACTTTATCAAAAGAACATTGAGAGATGGTTCTTTTCGAACGGTGAGCTCCTGGGCAGGTGTGCGGGACGGACCGTGATAACTTCAAGGACCCATAGTGCCCCCGCACAGGATTACCACATATATTCTTTGATGAAGTGACGTACGGTATGGCCATATCGTATATATTAGAACTAACTTCTCTTCGCACAGATGGCTCCCATGTGGCTCATATCCAAGAGCATCTTTACCACGATTTTGTGGGATTCTTCAAAGCCCCAGTTGGTATACAGGAAATAATACAGCCACCCCTCCCTTCTGCCACACGTAACATATACCCCGCCTTAACATGTGGTACCGCTTTCCTAATTAAAATTATGCGTATTACTTCTGGCCCTCCATAGGTCGGGATCTGCACTTAGGCAGTACTTCTGGCTTACATAGTACCTATATATTGCTCACAAAAGATCCCCCATTTTCACTTATTCCTATACCACTTAACGTCCTGTCTTGTTACTGAATTTCTCTTCTTATTCTCTAGTTGCCCGTCCTTGGCTATGTCCTCGTTCTCGCGTTCGCCCTCGGCCTTGACCCAGATCAGTCAAGAATTCGATGAATCCGATGAATCGACCCAGTGATATAATAGCGCTCGTAGCCTTATTTTAATTCGGCACAGAATGTCGTATTTCCACCGAAAACTTACTCCATAAATCGTCACGAGGTCAAGAAATGCTCATATCAAATAAACTTTCGGAAGATCAACCCAAGGAACCAAAACTGACATGTTGATGTCATCGCCTAAACTAACATCCATAAATCTAACCTCAGACTATCGTTCAGAGTTGACATCCTGACATGAAAGATATATAACCCACGATGATTACCTGGCGCTCCATCACGCGCACCTGCCAACGGGTTTGTACAATTTAGCGGTGATGATCTTGAATAATATATTAACTATCGTGCAGCATCATGCGCCCATCAGAGCGCAAGTACGGCGGTTAAATCTGCTTGAACATCACTCACACAAACTACTGCAAGAAGTGAGGTATCTATTCATGCACCGCAGCCTTAATGCTAATACAACCCAGTTCAAACTCCCAGTTCCACCAGGATTCCTAGTCACAACCCCAGAGCAAGCCAAGCATGTTGTCTCTGTGATAAGTAAGACCACACCATCCTCTCCAACTTTCAGTTCTACCAAAACTAACCTCGCACCAGATGCACCATCAATGATAAAAGCCCAAGTCCTCGCGGGCGGCCGCGGCAAAGGGAAATTCAACAGTGACGGCAAAGGTGGCGTCAGAATAGTCGACTCGTGAGTTCTTCCCCAATTATCCAACATCCAAAACACAGGGAAACCCCAAATCTAACACACCCCAGACCAAGCGAAGCTTTCAGAAGCGCCACCAACATGCTCGGGTACTATCTAACAACAGCGCAAACCCCAAAGGATGGACTCCGCGTCGACAATCTCTACATCTACCAGGCCGTATCCATCGCACAGGAATTCTACTTGGCAATGACATTCGACCGCCAGCACAGCTCACCGGTACTACTGGTCTCCTCGTCGGGCGGAACCGACATCGAATCGAACGTAGATAAAATGCACAAACTCTGGTTCAAACTTTCGACTGGTATCACCGACGAGATCGATGCGTATATCCAGGCCGAACTTGGATTCTCGGATACTGAGATGAAGGATATACATCGGATCCTAGTGCAGATGGTGAAATTGTTCAAGGAAAAAGATGCGACGCTGCTTGAGTTGAATCCGCTCGTGCGCACGGAGGAAGGGGAGTTTATTTGTCTGGATGCTAAGTTTGAGTTTGATAACTCGGCGCAGTATAGACAGAAGGAGACTTTTGCATTGGAGGCACGATCGCCGGAAAAGGAGGAGGAGGATCAGCTGGCAAAATTAGGGCTTTCTTATGTGCGACTTGAGGGAAATATTGGAAATATTGTTAATGGGGCTGGGTTGGCGATGGCGACTAATGATCTTATTAGTTTGTATGGAGGAAAATGTGCTAACTTTTTGGATGTTGGGGGTGCGGCGACGAAAGAGGCTTTGAGGAAGGCTTTTGATATTTTAAAGAGGGATGAGAGGGTGAAGGGAATCTTGATTAATATTTATGGTGGTGAGTATACACCCAAACAAACGGAAATGGAATAGCTGATCGATGATAGGAATTGTGCGATGTGATATGATTGCCGAGGCGATTGTTGCCGCTGCTGCTGAGATGGGTGGTTTCAAATGTCCCGTTGTGGTTCGGTTGCAGGGCACTAATTCTGAAAAAGGACTGAAGTTGGTCAGTAAACCTAGCGATTTGTGATGCTGTCGACTAATTCCAATTGTAGATCGAACAATCTGGGTTGAAAAACTTGGTTGTAGAAGGCGAGTTTGAGGAAGCTGCTCGGATGATCGTGAAGCAAACAAATTGATTCATAAGTCGCAACAAAATTATGACCCATGTTACTATATGCGTATAAAATCATGTCATAGCCCGAGGCGAACATGCCTAACGGGACTCAAAGCAGACAGCAAATAACCTTGGAAATCATCCTCCGAAATATAAACTCGCTATAACAAAAGCTATACCCACAAACGCAGAGATGTCCAGTATTCAATTCAAGACAGCATGGCTGATTTAAACCTCAGGCTCGGTCTTAATCGGTGATTTAGCCATTTCTTCCTCCGCCGTAGGCTTCCTAGCCCAGACTCGGCGACTAAAGGCGATCAGCAAATATAACCTCTCAGGGTACTCATAATAACTCACGCATATTCATAAGCATGTGTACGGGGGTTTCTCAACTCAGCCCGAACCTTGGATAAATAAACCTGGACCTCTTCCTGAGTCCAAGGAGTGGGCGCACCAAACTTAGTGAGCAGCCACATAGCCCAGCCCTCTAACGCAGTAACCCAGTGGGCGTATTGAAGTTGCCCAGCCTCCTTGAGAACCTTATCTTTCGGCCACGGCCCCAAAGGAATCTTGTATAGCTTCTCCTGCACGTCAACAAACCCGGCCTTCTCCATTGCGCCTTGCATTGTCTCCTGTGTTAGGAGGGACCGACCTGCTCGCTCGGAGCAGCCTATGAAATTATCTCCCCATGTAGCTAGAGTGCTACCTTCCTGCAAGGTGCCGTCGTCGCTATATACTCGCACGTCTAGTTCCATCTGTTCGATCCAGCCGCCTGGGGTAAGTGCGCTGGATAGTGTAGTTGTTAGATACAATTGTTCTGGCAGGTAGGGGGAAAGTGTAGACGAGGGACTCACTCGTAGCACTGTTTGTATAATTGATCCCATCCCTCGGGCGTAAATGCTCCCAGCATCAGACGCATGTGGATAAAGTCGAATGGCTCTCTCCAGGTCCATTCACGGAGGATATCATCTACTTCTAGTACGCAGTTGGGTGGCATCCATGTCACGGGAGGGGGGAATATGTCGACGCCACGGACAGTTGCTGACATTCGTTAGACCGACACAATAGGAGAAAGGGAAGACATTAGAGTAGGTACCAGTTGGATACATATCTGCCATATCACTGGGTAAATATTAGCAATATCCGATTAGAGAGAATGTGTGGGAACTTACACAGCCCATGTTCCTTTACCAGTCCCAATGTCCAGGATGTGCTGAAATTTACTCTTAGCAAGGGGTAAATATCCAAAGTCTGCATCGCTCTCTCACCTTAGGAGACTTGTCGATAGGCGCGTGGTGAAGAGGATTTGGTCGGCCATGGTCTAATACGAGAAACACCACATGACTGCATATCACATCACGGATAAGCTGTTGATTCGACCAGACCGGCCACCCAAAAACAAAATGGGTACTTACCCAATCTCAAAAGCCTCGAACTGCTGTTCATCGGAAGGACTCCTGTATGATATTATTAGCCTCGGGTGTCCCACATTGAAGCGTTGCGACCGACCAATAGTCATCTTCCTTCAGAGCCTGGTATCTGGTCGTACTATTAGCAAGGGCGCATGTATTCACTGTTTTTGTTGGTTCACTCACCGTCTACCATTCTCTAATCGGCCCTTCGCAATTGCCGACGCGATAGATGTGGTTTCCCTGAGACTGTTAAATGGGAAAACGTGGACATCATTTCGGCACTCACGACTGAAAGTCTTCTGGTTCCCAGTCTTGGGTCAGAGCGTAGTAATTGGAATCCTGGCAGTGTTAGATATAATATTAGAAACTCCATGTTGACAACTCACAACAGCAATCTTTTTCGCCATAGTTCTGGGGTTTTGGATTTTGGACTAGGGGAGAGAAAAAACGTGGCAAGTGGAAATGACAAGGGGCGGGGTTTGTCAGATGCACTCCACCAAGCTAACGTATATAGTTTCAACGGTGTGCTTATGTTAGGGTTAATGGATATTATGTTGCACAATAATCATATTATCATGTACAAAGCAGATTATAGCGGATCCCTTACCGAATTTAGAAGGTGGGTATGGGTCTGCCGTGTCAAGACTCTCGGAACCGGGCCGCTGTCAACCGTGGAGGATGGCGTGTGCAAGTTACAACATAGCTGATAACCGATATCACATCTCCTCAACCAGTCGTGCATCGCTGATTTTCATAATTCCACCGGAAGGCAACCAAAATCCCATACAAATGAACTATCGCACCAATTACAACTGAGATGTGAAATACCTGGTGAGACGATCCCCAAATGTCAAAGCTTTCGGGTCTTCGCGACTCCGGGAAATGTGTCTGCCACCAATCAGCTTCATCCTGCGTCAGCCCATTTTGGAAAAGTAACGCACCGCATAAAACAAGACTCCGATCACGATGACGAGTCCTTCAAGATAGTAATATCGCAATCCAGCTTGTTGATCTAGTTGCTCATAAGGGAAGATACTAGCAGCGTGGATGATAGGAGCAAATGCCGAAAGTCCCGTCGCAACAAATGTTGATAACCGCAACAGTCTCCACTTTTGGCTTTGTAATTTGGGATGCACCACGACAAATCCAGTCAAGAAGCCTAGACTGCCAATCTGGACGCCGGAAAGTTAGTTCGATAGCCGAGGGAAGGGGGTCGAGAATTTTGGACGGACCATTGACCAATAAAGCTTTTGCAAATGTGGTTCACAGTAAAACCCAATATATATCCCCGAGATAAATGAACCAAGAATCTGGAATACAATAGCAACATAGTCCAACCGACCCCATAAATCAGTGTAACGGGCAGAATGACAAAGGAAAGTGTGGTATGCGGATGAGATACCAAAACAAATGACCGAGGTTGTTAAGTAAATACGAAAAACAAGCTGATCGGCCCACGTAGCGTCCGGGAAAGATGCAGAGAAATAAACATAGAGAAGCCCATTGCCCAGCAAAGCTATGGTGGCGGGGATGAGATGAGAGTAAACATTCACAGTTTCGTTGTGGAGGTACAGCAAACTGCTAAGACACCGGGAAATCGATGGTGTCATTGGCCTATAGCTGGTTCGAATGTACGGGTTATGGCCATACCACGAGGGAACTTCAGCGCGGTTCAGCAGCCGTGGGCCTGAGGGGCTCCCTTGTTTCTTGAGGAGTGGGCTGTTGCTGCGGTCCGTGCCGCTCCCCCGTTCCACAGGCGACAACCGTTTGAGCACTGCCGTTTCTTAAATCCGTCGTTTTTGTTTTGATGATGTCCCTGGAAAAAGCGAATTCACGAGTATGAGCGAGCCCCGGATCTTTTGTGTGATGGCAGAGTATCGTGAGCCGCCTCCGTGACCCCCTGATCGGCTGCATAAGTGTTGGATGCCCGGATGCCTAAGGCATCACATGTAAATAGAACCCAGATAGTTTGCCTGCTCTCTCGTCCTCTCTTTCTCCTCTTCGTCCACCAGAATACATACAGTGCTTTCTCTATGAACTTACACGTATTGTATCAATAAGTCTGGCGGTTAAAGGTGCGCTGTGATTGGCTATAAGAGCAGGCGCATCGCTATCATGGATCTCAAGACTGATCGAGTCCAATCAGGCTCACCACATTGGTAGATAGTGGGGAGTTTAGATGTGATTGAACCCCAGTGACTTCGCTGTCATTCACCTATTCATACATGAGCCTCCCAAACCGCCGATAAGTGACGAACGAAAAAGCAATTATCCGCCAAAGCTTCTATATTTGTTCAATTTCAAACATCCAAGAAGCACGGCGCAACTATCCCTGTCTTTTATTATTACTGTGGTTGTTGATGTCTCGGTTCTAGACTTGGCTGTTGTCTAAATCCAGCAGCACCATGCATATCGGCGGTACCAGCGGTGACATATATTTTTCAATGATGACGAGGCGTTCGGTCTGCGATTTCGGAAGTGTCCATTGCACTGGGTTATGTCCGCCTGAGACATGTATAAGAGGACTGGGCTTTCTGATCGTCTTTTCGTGTCTATGTGACCCACAGCCCATATACTTCACCCCCACTTTCTTTGAACTGGCAGGTTTGCCAATCCAACCTGCATACAGTCCATGATGACTGTCAACTCGAATGCGAGTCAGACTCTCGTTACCGCCAGCTTGACTGCCTCGCCGAACGGCCGAATGGAATGGATGGAGTGATCAACCCAACAGCAGGGGCACATTGGACATCTTATGGATGTGCCTTAGTACAATCTTTCTATGCACATACACAATCCTTTGTTTAAATTATCCAGCCCGCAACGAGGGCTTCTGGCGAACCCAAGCACGGAAGCTATTATGGATGGCGATCGCGGGACCTGAATTTGTGTTAACCGCAGCTGCAGGACAGCTTGCAGCGGCCCGAGATTCGGTCAAGTCATTTCACGCGCTTGGAGCTACAACATGGATATACAGACACGGGTTCTTCGCAAACATGGGTGGATTTGAGCTTGTTCCAGCCGGTGGAGCTTTCCATATCAACTCCAAGCACATCCACTGGCTTGTCTCCAGAGGTTACATCGAAGTCCCAGAGGTCTCGGACGAAGAACTTTGGGATAAGTCTAAGCAGGATACAATTGCAAAGTTGATTACCTGTGTAAAAGTTGCATATCTCATCCTGCAGTGCATTGGAAGAGCTGTATTGGGGCTTGCTGTGACCACTATTGAGTTATCTACCGTGGCGATCGTGGGCTGCACTCTCATGACGAGTATCTGCTGGCTGCATAAACCACTAGACGTCTATTATCCCGTGCAAATAAAAATGAATATCTCCATGGGACAGGTCCTCCAAGAAGCTGGTCCTATTGCGGCCCGACCTTACCGACAAACACCGCTGGATTTTGTCGATGATCTCCGACCCAGCTGGGCGCTCAATATCCAAACCTTTATGAAAATGCCGGTCGGACATTTCCAGCGACCCATCCCGCGGATAGGAGACAGTCGGCTGCCGTGGCTGACCTGGACAGAGAGTTCTTTTCTCTGTCTGGCAACTTTGACGTATGCGTCAATTCATCTAATTGGTTGGAATTTTCAATTTCCCACCCACACAGAGCAAATCCTATGGAGAGTGTCTAGTCTTATTCTACTAGGCACTACTGTTGCATTCTGGATTCTCGAGAGCATGGCGGTGTGGTATCGCTACGGAGGTGGACAAGAAATTTTGATCAAACTATTTACTACTAGGACTGCTACTGTTGACTCTGCAGGTTCTACTGAGCCGAAACCGACCTATACTACAGATGATAATACGTTTCTACATGAAACCCCATTCGAGCCTAGAGAACTACCTTTGAGTTGGGAGTTTTGGAGTATCTTCCCGATTGCATTCATTTATGGCACTGCTCGTACATATATACTTGTTGAGACATTGGTGGGATTGAGATCTTTGCCTTGGACTACATATTTGACTGTTGAATGGGCTCAGTTCTTTCCTCATATTTGAGTGGGCATCGCGATATAAATCAAGTTTAATTACAAAGTGGATGTGTATTTTATCCGGTTATCACATAATTAAGAAATAAAAAAAGCCAACATAGTCAACCCAATCCCCAGGGCAACGTCTCCCCCACCATCTCCAATTTCGATCAACGGTTTGCTCCCCATTCCCATGCATAATATGCAACATGCAACACGTTGAGAAGATTCGAAGTATATTATCAAGGTAATTCAATCAGACTTCAGGCCTGGGAACCACATTGAGGGCAGAATCGGCTAGAAATAGTGGTTCCGCACTGGGTACAGTACTTGGCAGCACTTGCCGTTGCACTGGCCTCATTGGGAGGAGGCGTACCAGGGATAGATGGGTTCACCATCTCAGGGGAATGAAGGAACTGAGCAGACTGATGCGCAGGAGCGTATGTAGGCTGAGGCGCGGCGTAGGGCTGCTGGAAAGGCTGTGGTTGCTGGACTTGCTGGACAGGAGGAGAGTTGACGTATGTGACGGTATGGCGGCTGTGGCGGTTGCGCTTGACGCAGAAGATGATGAGTAGAATCCAAGCAATGAGTTTGAGTACGCCGCCAATCACAAACATGGCAACCGCGCCATAGAACTCGCCCATATTGGTACTGCCACAAGAGTAGCTGGAATAGTAGGAGCTGTAGTATGAGCTGCTGTAAGAGCAGTCATCATATGAATGGGAGGTCCATGTTCCCACGAGGGCACCGCCGATGATGAAGCAGACAATGGCGCCGATGAAGAAGCCGATGGGCCACCATTTTGTGAGCCGTGAGGGCCGTGGAGTTCCTGCGGCTGATTGCATGATTCAGGATGAGGGGTCCTCGGCGCGAGAAGCTTTTCTGATGAACGGAAGGAAGGAAAGTAAAGGAAGGACTAGGGTAGGATAGAGACTAGAGTATGGTAGAGGGGGTCTGGTAGTTCTTAAGGTATTTGCGCATGGAGTCGCTCAGCCTCATCGTGTTTAGGTTATGATGGATACGTAAAAATTTAGTAAATAAAGCACGGAAGACCCTGATGAGCCTATTACCGTCGAGATCAGATGCAGCAGATCCCCCTATTTTAGCCTCCATCTCGTATTGAGATGAACAGCCTGACACAGACTTTCGAGCGTATAAAAACATGATCTTGGTCAGGGTCCCTTGTAAAGATCGCCTAGAAAACCCCCAACCTGATTTCTACCAACCTTGACAATTTGCACAAACCAACAACCGTTTCGATAAATCCAATATTATCTAAGGTAATACTCTTGTAGAATTGGTATCTTCAACTTCGGAATGCTTTGATCGCCAAGGATCGACCAAGCTAAGTCACAAAATACGACCCCTGGCCCACTACTATCCACCGTTAATCCTCAACACGAGCTTAGCGGGAAAACACCCAAGGCGCACGTTAATTTCCAAGAATGATAGAGTTTTTTTTGGCCTCCATGATTGGGTGGTTATGTCGCTAAATTTTATAAACAGGTCTCATTGGTCTAAAACACACGTTTGGGCCTGGCACTAGAGATTAACCTTTTGAAGTAAAGAATCAGAGATGTGGACTCGTATTTACAGGGACTCAGCACCACACTTCGATACCCTTTTCGCGACGGCAAAAGAAACAAAAAGGAAGGACAAGCTATGGCCCAAATAGAAGTTAGCTGGCATACTGATTGTACTCTAAAAAAAAGGAATATACTATTGGGAAACTTTAAGGAGCTGGTGCGTTTTCTCAGGGACAGATGAGGTGGATTGACAAACCTTATTAAGATGAGATCTTGCGGAGGCTCATTGAAGTAATGTTTTAGGATCCTAGGCCTGTTTGTACCATAAATTATCGAACCACCGATTTCTGTCAATAGCCTATATTGGGCTCTGTATCATTCACAGCGCGAACCTCTTTATATCGCTGGGATATCTTGGCGATCATGCCCTGAATCTCCTTGGCAGCCAAAAACTTCAGTCCGAGTGTCTCGAAAAGCTGTGTTGCGAGGTCGAGGTCCGCTATAGCTCGCGTGTTTCTCAACACGGTGCTAAGGTCATCAGGTTGAGCCGTTATTGCATAGATTAGTGACAAAGTCGCCGTGAAGAGGGCGAGAAAATTCAACCAGTTGTAGGCAAATCGTTGTTGCTGATGCATACTGAATGCTTGGCGGAGTGACATCGACGCTGCCATCTCCAACATTTTTATCCGCTTCAAGTCTGAAACGGGAAATAGCGGGGATGGTCTGTAGATCATGGCCAGGTGGGTATAGTAGTTGAAGTCATACCAGGTGGTGTTGAGATGTGGCACGCTTTCGTTGACGTCAGGGAGCGGGAAGGGCATGCTCCGACGCCAGTCGAGAAGTTCTTGGTGTAAGGAAGCTATTATTGCCTCCCGTTCTGGCAAAGTCAAATTTGCATTCTTGACGTTTCCGTAGACTTGTCGCGAAATATTGCCTGCAATTTTCCGCAGCGACAGAATGTGCAGGGGAACGGCCATCAGTGATGGCTGAAGGGGGTTCTGGGGGCTTATGGAGTCGGCGTGTATAAATTCTTCATCGACATCCTCAAAGGGCTGCTTTCACAGTCAGACATATTTCGTGAGAGCATTTTGCACCTCATTTAACAAAGCTCAGCCTTACCGTTACATCTATGTCATCGTCGTGAAGTGCGAACGGTCGGCCTAAAGTAATGGAAACAACGCTGAGTGTTGCGGGTGGTTAGGCGCTTGAATCTGGATACGAGAGAGTGGGGAAGAAGTGATGGTATAAACCTACCGATCCATCATGTATATTGAAAAGAAAATTCGTTTGCGTCTTTGTTGTACATTAAGAGGGAATTTGCGATATGACGATGCCGCATGGAGCCCCATACCTAAGGCCAGACGGGCAGCTGTGCCAACCAGGAACCATGTGTCTGATTTCGTCAGTGCTTGGAATATGGATCAAGTGGTTGTCACTCACTAGGACCTAGTTGGTTGAAAAATGAATAAGAAACTTGGAGCATTATGGCTTCTAGGGTAGACTAGGGTCTCGTCAGCTGGGCTCTCGTCAGCGATGAAGCTGTCGGCAAGTTTTCCTACCATCTCGTCACCTCCCAAGGCTTGTTCGGAATACTGCAGGGCCTTGTTGTAAAACAACATTGATTCCGATTCCTCGGTCAGAGTGACGGAGGAGTAAGCGGTAGAGCCGATGGCCAGGACCATCCAGATTCTGAAGGCGCGTAGGGGAGTTTGCGTGGCCAAGTTCTGAGGATTTTGATGGATCTTTTCAAGAGTGTCCATCACCTCGGAGCGGTCCAGCATGGGATAGAGGGTATGGGAGTGGGCAAAATAGAAGTTCACCAGTCGCCGCACATGCGTCTCATCGCTTGGCCAGGCTAGGGAGTCAAGGGCGGCGCCGGACCCAGCAGAGTCGGTGAAGAGGAGGTCACCAAAAAGTAGCGGATAGGGGGAGATGGACTCATTCAAGCTTTGGAAGAAAGAGTCGTTGAAGGGGTTTGAAGAAGAGCTGAGGTCCAAGAGATCCATTTCCGTAGTGTTATCCTGATGGCTATTGAATACAAAGTCCGCCTTGTCTGGCGCCAAACGACGTAGAATCATCTGTGTCAGGTTTGCGAATGAGAGTCCCGTGGTCGATCCCAAATGCCGTTCAGCAGTAGCCTCCAGCGAGAGCACTGTGAGTTGCTGGCCAAAGGTTGGGGTTTGGTCTGGTGCGGGCCGTGGGTTCACAAGGGGGCTTTCTATCAGATCTTCGGCGTTGTCGGCAAGGGTGGATGTGTTTCCTACTTGGCTTCCGTAAACGCCTTGAGGGATGCATTCCTGGTCCACCATTGCTATTCCTGGCATCTGAAAGTCGTCATAGAGGTGATTGTGGGTGGCCTCTGCGGCCTGTGGCGTATTCCTCTCTTGGACAGCCATAGCCCTACCTAGACGGCGAAGCTTCTCTTCTAGGCCCTGGACATACCTGTGAGCATGTTAGAAGCCTACTTGAAACCACTCAAGAGTGTGGGGCATTCTGCAAAGCCAAGGATGAGAGGCCAGGAGAGAGGTCTAAGTCATCTGCCTCAATCTTAGCGGCGACTCACACTATGGGGTACGAAGCTGTTTGGAGATCATCGTCTTCGAAGCTACATCTCACCCGCGCTGAGACGCAATTTTTGCATGACGGCAACATTCTGTCACACCTCTTCTTCCTCTTATGGCATCGCGAGCACGAAGCTCGGGCCCTTGCTGGGGCCGAAGACTGCACTGGACCTGTGCCGTTGTCGCGGGCCATTGTAGAAGAGCAGAGTCGCAAAGACGTGACGAGTCTGCGGGAGCAAGAGGTGTTGAGACGCTCTGCAGCGCGGCTATGTTTGTTCCTCCAGCATTTGCTTGTCGCCCCCTCAGCTGGGTGGGAATTGCCGGAACTTTAGAATTTGGAGTACTGGGCTATCTACCCTTTTATCGCGCTTCCCCGATTGCCCCCGCATTTAGTTCGGGACTATCCCCCATCCATATGGGGTCCCCGATCATCACATTCCCAGGCCCCCCATTGGTTCACTGCGATGTAAGTTGCCTAATAACTTTCCACAAGCAGTTAAGCCTACTCAGCTCAAGATAAGAAGTGTACCAATCATCTTGATAATCAAGCGCGGAATCACGTTACGGGCACTATATAGAGAGGTATTTAAATACGTATTATATAGCTTGTCTGCCTATCATCCCTGTAAGAATGGTAATATAACCATATCTGACAAGATCAATACGCGGACATTTAAAGACATCAGGCATCAAGGCATTAATATTACCTAAAGGGGGTTTTCTCGCATCCATAGTACCTATACCGCTCCGTAGGTAGGACATAGAGGCTTATTATACTCAATGTTTCCGTTTGGAATCAGCAATTTACTAGTTAAAGTGGTGTGGAATTAGCCTCATGAATTGTAACATTACTACAACTGGGATATTTATTTATGTTATCATTATCAAATATTATATAAAGAAAAGTGCTTTTTACGACCTGTAAATAGATATGCAAATTATTCCAACTCTGCAGGGTCCAGCCGTAGGTCCACAAACTCTGACGGAATGGCCCAAGGATCTTTGCGATAAACAAATCTGTGACCAAAATACAAGATCAAAAACACCGGCAAACCAATGTATGCCGACAAGAATGAAGCAGTTGACCATTCGGACGGGAAAAAGACTGTGAACCCGTTCAAAAGAGTCAAGATGCTGAACACAACGAGGGTAATCCAGGATGCGTATGGCTGTAGCAGAGATCTCTGCGTGAGTTGTGGCTTGGGAACTCCTTGTATCTCACACGCTCTTCGAAAGCGAAGATATGTGATGGAACAGGAGACCCAGGACAATAGCCCACCAGTATTGACCAAATTCAACAGCCAGTTTAGGACCGTCGCCGAGGACGAGTTGAGTGTCATATAGGCTAGGAGAGCGACACAGGAGGTTGCCCCCACAGCATAGATGGGCACTCCCTTTGCAGTGCAGCGTTGAAATATTCGAGGCGCACTACCCTCCATAGCCATGGAGTGAAGACATCGGCTTGATAGGTAAAGGAACACGTTACCCGTTGACCAAGCTGCAATTAGTGCCACGGCGTTTATGATGCTGTCTAAGACAGGTATCCCAGCTTGGCGGATGCCCGCAACCCACGGCGAGGATGCAGCATCGCTTCCGCTCGTCAGGGTGGAGGCATTAGAAGGGCAGACGACCGATATACCGATGACACTGCCGACAAAAAGAACAACTAGGCGCCAGGTGAAATGTTTCGCGACTCTTGGTACATTTTTCATCGGCTCTCTGATCTCTGCTGCCGTTCCAATCACCATCTCAGGTGTAAGGGTAAATGGCAAGAGGCTGCTGATGACAGTCGCGATAGCGGCAACAAGTCTGCCAGCGTCACCTTCCAAGATCAACGTGTTTGCCGCACCAGGGTCCTTCCAGTAGTGGAACCCGAGCCTATTGCGATCAGGACCCCCTCCCCAGAACAAAATAAACGAAAGGATAAGCAGGCCGATGATGGTAGCCAGCTTGACACCAGTGAAAATAAATTCCGCTTCACCGTAGAATCGTACTGGAAGGACATTGAGGATGACCAACAAGACCAGTAGAATGGTGATCCAGACTGCGCTATTGATACCCGGTTGCCAATAGTCTATGAGAATAGCGCATGCTGTAAGTTCAAATGGAACTAGTATAGCGAAAGAGTAAACGTAGAGCCAACCCATGGCAAAACCGAGACTCTTGGACACGAAGAGGCTGCCGTACCGACTCATAGAACCCCCACGGACGGGAAGAAAAGTGGCCATCTCAATGACACCAGTAAGAATAAAGTACACCAAGATGGATATAAAGACGTAGCTCCCGACGAGGAACGCTGGTCCACCAGTCGCAAGAGTCTTGCCAGTGGTAATAAAGAGGCCAGTCCCAACGGTGCCACCCCAGGCAATGAAGAGCGCATGGCGTGCTTTAAGATCTCGTTTCGTAGATTGGAGACGGAGCGGCTCCTCTACAGCAAACGAATCTGCTCTTGGCATTGTCTCGTAGACATCCTTTTCATTTCCATTGTTGTGCTTGTCTGCTGAGAATCGGATATTATCCATGGCTTATAAGCAAGGTGATGTGAATTGAAAGTTATAGCTAGGTGGTTTACACTATCTTATAAGAGTTCATCATACCCCAGGTTCCGATAGCCTCATAATAAGCCATATCTTGGGAATAGGTTACGGACGCAGATTGGACAAACCCTTATATTGATCATGACTAACTACAATACAAGCCACCTGATACCATGCACGGCCGATGTGGCCTCGGGAAGTGGTGGGTTCGCCCGTAATCGCTCGTCGGGAGTCCCGATGGCGTTGTCGGGGACCCCGACGGGTTTGTCGACGCGATAGGAGGCTTTCCAAAGGCTGTCAAATGATGTAAATTTGTGCTAGTGGTGCGTCAGGCTGCCCTGTTCCTATTGCTAACACTAAAGTGTCTATCGCTGACTCCAAGTCTATGGTTATTCGCCACTGCATTACTGTTGTAACCCATTTGGCAACCGGGTATACCCATGATAAAGAATCAATCAGGTTTGTCGTGGGAGCTTGATATCTGTCATCAAAGCCTTTTGGTAGATATGTACTGATTTATGTAACAAGACCTTTTGCCAGGTGACACGAACACCTGAGGTGCATACCTCGTCGGCGGTGCCGCCGTGATATCTCCCAAAGCTTGAGTGGGGTAAAGAATGCATCGGACCACCCGCTTATCAAAAGATCTTCGAATTGATTAATCCAACTGAGGGGGATTCAGAGTCTTAGCCGGATGAGGATATATATGGAACATGTGTGTTTTGTAATACTGGTCATTAAGGGATAAAATCATTCGACGACCGGCCAACATTTAGAACACATTCCCTTTGTTTCCAGTCTTCCAACTATACTCGACACTTTCCATATCCACCCAATATGGATTTCAAGGTCCATGGAAGCAGCAATTGGCTGGGATATCAATTATACCAACTTAAGGAACAGGAGCATGCTGGGCCAGTCTTCATGGCAGTGGTGGTGGTGCTGCTTACCTACGTGCTCTACACTGTAAGTTGTCCTTGGGTCAATTTCTGGGATAGTCAGTGATGGCATTTGAATGGTCATTGGCTGACAATATCGAAAGATTATGTATGCGACCGACATTCCTCACATAAAGGGCATGCCGGAAATCCCTGGCGCTATTCCCGTGTTTGGACATCTTCTCAAGCTCGGTGAGGATCATGCTACAGTTTGTGAAAAATGGTGGCGCCAGTACAACCACTCTGTCTTCCAGATCAAGCTAGGAAACACCAGAGCCGTTGTTGTCAACTCGTTCGATGATTGCAAGAAGATGCTCCTCGGCAACCAGAATGCAGTCATTGACCGCCCCAAGCTCTACACTTTCCACGGCGTAATCAGCAGCACCCAGGGCTTTACCATTGGATCTTCGCCCTGGGATGAGTCCTGCAAGAAGAAACGTAAGGCCGCCGGTACCGCTCTGGGTCGCCCGGCATTGAGGAACTATTACCCCATGTTTGACCTAGAGAGCTACTGCATCCTGCGAGATATGAAAAAGGATAGTCGCGACGGTCAGATAGAGATTGACATTCGGCCGTACATCCAGAGATACGCGCTCAACACAACTCTGACGCTCTGCTATGGTATTCGCATGGACGCTGTCTACGACGATCTGCTACGGGAGATTCTTCACGTGGGATCATCCATTTCCCTACTACGCAGCGCCTCCGAGAACCTGCAGGATTACATCCCGGCCCTTCGATACCTTCCCAACAACGAGAAGACCGCCCGTTCAAAAGACCTTAGGGAGCGACGCGACACCTATCTAGACCTCCTCTTGAACAAGGTCCGGGAGATGATCAAGAACGGTACAGACAAGCCTTGTATATCTGCTGCTATCCTCAAAGACCAGGAGACCAAGTTATCTGGTGTCGAGGTCTCTTCAATCTGCCTATCTCTGGTTTCTGGAGGTTTCGAGACTATTCCCGGAACTTTGACCTCGTGCATTGGATCTCTATCGACTGAGGAAGGACAGGCATGGCAGGATCGGGCCTACGAAGATATCAAGCGACACTACCCTGACACCCAAGATGCCTGGACTGGATGCTTTAAAGAGGAGACAATCCCCTACATTAACGCTATTGTCAAGGAGGCTGGCCGATACTACACCGTCAGTGCCATGAGTCTTCCCCGAAAGACAGTGACCGAGGTCAACTGGAATGGTGCTATCATCCCCCCTAAGACCATGATCTTGATCAACGCCCAAGCGGGCAACCATGGTGAGTGATCCGCAGCTTAGATCCATTGCCTTGGTATTATATAAAAGTCTAACGTCCGCAGATGTCGATCATTTTGGTCCCGACGCTGGAAGCTTTAACCCTGAGCGGTGGCTCAAGTCTCTCAGTCCTCCCACTGAAGCTGAAAGTAGCGGCCTGGGTCACATGAGCTTCGGCACTGGTTCTCGGGCTTGCTCAGGCCAGTACATCGCCTCTCGTCTCTTGTACTCCGCATTAGTAAGGATTCTATCTTCCTACAAGATCGTAGCGAGCCAGGAAAATCCCCCCAATACCGACTACGTCGAATACAACCAGTTCAAAACAGCGCTGGTTGCCATACCCAGGGAGTTTAAGGTCAAACTTATCCCTCGTGATACGGCAATGACAGCTCAGTGCTTGGATCTCGCCGAGCAGAGGACGAGAGAGCATTACAAGGAGTAATACTGTTTTTGAATGATGTCGTCGGTGTGACCCTGAAGCCTTGAAATGTACAGAATGTGTGCCAGGACATAGCTATGGACAATATCATTATTTATGTGAGTAAATTTATGCGACGCACCGTGTAGATTAAATTGCATGATACCCCGATAAGAGTAAGATTACGAGATTAGGCTAGCATGATCACATCATAATGCTAGACTTGAGAGTGGCCCGAGGAGGTTACCGTACTCTGGAGTCCGATACCCGATGAGCTAGTTACTTGTCGGCCAGTCCGACGGGCAATGTAGCGCTTGGCAAAGCCCTGTTAAAGTAGCACAAGTGCCACATTTCGTTGCGTCCGTACTTCAACAAGGCATCATCATAAAAAACCTGTTCCAGTATCTTGTGAATATGTCTTCTCTTAGTACCAATAGCCTGTTCGGGGTGAAGGGGCATATAGCAGTTGTGACAGGAGGCAGCAGCGGCCTTGGCTTTATGATTGCGAGAGTAAGTGCATCGTCTTGTTGAGTTGAAATTGGAATTCTGAATTATTTATGCTGTATTCCTTTGACAGCTGACGTTGCCATAACAGGGACTTGTGGCAAACGGCGCCAAAGTGTATCTCGTTGCTTTACCAAGTGATCCCATTGACGAAAGGGTGGCGGAGCTCAACGAACTTGGCAAGGAAGTTGGAGGATCTGCATATGGGTAAGTTTGAATGATGACAAGCTCAACGTCCATAACCACCAATGCGCTACTAATGATCACTCCTAGAATCCCCTGCGACGTTTCTGATAAGCAAGCTATCCAAAATCTCGCCACTCAGGTCAGCCACAGGGAAAAGCACGTTGACATACTTATTTCCAACGCCGGCATAAGACGGGATCCCCCTGTCCAATGCAATGTGTTGAAGGCATCTTTGTCCGAGCTGCAGGCTTCCATGTGGTCGTCACGAGACTCAGATTGGACTGACACATTCCGCGTCAACACCACAGCGCACTACTTCCTTTCTGTGGCTTTTCTTCCATTACTGGAATCAGCCTCACGGCTTGAATTGCCCGGTGGCCAGCTTGGCCGAAGCGAGGGTCGCGGAGTGGTTGTTATGACTAGTTCATGCGCAAGCATGCACAATGTGACCAATGTAGACCTGACGAGCTATGCAACGAGCAAAGCCGCAACTGATCACTTAGTCAAGCTGCTGGCAGCCAAGTTCAGCCGCTTCTATGTACGAGTGGTGGGGATCAACCCAGGATGTGAGTGAAACAGGGAGCTATGATAACACACGTCAATGGATCAAGTTACTGATGGATACAGTTGTTCCAAGCTGCATGAACCCTGTCGGGGAGGAAGGGAACCTCTTTAGTGCCCTTTTCGACAAAGTCCCTGCCAAGAGAGCAGGAAATGAGGACGATATTGCCGGGACTATCTTATACATCGTCAGTCGTGCGGGAGTAAGTCTATCCACTCTTGTTAGAGGTTGATTTGTTTCACCCTACGGTGCAAGAACATTGCTAATTCTGTATCTAGGCGTACGTGGATGGAACATCACTTTGTGTTGACGGAGGTCGTATTCTGCTTGCCAATGGTCAAGAGTAAAGGGATAAATCGTAAAGAGAAGGGAAATGATTTATGCAATAAATGAAAGGATATCCGCCAACTAAACACGTTGTATGCTATTTCACACCTAGCCTTACTACAAATCTATGAATGTTGTTTTCACTGTGCGTTCCACTATTGAACAAGACTTGAACTATTTGAAGATATTGCGTATATAATGGAATAAATCGAAATATATATATATCTGTTAGTCTTCAACCACATACCAAGCTATTGGTAGTTCTACGCCAAGAAAATAGACATAAAAAATGAACATTAGGTTCAAAGCGCCGCTGAATGGCATGATAAAAAAGAAATCCAAAACGGAAAAGGTTTCCAACGCCAGATAATGTGAAGTTGACCCTGCCCTGGCTCTATTGGATGTCTCGATATCTAAGAAGGCGGCCTGACCGATGGCAACCAATTTTTGTCGGATCGACCGACACACCCAAGAAGTCGAAAGGGTACAATACGATGGTAAGGGATACTACGACATCGTTACTGAAACGGCAGCCATACTACTCTGAAATACTGCACGTCTTCCCCCAGCTCGAGGACGTCATCACCACAATGTCCATTGTATCGATCTCGGACGGTGTAGGGTAAGTAATAACTGTACATGAACTTGGATGATCTTAAGAATAACAGCCGCCATAGCTCCAATATACACGAAAAAGACTTACGGGCTTTCGCAGCCCAGCTCCACGTTGAGACACTGGATGACAAGGATGCCGAGGATTACCTTATTCTGTTAAGGTCGTTTGAGGCAGTCCTGAGAAGCATCGACAACGCGCCCGACTACATTGCGCCAGATTTGCTTCCTCAAAAGACGCGGGAAGATCGTACCTTTTGGAAACCAGCATCGAAAGACAACCCCTTCAACGGCTGGAGTCACCAATGTGATATAAGATCTGCGATTCCCGCTAGCAACCTACTGGATGGACGTACCGTTGCTGTCAAGGATAGCATATCTGTTGCAGGGCTGCCGACAACCCTTGGCCTGCCCCAGTCACTTTTTCCTGAGGGCAATGGGTACCCCATCTCCTCTATTGACGCAGTCGTAGTGTCGCGGATTCTTGGAGCTGGGGGAATCATCAAAGGCACGTCAACCTGCGAAAGCTTTTGTGCGTCTCCCTTGTCCTTCACCTCGGCCACAGGGCCAGTTCATAACCCACGTTTGCACAACTACACGGCCGGCGGAAGCAGCAGCGGCTCTGCAGTGCTCGTTGCGGCTCATTATCTGACATCAAGAGAGGGCGTTTCATCAAACGGCCAAACTGTGGAGTTGGCTATTGGCACTGACCAGGCCGGGTCCGTACGAATCCCGGCTTCTTACAATGGCATCTACGGGCTAAAGCCTACCTTCGGTTTAGTCCCCTACACTGGCGCGGGGTCCATGTCGCCTATGATTGACCACTTGGGCCCGCTGGCGGCCAAGCTTGAAGATATCGCTGTGTTGTTGGAGGTTATGGCAGGCTACGATGGCTATGACCCGCGGATGACCCCTGAAACTCCCTTGGCACATCAGGTGAAGCCTTACCAGCAACTGCTGCTCAAGGCAAGGCAAGAAATCCAGTCTACATCGAAACCTGGTCACAAGCTGAGAGTTGGCCTATTGAAGGAATCTTTCCACATCCCCAAGGTTGCTGCCGACGTGCGAGAAATCGTGTACCAGGCAGCAACGCGATGCTTTGAAGCTGTTGGAGCCTCTGTCGTCGAGGTGTCTATTCCAATGCACCAGCAAGGTCCGGCAATCTGGACAGCAGCAACCAGACCATCCATGTCCAGTTACCTGTGTCAAGGCAACCCCTCCGGTCATCTTTCCTTCCTGTCGCCGCATACGCAGATCAAATGGCCTCCCTCCCAGGAAACATACGACACGCTGACATCCACCAACCCAGCTGTAGTCAATATCTTGCTGAGCGAGAAGTTGGCTAGGGGGCCGTCCAAAGCAGGGTTAGAGGCCAAGGCCCATCGCATGGTCTTTGCCCTCAGAGCTGCCTACGATTCCGCTCTTGACCATGTTGATATCCTCGTCACGCCTTGTGCGCCTACAGTCGCGATGCCGCACCCAGATCCAAACGGACCCGATGGGGGAAGGGCATCGGTCCTGGATAGACTTGGTGTCGCCGTTGGCTTGACTAGCAATACATGTCCCTTTAATGTTACTGGTCATCCCGCTTTGAATGTCCCTTGTGGGTTCTCCACGACCGAAGGTCATCCTGATGTCCTGCTGCCTGTAGGTATGCAGATTGTGACGAGTCGTTGGGCCGATGAACAGCTGCTTGAGGCTGCGGCTTTGTTCGAACGGGGACGAGCGTTATTTCAGAGGACGGTGGATGGTAGCAAATAGCTCTTGTTCTTTTGTGGCCTAGTGTCTCCATGGGATGGAGACAGCACCTGTAGCTAGGTTGTAGATAATTTAGTCCTCCTCTTTTTCCTAGTTCTCAGTCGATAGCGACCGACTGGTATTCGCTATCGCTCTCTTCCCCTCCCGCTTCACTAAGATACATCCCGCATAATAGCGCATATTATTCATTGTCCCCTCAAAAATGCATCTATCGCTTGATCCATAAAGACTTTATCTGCTGCATTACAACCTACTCCAGCCAGATGACCCCATATAGATGGTATAACCTTGAACGTTGAGCGAGGAATGGCACGCGACTCCTTCTCAGATGCTTCCCAGCGGAAGTACTGGTCCGTCGAACATGGCATAACCAGAACACGCGCCTTGATCCGTGATAACGCGTCTTGTATCGATGCATCTCCCGAAATTAAAGTGACATCACCTCTCTGCCACATACCTAGCATAGCGAGCAAGTCGTCAGGGTGCCAATTGTAGTAATTTGTCCCGGCCACCTCCTTATCCCAATCACTCAATGTTTCATATCCCAAGGACTTGTACATCTCCTTCTCAAACCACTCGGGGCTTGTCAACCACGCCGAGTAAGCTTTGCCAAAAGCCCGTAGGCCGCCCAGCGGCTTTGAAGAAGATGGTGTGTTATTGTCTCCCTTCCGGTAATCGGCGGCATATTCCAGCGCAGCTTTTGGTCCATCGAGAAACTGGTAGTTGTGACGGCTGGTACGAGCCGAGGAGCAGATCATCACCGCGTTTCGGACAAACTCGGGGTACATCAGTGTCCAGTAGTACGAGCACTGACCCCCCATGGAGAAGCCAACCACCACATCGATTGCTTGGATGTTTAGATGCGAACTGATCAACTGGTGCTGCGCACGGACGCAGTCTGTATAGTTCAGCGATTGGGGGAAGTTGGCCATATTGGATGGACTTGAAGATTCGCCATTGCCAAACAATGCCACCACAATAATTCTGTGGTCCTTGAGGGCGCCTTGACTGAAGGTCAAGGTGGCCGGAAGTCGGCCTCGGAAACAGGTTAGCACAAGGGCTACCTTGTCCGCAGTTGGATTGATATCTAGGAAGGCTAGTTGGATCGATGTTGGACCGGTCCCATCCTCGAAAGTGAAATCGTCAATTTGATAGTGCTGGGGTGTAGGTTCTGACATAGTGACATAATAAAATGTAGTGAATCTCCTCTCAAGAAGGTAGAATATATTAATAAAGTCGGCTTATATAGATTGGCTTTAGTACTTCCCCCGGGGATGTAGACTGTCGGAAGGTCCGATGCGATACTTCGTGGACCTGGCGTCGCTTGACTCTCTGTGTAAAACACGCAGGCCAATCTCGGGTCCGAGTGTAATGAGTATTTCCTAAAATGTTTTGATTAACATGTGATGACAGAATTTGTAACTCTCCGACATATCCCAAGTGCGCATACCCCGAGAACAGCAACATATCATTAGGTATTCCGTACAAAATTGTTAAACAATTGTTAAACATGTCATGACAAAGATCATGGGACAAAGGGTCTGTGATAGATATCCATGAAAGATAGAGACAAAATATATATCTAGCACAAACGGGGGCGGCACACCTCAGACAAGCACCCCTCACCAATATAATTTCTCTTTGTTTTTCCCATCTAAACATCGACGACCGCAACAGCCTTAACCTCAACAATCATTCTCGGGTCAGGAAGCTCCCTGACACCAATAGTGGCTCTAGCCGGTGCACTATCCCTGGTCTTAAAAACCTTGTTCCACTCCTCGTTCATACCGGCGTATTGGGTCTCCATGTCCAGGATGTACACGACCGCATCTATCACGTTGTGGATGCCACCCTTGCCGTCTGTCGCGCCCTTGATGATATTGTCGATATTCTCGAGAACCGCCGCCGTTTGCTTGCGAATGTCGAGAGTGCGCTTTCCGTCTGGGTTCTCAGTTACACCGGGCCAGGTGCCATCGGGGCGGCAGCATGCCGTGCCGGATATGTAGATGGTGCGGTGGTTGGATAGGGGTGCAAGACGAGCTTGAGGGAATCGAGTGGCACCCTCGGGAGAATCGGGGTTGATTAAGTATGCTTGTCCGTTGGGAGACATGGTGACCAGATGTGCGGGTTGGCTTGTAGGTTGTAGGGACTTAATTGGGCAAAGATTGATGGTATTTATTTTATGATCCAGATAAGCTCAATGATCAAACCGGGCCTCTTTAATATTCTTGAACTTGCCCTAGTCCCACCGGCGTAATTAAACCCAGTCATATCGGGTTCTCTTTTGGTGCTCAGCTAGCGGGCATGTTGTAGCCGAGGACATCGCGCTGTGTGCTTAGTGTCGGGGTGTCCTACTTGGTTCTCGTGATAGTGGCGTCGGGTTGTCCGAAAACACCACACGGCATCCGATCGGTTGGCCCGATCTATGTCCGCTCTCACCCTATCGGTCGATATCGGGGTATTGCGTAGTTTGTGATCCTTTGTCATTCCATTTCAAGCCATATCTGGAGGCGTACTCAGTATGTACATAGGAATTTCGCAGCTCGACAGGTACCTGTGGCCCAATTGGGAAACCAACCGGGCCATTTAAGCTATACACTAATCTATATAAAGTCTAGTGCCTCCCAAGCCAAGTTGAAACTCAAATAAATTGGCATCAGAAACACCCCCGCGATCTACGGAGAGCACAGTATATCACTGTAGTTTACATATACAAACACACACCAGGACATACTATCTAATAACAGTCGGCCAATTACCCTGCCTTCTAACCGAACTTTCATCGCCATCATCATCATCATCATCATCAATAATAACAACCATCCAGACACCAATCTGGCCATTGTTCGCTAGCAATGGGGTACAGTGTATCCATCGATGACGGCCCTGGTTATTGAATTTGGTCATCCACTTAATGCGCGCTGTGACACTTCTCCCAGCGATCATGGCGTTTACTATATTATCTCTCTTTGCGCCTGTCTCGCCAATGCGGTTTAGGAATGAGGATTGGAGCATGCCAGGGATTTGGAGGGAGGGGGAAGTGAAGAGGATTCTGAAAGATGGGTAGGGACGGACGAGAAGGTACTGGTTGGATTTTCGTTAGTTTTTCGATATATATATCTGCGTATGTGGAGAATGAAGGAAATACCTTTTTGTATACACCGGTCAAGGATAGACTCGGAGCAGGGCCGGGTGTGGGGTTCTGTGGCTCCTGGAATGGGGAGTAGATCTCGCTCTCAGTGTCGGAGTCCTGGAGGAAGAGGCGGTGACTTGGATGTTCATTGATGATCGGCTGGAAGAGGTTTCCGCCGTGCTCGCGTACGTTCTGTAGCTCGGGCGGACTGAGGAGTTCGCTAAGTTCTTGGAACTCGCTTTTTGATTCTTTGATTATTGCGCCACTAGTCTCAGGATTTTCCTTTTGTGCTAGCATGTTTTGGAGGGATTCCATCTGGGCGCCTTCCATGACGAGACCAGAGACGTCGATTTGAGCGCCGAGGAAGTAGCGGATGTTACCGCGGCTGTCGCATAGTGGGGCAATTTGGAGGAGGTTCATGAACGGTGAGCCATCTCGGCGGCTGTTTTTTTCCAAGTTAACTTTGTAGAGTGAAATGGGTCGAAGGTACCTACTAGTTTAGGAAAAGCTCGGAGTGGTGCCTGCCGGCCTTAAGTGCCTCTCGGATGCGCCGCACGCCGTTGGGGTTTGTCTTTGGTCCTTGCAAGAATCGACAGTTCCGTCCTAGGACGTAGTCCATGTCATATTGTGTGGTACGGTGGAATTCTAGATGGTATGTTAGACAATTTTGTACAACAATATGACGTACAGATGCGTACCCCCAGAAGCAAAAACAATAGGGTTATCTGGCCGTGATGGATCGGTGAGACAGAACACCTCACCCAGTGCATCCGCCGTCCCCTTGAACTTATCGGGCAAGGTGCCGCGCACATGCTCCTCTACCACTTTGGCGGTGATGTTGATACAGGTAGAAGTAATAAAAGCAGGTAATTCCTCAGCGGTCAGAGCGTCCAGCGCTGCCTGCACGCGCTGTTCAAGGGCCATATTTGCAGTCGGACCAACGGGGTGCTCTGCTGTTTGAATGCCGGATGTAGGTACATCAACAGCCAGATGCACGAGTGCATTTGCATATTGAATGGCTTTGAGGGCCTTGGAAGCATTTAGATAATAAGTCAGGGTAGAAAATGAACCGGGACGCTCCTCGACGAGGAACTCGCGAAAGCGCGCGAGGTAACGTGGATTGCTCAGAATGGCTAGCATATGGTCCGAACAGAACATGAGGTCTGCCTGTTGCTCCAGGGTATGCTGTGGGGCTGTACCACCCTTGTATGGAGCGACCAGATCAAAAGAAGCCTGCTCATTTTCTTCAATGGTAGGGTTGAATTGCTCAAAATCATCTGTAGGATTGGTCTGAAGAACCGGGAGTTCAGTGGTATCAAAGTTGCGTTGTAGCGATCTGTTCGAGGTAGACGAGTGTAGATCACGGGTAAATGAAGTAAGCGATCTGCATTGTTAGCGAGGAATCTTGGCGATTGGGACGGAGTCTTGGGCCTTACGTGAGATAGCCACCTGGTGGTCCACTTATAGAATTGTGACCTAGCGATTGGTTTCCGACAGACTGTTGATCCAGAGGGAGGGTGCTGAGAGATCGCTGGTCAAATGTCTGATGGCCTGTTGATGTCGAGGAGTGCTTTTCATGCCGTGGCCGCTGACCCATGGCGCGGTAACCTAAATCTAGGGTCGCAGTTGAATCTGCGACTGATTGTTGGTCGACAGAGAGTTTGCGAACAGACTGCTCGCTATTATACGCGCCATTAGAGACACCATTGGTATTTAATCTAGGCATTGAGCGCTCTTGCGGTCCCATAGAGGGTCTTCCGATAGCCGGCTGGCCAAACGCTAGCGGTTCGTATACTTGCCCTAGGGAATGCGAACGCGAGGAATTCCGGGCGGAGGTTTTGAAATGCGCGCCCAAGTCATCTCGCTCGACCATAGTGAGCGTAGAAGACATGGCAGAATGTCTCTTGTAAGGACGATTATCTGGGATGCACGGCGGTTCCATGGCGGCTTGACCGGACTATTTGCAGCGAGGGATCGAAATCGAGATCGAGTTGTGCTCAGATCTAGGTCTTTTTCCAAAAAAAAAAAAGAAGACGAACCTTGGAAGTGAGATCATTCATGATTAAATCGCGAGCCCACGAGGCCGATCCGCAATTTTTTTCTTTCTTTGGATGGTCGCCCATGGTTCTGGTGAAATCAAAAATGAATTCCACGTTTTTAGCGCCAAGTCGTGAACTCCCCCTGGAGGGTCTCGGCAATTGGCGAATTCCCGATCTGATCGATTTGCTGATCACAAAGTCAAGTGGCTTGACATATGTAATTGAATTTTATTCTTGGCGATCTGCACACCTTTTGAAAAATTGTGGGGGAATTTCTTTCCTGGTTGTCGCCAAGAACCTGGAGGCTTTCTGGTACGTAGGCGAAACTACCACCGGCGTATGCTACATATGTGCGTACATATGGACGTTTAATGTTTGCGTATGTATTTATGTATGTACATTCCAAGATCCTCGAATACTGCAATTGTAGGCTTTTTGGTCGAATAGAAAAACCCAACAAACAAATCCAAATCCATCTTTCGCATACACATACCTCGGACTATTTAGGCCAGACTGTTACAGCCTGCCCCTGGACTACATGATGTCGTTCTCTAGCCACCAAGGGTGCCTGAGTGGCACCTGGGCATGCGCTCTCATCATTAGTCGTGAATTATGTCGTCGCGGCCTCGCCCCTTACCTAAATATCCAATGCTGCTTCTTCTCCAAACTCTCTCACGCATCAATCTGTTGTCAAGCCGCCTTGTCGCTTCCAATTTCTTAGTGGAAGCTTATGCTTTGCCAAGCATAATGGGGTTGCAACGGCCTGTGCATACGCCAGACATGCGAGCAGATTCCCGCTATCCCCACGTTTTGTACCGGCGAAGGCTCCTGATCGCCGGCGGGGCGCCGCCGCGTCTTGGCGCAATGACACACGCTCATACGTCGCCTTTCCCGGCTATCTGATCGGTGAACTCGGTGATTCCTTCGGTTTTCCCGCGTCGCGATAAGAGGTGGAGGATCATCACGAGGTAACATGATCGTACTTAATTAAGGCATTGCGCGGGATTTATTATCCACGTGAATCCCTTTTTTTCCTCTCTCTTTTCATTGAAACTCACCCCCTACCGTGAGCGATACACGACTTCGAGTCCATGATGAGCGGCCCTGAGATTATATCTGCCTCTGCACCGGTCGGGGGCGTTGGGGATGGAAAGGGGACAGCGTTTATCCAGGTTCAGAATGAGGATGAGCTTCGGTTGGCCCAGATGGGTAAGTTTCCGATTCCGTGATATTGGGGGATATGGTATTGACCGTGATACAGGGCACAAACAGGAATTGGACCGACATTTCTCTCTGTGGAGTTTGATCGGACTGGCGGCGAATTGTACTATTTCGTGGACAGGTCAGTTCGGTTCATACAATCGCGGAACACCAGACTCACATGATTATAGGCCTCGGCTTGGGCTTAATGACTGCAATTAATGCAGGTGGTCCTGGCGCCCGTGAGTTTCCATTCCATATGGATCGCAAAGAAGCCAGCAAATAACCAAGCTTCAGTTATATATGGCTTCATCCTCGTTTTTATCCTGCAGTCCTTCGTCGGCGCTTCACTGGCAGAATTTGTATCAGCCTATCCGACAGAAGGAGGAATGTATCATTGGATTGCTGCCATTGCTCCCAAAAGATATAACAGTTTGCTCAGTTTTGCCACAGGCTGGTGCACTGTATTCGGATGTGAGTTGGCCCGCCATCAGAAGGCTTGGCGTGCAGCTGATGAAGCATAGGGATCTTCACAACTGCGTCAACCAATTTGATCTATGCCACAACAGCCATGGCTCTGATTGCTCTTTACCATGACGGTCTGGTGGTTCAACCATGGATGACTTTTGTCGCATATCAGATCCTTAATATCCTCACTGCGGGTGTGGTCATGTTCGGCAATCGGTTCATTCCAACAATCAACAAGTTCTCATGTGGGTAAGCTTTTTTTTTCCTGTGCGGTTCAATAACTAATGGCTGTCAGTGGTATATCTTCAATTGGCCTGGTTTATTACCATGGTTGTCGTCGCCGCCAAAGCACCGCTTCACAATGACAGCAAGTTCGTGTTTCGTACCTGGATCAATGAAACAGGCTGGGACAACAATGTTATCTGCTTCATCACAGGCCTTGTGAATCCAATGTACTCACTTGGAGGGCTGGATGGAATCTCGGTCCGTTATATCCGTTTCTAAGGTGTACCGGCAAACGCAGCTACTGACCATACCATATAGCACATCACAGAGGAAATGCCCAATGTAAGTTGATGCGGATCATAGACAAAGAATCATGTGCATTGTACTAACCAATGGTTTATAGCCCGGAAGGAATGCTCCCTTGGGTCTAGGTTCGTTCGGTCATAATGTTGATTCCATTCATAGTCAAGGCTAACGGTATGCATCAACAGCTATAACCCTATCAATTGCCTTTGTGACCGGCCTGTCATATCTTCTCAGCCTCATGTTTTCAGTTCAGAACTATGGCAGCTTGGCTGACACACATACTGGACTTCCTCTCGCCGAACTCTTTTGGCAGGCAACCTCTACAAGAGGTGGAGCCTTCGGCCTGGTGTTCATGGTATGGATTGCCCTTGGGCCTTGCGTGATCGGTTCGCAATTGAGTGAGTATTGATTGTTTGGTACTGAGGATGACCTTTCCTCTGACTTTGATAGGTACTGGACGTGTATTCTGGGCCTTTGCGCGCGATGAGGGTTTGCCTTTGTCGAAGATATGGGCGCGCGTTAACCCTAAACTGGGGTCTCCGTTCAACGCACAGCTCTGCGTTGCCGTCATTGTCGCCCTCCTTGGCTGCATATACTTGGGATCGACCACGGCGTTTAATTCAATGATGAGTTCCGCTGTGTATGCGTTCCGGATACTACAGAGCAGAGTGAAAAGCGTTAGAACTGACATGCATATAGGACAATCAACAACCTGGCTTACCTTGTGCCTATTCTGACAAATGTGCTCTTATTCCGTCGGACCATGCACCGTGGCCCATTTTTCATGGGCCAGGCAATAGGCATGGCGGTGAATATCATCTCTGTGGCTTGGCTGCTGTTCGCCATCGTCTTTTTCTCGTTCCCGTACCAGATGCCTGTAACTGGTATGTGTTGCAACTTGAGAGATCGTTCCCTGAGGTTCACATGAGCATTGTCCTAACCGTCACTTAGTATCGAACATGAACTATACCTGTGTTGTTGTTGGGGGATTCCTGAGCATTGAACTTGCTTGGTGGCTCATTGCCGGAAAGAGATATTCTGCAACTGTCCAGAGAGCCAGAGAAGAAGGAACGAGTCATACCGTTGTTATCGATAATGGGAAATCCCATGATTGATGCTGTGGCTCTTCCACGTTACGCCCTGATCCCTTCTATAAAGCCTCGCTTCGCGCCTCTCACAGCCAGAACCCATTCATACTCTGTCTCTTTCTCTGTCTCTTTCTCTGTCTCTCTCTCTCTGTCTCTCTCTCTGTCTCTCTCTCTCTGTCTCTCTCTCTTTCCATCCTCACCAACCATCCTTTCGTTCAAATTTCATCATTGATCTGTTCTCCATCATTGATATGTTCTCCGTCATTGATCTGTTCTATCATGTCTTCAGTCCTATCTACCAACACGATGTCCACCCCAACTCCAACTCAGGCAGACAACCTGCCACCTTTCGACATCATTACGATCGTCACCCGCAACGACGCTTCCAGTGTCTGGGGATTTAAGCACTGGATGCACGAGATTCAGCTCATCCTTACAAACCTCAATCTCTTAGCTATCATTAGCCGTGACATCCCGCGTCCAACTCGCCAGCACCCCCAGTATCAGACTTGGCTGCAATGGTCCCAGTCCATCGGTCATTGGTTGGTGTGCAATGTGACTGAACGAAACTCCTCTATCATTGTGTCTATGCATCGTGGCCTTCAGCTTGCCGACGAAATGTGGCACTACATTGGATGCTTGCAATGGATCGAGGAAGAGATTACCCGACGCGCGGAGTTCAGCAAGCTTTGGGCCATGACACGAGACCAATTCGACTCCCTTCACGGCTACATTTCTGCCTGGGGCGCCCACGCTAAGTTCTGCGCCAAACTCGACCACACTTTCAACTGGTACACCGCTACCAAGGTGATCCTTGGTGAGATCAAGGAGGAGCTGCCACACCTGCACAACATGATCGACCGCCAGATCCGAACTGGCGATGCAAGTGGCGAGCAGTTCCAGGGCCATCTCACCGGCATCCTCAACGCTCTCAAGGAGCGCAACTAATCATCCTGGAAGGATGAAGATAGTAGGTTCCTCTCTCTTCTCAATGCATGACTGTTTACTGACCTCTCACCTTCACCTCACAGCGCCGGGGGCAATTGAATGCCCCCCTGATTGGGGGAAGGAAAGGGGAAGGGGAGGGGGGAAAGGGACTACGATGGCGATATGGGGGGAGGGCTACGCGGGCCATGGGCCATTCAATTGTGATATCTGGTGGGAAAGCCCACTAGCCTAGTCCCTGAAAATAAATCCCCACTTTCATCACGTTGCCTTTTTGTCCATTGACCTAGATAATGCTCACTGACTCCCAAGTCGCTGAATATCCGTTTCATCTGGAATTGTCCATTGAAGATACACAGTATCAATCCTAGGAAGGCTCTATCAGCTGGAAATGTCCATTAGTTCTACCATATAGTACTCGACTCACCAATGACCCATCTTTCTCCCAACATTCTCCAATTGCCCTTTCTCAATGAATCCCCATTTCATGCACCATTGCCTCAGTCTCTCTCCATCACTTGGTGCCTCAGTGTCATACGGTATGATTGCAATGACATTCCGCACAAGAGAAGTCTTCATGACACCCATAGAGCTACCAAATCCAATGCGTGGAATATCGCCCACTCTTTCCTCGCAGCGGTGTTCAATTTCACCATCCTGCACCAGACGCAAAAGCTTTCTAAGAATAATTGTTCCATAACCATATTGCTGCTGATCATAGCGCATGAAGATGGACAGCTCAACGGTCGGTGCATATGACAGCAAATGACCACGGAACGGGGACAAGTAGGCGTAGCCAAGAATCAAGTCTGCTCCGTCTGGTGTCTTTCGTGTATCAGACACAATCACATAAAACGGCAGGTTTCTTCTCATCAGATCCCGCAGAATATCCTCGTAGTGGGATATCGGTGGTGGGGTAGTCGCAAAAGTGGAACAGCTGTTAACAATGTACCAGTGATTGATATCCCGGACTTGGGGGATATCGGCTAGAGTAGCTGGGCGACTTGTGATCATTTTGTGTTTTATCGTAAAAATACAGGAATATAAACATTGAAAGTCGAGGTGAATGTTCAAAAAAGAGATGTAAGACACGCGTGGGCAGATATGTTTATGCGGGTTGTCAACTGCCTAGATGGGATTAGCGCATATAGGGACACGCTAGCTACCTTAGGACTGGCGTATATAGCAGCCCGCCAATCAGGAGTATAGGATCAAAAGAAGAAAAATACATCTGCTTTTTTCGAAGTGATCGTGAGGCATTATGGTTCTGTAAATACTGGTCAAACGGTACGATGCAATGAAAATGCACCGTCGCATCAGGGCTTGTCCCGCGCGTTGCGGCGCTTACCTCCTTTCATCAGGTCTCCATGTTGTCACTCACCTCGTTATTTTGTTGTCACCCAAGTCCCTCGTTGCCAACCCAAATTTGTCCTGCACTGCATAGGCGTGCCGCGCCATCATGGCATCTAACAGTGTGGCTTCTGGGCCTAGCGGCAATTTCCGAAGCGGCGACAAAGAAAGCGAGGATGAAAGCCGTCACGTCACTCCCCCCGAGACGCTGGCTACCGCCGCTGTAGCTGCTGCTGCTGCTGCTGCATCTGCCACCACACCCGCCCACGAGCCACCCACCATTGAAACAGAGGGACCGAGCGTTGAGACCATTGAAGACATCGCCGATCACACTCGCGAGAACACACGTGAGGCCATCCAGCCTACCCATCCCCAGGCCTCCGCGCCAGGCAATGAAGAAGGAAGCAACTCGCAACGTACCCGCCACCACCGTGACTGCATCGTCTCCCGTACCGTGCACCGCTACCCACCTTACCTGGCGGAGGTTCCCAATGCCCTGCTTGGACAAATCTGGATCGACCATATTGTCAGTCCTTGAAGTCTGTTCTCCAGGAAACAGACATGCTAATTGAAACGGCAAAGGATTCCATGCTGGGTGTCCGCACCGAACGTCAGACCGAAGACATGCAGTCTTGCATTGAGCACACGGCCCGGGTCCTTGAGTTAGCCAACGACATGTTGAGGCAGCAGAGGGAGGTTTTGGCGGATCTGAGACGCATCAATAGCGAGGAACACTACCTGGATTCTTCCAGCGACCTCACTGATTTTGATGACCTTATGAACTTCAGTGATCTTCTGGTGATGAGCGATGACGATGACAATGATGGTGACAACTCTCCCAACGGATGCGGTACTGTGGATGACTAGTTGCCTCCTCTATCTTGTCCTGACTTTCTCTGCCGGGTTTCTCGTGTCCCTCATGTTCCGAGATGATCTTTTGTGATTTCGGCATTGAATGCTTGTGCTGATCGAGACCTGCCTTGCGTCTTTGTGTATGGCCCATTTCAAGCGGTCTTGAACGTGACGATAGCCGTCTCTTGCTTTTATTCATGAAATCGTTTCTTTATTGCATGCTCTTGCTAATTCCGTAACTAAACTAAGGACGCTTAGCAAACTTTCCAATGATGGTATGCTTGTTAGATAGCTAACTGTATCTATGTCGGTAGGTCAGTACAAAGGGAGACCCAATGCCTACTGACCCAGGGAAACTAGATATATTGATGCGGTCGTTGTTTGCCTGCTAGCCCAGCCAGTTAATTCCCATAAGACGAATTCGGATGTTTATACAGGGGATGGAGAGGGGGTTTCTGTTTCACTTGGCAATTCCCACGTCTAATATGACACAAAAATATGAGGGCATATAAGTGAGAGCCACGTTTCTTATTCCTGGCCACGTTTTCAAGAGATAACTGTCAAACATATTGAAGTCCGCAGATCCTCTCTTTTGGTCATTGCCTTCAAAGTTTATCGTAGGTACATGTAGGTAAATTAGACCAAGAGGCTAGGGGTAAAGCTTTACCTGGGTCCACTAGTCTGCGGGTAGGTATCCATAGATGGGTATCCATGATCGTAGTACCGTCGTAAGCAGCGGGTCCCGCGGGGCCCGCGGCGCCCCGCGGCGCCGCTGTCTGGCCTTAGATTCGAAGGATGGCAGAAACCAACTCCACTAATCAAGTTGCCGAGGTATAATAAAACATAATTTTTTGTTTACTATATTTATACTATGTACGAAAAGAACAACTGTATTCATCAATTGATGAATTAACTGCATGTATACATATCTTTTACATAATACGTTGAAAAGAAATAAAAATAGAACATGCAATAAGCTATATATCCACGTTGTACATAGATATACATACATATGCAGAATATTGACCACGACCAAGGTCCCCTCATGCACTTCATTACTAGTAAATTGGGATAGAGTCCTGGTGCCCCAGGGTTCAAACAGCTTCATGATGTCTATTAATGTAATCTATTCAAACAGCGGCAGGGGGCCTAATTTGTTTCGCGTTGGGTTGAAACGTTCCATTGCGCCGACGGAGAAGAGGCGCTTCTTCCAGATGACAAGGCTTCAGTGAAGGCTACAACGAATACCATGCGGGCACATAAGAGGTGAGACTCACGTGCGTTTATTGTTCATGGTCACGTCGTTAAGGCGGAGAGACAAGAGATACCAACCCTGAAACTTTAGACCTCAAGAACAATACTACAATACTAGATCATCTTTTCTGTTCTTTAATTGCAGCTTTCCATTTTCTTCACGAAGTCACTTCATCCAAGCTTTTTCCTTGCGTCAATCCCTTTCTCTGATAGGACAAACCGAGGACCCACAAGGCTAGTAGCAAAGACTGGTACCAGCAGATCACACCATTCCTGGATTGTGATTGGTGAACACCATCTATACCCCTACTTAAGTAGAGGGTCTGCCGTGGTAACACTGGAGCCTATGAACCCTGAAAAATGCCTCTGCCTAATAACGGCCCTGTAGGTCCACGGGCCCGCGGGCATACTGCTTACTAGATGTAGACGTCGGGGAAAGAGCAATGTCATACTTGAATGGCTCTCGCCGTTTTTGACTTCCCCGATCTCTGATCGTTGCCTCAATTTGCTTTGGTTACGCTTTGCACTCTCTTTGATTATTGTTTACCATCCTGCTTTCACCCTTAAGTCTCCGACGCCCGAAGTGTCCCCGTCATCATTATGACCGCATCTACGGAATCCCACGAGGAGACCACAATGACCAAGAAGAAGCGAGCACGCCGCGCACGAAAGGGGAACGCTCCGGCTCCCGTCGCAGTGAAACCCAAAAAGACCTTGTTTGTGGATGAGATTGGAGATGTCCTAGTTGACCAGCTGCTCTATGAGACGCCCAAACGCAACGACGACGATGACAATATTGGTGCCTCCTCACTTTCCCTCATTGACCACTTGCGCAACAACATCGCAGCACGTCCCGCGGCCTCTTCCTGTTCGAGTTCAGCAACATTCCATACAATACCCCATTCCAGCCCGGCGACGAGTGTGAACAGTCATGAACCCTCAGTCGCTCCCTTACACGTATCATCCAAGGTCGATATGCTCGACCAAAACGGTGATAGTCTTTACGCGAAAACAGCAAACCGAGCCGAAGATGCGGTATTCGGACTCGACGATTTCAAAACAATCACAGCCATCCAACAGATAGCTGCACTGCATGGCAGAGTGGCACACATGGGAATTCTCGATCACAGCTACCGATTCTTCGTGAACAAAGCAAGAACGGCAGCATTGTCATTTAAGCCCCGGAACGGAGTAGCAGTCATCGGCGGAGATCCATTATGCAACAAAGAGGAAATCCCCGAACTCCTATCCGAATTTGCAGCGTACCGCCAACGACATCACTTGAGCATAGCGTTCATGGGTGCCAGCGAGTCCTTCCTCAAAGACCACGCGAAACCAAACGGCTGGACAACCATCCGTTTCGCCACAGAACGCGTCCTCAATCCCCAGACAAACGAAGTCATCCTCGAGAACAGCGGGAGACGAATCTTGACAAAGAGCCGTCAACTCACGAACAAAAATAAAGGCGGCTTCACCATGGGCGTGTACGCCCCCGCCGTTCACGGCATAGACCAAGAGCTACAAACCAACCTAATAACCATCTACGATACCTGGCGTGCTGAGCGCAACGCCTCAGCCAGCCCACAAGCCTTCATAACCGTCTATGACCCCTTTGCTGTTCCCGCCCTGATGACATTCATTTACACCCGCGCCCCAGACGGAGAAATCAACGGTTTCGCCGGTCTTCGACGCCTCAGCTCCGGCGGATACCATGTCGACCCTTGCATCGCAGCCCCAGGTAGCGTGAATGGAATCAGCGATCTCCTCCTCATCATGGCCATGGCACTCCTCCGACGCGCCGGCGTCACATACCTCGGCCTCGGCGTCGAACCAGTCCAATCACTCACCAGCGACGATGTTAGCGGCATGCCATGGCCCTGTAAGAAATTCACACGCGGTCTGTACGGTCATGCGTTCCATCGTCTGCCCATCGGCGGCAAGAAAGCATACCATGATAAATTCCGTCCAGATCCCGATCAGGAGTCGGATCTTTATCTTGTTTTCCCATCTGGCATACCCAGTCCCCGACATGTTCTCGCTATGACCCATATGGCTAATATCAGTTTGCGGAAGATGTTCCGGGCGGATGTTGAGGCTTTTGCGTTGACTCGCAAGTTGAAGGCGGGTGGTGAGGTTGTTATGTCGCTTGGAGGTAAGAAGGAGGGATCGGTGGAACAGACCGATAAGGGTAAGGTGTTTGAGGAGGAGGAGGGGGTCCTTGCATTATACGCGCCTTGTGTGCGTTAAAACATCTCCTTGTTCCTTTGTTTCTATTCTAGCGGTCCTGGACACCACATCATACTCAAGGCGTTCTCTTCTACTTGCTTGGCCCTAGTGTTCTTGCTGGGATCTTTGTACTTTAGTGCGTCATTATTCGGTTCTCTTCAAAAATTCCTTGTCCGATTATATGTGTATCTTTCTACTTCTAGCCATTTGGTGTTTGCTCGCCGGGTAGCCAAGGGTATTTAAGTTTTACTCTTCTCTGCATAGCAAAGTCTCACTTGGTAAATAGGAATAGTTGAAAGAGACTTCTCCAGTACCGAGGAGATGGAGGATTTCGTGCTCGAGCTTGCTTTTAGTACCAGTATCAGTGCGATATGTGAATTATGATGTACAATACAATGCAAAATGCGATTCCTAAACGCCCACCTATAAAACCTGTCCCGCATCACCGGGTGAAGACGAGATAATTCAATTAAGACATACGACCGAAGAGGAAGTCCTTGACGATAGGGGAACCCGAGAACTCTGGGTTTAAAAGGACACAGCTAGAAAGGTGTCAGTAATTGGTCTAGACGATCAATGCACGGCAATGGAGGTGCGACGGGATACTTACTTAAGAAAATATTCCAAGCCCACACGCCTTGATTCCAGGAATTTGGGTCGGAATTTATCTGTCATGACAATCGATATTAGCCAATGGGATGGCAATACAAAAGGGAAGAGAAGCCACAGGAACATACAGATAACGCTCTTCGGCGGCAATGCAGGTAATGCATTCTTTGCATGCGGGAAAGAATCAACCAACCGCTGACGCAAATCATCGAACTCGGAATATCTATAACAAATCCAATTATCAGCTGCACATCCTCTCAAACCAGGACAGAGAGGGAAATGGGGGGATATAAGCAACATACCTCATCCGGACAACAATCGGACCACCCTATACCAAACACCAAGGTTAGAGAACCATCCCAACCACATTCCCTCACAAGATCCAAAACTCACATCAAGTGTCTGAACCGTACAATTCCACACAACATACGACCCAACCCCAGTCATACCGCGCACAACAACATGATCATCAATCGCAACGCTACTCGCCCAGAGTCCCCGACTCGTCTCCGAGTTCGGGTCGGCAGTATGATCTTCAAGCGTGATACGCGCAGCGCCACTCAGCGACGACTGGGATACATGCGAGGCATCGCGCTCGTGTCGACGCCAGTAGGGGGGCACTACGACGGAGAGAGGGCGGGATGTTGTGGAGGTGGAGGATGCAGAGCTCTGTGGCGGACCATTTTGGCTGTTGGTGTTTGTCGCGGTGGTATTGTCATGGATGTTATCGGTATCGGTGTCGGGTTGGGGTGCGGGGAAGGTTTGGGTATCTGGGTGTGGGGAGAAGGGGTGCGGCTTAGATGCCGGTCCGGGCTCCTCGGGTGCTGGCTCCATCCATTAGATGCTGTGAGCGATAGTAGTGTCGGTGGTCTGTTCGGTGACAATGGTATTTGGTTAGCTTTTCATGTTGGGGTTCAATGCGTTTGGGTGTGGGTATGGCTGGGGTCGGGGATAGTTCCGATGAGGTGGTCTTTCCCCCCCATTATGCGGGGTGGCAAGTATAAAGTGCTGGAAGGAATCGGGCTGTTTTGGATGGGGTTGATGCGCAAGGATGGGTCGGAGTTCGGGGGAGTTGTACAGGCGATCCGAGGTGAGACAGACTAACCTTGGAAACTGTATGTGGCAAGATAGTGAGAGTGTAAAATGTGTAGATAAGTGTTGGGCTCAATGAAGAAATTCAATTGGAGTCGATTTGAGACAAACGGCGGTCACGGGCTTTGGCTGGTTCGGGGTTAGTGGCTTATCTAAGGCTATCTGGGCACCCTGGGCAGATATGGAGATGTCGGGGAAATGTCCAATTCTGTTTTGATTGTCATTTTTTGATTGTGTTTCTCCCTAAGATCTCAGATATGACGAGAATTTCAAATTTGTCTGCTTTTGAACTTGAACTTGACCCTCTCAGGATTTCATCAGACTACTTAAAGCCAAGCTGCACACTAATCCTAATATGGTAAGCGTTGCTTGGATGATTGATCGTCGTCCTCTAATCTTTAATTCTCTCAACTTGGACTGAGACATGCCACTTGCCTGTCTTTGAAAAGTACTGTCATGTCTTTGAAGTGGAGACCGGGGGGCTGGATGACAGGTGTGACATACAGTGAGCTGTCCGCCTGGGAAGGACAAACGTCGCTTCACTTGGAGATCATCAAGATATCCCCGGATCGACACATCTCAAGGGCAAACCCCTATAGCGGACCCTTCATTCAATAAATCCACACCTCACTTCCTAAGCAATGGGTCTGACTACTGAACTTACTTGGCATGGAATACATTGGGCTTGCCAAAAAAAAGAAAAAAAAAAAAAAAACATTCGCTGCGGTAGAACCGCGAGGGTGGCACTAGTGCGTGCCACCATGCAAACCAACTAGTGCATTCTATACATAGGCAGGTATAGTCCTGTGATTGCTTTTTTTTCCTTTATGAGCTCCCCACTGCTCCCTTGCTGGCTACTTTTTTCTTTCTCCTCGAGCTGCTTGTACCTCTACATCTTTACATCTTCAAAGAACAGCCTCCTGCTATTGGCTTTAGATCATCATCTAACATCAACATCTTTCCTCATTCCTCACTCTGTTCTGGAAAGAATCTAGGAATTCAAGCTCAGTAGGTTCTAAAATTTCCTAGTTCCAATACAGCTTTTCCCCCTTCATTCCATCTACCCTAGGTAGCTATCGCTATCTCTATATCTGGGCTCTAGAACCTGTATCGGGCTGTCACTGGCATTCTTGACGACAAAAACGCTAACACTAAAATTTAGTAACTGCTCGCTGCCAATCTCTGATCTCCTCTTCAATTACTATCAGGTTCAACCGACACCATGCTGTCCATGACCATGTTCATCCTCGCTTCGGCTGCCACTCTAGTCAACGGCCAATTCGACCCGACATCAGTTCCATATGCTACAAGAGGTTAGTCGGTGTCCTATATCATCTCCCTCTTTACATAAAATCATTATACTAACATGTCATCCTTCCGTCAGAGGCCTGGTGTAACTCCCAAACATCCGCATGTCCCATCCTCTGCCTACAACAACCAGGTGCCTCGGGCACACCCACATCAAATACCTGCTCACCTGTAAGTCCTTCACCTAGCATTCCTTCGAGGAAAAAGGAAGGCTCAGCTAACCTCAAACCCTTAGGCCACATTACTCTACTACTGTCTATGCAGCAACAACGTAACCCCCAACGCCAGCGAATATTCCCAAACAATCCCCTACTACACCTGCACAGAAACCAACAACCAATGCGTTCTGAAATGCAACGGTGACTCCACTTGCCAGAATAACTGCAGAGTAAAGAATCCCTGTGGAGCACAGGATCCAAAGCGTGTTAATGTGACTACTACTTCCGCCAAAGCCGCTTCCCCTACTGCATCAGAGACCCCTGTCAATACTCTTGTCAATGGAGCTACTGGTACTGCTCCGCGCATGGCCTCGGTTGATATGAGTCATGTCTATGGGCTTTGTGTTCTGGTTGGTGGGTTTGTTGCTGGCTTTGCTACTCTCTTGTAGAGTGTAAGGGTCTACATCTTAATTGGCTCGCCCTGGGGGCTATGATTCAAGGGCCAAGTTGGTTATTTGGATAATGAAACCTGGAGTTGTGTGGTTCTTGCTCGAGACTTTACTAATATTGGCTAGTCTTTTATTGCTTTTTGGGTTTGCATTTTCCGGCTGCATTAGCATTTAGCGTCTGTTTTTCTTCTCTTCCTTTCTTGCTCGTGAGCTTACGGAGTAATATATTTTCATTACATCTTATTTTAACATTGTCTACATTGGTAGTGTATCTTGTTATAGAACATTATTCGACCCTATTTAATGCATACATGGATTATTTACATTGGCGAGTTTCCAAGTACTGGATCAAAACGCATTTCTAGGTCTGCATGAGCGACGAGTTCAATTGACCTCTTGACTCCTCGCCAAACTCATATCTTTGCCCGCGCCTTCGTGCTATCCATTCGCTGCCCTTCATCATCTTGCTCCGCAACCTCCAGAACTGGGAAATTGGCCGGCATAATCCGCCGCGGCGTCGATCCGGGGATTACAGAGTATTTGGAAAAGTCAGAGACTCCACATTTCTCCCGGAGGAAGTCCTCATCTGTATCCAGGAGGCCGTTCACTACTTGGTGTGGGGCACGAAGCATGGCCAGAATAGCATCTGAGAATATTGTCTGTTGCAGCGTGTCAGTAGTGAAAGACCAAGAAGGTTCATAGTATGATATGTCGAGGAATGGACGTACCGGCTTTCTCAAATCCTTTTTGTAGGACACGTCGGATCCCTTGTTATGCTCTGTAGCTGCTGACTCAATCGACTGGAAAGTAATGCAGTCAGCAATCCCCTCAGACTCCAGCTCAAAATAAAATCAAGACCACGACACATACCGATGCAGGCCAGATACTCATCACCGCCATTTCATTCCGGCCTTGACGCACAAAGTCCATGGCCAGGCCTTTGACCAAGACACTCATTCCGACTTTGCCTACATACAACACATCACATATTAGCACATAGAATCAAACACACTCTATACCAACACCGGCCTCCAAACCCCATGGATCAGACACAAACTCACCCATCGCATAAGCAGTCTTCCCCCTAAAGAACCTCGAATAAATAGGCGGCGAAACAACAACAATGCGTCCTTTCCATCCTGCCTTTTCAAAGAAAGGCAAAGCAGCCTGAACAGTCGCATAAAGTCCCTCGGGGTTCACCTGCTGCATAAGCTTAAACCGTTTGAGAGGCGTATTCTCAACCGAAGACCACCAGATCGCGCCGGAGTTGTACACGAGCACATCGAGCTTCCCGAAGACGCGAACCGTCTCCTCGACGGCATGCTGGATCTGCGCCGCGTCGCGCACGTCAACGGCGACCGTTGCTGCGTGTCCGCCTGCTTCGCGGATTTCACGTTCTACGGTGTTGATGGTGGACTGTGACGAGTTTGGGTCTGGTGGGAATGGGGTCACTTTTGATGCATCTGATGTTGTTTTTGCGGATAGCATTACTAATGTTTGGGGTTAGTTTTGATGATCTTGATGATATATGTGGGGGTTGCATGTGGTCTGTACCAGCATAGCCGTTCTTTGCTAGGTCGATGCCGATTTGGCGCCCGATTCCTCGTGATGCGCCTATTATCAAGGCGACTTGCTGGTTCTGGGACATATTGAGGGCCTTGGTCTGTTTTGTGGTTTGGTTATGTTCGTAGAAGTCAGGTGGCGGGTAGGTTGACGTTCCGTGATGCTCGTTATATACATACTTCGGTATTTGTGATTACTGCCGAGCTCTGCTGATTATATATCTGGTTATGCAGTCGGCAAAGAGATGGATTATAATCGAGATATTCGGGTCACGGGTCGCTTTTATATAGCCGAAAGGCTGACGATGCTTAATTTCCTGATTACTCAAGTCCCGAGGTAGTGCCCGCAGGTCGAAGCCCGTGGATCTTCAGTGCCCCCCTCACGCATCAGATTTAATATCCAAGCCCATGGATCTATATGTAGTTTTGAATGGCTCAATGCTTCAATTCTAGGCTTTTTTATGATTGGAAGACCTTCCCGATAACATGTTAATACAATTAACCTGGCCAATGGACACATACTGTGACAAATCGAGCGGCATCTAGTTTTCCAGGTCATCCTTTGGCCTTTCGGGTCTTTAACGTTATTAAAGAAGATACGCGAAGAAGCTTTAGTCGCTCTCAGAGAATCACATTCTCTTTTGTCCTATCCCTGTACATGTAGATCCTCATCTAGTTACGTCAATCGTGTTCATCAAAGGAACCCCTGGATGGCGGTGTGCTGGGCGGTCAGATCCTGCCAGACAATCAATCACCCATCACAATGATCGACCGACTGATTGTCACCCACCTCTCGTGCTCTCTGCCCTAAGCAGCATATTGTTCTTAGCGTTCAAATTATTTGCTGTCTTCCTTCGCCAAAAATATAGCCTATCAATCAAGCTCCAGTTTGCTGAGATAATTTGCTAGTCCCACTTTTCCCCGCAACGCAACATCTGGACAGCTCGACAACATGGATACCACACTTCCAGATGCTTCTGGTCCGTCTCGGGCAGATATGGATGCTGCAGCTCTGGAGGCTACTACGGCTGCTGCTACCCCCCGAGCAAGGGTACTTGTGAAAGTCGAAGGTTTGTTACCCCCGGCGCGGGGCTATATCCGCCATGATGTTGTGCCCGGTTATCGCTGACATGCTTAATTTGGCAGAGCCTCCCAAATTCGACCTTGATACTTACATTGCAAACTACACTGGTGAGTGACATTCATTGTCTCCAGGCAGAGCTTTCATTCTAACACATGGCCAGGGCGCACCCGCTACGACCGTCTTTACCTTATCGGAACATGTTCCCCATTACTCTCGACCGACGCCCTCAAGGCAGCCATCGCCGAAGCTAGAACTAGCAAAGACGTTTCGAGATACGAGAGGGCGGTCCGCGCACTGGCGGAGGTCGCTCCGAACGACCCCGACGCTTCCCTTGACGCCGCCTGGGTCCAGGAAACCAATCGATACGTACAGACCCAGACTGAGCGATTGGAACATGAGCTGCGGGGATACAAGAATAATTTGATTAAAGAGAGCATCCGGGTAAGGAGTGAAAATATTGAGCTGGAACATGCGTGATACTAACCTCTATAGATGGGCCACGAGGATTTGGGGAATCATCATTACGAGACTGGTGACCTGACTGCTGCCTCCAAGGCTTACTCACGTATGAGAGACTACTGCACTACCCCGAACCACATCACTTCTATGCTCTTCAAGATGGTCAACGTCGCTACAGAACGTGGTGACTGGATGTCTGTGCAGTCAAACGTGCACCGACTACGTAACTCTCAGTCGAAGCCAGAGGACGCAGCCAAAAACCTATCTAAAATTTCAGCCGCTTCAGCTCTGTCACAGATGCACCAAGGCTCATACCTGGAAGCAGCAAACTCTTTCTTGTCCGTCCCGCCGGAGCTGGGCGACACCTACAATGAAGTCATCACCCCCAACGATGTCGCTGTCTACGGTGGTCTATGTGCTCTCGCCTCTATGAACCGTGACGAGCTGCAGAAAAATGTGCTTGACAGCCCGACGTTCCGCAACTTCCTTGAACTCGAGCCTCATATCCGCCGCGCCATCGCTTTCTTCTGCAACTTCAAGTTCCGCCAATGCCTTGATATTCTCGAAGCTTATCGCCCCGACTACCTCCTCGACATTCACCTTCAGCGTCACATTCCGCAATTGTACAAACGCATCCGCACCAAATCTATCGAGCAGTACATGATTCCTTTCAGCCGTGTCACACTCGACTCCATGGCGAAGATCTTTGCCCCTACCGTCGTTGGCGGGGAAGCGTATCCCACGGACATTTCCTCGCCGTTTGTGCAAGAACTGGTCGGTCTCATCCAGGATGGTGTGCTGAACACTCGCATCGACCTCGAGAAGGGATTGCTAGTGTCGAACCAGATCGACCTACGGGCGGAGGTGCAGCGTACCACCCTGGAGAGCATATGCGAATTTAACCAGGAGGCCCATTGGCGGATTCTACATGCCGCTGTCCTCCAGGCAGGATTGGACGTCAAGCCCGAAAAGACCGAAGGACCTGGAGGAGGAAAGGGTGCACGGATTCCTCGAGGCCCGGGTGGGAATTAATTGATGGAGACAGGACCGACCCTTCGACTCTAGGTGATCCGGGCGCATGAATGATGACGAATGAGATAATACCCCGATGCTCCAGCTGCGATTGCAACTGCATTGCAGATACCGTATGGCTTACAGAAATCAATTCAACTCTCAGTGAGGTATTCCTGCACGTAGATGATGTCTACTTCAACACAACCAATAATAGTAAACCCCCATAACCAGCATGAAACATCGCACAAACTGGCTCTTTAGAATGGTCATCGGGTAGCTGAAAACATCTTATTCTCACCTTGTCCGACCCTTGACAGGATATCAATCCCGCCGATCCAATCCGTGCATTAATCCTTGGCGCCGTGCAACGCGATTAACTGGCCAGTGGCATGCTTCGAGCTTTAAGAAATAGACAGAGAACGTATATAACATATTATGAAATACTACACGACACCCATAGAGGAAAAGTATTCGGAGAAAAGATTTCAAGATCAACTAGGGTTCGGGCTCATGCATGGATACATAATCTCCCTAAGAGGGAAATCATATTACCGCCTTTTCTACCGCCTGCGATATAGAAAGGGGCTTTTGATTGTCTTTCTTTGTCTCTTTGGCCTACAAATAACATTTTCCATACGATATCAATCTTATTCTCTTCATCTCTCAGCTCCTCATTATTCCGGCTATCTGTGATATATATAGTCATTATCAATGAGCTATCTTGCATGATGAGTTGACCACCCTCATGTGAAGCAACAAGCATCCCAGCTTGGACAATAGGACCCGCCGAGCGAAGTACTTAAAATGTTGAAGCCCGCTCGTTCAAACCCATGGCATTGTCTCGTAACATGCCACTTGTGTTGACAACTTGTTATCCCCATCGCTACCTGCAAAACCCACATTGCATCTCAGAAAATAAGGTCCCATATTGTTGCGAGGATGGAAATATTGACTGGCCATGTATCCGCGGAGGACGGAAGTGGACATCGTCACCGAAGTGATGGTGAATTATTTTACCCCTCGGAGATGAGAGCTAATACCCAGCATTTACGCTGCCTTAGCTGGGGTGTTGGAGGCACTAGATTGTGTACGGTGCCGATTCTCAAGCTGCCTCCGCTAGAACTGTTGCACGGTCTCTCCATGGTCAGTCACCTCACGCTCCTTGGTATTGAATGTTGGGGGGAATACGTGCTCAAAGCCATCATTGTACTTGCGTCCATGTATGAATCCCAAAGTAATACATGGGTGGGTATGTGATTCTTCCTCAAGGCATCGGCCTGTGATGAGATCCCGAATCTAGTTATATGAATACCCTCACTTTGTCCTCATGAAAAGCAAAAGTTTGTAACATTCTTCAATATTTACACACTGGCCTTGATTTTCTGCTGGCAAAATGCACGATTATGGTAATATGGTCGCAAACCCCTGTAGAATATTAGAATTGGCCATATACTCCGGCACTTTTCTTTTTTTGATATTCCTTGTGACACACTGGTAAAAGGGCCAATTCCATGAGAATTCGACTTCGTTCGCTTAAACCAACTTGTTCCCTATTTAGCCGTTTCCTTCCCTAGGACCTTCCTAAGTAGTTCATTGCTCAGCGTGATCAAATATAGTCACAGCATAGGTTGGCTCTCTAGGGCTACCTCTTCCCGACATGATTGACTTCCTTTGTATTTACCCCATGTGCTTGGACGACCGGCGACGAAACACGAGGATTGACCTGGGTACCGATTTATTGTCCTCTCACGGATACCCAGGCTTGACAGGGAATCCTGATTCTCCGCCAGTATCGACGCAGTCCGACAACGTCCCAAATTCCACGAAAATGACGCCAGACAATCCAAGTCCCCGGGCTGTGCCAGTTCAAGTCCCTTGTATCCCGTTGAAACGGACTTTCGACCAAATGGAATCGGCAATGCAAGAAGCTTCAGAGTTCACTAGGCGATTGCCGCCCGCTTCTTCAATTCCATCGCCATTAATTCGTGCGTTTGGCTTGCCGGATATACCTGAGCTCCCATTGCTGGACTCTACGTTTGAAGCAGATGGCAATCATCGCAAAGAGAGTATGCTCCCATCGCCTGCATTGGCCCCAATTCCGGAGGAAAGCTCCGAGGACAGTGACGACCAAGCCTTGGACCCATTCGTACCTACATCAGCCGCTTTGTTCACTGAAATTGAAGTTTCGACTTCAACGGGGGATATTTCAATGCCGAATTCTTTGCCACCGGCTCCAATGAACCCAACCACGTCCGTTCCAGAAGTGAGCTACGATGTTTCTAACCTCGCTCCATCACCGCCACCTCTGCCTGTGAACTCTTTATCGCCAGAAAACAATCATGATAATGGAGACACATCATCTGTGGTATCAACAACCGATGATTCAGATTCAGTCTTTGATGATGGACAATCAGAGAACACATCAAGCTACACAGCCTCATTGCTATCCGACGTGAAAAACTATGCTTACGAAAATGGAAGACGTTATCACTCATACCGGGAAGGCCACTATGTCCTTCCCAACGACGAACCAGAACAAGATCGACAAGATCTCCTCCACCACGTTCGAAACCTCGTGCTAAATGGTCGGCTCTTCCGAGCCCCACTGGACAAACACATCCAGCGCGCTCTCGACATTGGCACTGGCACCGGAATCTGGGCTATAGACTTCGCAGACAGTTTCCCCAGTGCTGAGGTAACGGGAACTGATCTAAGTCCCATCCAGCCATCATGGGTCCCACCAAACCTTCGCTTTATAGTGGACGATGCCGAATCGCAATGGCTCTACAGCCCAAGCCGACCATTTGACTTCATCCATGCCCGGGATCTGGGCGGTGCTATCGCCGACTGGCCGCGGCTGATGCGCCAGAGCTACGAGCATCTCCGTCCCGGTGGATGGGTTGAGTTGCAGGAGTTTGAAGTTATGCTCAAGTCGGACGATGATTCGATCCTTCTTGCGCCGGCGTTGTGCGAGTTTCTTGAGCGACTGACTCAGGCCAGCGAGGCATTTCACCGACCTATGAATATCGCCGAAGGTCACCGGCAGCGGCTGGTTGAGGCTGGTTTTGAAGATGTTCGAGATGAGGTGTACAAGGTGCGACCCTGCCCCCCCCACCCCGGCCAGTCTTCTGTTTGATTGGGTCTTGTTTCGTTTGCCTCTTCCGTCATGACTGACATGTTATGCTTTGTAGGTTCCATCGAGTGTTTGGGCTAGGGATCCCGTGCAAAAGGAAATTGGTCGGTACAACCAATGCTCCCTTCTTATGGCGGTTGAATCCTACTCGCTGGCTCTTTTCACTCGTGTGCTAGGATGGTCGAATAATGATACTCAGGTTTTCCTGGCCGGAGTACGCAGAGATCTCAAGAATCCCGCTGTGCATACTTACTGCAAGCTGCATGTCGTTTACGGTCGGAAGCCGTCTGAGTCCCAGTTGAATCGGCAATTTGACTAGGGATCTTCCCGAGGATGTTCGGAGTCAAAGAAATATTGTAGATAGATTTGATATGGCTCTATGTGTTTGGATGCGGGAGTAATGGGATATCCCGTTTGTGCTACGGCTTCTCCTTCCGCCTGGCCCCGATGTTATCCCTCACCTTGACGTCTGCCACTAACCGCATTTAACTGGTACAACTCAGACTTTCTATGTTCTTTGCTCTTTTTGTTGGTCTCGGTTCAGTGTCCAATCGCTCTTTGAAATCTGGAAAAAGAGAAACATTTACCAAATCACATTCCTGTCGAGAAAACAAACCAGCCAGATGACCCGGAACTAATATGGCTTCAGGGCGGTACATGACCCTATGGACCTCTATGACCTCTCTTACTTCAAATCTCACCATGTCTTGGGCAACCCCAGGCCCTGTGTTTTGGGGCGCGGCTGCAGGATGCCTTGTAAGTTGCATTCACCCGTACACCCAACCCTCGTTTGTTTCATGCAGGAAAAGAACCCTACAGTAGAGCCCAGTCCTTCTCAGGATAACTCCCTGAGGAAACACAGCAGCTCTGAGCAATTCAATCTACCTACTCCTTCCCCTCTGACAGGCGTTTGCAGAGAAACCGCGCTAATCAACATGCAATCAACAGTTCTTAGTCTGGGTCACCTACAGCATCATCTATGCCTTCTGCTTGTCGCCTTTGCGCCACTTCCCCGGTCCAAAGCTATGGGCAATATCTCGCATCCCGTCCAATTTCTCCGTCATCAGCGGCCATAACCACCTAGACATTCTGGCGCTTCACAAAAAGTACGGTCCCATCCTGCGCCTTGGACCCAATGAGTTGGCCTTCAATACAGCAGAGGCATTTCACGATATCTACGGCGCCAGACCTGGTGGTTGCTTCCCCAAGAATCGGAGCCACTATATAGCCCCTGCGAATGGTGTTGATCATTTGGTCTGTGCGGTCGATCATGCGACCCACGCAAGACAGAAACGGGTGCTATCCCATGCCTTCTCTGAGAAGGCTTTGAGAGATCAAGAAGGTCTTATCACAGGGTATGTCGATACCTTGATCACCAAACTGCGGTCTCAAGTTCGGCAGGGGATATCCATCGTCGATATCAAGAGTTGGATGAACTTCACCACTTTTGACATCACCGGTGACCTGATGTTCGGCGAGTCCTTCGACTGCCTGAAGGACAGCCAGCTTCACCCGTGGATTAAGTTGATCTTCAGCTCTATGAAGGCTCTTGCCTATATTGGAGTAGTGAATCAGTTCCCCATGCTCAAGGGCCTCCTGGACCTGTTCCTTCCGCGAGAAGTCAAGCGCGTTGGCCAGGAACACTTTGATCTCAGTGCGCAGAAGGTCAACCGACGCTTGGAATCGAGTATGGCTCGTCCAGACTTTATGTCTGCTATTCTCCAGCATGGAATGAGCGAGGAGAAGGGCCAATATCGCGAGAGCGAGCGTATTATGACTCGGGCTGAGATTCATTCTAACGGCTTTATGTGAGTGGTTTTCATTGCTTTAAAATACTCCTTCCAATCCTCTCTATTCTGCCTTTCGGAGTTGATATACCGTGCTAATACTAATCAATAACAGTATAATCGTGGCAGGTAGCGAAACATCCGCAACCCTCCTATCCGGCTGCATCTTCTACCTGTGTACAGCTCCCCACGTCATGAGCCGACTGGTGGCCGAGATCCGCTCCACCTTCAAACAGGACAGTGACATGACCTTCCGCGCCGTGGAGGAACTGAAGTACATGAATGCTGTCATCGAGGAGTCGCTGCGTATCTACCCGCCCTTCGTAACGAGTTTGTCGCGCCTCGTACCACAAGGCGGAGCAGCCGTGGATGGCCATTTTCTCCCTGAAGATGTAAGTATATGTGTTTCACCTCAATATCTCACATTTGTAACCTGTGTACTAATTCCAGCAAGACTGCTGTGGCATGTCACCATTACGCCTCATACCACTCCGAGTCCAACTTTGCCTTCCCGGACAAGTTCATGCCAGAACGCTGGCTGAACTCAGACCCAGCCTTTAAGAATGATAAGAAAGATGTTTTGCAGCCATTCAGTCTCGGGCCGCGCGTCTGCCTTGGAAAACAGTAAGTTCCCTGTCATTTCCCCCTCTATCCACAGTGCACCACCTCAATCGATACTGATATCTCATTCCCTCTAATAGTCTAGCAAACTGCGAAATCCGCCTTATTCTCTGCAAACTCTTCTACCACTTCGACGTAACCCTGCGCCCAGAGAGCGCCAACTGGGCCAACCAGAAAGTCTATTTCCTCTGGGATAAGCCATCTCTCATGGTCACGCTGAAAGACCGATTTCCTGAAGCCGGAATTTCGAGCTCTCAGGAGCCCATGACTCTGTTCTCGGAATGATGAGGATGGGTTAAGGGTTGAGCTTCGTGGATGGCTTGCATTTGCGTTTAACTCGCACAATAGGTACAACCGGTGTTTGCGGCGTTTATCAGATCCATGTTTTTCCTTTCTTCTCGGGATGCTTATTCTGTATCACTCATTTATTGGATTGGCTGGCTCACTCCTTTTGCGTTGTGACTTGCCACGGCGGCTAAAGCCGATCTGGAGTTTGGGTTTAGTGGAGATTGCGTTTTTCTTTTTTCTTTTTCTTTGTTCTTTTTTTTTGGTGTAAGAGATTCACCAGTTATAGGTCGGCTCCGCTTGGTAATTGCAGAATAATAGTCTTGTTTGGTGCTGTGGATTGTGTTAATTGGAGTGGCACCTGAGTTCGGGCTGAGGACTTTTAGTTGTACTATCGATATAATACCTTCATTACAGCCAAAAGTCAACCTGAATGGCCATCCGTCGGGGCTCTGGGGCTATTTGGTAAGTAATGATTTTATAGAAGATATTTGGTGTTTGTTGAGACAAAGCATCTGACTTGATGCCCTCTAAGGTTGCTTGTCAGGCTTCCACCAGCGATTTATGCAACTTTCTTCTGTTTGCTTTCAGAGAATCAATCGTTCCTCCCTCCTCTCCCCTTCCTTGCCAGCTCCCCCTGGGAGATATGAATGTGGGGTATGTACGTATATTAGAGCAAAGGAAATTGTCCAGCTAACGGAATCCCCGAAGTGGGTCGATAAAATGCGTTGGGAATACGAGCTACGCTGATGCTTCGCCAGGAAGATAAAGAATCTTTCTGAAAATACCCAATTATCAGGGCCCTCTAGACAGGCTGTTTTGATCCCTCCTATGACACCTTGGTCCGGCAAAGTCCGCTGGAATGACTGCCTGATTTCGGTGAGTTTCATGGCCATGAAGCTTGAAGGCCCGATCTGGTAGTTGCAACCGATCAGGCTTGACATTCAAAGAAACATCCCATTCCAAGATGGCCATCTGTGGGACAAATCACCCGTCAGACTTGCTCGTTTGCATGGCTGTATGCTCGACATGGTGCATGGTTGATTTGGAGGGAGGCTTTCCTTGGCTGGGAAGTGAGAGAAAGGCTGGAAGGAATAGTGGACGAATTTATCTTCTACATGGTTTACTACTAATCCAAATATGGACTTGGGAGGACTTGGGGGTGGGTCGAGGACCAAGTCGTGGGACGAAATTTAGCAGAGATTATACAGAAACCCCCGTTTTTTCAGAAATTCCCACCGACTTCAGGTTGCAATCTACAACGGATCTTCATTTGATGCATATTATCTGAAAAAAAGAATGTGGACAGCATATTTGATATGCACCGAGGGCCACCACATCAGCTCCCTTGTGCCAAGTCTCTTGCCCTATATAGTAATCCACTGTGATCCAGATAAAGTGCTTTGCATAGTGGAGTGTCGTCTACAGTCTGCCTTGTCGGAATATCCCAGGCAGGACTAAGCTAATGCTAAGACCTTTAGAGGCTTATATACTTCTTGGTGGAGTACATACTTGCGTCGGACAATTGCTGCCATGCACTGCGCCTTATGGAATATTTTAGGCTCAATTAATGTTTAGATTTCCCTCGATAATATAATCCGAAGCAAATGGGGAGTCTTGAGAATACGAGTACAGTGTCATCGTTATAAACTAGATCGCCAAGATTAAGTACACGCATGCTGACTAGGTACGCGTCTGTTGCAGCCCTGGAGTGAACAACCTCCACATCTAGAAATTCTGCCAGGAACCATCGATGCATGTTATAGCGTGCCCGCGAGGCACCCGTGTGATAATGATCGCCGCTGATTTATGCTCTATCTGTTGCGCCTTGCGAGTCGCTATCCGTGCTCAGTATAGAACTTACGTATGTCATTATCTCATGACTGTAGTGGGGAAAATGAGGGAACTCCGTGTTGACCAAGTTAATTCCCAGCAATGCTTCGCACAGGATTAATAAAGAAGCACGATTGGTGTATCTTCATGCTTTACCTAGGTAGTGCCTCGTCACTAGGGCAAAACACTTAAATAATCTACTTACGGAACTCCTCTACACCACGGAGTATAACAGCGGCACTTGGCACTTTCCGCCAGCTCCACATGGAGAACTACTAAAACGACAATGGCAAGTTCTAGCTTAGTGTCTCCAAATTTACCCATGATCATCAGTGTATCCACCCTCACGCTACTAACATTGCCTTTCGCGGAACGTTATTCCTCCGTCCAAACGGTCTGACTTCTAATCAAGAGCTCAATTATTGGCTACATCTTCTCCACGCCTGGTTTCACTATGCCCGGCCGGCGGGGCCTACTGCGTTCAGGCCTGAAAGTCTATTGTGTACCTTATGTTGCTGAGGAACAAAATGGTTCTAATTCGTTGAGCTGCACTGAATGGATCCAACCTCTTTCGTTCTGCTCCCAAAAGGTATACACTTCACCTCCGAGAAAGGGGGATGGGGTATACATAAAAAGGAGGAAGGATCCGCTTTGGAAGCTCCTGTTTTCTCCATCATCTCCAGCAAATCTACTCAATTCGTCTTTCTCTTCAAGCAAAGTGGTTCACATTGCATCTGCTCTCGCCGTCGGCCTTCTCGGTCTGGCTGGTGCTGTTTCTGCTCACCCCGGCCACGACCACCGGGCTGAAGCTGCTGAGCGCCGCGCTTTCCTTGGAAAAGCTGGTGTTCACCAGCGCAGCCTGTCCAAGTGCGCCACCACGCTCAAGGCCCGTGGTTATGAGAACGCCAACGTAATGCGCCGTTCCAACCTGGTCAAGTCCATCCGTCAGCGCCGTGGTCTGAAACAGAGTAAGCATCAAATACATATCCTTGCTAGGCCAATAAGGACCAATAGGGACCCAAAACTGACCTATTACCACAGGTGCCCACTTCCTCAACGCCCGCTCTCTGGATACCCCTGTACTACTCTAAATTGGAGGACCTCGACACGGATTTGAGTTGATTTGGTTACTTTATTTTCTCATTCGGAATATCTACGCACAACTTGCATGATACACCAGTCTCTAACCCCCTGTTTTTTATGTATAAAACGTTAAAATTAGCCCTAAAAGAATACACACCTCTTGTCGCATCTCCCATTCTAGTCCGAGCATATTCAGAACTAAATATCATTAAATACTTCTGAGTCCCCTTTCAACCATGGACCTTCCACCTCAACAGACCTGATTAGTTTTTCGGCATGTTCACTGCGTGGTCGAACTTGGATGTGAAATGGGGATGGATGACTGATAATACCAGGCAGAAACTCAGCCGGGGGATCTATCTCCTTGCCATCCGCTCCGACGCGTTTCGCAATATCAAAGACCACGAGTGACTTTGAGATAATGAGGAACAGGCTTGTATCGGCGAGAAACCGACCAGGACAGATCCGGCGCCCGAATCCAAATACGAACTTTTTAGGATCGCACTCAGGAGCAACGCCGTCCCCGCGTTGCAAGAAGCGACCAGGATTGAATTTCATCGGCTCATTGTATATTTCAGGATCATGTGCAAATGACCTGAGATACGACGACGCTCAAAGGTTAGACAACAGATAATGAACGAACCTAGCACACTTACTCACCAGATATTTGGAATCAAAACCGCTCCCTTTGGAATCCGATACCCGTTATATTCATCTTCTTGTGTTGTCATATGAGCAACACCCAAGGGTCCAATAGGATGCCAACGCATGACTTCTTTGATGAGGGCGTCAATATAGGGAAGATTTGGACGATCGTTCAAGATGGGAAGCCTGGACCCTACTACTAGATCCAGTTCTGCTTGAGCACGGCGCTGGACATCTGGAAACTTGGCCATGGCGAGGAAGAAGGTCGAGAGTGAAGATACACTCTGTTCATGTTAATAATTGTTTAACATAAATGTGGAGGGTATCTCTCTCACGGTATCTGCACCACCCGAATATATAACAGCCGCTGTCCATTTAATGAGGTTTTCCTCATCCGGTGTGGCCGGTCCACTCAGTAAATCCAAATGTCTAGAGACATATGAAGCTGTATCCTTTTGCTTGCTTCGTTGGTGAAGGGCAAATGCGTATGGCCTCTCCGCCAAGGTGGTCAAGACCTGGCCCCATTTCTGTGCTGTGCGTTGGAATCCAGCCCCTGGAAACCAACTGGGAAGGTATTTTACTAATCATACCTGGTCAGTGGAGGAACTTAGTTTGAAATGAAGGTGATCCTTAAAGTGATCCTCACACATGGGGATACTATCAACTGCCCAATTTCCAATCTGCACTGCATTGGAGAATTGCTGCGCAGAAATATCGGCGAGATCTATGAGGGGGTCTGGTCTAGACGGCTCAACCTTGTACCCATAGACCATATCTAGTATTTCTGCTCCTATGATCCTAGCTTGGGGATCAGTTACTTCCACAGGCTTTCCTATCTTCATATACCGCAGGTCAGGGATATTGATCTTACCGTCGAATGTTGTCAATCAGAGAATCAGGCCGCTGAAGTGTTTGTAATAGAAATTGTCTGGCCCCAAGGTCAAGCTGAGGATGTAGGTTTGAAACCGCATTCTTCGATCCTATCAAGCTCGAGATGAATTTCCGGTGGGTACGAACCGCATTTGTGTCGCCCTTGAGGGTCACCACGCGCTTCCAGCCGGCCCTTTTTTCATCGAACGTCAGAGATCGAATGAAATTGTCTGGGGTAAGGGATTCCATTATATGAGAGTCTTACAAGTCAGCGCTGAAAACAGGCTGTGGCCGCGACGAGTAAATAGCGGATCGTTTCTCCAGCAGGTCATATGCTACCTCTGACTTGTTGAGAAGGATAACAGTCTGCCCTATTGTGACAAGTGAACTGATAGGACCTGGTAGCTATGCGTTAGACATCAGAACGGGAGGTGTTTCTGCACCAACTGACCATAAAGATCTTTATGCTTCAACCAGTGTTCCCATTCTTTACTTCCTGGCTTAGGAAAGTCAAAGATATTGCCAATGATAGGCTTTCGGGGAGGGCCGGGTGGAAGAGAACGATATTTGGATGATATAAAATATGACCTGAGCCTTTCCACCCCCAACAACCCTAAAATTAGAGCGAGAGTAAGGTATATGACAAACATTAATATCAAAAGTATAAAGGCTTGAGAGGCTGGCTTAGTTTGCTGGGCTGCTTTCCTTGTAATCAATGGCTTGATGGGTGGAAGCTATGTAGTTGCAAGTACCCAATATATGTACCATTCCTCGTCTACTTTATATCTAAAAGGAGAGGCAAACAGCTCGGGCATTTTGGGGCGAGGCATCGATCGGCAAACCAAATTCTATGTAGGGAGATACGAAAAAGTATAAGAAGCAGGCCTCTTGTTTGAAGATCTGTATCGACAATAAGATGTCAGCGCATATTATGCTGACGATCTTGATAACCTTCTTTACACCTGCCGTGTCATTACACGATCATTCTATTTGAATTCCAAGATAATAGACACTGTGCCCTATCAGATTAAACTCCATCACACCCCTTTTATCACGCAATCTTCCGGCCCATGTAGTTATAATCTGTATAGAGACGCCGGCATAAGTGTATTTTGGGTCACAAATTTGCGGGCTATTACACGAAGTTTCATCCCTTGGCTAATTAGTGAAGCGATGACCAAACGAGTATCTAGGGCAATTACCATTACACATAAATATTATCTAGCGAACACCTTTGGAATGGCTCATATATCTCACAGTATACGGCACTGCTTTACTTAACTGCCTCTGTTTCTGCTTTCAAGCAGCAATTTATTACGGCGTATCTTCATACTAATATAACTCTCATATAAAGGTCCTTTCGTCGGTGATAATAACTGGTGTAGGCTTCTTGGACTGGCCATGGCATGCCAAATCCAGCGAATCTTCAACTTTAGAGTTCACATCACCGAACTATGAGATTTTTCCAGTCCGGCAAACCATGTTTCGCTATATCCTATGAATTAAAAATAGTAACTCCGGTCCTGATAAAAATTAAATCAAAGATAATTGAATCGAGCTGGTTTTTACTTTATTCACTGCAAGCAATGCAATATAGCTGGCTCTTAGAAACTGCCGTAGTGGGCGAGGTGCGTCGATGATCTTTCGCAGGGGCTAGAAGGCGCTCTGTGCGATGGCGAGATTTGTCTACGGTTATCCAACACCGGCATATATGTGGTTGCACAATGAGGGTGTCAAGACGGCTCATATGCATGCATGCACGAAATTGTGCTGGTGGCCTGAGGGATCAGGCGTTAATGGTAGTAACAGCACCTGGTTGTTAGTTAGTTAGTAGATAGACCATGCTTCGTCTCTCTCTCTCTTTTCTTTTTCTTTCTCCCCTCTCTCCGATTGATAACATATTTGACAGGAATACACATTGTCTCTATACAGACTTCAATCGTGTTGTGATTCCTAGAAAATGGTTTTCCATTGGGCACATATCTGCCAATAATTCGTCTTGATCGACAAATGGCTTTTTGCATTAAACCCATTACCAGCCATATAATTCTCTCTTCTATGATGTCGATATTACGCACATATAAACTTTAACCATGTTCGACACACTAGTGCATCTACGACCTAATCCAACGAGCGGCATTTACGAGATGGCATCGTGACATTGTAGATCGATGATATACCCTCTACCTCTGCTGAGATTTGCTCCGTGCCAAAGGAGACCACCGTATGTATTGCACAATTTCAGATTGCAGTGGCCTTCGGTGCGCGCGATAATGATGTAAACGAATGTAAGAATGTAATCAGTATTAATATATAAAGTACATGGGCAGCTTCGACCCTCTTTCAATTCTTTTCATCCTCGGTGTTAAGAAAGGTTAACAGACAACAACGAACATGGCTTTTACCAAAGAAATCTTTTACTGCGTCACCTTGCTTGGTGTGCAATCTGGGGGTTTGAGATTCTGGGCCAAAGCCATCGTCATCTTCACTGGCTCTGCAATGCTCATTGCTACCCTCGCCCTGGCAGGTCTTCTGCTGTGGGTATTGGTGGACAGCAGGAGATTGATTTCGAATTCACACAGTCCTAGCAATATCATGGGTCGGCCTATGTTATTCCCAGTCACTCTCACTCATACAAGAGTCTCACCGGTCAAGAATCAATTCAGCCACCGAGTTCTCTTGGTTGGAATTCCTATAGGTTTTCGAGGCCGAATCGGTCCTTTCTTGTCTATCGATCAAGATTCCCCGGCGATGTCCCGCATCGCATCTTTAAAACGATTATTTGCTTGGTTCAGCTTTGATCCTGTGCGTTATTTACAGCGCGGGGACAATGAACATGGTCTTCGGGATAAGTTGGATCTATTTCTGCGCTCGCAGGTGAGTCGTAATCCACTGACAGCAGACCATATCAACTAACAGTATCAAAATTCAGAACAAAGATCCAGCCCACTGGCCATATGCCTACTTGGTGAGTGTGCCACGTTTCCTGTGGTGGGAGCGTAATGTGGTATCATTCTGGTATCTATACTCCGCATCACAGGAATTAGATGCTATGATCATGGAAATCAACAACTCGTTTGACGAAAAACGAAATGTCCTTTTCCGACTCCAACCTGAATTTGAAACCCCAATGGCAAAATTTGACTTTGCTAGAGAGCCAAAATATCTAGACCAGCAGAAGACTGTCCTGTCGCTTCCTTCATTGCCCAGTGCGAGATTTTACAAAGGTATTTGGGAAAAGCACATATTTGCATCTCCTTTTGAGAAGGTGGAAGGATCCATTTCTACTCGCTTCATGGATCCCTTACAGGCATCATCCTTCAACCCCACCGACTCGATTGCCAACATTGTTTCTGTTGGCCTAGCCGGAGAAAGTAAAATGGCCACAAGGATCAGCTGTCGGGAACCCCCTGTGGACCCAGTAAACGTGACTACAGCCCACTTGGTGAAATCTATTCTTCGGTGGACAGTGCCCGGCACTTTGACGACTCCCCGGATTCTCTTCCAGGCCTTTAAGATCCAGTATGTACAGAGCTTGATGAAGATGATGAATCGACCTGTGATTCAACCAGGCAGTGTTGCGCGCCATCCGACCTCCATAGAGAGGTAAGTACTCCTTCCTTTTGATACCCTACATCTGGTTTCATAGTCCTAACAGGCTGGCAGGAGCCTGGAGTCATTCTGGCCTGCTTTCCTGTCGCGATGTGCTGAGAGCTCTCCTGAATCGTTAGAACTCACATACATCCCCGCCGCATCGATTTCAAATGAGCATGTTCGCATTCTCTCGCCCCCTTCCGGTACAGGATCACCTGCGGCGGTCAAGCGTCTGACCGTAGAAGTGGTTGATCCCGGCTTCTACACGCGAGTGGCCAACTACACCGATCTTTGGGAAGGAATCTTGCATGAACAGCAGCAGAAAGGGAATTGTGCAGACGCTACATCCCGTCCCCTCGTTGTGTCGGATCTCCAGCTTCTCCGTACGGTGATCTTCTCTTTTCAGAAGAGATTGCCACCGCTTCCGCGTGAGTTCGGCCTGACTCTCCCTAACCTCCTTGCCTGGTGCCGTGGCTCAAGGAGTGAGATGGACTCTTTCGTGCTATCTTCAACATCCCCATCTCACCATCCCCGTTATGCAAAGTGTGTCCTCCGTATTGCACTGGTGCGTCGATTTGCTATGAATTCTGCCTCCCTCCTGTGGATTTATGGGGTCCTCGCTCGGTGGATGCTTTTGGGCATGCTCCCTTCTATATCATCCACCGCTCCAACCATCTATCTTCCTGTGCCCAGTATCATTATGTATCTGTTTTTATGGAATATAGGTCATGTGGCAGTTAGAGCACACTTGTACCCTTTGAGCCTTTAGGTGTACCTACAGAATTGTCCTTTTACTCCCGCCGGTAAACATAATATTCAAGAAAGTCATGAGATCAAATATCCCTAAATACAGCCCCATCTGGAGCATGCAATTTAGCCCGTGTTTTGAGGAGAAATCAGAGACATCTGCAGAAAGTCATGGGCGTTTTGTCGATCCCTGCACAAGAGGTTACGTGTGAGATAATGATCCTAAACCTTATGAACCTAGCCCCGAGACGGAGATTGGTTATAATTACCTTGGAGTATATTCATCTGCTAAATGCACAGAGTAGACCATGATATTCGTCATTTTTGGCGGCTGTGTAATGTCTTATTCGGCATACCCTTTGTTGCACAATGTCCGGATTTAAGATTCATGCACAAGATTCGATCTGGCATTGCTATCATGGAGATCATCGTATTATTAAGTTTATTTAAGAGTCGAATACGTGTTACGGTCTGTATCGGTAAATAGTCGCATATAGAGTAGCGGCTTGAAGTTTAATCCCTCATACAATGTACTTTAGCAGCCAAGACGGTCATTACATGGCCCCGGGAGTAACCTTGACATGATATTTAAATATTCCCACTGACCACACTTCAATGTCGGGAAGTCTGAAACCAATTCATATTCACTCCACCACTCATCTCATTACACAATCAACAATATACAATGGACGTCTCGTTTCAAGTCTACCGTGGTTCACCTAGTGGTCACGTTGTATCGGATACTACAACTCGAATCTTAGGGCCTAATGAGGTCTATATTGAAATCACCCACTCAGGCATATGTGGGACAGATGAGCATTTTGTGAAATCAACCCAAGTCCTCGGTCATGAAGGTATTGGCATCATCAAACTTCTGGGTTCAAACGTAACCACAGTCAAGGTTGGTGACCGTGTTGGCTTTGGATATGTGCGCAAGGTCTGTAGTGCCTGTGATAACTGTGGAACTGGTTTGCATTTGTTCTACCTATATTACTATGAAATTAAAATTTCTAACATTTCCCGTCAGGCTGGGATCAATATTGCCGGAGCGCTAGGATCTACGGTGAATGTGATTTTGACGTCGGCACCTTCGGCCATGGCACAGTCTGGGATGTCAGTTGCGTATTTCCTATTCCCGACGGCTACTTATCCGAAGATGCGGCGCCCCTGCTTTGTGCTGGTGCCACAGTCTGGAACTGCCTGAGTCATTTCAGTGCTCGCCCAACAGAGCGGGTTGGCATCCTCGGCGTTGGGGGCCTGGGCCATTTGGCCATCAAGATTGCTGCCGAGATGGGATGCCATGTCGTGGTCCTATCTCGAACTGACGATAAGAAACAGGATGCGCTCCGATATGGCGCAGGGGAGTTTCATGTTCTAGATCAGATTGATCACTCCTCCTTTCGGCCGTTAAAGCATCTGTTGCTCTGTGGAAGTTACTTCCTCAATCAAGCATCGTTAGTCCCCTCCATTATAACATAGCAGTGGCCATATACTAAATTGCTGGCTGGAAGATTGATACGCCTCATGGATACCAAAGGGACTATTTACCCCCTGACCGTTTCTCTGACAGAAACACCCGTCCCGTTTCTCCCCTTGAACAATCGTGGGGTTCGAATCCAAGGAAGTCTAGTCGCTTCCCGACAGAATCTCCGGGAATTGATGGAATTCTGCAATCGCAAGAAAATTAGGCCCACCATTATGAAGTTTCCTATGACGCCAGATGGGATCGAAGAGGCGATGTTGAAATTAAGAAAGGGGGAAATAAAGTACCGGGCAGTTCTAGTGCGTGAGCCGACTCTTGTAGCGGCTTAGATGGGATACGTAAGTGTTTGACTTCTGTACTTGGATGTTGTTGTAACAGGCACATTCATTTATTTTTGCCTGACACTGCAGTATCTGCCATCTATTATCTATCTGGTTGTTATATACTTGAAATGAGTGGACAATGACTCAACAATAAACTACCAGATATCGACTTGTGCACTGTTTTCCAATTCTCTAGAACAGGGAAACGATACAATGACATGGCAGGTCGGTTCGTTGTAAAATAACGACAGATAGGTGGCGGCCTACCAGCCAATGGTGGTGCCGTCGATGTTCCAGAACTCTCCCGCGCCGTTCTCCTTGGTCAATCCATCAATCTTGGTGACAATTGCATTCACACTATCCTCAACCTCTACAAAGGCGCCGGGGAAGCCTGCCGCTCGGGCAGCGTCGTCTCCAGCCTCTGTCTTGACCGAACTATGAGAAGATATTAGTCAACACCTCAAACGAGACAAAAATTCAAAAGATAGATTCATACCCAGGATGGATCGCCAAGGTAGCAATATCATCATGTTCGTAGTTAATTTTCCGGGCAAAGTAGTTCGCCGCCGCCTTGCTAGCCCCGTAAGGCGCAATCTTGATAGGAAGGTCTTTGATCCCTCCAATCGTTCCCATCAGACTGCTATTCAGGATGAAGCGAGCGGATGATGACTTCTGAAGGAGTGGAAGAGTAGCTTGGAAGAGGCGCACGGGTCCAAGAGTGTTCACGTCTAGATGCGTTCTGATTTGGGCAACGGTAGACTCGGCAACGGTGGTAAATGCAGCTGTGTCGAAGACTCCCGCATTGGCGATGACGATGTCTAAAGCTGACACGCCCTGGCTGGACAATGACTCCACGGCAGCTTTGGTGTCGGTGTCAGAGCTGGCGTCTATCTTAACAATAATCAACCGACTACTCTCCCCCGTGGGAAGTTCAGAGAGAGAGGTCGCTTCTGATGAGCTGGGGTTGCGAACAGCTGCGATCAGAGTCACATTATCGCGAGCCAGATACTTGCTAACAAGACCACGGCCAATTCCTGAGGGTATTATTAAATTTAAATTGCAAACGGAGTCAAAGATGTAGATGTGAGTTACCTTTGTTGGCGCCGGAAATCAAGATGGTGGACATGATTGAAAGAAAATAGCTCGTATAGTTCGTATATTTGTGTAGATGGATGGCGTTCTCGTCTAGAAACCGGTCAACTTATAAACAATTCGAATATAGCATGGTGAATGCACAGTATAAATTGATTTGTGAGCATTTCTAACATCGATTCGAATAATTTGCAAGCATATTGGTAATCACTTAACATCTGCCTCTAGCAAGGTAGCTGCTCGGCCGTTGGCCCAAACCCAGGGTTTAGGGGCGAAACCCAAAAGGGTTTCTGGGCCGTGCATTGGCCTGAGTACCTAAACCTGTTAAGGAATACACCCCATCTATTGATATTGCATCACCATAAGATAAGCATAAAACTACATGCTGACCCTGTGTCAGCGAATAAGCAAACCTTGGAAATATACGAGGTATCCGAAAGTGGGTCGGCATCCCGTCGGCATCCCACCGTACAGATAGTTAGCACTACGTAGGTTGGTATGATGTGCGCTTAGCTGCAGGGTCAGCCGTAAGCACAATATCCTCTAGGGCTGACGATGCATCGTAATCAACACGCTAACCGTATCCATGCTACTCCCCTCCATGAAAGTATTTGTTGATTACATAGATATTTTCAAACTTCGCTGCTACGTATAGGCATTTCCATTTTTGTTTGGTTTTCCAAGTCTTATGTATATAATCGGATTGCGAGATAACGATTCACTAATGATGTGACTGAGAATTGATTATGTTGGACTAAGAATATGGCCCTAGCCCCTAAATAAAAACCAAGGCGTTTGTTGTGGTCCAGTGACAGAATAGCCTGTGTTTTTCTCGCAGATTGTCGAAATACATTGGGCAAAAACGTATATTGAGAGGTAAATGTCCACGTGCTACCAGAATAAACCTATATACTTACTTCAGTTTGCACCTCCGACTTCAGAAATCCGCTGTAGACAACCTTCATCCACACATTATCAGGGCTCAATTATGTATCTACCGCCTAAACTACAAACATTCATTGCCCACAAAGGTTGAATAGCACCTTCTAATTTTAAGTTGGGGTTAAGAGTAGGCTTGGTATATCATCGAGCCGTAGATATATATTATGTCAAGATATGGTCAGCTGGCTTCGCAATACGGATACTGATATTAGCCCTAACTAACCCCTGCCCCTGGCAGTACTGAATAGGCTATTCTCAACGACAGCCCCATCTTTGTACCATGGTCTTCGGTTTGGAGCGTCCTCGCGTATGTGATTCGTACTCTGTACTAATCTGACATTTAGTGGTAGACCCAGGCAGAAGCCAGGGATCGTGGTCAATAGAGCATCCCAACGCTTACCCAAAAATGAGAAATATTGAGGCGCATGTGGATATCTTTCAGGAGTGGATACAATCTACAGGGTTACCCCTAGTCCGGGGAGTCAAACAGACAAAGAAAAACTCAAAAAGTAAAGTGGCAGGAAAAGGTATATTCAATAGCTGAAGATACAAGTATAAAAAAATAGACGCTAGATCGTAGTCTGTCGTGGAGAAAGGTATCAAAACATTAAAGAATAAATGGACACATATAAGTGGAGTATACATGGATACATCCGTAAGAAGTAACTTCAGAAACCCCAGAATTAATAAATCGACAAGCACGAAGCTCATCTCTTCCACAACCAAAAAGCCGCACAAGACAGAAATGTAGATATATCACTCGTCAAGCTTACGCGAAAGCGCAGGCCAGAGCAAGGAAGGCACCGCCAACGGTCCAGACGCTACCTGCCATCTGGCCGGCGGCGTTGAAGGAAGTCGAGGAAGCGGCAGGGGCACCGGTTCCGATGACAGCGGCAGTGGTGGGCGCGGCCACCAGAGGGGTCGAGGCGGCCAGAGGGGTGGACGAGATGAGCGCCGAAGAGGACTTCTTGGGGGTCGAGGTGACGAGGGTCGACGAGGACGTGATGGCCGGGGTAGAGGTGGAGGTCACCTCGGTCGTGCTAGTGCTAGTGCTAGTACTAGTGCTGGTGGTGGTTGGGGTGGGGGTCTGGGTTGGGGTGGAGGTCGACGTCGGGGTCGGGGTGGCCGAGACGGTCACGGGCATCCAGTTCAGATCATCTTTGGCCAGGGTGCCCGACGGGGTCGCACTGCCGGCGGAGGCCTGGCACGAGGCGTAGGTGGTACCGGCAATCTGGCAGGAAACAGTTCCAGTGCTGGTGTTTGATATCAGAATGCGGTTCGCACGAGGAAAGTCTGCGCTAGTACTTACGTTCCCTGCAGGTCGATGTTCTGCAGCTGCATGGAGGTCGGGGCAGCAATTGCCGTCATACCCTCGCCGGCAATACCGCAGGAAGAAGCGGTCTTGGGGCAGGTGATCTTGTAGGTAGTCGCATCTCCATTCTGTGAATTGTTAGTTAAAAGTGCTCAGGCAAAAGAGTGCGTTGATTGCAACTGAATCAGGGACATACGGTTTCGATAACGCTAGCCTCGAGATCCTGGCCCTTAAATCCGGGCAGGAGGAGAGTTGCGGTGTTACCAGCAGCGGCGGCGGTAGCGCCAGTCAACAGAGCGATGGTGTAGAAACGCATGTTGGAAATAGATTGGTGATTGACCGGTGGTTTATATCGAAAAATTGGTGATAATCAAGATGTTGGATATACACAAAGAATGGAAGTACACAGTACTTGAAGTAGAATCAACAATTGCTCAAAACGAAGGACTGGAATTAACGAAAGACTGTCGAACGACGAAAGAGTGAATGACGGACTGCTTGAGCCTGAAGGTGTGAAAGAAGGAAGAAGTGTCAGAGAGAGAGATATCCGGGGGTTAGGCGCGCAAATTATTGACTTGGCATAGTGTTGCCCGTGAGTAGTGGCCAAGACTAGTTTGGCATAGTGGGATTGGCCCATATTGCGGTCCAAGCGGATCTCACTAGGGTCGACACGGTAATCAAGGAGCGGGCCCCAGGGGTTCGAGGGGTGTGGTTCGAGGTTCGAAAAGGGGGCATTTACCATATCAAAGTCCAAGTGCCTTGGGGAACCAAATTAGGGGCGTTTTAGTGGAAGTTTCCTGTGGAGCTAGGCTGATCCGGGCCTAGGGGCCGAGCCGACCCCTGGGTCACATGCCTATTTGGGAAGGTTGTTTGATGCTCCTTATATTACGTCGGAGACTAGCGAGATGAGATCAACAAAGGAATTTCATCAGGCGTGTATAAAAAATCTAATTACTTTGAATTATACCGTGGATGCATTAATATATGTTTACTGTTCAAAATGTGTATGTTGTATATAACTCTCGCCATTTTCTTCTTTTGACGCCGTTAATTTCCCCAGGTCAGCTACCGACCCTCTCGAAAGGACTAGCGTGCACGAGTTAGTGCACGATTCAAATTACGCCCGGTAGAAAAGCCCGTGCCTGATGAACGCGCAACGCCACGGATGCCAAATTAATTAATCTTACGAACCATTCCAAGGTTTTTTTTCCATCAAATAGTGTATTGTTTTTACCCACTTTCTCCAACAAACGCACGTGTACTTAAATTGCAATGGACCGGCTAGCCGGGCAATGCCGGTAATTCAACCTTGGGCCATTTTCCATGCTGAGAATGAAATTGTATTCACAGCCAATCCAACAAGATGCTGCACCACTATGACAATTTTCATGAGATTAAAACTGAAATTGATCACTAAGTCCTTCCGGGCGAGGGTCCGAAGTGGTTGATGCCCCCACAGACGATCCCAATGACAAGCAGCATGCCATTAAAGCCCGCCATAATATAGAACGGTGTGCCCGATGACAGAACGTCAAATAGAAGTCCACCCACTTTGGTCAATAGCAGGATGCCTGCCCCGCCATATAATGAATAGACACCTGCGATGGAGCCTTTGAGGTGGGATAGATGCTCCAATCTCCGGTTGACAGACCCGGCAAGAAGAGATTGGCCCTCGTCAGGCTCTGCGTCATTCTCGTCCCCACGGACGCGTCGCTCCTCGTATATTTTTCTTAACGTTTCATTGTCGATGCTAACACGCAAGATGCCGTTGCTCAGTACAGCCAAGCTACAGACAATTGCCCCAATCTGACTGATTCCAAGCAGAGCCATCACAACAAACACACCCGGATTGCCGTCGGGTCTTTCAAATAAAGGGGTTGGGAGCATGGCGAAGATAATATAACCGATGATACCCACCAATGCTGCGAAAAGAAGTGGGAAATTGTATCGTCGTGATTTGTCTGTCAGGTACCCAAATGCTGGCGCAGCAATCAATGCCACCAATTGGGACACCCCGGTCAGTATGGATGCGACGATGTAGGCACGTGGGCATGCTTTCTTGATGTCCCCTAGTCCCGACCCAGGAACCGGTTCATGTTCCTCGTCGCAGAGCCCCGATACCCGATAGTAGTGATTGACAGCGAGGGGAATGAACAATGATATCCCCACAGAAGAGGCCCGAGCGACAAAGCCTCCGACGTAGCCGAGTCCAATGCTACGGTTTCGGAATCCCAGTGTAAGGGCAGTTGTCAATTGCTTCCAGTATGACAATCTTGGGCCATGGGTAGATAGATCATCGTTGTCTTCATCATCTTCGTCATCACACGAGTGATGAGACGTTTTCCAAAGCGCACTCCAACTTTTGCCCTTTTCTCCGGGAAGATCGCGAAGGCCAATGAAACATACAAGGCAGATAACAAGAGATACGACAGCAACCAGGTAATAGCTGCGTTGGATCGCCTGCGCTGGCGACAATCCCATCTTCTCAAACCGGGCTGCAAGCGGCAGGAAAACAACCAGTGCCACGAGCGCACCACAGCCAGCGCACATTCCAACAAAACCGGATAGTCGCGCTGACGGAGATGCGGTGGAAGGGCTCACATTTAGGGAATGACCATTCCTGGCACGCTCCGGTGTGATGGTCAACTCCGAAGACACAGAAGCGCGGTATGCCTGGGCATTAAAGGCTGTGCCAGTGACAGTTGGCAGAACTGCAGTGACCATGGTCGATACCGCTGAACCGCCGATACTAAAAAGCAACCTTCCCAAGAGAAGCTGGGGGTAGACATTCGTGGCTTGCACAAAAACAACTAGCGCGAGAGCTACAATAGCATAGCCTGCAGTACATACCTATCTAATGTCAATATCATTGAACGTTGTTACCCAGATATGGACCAGTAGAACGCTTACATGGCGGACTCCGATTCGGTCCGAGAGCACACCCCAAAGTGGGCAGGCGACTAGCGCAAGGAGTTCATCTGCGAATCCCAGAGTTCCCACTGAATCTCCCACTCCATTCTGGAGGCCAATCAAATCTGTTACGACGAAGGAGATAGATGAATTGATGTAGACTAGGAAGGCGATTGAGAAGGGGCACACCGCCAAGAGATAAGTTAGTGTCTGGCTGCGCGAGGCAGTAAACAATGCCGGTGATGAAGCCATCACCAGAGACGATTCATTTCTTTTGAACAGCAAGTATTAGAATGGGATTCAGAGGTGATGATATCCCTCGGATCGATGCAAATTGATGACAGAAAATGATCTGTGGACGGTGTCACAATGGCTGCTTCTTCAAAGGCGGGCAATGTGGGACGTCACATGACGGAGATGATCAGATAAACACCGAAGATCAACGGGCATGTCCTGACGTTTATACCAAGTAGATCTAAGGGGTTGGATCAAAAGCAATACACTGAATTATCCACGATTCATCAATATTATGCTTTTATTAGAGTAAAATCAAATATTCCCATGTATTCAGTAGGCGCGTATAGATCTGGGTGGCGGCACGTGCCGGTCGCTGACGTAAGATGCGGAGAGGCGTCTGCGGGTTATTCTGGAAAGCTGTCCAGATCAAGCTACTTACTCCTCTCAAATAAACGGCATTCACTTCGTTGCTCCGCCAAATGCTATCTTGAGACGCTCGTCTTTTTTGTCCTTCCTTCGGTCTATGACCTTCGGCTTGTCCGATCCAGTCGATAGCTATGAGACTGGCCGCGTATGCTGGGGTAAGTAGTACCGCAGCTGATGGGCGAGACAACCCGCTAACCTTGGAACTCCGTTTGTAGGCCTCCGTGGTCCTAGCCACTGGTGTGTTTCTAAAAGCTCTTCATCAGAGGTCCAATTTCTATTCGGCATGTGTTTACCTCTCTCAGAGTAGTGCGAATCTTATGGTGAGTTGTCCAGTTTGAGCCATCGCGCTTGGTCATCATGATCACTAACTCATTATTCCATATCCAGATCCTCACGAATTTATGCCTTCTCGTCACCGGTTTTGTACTATTCTGGCTCCAGCGACTTCTTTACGGACCCTTGCGACCAATCGAGACCGAGCAACTATACGAGCGAGCCTGGTTCGCCGTCACAGAGACATGCCTGGCCATGACCATATTCCGAGGCGAACTTGGAGGCTGGTTTTTGGTCATGTTCATTTCGCTGCTGGTCGGCAAGGTCTGGGGCTGGATTGGCGAAGGCCGCGTTGAGTTCTTAGAGCAACAGCCACCGGCTAATCCCCGATTGTTCCATACTCGACTGGCCGCATCTCTCGTGCTGACGGTGTTATTCGATGCCTTCATGCTGCGATACTGTATTTATACCGTACTTGCGCATGCACGGCCGGATATGATGGTTATGTTTGGATTCGAATTCGCCATCTTAACGATCCTCTCTACTTCCACCCTACTACGATACGTTATCGCGTTGACCGAGATCTCCATCACCCGTCAGCAAATAAAGGCCAAGATGCAGGAACGCCGGGATGAGATCCGTATTGCGCGTGTCGAGGCAATTCGAGAACATGCCCGCGCGGGAGCTACCTCTCCTCCTGACAATCTGCCCGACGAAAACGATGTCAACGAGATGGAGATTGATGTACCCGGATGGGAGGAAAAGGGTCGCTGGGTCTTCTACTTGGATCTTTTGACCGATTTGTTGAAACTCGTGATTTATTTGAGCTTCTTTGGTATCCTGCTCACTTTCTACGGCCTCCCCATCCACATTCTGCGCGACGTTGTTGTGACCATCCGGTCATTTGCCCGTCGCATCATGGACTTCATGCGTTACCGAAATGCGACAAGGGATATGCACCAGAGGTATCCGGATGCAACGGCAGATGAAGTCTCCCGAGAAGATGTCTGCATCATCTGCCGGGAGGAAATGATTCCAGTTCAACCGGCACAACCGCAACCGGTAGCTAATGCTGCTGGAGAGCCGGCACCACAGCCGGCGGCTGGAACACAGCGTGTTCCTGACCGTCTGCGTCCAAAGAAGCTCCCATGTGGCCATATCTTGCACTTTTCGTGCCTCCGAAGCTGGCTTGAGAGGCAACAAAACTGCCCGACATGTCGACGTGCTGTTATAATTCCCCAGCGAACTCGTGGAGCTGCTGGGGTTGGAGGCGATAACGCAGCCGGAGGTCAGAATGGTGGCGTCCAGCCAGGCCAACAAGGTGTCGATGCACAACCACGTGCTCGGGTCTATCAATTTGGGCCTTTCCGTGTCGGCTTTGGAGCTGTGCGTGGAGATTTATTCAACAATCTTCATCCACAAGGTCACCAGGGTAACGCGCCGCAGCCTGGGGCACACCCACCTGCGAATGCGCCTGGAAGACATATTGGGTTTGGATTTGGGTTCGGGCGCCGTCCCCAAGCCCCCACCCCCGCTCCCGCCCCACATGCTGCGGCTCCGGGGGGATCTATCACTGCTGAAATCAATGATCAATTGTTACATATCGAGCAACGGCTGAATCAAGAGATCGCCACCCTTCGAGCCGCCACGGAGCATCTAAATCACGTGCGCCAGCTTCGGGTGGAACTAGAGCGGTTGCTCGCCCAAGCAAGGGCTGTTAACCAAGAAGCTGCCGGTCAACAAGGTGTCGCCCAACCACGTGTCGCCCATATAGGTGAAGGCCAACCAGGCCCGCTGCCCCACGTGGCCCCAGGATCTTCGGTCTTCACAACGGGTCACCAGTATGGCGCAAACCCGGGCGCTGACGTTCTAAACTCTGGAGATTCTCGTCTACCGGAAGGGCTTACTCTCCCGCCTGGTTGGACCCTCCTTCCTCTTCAGCGCGTGGATAATGCCCCCAACGGCGCGGATCATACAGTACAACCCACGCAACCCACGCCTACCACTACAGTGCCATCCCCAGCTGCGCCAGCCGTGGCCAGCCCTGTAACATCTCAAGCCCCCACATTACCCGTACCTGTTCAGGATCAAATGAGCGGGAACGTCGTGGTAAATGCGCGCGGCACCACCAACGCTGAAACCCTTCCCGCAAATGGGGCTCCTCAGCCCCCTGCATTACAGCCGACGCCAACCGTCCCTTCGGCGGAACATCGCGCAGAGTCCCCGTCCCAAGAATGGACTGACGTTGCCCCCACAGGATCTTTCGAGGCAAGGCCAGCTTCCTCCATTCCTACTACATGGGGTAGCAATGGGGAATCTGCAAATAGTGCTTCTAGTCGAGCCGACACTCACCCCGCGTCTGCATCCAACGGCAAAGGTCGGACCGCATCAGTTGAAGAAACGCCCGATGAAGAAGCTTGATCCTGGACTCCTCTTTTGATAACCCCTCACTGTGTATTTTTTTTTCCTACCCGTCCGCTCTACCCTTTCGGTCCCCCAGTTGTTTACACCAGCGTTTCTGCATGGCGTTGTTTGCGAGCAAAAGATCATACCCCGATTTCTTTTCACGATTTTTATACCACGGTTGAATCTCATGGTATTTGCTCTCGATGATTACCTTCAAATGGAAATGTGTACACGCAATCGGTGTAAATTTGCAGTAGGAGTACGTGAGTACGGTATAACGTAAGAGAAGTACAACCTTGGAATAGATCTAAGTGTGGCCCATGGCATGGCTGAGACAAGGCCGCGTGGCTGAATTCTTGGAGGGATCGACATGCATCTTCCCGTATTGGTTAGATGATTTTATACAAATATTATTTTGATGATATTGTATTACTTCATTTAAAACTGATATTTATTATATTAATAGCTCAATTGTGTCTTATATATTCTATATAAAAGCCCATTCTACAGCCCAAAGATATAAAATCGCATTGAAAGAAGCTTCGTCATGACGGCACAGCCTTGGCTCCACTTGCATCTGATTTGTCCCGTAGCCTTTCCCCGGGGGGGTTAGACCAGGGTCCCTTCAATCTAGATCGGCTTTCTCTTCCTTCACCCCCTTACACTCTCGGGGCGATGATATCCTCAAATATGTAAGGCATTGTGTCCCCTCCCTCAATTCCAAGCTTTCTGCATGTACCTAGCTCCCGCAGTACTCTCAACCCCATGCACGCGACACAGTGGCATACAGTGACATTGCAGCTAACCACCATCTCGTGCGACAGATAATAATCCCGTATACGATTGTCCAACCCTCCGTCCATGCTTCTCCCACGACGACCGGTCATCTTCCTCGGCGTCTGTTTCTTCCTCGTTTTGCTCCTCACAGCCCGGAGCCTCTCACGACCATGGCGTGACGTACCCCAAGTCATCGGCCTGGGTGACCTGGTCTCCTCGTCATCCAACACAACAGGAACAGGAGCCTGGAACACGACCCGCGCACACACAAACCACCTCTATGCCCCACCACCGGACTTCATCCCCGGCACCCCCAAGCCCCCGGGCTACAAATACACTAAGGTGATGGTCGTGACCCGAACCAAGGAGGAAGATACCAACTGGATCGCCGAGGAATTGCCAGATTGGGACCATGCCATCTACGTTGCAGATGACCCCACAGCGCCGCTCCACCCGCCCAAGAACAAGGGCCACGAGGTTATGATCTACCTGACCTACATCGTGGACCACTACGACCAGCTCCCCGACGTGGCGGTGTTCATGCACTCGCATCAATTCGCCTGGCACAATGATAACCTCTTTGCAGGAGACGCGGCCCAACTTCTCCGCCGCCTCAATCTGAACCGTGTCATCCGCGAAGGCTACATGAATACTCGCTGCGGGTTCGGCCCGGGCTGTCCAGCCTGGATGCACCCCGGTGCGCTGGAAGAAGACGAGTCGAAACAGGAGGAGATCATGCTGGCCCGCGCGTGGGGGGAGCTATTCCCCGACCAGGAGATCCCGTCTGTGCTCGCGCAGCCGTGCTGTGCGCAATTCGCCCTGTCTCGTGATCGCATCCGCTCCATTCCGCGGGCCCGGTTTGTTTTCTACCGCGATTGGCTACTGTCGACGGATCTCAGTGATTATATCACTGGTCGCATCTGGGAGTATCTGTGGCAGTTTATCTTCACCGGGGAGTCTGTTCTCTGCGTTGATGAGAGCCTATGTCTGTGTGACGGGTACGGGTTCTGCTTTGGCGGAAGCGAGGAATGGAATAATTATCAAGAGGCTGAAACGAAGAAGAACGAGATCCAGCGGGAATTGGATAATTGGATGTGGTTGTCCGACATGGGATTCGACCCCCCTCTTGAAACAGATGGGGTACCTGAACCAGAGGACCCTGAGGGTGAGAAAGGCAATGCCCTTGTCAGCCAACTTCAGGAGAAGCAGCAGGAGATCGTTGACACTTTGCTTGCTGCTATTGAGCGTGGCAAGAATCCCCAGTACCGTGCCCAGGAGGCTGGTCGTCCTTGGAAGGAGGGTGATGGATTCTAAGCTGTCTTGACTGGATCAAGTCCTGCTTTCTTCGAATCCCTTTCATTTTATCCTGCCACTGCAAAAATTGATGTGGGCCAATGATCTATATGCCATCTATTTACCATTGGAGCTCCTTTACCATTTCCTCCTGACATAGGAGGCCTGCTTTTGAGCACATGTTTTATCATCTGTCAACACTGTCACACTTTTAATTGAGACGATCATGTATTTTTGCCATGCAATTGCACCATTTTTGATGTTTGTCCTCTTTGATGACTGATTTCTTGATATGGATGTACTTATAGAAGGTTTTTGCGTTTGCGACTCGGGCTTCTTATAACAGGGAAAAATACACATTGGTAGAAATGGATAGAAATGATCATTAATCACTTCAATTTGTGCACATGAGATTCAGTAATCAAACCCAAGTCAGACATGTAATGTACATTATCCATGAATGCTACCTAGGTATACTCCAGTGACAGTCCCTGATCACGTGACACCCTCGAAGTTTTCAGTTTGCACTGTCTGTTGTTCCTTCAAACTGCACAAACATCCAACCGTCGCGTCTTATCAGCCAACTCGATCTAAAGCTGTCGAAGCTTTTTTTAAATTATTTTGCTTTAGCCTCGGTTTTGCTGTGACGCCCTTCTCACCCTCTTGGGTGTTGCGCGCTGGGACAACTGTGTTCTGACCAAGCAATATTGCCAATGGTGAAGCTATTCATTAGGTTCTGTACATCAACTGGATAAGAGCTTCGAGCTTCAACTTGGAAGAAGTACTCTTCCGGAGATAAATCCGAGAGCTCGAACGCGGTCTGGGTACTCTCTCTAATTTGCGCTCGTCACGGAAAATTCCCCATCGCTATTTTTTCCCTCAATCCTCACAACTTTGCCGACACTATCAGCTTATCGAACCGGGTGTCTTGAATCATCTAGCTCCCAATCAACACCATGAGCTCTTCCACCAACCAACATCTCCCCACAACCTCCTCCGACCTACCCTCCCAGCAGACCGCGACTGCCCCTCACCTTGACCCGAACGCGCAACTGGCCAACAACGGCTATGCACCCAACGACAACCAGCTCGCGGGATTAGTCGAGGCAGCTACAGCCGCCGCAGACCAAGATGTTTCGCAATGGGCCGCCGCTGCTGCAGTCGCAGCAGCAGCCGGTGCAGCAGGCCACCACCACCAGCTGGATTCCTACACAGACATAGATCTCTCCGAGAACGGGTTCGGCGACGCGAACTTCGGAAATGGCATGGGCAGCGGAAGACACATGAGAGTTCCCAGTCACACTGACCATTCCCAATCCTCGGGCGGCCTCACACGAACCGCGACAAAAAAGCGCAAGCGAAATGATGATAATCTCGACCCCGCCTTGGCTGGCGCGGGTCTCTCGGCCGCGCAGCATCAGTCGCATTCCGCACAGCAAACCCCCCATGGCTATACCGGAGAAGGTATCGACATTCGCCCCGAGCAGCAGCAGTCCTTGTCGGATGCTCGTGCCGTGGGTATTCATTCTGCGGCGGCGCTGTTCCGTCAACCCTCCGGCAATAAGAAGTACACACGACCTCCCATTTCAAAGATGTTTTCCTCCCTCGAGATCTCACCGGAGAACTTTTTGCATCTCCAGGCTGCTGCTAAAAATTACATGCTGAACGACGAACACCCCGAAAGACGCGATTGTGTTGGTCAGCGTGGAAAGGGAGATACGGAAATGGTCAAGCTTCGCCTTTGGAACTGTGTTCGGCAGTTCCTCGAAGCCGAGGGAAATGGTGAACGCTTTTTCGGAGAGAACGTCGTTAATGAGGGCATGGGCCCGAGAGCCTACATCTGGCCGCGTGACCAACACAAGATCATCTCACTGGTCATTCCTTTGCTTAGACGGATGGTCACCAACGAAAGACAACGCCAATACGCAATCGAGACCCGCAAAGGAGGTGGTGCTGAAGAACGCCGCCGCCGTAAAACGGAGGATTTCTCCAATTTGAATAGCCCGCGTTTCTCTCCCGAGCAACATCTCCAAATGCAAAACCAGACATCCCATCGCGATGATCTGTCGCAGTCAATGCCCCCTCCTCCACCACCGATGCAACAATCAGCAATGGATCCGTCCCAGCCTGTGGATCTCGGTCTGACCGACCTCTTGCTAGACGGATACACAGTCGACTGGGAAGAAATCGGCCGATGCTATGATACCTACAACGAGAACTTCGAGTTGGATAATCTATGGTCTCTCTCCGGTCTCCAGCAACCCGATTGGCGTGGGATCGTCGCCGCAGTGGACAGCCACTACCAAGTCATCCACAACGGAAACTACGACTGCGTTTCGGGTTGTGAAGACCAAAACATCAACCGCATCATCCACGCGGACACCACCTCAGGTCTTCAATGGCGCATCGGCGGAGGTCGCAACCTCCCAGCCCGAGACGAATTGTAAGCTATCTATCCTTTCCAAACGTTTGAAGAACACCAACTAACAACCCCATAGCGCAAGCAGCATCACCCGCGACGTGTCTCGTATTATCCGCGAGAACATCGCCTCCCGACGCGGCCAACCTGCCCAAGCACCCGACCCTCACTTCCACCAACCCTTCACCCCTATCTCGGAATCAACTCCAGCAACCAACACAACCACCCCATGTCACAGCCAAGGCCAAACCTCCCTTCGCGTCAATATTCTGCAGAATGGAAAACGTATTCTCCCCAGATTCGACCTGCCGGCAGGCCAGTGTCCCAATATCGAGACCGTCAAGCAAGCAATTCTCCGTCGGTACTCGGGCCAAATCCCCGGTTTGCCGGTATTCCAGGGCGCCAACGCTGCTACGCATGAAGCTCGTGAGTCTGCTGTTGTGGATGGGTGGAAGGTTAAGGTCTGGTTACCGGATGGACTACTACCTGTGCAGAACCAGAAGGATTGGACCATTGCGGTGCTTTCGAGTGATGCTGTTGATTGGATGGATGGGGAGTTGAGAGTTCTTGTTGAGGTTGATGGAGATGGGCAGTAGAGTTCTGCCGTTGTGATTGTTGACTTTTTTTTCTTCTTCTCTATATCCCTGTTGTTTTTTTATTGGATAGGTTGTTTCGTTATACCCTCAATTTCAAAAAGTGATTCCAATTTATCTACAATTAAACATGTACAATGAATGTACAATGTAAATGTAAATCCTCGGTCAACATAACCTTCACTGACGTTCCAAGGTTGCACTAAGAATCATAAAATGTGGGTCCAGAAACTAATGTGGATTACACTAGTCCCAATTAGGATGCATCTGTTCCTATAAATTTAACCGTCAGATGGAGATTCCAAAACCTCGGCCCAGGTAGCCTAGCGGGAACCGCCTAAGGCTTGTGCTGTGATTAACCGTTTCGGCGGGCAAATCCAGTGCAGGTACCGGATGCCTCGGGTTCAACCCTCGCCTTTGAACTTGATCCACTTAAAGGGGAGAAAGACCGCGAAGGAGCTTTGATCACGGCTCCTTCAAAGCCGGACTGCGTGTAAGTCATTGGCCGATGTGACCGCCCCTCCTACCCCGTCGGCAGCTGTGCCTCCAGGTTGTAGAGGTGCCCCTCTGGGGCCTATTTTTTGGTTTCTTTTGATGTTTATTTTGGTCTATCTTCATGAGGCTCTGGCGGTTAGGTCACATGCACCATCCATATCAACACCTTCTCTGTTGTTTATCTTTAGACCAGTTATTCTTTTCATGTCTTTCTTCTTGTGTTTGCTTTAAGTTGTGATTCATACCTTTTCTTGCTTCTATCCCATGATGCCCTTCACCTCCTAACCTTCTGCTGCCTCCTCCCCTTAACTGAACCATCAACTCTGTAGCGCTCACCATGGTAATCAAAGTAGGATACCGCATTCTATGTAAACATCACCTTACCCATAAAGCCCAAAAGAGCCGAGAGCCTACCTCATGGAAGATACCCAGTGGATATATATATTCCAACTTTCCCAATGATGAACTCGAATATTCAAAATACGTTTACCTTTCAAGTCACATACAACAGAGAGCTAACTGCCCGTTAAGAGTAAAATTCGTGCTCCAAGGAAAGGGTAAAACTGCTAGATATTATATACTCATCCATTCAACGAAGTTCAAGGCATGTTCGAGTTGACAAGTCTATCATATCGCCAATTACGAAAGTCCCCATAAAGTGAAGTCTTCAAGAATTTATATTGTAATCAAAAATATGCAAGAAGAAATCCTATGCCTTGTAATATAGGGTAAAAAGGTAATGATGAGCAGGGCCCGGAATGATGCACATCTCGAATGCGCCGTACAAAAACACCATCAAAATAACAACCCGCTCTATACGCCGTAACGCACACAAAAGCTAAGAGAACCGGATCCACTAGGAGCTCATTTGTTGTGTACAAGTAGAGTGCGGAGGGAATCCCAATGGTCTGAGTCGCCATAACTGTGGTTGAGATGAATGTCAGCACTGGAAGGGAACTCCAAATTTCCGAATCATGGGAAGTATGGCAAATAGTGGGAGGTGGAAGCAAAACATACATATACACCATGCTACTCCGCAGACTCGACGCCAGCGTCTCCGGGTGCCAGCGGAAAATGTACATGACCATCGCCCAGGTCATACCGGCGAAAACGGGGTAAGCATTATTCGTGATCTTCGTGCGGGAATCGGATGTGATGAGGGAGGAGAGAGGGTGCATGTTGGGTTGGACGGCGAGCTTGGCAAGAGCAAGCATCACACGCGCAAAGACATAAATAACGATCTAGATTCGAGTTAGCTCTGCAGAAAAGGGGGAGTGTACTCGGGGGTCGAAGTTTGAATTCTTTCCGCAATCAGGGAGAATTGCAAAACACATACCTGCTGGCTAATACTGCCCGGCTGTCGTCCGAAAACTGCATACCCGCCCAGCAGGCCTGCAAAGAAACTATCATATCGTCCCTCTTTCCCGGCGCCACCTGGTATATTCCGGAGAACGATCATGGAGGCTTTGTAGATGATGGCGAAGGTAGAGAGGTTCCGCGCGTGCTGGCGGGTTGCTTTCAAAACAAGCTTGGTCTTTTCGCGGATTCTAGATAACGAGGCGATCAGTTTCGGTCTGCGGAGAGGTAAGGTCGCGCGTGTGGGGTGACATACGTTCCAGATCTGAACAGAAATATCATTCTAGAAACAGTCGGTATCGGTCAGCTATGTCTTGTAGTGGGGTTTCCGGCTGTCCGAGGTCCAACATACACCAGCGCATGCGGAAAGCGGACTTTCGATCCATAGACGATTCCATTGCGTGCACCCTTCACTAATGACAGTAGCGGCGCGAGTTCGGGTTTGAGGACGAGCGCGTCGAGTTGGGACTGCGGGGAGAAGGGTCAATACTGTCGTGTATGGTTGGAGGCACGGCGGAACTCACGAGTAGTGTATCCATGGCGTCTCTGGGCCTCGGTAAGAGGTCGGTCTCGTTTCGGGGTGGTTATAGGGGCGATGGACGACGAAAAGAGACCAGGAGACGGTCACGGATCATGAGGAGGAAATAGAGTAAAAAATAATAGTTTCCTGGGGCGGGAGATACTGGGGGAGAGGGGACGGCACTTTAATCGGTTCCCGCATCAAGAAGGGCCTCGGCATGTGAGAATACAGCCGACGTCATGGTCACGTGGCTGTATATAAGACCTTGGCTACGAGCATACGGGCGAATCTTGTTCAGTCTAGTGTAAAATAATGGATGGAGGAAATGTCTCTATTAGATGTAGAGGTTTTTAAAATAACTTTTCATATGCCGTAAGACTGTTCATACAGGCGCAGAAAACGAAATCCCGTCCGGCCCAAACTCCTTAGCAAAAGAAATCATGCAAATCGATCGATCTTAGTTTTTCCGTGCCTTCTTGTGGCTCTCCTCCACCTCCTCATCAGAAGAGACCTCATCCACCTCCATCATCTCCGCGGATGGCTCGTCCTCCTCGTCGGAAGATTCCATACCCGCGCGACGCTTGAGACCCTTCATCTTACGGGTCTGCAGGTCAGACAGATCCTGCTTGCCGAGGTGAACACGACCAATCTTATCACCCATAGAGTCCATAATGACGTTCTTCTTGGTGCGGGCTTCCTCGTTGGGACGCTTGCCCTGCTTCATGGACTCCTTCTGCACCTCAGGAGCAGCCTGGCGTGTGCGACCGACCTTGAAGTCGAACTTGGGACCAACCTCCTGCAACTCCACACGGGGAAGCTTGTGACCGCTGCGCTTGGTGATGACTCTGTACCAGCGCATGTGGATTACCGGTGAGAGGCTATCCTGGGGCTCCTCAGCACCAACCATCATCACGTACTGCAGACCCTCAACATCGACCTGGGTCGTCTCTTCACCCTTGAACATGTCAAGAAGAGTGCTCTTGAGGATGGTGTGCGCAGTAGATGTAGGGTCATCCCAGGGGGAACCAGTGAACAGCATCATAGGGCGCAGGCCAAGACCGACGTCCATGACAAGTTCGTTGATGGGCGGGATGGTCTCGCCATCTCTCGGGGGAAGCAGCATTAGCTCGACGAGATCGAGCAACTCTGAGTTGTAAATCCGAGCCAATGAAACGCAGTTGGGTCGCTTCTTGTTGTGGCTTCCGAATGCTACGAGTCCACACTCGTTCTTGTTCGCCAGGAATTCCAGGCTCTCCGAGTTCTCATATGGGTGCAAGTTCTCGTTCTTCTTGTGGAAAAGAATGTTGTGAGGCTTCGTCAAAGCGTGGAAGGTCTTCAACACGGTGTCCAGCGTTTGGGGGCATTTTGCGCCGTGGAAAATCAGGGTCTTCTTGGGGGGTTCGACGAGTTGCGGCTCCCGCGCTTTCAGGATACGCGCAGTGCGCGGGTTCTTGGCTTTTCTGTAGGGCAGACTATTAGCCTGAGATGAAATCTCGATAAATTGCCATCACTTACACTTCTCTCAACATTTTGTTGTGAATGATCGGCAGAATGGCTTGGGGTAAAAATATCGAATGAACGGAAAAGTTTTGGGTTGCTGATGGCTTGGCACCCTTATCGATAAGCAAGGTACGGATGTAGTCACGTGCATTAAATATCAAATCTCGTCTGATTGGCCACTTCATACTACGTACATCCACCTGCATTCTACCACACAACGTATACATACCTGTCTCATAGTCAGTTGTCTGAAGACATTTCTTCAGAGGCCAACCAAGCGCCTAGGGTATCTATGTCGAAAAAATTCATTTCTCTCTTCTGAAAATGTATTCTTAACGTATATCAGCTTGCATCCGACCTAGTATCCTTTAGGCATAGTTCACTACCTTGTTTCCGACAGAGCAAAATAATGAAATTGGTTCTGGAGGTTTTGGATGTTTTATTTCGAATCTTTCTAACTTAAGCAAGAGAAAATGAAATGACAAAATGATATGAGATGGTTTCGGTGCAAAGTCCCACATGCGAGGCACCACATTGGTGGCCAAGTGAGAGTCAAAAGCGGCCAAAAAAAGCACGGATGTCTTATTTAGTGGGAACAAGGAACTGAGGATCGCACTCTATACCGGTGTTCTGGGAAATTACTCGTGGGGGTTTGCTCGATCAAGTTTTGAGCATTGCGGACCTCCTCACTGTCAGGTCGCATTGCTTTCTCCTGCCAGTGCCTTTGTGAAGAGTTTCAAGACCTCTGCATGTTAGCGGAGACTCTTATAGTCACATCCAACCCAGAGAATTGTGGGCAATGTGCTTGTATATTCAGGTCCAAGGGCTTTCTTTTCGCCAATCAGAGCATCTCTGAATAACTATAAGCTCTCGGTAAATTGGTCCAGCTTGCAATAGACGAAACCCATGTTAAAAGGTGTGTGTGTTGTGTGTGGGGGGTCTTCGTGTTGAGCTCCAAGCGCTTCCTCTTAAGCAATTAAGGCCTTTTTGCGGAGCTCTAAGGAATCTGGATATTGGCTCAGATATTCACAGATACCACAGATGACGTCAATTGTGTGCAAAGTGTCTTCATGTTCCGGCCCAAGCGTTTTCTCACGACCGGTGAGGGATGTATGAAAGAAATCTAAGCTCTCGGTATATTGGCCCAGCTTGTAATAGACCCAACCGATATTGTAAAGGTTAAATAGAGTATCTTCGTGCTCCGGTCCAAGTGTTTTCTCACGGCCGGCGAGGGCTGTATAAAAGAACTCTAAGCTCTCGGTATATTGGCCCAGATTGTAATAGACCCAACCGATATTGTAAAGGGTAAACAGAGTATCTTCGTGTTCCGGCCTAAGTGTTTTCTCCCGAGCAACCAAGGCCTTTTTAAGGAGCTCTAAGGAATATGAATATTGGTTCAAATCTTCATAGACATTACAGCTGATGTCAATTGTGAGCAAAGTGTCTTCATGTTCCGTCCCAAGTGTTTTCTCTCGGCCGGCGAGAGCTTTGCGAAGGAACTCCAAGGAGGTTCTGTATTGACCGAGCTCGGAGTATATTTTGCCAATCGAGTGTAAAATAAGGAACTTCACTCGGCCTTCCTTTGCTTCGACCTTCCTCAAAACAACCAAGTAAAATCCAATGGCTTGTTCGTATTTATGAATTGTTTCGTAGAAGTTACCCACAAGTAGGAGCACGTAAACGGGCATACTTGAGGCGTGCTGCAGAATCATTTGGAAGAGAATTTGCATCGGATCAGTAAGTCGTTTGACTTTCTGAAGATGCATAATCATTCGGAATAATAGATCGACTTTGAACTGCAAAGGCAGTGGTTCGTTTCGTTGAACTATTTGCATGATTTGTTGGAGATTCACTGATGGGTCTGTACTTTGAACAGCGCAAGTATCTGGAGCATCGACTGGAGGTGACACATGTATGTATCCCAAGTAGTGGAGGAAAATGCCCAGCTGCTGAGTTCGTGAATCTTCGAGTCCGTATTCTCGTGCTCGTTTCTCATGGGCGACTTTCAGACTGGCAGAAGCGCTGCCTAAAATTTCAGTTTTCTTGTCGCCCAACCAGGATGCAAATTTGTTGAATTCCTCCACTTGGGAATAAAAAGAATCATCCTCGATAAGACTCATGAAAAGAAACTCCATCCAAGCTATCCATCGATTTGACTTGAAAAAGTTCCGAATGTTGTTCAGGGAAGAATCTGTCGGCAAACCCGACTGATACATATGGGTATGCATATATGTGGCCGAGTAACGCAGAAAGGGATGACGTCGTTCAAGCTCAGGTGGATTGTCCCAGTCATGCAAAGGGGACCCGTCGACACATCTTTCAAGGTACTCCATGCAAGCTGATGCAAACCAACGGTGCGCATCCTCTGAAGGTACCCGAAACTCCATAATTTTGCGACCTTTTCCATGGCGTGGCCATTGTTCTTTCGGTCTCACCAAAAAGTCCTTGACGGAAAGGTGTACCAACTGCAAGCAACCGTTCACGATATTGATAAGATCACCGCAGAGATCTGAAATCCTCCTACCCAGTTGCGGGATGAGACAGTCTTGAATGGATCGCCTTTCATCTGTGGAAGTTGACAAGGCGTCGACAGCCAGTAAATGCTGAACTTCAGCTATACTCAATGGTCTCTGCGAGACTACGATGAACGCAAACAACTTACGAGCAAGGTTCAACTCGTCTTCTTCGAGATTCTTGGCAAGTCCCAGAAGCAATTTTTCGTAAATGGTTTCAAGGTCGCGAGGCAATTTGTTCAATCTTTTTAAACCATGAGCCAATGGAAGCGACTTTTCCAGGTGCCCAAACATGAGTTTGACCCATAGGAAATTCCCATCCGACTGGTTTTGAATGGATGTGAGAACTCTGTCGCGCAATGCTGGCGTGTTAAGGATCGCAGACCGGTTGATTTCCGTTTCAATGACTCGATCAACATCGTCTTTCGTCAAGCCAGGGTGTATCTCAATTTTATGGTGGATGGAATCGGTTTTGTGGAATGAATGCTGCCTACCAAGCAAAATGAGGCGGAAGTTGGAGCGTGTGTCAAGGAAACCAAGGAGTCTTTGAAGCAATTCGGGGATTGGATCCATACTTTCATCGACTCCGTCAATAATGCAGTACACCGGTTCCGAGGCAAATGTGGCTATCTCGCTGAGCCCCATCCACAAGTCTGAGGTTGTAGGTTGACCTCTCAGCATCCAGGTAGACAGAAGAGAGGTATTAGGTTCCTGGGGGACAACTTTCACCAATTGCCATAGAAGCGAACGGATTAGGCCACTTGACCTTTGCTGACTAGTATGCATGCTGGAGAATGAAAAGAATAACGTAGGCACTTTGTCATTCCACATTCGATCCACAATGGCAGATGCTAGAATGCTTTTTCCACTACCAGGAGGGCCATATATGCAAAGAATTCTGTCTGGAGCTGATAAGAGAGGCGCCTTCCTCCAACCGAGAAACATCGGGTTTGACCAGATCCAGTTACAGGTCCCTGTGAGTCTCTTTCGGACTTGATTCTGTTGGGTCTCTCGAACGTTCGGTGGGTTTAACCATGCTTCGAACTTGATTTGTAGATCTTGCTCTTGTTTTTGTCGGTTTTCTGGGTATAGTTATTAGCACTGGGACTCTGAAATGGAAAATATGAGCTTGAATGTGTACCCTTTATAGACTTTTCTAGTAGTTGAGTATTGGCCGTGGTGTGTTCATCAATATCATTTAGCTTTCTGGAAACTGTTTATCGGTATTAACAATATCCCTGGAGTATATGGTACTTGACAATGTGAACGCTTACCGGTATCCAACACACGAGCAGCTATAGGAGGCAGGACGTCCATATCGGATGGCCCAATCAGGGAAAGAAGTTCTTTTGCATATGCCGAGGATACGGCAATTGCGCGATTTTGCCACTGGTCGTTTTTGTGGGAATCCGAGTAGTCGCTGATTCCTCGGATAACAAGGCACGGGAAATTGTTCATCAGGCCGGCCGCTTCCATTTCAAAGCACAATATCGAGTTCTCGTAACGCTGGTCGATCCTTTCCCTTTCGGTCCCGTCCTTTACTACCACGTTTCCAGACGCAATGATACCATAGTGTACACATGGCTTGGATGGGAATTTGCGAGGTTTTCGTGGAACCAGGGCTTGGGTGTTGCAGGAATCGCATGTTTCAGCTTCGGGGACGTGACCCTGGTCTGCTTGATACAAGCGATCAAGAGCCTCGCTTGCTTCGGGGTATGCGTACTCTTCGCCTAACTCATCGATGAAGCCTAGCATGTTGTTTATCGGGTTCTTGGGTCTTCGGTGATATGTCTTTAGAAGGTTGACCGCAGACAGAACCTTACTAGGTGGCGCAGAGAACCAGTCTTTCCTTTGGATATGACCATTCCCCTTGAGCTTACCGTAGTCATACTGTACGACTCCGGTATAGGTCCCACTGGGATAGCTCACCACAACATCGCCCAAACGGATGTCCTTCCCCTTCCCTGGGACGCCTCCTCCAACCCCCACAAGAAGGGCGAACCTGATGCTCTTGAAAGTGCGACGCATATTCTCTGCCACGATAGCAGCCGGACCAGTCCCCATTTGCCCTCCAGATAAGCAAGCCATCGCAACGTTGTGATCGCCAATTCTTCCCAAATGATATACGTTGGTGTCTTCTCGGGGTGTTGACTGGGGCCTCCCATGCTCCTCATCCAGCATAGCCATGGCTACCATGAACTGCTCATCCAAGGTGGATATCCATCCGATGGTATATTGATCGTTTGAATAAGGCGAGGGTTTTATTTTGGATATTATAATTTTAACCAAACTGAATAACAAGAATAGAGGGTAAAGATGGTTGAAAGGAGCGCAAGGAGCCCTCGCTTGTCTTGCAGGAAAAGAAGTTCCAGGGGAGAAAAGGAAATCACATCAGGCTGAGGCAATATTAATCTATAAACAAAAAGTCTTAGATGAGATACATATTTGGGCACCAAGTGGATGCAAAGCGCGATGCAAGCGCTCTTAAAATGGGAAGGCTGCAGCGCGTAATGGCCCCCTCTCATAGGACCGAACTTGATCCTGAAACTATCAGATAGGAGTGCCCATCTAGTATCACTAGCCAATGGCCATCAATTAATTCTCTAACTAATCAACCGATGGAGAAGTAGAGAAGTATACAGGGCTATGTCTGGATCTACGATTCTAAGGACAAGACTTCCAAGGCCGTTTTTCAGACCCTTTTATATTTGACACCACTTTCTAGATTACCCTCGAAAATATATGTTAATAAAATATCTCGGGCGAGGTTTGACCCTGCCATATAAACACATGGTCTATTTTGGGAGGGAAAGGCCACGTTAGCTTTTCAGGGCTGCGCAGCGCGTTTGGGTAAAAAGGATAGACGGGGGAGTTTGGGTAAGGTGACCATATGCCTGAAGGGCAGCAAGAACTTTCTCATCGAATCAGGCAAAAAAGCAGCAGCGATAATGCGCTCGTTCCCAAGTACTAACTCACTGGCGTGTGGCTTATGTGCGGCCAGTAGTAGTCGGGTGACTGTCGCCCGGGTGAGGGCCTTTAAAGAATATAGGGGACCCGAGACACGCTATAAAAGTACCTAGTAATGCGACTGGATTGGTTTCCCAAGAATTTATCATGTAATCAAAAACAGGCAGAGGGGGCCGAGGGGGCCAAGGGGTTGAGGGGGCGATGCGGGGAGCACTAGTGTTGCCAATGTGGAGAGTTTCATTCTCTTATGGCTGGCTACACACTCTTCTTGTTTTCTCATTAGTTCAAAAGGAACATCTCATGTTTTGTCCTGGGCAAAGTCTACCATCAAACTAGTCGGCTACCCGTACTTAGCAAAAATGAGCCACAAGGCTGCGGCGCGAGAGAACCTCTGGACTTTGGCATTTCATTCTTTACCACCTGCAACGAAGGAAGCCCTTGAGAAATATCAAAACGAGAAGAATATTGAGACCGTCGACACAACCCTCAAGGCTGTCCGAGACAAACAAATAGTCTGCTTGCAAAAGCGTTGAACCATCAAGACTAAATGTGGAAAAAGACTCATTGTTCGTGATGCTCTTGACAAGGTCGGATTCTGGCTCAACAGATTCAAGGAGGTTGGTGACATTGCTGTTCAGTATGACCCTACTCATGCTTCACTGCCGTGGGCTGGTGTACGGGTTTTACTACAAGCGTCGATCAATGATCTACAAACATTCACCTCTGTTGCTGAAGGGCTCGAGACTTTAGCACGAATCACCACTCGATACTCTATCCTCGAAAACATTTACTTACCCTCGACTAGACAACCGCTTTCTTCCGCACAGTGAAAACTCTGCGATGCTTTAGTGGCGCTTTACTCAGAGTCATTGAAGTACCTCGATGACATTGGAAAATATTACGAGAAATCGCCAGCCAAGAGTTTGCTCGGAGTTTGGTTGACTCCTCGGACTCTGTAGAAAGCTTTCTGAAAGGCATTTCTACGAAGGATGCGGAGGTGGAAAGGATCGCTAAAACCGTTCAAACAGAGATATCGAAAGAGAAATATGATCAATTGGGACAGTCTCTTAAAGTATTTCAAGATGAAGGACGCTCATCTGTTGAATCGTTGAAGAATCTTTTCCATTCACTTGAAGCACCATTGATTCGTCTCAGTGACCCCCTGTGCAGTTTCAAGAGTCACTAGATCTGCAAGAGCGGCGCAAATTTCTCATGTGGGTTTCAAATGAAAACTATAAACTACAAGACGAGTCTACATACAAGGAAGTTGTCCCGGGTACCGGAAATTGTATTTTATCTGACAAGCAGTATCAAAGGTGGCAAGCGTCAAGCGCATGTTCAACTCTTTGGGTCCATGGGATTCCGGGTTGTGGAACGACTAAACTTGCCTCCGTCATCATTCAGAAACACTTGGACTCCATACTGCAAAATACTTGCAGTGCGCCTGTTGCCTACATCTACTGCTCGAATACGAAAACCAGCTTGTCGTCGCTTACCTCCGCTGAAATCCTCCGAAATGTCGTCAAGCAGCTTGCAGTTACCCAACAGGGAGAGAAAGTGTGACAAGAAATATGGGATGAGTTCAAGAAGAGACAGAAAGTAGCAGATATGGATGGAATTGATCCATTGCCTCTCACAGTAGATGAATGTATCCAAATGTTGCTTGCACTGACTGTCGACTGCCCGGCGACTATCATCATCGATGGACTTGACGAGTTAGTTAGAAACCAACTAGATATTCTGACAAATCTGCGGACTCTAGCAAGTGAATCATCCAGTCTTGTCAAGATCATGATCTCCAGTCGCGAAGATACGCATATTGCACAAGAGCTACACGATGCCCTTTCACTCCCTGTCACTGTTTGTGAGAACTCAGAAGATATCAAGGTCTTCGTCCAGCATTCAGTCAGCTCAGCGATCACCAATCGAAAGCTCCTCGGAGGAAGCTTTTCCAGCGCACTTGATGCTGCTTTAGCAGGTAGCTCCGGGCCTGTAATCAAGTTTCTGTTGGAAGCTTCCAGAATTACAGATAGACCCAAACTTGAGAAAATACTGGCGCGAGCCTCATACGATGGCCATGATGAGGTGGTCACCTATCTGCTGGGAGAGATCAGTCAAAATGAAGAGAATGACGGAAATGCTGGTGAGTTATTGACTATGAAACTGAAGTCAGTGGCAGAAGAGTAACGCAATATATCTTTGCTAGCAGATTCATCATTTCACGTTACCTTACAGGCGGCTCTCTTGCAAGGTCACGCCAGAATCGCAAAGAGAATGCTCGACAGTGTTGCCGACATCAATTTGGGAATTGGTCATTTTGGTAGCGCCCTTCAGGCGGCAGCATTTGGGGGTCATCTCTCCATGGTAAATCTGACTCTGAAACGGGGAGCAGATCTCAATACTCGAGGTCGGTACGGAACGGCTCTTCGAGCTGCTGCTCTTCGGGGACATAGTAATGTCGTGCGACTACTTATTGAAAAGGGCGCCAATGTCGAGGGCAAAGATGCCGACGCAATGCAAGCCGCTGCTTTCAATGGACATCTATCGACGGTTGGCATTTTGATCGACAGTCAATTGTATAATTGCGACGACTCTTCCAGCATTCCGGCCGTAGAATCGGCCTCGTTCCGGGACCACCTGGAAGTTACGCGACTTTTGCTCCAGACGTTTGGTAAGAAGGCTGCATATTCCGCCTTTTCTGCAGGACTTGATGGAGGCCGAGAAAACGTTACGCATCTTGCACTAGAATGGAAGCCAGAAATAAAGGCTTCCGATCTTCCTAATGGCGGTGTAGTGTTTTGCAGTGTGGGAGGTGGCCTTTCTCTACTCCCATCGGGAGACAGCAACTACTATCGCTACATCTATGCCGGCAGTGATGAGGGTGAGGACAGCGAGGGTAGTGAGGATGATGACGAGAGTGAAGACAATGCGACAAGTGACGATAGTGAGAAAGAAATAGCTGCGAACGAGAGCGCCATCGATATGTCACCGAAGCTAGACACGAGCTCCCCGTGGCTCGCAATAGAGGAAGAACATGGCCTGGGGAGGGTTGTTGAAAAGGACTATGACATCGGTCATGGCAATGGCAGGTTCCTCAGAATTGCAGCTCAAAAAGGCCTTGTGGATACCGTCAATGTTCTCCTTGATCAAGGTTTTAACATCAACACTACGGGGAATCATTCTGGTCCTTCCTCTGGTAAACCAACTCCGATCGAAGTGGCCGCGGAGGCGGGCCAGTTCGAGGTAGTGGTTATTCTCTTGAAAAGGGGTACTGAAGTCAGGCAGGCAATATCATATGCCGTACGCAACAAAGACACGCGAATGATCCGGTTGATTCTTAATGAGCGGCCTAAAGCTCCCCTTGACTGGGCTCAAAGTCGAGACAGGCGGGGATACTATGTGCGAACAGTCACACCAATTGTTGTGGCAGTCGCTTGGAAGCGACCTCGATTTCTTGAAATGCTACTGGCTCATGCCAAGCACACCTCTCGGCCTATAATTGGGTATGGTTTAATAATGGCAGCGCGAAAGGGAAATATGCGCTATATGCGGTCAATTCTGAGTGACTTCCAGTTGAAAGAATTGGGTGACGTGAGTTCCTTGACTCGTCAGCAGTATGATACCTTTCTTATGGTGTCACAAATCGCAGCTATGAGAAAGAGTACACGCACGGTGCAACTTCTCTTATGTCACGTCGCTTCAGCGACCATCCAAGAGAAACTGCTTGAATGTTTTGTTAAGATTATTATCTCGAATGCTCACTGGTACACTGTTCTTGAAAATGTTTGGCATATCTTCAATCCATCATTTTACGATAACCTTGCAGGGAGGGCACTGGTTTCCATCGCTTCAATGAAAGAGCTCTTACCGAAAGATAAGAATTCCAAAGATCTCGCCGCATTGGAGGAAGGGTTTGAACTTCTCTTTGAAAGTTCACCAGTTTTCATCTCAGCATTACCGGACGCTCTTCGTGAGGCTACAAAGAACAATAACCTGGTTCTTATAAAGCGCATTCTGGACTGGCACCGTTTGACATGTGCTATGTCAACAAGAAATTTTGCAACCTTGATCAATGAAGCAGATGCAGATGGGAAGACACTACTGTACTTCGCATGTACTACCGGACGCCCGGATATCTTTTTCACGTTTTTGGATGCTGGAGCAGACACATGCGGCCTATATGACCAATTCCCATTGAGATTTGTGGGCGAAAGGGGAATAGCAGAAAACAAAAGCGATAAGGTAAATCTGTTACAGATTTCTTTGGATGCATACCAAGCATCAGAAGACACATTTCAGTGGCTAGAATGGGGAGGAAGCCTGTGGAAAAGGCCTCTTGAAGTATGCTGGAGACCGATTGCCTGCCATCTGCTTGACGCGGGGTTGGGAATTGACTTGACATACCCAGGCTTGGCCAAACTCTTCTATGTTGCTTGTCGTCAGGGTGCACTCGTGTACGTTAAAACGCTCTTGGAGAAAGGTGTCAGTCAAAGTGCTCGGTCGAGCAAATCCAGTGTACATGATACGTGGCTCGAATCCGCTCTTCATGTTGCTGCCATCGGTGGCCAAATGGCTGTTGCGGAGTATCTCCTCAGCCACGGGGCTTTTGTGCGTGCCAAAGCAAACCTTGGCAGTTATTCCGGAACGTACAACCAGACTGCCATCGAAGCTGCCCTCGAGCGGCATTCCCTGTCTGGGTCACGAACGGCTATCCATGAAGTCTGTGCATACCTTGTTGCCTCGGGTGCGTCTGAGAGCGATGCTGCGCTTTTATTGGTAAAGGCCTGTCAAGAAAATAACTGGCCTTCTGTCAAACGCATGCTGCGGCGTGGAACGAAAATAACAGACGCATCTGTCATCAAGACAGAAAAGCTTTATCGCATTTTTGTCGAAGCTGGTTTCAACTTCCATGATCATGCTGCTACCATTGGGCATCTCACAGAGAATGCAATGGAAAGCGGAAATTCGGGGTATTTCCAGGAACTCGTCGACGTTTATGGTCTCCGACCTGACTCTGGCGACCTCGTCAGAGCCATAGTGGCAACTTCAAAGCGTAAAGAAACCCGCGCCTTGTTCCTGGGAATTCTGATAGAGCGATGCTCTCTTGATATTAATCAGGTCTATCAATTCCCTCAGAGAACTACCGAGGCGACCACAATCCTCAATGAAGCAGCTTGTGACTTCAAAGATGTCGATGATGTGAGCTTTATCCTCCAACTAGGTGCAAACCCGGATAGCCCAGGTCTTCGCTATACTCCTCTCACGACAATTCTTGTCAGGGAGGCAATATCAACAAGTGGCCGCAGCCCCGGAGACACACATCTCATCATAAAAGCACTTTTGGACGACGGGGCAGATCCGAACGGGCTCCGGCCAATTGACCTGCTGCCTACGGGTCAAGTGAAATATCGAACCTTCAGGACCCCGTTGCTACTTGCCATCATCATGAATGAGCCTGGAACTGCTCAGATTGTGAAGACTCTCCTAAATCACGGCGCTGATGTTAACATGGGACGGATCTCACCTTTGCGTCTTTCCCAGTTTTTCGGCCAGAAAGACATTGAGAATTTGCTTCGTGAGCATGGCGCTAGGGATAATAGTGACCCTGATTGCCCAATATCAGACTTTGTTAAGGTCCTCAGTTGGAAAGACACTTACGGGCATAGGGGTGCGGATAGGCTTCTTTGGGATGGTTAATTCGTTGATTCATTGACTGACGGGGTTCCTCAGTCAAATTTTGAGCATTGCGAATCTCTTTATTCAGGCCCCAGAGCCCTTGCCAAGAATTTCAAGACATATTTAGGTTGGTTAAGACTTCCATACCTAGGTAGACAACTCCAATTATTGATCCATACGGTCCCCCGCGGCCGAGGAGAAGCTGCACGCACAACCTGTAACAGTCCCCACACCGTGGGTCAATCAATATACAGCGACAAAAGGGCTTTCCGAACGAATCAAAAGAAAAAAAGAAAACAAAAACATACAACAGTGAGGATTCGCTGGTGGTCACCCACCCAACTACTAACTCACCGGCGTGTGGCTTAAGTACGGCTGAGCGGACGGGAAGCCCTGTTTTCCACACCCTATGGTCGTATGTATCAGGTTACATGTACGAGGGAGTTATAGAAGGAGCAGGAGGTAGAATTAATTGTGAAGATATGGGTGAGTGTGACATGTGGTGTACATTGGGTGAGAATGAGGGTGAATATGGCCCTGGGTCGGTCACGGCCGGCTGTGTTGGTCCTATCAGTTGACACGGACTGTGATTTTATTAGATCGTAAGTCACCTGAAACACTTACAAGTTCGTCCCTTGGGATTTGTACATGGCCACTAAGATACAGATATCTTGATGGGAACTAGATTTCCGAGTCGACACATGAAATTTACATGTAATATATATTTTATGAGGGAATTACATTGTAGGTATATTCTGTACGTTAAGCACTTGATCTCAGAACTCAGAAGCGGCCTTTAGATTATTGAAGAATACTGCGGTATGTATTTTGCAGTAGTATTAGGGATACATAGAAGCAAGAGATAGGAGGGAAGAAATTAATGAAATAGTGGTGGTTGAGATGTTCACCGTATCAGCGGTCTAAAGCTTGCGCTTGACACTATAACCACGTTAGTTATGAGAAGTTGACGTAGCTCAACGGGAAAACATACCATCTGCCAATAAGCCCCCTTTCTGCGCAACAATTCAGGATGCGTTCCGGACTCAAGAATGATCGATCCCTGCCCGGAAGCCCCTTCCCCAAAGACAAAAATCGCATCAGCTTTCTGAATGGTTGCCAGTCTGTGCGCGACCGCAATAATAGTCATGTTTCGCTTGCTTGCTAATCTCTCCATAGCACCTTGTACAAGACCTTCCGAGTGAGAGTCCAAACTGGATGTAGCCTCGTCAAGAAGGAGAAGTAACGGTTTCCGGATTAGGGCTCGCGCAATGCAAATACGTTGCTTTTGCCCACCACTCAGAGAGGCCTGTGCGTTGACGCCAAGTTCAGTCAAGAAGCCATCTGGTAGGGATACTATGAAGTCGTAAATTTCGGCGTCTTTGCATGCTTGAATCATTTGGTCCTCAGTAGTCGGGTTATTGGGGGCTTCTAGACCGAGAAGGAGATTCTCGCGGATGGTGCCTTCAAAGAGTTTTGGCTCCTGGGCGACGAGTGACAAAGCACTTCTGTAAGAGGCAAGTTCAATGGAACGAATGTCCCGGCCACCAAATAGGATCGTTCCCCGAGTGCAGTCGTAGAAGCGCTCGAGTAGCGAGACAAGGGTGGATTTTCCGCAACCTGAAGGTCCGACAAAGGCTACGAATTGACCGCTCTCAATGAAGAGATTCAGATTAACAAATGTCGGTACCTCGCGAGTGGAATATTGAAAAGAGACATTTTGAACTTCAACAGAGGGACTGGGGGTATGGTCTGAAGAAGAGAGTGGTCCCGTCGGAATCTGCTGAAGCTGTCCCTGGGTAGGTTGCCGTGCAGCCAATATGCGATTGGCAGAAGCCTTAGCCTGTGCAATATTTGGACCAAAACTGAAGAACTGCCCGGCTGATTGGCCACCTTGGATGATGGCAATATAAACGACGAAGAATGCAACTGGGTCATATTCACGGGAGGCGAGCAGCTGGCCGCCGTACCAGAAGGCGAGTGCCATGGCACATAGCTCAACACTATCGGAAAACGCAAACACCAATGTTGCGTACCACGCCTTTCGGATGGCCTTCCGACGCTGATCTTTCAACAGATTTGAATATCTTTCCAAAATGGTATCTTCCATGGTTAGAGCAGTCACCGTTCTGAAGGCCCGGACTGCCTCCGTGGCGAACTTGGAACTATCGGCATAAACTGCGGCGTTTAGGGTCTCAAATTTGATCTCATATCGAATGCGCATGAAGGCAGAGAAAAATAAGAATGGCATGGCGGCAAAAAAGGTGACAGCCGCCAGCTTCCATCCAAAGGCGAAGGAGATTGAAACACATCCAATGATGTTGAAGACCGAGATGAGAGGGAAAACACCAGTGGGACCAAACATCTCTTGTAACTGTTTTGAATCCGTGGAGAGTCTGGAAATCAGAGTACCCGAGGAATTCTCCTCGCGGTCATAGTATGAGACTGGTTTGGACAAGATGTTGTAGAAATAATCCATCCGAGCATTGGACACGACAAACTGAACAGTTAGCTTTGCTTAGAATTCGTGAAGCGTGTAGACTCACCATCGAGATAGAATTCGATGAAAACCCTAGCATGAAATAGAAAGTCGCCATAGCAAGAGCGAGGATGAAAAACATCAATGCCCAGAAGTTCGCAGCGTCCACGAGCTTCTGGCCAGTGAACTGGAAAACCTGTACAAGTCTGGCAAACAGCCAACTTTGTAGGGAAAATCCGGCTATTGTACCCTGTAAGCTTATATCTGAAAATGTGCGGGGGAGCATGGTGAATACTTACAACCGGCCCCGACAGCCCCGATCAGTGTCAGTGCATATAAGAGCCAATGGCTACGATTTTCATAAATGAGCACCCCGAAGCTGTGGAAAAAGCCGAAGCTTTTTTCAGGCTCAGGACCATCCTGGCAATTTTCATCGCTGGCTTCTTTGGTGCTGTACTCTTGAGTCCTGACTTCTTCTTTCTGCGACGCCATCGAACTTGGCACGTCGGCATCCATCAAATCTGTAAGTGGCGCCAGCTGTTGCGCATGAACCAAGCTATGGTATATTCCTTCTTTTAGTATCAACTCTTCGTGAGATCCCTCTTCAAAGTTTTGGCCGTCTTTCATGACGACGATCTTGTCCGCGCGGCGGACTGTGGACAAGCGATGTGCGATCATGATTGTAGTTCGATCTTTGGAGACACGATCGAGAGCTGCTTGAACGATCTTTTCTCCTTGGATATCGATCGAACTGGTCGCTTCATCAAGAATGAGAATTTGGGGTTGGCTGACAATGCTTCGCGCGATGGCAATTCTTTGGCGCTGTCCGCCACTCAATGTGATTCCACCTTCCCCAACGGTGGTCGAGTAACCCTAAAAGTAAAATAATTAGATGAGATGGAAACAAAAGGAGTGCAGCGAAAATGGTGCAACGATACCATAGGAAGGCGGTCAATAAATTCATCTGCAAAGGCTTGTTTGCAGGCTCCGGCGATGAGTTCCATCTTCACAGCATCTATATCATTCTCCCACTGTGATCCGATCAGACCAAAAGCAACGTTGTTGTATATTGTATCATTGAACAAAAACGGCTCTTGCTGAACAAGTCCGATCTGGGATCGCCACCACTTCACATCCAAGTCATTTATGTTGTGAGCTCCCACATGGATATGACCAGACGTGGTCTCTTCTTCTTCCTGGGACTGAATTTGATACCATCGCTCAATCATTGCGACAATAGTACTTTTCCCCGAACCGGAAGGTCCTACCAGAGCCGTGGTTTTATTCCGCTCGAATGTCGCATGAAATCCCTTAAGTACGGTCATTTCTGCTCGTGTGGGATAGGCAAACGTCACGTTCTCAAACACGATATCCGCATGACATAACTCCGGGTCTCGAATTCCTGGTGGGTCAACTTGCTTGGAGTCAATAACACCAAAGAAGGCACCTGATGCACTAATGGCCTTCGAGATAGCCATTAATGGCCCTGCAATGCCTCCCAAAATAGTCACCACGAGGAGCACGGAAAAGAATACCCTAACTGATTGTCAGAACACGGCATCACAAGTATTCAAAAGATAGGATAATCATACGTGATCACGGTATTAATGTTAGCAATGTGCCCTTCGCGATACAACTTCAATCCAAACCAGAAGGCCAGGGAGAAGCTGACATACATAGCGAAGAAGAGCATTGCAAGGTGAATTCCACTGACAAGGGACATGCGCAGGCCACGTTTTCGTGCTTCCTCGACCCACCGTGTATACTTTTTGAAGAGTGGTTGTTCAGCATTCAGAGCGAACACCGTTCGAATAGAGCCAAACACTTCTGCGGCGAGGGCCGCGTGCTTCTCGTCTGCTTTGTCGACATTCTGCTGCGCTTTGACCAAAAACGGCATTGTCAGGCTAAAGCCTAGGATCACGAATACAATGGCGGAACTGACAACAAGCGTCAGTGCCCAGGAATAACGGAATGCGATTGCGTAAGCGGCAATGAGCAAGGCAAGTGACTGGAACAGAATGGCGAGCCGATCGGAAACACTTTGCTGGATTGTATTTGACAGTGCCGTGATCGCATGTGTGACAGTTCCGACCGACATCTCGTCCAACTTGCTCATAGGGAGTGAAAAGAGAGCCTGGGTATACTCTAGGCGCAAGGCCCCTGAGGCGCGGAGGCTGGTCAATCGGAAGCAAATCTGTCGCATGTGAGTAACAACGGAGCTTTGAGGATAGAGAATCGCAGTACCATGGATATATATGTTAGACAGAACTTTCCGATAAACAAATACACAATATACAAGCTAGAAGAGACGGTAAGTCCGCTGTCATGGGCAACAGAGTGCGAAATAGTTACCTGTCTTGATTGACCGAGGACTTGAATGATTGCTCTGTGATACCCGACCCGGGAATAAAGTACTCGTTGAAGCTGCCGACCAGCTGGCCAAAGACAATATTCATCAACGGCAGAGCCTGGAATTTCATTAGTGGATCCTGAATACATCTCGAGATTCGCTCTCAACGTACAATTCCTGAAGCCATGGCACAAACCAGCCCCAAAATCATAATATAAATACCTCCATGAGAGGCACCATACGATAGAATCCTCTGGATGAGGTGTGAGCGATAGTAGACAAAGCCAGGTCCATCAATGAATCAAAAACCTACCGCATAGCTACCGAGACTTGCTGGTTTGGCTTTCTCGTCGTTTGATTTCACCGAACGAGCGACCATATCTGGACTGGTGATGGAGTTATTCTCTGGCGATGTTGGTATGTCTTGCGTTTCAACGCGATGCGGGGAAGCTGACGGAGGCATTTTTCACGTCAACACAGCGCTTTGATGAAAGAAGATCGGTTTTTTGTCGAAGGACTTTTGCACCATCGTCGGAGCAGTAGTTTCATGTGTAACTGGAAAATGGAATATACGTGTGATAACCCCCTGAGTATGGACCCTGAGGGCTGTCAGCCAGCAAGGCACCAACCGTTCAAGATTGTCACGGACCCTCTAACAAAAAATTAGGCACGGATAGTCTTAAAGTCATCACGATATTTTGGTTTCTCACATTGGCCCAAATGGCAGAATGAGTGGAAATGAGTGGAGCGAGCGGTGATGTCAAGGACATTTAAGGTGTGGGTTTAAGGTGTGGGTTTAAAGTGTGGGTGCAGAGATGTGTTGGTTGGTTCGGGTTGCCCGATGTAACCCAGATCTTCAACCCCTATTGCCAATTTCGGAAGCATATTGTGAAAAATTATGATACGAGCTCAATCGATGATGAATATACAGGGCGGTTGCTTGGTTGAATGCAAACAAAGAAGTGGAAATCGCCGGAAAAGACGAAGCGGCTGTGCTAATATGCCAATATTAGATGTAGAGTTTACTCCGTACGTCAAGGAAGCTATCATGTTGCATTGACAATAGGTGTATACCATGGTTAATGCAACATTCTCTTCATCAGGGTGCCTGATGTTTACTTGGGTTCCCCTATGGAGCCATAGCGTGATTGTTCGAAGGCGTAGCGCTAGGTACTACGGATGTCGCCGAAGTCTTCGTATAAGTTTCATTTCAACTCGCCTCCTGGTTGTCAATTACAAACTATCTATTCTAATACCACGCTACAATGCCGTTGTGATTGCTCGTACATTGAACAAAGCAGGAACGACACGAAACAGCTACGATTGAGTGGCACAGGTACATTAATATAAACTCCCCAAAACAGAGATACATTTTCTAATCGAATGGACATCAAGAAATTTGAGGTCGTCCTACCAAACCCCCCGAATACAGGATGAAGGTATCAACAGACCTCCCTGCCACAGGGGCCATCACCCCACCGGGAGACTCAGTGGAGGAAACATTGATCTCATTCAACAAAGAACTCCTCACTCCATCTCCGACGACTGAGAAGGAAAATGGAATAGATGGAATTTGGCAACAAGTGGCCGATCAATGCCACTGCTCCCTGGATGAGATTGAAGATGTATACGCCTGCACCGCTCTCCAGGAAGCAATGATAGCCCTCACTTTCAAAGACCCGAGAGCATACACCATCGAACACGAATACCGTCTGCCACGAGAGGTTGACCATCACAAGCTGCAGGAGGCCTGGAATACGACCGCCCAAGCTAACCCGATATTGAGGACTCGTATGATTCCAACCAGTGAGCTCGGGTGTGTGCAGGCAGTGGTGCGAGGATCGATTCCATGGCAGGTGCAGGAGACCGACGACGGTATCAATGGAGAGATCGCCAGCCCTTCCTGGCGAGCAGGGGCTCCGTTGGCGTATTTCGTCTTCAACATCACCGAACATAAGCTGAGAGTCATAATCCATCATTCCATCTGCGACCACTGGTCTGTGGCATTGTTGTTGCGTCAAGCCGCTGCCGCCTACAGGGGCGAAGAACTGTCTTTCCACCCCTTTCGGCCTCTAGTGGACCATGTACAACGCACACAAGACAAAGCCAATGAGTTCTGGGGATTCATGTTCCGTGATGCACACGAGGCCACGATGATGGCATTCCCTCAACTACCCACAGTCGGTCATTCTGCCAGACCAACCGAGCGGCTGGAGAGGTCCTTCAACATCCAAGATGGCAAAAGTTCCTCGAGTACTGTGGGCACCAAGATTCGGTTGGCTTGGGCAATCCTGCAATCGGTGTATACTGGCTCTGATGACACATTGTTTGGAGCAGTAAATGCAGGTCGTGCAGTCTCCGTTGAGGGAGTACAGGACTTGAGCGGGCCTGCACTCGCTAGCGTACCAGTCCGCATCAAGCTATGCGGACAGAATACCGTTGGAGATGCCTTGACTGCAGTGCAGGACGAATGGGCAGCATCTATGGAGTTCGAACATGTTGGGTTGCAAAATCTGCTTCGCCTTGGGGCAGGTCCTGCGGCAGCGTGTCATTTCCAGACCCTGCTCTCGGTCGAGCCTCGAGATGGCCATCAACTTCCCGACATATTCTCCCAGAGCCGGTCAACCCAGGCGACGTATGATATGTATCCTTTGATCCTACGATGTCGTCCCTCGACCGCGACAATGTGGATTGAGGCTTCCTTTGATCCGGCAGTAACCGAGCCCTATCAAATGGAGCGAATCCTCTCCCAGTTCATTCATATCTACGAGCAGATTGACACTAAACCGGGTCTCACACTTTCCGATGTCTGTGTCGTCAGCCCCGAAGATTTAAACGATCTTCGTCGCCAGAACATTTCCATAAAGAGTCCAGATCCTATGCCGTGTGTTCATTCATTGATTGAAAGCCGCACCCGCCAACAGCCTCTTGCCCCGGCTATCAGTAGCTGGGATGGCAGCTATTCATATCTAGCCCTCGACGAGTTGGCTTCAGCATTGGCGAATCATCTCTCATGGCATGGTGTTGGCCCTGGGTCATTTGTACCTCTTCTCCTGGGAAAGACTAAGTGGATGGCTGTCTCCATGCTTGCTGTGATGAAATCCGGTGCTGCTTTTGTGTTGTTAGAGCCATCACATCCACAGTCCCGACTACGGAATATGTGTGAAGCTGTGGCAGCTCCCCTGGTGTTGACTTGCGGCTTGCATATTGATCTGGCGGGCCAGCTTGGAGTCCAAGCGTTGCTCAACGTGGATACCTTTGACTCGAAGCACCTGCATGGGGGCCACCCATCTCAAAAGCCCTCGGTCGACCCACAGGATCCCGTCTATTTAACATTTACCTCTGGATCCACGGGAACACCCAAAGGTGTAATTGTTCACCACGAAGGGTTTGCTTCAAGTTCTGTGGCTCATGGCAAGCCATACCACTTCACACCCAAGTCGCGTGTGCTACAATTTGCCTCCCCGGCATTTGATTCTTGCATCATCGAACATCTCAGCACGCTGATTCAGGGAGGCTGTGTTTGCATTCCTTCAACGGACGACTGTCAGAGTCATCTTGTGGAATCCATGAACCGCTTTGCGGTCGACGTTGCATGCCTGACGCCCAGTGTTACCCGGATCATTAGCCCCGACAGTGTTCAGTCCTTGAAGGTCTTGATGTTTGTCGGAGAAGCAGTTTTGGCTAGCGACGTTGTCCGTTGGGAGCCTTTCGTACACGTTGGAAATGCGTACGGCCCAGCGGAGTGCTCTGCAGTGTTCAGTGTACAACCAAACCTGAACAGCAACGACCCAGCGAACATAGGATTCAGCACAGGGGGAGCTGGATGGGTTGTTCATCCGGATGATCATCGGGTCCTCATGCCACAGGGATGCACCGGAGAACTATTAATAGAGGGACCAATCGTTGGTAAGGGTTATCTATCGAATCCCGAGCAGACGACTCAAGTCTTCGTTGAAGCACCCCCCTGGCGCCTGCAATTTGGCTCCGTTCCACCCGGAAAATTCTACAAGAGTGGAGACTTGGTGCAGGCTACCGGGGATGGAAGTTTCCGATACTTCGGGCGGAAGGACACTCAGGTCAAGCTACACGGACAGCGTTTAGAACTGGCGGATATCGAGTACCATCTTCACAAAGCATTTCCGAAAGCTCGTCAGACCCTTGCGGAGGTGCTCCGGTCATCCGCCCCGAATAGTACCAATGACCATCGACCAGAGGCTTTGCTGATAGCATTTATATGTCTCCCTTCCTTTCCCGATGATGACGGAAATCAGCAAGCCGAATTCCTCCCTCCAAATGACGAGTTTCGTGAATCTTGTGCTGCAGCAGAGGCCAGCATGTCGGATGTTCTACCATCCTTCATGGTCCCACGATTTTTCCTACCCATATCCCATATACCTCTAACCCCATCTGGGAAGACCAATCGACGTTACATTCAGGAGCAGGCCAATAAGCTGTCCTTGGAACAGATGCAGGCTTATCGAGCCGTGAAAATGCAACCAGAGGCGCCATCGACTTCGCGCGAGGAAAAGCTTCAACAAATCTGGGCCCAAACACTAAATCGAACAATTGAAGAAATTGGCACTACGGAAAGCTTCTTCCGTCTGGGAGGTGATTCAGTCAGCGCGATGCAAGTCGCTGCAGGCTGTCGCACTGTCGGACTCAAAGTAGCTGTTGCTGATATATTCCGGTTTCCAAGCATCAGGCAACTGGCAGAAAAGATCCAAGATTCCGGATCCGTGTCTTTTGCCTCGCCTGGGCAGGACGATCAAACGGAGGTGTGGTTTGAACTTTCTCCCATACAGAAGCTGTTCTTTGAGCGAGTGCCCAATGGTCACAACAAGTTCACTCTTGAATTCATTCTCCGGCTCAGCAAACCCCTTCCACCTCCGGAGATTAAACGAGCGATTGAGAAGATTGTTACCGCTCATTCAATGCTCCGCGCCCGATTTGAGCAACGAGCGGATGGCCAATGGGGACAGATTATTGCCAGTGATGTGTCCAGAAGTCTTCGGTTTAGAGAGCACCGGGTACCCTCTATGAGCGACCGTAAAGCCTTGCAGAAGATTTTGTCAATCAGCCAGAACACGCTTGACATCGTCCAAGGAGTGATGATTATCGTTGATGTTATCACCACAGACAACGGGGAGCAGTTCTTGGGGTTGATGGCTCATCACCTTGTCATTGACTTAGTGTCATGGCGTGTCCTTCTGCAAGACCTGGAAGATATCCTCAACACGGGCCGTACCATCCAACCTCTCTCCATATCATTCCAACAATGGTGTCGGCTGCAACAGAGTTACGCCAGAGAGTCTCTTAATCCCAGTGAAACGCTGAAGACAGAGATTCCACACCCGTCAATGGACTACTGGGGCTCAGAGGTTGTTCTGAGTGAAAATACTTGGGCGGATGCAACGCGACAAACCATCACAGTATCCAAAGAAACAACCGAGGCAATAATTGGTGCTGCAAATGGCGCATTCCACACCCAGCCAGTCGAAATTATCCAGGCAGCCGTACTTTACGCCTTTGTTCAGGCATTTGACAATCGGCCTGCACCCACCATGTTCAGCGAAGGGCATGGCAGAGAGCCTTGGGACGCAGACATCGATATATCCCGCACAGTCGGATGGTTCACCACTATTGCACCTTTGTTCTTAGATGTCAAGAAGGAGGACAATGTGAGAAAGATTTTGCAGATGACAAAAGACGGTCGTCGCAGCATATCCACGAACGGATGGGCATACTTTGCGTCGCGATTCCTCCACCCCGAGGGACCGGAAAGATTCCGGAGTCATTCCCCTATGGAGATTCTTTTCAATTACACCGGTCTTTTCCAACAATTTGAACGACCAGGTGCCCTGCTTCAGATGACATCAGTGCAAGATGATTCCCTTCTCCCCATGGCAGCTGATTTGCCGCGCATGGCTCTCATCGATGTGAACGCTACCGTCATGAACGGCTCTCTCAACTTGTCCTTCATCTATAACCAAAAGTTACAGCATCAGGACCGACTAGAGCAGTGGATCAGCAATTGTCTACAAACTCTTGAGGAACTCCCCATGGAGTTGCAGCAGGAACAGCGACTCGCCGCTGTCGACTTTCCGTTGCTATCACTTACGAACGAGGAGCAGCTTCATAGCCTACTCCATCAGGTGTCAGGCCGATTCGATGTGTCGCCGTCTGGAATCGAGGATATGTTCCCTTGCTCACCCGTTCAACTCGGCATGTGGCTGAGCCAATTGAGAAACCCTCAAGTATACTGGTCCCATATCCGGTGGTCCCTGTCCCCAACCTCCGCCAACAACCCAATCGATATAACTGAGGTCAAGCAAGCATGGCAGCAGGTTGTTGACCGTCAACCCATCTTGCGCACTGTCTTCACCGATGGCGTCGCAGGGCATGGTCATCCTGTCCAAGTGGTTCTGAGAGCTTGCGAGGGAAATATCAAGGTGTTGTCGCCATCAGAATTGCGTGCTGAGGGCCAAGTACCGTCCGTTTCGGATGAGTTCTTGTTGAATGCGAAATCGTCAGACTCGAAGGGTCTCCCACCCCATCAGCTTACTGTCGCAATTGAGCCTCATGGTGGAGCTTACTGTCAGCTTGCCATCCACCACATTCTTGTTGACGGTATCACGGAGCAAAGATTGTTGTCTGAATTCCACCAAGCATGCAATGGGACACTCGACGCTGAGCCTGCGGGCAGCTATAGCAAGTACCTGGGTTATCTGCAAACTCGGGACCACAGGGCCTCGGAATCCTATTGGAAGGAATATCTGACTGATGTTTACCCATGTGTTTTCCCATCTCTCGGCTTGAAAGACCACGGGACCGCCCCAAGCTCTCTGAAATCGTTGCCATTCTCCATAGGTATTGGCCAAGACCTCCGGTCGTTCTGCCAGTATCACAGCATCACCATTTCCAGTTTGCTACAAGTCGCTTGGGGTATCGTTCTCCGCGTTTACACGGGAAGCGAGTCTGTGTGCTTCGGATATCTGAATGCTTGCCGTGATATCCCAGTGAAAGATGCGCACGATATTTCTGGACCTTTGATCAATCTTTTGATTTGTCGCCTATCTTTAACTGATGAATCATCGGTTCTGTCGACACTTGCCGAAAATCATGCGGCCTATGCTCGAAGCCTTGATCACCAACATTGCTCTTTGGCAGAGGTTATGCATTCTTTGAATCGCTCCGGTCAACCTTTGTTCAACACCGCGATGTCATTACAGAAGGACGCCGGCAGTCTGTTTTCTGAACATGTTCAAAGGATTAAGTTGCAACCAGAAGATGGAATTGACTCAACTGAGGTATGTGCGGATAATGCCTGAGACACCTTTAACCTTTGCAATATTTTATCCGACAACATTCAGAATAAAGAAGCACCCACTTACCAAATCACAGTATGACTTGACTATCAACATCACCGAACGCGAAAAGACCATCCATTGTGATTTGACACACTGGACGCACGCTGTGGCTGATGCTCAGGCTGAATTGGTTGCCGACACCTTCCATCACGTCGTTCTGCAGCTTATTGATCCCGCAATCAGAAATTTGAGCGACGTCAATCTGTCAATGGGGAAGAATGAGAGTCAGATGCTTCGTTTCAATTACAACCTACCGGAAACTGTGCGATCTTGTATTCACACCGATATACAACGCATGACGGCGGCGCAACCTACATCCCCTGCAGTCGATGCCTGGGACGGTCAGTTTACATACCAGACTCTCGACCTTCTCTCATCGCTATTGGCTAAAGACCTGGCCTTGCTTGGTGTCGGTCCCGAGGTATTCGTGCCAGTATGCCGTGAAAGATCTCGATGGACAGTCGTCGCCATAATCGCCATCATGAAGGCAGGTGGAGCATTCATCTTGCTTGACCCGTTGCATCCAGCAGAGAGGCTGCAAGATATGGTGCAAGTGGACTTCCAGTGTCCAGTTATCATCACCTCATCGAAGTACCTCGAACTTGCAGCCACTCTAGCGCCGAACCCAATCATTGTGGAGGACATCAGCCAAATACCGCATTTCGAGATTCGACAAGACAGTATCCCATCGGTGGCTAGCCCAAGGTCATCTGCATATGCTGTTTTTACATCTGGGTCTACCGGCAGACCAAAGGCAAGCGTCATCGAGCACCAGTCTTTCCTGTCAGCATCAGCCGCGCATACCCAGGTACTTCGTCTTGATAAAAACGCCCGGGTCATCCAGTTTGCCTCCTATGCTTTCGACGCTAGCATTGTGGAAATGATTGACACACTTTTGGTCGGTGGCTGTATCTGCATTCCCTCCGATGCAGACCGAAATCAGAGACTGGGTCATGCAATCCGCGAGATGCAAGTGAACTGGGCTCTGCTGACCCCTTCTGTGGCACGCATCCTAAACCCGCAGCATGTTTCTACCCTAGAAACACTCGTTCTCGGTGGAGAGGGTATGACTAGGGACGATGTCCGTCGCTGGTCACCGCATGTACGCTTGATGAATGCGTATGGTCCTTCAGAATGCTCCGTCGTTGCTGCGGCCCAGCCATCACCGCAATACCTCTCACAAGATGAATCCAATATTGGACATCCTACTGGTTGTGTCGCATGGGTTTCGCATCCGAGCAAACCGGAGAAGATTGTTCCCGTGGGTGCTATCGGAGAACTGCTCATCGAGGGCCCTATTGTCGGCCGCGGTTACGTCAATCGTCCGGAGGCCATGGCAGCGGCATTCTTCCCATATCCCATTTGGTTATCGAAGATCCGAGGTTCCCAAAACGGCGTCTTATACCGAACAGGTGACCTTGTGAGACGTCTTGTGGATGGCTCCATACAGTACATCGGACGGAAAGACCGTCAAGTCAAGTTGCGTGGACAGCGTATCGAACTTGCTGAAGTTGAGCACCATGTTCAGGAGTGCTTCCCTATCAACAACCCTGAAGTCTTTGCGGAATTGGTCGCACCAGAGGATGGCAAAGATGTGCACTTGGTAGCCTCCATTATTCAACCAGAAGACAGTGGTGGCGTTCAAGCCTTCGAGGCGGCCGTGGAGCAAATGCAATCACGTCTTCAGGCAGATGTTCCAGCTTCACTGATTCCCTCTGCATTCATTCCTGTCTATCAGGTACCGCGATTAGTGAATGGAAAGATCGACCGAAAACAGTTGCGGCATGCAGCAGCTCAAGGCCTACGAGCGCAGATTGGCCGAGGTGCAGCCAACCAACAGCTGCGGCAGTTGAGAGAAATGACAAAAGGAGAACTTGCATTGCAAAAATGCTGGGGTGAGGTTTTGGCTCGCCCTGCTAAGACAGTCGGACCTGACGACAACTTCTTCCGCTTGGGCGGAGACTCCATTGCAGCAATGAGGCTGGCTGCCACGGCTAGCGAGCAAGGCATTCAACTAGGCGTCTCGGATATCTTCTTGCACCCGAAGCTTAGTGACCTCGCACGAAATTGCTCATTCCCAGTGCCGAAGGAACGGCCAAACTCCGAACCAAAGGTACTGGAAGACTCCGTCCCTCCGTTTTCAATGCTCCCGGCAAATCACCGGGAAGAATTGAAATCACAAGCAATGGAGCAATGCAACCTCCCGATTGAGCAAATCGCGGACATATACCCCTGTACTGCATTGCAGGGTGGTATGGTAGCTTTGACAGCGGAGCGTCCCGGGTCATATATCGCATACCATCGTTTCCGCCTGGGGCCAGATATTGACATGTCCTTATTGAAAAATGCTTGGGAGATGGTGGCAAAGCATAACGGAATTCTGCACACCCGATTCATTCAGTCGGAGCTTGGCTTCATGCAGGTCCTGGTACAGAACAGCGAGCTTCACTGGATCTCAGGAGAGACGAAGGAAGATGAAAGATTACGTTGGGACGTTCTTCTAGGGCAACCACTGGTCCAGTTCGAAGTCGTCCCGGTGTTGAGTGAGGATTCCAACATAGCTCAGCCACTTGACCTGGTTATCACCATTCATCATGCTCTGTATGACTCGTGGTCACTGCCTCTGCTTGTACACCGTGCACAGGAGGCCTACCAGGGCCAGATATTGGAGCCCTCCGACATGACTCCATTCAAGGAATTCATCAAATATTCCATTTCCCAACAACAGGACGCGCTCGAGCACTGGCGCCGTGAATTCCAAGAACTTACTGCCGAGCCATTCCCCACACTTCCTTCCACGTCATATCGGCCTCAGGCTTCGAAACAAACGGTACGAACAATTGAGACTGGCCCAGTGATGGATGAATGTGTCAGTCGAACAACCGCCATCCGTTTCGCATGGGCGCTTGTCCAATCTCACTACCAGAGTAATGATGATGTGGTATTTGGAATTGTGTCCCCTGGCCGAGCAGCATCCGTCAATGGAATTGAGGGCATGGCTGGTCCAACAATCGCCACACTTCCTTTGCGCGTGCAAATTGACGACAATGCGACCGTGTCACACGCCCTTCGAGATCTGCAAGAGCGGACTGTACAGCTCATTCCATTCGAACAAGTTGGACTACCCGAAATTGCTGCCATGGGACCCGAGGCCAAGCAGGCCTGTTCGTTCCAAACCCTACTTGTGGAGGGGAGAGGAGAGGTTGAAAACTTGGGCACCACCAATGGTCCTATGGAACCCATGGGAACATCATCGGGAGATGCTGCGTCAAACACTTACGCCATCCAACTAGCCGTTATGTTCAAGCCGAACATGGTGACTGTTGCAGTGTCAACTGATGAGACTGTCGTTCCACAATGGCAAGTGGAACAGATGTTGGATCAATTCAGTCATATTTTGCAGCAGGTGCACCATCATCCCGCAAAGCCAGTGCACGAAATTGCTACACTGAATGAGAAAGGTATCCAACAGCTGCAAGCCTGGAACACTGGACTCCCGGCACGATGTCCGGTGTCGGTCACAGACGTGATTTCTCAGCACTGTGAGAGGCAACCGTTCAGTATAGCCGTCTCGTCTTCCGACTTCAGCCTATCCTATAAAGAGCTGGACGTGCTTTCCACCAACCTCGCCAGCCTTTTGCGCACGCAGGGAGCGTCATCAGAGGTCTTCATTCCAATATACTTCGATAGGTCCTGCTGGACTGTGGTAGCACTGTTGGCCGTGCTCAAGGCAGGGGCAGCCTTCGTCCTTCTGGACACCTCGCACCCACCAGAGCGGCTTCGGAATATCTGCGAAGAAGTGAAGCCTCCGTTCATCCTCACATCACCCGACCATCGCCACGAAGCCGAGGCGCTGTTCCACAATGTTGTGATTATGCCTCAGAGCAACGACCCCGAGCTTGCGTCGATACCACATTACAGGATGACCCGTTTGGGTTCAGATCGTGCCCTATATGCGGTATTCACATCCGGTTCAACCGGTAAACCCAAGGGTGTTGTGATTGAGGATGGTTCCTTCATGACAATGACGAACGAAGTTTCTCGTCTGATGGGTATTGGCCCAGGTACCCGCATCCTGAACTTCTCCTCCTACGCTTTCGACGTCAGTATTTCGGAAATACTTGGTTCATTGCTCGCGGGTGCTTGCATCTGCGTTCTGACCGAGTCTGAGCGCAGAGGCCGACTAATTGAGGCATTGCAAGGGCTACAACCATCCCATGCATATTTCACCCCCGGTGTGTTGCGCGCGATGGTGCCAAATGATCTGGGGTCACTCCGGACGATTATGCTCGGTGGAGAACCTCTTCGGTCGAGCGACATTAAGCAGTGGGTGCCACATGTACGTTTGGTATCCGGTTACGGTCCTGCAGAATGCGCGGTCACGTTTACTGCGCAGTCCCCAATCGACACTAGCTCGCAAGGCGGGAATATCGGTTTCCCGATTGCAGGTGCCTGCTGGGTGACCGATCCACGAAATCCTGACCGAATTGTTCCTATCGGTGCTGTGGGCGAGCTTCTCCTTCAAGGCGCTCAGGTTGGTCGCGGATATTTGAACAATGCGGAACAAACAGCCACAAACTTCATCTCATCTCCAACATGGATGCGACGTGTTGGCTTCACCGGTAGTGGAAAGGAGTGCCGGGTATATCGAACAGGCGACCTTGTTCGTTATGAGAAGGATGGCTCTCTGTCGTTTATAGGACGAAAGGACCTCCAGGTCAAGTTACGAGGCCAGCGCTTTGAGCTTGCAGAAGTTGAGAAGCGACTGCAGGAGGTCTGGCCCGAAGATCTGACGGACATCGTGGCTGAGATTGTGACTCCGATGGCTTCAATGAATTCCAAATGCTTGGTTGTCTTTGTCGCTTCGAAGGCAGCTGAGACAGCTCCACCGCTATCCAGCTCACCGGTCCCTTCCCTGGAAATTGTTGCCTCGGCCAACTTTGCGGCCCAGATATCAAATGTCAGGCGCCAACTCGGTGATATCCTCCCAGATTATATGGTACCGTCTGCATTCGTCCCGCTTCGACGCATTCCTCACAATGCGAGTGGTAAAGTAGACCGAAAGCAGTTGAGAGACTCCGCGGCGAGCGCAACGCGGGTGCAGCTGGAGTCATTGTTTGCCGAAGCCCCTTCAGATAAGCGGGTGCCCGCCACGGGAACGGAGCGGGAATTGCAACACATCTGGGCCAAAGTACTGGATATTGCAGCCGACGAGATTGGTGCTGAGGATAGCTTCTTCCGATTGGGAGGTGATTCTATCTCGGCTCTCAAAGCCGCGTCCAGTGCTCGAGCAGCTGGGATTATGCATTCAGTGGAGAGTTTGTTCCAGTGGAAAACAATAATGCGCGTTGCCAGACATGCTAGCATCGTGACTTCCGATGTCATAGATGGGATACAAACCGCAGGTTCTTCCTTGCGGCACCATATACCCTACTCCCTGATTGCGGACCACGAGCGTGCAGAACTTTTTGCTTTGCACTCCACACAGGAACATACGTTGGTCAAAGACAATGTCGAAGATATCATCCCGGCGCTCCCATTCCAAGTCTTCTACATAACCCATGCATCACCGGTCTCAATGGCACAGATCTTCCCAGCGGTCTTGGACATCGATAAACTGAAAAGCACATGCAGGCAGGTTGTAGCCCACCACAGCATCTTACGCACAGTGTTTGTGGAGGCCAATGGCCGATTCTTCCAGGTGATCCTCCGGGAAGCTGAACCTGTTCTGAATGTTGTTCATTGTGATGATCCAGAGGCATACGTTGCTCGAGAATCAGAACAGAAGGTTCCACCCTCGACAGCACAGGGTACAATGCCAGTCAGCTTCACTCTCGTGACTAGTCGCGTCAAACAGTGCTCTGCATTGATTCTTCGCATATCCCACGCGCAGTATGACGGGGCCTCCATGCCATTGCTGTGGGAGACAATCAAGAGAGCCTATCATAATGAGCCTCTCCCACATGCTGCGCAATTCAAGGATGTCGCCTATAAGCGAATGGGCGATCTGAACAAAGCCGAGATTTCATTCTGGCAAAGATACCTTCAAGGTGTTCACCCCGATGCCCTCGATCCCCTCCGTCAAACTGGAAAGGCACGCATTTCGGACAACGACATAGTCGAAAAGCGCCAAATGGGAATGCCCTCTCTTCCACCAGATATGACTGTGGCAACGCTTGTGAAAGCAGCTTTCTCATGGGTCCTGTTTGAGAAAACTGCACAATCCGATATTATCCTGGGTCAGGTTGTTCACGGACGTGGAAGTTCCCTTTTGGATGTGAACACGGCCATTGGACCCTGCTTGAATCATCTGCCCGTTCGAATCAGGATTGAGCCTGACTGGACGGTGGAGGATTTCCTGCATCATGTTCAGGTGCAGCAGCTAGAGATCACCGCCCATGACGAGGGATCGTTTGACGCGATCGCAGAATCTTGCACAGGATGGCAACCTGGGTCGAAAATGGGTTGTCTTGTTCACCACCAGAGCGAAGAAGCCACGGAGCCCTTCGAACTGGGTGGTGTTCGCTCGTCGTCTGGTTGTGATTGGGCCAGCTCCAAGTTGGCACACGGTCAGCTGGGTATCATTTCTGTGGAACGCGGAACCCAGCTTGAGCTTATGGTCTCGGCTACTGAGGAGACTATGGATCAACGTAGCGTTGAGCTCCTGTTGGAGAAGTTGGTTGCCACCATTCAGTTGTTCTCAAAGTTTACGCAGTGTCAGCTGGCAATGGTGAGTAGCAGGATCCACACATGAAGACCTTGTCTTGCCTCGACCGGGGTGCCGTGAATTTGTAGATGGGTGGAGGAATATGGGAAGAGGTGATGATCCTTTGTGAGATATTGGCGAGTCAAAAGATGGACTGGCAGACCGCACGATGAACAAGACCATTTAAAATAATTTTGTATATTAGCAGTTTAGCACACAAATTGTTTATCTTTTTGCAGTGAGATTAAAAACTGAATGATTTATAACGGTGATATTATTTTTGGTGTAGGACTGACTTGACTACACCCCTTCCCCCCTTGGCTAGATCCCGGCTGGCTATTGTTTCGGTACCGCCTTCCGAATTAGGTATGTTCTGGCTTCCACGGTTAACAGCCAGTTAATCTTACCGCTGCACTCGCCGCCTTCGCATTAAACGGCAGAAAGGGATCTTATTTCAGCCCCGGGTCAACCTTGGGAGACTCACTCACCCTCCTGTCCGTCCACATTTGATTCATTAGACGCTAGCTCTGGGTTATGTATTTACTAACGGCACAGGTTCAAAATAGACTGGACAGAGCCTTACCTTGACTTGTACCTTATTGTATGTACGATGAATCGCCAATCAACATCCCGAGCCGCTCTAGCCTGTGTGCGTCGGATCCATGCCCTCTGCCGACACGCGGTGTCGTAATATTTTGCGGGTGCTCATTTGTTGTCGAATTGGGTACATTCAGCTACCCGGGGCACACGGCGAGCTTGTTTGCGACCAACGATGCGGTGAGGAGCTCGTTTGCTGCGGGTGCGGTGCTTTTTGGGCGACTGCTATATTTATATTGGGGGTGGGGAAGGGTTGTGCCTTGCTTGGAGAGTTGAGAATCCCCCTAGTTGTAAGATTTTGGTACTTAGACATGTATGGGGACAAGTGAAGGAAGAAGAGCAAATTTACTGCTCGTGCGTAGACGGACGGATAGAGAAGATATATATCGTCTGTCAATTCATATCGAAATTCCCATTTGGATGGGACGGAAATATCCCAGAATGTGCAGCTTCAAATGATTTCCCCTGATAACCTATCCCTACATTTTCCTAATTAATGATCTATAGCTCGAGTACTGAGTTTCACTGGCCTGAAAATAGCCGATAATTCGACATACCGGAAAGTGCATTACCTGGTATAACACTAGCTCCAGGGCTTTCTGGCTTTTCACCAAATCAAAACTGGCATTGTTTCATAGTTACAGTGGCGTAGAATATGTGAGTTCATCAAAGCAGCAGGCGTGGCTACTATGTGGACAGGTAGCTGGTTTCTGCATTTCGAAATCTCCGGGGCAATAATCTTTTATATTGCTTCTAGTATAGAGAGGTATAAAGACAACACGTACAGAACCTATGGCAAATTAAGACCTCATCTACATACGCTGATTTAGCAACCACAAGCCCAGGAAGAAGTGTTGAATAGTAAACCGATTAACTAGAACAAATAACCCTCGTAAATATGCCCTCTTTGACCGACACCTTTGTTCCCTCATAGTCTCTATCCGGCTCCACTCATCCCCATGCCCTACAAAGTGCGCTTTTCTATCCTCCCAAAAAGATGCATCGATGCCACGGGGAATTTTTACTCCGCAGCATTGTATATAAGAATGTGTGTAAGTCTCATTTTGGAGTGGTCGTCGCTCCCACTGGGACTGGCCGCGAGGAAGTCGGGGTTGTCGTCGTTGATCCGGTTTTTGTGGAGCATCCTCCCTTGACTGTCGTTTTGGCTATCGCCGTCCAGTCTGTGTATGACGTGTTGGGCGCGTTTTTCAGCGTGGCCGCCCAGATGTTGTGTCCATTATCGTGATAATTGAGGGTGATATTAGAGGGACAGCTCGGGTTCCCCGGAGCGGGAAAGGCCTGGGCCCATCCTAAGTCCATCAGACCCGTGCTCGTGGAGGCGTTTCCACTCTCACTACCCTGAGTCCACTGCAGACAATTTGAGCATCTGAAGATCAAGTTGTAGTGTGTTGCATTGATGGTGGACGAAATTTGGGTTAGTTCAGCATTCCCAGTGTAGGCATCCGGCATGTGGTAGCCTGTGGTGTAACGGAAGGACGTGAGAATGGATCCGCCATAAGGGTAGGCCAGCAAGAGAAGGGAATTGGTCATTGTACCCCCGAGCGAAACACCACACCAACCGGTGGAGGTAGTATTCTGCGAGGAACATAGCTACGAAATTGTTTAGTAAAAAGGGCAGACAGAGGGGAAATTAGACAAGGTGGATAGAGCCACACACCAAGTAGCCGATAAATTCGGAAGCGTCTGTGGTCAGAGCATCGGATGGCAGAGCGATTCCAAAAGTAAACCCTCCCTTGCTTAAGGTCTCCGAAACAGTCCAAGTATCAAAGGTGATACCTGTATCCGGGTCTGTGTATGCCACTGGAGTCCCGCTCTGAGCCACAGCTGTTGATAAAACTGGATGAAACTAGGTTAGCTAGTGATTTACCCCCTCTTTCAGCCAGAACCTTGGAAGAGACGGGAGCTTACACAGCGTGACGGCCGCAACAGCGGCAAAAGCATGGGCACAAAATCTCATCTTGCTATTCGTTGTATGATTTCAATCGCAGTGTCTAGTATGCCAGTGTCAGAGAAAGTTGTGTGCGACCACAAACGGGGTGAATGGGCATCTTTTAATGTTGATCACCACTGCCCCCCCCCCCCCCCCCCCCCCCTATAGTGATTGTTATCCGCATTATGATCAAGGGCAACAAGAAAAATACAGGGCTAAACACGCATCGGGTGTGACTCGCAACCTCAAAGCTACTAAAGCTAGTTATTCGGCGAAAAGACCGTTTTTCATCCAAAGGAAGTTAAACAAAAGGGATCGTCAGGGCTATATCGGAGTCGTGTTTCCGTTTGATTGGGATATATAGTAAAATAGGGCACCAGATGATATGAAATTACAATAGCCCGGATATTATTGGCCGAGCCCAAATCGTAGGGCTGTCGCCATAGCAAGGGCCGTTGCGGGGGAGGTGGGGAGGTGATAATGATTTGATGGCTCCCCGATGAACGGCCGACTGGTGTAACATCAGCGGGGTTTAGGAGACGCTAGCTATCCTCCTTGTCAACCTCCGAAGTTGCGACTAACGGTCAATGAATAAAACAAGGCGGCGATCATCATGTCCCCATCCTCCCTCCCCTGTCTAGTCCCCCCGGTAAAGGCCCGATAAAATGCAACACTATCAACTCCACGCAAATGCGACTATCAATCGCCAATTCCCAATTCCCAATTATTAATTACTGATTTCATTTCCTTCTTTTCTTCCGCCGCTTTACAGTTTAATCAATGGCTGGTATTATTCCCTAACTTATCACCAAGTTGGACCCCAGACCAAGGGGTACACATGGTTTCGGGAATAGTATAGCTCATGGTAGTGGCTTGCGTCCCCCTGGGGCGAATGGAGCTGTAGGATGAGGAAGTGCTAATAGATAGAGTTGAATGGTTAGCCAACACTATTAGTCGTTGCAGGGTTATTACAGACACACGGCTCGGAACTGGCTCGGAACTCGCTCTTCCAACGTAAATGGAACCGGGCGGCTTAAAAGGTCAAACTGGGCTAGGTCCTCCACCGAATCAATGTCAAAGAGTGCACCGTGGCCAAGGGCAAGAGCCCGAAGAATATAACCAACTACGCACTACCAATGTATAGTATCCCTGATCCCGACTCCGAAGCCAGAAGCAGTAGTTTAGGTGTGAGATTTGGTCCGAGTCCCGCTTATTGTGGTTTCCCCGACTCACACTATACAATTCAGATTTCGAGTGTGTTTGAACTAACCTTGATTCACTTCGCATTCTACCTTCTAGGGGGTTGTTGGGAGGAGTAAAAGGTATATTATAGTGGGAAGGAGAGACTACGCGCCCACCGGAAATACGGGATTGGCTATCTACGGGTAGATTGGCTTTCCCTGCAATTTCTTTTGTATTATTTGTATCATACCTGCCAGTTTTTGGCCTTGCAATTTAGGTTGTAGGACCTCGAGATCGAGTCCTATATAAAGGGTGGTTATATACGAACACGTCAGCGGTTCAGGGGCGTGTAGGATACTCAGGTATAGAATAATGGTAGTGTTCAGGGAATTGAGGTGAATGAGCTGAATAGTAAGTACAGCGACGACAGACAACAAGGACTTCCCGAACGGATCAAAAGAAAGAGCAAAAAAACAAAAACATACAACAGTGAGGATTCGCTGGTGGTCACCCACCCAACTACTAACTCACCGGCGTGTGGCTTAAGTACGGCTGAGCGGACGGGAAGCCCTGTTTTCCACACCCTATGGTCGTATGTATCGTGTTATGTGTGCAGAAGGATTATGAGCTAAATGATTAGTAATGATTGGGTTGAGGGTTGGCATGTGTGTGGCCATGGTGAGAATCAGGGGCAGAATCCATCACCTATGACCCACATAGACGTTTATTGGGTCATCATCCTGCTTTAACCACCCGGGCTTTTGGTGCTAATCTTTGCATGGTCGATACACTTCGCGAATATCTTGTTTTCGGGGTATTTTAGAAGTCTGTTGGTGCTGATACGGATGTAGTTCCTTCTCTCGAGGCGCCGCGATTCTCTCGACGTTCCTGTTTGCGCCCGTAGCGCTTGGGCCCTATTTTGGCAGTGCCATACTTCGTCTGGGAAGAGAGCTAGCTGTGCGGACGAATCATTGAACAACAAAACGGTTCCAGGTGCATGATGCTCATTGACTTGGATGATACATAGAGCCGTTTTGTAGGCTATGGCATGGAGAAGTTCAAGTTGTATTTGGGTGGTAATGTTTGAGATTCTATCTTAGGACTTATTTTGCTCGCCTTTTGACTGATCATAATCTGAGAGACCGGGTAGCCTGTCGCATTTGAGGTGCGATTTGACGATGGAACCTTTATGGAGCATGGTTTGCAAGAGGCGCACCGCCTCTTCCTCGGTTGTGCGGTCCATATTTACTGAATCTCTTCGAAAGCCCGAACAATGAACGACTTTCCCTCAATAACCACCTTCTCCCCCGGGATCCTCCATGTGCCCATGCCTTCTCCGTCATAGCCGTTTTTCATCGAGGGTACGGTAGCACCATCAGGGCCCACCACATACTTCTCCTCCCACCCAGAACTCCACTCTTCTCTTCTCGCGCTGACTTCACTTCCTGCCCTCTTCACAGACCACACTCCGCTCTCATGTTTCTGGCTAGAATGAGTCTGAGTCTGCTGGAACGCCAGATAAGTTCCCCAGATGCGGCCCATAAAGATCTTGGTTATGGTCACCTGTCCCTCCTGCTCAACTAGAGCCAGGGGAGCATCATCGGACTCTAGAATCCACGAAATCCCTTTCTTAGCCCCTTCAGGGCCCTCTCTGAATGGCAGCTCCCGCCAGACCTCCTCAAAGGCTGTCATAGGCGCACCGGGAAGGTCGGCCCGAGGCATCTCCCCACTTTCAAGATCGGTACCATCGGGACGGGGGCTAAAGTTACCAACGTCCTTAATGCCAATCTCATTCAGGGAGTCCAACTCGCGCGTAAAGATAACTTTGACTGTTAAAACAATCAGTGGCTATTCAACCAAGAACGTAGACGGCAATAATAGGTGAGCTCAGGGCAACCAACGTGGAATTTCTTTAGGATTTTCCTCGATTCTAGTACCGGCCATTGCCCAGTCGATGTCGCCAGATTTCTTGTCCATTCGCAAATCAAGGAACCACTCTCCCACGGAAAGCACAATTGTGTCGGTTGTTTCCTCAGGGACTTCTGGGACCCATCGGAGCGAAATGCGTGTTGAGAAACCGCATGATGAGCCTAGTTGAGCACCGGTGGCAGACATGGTGTGAAGGTCTCTACCTAGGTGGTTTTTGATGTTCACCAGTTCCTTTATAACGAAAATTATAGCCACAAGTCGCAGTGGCCGGTTTCGGTGATCAAAGCCAATTGAAAGTCGCAGCTACCAAATTTGTGTCTTCCGATGTCCCTACATACTCGTGCCCCGCGTCTGCCCTAGCTTATGTAATACCTCCGAATTAGGAAATTTGAAGCGATTCGAAGATTGATGCGCGTTATCAGACGTTATGATCACCCACAATATGATACTAGTGACCATCTCCTTTAAAAATTCGATATTATCTTACTATCGGTCGATTAGGACCTTGATTATAGCCTCTATGTGACATGGCAGGTCTGATCAAAAAATAGATAGAGCCCTATCCAAACGAAATACTGAAGATGAAGAAAGGAAGAGAAAGAAGGGAGCGAGGAAAAGAGGTCTCTCAGAACCTCTAGTTGGTTAACTAAACTTATTTGGTAAACGAGGGACGCGCCCACTCCGATTTATTACATTTATATGCACGTTTCTCAACCAACGCCGTGAAATTAATAAAATTACCTAGTTAGTCTATCTAGACATGTCTCTCTCTCTTCTATGCCCTAGTCACCTATATATTCTACATACTCGCTGGCCCTATGTACGGGTATACAGTATTATCCACTTCTTCCTTGTTTTGATATTCGCATATAACTCTACATAAACGGCACGTACATACGCTCCTCGACTGCTCTCTAGAGATCATCTTCAAATAATATGTTTTTGATGGCAAAGAAATTCAAAGCAAATTATAGCAGAGCAAAAGAAGGGCATTGGACTTATATTTATAGCTTTTTCCTGGGACAGGCTTAGGTTTAGAATAAGTTGGCCCCTGTCACCCCAAGGGTAAGAATGATCACCCTGTTCTTATCTATATCACCCATACTCACCTGGAGTGTCGCTTAGGGGGAAATAGGCCAACGTAGAGCTAGCATATATCTGCCGCCACGGTGGATGACGGGTCTATAGTGACGATGGTGACAATATCTACATGGACCTGTGGCGCTAGACTCTAAATGGCGCTAACATAGTAGCCCAAGTACATACCTCCGCCAGCGATTGCGACCGTAGTGGGGATTACCCAGGAAATTATATTCAAGATCGATCACATTCGCGAACACATCACTTATTTGAATGGACCATCGGATGTTACAAACTGAACCATGAACCAAGGAATTTGCCAGCTGAAAGTACTAAAAACGATGCATCTGATTCCACTGTATTCGCTCCACTTAGGGTCAGTTAGGGTACGGGAATTTTGCCGAATTCCTTACAATTTCTCCTGCAACCTTATTTATCCCTTTCGTAGGTCCTGTCTCACTTGGCCTTAACTACTAAGATCATAGGTTATGTATAATGATATTAGAGACCTTGTGGTATTCGGAAGAGCTCTTGTCTCAGGTGCCTTCGGATTTTCTATCTAGGAATTTGCTTGGTTATTATGGTCCAATAAATATATATTAGGATTTGCCGCATCTCATCCTTGGTCAAAAATATTCATCCGCATGGTTTGCAAGGTGGAATAAGGTTCTCATAGATGAACAGTCGGTAGAAAAAGCCATTGTCATGCAATATGTTGCTTACAACATATTGTACTTTTCGGGGGTTCGTACTACCGACAATGTGGAGATCTAGATCGACGATTCCGTTAAATCTCTTGGAAAATTCTACCCACTTGATTGCTTGGCCTAACCTTGGAATGCTTCCTGAGGTTTTCTTATCTTCATCTCCACCGAAGTATCGCCGGCTACGCCACATGGCGAACTATTTACGGGACTACCCTATTCAGGGACAAATATCCGACCGACATGATGATTAAGATTCAGTGTCTATGCCAGATTCTGCACATTCTCAATCTATATTATCATACAATAGAGCCAAGCGAAAGTAACATACTGTTCCCACTTGTTCTACAGTACTTTTAAATAGCTATGTATGCAGTCTGAATATTCAACTCGTTAGGAAGGGACTTTTCAGCTCGCACTCCGCCGACCATCTAAGCTTTTCCAGCACCGTCCACCGGTATATCGACAGCCCCATTATATGCCAAATATTCGCACTAGCCCACGTGTGTACCAAACTTGGCTATCTATGTGGCGTATGTCTCAGATCAAAATTTCCGCATACACCGGACTTCTGATTTGATGGGTGTTCGAACTGACCGAGATTCGATTCATGATTTGGTGAAGGTGGATTCCTATTCACGGTGAGATCGATCATCAGGAAATCTCTGGTTTCTGTCCCTGAAATCCTGTCCTGTGACTCTGGAACTGAGTGTGAGTATTTCCAAGCTCCATATATTGTATCGTATTCTGGTCTACTTGTCGGTTATTTAACCCCCCGGAACCAGAGGAAAAATAGGTGCCGGAGTATGGCGTTCCCTGGATGTGCTAGTGCAATTTACCAAAACATACCTATCTTCTTACGGCGTAGGTCAGGGACTGTATGAGCCGGCCAACTAGTGTGTCTTGGATTGTTTTCCAATTCCTGTTAGCCCATCCCACGGTTTAAATATAGATCTTCGGATCTTCCGTTGCAAGATTCTTATAGCCTTCGGGGGAGTCTACGAAGACCGATCTTAGCTTGTAAGATTCTTCGTTGCCTTTGAGGCCTTTTAGGATGCGCGTTTGGTCGGCCTTCGGCTTTGCTGGCCTCTCGGTGGCTTCTGCGATCTCGAGCGTTGCTGTCCTTGCTACCACAACGACTGACATTGCTACTACATCGGCTACATCAGCTGAAATGACCACTGCATCAATCTCGGCTTCAACTTCTTCCAGTAAGTGAACCCGAAGCACGAGAGAGTCCATCGTATTGATCTGTCTCTAGCCTCCACAACCATTGTCACTGTTGCAACAGATAGCAGTGGCCAATTCACCGCAATTGGTGAGGCTATCACCTACGCCCAGACCCTCGGAATCCCAACCGTGACTGTGCTCGCGGGTACTTATACCCAGGAAGTGACTGTGTCTGCAACCCCGACCGTGACGGTTATTGGTCAAAGCGATGCCGCCGACGACTACACCCAGAACAAGGTAACCATCACTAACACAGGCACTGTTCTGACAATCAACAACAATGTCCAACAAGTCAGCTTTAAGAATGTCAACTTCCTCAACACTGCTTCTGACTCCGGTGCCATGGTGTTGAAGGGAAACAAGTACGCCTTTTACGACTGCCAGATTGTCTCAACCGGAACACTGGGAGTAACTGCCAGTGTTGGTCTTGGAATCATCGCAGATTCTTACATCGAGGCACTTGACAAGATTCTGTACGGCGGTGCCAACCTCTATGTCTACAACACTATGATTGTCCCTGTCGAGAACTCCGCGCTGCTCGCTTATATGAAGGGTACTACCCAAGCCACCACTTCAACACTGTACAACTCCACCATTGTGTTCGATCACATCACAGTGACTGCAAAATCAGGATCGTCGATCAGCAATGTGGCTTTGGCTTCCGCTAACGGTGCTGGAGTCGTTGTCGTCGTCCGCAACTCCGTCCTTGGCAGTTTGATTGCCGCTACCGGTGCTCACGTCGACACTGTCAGTCAAGATGGACAGAACTTTTTCGCCGAGTATTCTAACACGGGGTCGGGTGCCTATGCCAACAATGCTGTCACTCGTGCTCAGTATGTGTCAGTTCTTGATGCATCGTCCTTGTCTCAATACAGTGTCAGCGCCGTGTTTGCCGCTGCCCTCCCTGGCTATGCTTCCGTTGATACCACTTGGGTCGATTCATCCCTGCTGGCCGCCATTCAAAGCGCAGATAAGGTCCAAAGCTCTACTTTCACCTCGTCCACTACTACCTCGACAGTTGCATACTCGACAGTTGCATCCTCGACAGCTTTGACTGTTACGAATACGACCGCCACAGCTATCCCGACATCTATTTTCATTGTCAACCCAACAGCTGGCCCTTACAAGAATGTGACTGCTGCTATCGCTGCCCTGCCCAGTAATGGGCAAGAGTACACGATCTACGTTATGGCCGGTACATACAATGAACAGATCTCCATTACTCGTACGGGAAAGACGATCCTTCGCGGCGAGACAAAATTTGAGAATGATTACACTCAAAACGCTGTCACTATCTCATACTCCAATGGTGTCTTGACTAGCGCCAACAAGGATGAGGATACACCGATTGTTAATGCCAAAAACACCGATGGCAAGGGCCTGGCCATCTACAACATCAATTTCCAGAACACTTACCCTCAAACTGCGAACACTGCTGCTCTTGCTGCCGACTTCTACGGCACCGTGCAGGCTTATGGCTGCTCCTTTATCGGATACCAGGATACACTTCTTGCGAACAAGGGCACCCAAGTGTTTTCCAACTGTTATGTTGAGGGTTCCATTGATTTCATTTGGGGTTTCTCCACCGCCTACTTCTACCAGTCGGTCATCGCATCCAATACTCCCGGCTCCTGCATTGCTGCAATGAGCCGTTCTTCTTCTACCGCCACTGGAGGTTACGTCTTCGACAACTGTCTTGTCACTTACACATCCAGCTATGGTAGTACCTACCAGAACACTTGGCTTGGCAGACCCTATTCGTCTTACAGTCGTATTGTTTACAAGAATTCATACATCGATAAGCATATCAGCCCTACGGGCTGGCATGTGTGGTCAACGAGCAGTCCCCAAACAGACTACGTGACGTTTGGTGAATTCAACAACACCGGACCTGGAAGCTGGTCTAGCAGCCGTGCATCATTCGCTACCAACCTCACCGAGACCCAGGCAGATGCCTACGCTTTGTCCAACTGGGTCGGAGGAACATCTTGGCTCGACATGGATACTTATGGCTACGCTCCGTCTTACGACTTGACCGGCGGGGCTAGCACTACAGCCGCGGCAATCAGCTCTGCTACCTCCACTGCTACCGCTGTCTCAACCGCTTCCGCAGTGTGGGCTCACCCGTCCAACGGCACTACTCCCCCGACCGGTGCTGTTCTGGTTAGTGTCTCTGGGTCCGTAAATGGCTCATATTCCAACCTCACCGATGCTCTTACCTCTCTCCCGGACGATACCACTACTCAAATTATCTTCATATATGCCGGAACATACCAGGAGCAAGTCCCGACTATCAACCGCAGTGGTCCTGTTATGATTGTCGGCTACACGACTGGAAACCCTGGTCAGAGCTATGCAGACAATCAAGTGACAATTACTTTCGCGCATGGACTTTCCGTCTCTCCTCTGCCTACTGGCCACTCCGATGCCGACACAGCAACTGTTGCCACTGCGTCTACCAAGATCGCCTTTTACAATATCAACATTATCAACTCGGATAACCTTGATGGTTTGGAGTCTTCTTACGTCACCCTGGCTGCATCCATCTATGGTAATCATGTAGCATTCTATGGTACCTTTGAACTCAATTCCACAATTGTCCCTGCGCGCTCTGCTAACATCAATTTACTGTGTAGGTGTCTGGTTCCAGGGATGGCAAGATACTCTCCTGACCGGAAGTACAAACGGATACCAATACTACGAATCGTCTTATATTGAGGGGGCAACTGATTTCATTTGGGGATACTCTAAGGCCTACTTCAAGGGGTGCACCATTGGTGCTAAGAGAGCGAAGTCTGCGATTACTGCACACAGCCGAGCCTCGTCTACCGCGATCGGTGGTTACATCTTCGACCAGACGTTGTTCACTGCTGCCGCCGACGCGACTGTTGATCTCACGGGTTCTGTGTACATTGGTCGTCCCTACTCCCAGTACGCCCTTGTCGTGGTTAAGAACTCATACCTCACCGATATGATCAACCCATCTGGATGGAAGGTGTGGTCGACCAGCGACCCTCGCACTTCTGGGGTTACTTTTGCTGAATTTAACAACACCGGTCCGGGTGACTGGGAAAACAACGAGGCAGCCCGTGAGGCATTCGGATACGCCACTCTGCTAACAGAGGATACCTACTCCCTGGCGAATGTCATGGAATCGACTGACTGGATCGACATGACCTACTGGGACTCCATTGATACGCCTACGGCCGTCTCTGGAACAGCCACCACAACAGCCACCCCAACTCCGACCGCCACAGCGATTTATGATGGAACCGCTCCTCCCTCTGGTGCTTATATTGTGTCTCAGACCAGCCTTGGGACAAATACAACTGTTTACCATACCATCCAAAATGCTCTCGATGCCATTCCAACCTCGTCCAAGGTCACACCCACCATCTTCATCTACCCCGGTACATACGAGGAGCAACTTGTTATTGCCAAGTCTGGCTCTGTCATCTTCATGGGTTATTCTGAGTCCACTTACGACTATTCCAGCAACCAGGTCACCATTCAGTACAACCATGGCATTGACACCGGCGCCGATCAGTCCAACTCTGACGGTGCCACGGTCTATGCCACTGGTAACTACTTCGAGGTAAGTTGGCTCCTGACATATATTTAACCACAGGAGGTGCTGATAAAAAATACAAGGCCATAAATATTAATTTTGTCAACAACAATGGCACCCAAAAAGACATCGCTACCCTCGGATTTGCCGTCAGGTCCAGCAAATATGCCAGTCTGTATGGTAAGTCTATCTCCTTGCTTTACCCTAGTCTCATTTATAGGAAAACATGATTTTGACACCAAGGACTGCAGGCTGCCAAGTTAAAGGAAACCAAGACGCTCTCTTGATCAACGGTTACCTTTTCATGAGCAACGGATATGTTGAGGGTAACATTGACATGATTTGGGGAAGTGGTTCTAGCTACTTCTTGAACACAACCATCTCGCCCAACGAGGACGGCATCAATCTCACAGCGGATAAGAGAACCACAAGCACCACTGCTGGAGGTTTCGTATTTGATCAGTGTAAGATCACCCCTTCAACCGGCGCCGGCTCCATGTCGCAGATTTCGCTCGGAAGGCCCTGGAACCAGTATGCCCGGGTTGCATATATTGACTCCTACCTCGACTCCTGCGTGGAGGCTGCTGGATGGGAGCAATGGTCCAAATCGAGCCCTCAGATCTCCGGCGTCACCTTTGGTGAATATGGAAATTACGGTCCGGGATCTAGTACTTTGGCGCGTGCGACGTTCGCTTCTCAGCTCACTGACGCTGATGTCGCTCAATTCCAGCTTGGCAGTTTCTTCCTCAATACAGCCTGGATTGATTTCACACACGTTGATGGGACACCGTTTATCCCGGGAATCACTACCACTGTTTCCAGCGCTGTCGTGGCAAGCCCTACTGTTTCAACTGCTATATCTTCAGCCATAGTTTCCATCTCCCTTACGACTGCCACTGACACTGTTGATGTGACCGCCACTTCAACCACAGGCGCCTTCATCACGGTCACCCCGACTGATAAGGTTTCGACGATCAAGTCCACCACGATCCTGACGCTCACACCGGAAAATGTGACAAAGACCACAACCCTCAAGTCGACTACCACTAGTACTGATGTCCTGACTGAACCAGCTACCACATCCACCAAGACCTCGATCGTGACTGTGAATATCGGCAGCACCATTACACCTGATCCAAAGACTGTTACCAAGACTAGCAAAGCTACGAGCACAGATACAGTGACCGTGACTAGCAAAGACACCACAAAGACCGTGAAGAGCACCCTCATCTCGACGTCAACCATCACTGCCGTTGCTTCCACGGTCACCGACAAGGAGACAGTTACTGTCACTAGTGTCAAAACCACGAGTGCCAAGGCTGGGAAGACTACTTCGATCGCAACAGTCACGGTTGGATCTGAAGGAACCACGACCGTTAGCGCTAAAGCCACCACTGAGGTCGTTACTTCCACTTCTACGAAGACAGCCACCAAGAAGGTCACAACAACTCTTAGCTGTGACGCCCCCACCAAGAAGATCAAGCGGGGCCTCGCACCTCGAGCCAACGTTGCCGCAGTCACTGACTATGTCACGGAAATCGACTATGTCACTGAGATTGTAACCATGACGCTTCCTGCCGCCACGGACTACATCACCGATGTCACAACCAAGACAACCTCACTCAAGGCCGCAACAGTCACAAACACCATCACTTCCATCGCCACTAAGCTGTCCACCAGTACCATTCGGGCCGCCACCTCGATTGTTACTGTCATTGACACCACCTCCGTGGGCAAGACCACAACCCTAAAGACTTCCACTGTCACCAACACTGTTACCTCGTTGGCCGAGAAGCACGCTACAGTTACTCTTCCAGGTCAAACAGTGACCACCGTCAGCCTCAAGACGGCAACCGTCAAAAGCACCCTCCATGTGCCTGCCGCAACTACAACCGCCACAGTAACAACAACGGTGAAGAGCACCACCACTCTCCCTGGTTCCACTAGCACTGTCATCAAGACATCGACTGTCACTAACCATCCCTCGGTTACTATCACCCATCGTGCTACGTCCACTTCTACCAAGGTCGTCAAGACTACTTCCACTAGCACTGTTACAGCCACGAAGACCGCTAAGTGTGACTAATAACGCGTCTTGCGCTGGGACACTTTGAACACTCCTACCAGCTGTATACTTGTCTTTCATTCCTTTCATCTTCTTTCCTTTCTTATCTTCAATAATCATCCCTTCATTCTTTTCTTCTTCATTTCTTTCTTGTCTTCAATACTCGTTCCTTCATTTTTCTCTTCTTCATTTCCTTGTTTGTCTTAAATAATTACTTGTCATTGTCGATGTGTTTATTTCATTTATATAATCTTTCAAAAATATATATTCAGCCCGCAGCTGCTACCATATAAATTCAAACTGTATTGTCGCGATCAAATCCTCCTGCTTGATGGTGGTCACGACATATGAAACTAGAATTACAACAATGAAAATATTCGGTCTCAAGAGTGGCATAAGAGTTCTTCTGTTTAAGGTTCCAAAGTAATTGGTTTGGCGCAGGAAAACTCACCCGTTTTGGCAAAGCGTGGTGAGCTTAATCCATTTAGAGTTCTCGAATGTCAGGAACCTCCCGAGGATGGTATCAATCCCCAAGGTTCAAGTTTGTCCAGTCGTAAGATGGTCCAACTTGAATAACACTGCATCTGGATGCATCAACCTGACCCTCATTTCTCGATTTCGTCGCCTATACCATTGCGCATATCATTCTTTCCCACTTTCATATTCGTGGAACCTTTCATTTCATGCCACCTTTGTCTCCGACACGTAAGATGATATATGCGACCATAGGGCGTGGAAAACAGGGCTTCCCGTCCTCTCAGCCGGACTTAAAGCATACGCCGAATGTCCATACTGGCCAATGATTTGGTCTAAGCTGGTGGAGAAACAGCCGTTCGCCCCTTCATGATCGCGCGGTCAAGGGTGAGAATCTTGAGTGCGTAATATAATGGCAGCGAAAGGATGACTTAGCACCAAACAAGCGCCGACCAACCACTAGTCCGCTTCTACGCAGTAGTGATTGCTAGTCAGACCCTAGGTCCCTACCTCAAACCCCCTCTTCCAACCCCTACCAAGTGCGGCTCAACGCAGGTCCTCGACCCAGACGCGTTCCACTCCACCAAAAGCATCAAAAATGTCTGAGAAAGCTCAATCGCGGGCCCTCGCGATCCCCGAGATCGTAATCTCAATCCTACGCCACATGGACACGCGCACACTGCTCACTGCCCAAAGAATCAGTCGCACGTGGAAAGATCTGATCCGCAATACGCAGTCACTTCAGGAGGCTTTATTTCTCGGACCAATCAGTAATGGCCATGACCTCGGCACTCGAGTCGACAACCCACTACTAGCAGAAGCATTCCCGTCGATATTCCGACCAAAATACGGGAGGAACAATGCTAAAGGACAACCTATTTGCCTAACCGATCTTGTCTGGGAGAAAGACCCCGCGACTCGAACAATGTTCGTTCGCCCAGAAGCAAGCTGGCGCCGAATTCTCACGCACCAACCACCTCTCTATCGAGTCGGTGCATTCCACTCCAGCTGTACGCCTTGGGTCTGGAGGTGGAGTCAGGTAAAGGCAGGCATCCCGGACGATGGACTCCGGATGGGGCCGCTCTTTGAATACTTGATTGATAGAGATCCGTATAATTGGACTTATGGGACGTCAATCGAGATGTTTTTCGCGTCTTCTTCCTCTACCGGGCTCCTTGCGGTAGAGATAGTTATTTTCATTGGGTTTAAAGGGGCTTATTTTTACTTTACCTTATAATCTAAAAAAAAAGTCAAGATATATTAAAATATCCATATAATAGATAAAATACAAATATATGCCACAATTAGTACCATTCTTTTTTTGTAAATCAAGTAGTATTTAATTTGTTATATTAACAGTATTAATATATACATTTACTAAATTCATATTACCTAGATTTGTACGTACTTTTAATTCATAGAAATCATAGAGAAATCTAATTATAAGACAAAGTGAATTGAAATATCTTAGAATTCGCGTGAGGATCGTGGAGCTGATTGGGCTTGGAGAGAAATGATGGGGCAATTTGATCTTGTGCTGCAGGTTGAAGGGAGTACGGATTGTATGTCTGAGGTGGATTATCAGGAGGAAAAGGAGGAGAGGGAGGAAGAGGCTAAGGAGAAGGGGGTGGAGCTTCCGGATACTGATGTGGTTGTGTCGGAAAGAATCTGTGAATGTTATCGGGAATTGGGTGTGAAGATGAGGGCTTTCAGATGGAGGAGTATAATAAAAGGAGTGGCACGTGGGACTAGAGTATCGAGCTGCATATATATAATTTGGCGATCTTGCTAGTTTGCTCAAAATAAATTGGTTTCATCGTACTGTTCTTGTCACTTTGTTTGTCAGTCATATCTTACATCACGCCAGAACTGCTCTAAATAGCACAACTTAGAGTATAAGGATATCCTAGGATCTTTCTATAACGCTTATATATAATCTTCAACACGCTATCTATATATTTTCTGCCAGCAAATATTTAAGCATCTTCAGGCATCGATATTACTACAATTAGTTTCCGACCCCTGGCCGGGAAACACCTTCGCAGTTTCTCTTTTCTCGCTTGCTTTTTCTGCTTTCTTTTTTCATCTGTTTTTATTTGTGTCATATTTGTAGGTGTGAGATATTGATGCGGTCACCTTATTATGAGTTCATACTCAATTCAGCTTGGGTTTTTTTTTCTTTTCAAATAAGATATTGTGGCTGGGATATAAAGCTGGTAGCCAGGAAACGAATGGAAATGATAGCTGTCCCCCAGAATATATGAGGTATGTCGAAAATAAACCCAGAATATGCCCGATTGCCACGGAAGCTAATTTTAGGAGTACAGTCAGAAAGTAAAATTGAAGGATTGTCGGAGAGCAAATCCTTCCAAACTACGGAGTACTCCGTAACGGTTTCGAAATAGACGGGGTCTTCAAGATTATATAATCGAATTGGAGGTGCGGTTTAAGCCAGCAGAATCTTAGCTTAAAACGCGGAAGATGGGGTCAGGCCAATTAAAGGGCCACCAGCTCGGGGATACTCAAAAAAAAGCTCCGGGATACCCAAGAAAATCGCTTATGTCATCAAGCAATTTTGAGTAGTTAACTAGTTAACTACAGTATCTCCCAGGTCTCGGAGCTGAGGGATACTCAAAATTACTTGATGATATAATCAATTTCTTTTGGGTATCCCGGAACTTTTTTCTGAGTACTATCCCCGAGCTGGAACCCGCCAATGAAATTATAGTGAAATAGATCACGTGGGCGGTGGGCCTAAAAACTCACTTTCGAAGGTTTGTAAAGCCGAGGGAACTAAGCCTAATTAGGTAACCCTGGCCCTCTTAACTATAGTGAAGAATCTGGGAGCCCTCGAAAGCACTCGGGGTTTAGAAAAAATGCGGTCGATCTTAACGGGGTTTTACTGTATGCCCGATTGTCACGGAAGTTAATTTTAGGAGTACTACTACCCCTATTTGCTGACGAAACAATCAATGTCTCACCTCTAATGTGCAGGAGGTCGTTCATGTGGGGCGCCCTAGTGAACCCCGGCCACTCAAGGACAGATGTATATATACAAGGCGTCTCAGCCTACGGAGTAGGAAATTACAGTTTTCTCCCAAGAGTTCTCCTGTTCGAGGATGAAACACTATTTCGTATTTGATGGGAAAGGAGCGGCACGAATACTGGATACAAAAATATCAGCCGTTTGGACTCCGCTCAGCCCCTCCTAGGATCTGAAATAGCATAATGTCTATCTTGATCTTCCCCGTCGCACCCTTTCAGATTCATCCTGCCGTAAGACTGTCGGTCGGACTTCGTTATGGAAGCTGCTGTGGAAAATCTCTGGCCGAGAGAACTTTCAGCTGAGCGTAAAGCATTTTTGGCACAATCCAAGATTCCTGATATCCTGGTCTGCAATGTGATACTGCTTGTGTTCGCAACCGGTGGCCTCTTGGTGCGATTATTTGTTCGACTTCGATATCTCACTGGCATCAACATTGATGATGTGATTTGTATGACTAGTTGGGTATACCTGCACTCTTGACACTTCTCGCAATTGACTACTGACGCATGCTAAAGGCCTTCACTTTCATTTTGTGCTTCACTGTGATGTTAAGTAAGATTCAATTTTGTGTCCGAGCCGCGAACCTTTGCGGAATTCGCTAACTATCACACGCAGTGACCAAATATGGATTCGGTAAACACGTCGGAACTGTGTCGAGCTTCAGTGATCGGGCTATGTTCCTCAAGGTATGACCGCGTGACATGGAACGAAAATATACAACAGAGTCCCACTAAAGCGTTATCTTTCACTGCAGCTCGATTTTGTCATCATGCTCGCCTATGTTCTCGCCCTTGGTACAATCAAGATGTCCTTTTGCCTGCTATACCTTCACATCTTCCCAGGAAGAAAGTTTCGAATCTGTTGCTGGTTGCTCCTAGCGGGTATTGTGGCGCATACTATTGCCGAAACTTTGGTCGTGATTTTTCAATGCACTCCTGTTCATAAGGCCTGGGATGCGACGGGGCTCGTGGAAGGTACATGCGTCGATATGAACATATTCTACTACGCCAATTTCGCAATAAAAATGGCAAGCGATCTGGCATTGTTCACCATGCCAATTCCAAAGGTGCTCCAGCTCAAGATGTCGATGGGCAAACGAGCGGGCTTGGCTGTGATGTTTGGCCTAGGTCTCCTGTAAGTTTTCCCTCCGCTCCTTTTCAATGCCGAGTGACTGAATCAAATTGACTTGAATAGTGTATGCATGACCAGTATTATCAGAATCAGTTATCTGAACACATTTAAAGACGATCATACTTGTAAGTCAACATTACATCCCCTGAATTGATATGCGTCGACTAAGACTGACTTTCGTGCTTTCTATCTTAGGGTCGTTGGTCAATGCTATGAATTGGTCCTGTGTGGAAGTTGCCGTCGCCATTTTTATTGCCTGCATCCCTTCATTCAATACTTTGATCATCCATCGATTCCCGAAATTACAACGGTTGTTGGGCCTCGGCACCAACAAGGGCGATGCATCACGCTCTGCGAGGGCATATGGCAGCTCTAGTCGCCGTGTGTACGATGGCCTATCGAGCGACCCGCCCAACAGCCTCAAATTAAAGCAAATGACAGGAGAAAGCCATGTAGACGTGGAGACGAGTCATAACGAATCTCAGGAGAGGATCATGCATGCCGGAATTCAAATCACTACAGCCGTTAGTGTTAATAACAAAATTGTCTCATACGATTTATAGACGAAATTATATTCGAACATAATCTGTTTTCTCTGCTCCGAGCTGAATAGCCGACTTCCAATCACTTGTATTGCCCTGATTTTTCGGAACTTGATGAGGGTTAGAACCCTGATTTGTTCATTTAGTATGAGGTAAAACTATGTGCTTCCCGGAAATTTGTGGGCGATATTGGTTTTTAGGTGAAGTAATAGTGAAAGATCACTTCTTATGATATAAATAGTAATTCAATTTTAATATGATAGATATAGCAATAGGGAGTAGCTTATGCCGGCACACTTGTTCTGTCTGAAGAATCCTAATAGAGGGTTATCATCGAAGCCAATTGATCGAATATAGCTCCCGTGCTCACTATTCGACTATATCACATACAGCTCATTTACTCCGCTAGTTTCGCTGGCTGCATGGGGAATTGGTATTTCCGTGGCAATAGGGCACAAAAAGTACCGCATCGTGCGACATTTGACTCGGTTGAGCCGGACTTTATTGGGCTTCATTCTTTTTTCTCGTCTAAATTTGATATTCCATAATAACGTCACTGATATACTCGTGGTCTACATGCCTTGTGACTTTTGTTTCAAGTAGTCGCCGTCCCCATCAACCCCTTGTGATTTATTTTCTCAACATGTACTTGCACCACTCCCTAAATCTCACCATCGTCACAAATGCCAACAACCCAACCATTGCCAATGATTTACTTCATGACCCTCCCTCACACATAAGATGATACATACGACCATAGGGTGTGGAAAACAGGGCTTCCCGTCCGCTCAGCCGTACTTAAGCCACACGCCGGTGAGTTAGTAGTTGGGTGGGTGACCACCAGCGAATCCTCACTGTTGTATGTTTTTGTTTCTCATTTTTCTAGTTTTGCTAATTAAGTCGGTAGCTGTAACTATAGTCCGTGCGAATCACTTAATCGCCATTCATGTACGTTATTCAAAAAAGCAATTAGATTTTTATGTGTATTTTCTACCGTATATACATTCGCTTCCCTACCAGGGTTATCGATGAAAATAAGAATCATCATCTGCACACCTTACAACCCGGGGAAATTGTTCGGAAAGTGGCTGGTAATCAGCAACGGGGGCCATACATACTTAGCTAAATGCAAAGTCAAGGTACCTGTCGAAACTGTTTGCGTACACGGAATTTAGACGGAGCATGTGGCAGAGTATGGGATTATACATGGCAGCAGAGATGCTGATTTAATCCTGCCTCAGATGGACAGGCATAACAGGTTACCTCTTAGTTTCAATGAAAAATTCCGGGTGGCCACAGATCTCGCACAAAGCACCTTTGGTATTGAAAATAGATTTTGCTAAAGGATACGGTAGGCAATTGGGACAATAGTCCGCTATCAAACAGGAAGGCAAGCTCGGAGGATACACAATGTCGTGGTGACCATGGTTCCACTATGGTAATCACGTCATGAGAGCGCGTGAAATCTGAATTGGGCCCCGCGCAAGGCCTTGTACTTGATGGAACTGTTGTTTTGGTTGTTTTATCCAAAGCAGAGATACGAAAAGCAGTTTGCACGTCGTCTTATCGCCCTCCGCGGGCATCGGGTTGACTCCGAGAAACAAAGACCATTTCCTTGGCCCCCAATGTAAGCAATACTTGGTGTCTTCCGGGGACCATATCAGGTTTCTTTCGGCCCCTCATGTCTCGGATATCGTTGGCAGCTAAGTGGCTCAAGACAACAAAAAAAGCCACTAGTGTCGGGATCCCCCGATCTATACTTCGCGTGGAATAGTTTATAAAAGACTGCAGACTATGTGGGGCGTGAAAGGAACATGAAGTCCAATATACATCAACTCCGCGATACGATACGTTTGAAAAAGCCCAGTCTGATTATTGGACTTCTAGATTTACCGGGGAAAGGTCTTAGAAAGAGAACTGCACGCAAAAAAGGGGAAATGTGCTCTTCAGTGTTTCTGCTCCATCAAACACTGGCAGTATTTATCCTAATAGTTAGTCCCGAGCCTCGCAAACCCAGGAAAATACGTGTTTTGAAAGAAGTTTGATTCCATACGCCTACTTGATATCAAGTTTTTTTCCAACTACTTAGCTCATAAACCTCTAATTCTGCAGATACTCAGCCTCGCCCCCAGTAAGCGGTATTGGGACTTCCAAGGCACTAGCGGGCTCCACTGTGCCTTATCTCCACTCTTCGGCCGCTCTTCGGCATCTGCTTTCTTTATGTTGGTTCTCATCAGTTGAGCGCTCATTAGGTTCTCATAGAAGTGGGGGGTTGGAACGCTATACTTACACTTCATATCCATGCTGCAACCTGTAGAGGAAAGACAAAAAGAAAAGCCGGTAGTCTATGGGCCATCGTTCAGGCTTAGTATCGCCTCGATAATATCTCCATTTTTCCATCTGCCTTGTGATTTGTATGTTTCAAAGAGGTCTAGGAAAAAGCGACTTACACTGTATCTCTCTCGCCCCCAAATTTTGAGGTGTTGACAACAAGTTTCGTTTGATCCACAATGGGGCAACTTGGGGTCTATTCTTCGCCCCTAATATAGATATGCAGATAGTGCTATGAGAGTGAGGCATTTATCTGATATCCACAGATAGCCAACTTCCTTACCAGATGAGGCAAGTAAGCTCGATATCACTCTGGTATAGTCGTTGGCATATAAAAAGGCATCGGCCCTCGCGTTCTCTGAGCAATTCATCGGAGGCATTCGGGAATTCGATCATATTCGTGATTCCCTTCTATCCCTTTTCTCTTGCAATTCACGTCCATCTTTTTAACAGTATGCAATCTACAACGCCTAACTCTTCCGAGATCTTGCTAACTCGGTATAGATACTATCCATATTGCATTACACGAACACAAGAGTCATCGTCATATCGCAATCATGTTCAAAGGCATCTCGGATCAGTTTGGATCCATCCTCGTCGCTTTGCTGTCTATACAAGGTGTTTGCTCAGCACTTGAAGTTGACCCAAACCAACCTTCAGGTCAAACCAATGACAAAGAGGTTGCGGAGCTGGAAGTCCGGACAAGCGATGAATATACTATCGTCCACAAGTGGAGCGGTGGAGCCATCATCGGAACGGCTGCTTCGGTTGGCCTCGTGATTACTGGAGTTGCCAACGTAATTACCAGCTGGTACAGCAGCACACCAGACGCGCAAAAGGTCTGTGGAAAGTCAGCGACCATTACCACTACAGGAGACGATGGAGTCGGCTATAAATACTACGTCTATTCTTACACAACTGGCTCAAACTGTGACAGCACTCAGCGAGCAAAGACCATCACCAACAAGCTCTCCGATGCATTCGATGACTTGCATTCTCAGGGAGCCTCTGCAGTGTGCCTTGACTTTGATCACCATGGTACATGGCATGGAGTGCTTGGCCTGGCAACAGTTGGCTCTGGAATTGACCCGCAAAGCGCTTGCTCCGATCATCACGCAGGCGCTAAAAGGGGCGATGCTGACTTTCTCGAGCTCGAGGAAGACAGAAACACCACGAAGAGAAATGAAATTGGACTTGTGAAGAGGACTTCAATCTCCGTCTCCGAGTCAAACAAGAAATCAGGAAGCACCAAATTCAGCGATGCCAACAAGTCCCAGCCAGTGATCCTCGGAATTGCGAACAAGATGTATCAGCAAAGTCAAGCCGGAAGCTGCAGTAGCGTCACAGGTACCCTGCAAGACTATAACGGAGTGAGTTATTCCTATTACTTTTATGCCTCGGGGCGTAACTGTGATACCACTGCTCAGATCAAGACAATGGTCTCTGCTCTTGACGATGCATGGGATGGTCTGGGAAGCACTTCGGCACTGTGCCTGACAATGCAACATGGAAGTGGCACATGGAGAGGACACTTGGGTATTTCCGCAATGGAAGGCACTTACCCTGCCCAGAGCTTGTGTTAGATAAGAAGACTATACCAAGACAGGTGAGTCTGAGATATTCCCAAACAGCTGATCGAGTATTTTTTACTAACATTTTCTTATCGGGGATAGGAAAGACAAGGATCTTTCAACAACCTGATACATGTTTGCAATGATACAACATCAATTCATTGAATAAGGCGAGCTTGAGTTGGCTTTATCTAGTCTACCAGATACCGGCGCAGCCTATGTAAGACCATCCGCCGGCTTGTGAGGTCATACTACAAAGTATTTCCTGGAGCCTCAGCCGGGAAACATATTTTTCCTGAGATCAATTATATACTTTGCTTACATATGAGTCGGATCCGTATTTCCCTACAATGATAATAGTTATCGAAAGAAATGATAGGATTTCATGTAGCACAGAAATCTCGACAAGTAAAGGAAAGCCAGAATCTGTTCTTACTGGCCCTTATCTACATCTACAGCTTAAAATCGAGACTCACAGTATGGGACCCATACCAGCCCAAGCAATATCTCATCCGGGAATAGGCTAAAGGGCTTTGAAAGGTTTGCAGTTTGCTCGGATCATGCTCTTAGAATAACCACTCTTACAATGGGTGATTTAGGGGCAACTAGGTCGAAGGTTTAGGTTCGGTCTGGGCTTTACTGGGTCGTGCGGAAGACTAGTGCTATATCTATCTAGTAGGTGACGAAAGTGTTGGAATCTACGTAGTAGATGATAACACGAAGTAGTACAATGTAGTAGCATTGTGTAATGGAATGAAGCATAAAAACGGGAGGAAAGAGAGTTAGTTACAAATACTATGGAAGAGATGATGTGATCTATGAAAGATCCGAACAGAAAGTATACTTGTCCCGCGCGTTACAGCGTCGGAGCAGTCTATCTCCACATGGAACGAGCTCTTTTGCTTCTCGGTAAAGGCCTGGTACCGGGTTCCGATTATCTGGTCCTATGCTGTATCTAACTGTGGTCTAGGCCTGATGGATTTCTTAGTCTCGTTCTTGGCTTCCATAGCTTAGCTTATTCAACAATTCAATCCAATCTCATATCTCTATCATGCACTTCGATGTAGTCCTTCCTGACAAGGCGGTCTAACGTACTTTAGCCTGAGCGCTGTCGTGTCTCGATATATGGATCAATCGTCGTCAAACAGTATTCCACTAGTAAATTTGACCTGACATACGGTGCACTCTATATTGCTCTTCCAAACAGAACCTGACACATACGACCATAGGGTGTGGAAAACAGGGCTTCCCGTCCGCTCAGCCGTACTTAAGCCACACGCCGGTGAGTTAGTAGTTGGGTGGGTGACCACCAGCGAATCCTCACTGTTGTATGTTTTTGTGTTTTTTTTTTTGTTTTTGCTTCGTTCGGAAAGTCGTCTTGCCGCCCTACTCTTCAGTCCATTCGGCCCATTCACCTGAATGCCCTGAACACCACTATACTACATCTGAATATCTTGCAAGCCCCTGAACCGCCGACGTGTCCTTCCCCTCCCGTGCTGAAATATTTTCCCACAGGCGTGTTGCTTTGATCACAACTCTCTGGTACTAATTTCTACCAGTTGACACATATCTATCCTAAGATTCAAATGATAATTCTGATACAAACAGACCCGCTTTCTGAGGTTCGTTCATTGATGTACACTAATGGAGTGGAATATGCTTCCACGGCTAGTAATAGGTAGGTTTGATATGTGCTGCATGTCTTGGTTTTATGGTCTTCTTAGTTCTCCTGATAGTCGACCCCCTCCCGCTGCGGAGATGATCCAGCATTCTCAAGCTGAGGCGGTCTGCATCTCTTCGCATATCCGACAAATTCTTCCTAGCCACGTCCCCACACAATATAAACAAAAAAACATACAAATGCTCTGGTGATCACCCACCCAACTACTTATAGGCGTGTAGCTCAAGTACAGTCACTAATTCGGTGGGTGTCCCCTGGGTGAGATTCACCCCAGGTCGCGCAACGGCCGCACTGACCCCCTCAGGCGACGAGGACCGTGATTTGATTGGGTTATAGGTTAACTCTGGAACACTTAGTTAGTCCATTGGCAGCTGCACACAGCTCTAAAAGAGATGTCTTCAGTTCAATCTGTTGCTATGGCGTTGTCACATACATCCCAGTGCAAATAGCAAATACCAGTCAAACTAATCAATCACACTTATCAAACAAGCGAAACACTCATTCTTCTAGAGCTGATCTTTGTGGTCACAACATCTGTTCTTAGGTACCTCTCTTGGTATATATTGTTCTGAGAAGAGACAGCTTTAGCTGCTGTTTTCTTTTTTTTTTTTTTTTTCTCCAGCATTTCTACCCTACATTGCCAAGCACCACTTGTACAACACGTGCACCTGGCTGAACAGTTCTCCCCTGCTTAGCCATCAAGCCCTGGGCCTCGTGGTAACAGCATCATACAGACAGGCTCCTTGCAAATAATAGCTAGTCCGTGGGCCTCCACTTTCTCCCTTTTGGACTGTTCTCTTATGCCTAGACTTTTGCCAAGATGATCGTAGAAGACCTCAGTCTACTTGATACTGAGTTCAATGGACTCGTGTCCTCGACAAAATCGAGACAAGACCTTTTTGTTGAGGACCGCATGGTATACTTCAAGCTTTTATTTCCGCTTGTGATATCCATAATTCACGACCTATTCAGCATCAGACATCAATTAGAACAAAAAGGGGCAACCAACGGTGCGTCTCAAGACAACGAATATTCTACTTAGAGCAGCATCGAGAACCCCTTGCCATCCATTTCAGCCTATGCCTCACCACCCCACCCTATCAGCAAAAACCAGCAATGCGAAGGTTGTGGTGGCCTATCCACCAAGAGTAAGGAACCTAGCAAGAACAACGACTAATCTAGCAAAAACGACGACCAATCCAGCAACAGCGAAAAGTTTGAAAAAGCTTAAAGAGACTCTCAACATCGCGACCTGGACAACACAAATTTTACAAATCGCCGAGTGTCAATATTGCCTAGGCTTCGGGAATTTTTGACGCAGTGCATGAGAGATCCCTGGGATATTTCACAGAGGGCATCGTCTGGAATATGTTTGCTTGAGAGGCTGTTAATGAATTTCGAATGCTAGCGACGCGCATAATTTCATACAGTCACAGTGTTCAATATCGAGTGATATAGTGGTGTAAGGATTAGGACCTGAGCTAGGTGGTGAATTTATCTGATCGTAAAGGAGGCTGTCTGAGTCGCTCAACGTGGTTCATCTTCTGCCTCTTTCCCACTTCACCACTATCTCAGATATTGTTCTCCCATGTAGCCCGTCAGACCAGCTCCACCCTATCCACTATTGATGACGGTGGCCTTAATACCTAGGAGGCCATCGATAGCACGACACCTTTCGGGCTCACTTCAACATATAGCTTTGGTCTACCGGCAGGGAATCAGCAATAATGACGAGAATTAAGCTCTGTATCATTTGCCCAACCGCAGCAACCCAACCAGACTCCGCAAAAGCCTAGCACGGGCTTGTCCCACTAGACATCTTGCTAAAATATTTTTCTAGGTGAGAGGAGTGAAAGATCTTTTGCAGCACTTGGGGGTGCCTAGGTATTACGAAATTCGCATGGTTTTGGATGGTGAATGTCGGTTGGCCAATAATATTCAATAAACACTCTTCTTTCACTATGTTTTTAAAAGAAAATGAACGGATTAATCAGTATGTTGTTCCTTCCCACCATTCTTTAGTCGGATAACCGAGGCAGCCAATTATTAAAACCTCCGGCTGTAGATCCTCTCTTGCCCGTTGACCCTTTTGAAATATCCTGGGCTGTGAATAAAGATCGGTGATACCTCCAAAAAGTCAAATATACAAAGCCTCGATTCATTGGGAAGTAATATGATTATCACGCTGGCCACTGTCGGAGTGTGTGGGTGGATCTCAGCAGGGTATCCTATTGTAGAAAGTTCTGCAGAAGCTCTCGGACCTACGGGAGCACATACTCCTGCAGTTGTGTCCTTTTCCTGCGAGGGCAAAATCGGCAAAATCTGCCGAGGCACATTGGTTCCGCTTTTATTCGCTGGTAGTCAGTCAAATACGAAACGTTAGGTTGACTTCATGTACAACAGTTATAGTTAAAATAAACGGTAGCTGTAAGGATATTTGATCGATGAAATCAGTTTTTCACTATTTTTTTCATTGATAATTTTCCAAGTTTGGACTAAATGAAGCAGGATGTACTTCTAGGAACAGAGATAATCTGACACTGATCCAAAACTCATTCAGGACTGTTCGTCCTCCCAGGACTTATGATTACTTGGAGAATACATTTTCAAAACACACTTTTTTGAGAGGGAGATGTTTTTGTGAGGGTTCTCTTAGGAGTAATGTATTTACATAAGGTACCGGCAAGGAGCAAGTATCTCATAGCAGGCTACACGTCATATGATACCGCGCTGACTTATTATATATAATAAATTCTATGACAAGCATCCCAGGCCCAGTCCCATATGAAGCAAACGTTGAGATATAAGTAAAACAAATCAGATAATCCTACAGATAGCTTCCAAGGTTAGATGAATTGTGATGTGAGAAAGCGGAGATAG